>NC_064627.1:505856618-507112868 GCF_023864275.1 Schistocerca cancellata | reverse complement strand
TGTTTGTACATATGTAGGGTATTATAGCAAATTCCACTATTGCACAGCATTGGCTTATAATTGAAACCTTTTACCTCAGAAAAGTTATGCATAGTTTTCTCACTTAATATGATTGCCTAACAATATATGTGGTTTCTTTTTTTCCTCACTAGAGTACAGCACAAAGGTCATTTTTTTTCCATTGGCTTAGTAATAGTTAAGAAACTGGGTTCTCTTCCTAATAATGCAACAAAAATATTTTTGTTTTATGTTTGAGGTAAGAGGTTTTGATTCTAAACCAATGATAAATGAGTACCAGAACCATCCAGAAATCACAGATGTTAAATAATCAATAATTCCGAGTGACAGCAATCGTACCAGTGATCTGCATGTTGCCAGCTAGCAACTTTAACCCTTGTGCCACAGTAGTCAGAACACAGTATGCTGCAATATTTTTTTCTGCAGCTCATATGTGTCAGACAAATTTACCGTAAAAAAGGCCTTTGGAGTACAGTGGCAGTCGTTGGAAACGGATGGGCTCTATTTTGATCAAACTGGGTGCTTTTTGTAGTTAGCTGTAAGGTACGATGCATCATTCACACCCATGTGTGGATGTCTCTTTCCAACATTTACTATTTTCCAAGCTTTGTAGTAACATATTCCACAGTACGCTGTTGACGTGTGTTAAGAGCACTGCTGGTCTTCTCATATACATATTTTAGATCCAATATATTTCATAAAGACCAAACAAAAGTGTATTATGGAATACACTGTAATGTTAAAATGAAAGTTTTCTGGATGTGGTAGACTAGAAGGCCACTCTAACCCTGGTTGGAAAATTGGTTTCATCAGTGACAGTTAATTACATATGGCACAGTACCATGCCCGAAAAACTGGCATTTTAACTGACTCTGGCTGCAAAATCACAAGCTGTAATGCTTGTGAAATTAGCCCAATTTTTGTGCATTGTACTTGACATGCAGCCAATGAACATAAGACAGTAAAAATTAAAGAAGAGCTTCATTAATGAACTTTGGGGTTACAGGGAGGAGTATGAAATAGGCTGCACAGGAATAACTGAGTGGATGGCTCAACTCTAACAAAAGTAGTTGAGTTTCTTCGTAAGCTGCCAAAGTGACACAAATTAAATGCTAAAAGTCCAAAGGCATGGCACATTTATCAGATTTATTGTGATACTTCTTGGTTTTCCACACCTTTATGGATGAATCAGTGATTGCTACCTAATTTTATTGTAGGCAGTGTGTCAAGATTTATTGTGTTCTTACTTTTTTTATAGTAACAAAATATGAGTTTAAAATTTGTTAATAGTTATGCAGTATATGTGACAAGTAATTGTCTTCTTACAGGTATGTTGAAGCAAAAGCTGATAGAGTGACCGTTGTCTTTAGTACAATATTTAAAGATGAAGATGATATCATAATTGGAAAAGTGTTTATGCAAGAATTTAAAGAAGGAAGAAGAGCAAGCCATACAGCTCCCCAGGTTCTGTTCAGTCACAGAGAACCACCTCTTGAACTCCAAAACACTGATGCCAGAGTAGGAGAAAATATTGGATATATAACCTTTGGTAAGATTCTGGTTAGCTTTGTACAATCTTGTGACAGATTGTGGAAATGTAAATCCCTGTATGCTTATGCAATGAAAAACAATATCAACTCACATTGTTTTTGGGAAGACGTCTCGCCATCTACGTGTGTCAAATAGAAATAATTTCTTTCAGAGCATTCAGCTGTGTGTGTGTGTGTGTGTGTGTGTGTGTGTGTGTGTGTGTGTGCGTGCGTGCGTGCGTGCGTGCGCGCTCGCGCCCTCATCATATTCCAATGCAAAACTCAAGGTATACAATCAATACTTCAATCAGAACTAGTGATGAGATTTGTTGTCAGATAGTGAGACTTTTTAACCAAGGCTTTATCACAGTAGTTCTCTTTCTAACTACATTCTATGGTGTGGTGCAGCAAAGTCCATAAGCAGTCTTGCCAGTTTTCTCAAGAAATGTATTGAAATGCATACCTAAATAAAAGTGTTAGCTTAAAATCCATATTTTTCATATTATAATATTGCAAATGGTGTGGTGTGATACAGCAAAGATCATAAACAGCCTACCCAGTTTTCTAAAGAGATGTGTTGAAATGCACACCTAAATAAAAATTTTAGCTTAAAATCCATCTTTTTGAAAATATTATATTGCAAATGGAAAGATATTAACTCTTGAGAAAGCCATAGTCAGTGGCCATTATAAATATCCTGATTCACTTCTTAACATATTAGTTGTCGTATTTGCCCTAATGAATACTATAGTTGCTAAGTAAGCTCACCACCCCTAAACTAACAGAGAATCCAAACTAAATATTCTTCACACATCCCAATGTGCATGCTACAGGCAGCTACTGCAGAATTATGCTATTGACAGGAGTATCATGTGATACATGGCTCCTTGCCATCATGCATGGCCCCACCATCAGCTTTCATATGTGCACACTACTAAAGTACCAGTGTTTTCAAACCAAATTGGGGGTGGAGAACAGCTCACCATTACACATTTTCTGGAGTTTCTACTAGAATTGTAAAGTAACATAATTTTTTTTAGCATAATAATCAGGAGAATATATCTGCAACAAGCTTTAAACATTTTTGACTGGAAACCAATGGCACAGTGAATTACATTCTGTTTGTAGAGCAGTTGATTTTCATAATGACTTGGTGGCTCACTTGGTCAATATTGATTATAAACCTGAAGATTTTCAGTCTTAAGATCCAGAGTTTTAAATGCTACTGTGGTTTGAATTCACATTGAACTGTAAGTATCTCAGTAATAAAGTTCACATGTTGAAATGAGAAAGGAGCATACCACCTCTACAGGGGAGGGGGAGGAGATAACCATATTACAAGATACCTAAAAGATAACCATATGTGGATGACACAGATTATCCTTCTAGAGTTCATAGTACAAAACTTACTTTTCTTTGTATATTCAATTGTCTGGAATTTTGATTATTCAAATGAGTTATAACAACAGTCGGTCCAGTTAATTGTGTTTCCACTGTATTTGCTGGTTTATCCCTGCTCAGTTAAGACATCAATAAGTGTGAAAAACGCAACATATTTCTGAACTCACTCATCAGGATTTTATTTGTTCAAACAGCCCTCATGAAGAGCTTAAGATGTGTGTGGCACTGGAAAAGTGGGCAAAGGGAAGGGATATTATTAAGGACTTTGACATGCTAAAAATTTATTTTCTTCTTCAAACCAATTGAGTTCCAAAATAGAAAGTAATTAAGAGAAATTTTGTTTTAAGTGCATGTAGTGCAAAATGTAAGTCAAGTGAGATGATATAGACAACATAAGGAAGTGTAAAAGAGAAAAAGTCTTACGTTTAAATAAAGTACCTCTTGCTCAGAATTTAGTTTTTTTTTGTGGAGTTCTTCTCTGATCTGTGGTGCGTAGACCCTCCCCTCACCACTGAATTTCATATATTTCTCCTGTAGGTATTCATCACTGACTGTCTGAATTAGTTTCTTTCAACTTTTTGTAATATATGTAAGCACCTGTACTCCTTGATGGTGACAGTGGTTCAGATTTTTTCTATGTTTTTGGTTTATTGTTCTTAGCCTACCATGTAAGGTTGATCACTGAATGTTGTTATATGTCTCTGAACTGGAACAAATACACTGCTGCCCATTAAATTTGCAACACCATGAAGGTGGCATGCAACAAATGTCAGATTGGCATGATGTGCACTATATGCTTGGATACACAAATGATTAATATTTCAGCTACATTCTTTGTATAAGAAAAGATTAAAAAGTGGATTACTCATTCAGATATTACGTCTGAATATTAGTTGTTTGTGGGAAGATCATATTATGCCTCTATGGTAATGATGGAAGCTGAAGAAATGAATTAAAATTTGTGCAATGGCCAGGACTCAAACCTGAGTCGTCTTGCATTCTATGCAGCACTATGGTGAACACTGCTGCATGAACTATCCAAGTCGAATGCCCTCCCCAAGGCAAACTTCAATTCATATCTTCAGCTTATTCCCCCTAAATTGTCACTTTTGCCAGGGCTCTCTGACATTGGAATGGCACGCCAGGGTTGGACGTAATGGGGGAGGCCCTGTACCCCAGGTGATCTTATGGAACTTATAATTAAATTTTCCCTGAGACATTTAAGCCTCATCTTTATCTATGATAATGTTGGAAGCTGAAGAAATAAATTAAAATTTGTACCAGGACTTGGACCCGGGTTTTCTTGCAGAGCCCTGGCAATAGTGACAATTTAGGGGAAAAATAAGGTGAAGATATGAATTGAAGTTTGTCTTGGGGAGGGCATTTGACTTGGGTAGTTCATGCAGCAATGTTGATTGTAGTGCTGCACCGGTGTGGTGGTCAGCATTTCTGCCTAGTATGCGAGAAGACCTGGGTTTGAGTCCTGGCCATTGCACTAATTTTAATTCATTTCTTCAGCTTCCATCATTATCATAGATAGAGATAAGACTTAAATGTCTTGGGGAAAATTTAATTATAAAATATATTATGCCTTATTTGAGAAAAGAAATTTCTGCCAGCGTGTCAGTATTAAACAGCGGCAGTATTGCGGTATATCAAGACTGCACTTTGTTGTTCAATGATATTGCCTTCACGTTGATTGGGATCTCATGATTGTGATGCAAATACAGAATTGATGGGTTCAGGAGGGCCATGCTCAATACCTCACAGGACCTCAATGACCTCACACTCAGCTATCACCCAGAAGAACAGACACATTGTTTCGTTGACTTTGCAGGATCATGCAGCCTCATCAGTTGCCTTCAGTCAGGAAGTGGGCTTCTTTGCAAGAAGATAATTTTCTACATAGAGAAAGATACTGGAGAACTGCAGATTGTTAGTGTGCAGCCATTGTTGTGGCTTCCCTTGACATGGCGGCAAAGAAAGGTGCTCCAACAATGGTGTGCCCAACAACACTGGACACAGGAATGACACCATCTTGTATTACAACAAGATTCCCAGTTCTGCGTACAGCATCATGATGGACATGTCCATATAAAGAGGTTCCAAGGACAACAAACATTGACAGATTGCATTGATCGTTGTCATATGGACCTAGCAACTAGTGTGATGGTGTGGGGTGTCATTGGGTACACTAAATGATCACCTCTGGTTCGCATAGCCAGGAATTTGGACAGTAGACATCACATTTTATCTTAAATTATGTAATGCAAGAATGCATGTTGCCCGTCTTGTCCAGATGTACTTTGACAGTGGTAGTGTTTGACTGTTGGCCTTGTCAGGATGTTCTTCAGATCTCATACCCAATAAAAAAAATCAAACAATAGATTAACCAAGATACTGGCATGACACCACTCCTGCCACTTTGATTGATGAACTTTGACAGAAGAATTAAAGCAGCATGGAATGCCATATCTTGTCATCCAAGCTTAGTTAAACTCAATGCCCAGCTTAGAGCCATTGAGGCTGGCAGAGGTGGTAAATCTGTGTACTAAATTTAACACTCTGTATATTCCTAAATCATACAAATTTAATCATCCTACTGCACAGTAAATGCACTGTAAGTAAAAATTTGTTTTTTGCTATTCTTACTGGTGTTGCAACTTCAGTGGCCAGCAGCCTATATTAAGTCAGCAAATGAAGAAAGCCGTAGAGTTCCCCAAGGAGAGCAAATCAGGGGGCTTATGTCTTATTGTAGGAAACAATTTGTTTTGTTGGTTGCAAGAGTGTTACCTTGGTTAGTGCTCACTTAAATTTTATTGCACCTACTAGTAGCTACTTGGTCTGTCATTAAGGATTCCGAATTAGAAAATTCTTTACTTTAGCATCCAAAATATTTAATGGTGTCATCAATCTGAAGTGCAGCAGCGAAGGATAGAAAGGTAGAGTAATTACAATGGAAGAGATTGTTGAATGTTAACCAAATGTCTTTCTTATGTATGACAGTTACCTCATTTTTCTTGTAAAATCATTTTTAATCAGTTTATATGTCCACAGAAATGCAGTGTAATTAAATTATTTTGATAAATAGTATAATTCTAACTGTGTCTCATACCATTTGTTTTAGTTCTGTTCCCACGACACACAAACAGGAGCACCAGGGACAATACCATAAACTTAATTCATATATTCAGAGATTATCTTCATTACCACATCAAGTGCTCAAAGGCATACATCCACTCTCGCATGAGAGCTAAGACATCAGATTTCCTCAAAGTCCTAAATAGAGCAAGACCAGAACCCAAGAATGTAGAAAAGAAAACAATAACGTAAGTGTAACAATTTTAAATATTGGTTGAGTGCTGCAAATCATGCTAGTTTCTTGTTAACTGGAATGTGTATATTCTTGGTGGGGTTTCCCCATGTATGGTACTTCATTTTGATGCTGATTTTACTATCCTTTTGAAGTGTTTGTTGTTAATTTTAGATTTTCTTATTTTTAACCATCACAAAAACTTGAGCTAAGTTAGTACATTTTGTTCAGGCTTGTATGACTGACTTGAGTAGTGTCTGCAGTCACATTCCACGTTGTAGAGTGCATTTCAAGTCTGCTTCATAAATGACACAGATAAAAAGTCCAGTAATTTTCTTTTTTGAATTACAAAACACCAGTCATGTGCAAACAGAAACAAATTCTTTTTTTTTTTTTTTTTTTTTTTTTTTTTTTTTTTTTTTTTTTTTTTTTTTTTTTTAAACCATGTTCTAGACAAAGGAAGACAAATCTGCTTATTCTCAGCTACATAAATTACTTTAATATTTGTCCCTTTATTTGCCCTGTTCTGCTTACAATTTCATTGAATGGCTAAAGTATGCAGACTCTTACCTCCATCAATCCATTTTTATAGAATATAGCTTTAATTAGCTTATCATATTTAATTTTAGTTGCATTGTTCTATTTCTGTATGTGTGACATTCAGAATACAATATTTTGACTAACAATATTTGAATTGTGTTATTTCCAGTATCTATTCACACTGTAAATTATTCCATAATCACTTTTCCACATTCATCACATATTCTGTCCACAGACTGCTTATAATGAACAGTGCGTGAATTTTACCCTTTTGGCACTGTGCTGGCCTCATTAAAAGAGTTTATTTAATAGTTAAATTGTAAAGTCCCAAAGGCTGAAAAAATCTTCTCTTTTCACCCTATTCTTTCCAGATGCTTTCATAAAAGCCAATTCTTGCCCTAAAAACACCTCCTTTTACACACCTTTCATTCTCCTCCAACTGAACAAGGTGCCACATATTTAGCATGCTGGCCTTGCAATCAGGAAAAGCAGAGTTCAAATCCTAATCTAGCCATCCAGATCTAAGTTTTCTGTGGTCTCTCGACATTGTTCTAGATAAATGATAAGGCAGTTTCTTTGAAATTCCTTTGAAAAGGGTATTCGTCCCACACTTGTCCAGTGAAACATCAACTTCATCTTTGATGATCTTTTTATTAGCTGGATGTTATATTACAAATATGCGCTGAAGAGCCACAGAAACCTGTACACCCGCCTAATATCATGTAGGGCTCCTGTAAGCACACAGAAGTGCCACAACGCAATGTGACATGGACTTTTGACTAATGTCTGAACCTAGTTGTATTATAGAGTCCAAGTCCCAAAGGCTGAAAAAATCTTCTCTTTTCACCCTATTCTTTCCAGATGCTTTCATACAAGCCAATTCTTGCCCTAAACACACCCCCTTTTACACACCTTTCATTCTCCTCCAACTGGAGGAAACTGACACCATGAATCCTGCAGGGCTATCCATAAATCCGTAAGAGTATGAGAGGGTGGAGATAACTTCTGAACAGTGCGTTGCAAGGCATCCCAGATATGCTCAATAATGTTTGTGTCTAGGAAGTATGGTGACCAGCGGAAGTGTTTAAACTCAAGAGTTCCTGTAGCCACTATGCAGCAATTCTGAACATGTGGGGTGTTGCATTATCCCGCTGGAATTGCCCAGGTCAGTCGAAATTCCCAATGGATGATATGAATGGATGCAGGTGATCAGATAGTATGCTTAGGTACGTGTCACCTGTCACAGTATCTAGACGTATCAGGGATCCCTTATTACGCCAACTGCACTCATCCCAGACCATTACAGAGCCTCCACCAGCTTGAACAGTCCTCTGCTGACATGCAGGGTCTGTGGATTCATGAGGTTGTTTGCTTACCCATACACGTCCATCTGCTCAATACGATTTGAAACGAGGCTTGTCCGACCAGGCAACATTTTTCCAGTCATCAGCAGTCGAATGTCTGTGCTGACGAGCCCAAGCGAGGCATAAAGCTTTGTGCCGTGCAGCCATCAAGGGTACGCAATATCAGTGATGTTTCATTGAAAGGTTCACATGCTGACATTTGTTGATGGCCCAGCATTGAAACGTGTAGCAATTTGCGGAAGGGTTGCACTTCTATCACGTTGAAAGATTTTCTTCAGTCGTCATTGGTCCCATTCTTGCAGGCTCTTTTTGCAGCCCCAGCGATGTCGGAGATTTAAAGTTTTACTGGATTCCTGATATTTATGGTACACTTGTGAAACGGTGGTATGGGAAAATCCCTACTTTTTTGCTACCTCAGAGATGCTGTGTCCCATTGCTCATGCACCAGCCATAACACCACATTCAGACTCTCAAGTCTTCATCACCTGCCATTGTAGCAGCAGTAACCAATCTAACAACTGCACCAGACACTTGTTGTTCTATATATCTGTTGCCAACCGCAGCACTTTAGTCTGCCGGTTTATATATCTCTGTATTTGAATACGTATGCCTATACCAGTTTCTTTGGCACTTCAGTGTACTTCCATCCTTCAACTCTCATTACTCAATCCCATTTGGTATATTTATCCTGTCTACTTGCCTCATTGGCTCTTGTCTGTGTGGTTGGAGTGTCCATTTTTTCCCTCTGCCTTGTCAACTATATTCTAATGTAATTTTTTTTTTTTAATGGCTCTTCTGTTCTTCCCATTTGATTCAATTTCTTTTATACTCCTCTCTAGTGTCCTTGCCATTTAGACTTAACTATTGTCTCTGTGGTAACTGTTAGGTAAAAACTTAATTTTTTACTGTCACTTCCTTAAAATAGCTTATATGTGTTATAGTGACTTATCAGTTGTGTCCCAGTTTATTGCCCCATTGTTACACTTACTTACTGACTGGCATTACAGACCTTGTAAAACTTTGGCCTCCTTTGTTACCTGCCTCTATTCTTCACTGTCCATCATTTTTCTTTTCCAATTCCTGACTCCCATTGCTCCTCCATACCTTCAAGCCACCTTTTCCTGGGTTTTTTCTCCTTCTCCATTTGGGCTTCCCTATAAACACTTTCTTAACAGTTTGAGTTTCTGGCATTCTCTGTACATGTCCAGCCCATCTTATTCTTCCTTACTTGATTTTCATTACAATATTCATCTGTCCAAAAAGTGTCTGTAGTTCTGTGTTTGTCCTTATTTCCAACTTCGTTCCTCTCCCACTGCCATAAATATCTTTCTCAAAATCTTCATTTTTCCATCTCAGTAACCAGCCTTCCTCCCTTGTGGTCACCACCCAGCTTTCTGATCCATGCATTCTGCAAGAAGCAACAACATTGGTTTCCACTAGCTATCCTTTCTCAAATTTCTTCTGGTGTTATCATCTTCTGGTATTATCAGGCCTAGGTATTCCACTCTTTGGTACTCTTTCCCATTTATTTTTATTGAAGTGTCTCCTCTGTTCCCACTAGGATCTCTCATCATCGTATTCTTTGTTTTACCTATATCTGTTTCCATTCTGGACTTATACACTGCTCCTTCCAATGCAACATCATTACCCTACAAGGCTCTGATATTCCTTGCAATTAATGGGATGTCATCAGCATATACCACCACCTCTGCCTGCTGGTTAAGTATTATTCCTCCTAGGTTTGTTGGCATTTGCCAAATTACCTTCTCTAGCACTAAGTTAAAGAGGAGCACAGAGATCACAATTTCCTGCTGCAGCCCCCTCCCCACAAGGAACTCTACTGACAACTCTTGCACTATTCTAATCTTGCAAACTGTTGCTTTCATTGTCATTCAGTCAACTTCCCTAATTTTAGTGGGATTCTAAAATCCTTCATAGTTTATAGAATCTCATCCCTGTCTAGGCTGTCATATGTTTGTTTAAAGTAAACGTGCAACTGATGCAGCTGCTTGTCATTCATAAATATTCTCTCACACTCATCTGAATAAAAATAGCTGGTCTGTTGTGGATCTATTTTTCCTAAATCCAGCCTAATAATCTCCCAGTATCATTTCCATCCGGTATCGTAGCTGAGAAGCTAAAATCTTACTAAACACCCTACATGTTGTATCTAAGAAAGTAATTCCATGGTAAGTACTGCACTCTGCCCAGTCATCTTTTTTATGTAATGGGCAGCTTATTCCCATGCTCCATTCCTTAGGAATTTCTTCCTTTATCCATATTTCCTTTATTAATTTACTGTCAGCTGCCTCCTCCTTTCCCCCATGTTTTAATAATTTGGCCTCTATGTTGTGTTCTCCTGCTGCTTAGTTATTCTTTAAGTTTTTAATTGCATTCTTCACTTCCTCTCATTCTGATGGTTTGGCTTCCTGCTCCTTCGCATTTACCTCTAATTCCAATTCAGAGTTCAGTTCCTCCTCTTGTTCATTCAAGGTTTCCTCTCTCTCTCTCTCTCTCTCTCTCTCTCTCCCTCTCTCTCTCTCTCTCTCTCTCTCTTTGCTCTCTGTTCGCTGACCCTGTTCCATGAAGTAACTCAGCAAAATACTTTTGCCAACTTCCCGAACTTTGCTTTTATCTCCAATGAGGTTTCCACCTTTATCCTTTTAAGACTGCTCTCAGTTGGAACCCTCTCTTCATTGCTCTAGATCTTTCATAGAATTTTCATTTCTATTTATTATCCCTCATTTAGTCCAACTACTCTATCTTCCTACTCTCATACTTCCTTTCCTTCACCCTAAAGAATGTATCTTCTCTTTTGCCCTTCTCTCTATAGTCTTCTACTACTGGTGTTGTCCCCCCCCCCCCCCCCCCCCCCAGTTCATTTCTCTCTTGGATCGTCAGTGAGCATTCCTCATCAAGCCATTTCACTGCACTTTGGTGTTCTGCCCTCTCCAGTACTTCTTCTGTGGCTATACTGATGGCTGTTTTTGCTGTCCTCCATATAGTTTCCAAATACCCGTCCATCCATGTGCTCATTCTTGTCTTCATAATCTCTTCTAATTTCTTTTTGTACTCTTCCTGCTTTTCTTTGATTTAGATTTTTTATATATTGTATTCCCCCCCCCCCCCCCCCCCACACACACACACACACACACACACACACTCTTTTTGTTTCTTGCCATTCTCTAGACTCTCTATACCTGATCCGCACTAACAGTAAGTAATAATCTGTGTGTCCATCTTTCATTGGATGCCGTGTGCCTTTTGTCATCTCCTTACCATTGACGAAGTCTGTCAGCGTTAGTGTTATCATCAGTGACTTCATCCTAACTTTCTTTTCCTGTTGTTTTGCTGTACACTTCTTCTTCTCCAGTTTTCACTTTCAGATCCGTAAGTATTGTTTTTGCATCATGCCTTTGCACTTTGGTGATTTTGTCCTCCAGTTTGGAGTAAAATGCATCCTTCTCATCTTCATTTGATTCCTATGTTAGGTGCAGAGGCACACATCATCGTAATATTGAAAAAAATTGTCCTAACTCTTAAAGAACACAACCTGTTGCTAACTGCTTTGAAACTAATTATATTTGGCTTCATTGAGCTGTGTATAAGAAAGCCAATACAATGATGGCCTGTATTCCACTCACTATCCTGCAGAATATATTTCTCCAATGTGATTGCTCCCTGTCTTTTCCATTTTATTTATTGTAGCACAGCTATTTTTATTCTATTCTTACCCATTTCCTTGCTGATTTCTCACAATTTGTTTGCTCTCTTTTAAGTTTTGTCACATTCCAGATGGGTATCATGATATCCATATTCCTTCTTGTTAACCTTTTTCTTTGCTGTGTCATCATCTTGTAAACCATATCCTTCCTAGTTCAGTGTTTGGTATCTGCAATAATATTACAAGATGGGATTGTTTGACCCACACCCAACCCTGAACCTGGAGAAGTAGGATTTTTTCCTTGGGAGTTTATTCCCCTAGGGAGGTTGGCTTCCTTTCACTTATAAAGTCTCCTTTACCCTCCCTAAGACATGATTCATCTGATCCTCTTTCGAGGCTTGCTGGCTTGGGTAACACTGCCATTAGCTATGTTTCCACTGGCAGAGCCCTTGACTGGAGCATGCAAACCCTCCTGCCTGGCACTGAAGGTGCCTTCGATAAGGCTGTGTCTTATGGTAGATGCGACACTGTTACGCATGTACTATAATTTTCTACTTTGTCTTTCTCCACCTTCTTCCACCGTATCAGATTTTGTCTAGAACGAATTTTGAGTCAATTTATTGCATTTTTTTTTTGTATGCAATTCTGTCATTGTTACAGTATCTGCTACAGACATTGCCTTAACATGTGTTTGTATAGGACATAAAGGCCACATTTATTGTTTAATTTTATAACATTCCTTTGACATAGCAAATCTCTCTGTCTCTCTCTCTCTCTCTCTCTCTCTCTCTCTCTCTCTCTCTCGTGTGTGTGTGTGTGTGTGTGTGTGTGTGTGTGTGTGAGAGAGAGAGAGAGAGAGAGAGAGAGAGAGAGAGAGAGATTTAACTATATATTTTCTCTTACCATTGTGTTCTTTTCTTTTGCAGTGGACGGTCTTTTATTAGGAAAGAATGATTCACCATGAAACATAGTGCATTCAAAATCATGGCTTTTTCATCTGTGCAAAGGCTTCAAGGAAACGCTCATTTATATTGCACAGTGTCTGTGCAGAGAAGCCTTGTTCACAGTGTTTGTCATTGATAGACTGCTGAAACATTAATAAACTTGTACATTATGAAAATTGGCTGGTGCTACTGCTACTGCAGCATCCCATCCCAGTTATTTGGTCACTACTCAAGGGGCAGCCTCCTCTTAAGTCGTATTCAATCTCTTGTGTCAAAAACAATAAGTTTATATCGGATAGTTCAGAATTTTGAGAACAGAAGTCAGCCTTATGGAAGAAAGAAACAAGGCGACATTTATTATCTTAGTATTGGAGTATTATGTCAATATCTGTCAGTCAATATTGTTTTATTTTATTAATTTAATTTTTCTACATCGTGTTTCATCATTTATAAACATTTTCCTTCTGTGGCTGTGTTTTTAGACACTGAACAGAAATCGAGAACAAAACATTTTGGAATAAAAATGTGAATTTAATGATTGGTACATATTGCTAGGTAGTATGCTATCATTTTATCAGTCAAGGGAGTCTGATTTCATACTTTATTTCCCTTTTTTGTTATGCTTATTTATTGTTTAATGTGGTTTTAAGAACAGTCAAAAACATTTAAGTGTGTTTCATTTTTTGTAACAATGACCTACTAATTTTTATTGTTATATTTTGCAACTGTGAGTAGCAATGCCAGATGTCAGCTTTTCATTTTTTTAACAGCAAATGAATGGAAGAGTGTATTACTTATATTGTGAATGTGAGCCTGTATACAAATCAGTAGTGCCTTATCTGGGGACAAGATATCAGTCACAGAATATTATAATCCATAAGTATCCATACCCAGTGCTTCAATTCATGTTCCTTTCAAATATTAATAAACACTTCAGTTCGTTATTGCTGTTGACATTGCTTCACTTAAGGTTTTGAGGTTAGTGAAGAAAAAAAATATGATTTCATTGCCACAGTGTGTAAGGGCCTTTCAGTTACGCATGTAAAACAGCATTCTTGATAGCTGTATATACTTGAATACATTTGTTAGAATTCAATTAATGCATCATATCACTTTACCTTTATTTGTGTTTAACCAGGAGTGACTACACTGTATAAACATTTATCAATACAATGGCTGCATTTTTATGACCTAATTGGTCTAGATTTTTGTTTCATACTTTCATTGACTTGTAAGAGTATGGTATAAAAAGATGTAATTACAGATCAGTCTAGTGTAAATGAGGTAATGAGTCCTAGTGAGTTTGGGCAGCATTTCGAATTCACTAATTTCACTAAACTAATTTAGAAGTACTTGCAGGTGCTATCTAGCTGTTTTACTGCTGCACCCATCTGATTTGTTATAAAACTTTCTGCCCTTGGTATACAATGCAACAATGCAATGCTCCAATTCTAAGGTAATTACAGTACTTTTATAGAACTCGTTTACATTTTGCTCATGAGAGTTCCAACTTTATGCCTAATACCGTCTCAAAGCTTTGTTGTACACAGTGACAAAAGATTAGGGAACAAAGCTGATGTTAATTGTTGAATAACTTTTTTAAATCTTGTGAATATTGTAATTAAACTCAATATGATTGATTGATTATAAACATGTAAAAATAATGCAATAACAGTGCATGTGAAAGTTGTTATATAGTAGTGGAACTATAAAGTGAAAACCACTACCTCAGACTGTGTGAGGAAATCTAGTATCGTGAAACACATTTGCAGTTTTTACGTCTGTGAAATATGAGAACATGATTAATAGTTCCTGTGCATGACCAGCACAGTGTTGTGAAGTGTATTGTGAGATACGATGTTCGAGGTGCCGTACATGTGTGATAATTTGATGTGGTATGCCTAGAAGTACGAAGGTTCCACAGAAAACAGATTATTATAAC
This sequence comes from Schistocerca cancellata, assembly GCF_023864275.1. Taxonomy (NCBI): domain Eukaryota; kingdom Metazoa; phylum Arthropoda; class Insecta; order Orthoptera; family Acrididae; genus Schistocerca; species Schistocerca cancellata. Next base: position 507,098,153 of record NC_064627.1, on the reverse strand, counting down.
TTAATCTTCGTGGCGGGTTTGTTGTGATTTCAGTGATTTATTTTGGTCTGAAGCACAAGTTAAAAAAAAAAAAAGATGGAGGAAGCGTTCAATGAGCTTTTATTTTAGAATTTTATATTTTTATTTCTTTAAGTAAATAACATGCCACATGTAGAAGTTCCATTTTTTGGCAGGAAAGTGATGTGATTTATTTATAACTGCTCATGTTAAATATTTATAATTAAGTTATAAATTAAAAACATATCAACAGTAATTTTTCAGACGTTGTATTATAAATGATTAATGTTACTTGCACAGCTCTCTTCTGTGTCTCAAAAGATAATTTTATATTTTAAATGCCTCATTTATATTCGTTGTTTTCCTTGTTACCTTTGTTATTCAGATATTCAATTTTGAAGCGGCCAGAAAACTTACTTGCTGTACAGTTGCAGCAAGGGGAGCATATCTGGCCAGTGATATGCAAATCTTATTTTTTCTGCTGCATCGTGTTTGTCAGTGCAAACTCGGATACTTAACAGTAATTTTTCTGTACAATTCCAATTTATGTCGTTGTTTTTTATTATGATTATAAATATAATATGCATTAAAAATAACAGAAGTTAGATTTGTTATGTAATTTACTTTTATTAATACAGACATTGTCTTCCTTAAATCCTGTTTTACTTCTTGGTAGTAGATTGAAGAAAAACCTCTCAAGACATCCAATGTCCTGCATTTTCATAATTATTTACCACTGAACATTGCAGCATTTGTATGTTCACAAAAGATTAAGACTGCTTGATAAACCAGAATTCAAATTTGAAATCAGGTTTTTGTGAGAAATACTCTACAAAGTGAGCTATTTGATCATACCTCAAAGAGTAAGTGACGTTATCAGCACGTTGTTACTCCCCCTTTGTCTCAAACTCAACACAGAGGTCAGCTGTTAGAGTAGTACCATTAAGAAGACAAGATGATGTCTTAAGTGCAGGCAGATAATTTTAGCCCAACTCAGTCATCCTATCAAATGTTCTGTGTTGTCACTATACATATTTTCACTTAGAAAAAATAAAAAAACTGTACTTTAATGATTTCCCAGAAAAAACACACTGCATTCAGTGAAAAAAAAATACATTAATATTTTCATTTGTCATATTAATGAGGAAGGAGCTTTGGAGACAGCAGGACATCACGAGAGTAATTTAAACTGCAAAAATGCTGTGGAGTTGTTGGGGGGGGGGGGGGGGGGGGGAGATTCTAGTTTACTGGTAAGTAACATCCACTGTGGCAATTAGAGTCTGAAAAGACATCTAAGGTGAAATGATTGGTGAAGCTGTGAATTCTAGGCAGAAAGTGCAATTATATGAGGATAGATTTTGTCAATGTTGCAGACAGATATTGTTACTTTAAACTTAATGTCATCCTGGTAGTCATATTTAATGATGTCATTTAGGTAACATGTATAGCTGCTCAGCTCCATTTCAAATTAAATTTCCTAAAAATATATGTAATATTTGTAAAAATTTGACATGGTTCTGAATAATTTCATCCATTACCTTCCTAGAATACTGTATGCTGATAAATCAGAAAATCTGTTCCAGCGGAAGACTAGGCTGCTACTTTTTACCTCCAACTAGCTTAGCAAAAAGGGGGATAAAACAATAGTAAAGAATTACAGATCCATCTTGTTATTACCAGGTGCTTTAAAAATTGAGATCATCATGAAAAATGAAACCTATGAAAACATGTTACAGAAAAAAATCTTAGTGGCTAACAAATCAGATTTTAAACATTTGTCATGCGAATTTTCTTTGACTTAAGATATTCTAGAATCAATAAATCAGAAATTATTCCCATTGAGAATTTGTGACCAAGTTAATCACATTTGTTGTGTAAGTCATGATATTGTCTTACTAAAGTTAAATTGTTATGAAATAGTAGATACAGCAAGTTCATAGTTTTTATCTTGCCTGTACAACGAAAACAGTGTGTGTATGTTCTTGGATAGTCGCATTACAATAGGCACTCCACATTTGCAAGAATCAGGTCTGGTGTACTGCAGAGTGCCATTATGAGTCATCTGTTGTATCATTCATAAAGAAATGAAGTTCCATCTACAGTGTCAAAAGATGAAAATGTTTGCCAGTGATGCATACAGGGAGGTCCATTGATCGGGACCTGGCCAAATATCTCGCGAAATAAGCACAAACGAAAATACTACAAACAACGAAACTTGTCTAGCTTGAAGGGGGAAACCAGATGGCGCTGTGTTTGGCCCGCTAGATGGCGCTGCCATAGGTCAAATGGATATCAACTGCGTTTTTTAAAATAGGAACCCCCATTTTTTATTACATATTCATGTAGTACATAAAGAAATATGAATGTTTTAGTTGGACCACTTTTTTTTGCTTTGTGCTAGATGACGCTGTAATAGTTACAAACATATGAGTACGTGGTATCGTGTAACATTCCGCCAGTGTGGACGGTATTTGCTTTGTGATACATTACCCATGTTAAAATGGACCATTTACCAATTGTGGAAAAGGTCGATATTGTGTTGATGTATGGCTATTTTGATCAAAATGCCCAATGGGCGTTTGCTATGTATGCTGCTTGGTATCCTGGACAACATCACCCAAGTGTCCGGACCATTCATCAGATAGTTATGTTATTTAAGGAAACAGGAAGTGTTCAGCCACATGTGATATGTCAACCATGACCTGCAACAAATGATGATGCCCAAGTAGGTGTTTTAGCTGCTGTCGCGGCTAATCCACACATCAGTAGCAGACAAATTGCGTGAGAATCGGAAATCTCAAAAACGTCGGTGTTGAGAATGCTACATCAACATCGATTGCACCCGTACCATATTTCTATGCACCAGGAATTGCATGGCGATGACTTTGAACATCGTGCGCAGTTCTGCCACTGGGCACAAGAGAAATTATGGGACGATGACAGATTTTCTGCTCGCTTTCTATTTAGCGACGAAGCGTCATTCACCAACAGCGTTGGTAAAGCGGCATAATATGCACTATTGGGCAACGGAAAATCCGCGATGGCTGCGACAAGTGGAACATCAGCGACCTCGGCGGATTAATGTATGGTGCGGCATTATGAGAGGAAGGATAATTGGCCCCCATTTTATCAATGGCAATCTAAATGGTGCAATGTATGCTGATTTCCTACGTAATGTTCTACCGATGTTACTACAAGATGTTTCACTGCATGACAGAATGGCGGTGTACTTCCAACATGATGGATGTCCGGCACATAGCTCGCGTGTGGCTGAAGCAGTATTGAATAGCATATTTCATGACAGGTGGATTGATCGTCAAAGCACCATGCCATGGCCCACATGTTCACCGATCTGACGTCCCCGGATTTGTTTCTGTGAGGAAAGTTGAAGGATATTCGCTATTGTGATCCACCAACAACGCGTGACAGTCAGTGCATTGTCAATGTATGTGCGAACATTACGGAAGGCGAACTACTCGCTGTTGAGAGGAATGTTGTTACACATATTGCCAAATGCATTGAGGTTGACAGACATCATTTTGAGCATTATTGCATTAATGTGGTATTTACAGGTAATCACGCTGTAACAGCATGCGTTCTCAGAAATGATAAGTTAACAAAGGTACATGTATCACATTGGAACAACCGAAATAAAATGTTGAAACGTACCTACGTTCTGTATTTTAATTTAAAAAACCTGCCAACAGTTCATCTAAAATTGTGAGCTATATGTTTGTGACTATTACAGCACCATCTATCACAAAACAAAAACAGTGGTCCAACTAAAACATTCATATTTCTTTACGTACTACAAGAATATGTAGTAAAAAAATGCATTCGATATCCATTTGTGACCTACGGCAGCGACATCTAGCGGGCCAACCATAGCGCCATCTGGTTTCCCCCCTTCAAGGTAGACAAGTTTCGTTTTTGGTAGATTTTTCATTTGATGCTTATTTCATGAGATATTTGGCCTGGTCATGATAATGGACCACCCTGTATATAAGAATAAAAAGATTGTACCAGTTCTCTTGCTGAAAATACAGCTAATGAAATATTTGGAAACATGAGTAGGTGGTTCAACTGAAATGGATTATAATTAAATTTTGATAAGATTGTGTACATATACTGAAATACTTCACATGGAACTCCACAAGTTATAAATATAATCTATTCAAACAATTAAATGCAAGATAGACAGTATTCAGTTTTTATGTCTATAGGTCAACTGGAAAACCCATGTATAGAAATTATTAAGGTGCACAAATTCAGCTACATTTACAGTAAATATAATTACAACTATATGTGATTTTGTTATTAAGATAGTTTTTTTGCATATTTATATTTTCTTATGAGTTATGGAATCATTTGTGAATACTTCATTTATTAGGATAAAATTTTCAGAATATGGAAGATAATGTTACTTATAGAATATGCTGCAAAGACATCTTCAGAAACTTGTTATTTTGACTACTGTTTCGCATCTACAGAGCAGCCCAAATCCTGGGACCATGTTATGCAGATTACAGAGAACGTGTTACTGGTCAGAATAGGTTAGTGTTTTTAACTGGCTTAAACAACTTAATTCCTTATAGCAACAACTTGTAACAAGTGTTCAAAATGAAAAACACCACTCTTGACGAACACATTACAGTGAAGCAGAAAATTTTGCACTGCAGTCTCTCTAATATCCCGATTATCTGTTGTGCAATGAGAAAGGCAGTTGTCACCCACCAAGCCAGTTCCGTTTCCAGTTCTGTTAGGATTTTGTACAATAACAAATTACTTAACATCATTGGCGTGAGATAGCTTTTGCACTAGGCACATCACAGGAACTCTCCTTGTAATCCAATGATGACATATATGTTTATAGATGGTAATACTGAAGTGGAATGGAGCATTTTTTTGTTGAAACCACAACGTGAGGTACAGTCACCAGCAAATGTTGCAGCACATCTTATATGAACTACAGGTAATGGGACACACCAATATCTGTGAGTTCCTGTAATGAAAATCAGTAAATTATGTGACAAAATTGCTAACCAAAGACTTACCATCAGGAGACGAAATGTTTGATGTTGACAATAGGCACTCTAAGGAGTACTACTGTCTTGGATGTTATGACTTAATGATATTGTGCTCCTCACTTACTGCTGGCTTCTGAAATTTTGAAAGCTGAGCTTTTTTCTCTGGAGTGAGTGTTGTCACATGGTATTATGCCAACAATGTCCCAGCATTACCAGTCACGTGTCCTTGGTGAGCGCAGAGAGTCGTCATTGGGCTTCAAGCATGGAGCGCTCACGCACGGCCACAGAGTGGATAAATAATATGAATAATTTGCTGCTGTTGTTGTTGTTTTTTGTTTTCAGTCTAAAGATTGGTTTGATGCAGGTCTTCATACTACTCTATCCTGTGTGAGCCTCTTCATCACCAAAGAACTACTGCAACCCACATCTTTCTAAATCTGCTGACTGTATTCTCTCTTGGTCGCCTCTCCCTCTACGATTTTTACCTCACATAATTCCCTCCAATACCAAATTGGTGATCCCTTGATGTCTCAGAATGTGTCTTGTCAACTGATTCCTTCTTTTGGACAAGTTGTGCCACAAATTTCTTGTCTCCCCAATTCTCTTCAGTGCTTCCTGATTAGTTACATGATCGACCCGCCTAACCTTCAGCACTCTTCTTTAACACCACATTTCAAATGTTTCTGTTCTCTTTTTGTGTAAACTGTATACTGTCCATGTTTCACTTCCATACATGGCACACTTCTGACAAATACCCCCAGAAAAGACTTCCTAGCACTTGATGTTGACAAATTTCCGTCTTCAGAAACACTTTTCTTTCCATTGTCAGTCTACATTTTATATTCTCTCTACTCTGGCCATCATCAGTTATTTTGCTGCCCAAATAGCAGAATTCATCTACTACTTTAAGTGTCTTATTTCATAATCTCATTCCCTTAGCATCACGTCATTTAATTTGACTACATTCCATTGTCCTCATTTTGTTTTTGTTGATGTTCATCCTTTCAAGACACTGTCCACTCAGTTCAGCTGCTCTTCCAAGTCCTTTGCTGTCTCTGACAGAACTACAATGTCCTTGGGAAACCGCAATGTTTTTATTTCTTCTCCCTAAACTTTAATTCCTATTCCAAATTTTTCTTTGGTTTCCCTTACTGCTTGTTCAATGTACAATACACAAAGTTGTGAATGGTGTGAAAGAACCACCCTCTTAGACAGTTACTCTGAAAGGAAAGAACTCTTACCCCAGGTTTAAATGCAAACAAAGCCTAGCTGACAAACAAAAGTGAAACGAGCACAAAGAGAGCCATGCAAAAGCATTCAACAAAATCAAAGGCAAATCTCTGCCTACTGATGTAACAAAACATTCTAAGACGTCAGTGAATGGATGAAAGCCATCCAGTAATACAATGGCCATACTCGAACAGAAATGGAAGATAACACAAAGAAGGCTGAAATACTACATATCTTTCCCCAAAAATATTTCATGGATGAAGGTCGTACTACAGTTACTCTTTTCAGTTAACACACGAAATCCAAAATTACATAACAGAATAAGTGTCTTTATGGCAGGATAACAACTAAAAGTGTTTAACAGATGAAAGGCAACTGGACGTGGTGGGATACCTATTTAATTGTGCAGAGAGAGCGAAGGAACTTTTCTCCTCTTCTAGCAGCATTCTATCATTGGTTGTTGGAAGAACAAAGTGTTCCAAGTGATTGTAAAATGTGCATGTCATTGGCAGATTCAAGAAGGGTTGTCAAGGAAATGCATACAAGTATAGGCAATGTCAGTCTTTGAAACGAACTTAATGCTTAAACATGACATTCCTTGAGACTGATAACCTCCTCTGTAGGAATCAGCACAATACCGTAAACTATGATCTTGTAAAAGCAAGGTCACTTCGCTCATCCTCAAGACCCAAAAGGATGTAGGCACCTGTGCCCGGGTCGATGTCACAGTCCTTGACTTTCAGAAGGTGTTTAACACAGTTATGCACAGTCACCTGCTAAATAAAATACAGGCTTACAGGATATCAAACCAGGTTTGTGACTAGATGATTAGCAAATATAACGCCACATGCCATTCTTGATAGAGAGCAAGTTACACACACACAATGTAGTGATAACATCACGTGCTTCTTGGGGTTGTTCATACATATCGAAAAGTCACAATGTGACAAAATTGTAGTGAAATACAAAACACAGAAGAAGTAGAGTAGCACATTTTGTTATGGTTTGATTTTACAAGCACAAAAGCGTCGAAGAAAAGCTCAGTCATTGTCACTGACAGACATTATGAGAAAAAAATTGTACTTGATGGAGTGGTTTACTGTTAAAATTCTGGAGACTGTATGTTCGTATAAGGTCAATCAACATATTGCTTCACCCTACATATGTCTCGGGAAAAGACCACAGTTCATATGCTGGCTCTCAACAGGTGTTCTTCCCATGCAATGAAATGTGGAAAGACAATTCATGGCTCTTGCATCACAATAATGCACCGGCACATTCATCCCTGTTGGTGTGTGACTACCGCACAAAAAACAAAAGCACTGTGCTGCATCATCCTCTGTACTCTCCAGACCTAGCTCCTGTGGACTCTTCTTTATTTCCACATTGAAAGAATGAGGATTTGCAACAATAGATGAGATTTAAAAAATTCGCAGATGGGGCTTCATGCGATCCAGTAAGAGGTGTGCCAAGACTGTTTCTGGAAGTGGAAATGGCATTGGCAGCAGTGTATCAATTGTGGACGATAGTATTTCGAAGGAGACCATGCAGAGTAAGTAAAAGGCAAGGGTAGAAAAATTTTGTGGACAAAGTTTTAGAATTTTTTGAACGGACCTCATACATGTAATCGAACTCTATGGTAAAATTTTGCTAAAGTCATGCTTCCCACACAGTTTTATGAAATTTGTGTGTAGGTGCATCAAGGTTTTCAGTTGAGTGACCATCATAATTTTATACAGCTTACCCCAAAACCATTCAGCAGTCTTGTATTCCCTAATACAAAGTAATGACTTGGCATCAAGCGACAGAATTATCCGTTTCCTTGCTTCTGCTTTAGCCTCGGTCTATTCAGCAAGATTGGTGTCATGATTTTGTTCACTTTCTTCTGGCTTAACCAGCTCACCATTTACAATGCCAAAGATTTCATCACACTCTAAAATAGTTCTCAATACAATTCTCCAAGTCCCTCAGTTTTCTTTGCCAGAGAATTTTTCAATTTGCTGTCTTTTGTTGGCACAATTTTACACATTTGACTGTCAGTATGTTTCTCTCCTTTGCCCACTGTGGTTGTATTAAGGAGAACAACCTCTCAACACAGCCATTATGGACTGCCACTTCAAAGAAAAAATGTGCAATTTCAACTGATTCACTAAACTGTTCTTCACTAACAGACAACTCAATGTACTTGCACCATTTCTTCTGGCTTGGTTCAGATTTCCCATCACAAGTGGCTGGGATTTCTTCTTTAAACTTGAAAACTGATCAAAACACTTTTCATCATAAATTTCAATATTTTTACTGAACAAAGATTGAAAGATTCTTCCACATAAGTCCACAATGATGTAATTCAATAACTGAAGTAGAAAGTGTATAAATTGTTGACAAAATGTGATTAAAACCAAAATCAAAAGACCCAAATTCCCAAAACTAAAAATAAAAAAATATGGACATTTGCGAAAAATGTAAAATGTATGCAGATGCTACATTAAAAGTTGAAAATTCATATATATCCACACAAAAACAGATGAATGATAACTTTTGATGTATAAACACATTAAAATTTGATGTAGCACGATGGCCAATGTTGGAGTTATTTATGTAGCTTTGTGTTTCCTTGCAAAAGTTGTGCGACTTTTCAGCAGCAGTATATATCATTGGTACACGCAGTTGCTGAATTTCTGTCTTGTGTATTCCTCTTGCTGTTTTATAAATTTAATCAATAACATAACTCTAGCCTTGGCTACGATGTGCAAAAAAGAAGTGCATGTAAGGGACAACAGTTGAGAAATGTAAAAGGTTAGATTAGCGAGTCTTGCTGCTTTAGGCCTAACCCTGTCCTGCAGTTGTAGCTAAGTGGAGGCAGCAGTCACTAAGCAATGACTGTATTAACTACATCTCACAAAGTTTGGTCAGTAGGTCTATAATCACTGTTCCATAGTCTATGCCACTCTGCTTCAGATAACTTTATCTGTGCTGTGTCACATTATCTTCTTTAGAACAGCCTGAATCTTCTGAGGTGTGTGGGTTACTGTCTTTTGTGGATTACACTCTCAATCATTCTCTTTGAAGTTTAATGGAAGGAAAGAAAAAGAAAAAATAATTTTACAGTACTTAGGATACAGACAACTTGCTCAATATTTCTGTGCTACCTTCTTGCAGCCTCTGATCCTGTTCCTGATTTTGGCACACAGATCAGATAGCTTCATGCTTCAATCTAGGTGTGCATGTGTAAATCTCATCTAGAAGGTATATGCAACAAAAATATCTATGGCTCGAAAACTTGAGACTGCAGATTACTTGTATGTGTACCTGTGCACCACAATCAGTTATCCACAGACAAGTAACTGCCTCTCTTCATTTTTTGTTTTTGTTGTCGGGTTCTTGTAATCTGTAATTGAATGCATGTTTAGGTAACAGACTACGAACTTGAACTAACAACCATCACATGGCCACCATTTTGGGACTTTCCATTCTTTTTGGTACTGATATGTTTTGTTTTAGAAATTTTTCCGCTATAGCTATATAGTGCTGGTTGAAAATATTTCACACTTGCGAATTGGTCACTTCTTTCCCTTCCCTTGTCAGTGCTATATTTGTATCTTTCAAGTCATATGGATCTTTTCTGTTTTCATTTATATAGTTCCAGACTGTTTTAGAGATGTTGGAGGAAGATTGTATTTCAGATTTTTTGTGACTGGCCTTTGCTTCTCTTATCATCCCAGTGTATGCTTTCTTCCTATGCTTGTAAGCCTCATGACTGACCTGACCTTTCCCTTTTTGATATGTTTCAAAGAGTTCAATCAGTTCATCTCTTGCTTTTTTAATTTCTGTGGTGAACAATTTTTTTTGGTTTACCCCTAATAGTTCGGCATATTTTAGGACAAACTGTATCTATGTGGTGTCTTAATATACCACAGAAAGAGTTCCAGTTCTTTTGTACACTGTCCTCTGTGTACATATCATCCTATCTTTCTACCTGTAGCAAAAATTTCAGCGTTCTCAGATTTCTAAGGCTGGTTGGTCTAAATTCAGCCCTAAATTTTCCTCAGTTTTTATGTGATCTGGCAGTTCAATTGTTTGTCCAAAATGGTCAGCAACAACAGCATTTATAACTTGAACTTTTTGTCTCTCTGTAGGTACATTTGACAGAACATGTTCTATCAATGTGCTAGATGTTTCTGTATGTCTTGTTAGATTTGTTACATGAAAACAGAGATTGTATGTCCTTACAATGTCTTAAAAATTTCTTGTGTAGTCACTGACTTTAAGCATATCTATATTTAGGTCACCAGCTGTTATTACAAAAGTGTATTGCTTCGCGACTTTATGCAGTAGCACATCAGTTTCCAGTAAAAATATTTCACTGCATGAGCTAGGTGATCGGTATATTCCTATTACAAGCCATTTCCCCCCCCCATGAACTTTATTTGTACTGCTGCTGATTCAAAGCAAAATTTTGTACAGTTTGTGATCTTCTGTGGAGTGCAATCTGTTACTTTGCTGTCTACATATATTGCTATTCCCCCACTTTTATGTACAGTTCTGCAGTAATAAGCTACATTTTAAATCCCATTAGATTGAACATCTTTAGTTCATTCTCCTCTAAATAATGCTCTGCACTTCAGCAGCTAATAACACTTGTAATTTTTTGGATGCCTATTGAAAATTTTGATGCAGTATTTTCAAATTGAATTTCTTTGAATCCATTGCTCTATTTGTTATACTGTTTTTCCCTACCTCTGGGTATAAAAAATTTTGGTCCTTTTTTGAGGGCTTCCTGTTTTTGGTGCTTCTTAAAATGGGTCCAGGTGCTGCTGCAGCTGTCAGAAGATACTGCTCTGTATTGCTGAGGCACGCAAGCTTCCCTACCAATGGCAAGGTATGTGGTTCATGGGAGGAATGGTAACATAATAATCTCCAGTTTCAGAAAAAAATGGTAAGATAATTTTCTGAAACTGGAAATTGTTCTAACACATCTGTCCATTCAGACTATCCACGTATGGTACTTGCATTACTTATCAGTCCGTTATTTGCATCAGAAGAGATTTTAACTATCCCATACTGCTACAAATTTTAAGAACACACTTATCTGTAACTGTTTTTCGGTATAAGGAAAAACTCAAAATGCCTTCTCAGGCATTCGTGAGGTGAAGGATACGATAATTTCTAGCCAAAACTTTATAACATATGAGCTTTTTCTTATGGAAGATAAAATCTTAAAATCTCAAGATCAAGTTGTCTGCCAACCATGTTTAGAGCAAATCTTGACATTGGTTTTAGGTGGGAGAGCATTGTGGTATTTCTTTTGCAATTAGAGCTAAGTAATGAGGACACATTGTGTCTGCATAAATTGCCACCAGTTAATGTTCCCACGACAAGACATATTACAACATATAAAATATAAGGAAAACCCTATACTGCAATCTATGAAAAGTTTCATTTGCGTAGCATTGTTTAAGATGGTGGCGAGTGAAAGTCATTCATGTAGTGATGTCTCAATAACTTTAAAATGCGATAGTGATATGTGTAAAATCTGTGTAAAGAAAGTGAAAAGAGGTATACGGTGCGTTGACTGCAAGGGCTGTTATCACGGCAAATGTGTAAAATTGGACCTGAAATATATAAACGACGAACATGAGTGTACATGCTGTCAGTGCCTAGTAAGTGCCGCGAAAAACAAAGTAATGTACACGCTAATCTCAAAAAAAGAAACTTTAAGTGTATTAACAGACAATCTGGAGACAATCAGTTCAAAATACAATGAACTTGAGAGGAAGTATCAAGAGCTGGAAGTGAAATATAATGCACTCTTTCGGAAACACCGTATGTCACAAGAAAATGTTACTGTTACCAGTTATTCCACTCAGAAAACGTGGCGTATGCCGAGCAAAACGTGCAAACAATTTCAGCACATATGTACGGCCCCAGTGATAGCACTGACAAACAAATTTTCAGCACTAGATGCTATGATAATAAAACCAGCATTGGAAATCAAAAAGCAATGAAAACACTCCCGAAAAATTCAACACTGAGGCAATCGTAAAGATATGGGACTCTAATGTAGGAAGTCCAAGTGAACACAGAAGATCTAAGAATCGTGGTAGATCGCCGTCAGTGACATCATCACAAGGCAGCATATCAGGGGCGCGCAGTGATGACTTTCTTGAATACTAAGAAATGGAAAGGGAAAAGGGCAGAAGATCACCTAAGACTAGAGAAAGAGAAAATCACAATAGGAGGGAAGATCTAGATAACACAGGTATGTTGGACATCCTAAAAGCAATGGGAAGTAAAATTAAAAAGGTCAGCTCTGGATTGGGAGATAAAATAAAAAAGGAGAATGATGAAGTACGCTTGAAATGGGAAGTAAAATTCAAAATGTTAATGTCGAAATTCAGTTGATAAAACATGAAACGAGGGAAGTGAAAAATGAGGTAGTGACACTCTGAACAAAACTAGAACGAGGGATTGCGGAGGTCAGAAGAACCGCAAACGAGGCGCGATTACTAGCGAGGGGTGCAAAGCAGATTGCTCTTGAAACATTAGAGAAGACAGAAAAATCAACAAAGATAGGTGAGGTGCATTAATGAAGTTGCAGAGGCGCTTGAAACAAGTAGAAACAGCTGCAAAAGACAGAAATTGCACCAAATAAGGCATTGACCGCAGAGCTCTCACAATTTAAACAAAACATAGAGAGCAAAATTAAACAATTATCTCAGAAAGTCAGGTTGCAACATACTCAAAACTCCCATCTCAGAAAAGAAATAGTAGGCAATTTGGAAATAACAGAAACAGACAGAGCTAGTTCAAACTCAGCACGATCATGTCCAAGCCCAGACGATACTAGAATGTGCTCGAATGTAAGAGTTGCTCGTCAACTTCAGACTAAAAGTGTATCTGCAGTGCAATGAAATACCGCTAGAGATATGGCGCGACTGGGTCACAGATTGCGAATACGGAGAACGGCAGTGAGATATTTCATATGCATAATTGTTACCTGATATTGCACACCATGGGACATTTTTCCAGTGATGAAAACCTGATAGGGAGTAGAAGAGAGGATACCCAAAGTAACAATAGACCAGAAACATTAGCGCCAAGTGAGAAAGTGGTAGGTCGAGCGGGAAGAAATTTTCAGTTTTAAGCATTTTATCTCTGTACGAAAATTCCAGCATTGCAAAGATGAGGGTAATGTTTTTACACCCAAAAACATTCATTGGACAACTTGATTTATCATTACCTCCACACTGGCCTCTGATGTACCAACTGGACTTCGAATGTTTACATATCAAGGGAACATCTACCGAATGCATGCAGAATATTGCAGAAATGTGCATGTCATACGAAGAGCTTCGTGATGCATTTTTAAACAAATACTGGTCCAAGGAGACACAGGGCAGGATCAAATAGGAAATAATGATGAGCAGAGACTTGGAGAGTTCAGGACTCCGTAGTCTGGTGAAGTATTTCGAAAACTTGACCAAGAAAAATCAGTATTTGGATGACTCATCCACACCGGCTGAGATCATAAGACTGTGTTACTTGAAGTTGCCAATTTTGTACCAGCAAACGCTCATCTGCCGATGTGGGAGTGATGAAGGATTCAATGGTATCCTAAGAGAGTTAGAGTTTGCTTTCAACGAGCAGCAAGCGCGAGAAAATCATATGCAGAGAGACTTGCAAAGTGAAAGAAGGGAGAGCAATGGAGGGAATAATAGTGGCCATTATTGGCAAACCAATGTAAATCGGCCGCCTCACAAACATGGATGATAGATATCATAGTGGGAACAATGTACAGTGGGAGAACTATGGCAGAGAATATAGGCAACAAAATGAATGCAGATGGAAGCCACAAAATAATGGCACATCATGGGGTGACAATAGAGAAACTCGTCAATGGTCTGACACAGGATGGGGTGGAATGAATAACAACAGGAATCAGGAACAATCAATAATAATAATATAAGTATTATAGAATATGAGGAAATGAGGGAGATATTACTTGATGAAAAGGAAACGCTACCCAAACAGAAAATCTATTCGGTGGTAAAAGTACAAATTGGAGGAATTATGGGTACTGCTGTAATAGATAGTGGAAGTGAACTCTTAGCTATTTCAGATAGGCTGTTCCCTAAATGCAAGGATTCAGTTAATCCACCGATGCTCACAGTACAAAAAACAAAGATACAAGGTGCATTAGTTGGGATGGGTGTAGAAATATCGCAACAAACACATCTAGATTTTGAATGCCAAGGACACCAGATAATTGCAAATCTGTTCATAATACCGAAACTAACAGCTGATATAATAATTGGTGTAGATTTTCTTTCAGTGCAAAAAGCTATCATTGATCTACAAACAGGGGAGTTAATGTTAGGGAAAGAGAATAAAATAAAAATCAGATTTGATGAGACAGCAATAAAAGCTCAAATTCCAGAAAGCTGTTTAAAACTACAATTCACAGATCAACATACAGTTCAGAGGGAAGAGTGTAGAAAAAATAATGAGAACAGAGCAGAGTTCAAGTCAGAATGTGAACAGATTTATGAAATTAACAGTAAGATTGATTCAAAACTCGAGAATCCAGAAAACATAGGTAATATGGATAGACGAGGGTTGGGGCTTGCACTCAAAAATAACGCAGAGATCTTCTTACGTAAAACCGGATGCATTAAGGGGCATCAATATAAATTTGAAGTAAAGAAACAGAGACTATTTCGGGTACCTCCTTATGCCATCTCTTGGTCAAATCGGGAAAGGGTTCTCAATGAGTTACGAAGAATGGAGGAGGAAGGCGTAATTGAGGCCGCGAGATCTGAGTATAACAGTACACTACACATAGTAGACAAAAGGGATGGTGGAATTCGACTGGTGTTCGACTACGCCAAATAAATACCATTATTGTGCCAGAGACGGATCGCCCTGAAAGGCTTGAGGACCTCCTTCAAAGATTTCATGGGGTTTCAGTGTTTTCTTCACTTTATTTGCGATCGAGATTTTGGCAGATAGAGCTTGATCCTGACTGCTGAAAATACATGGCCTTTATTGCCTTCATATGGTGTTTTCAATTTAAAAGGCTCCCTTTTGGATTGAATATATCTTCAGCTGCATTTATCAGGGGTTTTAGCAAAAGATTGAATGAAGAATTAAAAGAGAAGATCACGTGTTATTTAGACAATAGATTGATAGCAGAAAATACCTGGGAGAGACATAACAACCTCTTAGAGGAAGTGTTAAGCAGCTTGAAAAGGTATGCAAATATTGATAAGTCTTGTTTTGGGAGCAGAAGGGTTAGCTTTCTGGGACACGTGGTAACAGGAGAAGGGATTAGTCCTGACCCAGAGAGGATGGCAGCAATTGCAAAGTTTGCCACTCCTACAACCAGAAAACAACTGAGAGGGTTTCTAGAGATAATAAATTTTTATAAAAAGTTTATCTATGTGGAAACATTATCAAGTCCCCAACTCTGCCAATTGATGGGAAAAGGAACAATCTGGGGGTGGGATGAGTGTGCAGACCGAGAATTCAATAATTTGAAGGTGACACTCAATGCTCCTATTTTATCACATCCTGATTTACTACAGGATTTTTTTATGGCCACTGGCAGTGCAAACACCGGTTTGGGAGTTATGTTGTTTCAGGAGTATGAACAAGACGACAAATTAGTACACAAAACAATCGCCTTTGGTAACTGGGTACTATCCAAAAGCGAAAGGAATTACTCTGTTACCGAACTTGAAGCCCTTGCAATAGTATGGGGATTTAAAAAGTATAGATACTTCCTGTTCGGTAGAAAAACAAAAGTCTATATGGAACCTAGGGCCCTAGGATTTCTCCTAACAGCCAAACTTCCACATGGAAGACTAGCAAGATGGGTAGCTGTGTTTCAAGAATACCAGTTTTCAACAGTCTATGTGCCTGGTCCGACAAACATCATTGCTGATGCCCTGTCCCACTCACCTGTTGTTATAACGAAGAGACAGCTGAAGCATTAAATCAAGAGCACTTTTCATTGTTCTACCTCAAAAGGGTTGCATTTGAAAACTTCGTCACTGTAACGATGTGTAATATCCAGAATGAGCAGGACAAGGACCCAGATCTAGTCAAAATGAAGGGAAAGTGGAAGGATTGGATACAGGCCCGCATAAACAGCACTACCTCTTGAGAAAAGGTATTCTGTTTTATAGGACAAACATTAATGATTCGTTGTGGGTGGTGTCCATATCAAATGAGTTAATAAATGGTTCAAGTGGCTCTGAGCACTATGGGACTTAACATCTAAGGTCATCAGTCCCCTAGAACTTAGAACTACTTAAACCTAACTAACCTAAGGACATCACACACGTCCATGCCTGAGGCAGGATTCGAACCTGTGACCGCAGCGGTCAAATGAAGCTATGTCAAAAGTTCTTCAAGAGATACAGTGGCCCTGTACATGTAAGAAGACTAGCGCACGCAAATGCAGTTGAAATTGAGACTGTGGCATCAGGAAAATCTTTGGGACTCCATCATGTGAGCCATCTCAAGCCATTTATAGAATAAGAAGAAAGAATTAAAGTGAACTTATATGGTGAAAGTAAAGTATATTGTATATAGTTAGCAATTAAGTTAAGTTATTGCACTGAAGGGATATGTAGATTTATCAATATTTTCTGTGCTGTTATCATGTTACAAGAGGTACTACAGTGCAAAAAGGGCAGGGTGTCGAGAGTGAGAAAATTAGGATATGTTTCTTTGTTTAGACTATAACTTAGTGCACAACATGCTGAGTGTACAATTTAAATGGTGTCTGGAGTCTAAGATGTGCTATCTGTCCATGAAGGAATAAAGTAAAAATTAGAAACACGTGGTACAGCAAAAATAAATAAATAAAAAATAAAATAAATAAATAAGTAAACAAAAATAAAATGTTGTAAAGATCTGTGAGTAGGTAAGTTTATTACTCAATTGATGAGGAACGTATTAGCAGAGAATGCCTGCATTTTGAAAAGATTTTAGAAGTACTTTATGAAATGAGTGTCTATTTTCCATGTTTAGCAATGGGGTCACAAATGAGTGACTTGCTAGTAGTGGTTTGCAGTGACAGCCAGGTGTGTCGTCCAAGTGTGATTTGTCTCCATTCAGAGAAACGAGAGTTCACTAGGTGGCCTGCTCCACGTGGCTATGCGAGAGTGCACCATTATTTATATATGGAAGTGTTGTATTCATGCTGTTCAGAGAGACAGAATAATTGTGTACATGGTGGCTAGTTCTGCAGAATACCGTATGTGCGCACCGAAATTGAATGTTATAGTGACATGAAATGGAAGTGTAATAAGGGGATATAGACACGTAAAAATTAATATAGGAAAGTAAGAAATGCTATACGTTCAAACCACATGACATTGTGGGTAATACGTAAGGGCATGGCAGTCGTGTTGATGAGCAGAAATTTTATATATGTACTAAAATCTTTACATTTGCAGGTACCACTAGTAAAATAAAATGTAATTTTATTAACATAAAAGGAAGAGGTAATGACAGATAAAGGTAATAGCAGCAGCTCTGGAAAAAAGGCAGCGACAGAGGAGGCATTACTGAGTAAAAAATTGAAAGAAGGTATGTGACAGTATGACTAAAGAAAGTGTCAGTAATTTTGTACTAAACTTGCTACGCAGTTTATGATTGTCCACAGGAAGCATGCCGAAGCATGAAATGAAGAAGAGATCCACCTAATCATTCATTCATGTATGTTTTGTCCAGACGTGCACTTTATTGTTCACAGATGTTCACGATGACATCCACGACGAAACCAAGAGTCATGAGATCGGACGACCTTGTAATACCCAACAACATTGTAGTACTTTGAATACGGTTGTAGTTAGACTGGTATAAACGTCTTACTGGTCAGAGGTTTAACAAGTATTATTTGCAATTATTAACATTGGGATCTAGTGAGGATCATAATTCTACTGTTATGTGTATTTTTGCATAGGTATACAGGTTCCGACAGATATTTAATGGTTCAAAATGGCTCTGAGCACTATGGGACTCAACATCTTAGGTCATAAGTCCCCTAGAACTTAGAACTACTTAAACCTAACTAACCTAAGGACATCACACACACCCATGCCCGAGGCAGGATTCGAACCTGCGACCGTAGCAGTCCCGTGGTTCCGGACTGCAGCAGATATTTAATAATTGAATTACATAGGTTGAGGAATATGTTCTTTTATAATTAACATTAACTTTGTGCATGAAATTTTGATCAGAATAATAAGAGTAAATAAGTGAGCGTCTTGGCTGATTGTGCAACTAGAACAATAATAACTGTAAAGATAAATGACCTCACTGTTGAGTGCATCTTTGGTGTCAATGATTTTGTGTTATGTATTGTATAGTATCTGTGTAAATTGGAAACTAATTGTATGTAATAGTGAGTACAGGTTTCACAAAAAGAAACTTTTGCGAGAGACACTGGAAGCAACAATGTGATGTGTGGATGGAACAGGAGGCTAATGGCACAGCTGCAGAGAAAAGCGGAAGCAAGAGATGCAGTTGGCAAGCCAAAGCCATGTCGTGGATGTGGGCAAACAGCAGGTCTATTCAAATGTGACTACCTGACCGCGGGTGGCAGATGACAACTGAGCAGGTAGTATGCGGCAATCTACGGCAGACCTGCTGGGTCAGGTCAAGATGGGTGTTTAAACAGCCACTAATGACTTGTCTCCACTGTTATATTACATGATGGAGACGAGATAAGAAAACTGCACACATGATACTGTCAGTTAATCCTACAGTGCAACTGCCAGCTGCTGTGGCCGAGCAGTTCTAGGCGCTTCAGTCCGGAATCAAGCTGCTGCTACGGTTGCAGGTTCGAATCCTGCCTCAGGCATGGATGTGTGTGATGTCCTAAGGTTAGTTAGGTTTAAGCAGTTCTAAGTCTAGGGGACTGATGGCCTCAGATGTTAAGTCCCCTAGTGCTTAGAGCCATTTGAACCACTTTTACAGTGCAACTGCTAATAGCTGAATGGAAGTGTGAACTCTATTTGCTTTCCCTCTGCTATTCTCTGCCAGACAGAAACTGATACACATCATAATCTGTAGCAGTTAGTCACCTGGCACTGACTTCTGAGGAATCTGAGTCACACATAACGACTCACGTTCCATGTATAATGTCACCAAACAGATAACCTACCTCTCCACAATTACCAATATCCTTATCTAAAATACAATATATCGAGAGAAAGAAGCAACTTGAAGAAGAGAAGAGGAGGAACACAAGAAGAAACACCAAGAACTTAAGACTAGATACCAATACACTTCTCTTAGCTGACCTATAAACATCCTACCTGACTGTACCTCTCTCACACTGTGTGCAAATTCGACGAAAACTTGGCTATTTCAAAACATTCCCCCACTTACATTGCTGTATATTCCAATGATCTTCCACATCATCAACTCAGCGAGAGACTTGTAACCTGATGGGATCAACAATGGGCTGAACATCAAAAGACTGACTTGCAAAGCCACCATGACCAATCTCAAACAAGTTGTTGAACCAATCTTTGCTTCCTAAACTTCACAAAAAACTCTAGCTTCCATCCCCGTACAAAAATTAAGATGAAAGTGTGTTGTGAAAGCCGAATCAGTGTGTGACTCTTGATTTAAAAAAAAAAAAAAGCGTATAACTTGATGAATACTGAACAGTTGCACCCACAAACAGTTTCCGATATATTTATTATTTTCATAAACATCTTGTACTTATTTTTCAGAATACCCTTAAGAAAATATTTGTGTATTTACTCATGTAAAATTATTGTTTATCATTCTCTTTGATAATGATGCTATATGCTTCAACTTTTTAAAATATTTGTGTATTTATTTATGTAAAATTATTGTTTGTCATTTTCTTTGATAATGAAGCTATCGGTTTTAACATTTTAATGTATCACATTTTTATACGCTGAGAATAAGAATAGTAGTTAAAATGGGTGGTTGATCCGAACTCTTATTACAAAAATTAGTTGGCACAGTAAATGTAAATGCCTTTTGTCAAAGAACGCTATAGAACATAAGATTTGTGAAAATGTTTAAAGAGTATACATGTTAGGGAAACACTAGACTTGGACAATCAATTTGTGAAATGATGTTTTTTAATGCAAGCCAAGAGCATAAATATGACCATGTAAAATTTACACAGGATGTTTCACAGAAATTTATATAATTGTATAATGACCAATAGATAACCTCTAGAATAATTGACGTAACTACCTTTTTTGCATATTAATAGCTAAATGAAGCACATGTAATTTATTGGACGACCACCTTGAAAAGATTAGGATACTTTAATATTTCTTGCCTCAACCTATGTCTTAGGGATGGATGGATGACAGAGAGCATGGGCCTTAAGTCTAAAGAAAGATGGGAAATGCCATTTTTGAAAGAGCATAAAAATTTGTAATGTTAATTAAATTTCCTTTGATAACATGGGTTATTTTGCTTGTTACTGTATATTGCAATTAAACATATCTCAAAAAATGTTCCAAATATAAGGAGCAGACAGATTAAATAATAAACATAAGGTAAATAAATTTATGGCAGTAACCCCATGTATGAAGGCAGAATGTCTGTAGAAGAACATATCATGATTAATTCTTATTAGTTCACTTGTACAGACAATTGATGGTTAGATTATTTTGTACTGGATGAAATACTACTATAAGAATTACCCCACTCTAGTACAAAACAGTTCATTGGGGGGGGGGGGGGAGGGAGGTATTGTAAGGTGGCTATAATTTTGCACCTTACAAGCACTCATCTACATACTTTGTCGTGATTTGCAACTGGAATTAGGTATCATTTGATAGGTTGTACGCTGTATATATGAATATTTAAAGAAGACTGACATTGTCACGTACACCTTGTAAATAGTTGTCAACGCTTATTGCATGAAAGGTGATGGAGTGACTTTATTATCAAAATGGCATAATGAATGATTTTCTATTCCAACAGAGGTTGGAACAGCAGTGGAAATGAAACGGCAGGTGTAACTAAGGCTCTGGGTGGAAAAGCCCAAACAGGTGTGTTGGTCTGCTTGACACAGGAAGTAGCCCAAGATGGACGATGTCGGAACACCTGAGCACTAAAGCACAACAAAGCAGTGGGTGGCCAGTATTGTAGCGGGGCCGGAAGGGCAACCAGATAATACTTCATAAACTCTGAAAATCTTGGAGAACACAGAGAGGAACAAGGAAGCGTTACCTCGGAAATCATGCAGGCTGGGTTATTTTCAAGGATTTTTACTCTGAAAAGCGTACCATTGTATGAATTCCTAATTAACGGCTTAGGTATTTCCATGCAAACTTTCTGTGCTGGACGACAAAAGACTAAAATATGGTTGGTTGGCATTTGGAAGAATCTGTAGAGAGGGATAATATTCCATGGTTTCGAGAATATGATTCGCTTTCTGCAGTTATGAGGGATGGAAGCTGAGCTTTGCTGGGAGTGGTGGAGAGAATGTGGTCTCCCATTTTCAGCGCCCGTGTCTGATGGTCACTCAGTATCAGCTTTGTTGCTACAGATGGACTTGCTGTCTTTGCTCTCAGGAGATTTTATAATCAGAATGGTTAGGCACTGTACAGTTGCAAACTTATACGATTCTGGACTTCACCTCCAGGTAGGGAGTCGTCGCTGGGTACGCAGCATTCAGTGATTGAGAGTGTTTCTTCTGTCTATACTTCTGAACTCTGTCCTTGTGGCTGGGCGTTCACGTTTCTCGACTGTAGACCACAGAGAAGAGAAGACAGTATTAGATTATACTAGTCAGAGGACCATCTTTTGCTATCCTAGTGTTTGAATGAGTTTTTTTTAATATTTTGTGGCTGGAGTTCTTCCGTTGTCACAGACATCTATGAGAACCATCACTACCGAAGAAAGCAGATATTGACAGGCGTGAAAATTACTGAACTATCAGTTTAATAAGTCAAGGCTGCAAAATACTAATGTGAATGCTTTACAGATGAGTGGAAAAACTGGTAGAAGCCGACCTCAGGGAAAATCAGTTTGGATTCTGTAGAAATGTCGGAAAACACAAGGCAATACTGACCCTATGACTTATCTTAGAGGATAGGTTAAGGAAAGGCAAACCTACATTTCTAGCATTTGTAGACTTAGAGAAAGCTTTTGACAATGTTTACTGTAATACTCTCTTTCAAATTCTGAAGGTGGCAAAGGTAAAATACAGGGAGTGAAAGACTATTTACAATTTGTAGAGAAACTAGATAGCAGTTGTAAGAGTTGAGGGGCATGAAAGGGAAGCAGTGGTTGAGAAGGGAGTGAGACAGGGTTATAGCATATACCTGATGTTATTCAGTCTGTATATTGAGCAAGCAGTAAAGGATACAAAAGAAAAATTTGGTGTAGGAATTGAAATCCATGGTGAAGAAATGAAAAACTTTGAGGTTTGCCGATGAAATAGTATTTCTGTCAGAGACTGCAAGGGACCTTGAAGAGCGGTTGGACAGCGTCTTGAAAGTAGGATATAAGATGAACATCAACAAAAGCAGAACGAGGATAATGGAATGCAGTCGAATTAAGTCGGGTGATGCTGAGTGTATAAGATTAGGAAATGAGACACTGAGTAGTAGATGAGTTTTGCTATTTGGGCAGCAAAATAATTGATGATGGTCAACGTAGAGAGGATATAAAATGTATACTGGCAATGGCAAGGAAATTGTTTCTGAAGAAGATAAATTTATTAATATCGAATATAGATTTAACAGTCAGAAAGTCTTTTCTGAAAGTATTTGTGTGGAGTGTAGCCATGTATGGAAGTGAAACATGGACAGTACATAGCTTAGATAAGAAGAGAATAGAAGCTTTTGAAATGTGATGCTACAAAGAAGAAGGCTGAAGATTAGATGGGTAGATCATGTATCTAATAAGGAGGGTCTCAGTAGAATTGGGGAGAAGTGGACTTTGTAGTACAACTTGACCAGAAGAAGGGATCTGTTGGTAGGACATGTTCCAAGGCATTGTGGGCTCACTAATTTAGTGTTGGAGGTAAGTGTGGAGGATAAAAATCGTAGGAGACCTTGGGATGAATACACTAAGCAGATTCGGAAGGATGTGGGTTACAGTAGTTATTTGAAGTTGAAGAGCCTTGTACAGTATAGAGAAGTGTGGAGAGCTGCATCAAAGCAGTCTCTGGACTGAAGACCACAACAGCAACAATATCTTACCATTAAAAAAAACCTGAAAAAGTGTAACTTTTACATACTATGCTCATTGGCCTACTCTGCAATCAATGCCATTTTATGCTATTGCTCAGAAAGTAAATCTGCAATTGTGTAGTTTGGCTATTTCAAAGTGGAACCGCCCATAGTAATCATATAGATGTTCTCACTGTATGTCGAAGATCAATATATGAAAACATGTTCAAAAAGACCTACACATGAGAATGCAGAATGTGCATCCAGAGGTTCAAAGTATGAGAAAAGTAATAAGCATTTTGTTCTCATGAGTGAGTCTGCCAATGCAAGCTACAGAAGTGTAATACGTGAACAAAGGGACATAATTCAGTTATGATATAGCATACTAAACAAATTATTTACACACTTGTAAAACCACGAGATTGCTAAGATGATTAGCTCTGCATAGAGGACTGAGCACTAGCATGTTGATATATTACTTAGTGCCATCACCTCCATCACAGGAATAAAACTAAATTTAATGGTGTACATTATGACTAGGGATTACATGGTGTTGCTCTACCTGTGTGTGTGTTTTCCCTGCCTCCCTCCCTCTCATCAAAATAATGCCTTCTGTGAAATTTTCATCTTTTTAGCCTTTCACATAGAGAGAGAGAAAGAGAGAGAGAGAGGGGGGGGGGGGGGAGAGGGAAGGTGAATGATTTTTCCAGGAGAATAAGGCAGAGTATTTTCTCATGTACAAAATGTGGTAGAATTTCTTTGGATATTTCAGAGATGGGCTTACATATTGTTCCTTTCACACCTGCATCCTCAAGGGTGTCTTACCCCAAATGGCTGTTTTGCCAAATAGGAAGCGACATATGCATGAAGTTGATTGAAATGCTCCGAATGTTCCAGAGGTTTGATTACATTGTCATGGCATCTACTGCATTATATTTTAAGCCTTTGGACTCTTGTTCATCAAAGTCCTGTAAAATAGCTGTAAACCAATTTATAGGAACTGTGCAAATGATGTAGACTTTACTATTTCCAAGTAACATGGCTTTCTTCCATAGTTATTACCACCAAATACTCTACAACGACCAAATCTGATTGCACATCAAATTGTTTCTATGCAAGTAGACAACGTCACTCACAGTACCAAAGTGGCAAATACAATTACTGTTGGAGGTTACAGTCCTTTTGAGACAATATTTTCAGTACACAGTTTGCCAAATAGAAACATGCTTTGTGTAGCAAACACTTAACTGCTGTTTGAATCAGCAGTTCTGAAACATTCTTTATATGTAATAACATTTATTCATCTTTTTATTCAATAGTTCATGGTTTTTGCATCCTAAATGACTATGTAACCATACTTGTAGATACTTTATGCTCGATGTTTGTTCATTCACAGCCCTCAATTCAAGTATTGTATTGCTTTCAATTGGTGAGTAGATAGAAGTATTACTAAAATGCATTTCCATGAACTCATCTCTAGCCTTTTACTATGGGAAAATGTAAAGCACATTGTGTACTCAACACCAATAAGGACAGTAATTGGGTTTTTCAAGTGTATAGTGCAGATTCCACAAACTTGTTCTATAGTGAAACAGTAATTTTAGCAACAGTCATAAGGTGTCACTAACGCTTTATTAGGACTTGATGGCACATTAGGTTTATATTTCCGTATACTACAAGCTTGTGGAGACATAAGCTCCATTCACTGTTACAAATGGATCACACTCTGTTGCAAAAGGTATTCATTGGACCAATGCCATCAGTAGAACATTTTTCCCCATGTTTACTACAATATTCAAATCAACTCTCACCGAGGCACCGCTTTTGATTTTTACCTACAGGATCATTACTCCTCTGTACTCGAATGAAATGAGGAGGTGCATAATTTTTATTTAGTGCAAATGGAACAGCTGATCAATAAGCGTCTTTATCAAACAACAAAAATTGATTTTCACACTCTTAACAAGACTTATCACATTTATTGTACCAATAATTGTATATAAAACAGTTACATTACAACATATCATTTTAACAAGAAGACTGATGAAACACTTCCAAAAAATACCAACGTATGTTTTCATTTCAGTTTTTCATAAATACAATTATTACTTTATTTCTACAAGAGACATTGCCTTACATTTACCAACTGCACTGTTAAAACAAGAAACATGATAGTTTGAACATTAGTAATGTGTTTAGTAAATCTGATCACCTATAGTATTATGCAGTGAGCAATTCCAACAAAATAATCTTCAGTTCTCCTTTTTTTAATATTTCATAGTATTAATTAGCTTAAGTGTTCATATTGAAGTGACTTGGTAAACGTGTTTCCAATAGCATCACTGGTTTGTGTTATACAATACATATAAGTGTACCACACACTTTGAATTAATACAAATTTTGATACAAGCTGTTTTTCTGCGAAGATGTCAGAAATTTCTTTTGAGTTGGCTTTTGTTGTAGTGAGACATCTTCAGGTTGACAACTACAGTAGATTGTTAATAGCAACAGGTCAGTAGCAGCAACAAGCTGTTGACAGCATTGAAATGAAATAGGAACATGGCTCTGTGTACTCTTCAGGATCTCATGATGGTTACCACATTGTACAAGCAACAGACTGTACAACATGGGTCATTCCATGTCAAGGGAACCAGGGGTCCCCGCTCGACCATCTCCTAATCTAATGAAATTTGGTGTCAAGGTTCTATATGGTCTTTGGTGGCAGCTGTACAGCACCATTTTGGTCTGAGCTCACAAAATTTTGAGAAGCTTAGTTCATTTTCATATTGCTTACAATAAGCAATGAACATTTCTTTAAGGTTACAGAGGAGCAGGCATTTCTCCTTGTGAATCTTTCCCCATTTATTCTTACTGCAACACAGCCCTTTTTACCTGGGCATAAACAAAAAAACTCGCCATCTTCAAAGAAAGTGAGGACATTTTGTTTTATTTTGTCAATGAGCTTTTTCCCTTTCCGGTTTGCAGGTGTTGCTAAAATCTCATCTGTAGTTTCCTAGCCTTCTTCACCATCTTGGTTGAAACAACAAGTTCTTTAGCCAATTTTTCAGTAGTGCAGCTATTTGGGGCCAGGGTCAAAATTTGTACTTTACTGCTATTGCTTGCACTCTTAAGTTTAATCTTAAGTTTTCAATTAAGCTGTCCATACTTTTACATTTATGGCACTCTTCCATTTGTATCTGAGCAATAACTACTTGGGTCACACCAGCAGCTGTGCCAATTGCCTTAGTAATGCTGCCTTGGGATTTCAGACCTTTGCACCTTATATATCCCACTGAATCCCTTTTGCTGATCTATTGAAGCTTTAGTAGTGATTGTCCAAGTGATGATAATGAAGTGTTAGCAGTAAAGCAAGCATCAACAACACCTGTCTTCAGTTGATGGTGATTTTTGATTATCCTGCCGGAATGATTTTTTTGGGCATTTCTTGTCTACATTTGGTACCAATTTTCTGACCAGGTTTAAAACTTCATTAGTCAGTAACTTCAACCTATCGGACACTGCAGTGTTTACTGGTATTCAAGCCTTCTTGGTTATATGTTTTTCTTTACCAAATGGGTTGCAGAAATTCTGCAGGAGTTTAAATTTTGCTGTCAACAATGCATTCTGGTGTGAACAAATTTGGGCATTATCAGTAAAACCAAGCCCAGACCTACACTGAAGAAGTTCCTTGTCAGTTGGTGACATTTCCTTAACTGATTGTAGTTCCCTTTTGCCATAATAGAATGGTGATGACTTCAGACAATATTCACTGTTGGTTTTACGTAAAATATACAAATTAGGCTATCAAAACGTATTGTTTTAGTGCCTACCTTTAGCTGCAACAATGATTATTGATTATTCAAACACTCAGTACTCAACACTAAGATTGTCGACATCAAAGATTACACTGCACAAAAGACTGACATTGTGAAAATTGCCAATAATGAAAGCAGCAACCGAAAGTGGTGATCTACACTGTAAAATAATGTAAAAACACTTCTTATTACCATAGTTACTTTCCCTAAACCACAGGAAAATCTTATACTATTAAAAGACACAACAATTACACATTTTTTGATTTACAACTTCAAATTATATAATTTTTGTATTTATCAGTAATCCATTTTCCCTACTTTTGATAGGTATTCTTACTCATCAATATGCAAGATCCAGAAATTAAATAATATAGTTTTGAAAGCTTAAAGGATGCTCTTTTCAGCTGCGGAAAGAAGAAAAAGGTTTGAAGAAGACACAGTTGAGATATTGCCCCCCCAAAAGTACGCTAAAATTTGCAAAGTAAAAAATTTTGGCCAACTTAGCAGATGCATATCTTTTCATCTGGGCATCCAGTGCTAATTAAATTTGATTGATATGTAGACATCATAGGTAGGAACAGCCATCTCAAGTTTTGGCGTGATTGGCTCATATGAAAAGTAGCAGTGGTCAGTGAAATCATGGCTCTGAGAATATAGTGACTAATTTTTTAGCCACTTTAGAGGCTTGTATCTATATTTAGGTATGGGTAAATCCCTAACTTTTGACATGGTGTGATTCAGCATTAAAAGTTGTCTATGTATATTAAAGCAAATGACCAAATGTTTGCTAGAACTTTTAAAAAAGCCTAGAGAAGTTGGCACATTTGCACCTCCGTACATGATGCGGAGGTGAATAGCCTCTCTTTAAAATCCCCTAAGAATTCAACCACTGAAGATACTGGTATGAAATTTGGTATATGCCATCAAAGACCATGTAGAACCATCACACCAAATTCCAATAGATTATGAGATGGCCAATGGGAATACTTTTTAATATTGGTCCCTTTGATGTGGAATGACCCACATGTATTAGTTTCAGGCTACAGTAAACAACAACAAGGTCCTGGCAGCATTCACTGGCCTGTACATTCATACTACACTAGTGTGAAAATACATAAGGACAGAAATAACTTTAGAATGATGTGTCACCGACAAGTAACACAGCTTGATGAAACCACACATAGAAATAACTACTAGAGCATAGTGCACAAGGTAACTGAAAGAAATACATTATGACAAACAGAAATGATGCTTTCATTCAATGACAATAATTACCCTGAAGTCACCATGATTTATGATGGTCCCCTGGACATTACAAGAGGCAGGACACATTTCTTAATAGGTTGTGTGATCACCATACGTCGCAACACACGCTCCGCACCATTCTCCCACATTGATCACACGGTTGGTATGTAGTTCCATTCCTCCACCATTGCGGTTGACAACAGCTGGATGGTCACTGGTACATGTGGCCATGGTACAATGCGTCTCCCCAAGATGCTCAATGGGATTTAAGTGAGGGGAATGGGCAGACCAGTCCATTCACTGAATCTCCTCACGTTCCAAGAGCTCCTCCACCTGTGCTGTTCACTGCGCTCATGCATTATCATCCGCAAAAATGAAGTCAAGGCCAAATACACTCCTGAAAAACCCAACATTGGGAAGGATTAGTGTCACAACAGTGTTGACTGGTGAGTGATTTGCGTTCAAAGATTTGAAGGCAGTATGCCCATGCAATTGTGCCTCCTCACACAATAACATCTGGACCACCAAAAGTATCATGTACAACAATGTTTTGTATTCTCACCAAGAGGCAACATGTAATGCACCCATGAAAATTGTCGAACGTGATCATTTTGGTAGTCTACGTGTTCATTTTTATGATTGACAAAGCTCAGCTGTATCAAACACAGCTCTCGGAATGAGAAGATGTGTGGCAAATGGGCTGTACTGCCCAGTCTCCTGCCTTAACTCCCATTAGTATGTATGAGAGTGTTTGGGAGATATACTCCAGAATATCCACAAGCGTCAACAACCGTCCTGCAGTTGTCAACTGTGCTGCGTGAAGAAAACGAGTTCCAGAGTTTGTATTTTGTGAGATGACAGACAGTGTGTTTATACAAAGTCTTGTGAAAATAACGCTATTGAGAATGTATCTAATTATATCGCCCCAAAAGATCTCGTGTTACTTTCGAATTGTGTGGAACAAAACATCCTTCAACGAAATAGTCTTCTAAACGTGTAAATCCCAAACAATTCTATTAATAAACCCTTAAACGCTCTAGTTTTAGGCTATTCGTCTCTACACTTATCCCCTGTGGTCATAAAAAATCGATGATATGACTGAGTAATGAGTACGATGTAAACGTAGCCTGTGGGGGTCTGACAGCTGTTACATTCAAATTTACCCTCGCCGTAAAGCTTGCACCAATAGCGAATAAGTAGCTTTAATCCTATTGGTCGGTGCCCAGAAACTAATGGCGGACGTATTACACAATTAACTTTGCCTACTCACTTTTGAATCAATACTACACTTATAACACGTCCCTCCAAAAGGCACACAAAAATACATGGAAATGCCGCAGCGTTAACTTAAAATGAAATATAGTTCAAGTGTAAGAAAACTGCTTATAAATAATGGCAAGTCAACAATAGGCGTACCTACAATGAAAGCTAACAGTTCAATGAAAGTAGTTTTATTAAGATAATCAAAGTTAAACAAAATTATGGCTTATTAAATGGAAACCAGTGAATTTACAAGTTCGTCCGCTGAATTCCTGTTTAGTCTTTCAATAGGGAGAGCGCAAAGCATTGCACCTTATCTTTCGTTCCTAATGCATTGAGATGACGGTAGTACGTTATGATGTTACAGCAGCTCGTCGGTAGAGGCGGCGTGTTGAATCAGCTCCGTTGATTGAATGAAGACTGCTGATGATCTTCTCATGTGGCAAATGATTTCCATCCAACGGATTTAACGTCAATGGCGTATTATAGGCCACTGGCAGACTGCACGTTGTTGGTACCAACACTCAGACTGGCGCGTGCGCATCATTTCCCATCTATCACACACGAGATTTGCAGTTTTTGCAAGTTTCAGTTCAATTCAATTCAGTACATACCCAACTTGTGGCCAGCATGGGAGCACATTGCAGAACATGCATTGCCATCCATGGTGATCACAAGAAACATACCATGCCTTCTATTATGTCCAGAATTGTGCTTGCAGCTCTAAATATAAAAGTATCAATTATGATAAATTTATTGTCACTTAATTTTATAAAATTGCATAGCTCAAGATAACACAATCCTGAACTAAAATCAGCCTAACTGCATCTCACAAATGGACAAAAACTTTTCATCGTAATCCCAGAATATGTGTTTCATTCTTCGAACTAACAACTATCCCTGAACCATGCTGTTTTCTGGAATTGGGCCAGGGGAGAAGGTGCACTGTCGATATCACACTGGCTCACAAATGGGAAAAAAGAAACATTTACAACACTGAAAATTGTAAGCCACATGCAAGGAGACAAACAGGTAATTACTGGTATCTACAAATATTGTTATTGTCTTTCTTTTATTCTATAAAATAAGGCTAGTGGTTTTTTTTTTTTTTTTTTTTTTTTTTTTTTAGGGCACCAAAACAAGTATGGCCATATGCATCCATGTCAGAACCTTAGAACACTAGTACAAAAAAGGATTAAAGTGGTGGGGGATCACCACTTAACAAATGGCGATGGCTAGAACGACAGTGCCCAATATGCAACACAGCTAAAATCATCTCCTTGTGGCAAGAGGCCCAAGAGTAGGTTGATCAGGCCACTGTGAGAGGTTTAATTCCCTACAGCTTGTTCCCATGAAAGGATGCTGCCAGAGTGATATCACCTGCTGACAGACAGCAACGCTGAGGTCATCGAAAGGAATGGAAGAACTAGAGGGCTGAGGAAGGAGGACTGCAGCCTTGGCAGCAGTGTCACTGGCCTTGTTTTCTGTCAGTTTGACATGACCAGGAATCCACATAAACATCACAGTGTCTCCGTCAAGAGTGAGCAAATGGAAGCTTTCTTGGACCGATTGCACTAAGAGTGGACTGTTTACAGCACACAGAGGCTCTCAGGGGCACTGAGTATTGGAACAGATAACGCAATTGAAAAGCCTGTGTCGGCAGATGTATTTCGTGGCCTGACATAGGGCGAAGAGCGCTGCTGTAAATACTGACCAATGTTCTGGAACCTGATACTGAAAATCGTCGGTGCCAATGACAAAGGCACACGAAACACTACAGTCAGTCCACCAACTATCAGTGTACACAAATATACTATTGCTAAGTTCCGTGTGAAGGAACTTACAGTAATACGTCGAATTTGGAGTAGTTTCCTTGGGAAGTGAAAGAAATCCAAGGTGAATATGGGCTGCTGCACAGAGCCAAGGTGGTGAAGGGTTCACACCCATTGGAAAAGTGGCAGGTACTGGTAGCGTGAAATGAAGCTGCTGGAGCAGTAACCGAAAATGAACCCCATGAAGTAACAGAGAAGAGGGATGCACCTCATACTGGCTGTCAAAGGAGACATCCAAGAAAGAGGCATAGGATGTGTGGCCAGGCATTGCAGACGAACAGCACATATATCCACTAAGTAGAACATCGTGCTAGTATGACAGCAGTAGTTCAGCAGCTTCGGCATAGAGTCTTTCAATTGGGCTAGTGTAAAAGGCACAGTGTGCAAACGGATTCCACAATGGTGGATCTATTTAGACGATGTAAGGTGGACTGATGTGCAGATGAAGAAACGAAACATCCATAATCTATTTTCGAATGGACAAGGGGTCGGTACAAATGGAGGAGGGTGATCCGATCTGATCCCCAGGAAGTACCACTTAGGACCTGTAGGACATTGAGGGACTGTGTATGGCAGGTGGCCAAGTAAGACATGTGGGAGGACCAAGAAAGTTTCCTATAGAGTATGAGCTCCAGGAACTTCGTAGTTTCAGCAAATGGAAGAGCAACAGGCCTAAGATGTAAAGATGGTGGAAGAAACCAACTGGACCGCCAGAAATTCATACAAATGGTTTTGTCAGTGGAAACGCGAAAGCCATGTCATGCTCCACGAGTAAAGATGATCGAGACATCGCTGAAGACGCCGCTCAAGGAGACAAGTCCATGGAGAACTGCAATAGATCGCAAAATCATCAACAGAAAGGGAGCCAGAGATCTCTGGCAGGAGACAGGCCATAATAGGGTTATTGGCTATAGCAAAGAGGAAGCTGGTCAGGACAGAGCACTGAGGCATCCTGTTTTGCTGGATAAAGGTGTCCGACAAGGCAAAACTCACGCATACCTTGAAAACTTGGTCTTTCAAAATTCCTGAAGGAAATGGGGCAGGCAGCTTCGGAAGTTCCACATGTAGAGAGTAAGGAGGATACCAGTCCTCCAGCAGGTGTCGTCAGCTTTATCCAAATCGAAAAACAGGGCCACAGTTTAGTATTTCCACAGAAAACCGTTCATGGCATGGTTGAACAATGTGATGAGCTGGTCAGCAGAACGACGCCCTTGAAATCCACATTGTGTAATAGTTAGTAAATTGTAAAACTCGAGCCACCATGCCAGCCGGGCATGAATCATATGTTCCGTCACCTTACAAACGCAGTTGATGAGAAATGGGGCGGTAGCTAGAAGGAAGGTGTTTGTCCTCACATGGCTTAGGTATGGGTATGACAGTGGCTTCATGCCAGCTTATGGGAAACGTGCCATCTGCCCAGATGCAATTGTACATTTGAAAGAGAAAGTGCCTGCTCACAAGAGAAAGGTGCTGCAACATCAGAATGTGAACATCGCCCTTCCCTGGAGGGGAATATTAGGATGAAGCGAGAGCATGATCTAACTCCCTCATAGTAAAGGCAGCATTGTGGCATTCACGATTCTGAGAGAAGAAGGGTATCACCCGAGTCTCCTCCACTCGTTTCCAATGGAGGAAGGTAGGGTGATAGTGGGTACAGTTAAAAATCTCCGAAAAATAGCGGCCTCAGGTGTTGGAGATAGCAGTGGGGTCCACAATTACATCTGCTATGGTCAGGCCGGAAATTGGGGAATGGACCACAGTACCAGATAGCCTCTGGAGGGTGGACCCTATGATGGAAGAGAGAGTTGAACTGTTAAAAGAACTAGTAAATAAAATTCAGCTAGCTTTTTTGCTGTCCCAAAGAATGCAATGACACGGCACTCACAACTGTTTATAATGAATAAAGTTCGTCTTCGTCATTGTAGAATGACAGTTAAAACCGCAGAGAGCATGTCTCCTTGTGCAAAATGCATTGTAGCACACCTCAGTCCACCAAGAGACCGGGACACAGTGCGGTAAAGATGAAGTGTAAGGAATGGAACGTTCTGTGGCAGTAAGGATAACGTTTGTAAGGTATTCTACCTGGTCATCACAACTTGGGAAATGTTGTTCATGAAGGTGACCAGGGAATAATAAAGCCTCCAATCAGCCTTAGAAATCTGCCAATTGAATTTACACATAGGTGAGGCAGGAGTCAGCAAATGGATAACACAAGGGAAATGGTTGCTTGACTACCTGTCAGAGAGAACAGGCCACTCAAATGGCTCTGAGCACTATGGGACTTAACATCTGAGGTCATCAGTCCCCTAGAACTTAGAACTACTGAAACCTAACTAACCTAAGGACATCACACACATCCATGCCCGAGGCAGGATTCGAACCTGCGACCGTAGCGGTCGCGCGGTTCCAGACTGAAGCACCTAGAACTGCTCGGCCACTCCGGCCAGCACAGGCCACTCAATACAACAGCCAAGCTGGGCAGTGCAGAACGAGAGCTCCAAATGGGAACAGGTACACATGGAGTCTGAAAGGAATATGGGTGCTCCAGTGTTAAGGCAGATGAGGTTGAGTTATTGAGAAGGTCAGCCCAGAGGGCACCTCTTAGGCAGATTCTATAAGAGCCCCAGAGGGAATGGTGTGCATTAAAGTCACCAAGCAGCAATAAGGGGTCACAGAGTTGATGAATAAACGAGAGGAAGTCAGACCTGGTGACACTAAATAATGGAGCGAAAAGCTGAAGCAAGGAAGGAAAATGCAGATGCAACAGCTTGTAGCTGGCTGTTCAGCGAGATAGTTTGACTATGAACACCATCCTGGTTGAGCAGCTTGAGTCCCCATGAAATGGAGTGCTGTTCTCGGGGAGAAGGACAAGGCTGACTGGAAAGAAATGCAAGTGGAGAAAGCAGTTGTGAGAATACAGTTTTGTTTCCTGGAAGCAGAATACAATTGATGGTGAGATTACAAGAGTAGCCGTGATTCCTCCTTGTTGGATCTAAGGTCACAAACCTTCCATTGGAGGAGAGTCGTGATGGGGAAAGGGGAGGAGTCAAAAAATGAAGGGTTGTCACCTCAGCGGCTGCTGAATGCCAGCCTTCAAAAACTTGCTGCTACAGTGCACAGAGACTGGAGGATCCTGTTCCATGAGATCTACAGAGTCACCGGCATTCTCTCTGGGTCAGCCTGCAGATTCCAGGACAGAAAAATGGGTGGCGGTGTGCACTGGTGAAATGGAGGTCGGCCGGGTGAGAGTATCACACAGCAACACTGTTGAAGAGGATCTCTGAGTCAGCATAGGCGAAGACCATTTCTCTTTTTTTGATTTTTAGAGGCTTTCGGATTGGCAGATGAAGACTGTTATGATTTTTGATTGGAGGGACGTAAGGAGTCTACATGGGAGTGTTCATTTTGTCCTTTCCAGCCTGCTGGTTGTGATGCACGGGATTTCGCCATCAGGGACAAGATCTGGTGACTTGATACACAGCTGGAAGAGAAGGAGACAGGGATGCTACCATGATACTGGGCGATTTGAAGACTGCAGTGTTGAATTCTAAGTCGCAAGTCTGAGCTGTCATGTTCTCCGTGAAGTGAGGCATAGCAAGGACGGTACTGTAGGTGCAAGGTGGTAAAATTCAAGGCTTTCAACTAGCCAACAACTTGCGAGCAACAGGGTAAGATACTTTCTCCTTCACCCTGATTCCTGGATGGCCAACTTATCAAGATATATAGAACATTCTCAGGATGAGGTGGCATGGTCTCGATTACAATCGATACAACAGGGAGAAGGAGGCAGGTGATAGCCTTTGTCAGCATCCCTACCATAAGTAACACATCTGGCATTGTTTTTACAGGACATTCCAGTATGGTTGTAACGTTGACACTGGTAGCAACACATTGGGTTTGGAATATATGGTCAGACTGTGATGACTTCATAGCCTGCTTTGATCTTCGATGGAAGCACTGCGTGATCAAAAGTGAGAAAAAGAGTGTGCATAGGAACTAAGGTGGCATCAACCATTTTCATTGTCTGATGCACTGCAGGGATGCCCTGGTCAGATGGGTAGGTTTAAATTTCTCCCTTGGTCAGATCATCAGGCAGCCAAGTGTAAATAATACCATGTGAACAATTCAGGATTTGATGGGCCTCAACATTGACAGGATAGCTGTGGAGGAGAGAATCTGTAAGCAGGCACTGGGCTTGAAAATAACTATTGGTTTCCAAAAACAAAACCTCATTATATAGACAAGAGCTAGATCTCAAAGGGCCAGCAGTTGCATCTATATCTTTCTGAATAATAAACAGATTAACTGTAGCAAAGGATTGGCCTCCTTCAATATGTGATACCATGAGGTACTGAGGTGCGACTGGGAGAGTGTTTGAATCTTTAGCCTCATTTCATTTAAGTTTAGAAGATAGAGACTGAGTTGAAGGTGACTGGCTCATTGCGAAAAAATCCCCCATGATTGCCACCATCGCCATTGGTGCGCTCCTTTCAACTAGAGGCCTCCTTGGAGGGGGGCTCATCCACCTTAGGTGACTGTTCACAGTTCAGGTCACACCTCCCGAACTTCTGACAGAGGCCAGTTGGCAATTTTGGAAGGTCACGGCTCAGGCAGTCACCCCTCCCCGGGCCTGGCCTGTACCAGGAGATGTGTGCGAACCCTACCTGTCGACCTGTGGCTGCGAATTACGCCTTACCCAGCCACCTGTTACGCGTCTAACGCGTGAGCCGGCCTTCAGGAGCGCACAGGGGGGAAGAAAAAACAAACTGGAACCTCTAACGCCGAAGCGGCAAAGAACATGAGGTGGAGAATGAAGAAAGAAAGAAGAAACAGATGACTGACTGTTACAATGCTGGGCTATCGAAACGTCAAAAAAATTACCAAAAATATCCCAAACATGTTCCCCAAGGGAGTGGAAGAAAGGGTAGCAGAAGGATAGACATGCGGCATGGAAAGGGATGAGGTGCTGCAAAAGCTGGGTCCCCGTGATAGCCAAGCACGTACTCATCAAAGAGTGGTGAGACCCCTGGGGAGATAGAGCGTGATAGTGGGCCCCCCACCACCCCATGGAACATTGGCTGAGGTGACAGACTGATCTATGAGATTAAGTTAGGTCGACAGGTGGGAATCTGTTTAGGAGGTTGTGAATGTGATACAAGTAAAAGATATATTCATTGCATAGTCCGATGTCGAAGTATCCTATCACAAAGATACAAACCAATACAAATATAAAAAAAACACGCTGTAAATGAGTTTCGTTTTCTGTCGTAGACAAACTCTAGTTTAATCGCCATTTCTTTTACATGTAAATTTTCCAGACAGGGTCTTAATTCCTACCATTTGGAACACATGTAATCTTCACACTCTGTACACAAAACCTTAATAAAGGAACAGGATATGCCATAAGCATTTTCATGAAACAAAACAACTAATACATTATTCATATTAATCTTCGTGCAGGGAGTATGACTCCTTAACAAAGGAACGTGATGTATGGTAAGCATGTTCTTAAAGAAACTAATACATTACCATCATATTTTCATGTGTATCTTGAGAGCCGTAACAAATGTGACTTTTTTTTCTCTGCATTGCTGTTGTTGTGGTAAACGCACATATGTTTCCATAAATTATGGCTATGGACGAAAATATTCCCACAAACACTGCAGAACATTACCCACTTATCCATATTTAAACTAGCTACCATGTGAACCAGAACACATTAGGTTTGTTTGAGTAAATCTATCTCAACCGATTGTAACCATTTTCAAACTGTCTCTATTGCGCATGTGTGGCTTTGTGACAGTTTTGACTGTCAGAACACTTTGGGTTTACTCTAATACGTATTTTGTGTGATTCATTGTCTGACTGCCTGTAGTGCTAGTTGACACCTCTGTTCTCTTTGCATTGCTCAGATGTTTCTGAATTAAATAATGAAACACTGTGCTAGATATGTATTTTTTTCGTGCTTAGTACTGCGTGTTTCGAAAATTGATTGTTATTGTCAAGTGAAAATATCTACTTAAGTATTTTGTGTGCTGTTTGTATGTTTTTTGTGCCTCGCTTGCACTGTACTGTGTCGTCTTTTTGAGGTTAAGATACAGTACTGTGCCTACCATGTTACACACACACACACACACACACACACACACACACTGCGAAATTTCGCAAACAATTTAGGACCGATTGTATAAAACATTTAACTGTAGATCTGTAGATTAAGACAAAAAATGACATCAGATCAAGCTTAAGCTGTAAATCTGCGTTTTATAAACGTTAATCCTAGATAATATCACCGTGAAGTCAGATCATATCTGATTGGCGAAAATTTGCGGTTCAACGTCAGGTTCAGTTCTAATCATCCGTTTATAGTGTAACAGCATTACGATTCATCACTTTTGTTTTTTGCAGGTACAAAGTGAAATAATAAAAAAAGTTGTTAAGAAAATGGTATTCAAATATATGACTATGCCACTCCCACCCCACTGATGCTCGAAATACTCCTCGATCTGGAACGTTAGGTTAAGGGAATTACTGTCTACCACGTGAACGTAATGATTAATCTCATAACAGCTCTTCGGAGACAACTCGCAATTTATGTGTTAGTTCAAAGGCATTTTATAGGCACCTAGCAGCAGAATAAGAAAGGAAAATTTGAAATGTTTACAGTGAACAGACGTATCGTAAAATGGGGTGAATAGGATCATAGGGGTGAATAGGATCAATTCTGATGGAAAAACTTTAAAACAATAGAAACTACACAGGATCGCAATAAAATAGGGAAACCAGTGCGTCAATCAGCAGTACTGCCCTTGAGGAACACATTCACGAACATTTTGTGTTTCAATAGTGGCTACCCTGGCTTCTAGAGCACTGTAAACATGTGGTCGGGGATTCCCATGTTTATGTATGTTCCGAAAACTTGGTATACAGTAGTGTGTGGTTGGGAGTTGTGTATCATCAAAATCAGTGCATCTACCGAGAACTGTGTTCTGAATTCAGGTCCTCCTTTGTTTTTGGTGCATATTAAATATATTTCTTGATTTCATTTTATTTAGCTCGAACAAACGCACTTTTTTTCAAAAAATGGAGTGAATAGGATCAGTATAAAATAACACTACATTTGGTTATGGGATACTACCTGCTTGTGTTTGAATGTTTCATTCTATTTAATTTTCCAGACTCATTAAAATGCCCAGAAATTACATTCCTGATCCTCTTGGGAAATCCTACACAAAGAGAAGCAAAAAATTAGCCCAAGCCATTGCTGCTGTTGAGGAGGGAGCAGCATTAGGCAAGCTGCCAGAAATTTCAGCATTCCAGACACAGTTCTCCACCGACATTTCAGGAATAAGAATGTGCGCCTCCAAGGGGGACAAACTGCACTCTTCGCGGATGAAGAGGCATTGATTGTGGACAGGCTCGCTATTTGTGCTGAGTGGGGCTATCCCTTTGACTGGTTGACTCTGCGATTGTTTGTCAAAGGATTCTTGGACCAGAGAGGCAAAGTTGTTAGAAAATTCAAAAATAATTTACCTGGTCATGAATTCACTGTTAGCGTTTTGAAGAAGAACAAAGAAAAATTGAATCTAAGACTGTGCCAGAACATAAAAAGAGCACGTGCTTCTGTGTCGAGAGCTGTCCTGCAGGAATATTTTGATAATTTAGAGAAGGAAATTAAAGATGGTCGACCAAGTGATATTGTGAATTTCGATGAAACGAACTTAGCAGGTGATCCGGGTCATGCGAAAGTGATTATGAAAAGAGGATCGAAATATCCTGAGAGAGTCATGAATACCTCCAAAGCAGCAATGTCAATTATGTTTGCTGCTGCAGCAAATGGAGAACTGCTGCCTTTGTATTCTGTTTATCGCTTAAAGCACTTGCATGCTTCATGGTTGGATGGTGCTCCCAGAGACACCAGATTTAATAGATGTGAAAGTGGGTGGTTTGATGCTCAGTGTTTTGATGACTGGACTACCACAATCGTTTTGCCTTATTATAGAAAGTTAGAAGGCCCCAAAATTTTAATCAGCAACAACCCATCCACTTATCCATCAGTGGCTTCAGTCAAGGCTTGTGAAGAGAATGGTCTAAGGATGATTTTTCTTCCCAAAACTCTACGCATTTCATTCAACCTCTTGACGTGGCATTTTTTCTTCCACTGAAGACCAGCTGGCGAAGCATTCTCCAAGAGTGGAAGCTCGGTTCTGGTCGTAAGGAGACCACCATTCCAAAGGATATGTTACCCCGATTACTAAACCAGCTTGTGAGGGCTCTGGAAGTAAATGGCGAAAGAAACATACAGGCTGGTTTCGAGAAAAGTGGGATTCTGCCGTTCAGTCCTGACAGAGTAATTAGCAGAGTTCCTGGTGTTGAAGATGGTGGTGAAAGACCCGCAAATGTGCAACTGTTCCAAGAATTTCGAGGGAGCCATGAAAGGCCTGTGAGACAACGGCGAACCAGGTTTCCAGTGCAGGCTTGGAAAAGTGTGTTAGTACATGATTTCCCTAATGATGAAAAGAGTGACGCCTCAGACAAAAGTGACGATGTCTCTGGAGATAACAGCTCACCAACTCTCTCCACCAATGAACGTGAGAACCCAGGCGAGGGCACAAGCGCAATCAGTGGATCTGAAGTCTTTTCGCCTTATGAACTTCAGCCTGGTGACTTTGTCATTGTTAGATTTGACACAAAAAATGGACACAGGAGGTTCATAGGCACAATTGTCAGTCTAACTGAGTCAGCAATGACTGTTAAGTGCCTTCGAAAAAGGATTGGGAGACAGAACACTGACTTTGTTTTCCCAGGCGTGGACGATGTATGTAAGGTGACCCCAATACAAGTGGAGAGAAAGATAAAAGTCACTAACATTCAAAGGTGTCAAAACGCCTTTTTAGTGGATCCCATGTTTTTAGAATAAATTGTAGCATTATTTTAAGTTTTCTACATAAAATGTATTTCTTTTTTTTTCAATAAAATAATTATAATCGTATGTATACTTCTTTTTTTCTATTTTGCAATCATCTCTTACTTTTTTAAAAAATAGGCCAGTGATCCTAATCACAAAACAAGCGTGTTAATGCAATAATTTGGGAAAATACTATGACTGATCCTATCCAGCCCGACCTTCAGAACAATAGGATCAAAGCATTTAATAAATTATTAAAACTCGTCATAAAGAGAAAGCCATATATTGGATCCAAAACTACAGATGAAGACACATAAAATGGCTTTTGTTTCATCGCTTTACACCAATTGGTTGAGGAGACACACACCTGTGAACATGAAAAGTCATCCTGTTCACACCGTTTTATGGTATGGGAATTTTGACAGCAGCTAATAACTATGCAATTGGTATTAAATTTTTAATTACCGAACACGTCTTTAAACTGTTATGACGATTCCACGTGCGTTGATAAATAGAACATAAGCAAGTGCCTTGAAATATGGTAACCATGTTGCACTAGTTGATATAAGATGAGAGGTTGTGTTATAGATTTCAAGACAGGTGCTCACATGTTCGAACCTATATATAGCGTCAGAACTGTTTTTTATTTTCCTTTTCTTACTAACTTCTCCACTTAATTGGTCGTAAAGATCATTATAACAACATTACCGCACCATTCCATTCCATACCGCAGAAACCATACAATACTCGCCGTTTTCCGAGCGTTCTGGACCACAGTTGGGCAATATTCTGTGTGCAGCAACCCTACGCGATGTGAATTGCATTGTTTCCTTTCGTTTACTTCACAGATATCTGAGCATTCAGATGACTCCACTGAGGACGACGATAACGACGAGATCCAGCGAGCTACCCGCACGTTCCGTGAAAGTCTGAACCCACTCTTAGTGTTAAATAACAAGTCACTTAAGCTGAGGTTTCGATTGGAAAAAAAAAATTATGTAGAGCAGTTGGAACTGAGGCTTAAAGACGATCTGATGAAACCAACCAAAAGAAACCAACCACCGACTGCAATGTGCATGTTGCTGTTAATATTTAAGATTTTACGCAACAGGAACCTTTCAAATAGTGCTTGGTGATCTTTTTTTAAAGTAGACATAGCAATAGCTTGCAGAGTTGTCCGTAAGGTATCGGCCTGCATTGCCTCACTGAAGAACGAATTTATTAAAATGCCAATGGATGAAAATAACGTTATGAACACCCAACGTGATTTTTATCAAAGAAGCATTTTCCTGGCGTATTAGGCTTTACCTACTGCACTCATATCCCTATCAAATCGGCTGGTGGCGACAATGCTGAAATTTTTAGATGCCGGCCGGAGTGGCCAAGTGGTTCTAGGCTCTACAGTCTGGAACCGCGCGACCGCTACGGTCGCAGGTTCGAGTCCTGCCTCGGGCATGGATGTGTGTGATGTCCTTAGGTTAGTTAGGTTTAAGTAGTTCTAAGTTCTAGGGGACTTATGACCTCAGAAGTTAAGTCCCATAGTGCTCAGAGCCATTTGAAATTTTTAGAAATCGTTGCAGCTGGTTTTCTTTTAATGTACAAGCGATCTCAGACGCTAAGCTGCGATGTTTAAATATTTTAGCTACATGGCTAAGATCTGCGCATGACAGCAATATTTTTGACAACTCACGTGTACATGCTCAGTTGGAAAAAGGAGAAATTTCAGAAAGCATACTTCTGGAAGACAGTGGCTACCAGTGTAGCAGACATTTGTTGACGCCGGTACTTCGTGAAGAAACAGCGACTGAGCGAATCAATAGTCGTTCCCACAAGAAAACAAGATCAGCAGTTGAGAGACTGTTTGAGGTAGTGAAAAGACGATTTCCTGTTTGAGTTTAGGACTCAGAGTAAAAGTAAGTCGTGCAGCAGTTATAATAATTGCATTTGTGTTGCACAATACGGCTGTCAACGCATCAGAGGAGGAGCCTGAAACTGATGACAATGTATTTGCACGGAGAAGAGTGTATGCAAAATTTCCAGTACCTACAGAACATGAAATCAGCAGGGCTCATAATTCAGTGAGGATGGCATTCAATAACAACGTTTTTGTGTAAGAAGTTAAAAAATTGGAGTAAATGTACAAAGTGTCAGTTTCAAATGCAGATTCCTATTCCTTTCTTTTAGGCTATGCGCATATTGAAACGCGTATAGCGCGTGTGGCGCGACGCGCGTTTTTGTGGCCACAGGTTCCACATGGGACCGCGCAAATTGCGACCCGAAGCGACTGGAACGCGACACGCGCCTGCGCCGTGTCGCACGGCGTTGTGGTTGTAGCACAGTTTCTCGCGCCACGCGAGCACTGCGGAGGGGTCAGGCGGGGAGCGGGAACGCAGTCCTGCCAATAAGCTTACTTCGGCTTGGCGCGTATGGGCAGTGGAAGTATCGCCCGTCCGAAGAATACAGCCTTGTGGTAAACTGAATTTTATTATGACTGAGTATTGTTTCGTTTTTCGCCATCTAAGCGCTCCATCATTTTCATTAGCACTAATAGTTTTCAGTTACAAATGGTTCAAATGGCTCTAAGCACTATGGGACTTAATATCTGAGGTCATCAGTCCCCTAGACTTAGAACTACTTAAACCTAACTAACCTAAGGACATAACACACATCCATGCCCGAGGCAGGATTCGAACCTGCAACCATTGCAGCTCGTTATTCTGGACTGAAACGCCTAGAACCGCTCGACCACAGCGGCCGGCTAGTACGATTTCCAACGTCTGCTAGTGGCAATAGATGGATTATTGTTTGCATTGATTATCTGACACGCTATGCGATTACAAAAGCTGTGAAAACAGCCGAAGCGTTCGAGGTAGCCAAATGTCATAGTGGAAGACATTGTATTAAAACACGGATCGAGGGAAAGTTTTTCAATCGGTGACAGAGATAAACCGGCGATGCAACATTACTCATCACATGACGACTGCCTACCATCCACAAACTAACGGTCTTACTCAACGCCTAAAAAAGACCTCGCCCGACAAGCTATCAATATTCGTCAATGCTGAGCAGAGCAAATAGGATGAGGGGCTACCATTCCTCACGTTTGCCTACAACACTGACAAACAAGACACCACAGGATTTACGCCATTTTTCCTGTTGCATGGGCGTGAGGCGACTACGACGGTGGACACTGTGTTTCTGTTACATCCTGATGACGTGGACGACGACTATATCGGCCAGGTGTTAACCAGAGCTGAGAAAGCTTGGCAGTTAGCTCGACTCCGCACGCTGCAGGCGCAAGAAAACGATTGCCGAAGGTATGCCGCGAGCCACTGCCCTGTTGTCTACCAGCCTGGTTACCTCGTCTGGATCTTCGCTCCTGTTCGGAGGGTTGGTGTCTCTGAGAAGCTCCTCAGGCGCTACTTTGGACCTTATAAGGTTGTAAAACAGTTGTCTGATGTTACTTATGAAGTGAAGATT
The DNA here is from genome assembly GCF_023864275.1 of Schistocerca cancellata. Lineage (NCBI taxonomy): Eukaryota > Metazoa > Arthropoda > Insecta > Orthoptera > Acrididae > Schistocerca > Schistocerca cancellata. Next base: position 507,054,167 of record NC_064627.1, on the reverse strand, counting down.
TCGACCCTGACACAAGACGACGAAAGATCAGAGATCCGGTTCACATTATTCGAATGAAGCCCTATAAGGAACCTGCAACCCAGGGTAAATTCGAAGCTCCAGCGACAGGCAACAAGCGGAAAGCTGACGCAGAGCGTAGCGGCAAAGGAAGTTCTAAGATCACCGCCAGGGCCAACATCAGTCATTGGGAGTCGGAGTATGTATGACCGACGACTCGTTCCCGGATTAGGACTAACACCGAGACGCTGTTCACTTAAGGACGGGGCAATATCGCTGCAGAAGCTTTGTGAAGTCACTGTGGTGCAGTGGTTATGATAGTGACCTGTTGCATGGAGGGTCGTGAGTTCGAAACTCACGTGAACTGTAAAATTTTAATGTCTATATTCGGTTCGAGTACATTCTAGAAGTATCTACAAATGTCAAGAATCATGGTACTGGAATGTTCCGTAGCTGTATATATACCGTATGTACTCTGGCCGGAGGCACTTCGCTCTGCGCTCTTGTATGTGAAAGTGCTGAATAAACCTTCGTTAAGTGAAGTTAGAGTTCGTCATTCATCTAATTACACCTTCTTCTATGTGGCATTATAAAATCACGTGATTGAGAAGCGAGGCAGGAAAGTAAAACAAGGTTTCCTACTTGCTGCCTGTTATGCTGAGATATCTCTACTATCTGTTGCAAAAAGTCGAAAAGGTGTAATTTCCACAGATATGACCCCTATTTGCTTCTCGTAAAAAGCGTCCAAGATATGAAGTACATAGGTTTTACTATCGTTACTTGGATATGGATGAAATAAGAGACATTATGCTATGACATATAGACACCACATTTCCACTGCAAGCTAGAAACAATCGGAAAGCAGTCACAAATAACAATGTTTTAATTGGCTTCTGCGATGAGAAAAAGCAATTCAATTGTTGCATGCACATTATCAGCATTAATAAACTAATTATACAACAGGCTACACAATGAAAAAAAAAGGTCGGCATTATTACGAAAGTGGGGATGTCATAAAAGAGTGTGGGGATTAGATATATTTAATTTGTTGAAATGTACTGCTGACAAAGGCAGATCTACTTTCATGACAATGGTTTTCGAACTCCAGCTCACAAGGCACACAAGGCTAGCTTGTGCATTCCTGTCGCGCTCATTATCCTCCGCTGCTGACAATACACTGACCATTGTGTTGTGCGACAGGTTAATTGTTTGTTTTTCTCAGTAACAACTATTTTATTCGCAATCACACTATGTCAGTTTGGCAAGCCGTAAGTAAGTAACCAGCATCTGGCATGTGTCTATCATTCCACCTGAAGGAACGCTCATCATTATTTTAATACTGCTCAGATCAAGAGAAGGTATAAAATCCTTTGGTACGTTTCCATTCCAGTCGCTCTGTGTTAAAAATACGATGGGTTACGGGGATTCAACCAAAATTCCAACAGAACTGGCAATTTATTTTTGTGTGAATTGTTAGTCTTTTCTCATTCGAAGAAGCATCACCATTTACGAGTAACGGCCACAGCCCACTTGTTGGCAAGGTTTAATTGTTCTTCCTTTGCCAAAACACATTATAATTTGCACATACTCATCTTAGCTACTGCGACAGAATTCTGGCACAGAGTGCCTCATTAAACAAGTAATTGGCAATCACAGAGCTCAAGAGTTAACGATAAACCTCATAGTGTCGGTTTGCAGTAACATAAGAGAGAAAATTTCATGATTATTTTCTTACTAGGAAACTCTTGTTTCGCTAGCTGTCGATAACTCTTAAAAAATTAGTCACTGGAGTGAAAAAAATAAAAAGGGAAGTATAAGTGCTGATACATCGCCATAAATAAGAAAGTTCCACGTGTTTACGAACTGGCAAAATACTCTCCTCCTTGTGTGCTGTCATTCGCCAATCTTTCGTTTCCATCTCTCGAGCGGTTTAGGAGATATGAGTGATATTGCGAGTATTTATTTCTCGCAGGCGTGAGAGGGGAAGTGCCGGCTGGCGTGACCGAGCGGTTCTAGGCACTTCAGTCTGGAACCGTGAGACCGCTACTGTCGCAGGTTCGAATCCTGCCTCGGGCATGGATGTGTGTGATGTCCTTAGGTTAGTTAGGTTTAAGTAGTTCTAAGTTCTAGGGGACTGATGACCTCATATGTTGAGACCCATAGTGCTCAGAGCCATTTGAATCATTTTTTTGAGAGGGGAAGTGATCGCGCTACGTGGGATCCATTTTCTCGAGATCAGAGGCAGATAGAGCCCTCCTCCCAAGTCTAAACAAAAATTCAACGTGTTAGCTAAATTTCGTACGAAGAAACGCACCAAACGCAAAATCATAGGGCCCCCTATTTTTCATTGCAAATTTTCGAATTTTGCGTTGCGTCTTACTAAAATGTGTATACCACAATAAGTATGACCATTAGCGAGATGATGGGCACTTCGCCACGAAGCTGACATATAACGCTACAAGCGAGGTAAAAAGGAAATATTTTTACTGAATAGTTTCTGTAAAATCGTTTGAGAAAGATTACAGTGTGCGCGCTTCGTTTCTCTCAGTGCAGAGCATGGTCAATCGACGTGTACAAATACGTGTACGGTTTTCAATTTGCGTTGCACCCGCGCGACATGTGCGCACGTTCCCCACATATACCGCAAGAATGGGTCGATCACATAACTAATGAGGAAGTATTAAATAGGATTGAGGAGAAGAGAAGTTTGTGGCACAACTTGACTGGAAGAAGGGATCGGTTGGTAGGACAAGTTCTGAGGCATCAAGGGATCACTAATTTAGTATTGGAGGGCAACGTGGAGGGTAAAAATCGTAGAGTGAGACCAAGAGATGAATACACTAAGCAGATGCAGAAGAATGCAGGTTGAAGTAGGTACTGGGAGATGAAGAAGCTTGCACAGGATAGAGTAGCATGGAGAGCTGCATCAAACCAGTCTCAGGACTGAAGACCACAACAACAACAACCGCAAGGACAGACAGCATAAACACATGCACTGTAGGTATACTCCTCGTTGCACTAGATAATTCCCTCGAGGTCAGGTGGTTATCCACTCCCAACCCATGACCAGAGCGCCTTCAGTGGACCGAAGTAACTCTCAGAACTGTTGTGCGAAGACGGGCTCGTTTCCCCTCGGCACAAACGCGTTCCTTTTTCTGGTCCGGGCGTGCTTGCTTGCTTTGCTACACCTATCTCCAGACTCTGGGATTACAAGAACATATATAATTTCGCATGGTTTGCCAAAATGTGATATACTTTGGGTGAAAGTCACGGTTAAAGCAGACTCAAACATGGTAATTGGATGTCTCTATAGGCCCACTGGCTCAGCAGCTGTTGTAGCTGAGCACCTGAAGAAAAATTTGGAAAATATTTCGAGTAGATTTCCCCACCATGTTATAGTTCTGGGTGGAGATTTTAATTTGCCGGATGTAGACTGGGGGACTCAAACGTTTGTAACCGGTGGCAGGGACAAAGTATCCAGTGAAATTTTTTTAAGTGCATTATCTGAAAACTACCTTGAGCAGTTAAACAGAGAACCGACTCGTGGCGATAACATATTAGACCTTCTGGTGACAAACAGACCCGAACTATTTGAAACAGTTAACGCAGAACAGGGAATCAGCGATCACAAAGCGGTTACTGCATCGATGATTTCAGCTGTAAATAGAAATATTAAAAAAGGTAGGAAGATTTTTCTGTTTAGCAAGAGTGACAAAAAGCAGATTTCAGAGTACTTGACGGCTCAACACAAAAATTTTGTCTCAAGTACAGATAGTGTTGAGGATCAGTAGACAAAGTTCAAAACTATCGTACAATATGCATTAGATGAGTATGTGCCAAGCAAGATCGTAAGAGATGAAAAAGAGCCACCGTAGTTCAACAACCGAGTTAGAAAACTGCTACGGAAGCAAAGAGAACTTCACAGCAAACATAAACACAGCCAAAGCCTTGCAGACAAACAAAAATTACGCGAAGCGAAATGTAGTGTGAGGAGGGCTATGCGAGAGGCGTTCAATGAATTCGAAAGTAAAGTTCTATGTAGCGACTTGGCAGAAAAGCCTAAGAAATTTTGGTCTTATGTCAAAGCGGTAGGTGGATCAAAACAAAATGTCCAGACACTCTGTGACCAAAATAGTCCTGAAACAGAGGGTGACAGACTAAAGGCCGAAATACTAAATGTCCTTTTCCAAAGCTGCTTCACAGAGGAAGACTGCACTGTAGTTCCTTCCCTAGATTCTCGCACAGATGACAGAATGGTAGATATCGAAATAGATGACAGAGGGACAGAAAAACAATTAAAATCGCTCAAAACAGGGAAGGCCACTGGACCTGATGGGATACCAGTTCGATTTTACACAGAGTTTGCGAAGGAACTTGCCCCCTTCTTGCAGCGGTGTAATGAAGGTCTCTAGAAGAGCGTAGTGTTCCAAAGGATTGGAAAAGGGCACAGGTCATCCCCGTTTTCAAGAAGGGACGTCGAACAGATGTGCAGAACAGATCTCTAACGTCGATCACTTGTACAATTTTGGAACACGTATTATGTTCGAGTATAATGACTTTTCTGGACACCAGAAATCTACTCTGTAGGAATCAGCAGGGAAAAAGACGATCGTGTGAAACCCAGCTCGCGCTATTCGCCTACGAGACTCAGAAGGCCATAGACACGGGTTCCCAAGTAGATGCCGTGTTTTTTGACTTCCGCAAAACGTTCGATACAGTTCCCAACACTCGTTTAATGAACAAGGTAAGAGCATATGGACTATCAGACCAATAGTGTGGCTGGATTGAAGAGTTCCTGGATAACAGAACGCAGCATGTCATTCCCAATGGAGAGAAGTCTTCCGAAGTAAGAGTGATTGATTTCAGGTGTGCCGCAGGGGAGTGTCGCAGGACCGTTGTTATTCAAAATATACATAAATGAGCTTGTGGATAACATCGGAAGTTCACTGAGGCTTTTTGCGGATGATGTTGTAGTATATCGAGAGGTTGTAACAATGGAAAATTGTACTGAAATGCAGGAGGATCTGCAACGAATTGACGCATGGTGCAGGGAATGGCAATTGAATCTCAATGTAGACAAGTGTAATGTGCTGCGAATACACAGAAAGAAAGGTCCCATATCATTTAGCTACAATATAGCAGGTCAGCAACTGGAAGCAGTTAATTCCATAAATTATCTGCGAGTAGACATTAGGAGTTATTTAAAATGGAATGGTCATATAAAGTTGGTCGTCAGTAAAGCAGATGCCAGACTGAGATTCATTGGAAGAATCCTAAGGAAATGCAATCCGAAAACAAAGTAAGTAGGTTACAGTACACTTGTTGGCCCACTGCTTGAATATTGCTCACCAGTGTGGGATCCATAACAGATAGGGTTGATAGAAGAGATAGAGAAGATCCAACGGAGAGCAGCGCGCTTCGTTACAGGATCATTTAGTAATCGCGAAAGCGGTACGGAGATGATAGATAAACTCCGTGGAAGACTCTGCTGGAGAGACGCTCAGTATCTCGGTACGGGCTTTTGTTGAAGTTTCAAGAACATACCTTCACCGAGGAGTCAAGCAGTATATTGCTCCAAAATGGTTCAAATGGCTCTGAGCACTATGGGACTTAACTTCTAAGGTCATCAGTCCTCTAGAACTTAAAACTACTTAAACCTAACTAACCTAAGGACATCACACACATCCATGCCCGAGGCAGGATTCGAACCTGCGACCGTAGCGGCCACGCGGTGCCAGTCTGTAGCGCCTTTAACCGCTTAGCCACACCGGTCGGCTATATTGCTCCCTCCTACATATGTCTCGCGAAGAGACCATGAGGATAAAATCAGAGAGATTAGAGCCCACACAGAGGCATACCGACAATCTTTCTTTCCACGAACAATACGAGACTGGAAAAGAAGGGAGAACCGATAGAGGTACTCAAAGTACCCTCCGCCACACACCGTCAGGTGGCTTGCGGAGTATGGATGTAGATGTAGAATGTCATACCATTTTCGCGATACTTCTCGATATCAAGCACATAGCAATATCGCTTTCACAGCAGTATCGCTCGTGCAACATAATTCTGAAGATACAGACTGGAAATTATTTCTGTAGAAACCTGAAACTTTAATGAGATGGAGCGTGCTATAAGCCACTGAGTAACTAGAAACTTATCCCATCTGCGAAGACCTTTACGTGAAAACTCGAAGAAAAATAGAGGAAACTGATATTTACACTCTCGAATACTGATGTCAGTGATGTAACAGAGTCCAAATCGTCCCTATAATTTAAAAAGTCAACTAAGTTGTTCCTCATGTCTAGAGAACTAGCAAGCGAGTCTTCCACCTGTCTTTCACCTGCTAGATGCAGACACCACAATCGATGTTCCCTCAACTAAATAAAGGTGCGAAATGTGCAGAAGCAATCAACCAGACAATTTAAATGGGAGGGAGTAATGATGCAACGCAAACACATGTCCATATTGAATCTTCTCAAATTTCCATGCGATCAGGAAAGCTGCCCAACACATATTAAGTATTAGTTCGCTATTCGGCCGTCTAGAGGACGACACGGTTAAGTCAGCTACATTCCTACGCCCCAACAGGCCTCTCCGTTCGCGGCAGCTCCTGCTGTTAACGGGAAACGTGAATCATTTCCGCCACAGGCCACTGCCGGCGCGTCACGCACACCTAGACAGAATTATCCTAGGAAAATGGTCGCAAACATATTTGATCGCTATACCTACAATTACATGTTACGATCCTGGTCTCAATTGAACGACATTCGATAATGAGCGAAGTATCGGAAATACACCCTCCTGACGGCTGTGGCTCTGGAAATAGAAATATCTTATGACCTAACATACTCTTCCTTTTGCTATCACAGTATTCCACGTCAAATCCATACCTTCCTTACGACTGGACATAGTCATTTCCTTTGCACATGTCGGAACACAAACACATACTTTACAATCCTAATGCTGAAGGCGAATCTATCATACATCCCCTATTGCTAAGTATAATACTTCGCCAATAAATGATTGCTGACGATATGAAATAATGCTGAGAGAAAATCACCGATGGATGGACGTGTCTCATAAGTTTTTCTTGCGAGTGCTACTACTGTGTCTTAGAAAGAGAGGCATAATTCTCTAACAAACCGCCTTATGTTAAAAAACCCGATCGCAACAACTACTGCATGTTACTGTCACAAGTGGGCTTGGTTCTACAGGTGCAGACAAGTATCCATGTTAAAAGCTATACTAGCTTTATGAATCGAGGTTTGGAATTACCTCCTGACGTGTTTTTTTCCAGGCAAATACCGGGACACTGAATATAGATGGTGATCGTAGGAGTGTATGTTATCAGATCAGCAGTGCAGTTACACATCGCCGATGGTGCACCCTCGTTATAAAATTACCGAATTTTGAAGGAGATTCAGGTAAGGAGCGTGGTATGAAACCAGTATTTGCAACTCTCTCATGCTGCTGGTGGATATTTTTCCAGTATTTATAAAGCATTCTGTCTTGATGGCAAGTCAGAGGTTCTGCGTTATATCCACTGAGTTGTAGGCGATGGTTGATTGAGAAGGATCACAAACAGTAGTTGATGGTGCGATGACTGAGGTCGTAAGAAATTTACAGTAGCTTTTCAGATCTCTAGTGCTGTACTTTCGGTAGAAATGCTCTCTATGATTTGAAATCAAGTCTTTCCATTCAACCACATTCCTTCATTGTATCCAATGGAGAAGTCATTTAATGATTACAGACACAAGTGAATCATATTTCTAGCCTCTCATATCTCGAAACGAGTCACCTTTCTCGAACCTGTCTGTTACAGTAAAATTCCAACGTGGGTTTAGATTGTCCCTACACATATTGCAACTGCCTCTCAGACTCGGTGCCACCATCCCTACTGCTTTGCGCATGTGATCATTCCAATGTAAGTCGGAACTGAGTAGAGGTTGGAGAAAGCTATGTCTGCCACCTTCTGCAACCCATATAGAAATAGGCTAAGCTGAGTTACTGCAAAAGGATTGTGTTTTGACCATTTGATGTAAACGGGAACTGGGAGAAGGACAAGGCTTTTGCTAGTGCACTGTTGTGCGTTCCCGAACTACATACAAGTACTACAGATTCATGCCCCTCAAGGCCCTTTCGCGTCTATCACCCTCCACATGCTACTTCGTAGTTCTGTAACATCCAACACAGAAAAATTATGAGCTATAAAAGCTCCAAAACTTCATCAGACAGAGAACTCGATAAGATTTTTATCACATCTCTCGCCTCCCATGTATCGAAAACAAATATTGCACGCATGCCAGCACCGAGCACATGTGACAATCCTATTAAATATACAGGTATTGATCAACTGCACAGACCAGTTTAAAGTTTCATCACCTGTATTGTAGGAGGATGATCGTATCCCACAGTCTGTACTGCAAGTCGCAAGAGACACTCCCTGTGACCCTGTCTCGTTGTTTGAAACACTGCTTTTTTCTGCTGTAACACGCTTTGTACACTGCTATACATTTTGTTTTTCCAGAACGACTTCGAGGTCTGTGTCAGGATCTAAACTGACATTAACACATTCTAATCCATTGCCTCTCGCAGAAAACTAGATGTTGCACAGTGTAAATCATATTGTTACCGCCGCCACACACTGGATGATTTCAAATAGAGAACAGTTACAACATAAGGAAACTGAAAGAGTATGGCAGCGTTGTGGAGAGTTTCTAAACTGCAGTCTGAAGGTGACTGATGAGCTATACATTTAAACTCATCTGTCACAGTGACGAAATAGCTGTATTCCGTTTCGACTGATGCCTCATATTGCAGTCATGTACATGATCTCTGTTTTTGTGCTAGCCATCCCCAGACGGTGTTGCTCCTCCACCAAAACTCTTTCTCCAACTCAAACAAGCGATGTCAGTCGGTCATTATGTGGTAACCAACAGCATGCCAGTGGATGGATGGGATAGAAAAGATAACGTCGATGTACTGTAATAATAAGCATCACAGTTGATAGTGCAAACAATTTTTGCAATTTTACAGTAATTTCAATGCCGACCAATGATGCAACGGTATGCTTCCCAATTTTAGTATCATAGCTAAACCACCCCTTCTCTCCTTTGCAAGTATCATTACGAATGCTGATAGATGACTGTGCAGTACGTCCATTCATTGTTAATTCTCGAACACATACATCATCAAAGTATACGAGACAGTGCTCTACATATTTCTAACACCTTGAGCATAGTGCTCAATTTACGACCTATCCCTATGCAGATGGGAGTCATAGAGCATTCCCACAGTCTTAGGATAAAACATACACACACGCACTCCTAAGACTACACAGTTCTGCACTTAAAACAGGCTATAATAATAGATCACTTGAGTTCCCGACCTACCAGTCATCTGGAATGCAGCGCAGTTAATACTCCAATGTAAGCAATGTATCTACAGCGCATGACATACTTCTTCTTGAAGATTTCTCTACGACAAACTATGGTAACAAGCTGTAAAACGAAAAAATTACTTGCTTAAAACCGTGGTTCGGTGTGATATGTAGCTCTCCAGAGAAGTATAGCGTCCGCTGTTCACATCTGATCATCGTTTCATGGTTCTGAAATTATACTATGCTCGCATCAATCCTATATAAAATGATCGTTAATAATGGAGAATACCTCTTACAAGGAAACAGGTAAACACTTAGCAGCGACGTCCACCAAGTGAAATTACATGTCATGCCGCCACAAACTCTGTAAAAAGGACGTCTGTCAAGCAGATGTATTCATGGGGATTGCAGTATCTCAAAAAGGTTCAAATGGCTCCAAGCACTATGGGACTTAACTTCTGAGGTCATCAGTCCCCTAGAACTTAGAACCACTTAAACCTAACTACCCTAAGGACATCACACACATTCATGCCCGAGGCAGGATCGAACCTGCGACCGTAGCAGTGGCGCGGTTCCAGACTGTAGCGCCTGGAACCGCTCGGCCACTCCAGCCGGCTGCAGTGTCTCACAAACACCTATCACTAACTTAGAATCGTCTTAGTTATGAAACTGAAGTCTCGATTTTATACCCAAGATGCGACAAGGGAATGGAGTGCATCGCATGAATCTTCGTTCATTTAGAGGAATGTGTCGAAACAGGATGGTCACGTTTCATCACTCATGAGATGGAAGTCCTCTGATGACAGAGAGGTTTGCTGTTAACGATCGCAAGTAGACAGTGCTCAAAGTCAAATATAGAACACGTGGTTGTATACGAGTTGAACACAGGCTATGTCATGTGACTGATGCATCCAGATAAGACAGGAGAAAAAACGATCAAATGACCTGCGCCAACATATCCCTCCCTCTCTAGAAAGGGATTATCAGTCTGCCATTAAATTGTACCTTGTTACAGTTCCATCTCAATCGATCACCCCATCCACTCTCTGTTATCCTTTAACACAGATGCATGTAAGTTTAGAGGCAGATGGTTCTCTGTTTTCCTTAAAAGCGCCAACTCACGTGTATCACTGTTACCTCAATAGACATACAGTAGAATGCTGCCTCAACGGAAAAAAGTAACTGTTTCTGCGGTTCCCTTCGCTTTCATGTCGACGTTTTCTCTGATTTCTCTTGCTGTCGCATACTTGTCCCCATGTACAAGAATTGCTCTGCGCCAACTAGAAGACACGCAATTACTTCCTCAATTTCCACGCGTTTCAGCTTATTTTCCCTCAGTTTACATGCCTTTTTCCATCATTTTTCGCAATTCTATCGATTTTTTATGTCACTTCTACCCACGCGATCATGAACTAACCTCTAGTTCCGTGTTCTAAAACTGCTTGTAAATGTAGTACAGCTGTCAACACCTAGCGTGAATTCACTATTTTTCTGATCAGGAGGTGTAGTATAGCACTGTACTCGATTACATCCAGACGCCTCCACCCACATATTCCACATTTGCAGTGCGTTTGCTCTGTTTTCTGTAAGTCAGCATATGTGCATGTGTCGTGGATGGCTCCCAGGACCAGGCGCCGCGTTTTCTACATGCACTGAGTGTTCGTGCAGTGCATTATTTACGGCTGTTTAAGCGTTGTGAATGTGTTCGCATAGCGTTACACATTCATTATTTTTTGACAATTTATGAGTTGCTTGCATGCCTGTACCGCACTATTTCGGTAATTTACGAGTTGTTTGCTTGCCTGTACATCAGTGTACTGCATTGTTTCGGCGATTTACGAGTAGTAAGCGTATCTGTATGCTGTGTTCTGCATTATTTCGGTAATTTACGAGTAGTTTGCTGGTCTGCAGACTATTTACTGTGTCTCCACGCACATCAGAGTGTGTGTTTTGTATCAGTGAAATAAATAAACTATGTGAAATTCCCTACATAATTTGTTCCAAAACTAAATAAAGTACACTCCTTCCTCTCTCCAGCAGCCCAGAACAGGCCAAGTCCTCTTCCCGCCATTTTTCCGTCCCCAGACCGCCAGCTTGGATTACATCACAGTAGGGGCGACATCGCCATCTGGTGGTGGTACTGTGTACTAGATCAGTTGGACTCCGTACCTCTGGATGAACACACTGGATGGAGACACTGCTTCAAATTGTTTAAATAAAGATTGCAGGCAAAGTGAAGACTTACATCCATCCTATCCAGCACAGGCTGAGTCCCTTTCCCGCCATTTCCTATTAAGAGGTGGCGGTCGAGTGACTTAGGTTAGTGGAGGTAGCCCAAGTGACCTATTTTCCCACTGTTTTCTTAGTTTAGTGGAGGTAGCCATGGTGTGTTGCATTGTCCTGTTATATGAACTTTCCACCTTTTTCTGGGGGAGGGGTGGGAAAGGGATAGAGGAGGGGGTTAGGTCAGTGGAGGTAGCCCAATTGACCTACCTTCCCACCAAAGTTGAACTTCCCACCATGATGTCATTGTGATATTGCCATATCTATCACTGCCATCTTAAATAAATTTGGCAACAATGGAGAGTGAGCCAATTAAAACATTGTGACTACTTTTCGACTTTTTTTAACTTGCATTGGAAATGTGATGTCCAATATAGATAGTATAATGTCTCTTGTTACATCCATATCCAAGTAACGATAGTGCAACTTATGTACTTCATTCCTTGGACACTCTTTACTAGATACACAAAGGGGTTATATCTGTGGAAATTACACCTTTTCTAGTTTTTGCAACAGATTGTAGAGATACGTCAGCATAACATGCAGCATTGTTTTACTTTTTTCTACCTTGCTACTAAATCAAGTTATTTTATAATATTCCTTACTTCCTTATTGGCAACGGCCTTGCCGCAGTGGATACACCAGTTCCCGTGAGATCACCGAAGTTAAGCGCTGTCGGGCGTGGCCGGCACTTGGATGGGTGACCATCCAGCCGCCATGCGCTGTTGCCATTTTTCGGAGTGAACTCAGCCTCGTGATGCCAATTGAGGAGCTACTCGACCGAATAGTAGCGGCTCCGGTCAAAGAAAACCATCATAACGACTGGGAGAGCGGTGTGCTGATCACACGCCCCTCCTATCCGCATCCTCAGCTGAGGATGACACGGCGGTCGGATGGTCCCGATGGGCCACTTGTGGCCTGAAGACGGAGTGCTTTTACTTCCTTATTCACTACCTCCACGATGAATCGTCAATCCCTTCTTACGATCTGAAAATATTGTGGAGGCAGAAGATACAATTCCAGTCGCTAATGGCTCACCAGTTTATGAATTATGCATTGTTCTTGACAAAAGAATAAACAAAACAAAAGAACTATACAGATATATGTAACTGAAAACTATCATATACTAACGAAAACAGATGGAGTGCTTAAACAGCAAACGAAACTCCAATCAGTGACAATAAAATTCAATATACAGTAAGGCTGTATTTTTCGGATGGGCAATACTTCTACTGCCCAAATGCACCGTGCCGAAGTAAACATACGGCAAGATTGCCTTCAGGCTCTCCGTCTCACCCCTCCCGCAGTACTCGCGTGGCGGGTAAGGCTAGTCGCATTGCGACGCGTACGCCATACTACGCGCGCGCCGACTGGCACGCTCTGCGCTGACAGAACGGAAGCGCGCACAACGGATCATCTTTCTCAAACGATTTCACAGAAAACTATACACTGAAAACATTTGATTTTTGCCTTAGTTGTAGCGTTATATGTCAGCTTCGTGGCGAAGTGCCCATCGTCTCGCTAATGGCCATTCTTATTGTGATGTACACATCTTAGTAAGACACTATGCAGTATGCACAACTCAAGGAGTTTCCAACGGAAATTAGGGGTAGCTATGATGTTGCGTTTGGTGCGTATTACACCATATGTTGCTACGTATGAAATTTAGCTAAAATGTTGAATTTTTGTTTAGACTTGGGAGGAGATCTCTATCTGCCTCCGATCTCGAGAAAATGGATCCTATGTAGCGCGCTTACTTCCGATCTCACGCCCGCGAGAATGAAATACTCGCAACATCTCTCATATCTCCTAAGCCGCTCGAGACATCGAAACGAAAGTTTGGCGAATGATAGCACACAAGGAGGAGAGTGTTTTGACAATTCTTATACACACGGACTTTGTTATCTATGGCGATATATCAGTACTTATACTTCCCTTGCTATTTATTTCACTACAGTGACTGTAATTTTTTAAGAGTTAACGACAGCTAGCGAAACAAGAGCTTCCTAGTATGAAAATAAACATGAAATTTCTTCTTCTATGTTACTGCAAACCGACACTATGAGGTTTTTCGTAAGCTAACGAGCACTGTAATTGATAATTACTTGTTTATTGAGACACTCCGTTTCGGAATTCTGTCACAATGGCTGCTGTGAGATGAGTTTAGCAAATTAAACTGTGACAAAGGAAGCACAATTAAACCTGTCAACAAGAGAAATGTGGCCGTTACTCAAAAATGGTGATGCTTCTTCGAATGAGAAAAGGCTAACAATTCACACAAAAATAAATTGCCAGTTCTGTTGGAATTTTGGTTGAATCCCCGTAACCCATCGTATTTTTAACACTGAGTGACTGAAATGGAAACTTACCAAAGGATTTTATTCCTTCTCTTGACCTGAGCAGTATTAAAATAATGAGGAGCGTTCCTTCAGGTGGAACGATAGGCACATGCCAGATACTGGTTACTCACCTACTGCTTGCTAAACTGACAATGTGTAATCACGAATAAAAATAGTTGTTATTGAGAAAACTAAACAATTGATCCGTCGCACAACACAGTGGTCAGCAGCGGAGGATAATGCGCGCGACAGGAATGCACAAGCTAGGCTAGCCATGTGTGCCTTGTGAGCTGGAGTTCGAAAACAATTTGTTAGGAGAGTAGATCCGCCTTTGTCAGCGGTACATTTAAACAAATTAAATGTATCTAGTCATGACACTCTTTTAGGATATTTCTACTTTCGTAATAATACCGACCATTTTCTTCATTTGTGTAGCCTGTTGTGTAATTAGTTTATTAATGCTGATAATGTGAATGCAACAATTGAAATGCTTTTTCTCATCATGGTGAACTAATTAAAACATTGTTATTTGTGACTTCTTTTCGACTGTTTCTAGCTATCAGTGGAAATGTGATGTTCACATGCATGTAGTACAATGCGTCGTATTACATTATTACATCCATATCCAAGTAATCACAGTGAGACTTCTATACTTCAGATCTTGGACGGTTTTTACCAGGAGCACAAAGAGGTCACACCTGTGTAGATTATCCCTTTCCAAATTTTTGTAACAGATCGTACAGATACGTCAGCATAGTAGGCAGTGAGAAGATAACCTTGTTTTACTTTCCTGCCTTGCTTCTTAATCACATGATTTTATAATATTCCTTGATTCCTTATTCTCTACCCTCTGTCCCTTCTTGCGATGCGAAAACATCGCGGAGGCATATGATGATACAATTCCAGCGGCCAATGGCTCACCAGTTACTGAAGTATGCGTTTTTCTTGACAGAAGAAAAACGAAACAAAACAAAACTATACAGATACAAATAACATATAAGTATCATGTACTAACGAAAAACGCTGGAGCGTTTAAATGGCGAAAAACGAAACACTACACAAAGGCAATAAAATTTAGTGTACAGTAAGGCAATATTTATTGTATGGGCAATACTACCAATGCTCATGTACGCCGTGCCGATGTGAGCATATGCCCGGGCTACTTTTCCGCTCCCTGCCTCAAATTTCCCACGGTGCTAACGAGGCATGCGTGACGCGCGGCGCGAGAAACTGTACCACAACCACAACGCCGCGCGACCTGGCACAGGCGCGTTTCGCGTCCCAGGCGCGTCACGTTGCAATTTGCGCGGTCCCATTTGAACCAGTGAAGTTACAAAAACGCGCGCTACACGCGTCTCAATTTGCTCCTAGCCTTAGTTCTAGTTACTTCTCTGTCTCCTGGTCATTGAATTCTGTATCATAACAAGAACTTAACGAATTATACAATAAACTACCTTTTACACATCAAATTCGTCTCGGAACATTAATCACAGTGTATTAAAATGTACACAAATCATTGCTTATAATTTTGGAATGCAAATCTATCCATGAAGAAATTGCAGTAGGCTATGTAATAACAGGAAACAAAGGTAACAGCAGTCACAATGCTATGAGTGCGAAATTTATTAACAACATATTTATACAAAAAGTTGCAAGACTGGAAGAATTTACAATATGTCAGATTAGAAGTCTGATTGTCTTTTCATTTCTTTAAGTTCAAAATCTTTAATTTCTATATCTATTTTGACAGTTTCCATTCTTATTTCATGTTCTGTAAGCATGAGGTGTACTTTGGTTTTATGTTCACATTTGAGGCATTCTAATCTTCTCTTGTAAAACTGGTATTTCTTGTCAAGAAGATTTTCTGTTCTTTTGTTTTCAGGGCGAGATTCTGACACTATAACAGATTCCTATCTGGCGTGTCGTGTATCTACCATTAATTAGAGGTTATTTTCCGTGCAAAGTACTTGATATCATACTGTCACAATAAAGTTATTACATTATTTTGAGGCATTACCGTCCTTACCAGCTCAACATTTTCATTTGAAGTTGCAGCTGTCTCATCATTTACTGAGTTGTGGATGAGCTGCAACCTCTGTTATCTGAATCTGTATCAGAACAAGAACGTAACGAATAACATTGTAATCTACCTTTTACGCAGCAAACTTGTTTCAAAAAAATTTATGCGGTCGTCATCCTAGGGGTTGGAAATAGGAAGAAAGTGTAGCTTCAGGACTGCAATTAGCTTCTGTCCACTTTCTGTACTAGTAGGCCTTACGAAATTACCGCTCCGTTTTATGCATTTCAACCTTCAAAAGTTCTGACACTGTTGTTTCTCCAGTTTAACATGTAACGCACATAACAAAAGAAATTTAATAATTACAAAGTACGTCTTCAGATTATAACTTGTCATGCACAATTGCTTTCTTGGCCCTTTTTTTAACATTTTTGTAACACATTTTCAAGCTCTTCCTGTCACGATGTGTCATGAAGTTATGAGAGTTTATAAAGCCAATAGCAACTTCTCTTCGTATCTTTACCATGTAGGCCCCAGTGACTTTATCTGTGTTTCTTTTTTCACTCAGTTATATCTTTTTACTGGCCTAACACAGTGTCCAGCAGTAAATCTTTCTCATACAGACAAAAGTTTGACGATCACTCCTTTCTCTATTTACTTGATTCCATGGTTATAGCATGACACCTTCGATAATAAATACTGTGTTCTATGGTGTACGATAAATATCTGCAGTCGAAGCCCAATAATCGTGTCCATAGCCGATTTCAGCCGTATTGCCAAGATTGTTAAGTGCTACATTAGATCAAATTTGAACCTGCTTCAGTGGATCCAAGTTTAGTGGCATACAATACAGTTGAGTTCTGAACGTAGTTCAGTTTCAGGTCTAATGAGAAATTTGATCTCCAGTCAGAGATGTTTATGCAATCGACCCTAAGAGTGGTGGTTTGCATGTCTCTTATTTTTGTGCATAATGAAGAAGGCATGGTAACTTATAACTCTAAATAGATGACAACTGTGCGAGACAGGCAGCACATCACAAAAAACTAATTTAATATTTGATCATAACGATGAGAAATGCACGAAATGCGTCGTGTGCAGCATGAAAAAAATACATAAGTGGTGCAGTGTTTCATTACCGTATTTAAAGAATAAACGACAGTGGCAGGCTTTCGAAAAACATCGATTGTGATGAATGAAATTGAGTCAAATGTTTCTGCTTCCCACTTGTCGTTGGAACTTCTAAGAGAACTAGTTGAAATGAATTGGATTTATTTACCTGTAGACAACTGTTGTTTTGTATAAGGCATCATCATTTGTTACATAATTATACATTTGGTTATACAAAAGATAGATACATAATTCTACAGACGGTTATTCAAATGAGTATACAAAAGGTTTACATATATAGATATTATTACATGAATATTGCATATCTTGAACTCATCCATAATTAGTTTTGTTATAAAACGCGCAAACAAAGATGACGCTCAACACGCTGGCTGATGGGAGTGGCTGCAAATGGGAAATACCTTTGCAGTCGCTCCCATCAGCAACCGCACTGAGTGTCAACTTTGTTTGCGCGTACAATACACAGATTGCACAGACAAATTTTGTTGCATGTCGTAAGTTACAGTTTTGTTAGTTCACAATCACATTTACAATAAAAGAGAAGCATTTTTCATCATATAAAAGGGCATCATATTTTTCATTAAATAAAAGGGTATCATATTTTTCATTATTAAAAAGAGCATAACATTTTTTCATTATGCATAAAGACACTTGTACTATAGAATGCTTTCTCTTTCGACCATACCTCTACCACCATTTTAAATTTGTTTTCATGCAAATCCCTTGTGCCATGGAATATAGAGTTAAAAAATATTTTGCCAGCATGTACAAAATTACTTTGGACTTTACTCAAATGTGTCCGAGAAAAGTCTAATAAGTTTCTGGTTTCATTTGAGTGCACATCTGATTTGCTTTATACATGTGGGCATTCTGTTTGGCTTGCGTAAGTGTTTTGAGTTTGTATAGACTGGGGACTGTAAGTATTTTGTGCTCAATAAGCACTGCCTGCAAGAAGTTAATTTGCTCAAACCAAAAATATATCTAATGGCTTTTTCTGCCAGAGGAAGACATCTTTTGCACCAGTAGGGTTTTCCCAAAGAAGTATTCCATAATGTAAATGTGTATGGAATAAGACATAGTACGCCGTAAGCATACACTCCTTAGTGACACAATCCTTAAGTTTCCTAAGGAGACGTAAAACTCTGGCCAACTTACTGCACAGCTCTTCTATGTGGGTATTCCAGCACAATTTACTATCTAGATATATGCCTAACAATTTTACTGAATGTCTGAGTTTATTTGGTCCATTATTAATATCTCCAAGGGAAAAGAGGATGTCTTCAGTTTTGTTTTTATTTAATGACAGTCTGTTTTCATGTAACCATTGAGCTGCCTTTTCCATCATTGAGTTGTTCATTTGTTTGACAACATTTGCGTCACTATGTGACATGATAAAAGTTGTGCTGTCAGTATATATTACAGATTTATATGGTAATAAGTTGAGCAGGTCATTCACATACACAATAAATAAGAAAGGTCCCAGTTCAGATCCTTGTGGGGCTCCATATTTCATCTTGAGGAGGTCAGATTTGTTATTTGAATTTAAAATTACCATTTGGTTTCTGTTTGGCAAATATGTTTTCAGCAATAACAGTTCTATATCAGTTATTCTGTATTTTTCAAGTTTTTAAAATTAAAATGCTATGTGTGACAGTGTCAAATGCCTTAGTTAAATCTACTAGAGTCGCATAGGCTTATTCCCTATTTTCTAAATCATGTAATATTGATAACAGCCTATTTTGGAATCCATATTGGGCCCTATACAGGAGGTTGTAAAAATAAAAAAAATCATTAACTGGTCTTTCATTAATGTTTCAATAATTCTGAATATTATAGGCACTATTGCAATGGGTCTGTAATTTTGGTGAATATGGGAAAGACAATTGTCTGTTTAAGGTAGTCTGGAAATGTTCCTTTTGTAAACATCCTTCTGATTAGGTAAGACAGAGGATTGCATATAGTGTCTATTATTTTCTTTATGATAAAATTAGAAATGTCATATATCTCCTCGGTTCTGGAGTTGCTCAATGATTTTACTACATTCAGTGTATTCTTAGGATAAATAGTTCTCCATCCAAATTTTAGCAAGTCTACTGGCAACTCTGTTTTCCACAACCTGGGACGTTTATCTTCATTGATCTCTAAATTTCTTTCATCTGTTATAGCTAATTTCCCAGGATTTATGAAACTATTATTTAGTTCATCTGCACTTAGAGAGACAGGTAGATTTTCTGCAATTATTTTCCATGCTGCCTTACATTTGTTACTAACCTGAGAAATATAGCTATCATTTGCTTTTTTCTTTGCAGAAATGATATCTTTTCTGTGCAGCCTTTTTAATTTGGCATATGAATATCTATATTTATTATTAGAGCAAGATTTGTCATAGCAAGTTCTTAACAGAATTCGTAAGTTATTTAAGTAAGGTGTATATCAGTCAGTTACACTTCTTTTCTATTTTCTCCTTGCATTCAGTCTATTGTGTTTAATAATGAGGGGTCAACATTGATTAACGGCAGTTGTAATGGTATCTAAGAAATAATCAAAAGGATCACTTAAAGACTTATTCTACATGACAGTATTACACTGTTCAATGGTCAAAAGTCTTTGTATGAGATTTGTTACATTTGATGGATTTATCTGCCTCACTATCTGGGGTTCTATTGGGTGAACATGATTTTTTTTTTGCACCCCATTAATTTTGGGAAAGTTCCATCACGGTCAGAGAGCATTGGTTTAACAACATTTAAGACTGTCATCTGTGCCAGTGTTTGATATAACATTATTTGGACAGGCGTTCTGCCTCGAGAGCTTATTGTTAACGCAATTGTAACTCTATGACTTGAGGGTATCTAGCAGTAATCTACTTTTAGAATTTTTCACCATCACATCTATATTATGTCACCAAATATTAATAGTTTATGATTCTTATACCCAAGTAAGTACATTAAGAGATTATCTACATGGTGGACAATAACTTTGGCACCAGTTTTTAGGACGCTGTACATAGATACCACAACAATCTTGCTTTTGTTAACTGAAGGCGTTCTTAATTATTTCTAACACCACTTACCTCATCAACATATTGTTTTCTTTTACATATTTTGATTATATGCCTGATGAATAAAGTCTAATCAGCGTCTCTCATAGATTTCAGTAACATAAATTTTGTTGAACATCTGTGTAGTAAAAACATTAAAAATACTGAAAACTATCTAAGTTGAAGAAAAAATATTGTCAGTTCTGTTGTTAGGGAGAGGCTGAAAAATGTCAACTGATTAAGAATCAGGTATGCAGCTTAATTTCACTAATATACTTGCAACAGCATAACATGCTTATTTCTGCCTATTTCGCCTCCCCTCTAAAGTGAACCAACATAATGTGTGCATGTCATTTATAGCAACGAGTGTAGTATGTGCCCCCCTCCAATTATCGCCTATTGTGGTTGGATCCTTATATGAAGGGAAAAAACCATTTATTCATTTTGAATGTGTTGTTACAGGATAGTGAGATCCTTTTGCTTTTGATACCCCAGGCTTTATATACACAACAGATTTCTACAGAAAAATCCCTCAAAGGAATAAAATTACACTAGGCTGTGTTAAGTTTTCACAAGTATGAGACATGCAGTTCTTTTACAAAGCTAACAGGAACCTAGAATCTTCAACGAGAATGGTATGAGACTGAATACAAAAATTTCTGCACATTTGCATCGTGATCTCTTTGAAGCTTATTAAAGGCTTTGGAGCCAGTGAGAAGAATTTCCTCTGATTAATCATAACTATTTGCAACCATCCATTGGCCGCAACTCGAACAGCTTTCATTGAATCACAAGCTAAGGGAACTGGGAGAATGCCTGCGTCAAACGCATTTGTGTGGTTGCGACTGTACCTCAAACGAACCTACCACAAAATATGCCTCTCACATCAGACTGTTTTCATTGGCTGATTGTAACCTATGTCCTCATTGGCTGAATGCGAAATAGATCAGATGGATTCGGAACAGAATGTATTTTAGATTGGGAAAATAAGCATTCGTGAAGAGAATATTCTTTGATACATTGTATCCTCGTGTTTTTGGAGTTCAGAATGAGTGATCTCTATACTAAATACACTGAAGAGCCAAAGAAATTGACAAACCTGCCTAATATCATGTAGGGCCCCTGCGAGCATGCAGAAGTGCCGCAACACAACATGGCATGGACTCGACTACTGTTTGATGTAGGGCTGGAGGGAATTGACACCACGAATCCTGCAGGGCTACCCATAAATCCGTTAAGAGTACAAGGGATGGATATCTCTTCTGAACAGCACGTTGCAAGGTATCGCAGGTATGATCAATAATGTTCATGTCTGGGGAGTTTGGTGGCCAGCGGAAGTGTTTAAACTCAGAAGAGTGTTCCTGGAATCACTCTGTAGCAATTCTGGACTTGACCATTGTCGCATTGTCCTGCTGGAATTTCACAAGTCTTTCGGATTGCACAATGGACATGAATGGATGCAGGTGAACAGACAGGATGCTTATGTACATGTCACCAGCAGAGTCGTATCTAGACATATCAGTGGTCTGATAGCACTCCAAGTGCACACGCCCCACACCATTTAAGAGCCTCCACCAGCTTGGACAGTCCCTTGCTGACACGCAGGGTTCATGAGGTTGTCTCCATACGCCCTTCCTCTCGAAACAATTTTGAAATGAGACTCGTCCAACCAGGCAACATGCTTCCAGTCATCAACAGTCGAATGTCGATGTAGACGGCCCCAGGCGAGGTTTAATGCTCTGTGTCGTGCAGTCATCAAGAGTACACGATTGGGCCTTCGATTCTGAAAACCCATATCGATTACATTTCGTTGAAAGAGTTGCACACTGACTCTTGTTGATGGCCATGAGTTGAAATCTGCAGCAATTTGCGGAAGGGTTGCACTTCTGTCACGTTAAGCGATCCTTTTCAGTCGTCATTGATCTCGTTCTTGCAGGACCTTTTTCCGGCCGAAGCGATTTCGGAGATTTGATGTTTTACCGGATTCCTGATATTCACTGTACACTCCTGGAATGGTCGTAGTGGAAAAGCCCAACTTCCTCGCTGCCTTGGAGATGCTGTGTCCCATCGCTCGTGCGACGACGGTAACACAATTTTCAGATTCACTTGAATCTTGATAACTTGCCATTGCAGCAGCAGTAACTAACAACTGTGCCAGACACTTGTTTTCTTACATAGGACTTGCCGACCGCAGTGCTGTATTCTGCCTGTTTACATATCTCTGTATTTGAATACGCGTGCCTATATCAGTTTCTTTCGTGCTTCCGTTTCCTTTCATCCTTCAATCAGTCACATATATTGATGCAACCGACTCTCACAGCTGTGGCATAGTCGATATGAATACAGCAAACGACCCATCGCATGTAGTATATATCGGATTGTGCGCTTGTTTTGACTGTGTGAATGGGATGTTGGGTGTATACAAATATTTAGTTTTGTTTGAATTATAGCTTGGATGTTGTTTTAAATCGAAGTTTCGAATGTTAACTCGTAGAAAATAATATCTAGTTCAGGCCTAGAGGTTTCAGAAGGCAGAACTTGGGTATTGCTGGCATGAAGCTTGCGAATGAATTTGCTGCAAAAGAAAATAATTTCTGCAATGATCGATTATTTTAATATAATTTGGTATTTTTGTTTCAGTTACTGACGTTATAAAAATGGGAACAGTTGTTATTCGGTATTATCAACCTGGAGACCAATTACAGTGCCAAGAAATTGTGAAGGAAGGGATAATGTCAACAGTCAACACGGCATTTTTTGCTGGATTGTTACGGGAAATAACATTTCAGTCAATTATTCTTGTGTCGGCCCTTCTGTTTATTTTTGTCGGCGTTCCATTTCGTATTTGCTTTCTTACGGTGCCAGCAAGTGTAATTTTCATCGTGTATGGAGGCATCTACTTCGCACATGCCATGAGGGCCATGGAAGTCAGCCAGGAAATAGCAGATATTCCCCGAGTATACATGTCGTCCCGTGATACCGGATTCTGGGTTGCAGAGGTCCACGAACCGTTGTCCAACACGTTGAAACCGAAATCAGAGGTACAAAATTTTGATAACATTTCTTAACAAAGTAGACGCTCACCCAGTTTATGTATCAGTTTGAACATTGGTAGCTGCTATAACAAAAGAATTGTTAGCCAGTATTGCCGACACAACTTACGTGTAGCAATAATTCGTTCTGATGAAGAGTAACTTAAATTTCTATGCTTATGTATGAGTACCTGTTACGAAGGTAGGCTGTGAATGAATTTCAGCTTCCAAGTATGTAATGTTGTTTTACTGATTAATGGCGTTACCAGTTTAAAGAGTTACCTGACAGACCACACATTTTTAAGATTTATACCACTGTGAATAAAGCAGATTACGCATTTGTGGGAGTTCTCACATCAGAAAACTTGTATGAATACACAATAGATGTTCTGTGTGTAATTGCACATATTCTGTCCAGAGTTTCCTTTTGCTTCATACTGTCTGGTGAGTGGAGGATTTCGCTGTCTGTATCTTTGGTTTGGTGTAAAAAGTTTCTACAGTGCCTAGGTACTAGTTTGTGAAAAAAATTCACTGTGGACATGTGTTGATCAGTGAAGTGAATATCAACTTTTTCTGTGACACTACAGTCCCCAATGCACCTTGGCTGCCTCAGCAACCTGCCTCCATACATCTGTGCATTTCTCTTCCATTCCTGCATCACCATGTCGGTGAGGTCAGCCGACACGTTGTCCAGTCATCTTGGTCTTGATAGGCCACACCGTCTGGTTGAATACGGTCTGCCTTTCATTATTCATTTGGAAATCTTGCCATCTTCTCCGTATGTTTTAACCATCATATTCTGTGAGATTCCATACATTTTATTATACTGTCTCCTTCTACATGCTCTTCTATATCATGGTTGTACCCTACTCTCTTATGTTGTGTTGTACTCTACTATCCAGTTATCTTCCTCTCACAGGCCCATAAATTTTTCACAGGGTTTTTGTTTCAAATTCCCTGAGGTTGTTTGTGTCTGCTTCTGTCATCATTCCCCTTTGTGACCCATTCGTAGCAACTGGTCATACAAGGGTATAGTATACTCTTAACTGGTTGTTGTTGTAATTAGATGATTCTTAAATGCTGTAAGTTTGCATAATAAGCTGTGTTTGCTGCTTGTATCATTTTTTAAATAAATTCCTTACATTAATATTGCAGGTTAAAAGAGCACCAAGGCAATGGAAGCAACTGACAGCTTTACAGTATTAGAGGCCGTCACGTAGTGTTAATCACACTTTAGAAATGGATATTACTAGGTATTTTGTCTTGTGTTCATTTACAGCAAGTCCAATTATTTTTTTTCATCTGCTTTTGTCAATTTCTACTTTTCTGCCACAATTGCTATATCATGTGTGTCTGCACATATCTGACCAGATTTCATATGAAGTGAATTTGGGGTAACAGATTTTGTGTTCCACATATGGTGAGACTTGATCCATTTTGCATGGCTTTAGTTTTTAATTTTTTATGATGATAGTAAATGGCAAAGGATTGAATTAAAAATAGGGGCAGAAAGAGTTAAAAACTGGCTATTTATTACACATTTTAGTTCTTTTCTGATGTTTATACCTACCGCTTTAAAAAATAAAATGTAAAAAAGGGATCAAGTCTCACCACTCTGTACTGCAAAAGTATCTCTCATCACCAAAATTGTGTTGAGTCACACATTTATGTGGCTAAATTGCTATAAATACAAAAACAACAGCTCACTACAGTTATTGTATTTTCCTGTCTCAGTGGCATTAATTAGACACACATATTGATATTTATTTCAAATTCTGATTTTTTTTTTTTTTGGGGGGGGGGGCATATTACAATTCTGCTGCAGGAGACTGGATGACAGCGCATCCAGGGAAAACTATCTCTATCTATGATATCTCCGAGATTTTTGGTAGAGCTTTCCCTAAAGCTTTTACACCCAGCAATGTGATTAGTGGTTTTCGGGTTTCAGGCATATGGCCATTTAACTCTGAGATATTTACAGATGATGAATTTTTGTCTGTATATACAACAGACCACTTACAATCTGTGGAAGTCTGTGATTCTCCAAAAGAGTTTGTTTCATTATCAACACCTTCATCTTCTGGAATTAGACCTAGCGCTATTGGATACAGATCCTTTGAAGATATCAGACCACATCCTAAGGCAGCAGCTCACACTACAACTAGACGAGGAAGGAACTAGCGTGCATGAAGACTGTTGGTTCATGCGGTCACGGTGCTCAGCAATGAGCATGGCGATTTGGGATATAGATATTTGTAACAGGAGCCTGATACAATAAATTGCTGGTCGTCATACTTATTTGCAGTAAAAACTGTTACTTGCCGTGTAACCAAAGGTGGAAGATTTGGCATAAATGTCAAGCTGACAGTGATCTTTAGAGACAGAGATGTAAGGAACTCTGACATGTCCTTTTTAATGGAACCGTCACTGTTGTTACCTTAAATAATTTAAAGGAACGACATGGGTCCAGCAAATAAATATCTTGTGTGGCGGCTGGATTGGGAGTTCATATTTCACTGCTGAAGCCTACATTATGTTGATATCCAAATACAGCTGTTACTTTGCTTTGTAGGATTGGGGTTTGAGCTTGGAACTCTGATTGTATGCATTGTTGGTAAGAAGATGCTTACTTCATTCTGTGGTGCTGATTTGAGATTGTTATTTGCAGTCATAACATTTGCTCACTACTGCATTTTTGGCTAATGACTTGGTATCAGTCTTATTTTTCACACACTACATGGTTTGCTCCACAATAACACACTTGGATTGTACCAGGTAACGACACAATAGGTCCTCAATTTCTCTCCTAATGTTAGATGAGAAATTCTTCAGTACCACTGAACCAGAGTACATAATTTGACTCTGAACTCTAGACATTGAGACAAAGTCCATGTGAAATTTATTTTTGTGCCTGGTATTGTGATTATGAAAATCACCATTTAATCAAAACTGATTGTATATGTGAAAAATTAAAAACAATTAAGAGTTGTACTGGGAACCAAGTGGAGTTTAAAGGTTGTCAAAAAGCCCTCTGAAAGTATGTAGTTATCTGCTTTACATAATATTCTTGTTGAATAAATACTTTATTTATTACCTCTGACGATAATTATGTAAGATAACTGCATATAAAAATGTACAAACTATGGGCAAAACACGCTGAGTTTATCTATATGGTGACTGTGTTAACCTATTATCTAGTTATACCTCAAAAAATTTATATGAATGAGTGTGTTAAAAAGTATCTAAGTCACTTTATCATGGTAAAAAAAAAACGCCTTTTAACACTCAATAAAATTTAAAGTATAGTTTTGTTTCAGATAATTCAGTTTTTTTTTATTAAATAATGAGTGCTATATGTTAGCTCATGTTACAAACACAAATCATGAATGGATGTTATTACATTACAAAGATTTGCTTTTCTGAACCTTATTCATTGTGACTGAGAGAAACAGAAGCTGCTGGCCACTGTAAATGTTGATCATGAAAGCCTTTCTGTTTTTCCACAGTATATGGCATAACTTTCTTTGAGTCTTCACTTTTGCAATTTTTGATACTTTTTAATAAGCTTCTTGACTAGGTAAAGATTGTTCATTAGTTTTCTTGAGGATAAGGGTATTAAAGCTTTGAAAACCACTTGATCTTATGTACCCAAGTGTTTTTACAGTCTGTTTGTGTTTATGAGAGTACTCAAAATAATAATAATATTTGGTAATACTAAATTGCACTGTCTCATTTCTTGGAAGGTGTCTGTTTTCAAAGGAGGTTGAAGATAAGTAGGCCACCTAGTAGAGCACACAGTGATCATTTCGGTCTCGACTGATGTAACTGTCCTTAGACATTTTTTCTCAGCATTAGTTATAAGCACCCAAACTTCACAAGGAAAGCGTATATTGTCATATTTTATAATGGCAAATTTTATTACGCTGGATTTTTGGTTTCATGGAGTGTGTGAAAGTCCATCTGTTAAACGTGCACATATTGGTTAGGGCAAGACAAACACTTGACAATGTATGGTTCTTGTTTTGCTTGGGACAATTATCAGAAAACAGTTGTAACTCTGTAACTATGTCGGAGACGTAATTTTTAATGTAGTCGAAAGGAACAAAGCAGCTTCACTGGTTCCTTTGTGGACCTGATCTTCTTGGTAAATGTAGTAATGGGCAAAATCTGTTTTAATGTTGAAAATACAAAAACATTCACTTTGAGTTGCCTTAAGCAATAAATTTCCTGAATGAGAATGTTCAGAAAATGTACATTTTGCATGTAGTCAAATACAGAGTATAAAACGTTTTCATTTTCTTTAGTCGTTTCATTAAGAATGATGTGAACTATTTATCTCGCCTCATGTGCACCATTAATGTTGCAGTTATGATTCTTTTTGCAGTATGTTATCAATGAAAACCATGTATTCACACCTTTTTGTACTCACAAAAGTAACAGGCGTCACTTTGTGGTTTTCCGAACTTTAGGTTATAATTTTCCCTGAAAAAAAAAAAAAAAAACTATGTATTAGAAAACTCATACTTAATATTGGTACCAGGGTATTTTACCTTATACAACTCGTATGTTTTTATGACGGACAGTTCAGATAACAAATATGTGAAGTTTGTATCAGATGCATAGAGCATTCTGTAAACAGGAAATGAGCTTATATTTTCATGTATCTTCAAAATTTTCCGTATTACCAACAGAAGAAAAACGCTAGCTACAACGCGTAGAAAGCAAGCTTGAGTAAGGTGCTTTTTGACTCTGAAATGTGTGTAAATAAGTATAGACATCAAAAATATAATTATCTCAGAAAATGAAAAATATGACTTGGGAGCCTTTTAACAATCACCCATTTGCATAAAGTGTTTTGTGTAGTAATTACTTACTTAAAGAGGCGACACAAACCACAGCTGGTCCTTGGCCCCACACAGTCCAGCATTCCACACTTTACTGTCAGCTGCATCTTCATCTTCCAGACCCACTATATGATAGTCTCCCGTGGTATTATCCTTCCATCTCGTTCTCGGCCTTCCTAGTGCTCTCCTTCCTTTGGCTTCTCTATCCATTACTGCCTTTATTACCATGTTCTCCCCTCTCCCCCTTACATGTTCGTACCACCTGAGTCTGTTTTCACACACGATACGATGTCAGATAGTGTGTGTAATTGTCTGAGTTATGTTTTCGTTACTCTATACTGTTCATTTTCTTTCACTGGTCCATACATTTTTCTCACTATTTTATTTTCAAAAGTGATCAGTCTTCTGTATTGTTAGGTTCCTAATTGTCTGATGGTTTGGCCTTAAGTGAGCTCTTCTTTCTATTACTGTGAATTTTGCTTTATTTTCATCATGTATCGGAGATGCTGAATCACAGATACGCACAACAGAAAGGCTGTCAGAAAATGAGCCAGCAAGGCCATTGTCAGAGATAGAATGCATTTACCTCAAATATTTGTGAGAATCCTCCCTGTACTTTCATTGTACTCTTTGATTCAATCACATACATTTTCATTAGCTGCATGAGCTTGTCCAGTATCCCACACTCTGCTATTATCCTCCACGTCTCCTCTATCACTATGCTGTCATATGCTTTGTTGATATCTATAAACATACAGATGGTACCCTGATTGTAGTCCTAGTTCTTATCTAGTATGTGTCTTATTGTGAATATTTGGTCGGTTGTTGACTTACCCTTTCTGAACCCCGCTTGTGCTGCATCTAATATTTCTTCAGTCTGTAGGTTCAGCCTGTTCAGTATAATGGCCAATTCACAGTGGCCATCTCACATCCCATCCTGTTAAACATTCTGCAATGCATGTCAAATGGCAGCATCCACATTGGCCATCCTGTCCCATCAGATCACCGTCAAGGTTTGTCTGGAGGAAAGTTTTGATGTCTGTCCTTTGCTGATCATGTGACCCACAAGCTCATCCCCCCCCCCCCCCCCCCGGCCCCCCTCCCAATATATGGCCATGCGCAGATATCCATATTTTGTTTCATCACAGTTGATATCACTTGTTTGTTATTTGTTATATATTGTTTTTGTTTATTTCTTTTGTTAAAATTTATAATAAATGACAACAGACTAATTAAAGCAGTGACACAGCAGTCTGAATTGTACGACATGAGCATACGAAATTACTTGTCCTTGACTACATTTATTATAAAATGGATTTTTATGGGTACTGGTAACGTTCTAATATTTTAGAATGAAATGGATTGCAACATGGCTGCAACTTGAAGAGAAAAAGCACTGTGGGTAGAATCTGATGGATAAGTACGTGGACTTTATTTGTGTGTTGTCAGACATTTGTAGTGTTACATAAATAAATGCACTGAAACCTTCAAACATTGCAAATTGTTTGTTGAAATATGTATTTGTGGCAGGCCTATTTATTGTTAAGTGGTTCTCTGAACTGTGTGTGAAACAGTTTTGCAAGCACCAGTGATCAATGTTTATGTGGTTTCACTAGCTAATCCAAGTACAAATAAGGCACTTGAACTGTTAACAGCCAAATGCAGCATGTAAAGGAAACCTATCTATCTTGAAGGGAAATGGATTGAGGGAGATATGACTATTGCACAGAAATTTGCACTGGACTAGCAACTAAAATTAATCTTAAAACAAACGAGATATTCATAGGATATGATGGTGGCTCGTAACACTGTTCCTTTTAGTAATTCTGGGTGCAATTTGACATAACAAACGATTCTTCGACTTTCCAAAATATAAAATTCAGATTGCTCTTCTCCAGGCTCCTTGTTAGTGTGTGAAATTTTCCTTCTGTACCATGTAATGACATTTTTTTGAACCCACACACTTTCTTTGTGTTATTTTGCACTTCTGTCTCCCTTCTCTCTAATATACAAGTTATCCTTGCAAGCTGCAAACCATTTGAGTCCAATGAATGTTATTTTCATACAGATGTGCACACCATCATCCATGTATGCTGTTGCATTGTGTATGTGAAATTCATCCATAAAAACCGTTGAAAAATCACCTTGTGAAGATCGCAATTCCCGCAAAAAGAACAGTTGAGGACAGCAATGCAAGTTGAGATCATGTGACTAGACGTGAGATACAGTGTGAATGCACCTTGATAGGACAGTGCCTTGGTGCGACGGTGCCATGACGCACAGTGTGAATTGACCTAAATTTGTGAAATTTTATAGCATGTGCATAGTAAAGATATCCTTCTGTAGTTTTGTGTCAACCTCTTTTTGTTTATATGGGACATACAGCTACAGTTTTCCAGTCCTTTGGTTTTACTTCTTTCCTCCACACTTCTTTTATCAATTTGGCTGACTATTCATAGGTCGTATCTCTTTCTTCTTTGATGAGCTCTGCTGATAAGTTGTCTACGCCTGGGGCCTTCCCATTTTTCAGTCTTTTTATTGCCTCCTCCATGTCCATCAGAGTTGTTCTTCAACTAATGGTAGTACTTTCTGGTTGTTTTCTGCTATGTTTTCATTGTCACAGGTGTCTACCGGGTTGTTCAGTGGTTCTTTGAAGTATCTCCTCCAGTTCTCTAGATTCCCTTCATTTTTAGTGATCAGTTTTCCATTCTCAATCTTGGTTATCACAGGCTTACCTCTGTACTTCTTTCTATAGCTTCTCAATGTACTCTAAAACTGTTTACTATTGTTCTGGTGTCCTCCTCTGCTTTTTTTATCTGTTTGGTTATGAATGATCTTTTTTTCTTGCCTGATTGTTTTCTTCATTTCTCTTGTGATTGCCATGTATTTTATTCGGTTTTCATATTTGTTATTGTTCATCGTTGCCTGTCTGGCTGCCTTCCTGTTCTGAATTGTTTTTCTACATGTTTCATTGAACCATGGTTTGCACTTGATATTGCTATTTTTTATCTCCTAGCAGTTCCTGTGCTGTTTCCTTTGTAAATGTTGTTATCTTGTCCCATTTTGTACTGATATCTTCACCTTCTTTCCTATTGCTGTGGTTCTCTAATTCTGTTTATCTATTCTTAAGCTTAGTCACAAACTTTTTATTCGCCTCTTGTTTTAGCCTCTTCACATCTACTCCTTGTTTTTTTTTTGCCATTAGTAATGATTGTTTCATCTGTAATAACACAAGAGAATGGTGTGATCCTACCTTGGCCCCCCTCATTGTCGTAACATGTGTTACTGTCTTTTTATGTTTTTTCTCTATCAACACACGATCTGTTTGGTTCCTAGTGAGATCCATGTTGCTTTGTGTATATCTTTATGGGGAAATAATGTACTGACTATTTTCATGTTTCCAGATGTGGCGAAGTTGATGATTATCATTTGATTCAGTGTAAAAACTGAACATGCCTATATATGGTTGCCATTGATGTTCTTGTCCTATTTTGGCATTTAAGTCTTCCAGCACAATTTTGGCATCATACTGTGGTAATCTGGAGCACATCTGGTCTAAGGCATCACAGAATTCGTCTTTTATGTCTTCCTCCATGTCCTCAGTTTGGTGTGAACACTTAACAATGAGATGTTTCTATATTTACCTTTGATTCTGATGTAACATATCCTTTCATTGACATTTTATAGTGTCATCACATTTGACCGTTATTTTATTATGCACTGCAAATCCTGTTGCAAATATATGGTGACCATGTTTGTTTCTGCTATATGAGATTGTATAGATTTTCTCTCTGTACATGCCTTGCCCAGGCCATCTTATCTGCTGCAGGTCTGTAATATCCATCTTGTACTCCGTTAGCTCTTCATCAAGTATTTTTGTCCGTCCTGCAGTGTATAGTGTTCTTAAATTCCATGTTTACGTTTGAAGTCCTTTATTTGTAGGCCAGGGTAATTTTCCGTAGCATCCATTCCAATCCGTGTGTGTGTGTGTGTGTGTGTGTGTGTGTGTGTGTGTGTGTGTGTGTGTGTGTGTGTGTGTGTGTGTAGGAACCCTCCAGTTTTTTTACAATACCGATTGGTTAGTCCAATAATTGACCCTCCCACTATATCTGGGGTCCAGCTGGAATGCTATCTTCCTCCAAGGTGGTGAGGTTGTTTTGTGTAGTGTTTCACCATTAATGTCCCCTCCTCCTGGTAACATCAGGACATGAAATTAAAATTTAAAATGTTGACTGTGAAACACTTGTAGGCCATCTATCATCTCAGCTGTGTATGATGACATTAACTTTGGATACTGGATAGAATACTTGTGTCATCAGTAAACATTACCGTTTTTGAAATATCCTTTAAAGTCATAGGAACATCATTTATGTAGATTTAAACACAGAGTGGATTCAGTACTGATCCGTGTGGCACCCCACACACAATGTTTCCGCATGCATCTACATCTACTAGACTGCTCTGCGATTTACACTTAAGTGCTTGGTTGTGGGTTCATCAAATCAGTTTCACATTAGTTCTCTGATGTTCCACTTTGGGAAAGCACGAGGGATATATCAACAATTAGATCTTCCCATGTGACCTCTGATTTCTCTTATTTTATTACCATGATCATTTCTCCCTTTGTAGTTGGGCTTCATCCAACAAAATATTTTTGCAATTACATAAAAAAAAGTTGGTGATTGAAAGTGAAGAGGCCTCTCCACAATGATAAACACCTTGCTTTTAATATTGTCACCCTATCTCATTTATAAATGCGACTCTCTCTCCTACTCAACAGTAATACAAAACAAGCTGCCCTACTTTGAACTTTTTCATTGTTGTCGTTCAATTTTATCCGGTAAGGATCCCGTACTGTACAGCAGTACTGCAGAAGAGGACGGACGAACGAATATAGTGTAGGCAGTCTCTTTAGTAGATATGAGATTAATTACTCACCTGTGACACAGTCTGTCAATGTGACCCTATTGTTTTCTGTTATGACTTTATCCATGCAAGAGAAATATCATTAATGACATTAAATTTTAGTTTGCCAAAGAATCTATCAAAGCTTCAGAATAACCAACAGGATGATGATGTGTCAGGCCTTAGTTTGTTGAGGTCTTGTATTGCTTTCCCTATGAAGAATCTGTTGTAAGACTGCCTCTTAACAACACAGATTTTATTAACCACAGTAAACAAAACAAAAGAATTTTGAAGATGAGGTACTTGTGGTCAGTAAAGTATTGTGGAAGTTTACAGAACAACTTACACTGATCAGCCAGAACATGATGACCATTGACTTACTATCAATATAAATCTGTCCAGGCGATAGCAGTGTCACCTGGTGAGGAATGACTGCTAGACATATGCGCAGTGCATATAGTATCAGTGAGCATGCTGTCCATGTATACGGTAGGGAAGGCGCGCAATGTATCAGAGTCCGACCAACGGCAGATTGTGATGGCCAGGAGGTTTGACATGGGCATTTCAGTAACAGCAGTAGTTGTTGAGTGTTTGAGGAATGCTGTGGTGAGTGTCTTCAACATGTGGCAAAACCAAGATGAAACCATGTTCAGATATCGTGAGGTTGGGTGGCTACCCCTCATTACAGATGTCAGACATTGTAGGCTGCGAAGACTGTTAAAGCAGAACAGGCAGTGAACTTTAGTGGAACTAACATCAGACTTCAATGCTGGGCAAAGTATGGGAGTGTGTGAACACACAGTGCACCAAACACTCCTAACAATGGGACACTACAGCCAACGATTCATGCATGTGCCCCTGTTAGCATAATGAAACCAGCAACTACGACTGAAATGGGCATGTGACCATTGGCGCAGTGTCGGAGTGTTGCATGGTTTGATGAATTCTGACACCTTCTTCATAATGCCAGTGAAAGGGCACAAGTCCATCCTCTTCCAGTGGAACAATTCTTTGTCACATGTACTGCAGGACAGACACACTGGGAGCAGCTTAATTATGCTCTGGCGAATGTTAACATGGTCGTCCATGGGTCCAGTCGAGCTCGGGCAAGGCACCATGGCGGCCAAGGAGTATTGTACCCTGGTTGCAGACCATGTACAACTCTTTATGAAGATCGTGTTTCTTGACACAATGGCATTTTCAACAAGATAATGTGCAATGTCACAAGGACGGGGGTGTGATGTAGTTTTTTGATGAACACAGTGGCAAGTTCCAATTGATGTGCTGTCTCTCCCTCCCTCCACCCCCCCCCCCCCTCCCCAATTTGCCAGATCTGAACCCTGTCGAACACATCTGTGATGTGACTGAACGTGGTGTCAGAGCTTATTGAACATCCTGCCTCTCTCTGAAATTTACGTGAATTAGGTGACTTGTGTGTGCAGGTGTGGTGCCAACTCCCTTCAGTGACCTACCAAGGTCATATCGCTTCCATGCCATGACACATCACTGCTGTTTTCCATGCCAAAGGTGGACATACAGGCTATTAGATAGTGGCTGATTATTAGATAGTGGCTGATCAGTGTATGTGCCAGGGCTGGAGAGAACTGTTCATGGGTTTGATCTTGAAGCACTCAAGCACCTGCGAGCTGTTGGTTCGTTCATTCACTGAAAAAACAATAGTCATTAGAACGGTGTGCAAAGACACTCCTGCGTGAGGCACATAGCCAAGCCTGTGAATTAGGCATATGTCGTCAGTAGGTAACAACAAATTCCAAATCACAGCTTAGGAGAAAAACCATATAGTGCAGGGGTCACCATCAATAAGCACACTTAAGAGCTTGCTTTAAACATTGGCTGGTTGACAAGTGAGGCCATAACTTCCGAGATACGTGTTCTGGCAGCTTTGACATGGGCAAATATGGTCAGCAAAGATTTATGATCTGTGACCTGATCAAATTTTTTGTCATACAGGAAAATGCGAAACTTCTGGATGCTAAAGACAATTGCCAATACCTCCCATCCGTGCCAGGAAATAATTATGCCGTGGTGATCGTCTTAGAAGCAAATGCGATAGGCCATTCCAAACCATTTGAGGTCATTTGTATGGAATTGGACACCAAGATCTAAATACTTTTGGTGCACTTGTTAGTCATCTCGAGCTTCATTGAACACCTGGAAAGGTGGGATTTCTGGAAGTGATTGTAGATGTTCCAGATCTGTCAGCTTCTGTATGAGCTTGTGCTGCTACTTAAGCAGTCATTTCCAGAGCTCGAAAGACTGCTTGTCCATTGTGGTTGAAATGCTCGGCAAAATAACATGATGAGTCTTATTCAGAAGCAGGTGGGTTGCAAGTTTGCTTCTTCAACAACACAAATTTTACTAAGCACAATTTATAAGCAATTAAATCACAGACAGTAACAATTTCTGTGGAAATACACAAAGCAAAAGGCTTCTAGGTATGGCTATCTCATATTAATTCAGTACTCTGAAAGTTTGTTGAATAACTTGCATATCAGTGCCAGAAAACACTTTGTAGGTTTGACTATGGAGCATTCTGATATGAAACATGCTATTAATTTACTCATATGCTGCTGGTTTGTTCATTGAAAACACAACTGTCAATTGAATGGTGTGCAAAGACAGTCCTGCAGTTGGCAGACAGGCTAGTCCATACAGTAGCCAAATCATGATGGCAGGTAAAGACAAAGTCCATATTGCGATCCAGGAAAAGCCTCATAGCACAGTGCCATTGTCAGTAGTCACACCAGAGATCTTGCTGTAAATGTCAGGTGGTTAACAAGTGAAGTTATGGGGGTCCACTGCAGTGGTTTTGCCGTGTAACCAGGCACTGACAGAGGTATTCCTCTACAATGTTCCAAGTGATCTCAACGGATGTACGCATAATTGTATTGACTGATATTATATCCACTGATACGTTCAGCAGAATTACAAGAGAATTGTTTACGAAAACCAAACAGAGGCAATTGACTAGGTCTGCTCAGATATTCATTGTACACTAGATTCTTGTTAATCCGGCCATTCCTTGTACATATGGATGCTGATTAGCATAAGTGCCAGGTTAATGGAAGTGTCTTAAATTTAGTGTCAACACACAGAGATAATACTTTGTTATATTAAAAAGATACATTCATTTCAATAGAAAATTTAGTCCTTGAGTGCGTACATATACTGTACTATCACTTACTATGAAAAGTGTACCAAATTTTTAGTTATCACAATGATGACGCCCGATGGAAACATGCTTCATCACACAATGGCTTCCAAGCATTACATGAGTACTGCATGTTTCTGATAGTTACGTAATGTACTGCAGGAAGATGTCTGCAG
This sequence comes from Schistocerca cancellata, assembly GCF_023864275.1. NCBI lineage: Eukaryota > Metazoa > Arthropoda > Insecta > Orthoptera > Acrididae > Schistocerca > Schistocerca cancellata. The sequence continues at coordinate 507,017,855 of NC_064627.1, read as the reverse complement.
CTTCAGCACCAGCAGTGTGAGAGATCTTTATGTTGTCTCTTTCTGTTTCCTGTTTGTCTTGACTTTCATCGTAATGTTCATGTAGGCTTTTCATTATCTCTTTGGCTGTTAAAGTTTGTTCATAAATAGTTTATCATACAACATTGTAATCAGCAGCAAAGGCTTTCTGCGGAAAACCTGAGTTCAGCTCGTCTCTAATTTTGAGTTTCTGCTTGAGGTCTAGCATAATGTGTGTCCTTTTAGAATCCTTGACACTGAACCATAAAGAAAGCCACAGTTTCAAACGTGTAGGATTGTCTAACATTGTAATTAACTAATGAAGTTGTTGCGCATGAGAATTCATCATTGTACATGTCATTTCTGCTTGAGCCACTAGAGGCTGGATGTGGGCTGGATTACTGAGAGGCTGTACTACTGAGGGTCAGATTAGTGGGAGTTTAGTGTATTATCGTAGGCCGCTTCCTCAAACCTGTTCAAAAGACTGGAAAAAGAGAAATTGGTCTGCAAGTAGATGTGATTGGGTTATCTCCATTGTTGATAAGTGTCACTACAGCATATTTAAGAGTATCAGGAAAATGAGTCGCTGATTATTAAACTAGCTTAAGGGCAGTAGCATCTAGTCAATACAATATTATAATATTCTGGTAGGAACACCGTGTTAGATTAGAGGTTTTGAGCTTATATAGTAAGCTGAAGAATTTGTAATATCTTTAACAGTTGTAGTTTTGCTAATACAGTAATGTTTGCTGAAGTAGTTGTTAAATTAGGCAGCCAGTGATTCCAGTAAATTATACATGGTAAACTATTTTGTGGGAAATTAGTTTCATTTGGATAATGAAATTTTCTTGTTTAGTGATGTCACCGAGTTATGTTTCTGTGTTCTTAAAGTGTTTAAGAAAGAGTTAAACTTTTCCACCAAGACTGTTGTCTTTGTAAATCGTGTCCCCCTCCCCCCCTTCTCATTCTTCAGTTTCTCTCTAAACACTGATTGAGTCCATATTTATAATTCTGTGATACATTACTTTCCTTCCTTGTAGCTCAGATATCCTCTTCTCTCTTCCGACAATTTAACCATAACCATCTGTGTACAACATTTTATTGTTTGACACCAGACTACTCCCAATACAGTTTTCCTGATTACTCCTTTCAAGTCAGCTTATTGAAATAAATGTGTTTACTTGTACATCGATTGTTTGCTTTACATTTTGTAGTTTTGCTTCATTACCGTCATTTGTAAATATATGTATTTTTTTTTTTCCAGATTAAATATAGGCTAGCAACTGAACATGATCAGCTAAATGCTCTTGGTGGCTATCAGCGACGAGTAGTGGGTACCATAGCTGTGATGCGATGTCGAACTACTGATAATGCTGCATGGATACGTCGCCTGGCAGTTAGCAGCGATTACCGACGTAAGGGTATTGGATCTGCTCTTGTGGATCGTGCACTGAGTTTCTGCAGTGAAAGAGGTTATAAAACAGCAGAGCTTGTTACAACAGAATGTCATTCTGAGGCAGGAGCTCTGTATTTTAAAAAAGGTTTTGAGACCAAACAAATTTATCATAGACAAATAATCGGCAGTCTTGTTACGGTGATGATGTATTCAATGACTAAAAAGACTGATTGTCTAAGTGCGTGATACTATAAGTTTACTTAGTGTGTGATGCTATAAATTTTCTGCCAATAGTGTATTGTTTCTATTTACTCCTTCTGACAGCTACTACTCAGTGTTGTCAAGTGATGAATTACAGGCCTAAAGAGCAATAATTATTTTGTTAGTGATGGGGGGGGGGGAGTGGAAAAAGGCTACATTATCAGTGGCAGTGTGGTTGCTGCATTCTACAGCTTATTTATAAATTTAAAATTTAAGTAGAGGCACCCAGAAGAGACTTCCTTTATGAGGAATGTTGACAGGATATGAGTGCTGCTTTCACTTGGTATTCTCAACTCTCAGTGGTTTTAATCAGAAAGTAGATTAATTATAATGGTACCTTCTTATAAATGCCGTCCTTTGATCATTGGTTGACTGACAGAATCTCAGTTAAAATGTTCTGCCGGACTACAATCACCTAAGTACTTTGTCAGGCTGCTTATAATCTCTTGACCTTTTCAGTTGTGTATATTGTTGATTTCTATTAAGTATTTTTGTATATTAGAGTTTGAGCAGTTATTGATCCAGTGTGTTGTTTTTTTGGTCACTATATTTACACTGAGTTATTTGTACTGTTTCTAGAAAATAAATAATTGATAAGAAAAATATTACTTCTACACTATCTCATACAAAATAAATAAAAATATCCAGCATACTCCTTGTTCTAATTTATTTGGCTGAAATAAAGATAAATTGACTAGTTCTTGTTGCATTATGATATGTAGTAATTTTAGCAGTGGAGAATTTTCATAACTTTGTGCATTCACAGGCAAACAAGTTAGTGGAGATTGTGTTCTACTTTTTGCATAATGTTTAACTAAACATTCACTGAATGTGCTACTTTTACGTGTCCTTTGTGCCTTTTTATTTCTAGGCTTGAATTAGGAAGTCCGATATTTTGTGTGGTTTTCAATGTCTTTAAGCAAAGTTTTTCAGCTTTCATCAAAGGTTGATTTGGGGCAGGGAACTGTGAGTTGTCACTGTGTCCCAGTTTTTAACCCAACACACGTGACTGGTGAGAACCTCAGAGTACAGTTTTATTTGTTTTTAAAAGTGCTATGTGAGAAATGCTGAAGTATTTCCAGTGTCAGAAACCCTATATTCCAATTAAAACTTCCATCACTGTTCTCTGCATAATCCCATTGTGAACGATGAATAAAAGGTGTATGCTCATGATTCATTTATGCATGTGAAAATCGCTGTTGATAGATTTACTGAACAAGTCACATGTCAGATGTAATTACTGAAGCAGTATTTTCTGTAACTGCATTAAAGGAGGTTGTTTCAAATGTGGAAAGTATTGAAACAGAAATGGTAATGTATAATATTAAAGAGAAGCAGCTTGTGGCAACCAGACCTGTATTTCATGCTTTTATTTTGTCCGCAGCTCGTGGTCTAGTTACTAGTGTTGCTACCTCTGGATCACAGGGTCCCGGGTTCAATTCCCAGCTGGGTTGGGGATTTGCTCTGTCTGAGGACTGGGTGTTTGTGTTGTCCTCACCATTCCATCATCATTCATGAAAATGGGTAGATTGGACTGTGTACAAGTCAGAAATTTGTATGGGCACTGATGACTGTGCAATTGAGCACCCCACCAACCAGCCATCATCATCATGATCATGTTTGTATTTTGATTTGTGATTCCATGTACTGCAGAATATTTGATCAGGTCAACATCTGCAAACAAGGAACATACACTCCTGGAAATTGAAATAAGAACACCGTGAATTCATTGTCCCAGGAAGGGGAAACTTTATTGACACATTCCGGGGGTCAGATACATCACATGATCACACTGACAGAACCACAGGCACATAGACACAGGCAACAGAGCATGCACAATGTCGGCACTAGTACAGTGTATATCCACCTTTCGCAGCAATGCAGGCTGCTATTCTCCCATGGAGACGATCATAGAGATGCTGTCTGTAGTACTGTGGAACGGCTTGCTATGCCATTTCCACCTGGTGCCTCAGTTGGACCAGCGTTCGTGCTGGACGTGCAGACCGCGGGAGACGACGCTTCATCCAGTCCCAAACATGCTCAATGGGGGACAGATCCGGAGATCTTGCTGGCCAGGGTAGTTGACTTACACCTTCTAGAGCACGTTGGGTGGCACGGGATACATGCGGACGTGCATTGTCCTGTTGGAACAGCAAGTTCCCTTGCTGGTCTAGGAATGGTAGAACGATGGGTTCGATGACGGTTTGGATGTACCGTGCACTATTCAGTGTCCCCTCGACGATCACCAGTGGTGTACGGCCAGTGTAGGAGATCGCTCCCCACACTATGATGCCGGGTGTTGGCCCTGTGTGCCTCGGTCATATGCAGTCCTGATTGTGGTGCTCACCTGCATGGCGCCAAACATGCATGCGACCATCATTGGCACCAAGGCAGAAGTGACTCTCATCGCTGAAGACGACACGTCTCCATTCGTCCCTCCATTCACGCCTGTCGCGACACCACTGGAGGCGGGCTGCACGATGTTGGGGCGTGAGCGGAAGACGGCCTAACGGTGTGCGGGACCGTAGCCCAGCTTCATGGAGACGGTTGCGAATGGTCCTCGCCGATACCCCAGGAGCAACAGTGTCCCTAATTTGCTGGGAAGTGGCGGTGCGGTCCCCTACGGCACTGCGTAGGATCCTACGGTCTTGGCGTGCATCCGTGCGTCGCTGCGGTCCGGTCCCAGGTCGACGGGCACGTGCACCTTCCGCCGACCACTGGCGACAACATCGATGTACTGTGGAGACCTCACGCCCCACGTGTTGAGCAATTCGGCGGTACGTCCACCCGGCCTCCCGCATGCCCACTATACGCCCTCGCTCAAAGTCCGTCAACTGCACATACGGTTCACGTCCACGCTGTCGCGGCATGCTACCAGTTTTAAAGACTGCGATGGAGCTTCGTATGCCACGGCAAACTGGCTGACACTGACGACGGCGGTGCACAAATGCTGTGCAGCTAGCGCCATTCGACGGCCAACACCGCGGTTCCTGGTGTGTCCGCTGTGCCGTGCGTGTGATCATTGCTTGTACAGCCCTCTCGCAGTGTCCGGAGCAAGTATGGTGGGTCTGACACACTGGTGTCAATGTGTTCTTTTTTCCATTTCCAGGAGTGTATTTATAGAATAAAGATCCATTTCAGTTGTCAGTAATTTTCTTATATCTTGTTTGCCTTGATGTTGTAACCTGTATGTGTCCTAAGATCCGATGATGGCGGTCTTAGTTTCGCCGAAACCAGTAATCATGGCATAAAAAGAATTCCTGCAATCTTGGCTACCAGTTTATTGTTTCTTAATTTCTTCCAAGACTGGTTTCAAAGCTTAAAGTTTCATATTCAGGTGTGGTCATGAAATAAATTAAGAAAATTACTGGCAATTGCAGTGGATTTTTGTTATATAAATCATGTACTACAGTTTTTGAAAACATTTTTGTGTTCCTGATACCACTGCAGTTTTAACACTTCTTAGCGCATTTAGTCCAATGTAAACTCCCATACCATTAACCGTTATATGTGCTGTGAGCAGCCCTCACTCATTTGATTAATAAAAGTGTTGTTAAAAGCAGTGGTTGAAATAGCAAGGGTGGGGTAAATATGCAACCTAGTAGAAATTTTGTTCAGACACGTCAAAGGGATAGTTACACACTGCTTCATTTATCACCCTTAGGCCAATTTGGATTTAGAATGGTTAGATTTTTGCTGGGTTTCCTACCAATTGATGAGAATTGCAAAAGTAGTTATGATGGAAGTTGAACAAAGGTTCCTTTCTTTAATAAAATTGAAATCACTTTCAAATGGTGGGCTTGCAATAAAAGAAATAAATTAGAACCAATTTTGACAAGAAAACTTTATTAGCAAGATTCATATACTTGTGTATTAAAGCTAGCAGTACATCAGATGTGAACAAAGTGAATTTCCATACCAAGCATCAATCCCAAGTGGGAGCTCAATTTCAGAGTTTAAAAGCACCTTAATTTTTAGAAAATTGTAAATTAAAGTTGTAATCATTCAAAAATGGTAATAAAAACATCCAATAATTCCTATTTAGTATCTCATTAATGCTACTAGTTCACAAGAAATTAATTTAAGAAGGCTTTAGTTCACTGCTTCACACTTGGCGCAGCTGATATGCTGCACTAAATCTCTTTCCACCATTACATATTTTTAACTAACTGCTGATAACTGTTCTGTTTAGCAGTCTCATCCATAAATCATCATAATCATCTTTAATCTCAACTGCTGAGAGAGACCAACTGAGGAATTAAATATCCTACACCATTGCTGCGTCTCCCTTACAAAGCACCACTGATGTCACACTGCCCTTTTTATTACAATGAAAATTTCTTTTAGGACCACTATTCGAACTTTTCAAATAAAACATTATGGCTGTACCTATTATTATGTAGTCCTCATTTTGGTGATCATTTGCCACCTGCAAACTGTGATATGCAGGGGAATCGCTGCTGCCAGAGTAAACCATGCAGTGTATTTTTTTGTGCCTTGGAACAGAATGTTTGACATTATGTTTACTGTTTGGAGTTAGAATTTATTCTTTGTATTTTTGTCATTTGACAGTTTGTGTAAGTTCGTAAGTTACGCATTAATAAAACTCATTGTAGCATTCCAAAAGTGTCTTTTGGTTGACTTACTATGATGATGAACATGCTGGATACCTACAGATTGGTGACTCCAAAAATGCAGAAATATTTACAGACAGCAAAGACTACATCATCTCAAGCTCAGGCCAAATTGCAGCTGTTAAAACTACAAAATGACTTGTATAAACAGATGAAAGATCTTAAGGCTGCAGTAGGAATGCGGGATAACACAGAGACATGTCTACGATTGTTGAGAGACAACAGAAATTCAACAAATAGGCAAGGCGACAAATGCGAGACAAAACTCGAGCCAAATATGGAAGTGCAAGCTTGAGGTTCTAGCCAGAAAAGCCAGAGTTATGGTTCACAATGTTGTACATAGCTTTTGTAAAGAATGAAGTGATTGACAATCACATAAAACTCGTTGTAACTGTAACAGTTTGGATGCAAGGGCAGCTTCTATAGTTGCAGGTGTTATGTTGAAACCACCACAAGTATGAGACAAACAATATATACATTGGAAGAAAACACTAATTGACTGAATTGTGTAGTAGAACAATGGATAGTGACAGAATGCCTTGAGAATTCTGGTGGCATTTGCAAAGCATTGTTGGAGAAGAAGATTTATTGCACGTGTATCGTTGACGCAGCTGCCATTGATAAAAGCAGCTGTAGGTCCATATGAAAGAACTGACAGCACTTCAGTAAACGTGGTTACAGGCAGGGAGTATACAACATTAGACAAGGCAAATGTGATTGTGTAATAAAAGAGGCTGAAGAAATCAACATGCAAAAGACCTGGCTATCTGAAAAGAGCAACATGCATCTGAAATAGCAGATGGATGCGTTTCAGAAGAAAGCAGCAATGTTGGCAGAAGGTAAGAAGAATACACCTAGACAAGATGCTGGAAGTAGGGGTAGACAGTACCATAAGAAGCAGCAAGATTCAAGGTGTTGATATGATTGGTGTTTCAGTGAGCAGGCCAGAAGATGTACTCCTCAGAGTGCGTACTCAAGTGGTGCCAATGGCCGGAAGTAGGCTCAGTGAGCTGCAGAATTCATTATAGGCATCATAATAAGGAAGTTGAAGACAGAGCGGGCACCAGAAGAGTGAGTAACCAAGCAAACCTGCTAACGATGTCACAAAGATTGTACGTGAGGGATGTTAAGGCAAGATTGTTACTATCTTGTAGACTTGAGGTCTGACATTAGCACATTACCAGTTGGTAAAAAAGAAGAAGAAATAAAAGCACACCACGAGCCAAGCCTACTCACCTCTCAATGGCAAACAGTTTGCCCATAGCAATGTACGAAAATCATGAAGTATAGGTGAATTTGGGATTTAGTAGGAAGTGCATGTGGAATTTTGTACTAACAGATGTAGCAGAGCCCATTCTGGGAGCAGTTTTTGTTTATCAGCAGAAGATACTGTAAGTCAATGGGTACTGGGAACAGATAAAATGAATGTTCTATAACACAGTACCCTATATCAAGATGACACTGGGCAAACCTGTCTCATGATGGCAGAGAAGATTAGTGCCCAACTGTTTTGCCGTAGCAAAGACAGAATCTGAGGACGTGCTACAAATAGGCATTATACACAGGTCATATAACCCTTGGTTGTCACTGCTACCTCAGGCCAAGGAGAAGGATAGCACCTGGAGGGCTTGTGGGGATTAATGCACATAAAGTTACTGCACAGTTCTGGACTGATACCTGCTGCCAAATATTATAGACTTCACCAATACTGAGAGAGGTTGCACAGTGGACACGCATTCGGGACAGCAATGGTTAAATCCTGTGTCTGGCCATTCTGATTTAGGTTTTCTGTGATTTCCCTAAAATGTTTCAGGCAAATGCTGGAATGTTCCTTTGACAGGGCACGGCCAACTTCCTGCCCTATCCTTCCCTAACCTGATGGGACCGATGACCTCACTGTTCGGTACCCTTCTCCACATCAACCAACCAATCGACTTCACCAACATGCTAGAGGGAGCCACAACATTTAGTGTAATTGATTGCAAAAAAGTCTACAATCAATTACCTGTGCCAAAAGACGACATACTGAAGACTCCATTTAGGTTGTTAAGAGTTTTTACTAATGCCACTCAGGTTGAAGAAGGCTGCGCAAACATGGCTGCATTTCGTGGATGAAGTCCTCAGAAGGCTAGGTTTCTGCTTTGTATACCTGGAAGACATCGTGGTATTTTCCAGGACTGCCATAGTGCAGAGGGACACCTCAAGGCAGTATTTGATCAGACACGCAAGTACGGCATGGTCAACAAAGTGAAGTGTACACTGTGGCAGAAGTGAATTTCCTTGGCTATGCAGTTTTGGTGGCCAGCATCTACCCCTTGAAAAACAAAATCAGACCCATGAAGAACATACCTCACTGGAAAGTCTTTCATCAATTAAGGAGATTCCTAGGGTCTTAAACTTCTACCATCAGCCTATACCAGGAGTGGCCAAACTACAAGAGCCACTGATAGCAACACTAGAAGGTAAAGGTTCCACTTTTCGATGGCCACTGTATTGGATACCCCTTGAAAAACAAAATCAGACCCATGAAGAACATACCTCACTGGAAAGTCTTTCATCAATTAAGGAGATTCCTAGGGTCTTAAACTTCTACCATCAGCCTATACCAGGAGTGGCCAAACTACAAGAGCCACTGATAGCAACACTAGAAGGTAAAGGTTCCACTTTTCGATGGCCACTGTATTGGATACCTGAGATGCAATGAGCCTTCAACCAGGTAAAAGCAGCGCCACCTAGAGAGAAGGCCTTTGTGCTGAGCAACTCGCCTGCCAAGACTTGGATGACTTGTAGTCATACAAGTTCCGTCCATCCAAGAGCAGCTTCTACTGGCAGGCACTTCTAGAAATGTTTTTCTCTGGCTACATATCGCTGTTTCAACAAAATTTCTCTTATATAAATTATTTCACATGCTAATACATCAAAACTTACCTGTTTTTACGCTGCAAATCCAAAACATGTAAGGGGATTGATGGCTTCATTAGGCCTATTCACATGTTCTTAACTAGACACAAATTAACATTTTTAATAATGAAAACATCAGGATCTTTCCATGTGAAATCCATCAGTACAAAATTTAATTTAACATTGATGATTCCGAATTTTGCATATTTTGTTTTATTCTATCAGAATGATGAAAAATCCAAAATTGAATATTTTTTGTGCATTTTATTTTAGAGTTCTTAGTTTTTAAAATGACCTCGATTCTGCCATTTTTGTCTTGCTTTGAAACCTTAAAAAGGCCACAACCCCAAAACCATTTGACTTAAAGACCTGAAATTTGTACCACTTCATTCAGTTTCTTCTAAGGTTTAAAGATGTGTGCTACTTTACTAGAGTCACAAAAACGCTGAATTCTTCCAAACCCTTTTTTTTTAATTCTTAAAATTTCAAAATTAGAGTTTCTTTAAAACTGTTACTTACACACTATTTTTAATGTAAATCTCATGATGTTATTCCAGTGCGAACATATTGAAATAAATTTTATTTTACTGCAATTTGCTTTGCCAACTATATTACAACTTTTGCAGACTGGTTTATGAGAGTTACATTAAAATGAAATATACAAATTACTTGTGGTAGCAATTTTTGCAGAGGCTGTATGTAATTTGCAGTTGTTTAAAAGAAAAAGTCCTTTTGCAAGCTGCACATTAAGTGTTTTTTATTTAACTTGTGCACACAGACCCATTTTGCCTTATTTACAAGCTGTTTTCAGTGGGTGTCAGATCAGCGTCTAAAGCTGTTTGGCTTAAAAATTGTTACTAACACAACAGAAAATAAATACTATGGAATAAATAATAATAAAACAAAACCATTCAATTTTATTGACACAATAATGAGCTTCAGGAGAAATCAATTGTTGAAAGAAAATTAACAAAGCACTGGAGGGAGAAAGGGGAGCAGGTTGCAGCTATGCAACACATGTAATGCAGGAGTCAAGCATACATACAGCAGCCTTTTAAAATAGTAGTAGGGTCATTCCATGCCAAGTGGTCTAAACCTTCCCACCATCATGTCTCCAATTTTCTTCAAATTTTATCTGTAGCACTAGTCAAGTGCTAAATTAAGTTTCTCAAGATTTCAAGCCTCTAGCTGCAATACTTGCTGATCTACACCCCCTTGTCTGAAGGGTAGTAAGTTCGCATGCGCGCGACATCAGACAAAATGCCATTTTTGGGGTCTCATAAAATTGAAACCAATTCATAAGAATGGTTAGTAAGATGAGACCCTGTACAGTTTTTTGTGCTGATTCAAACGAAATTAATTATAAGATTACTGATGCAAAATCCGGTCAAACAAGTCGACTCAAAGTGTACCCCTAATTCTGTCGTGACTTAATGCGACAAATTTTGACCAATATTGAGACTGCAATAATTTCCTTGCAGATAAAGATATGGACTTGAACTTTTTACCAAGTCTTATCTTTGTGCTGGACATAATACAGCTGGATTTCCAACTACCCAGGCTTTATAGTCGCCTTGCAAAATCTCTTCAAATTTGGCAGTGTCAGCGCAAATGGCTTTATTTACCAAAGTTCAAAGCCCATTACTACAAAATAGTCAGCCTGGATTTAATTGTGAATAGTATCATCTGAAAGAGAAACTCTTGCTCTACAAGATGGATATATTTTTCTTTTGCAACGCTTCCATTAAGTGCTTATTTACTCAGGTCAAAGTATCTTATATTTTGTGTGCGCAGTGCCCTGCGTTGGTCCATGATGGCTGAGCCATTACTGGTTATCACAATAAAACCAGCATCCCCATCGCCATAGGGGCCACGCCCGATAGCCATGCAGTAACAGCCACGGGTGGGTATCTTTACTGCAGGTTCCCAAGCCTGATTACAGGGTGTCTTTACCACAGGATCCCAAGCCTGATTGTGGGTTTCTTTATGCAGGTTCCCAAGCCTGTCTTCCTCAGTTACTTCATCATTCTGGAAGCATCGTTGATTTGCAAGAGAATGCTTTCAGGAAAACTGTATTGCCGACCAGATGATGTCACTGATGGAGCTGGAATAACACCAATGATAAGTTGTTCTGGAATCCAGCAAGTATCACGTCTTAAGGGCCAATAAAATGAACTTGCAGGACCATGAGGATGCATAAAGCTTATGAAAGCATCTTTCTGTTCGACTGAGATTTCAACGATGTTTCCAATCCACCATTTCTTTTCATAAATGCAAGCAACATACTGCCCAGGCTGAAGATCCATGACTTGAACTACTACTTCAGCAGCACTAATTTTGGCCAAAAAAGATGTCGCATCATTAGAAACTCTACTGACCTTAATTGTCGTCATATCAATGGGCAAAAAATGGTGGTTTTCTCTTGTGCCAGCTAGAGTGTGCCCTTGCAGGAATCTTTCTTCTTGAGAAGCTTTTTCTTCTTCAACTTCCTCTTTGCTGATGAAAAAGAATTTGATTCCATTGATATTATCATTGCAGAAGTTGAAAAGATCTTTGGGTGTTAGAATCTGGTTTTCATATGGACGTTGCAAACTTGCTCTTGCTGCCAACCGTTTTGTTGTGCCTCCAATGCCATCACAAGGCGACTTTCCATGGCTTGTTCCAAAGAAATTCCATTCTGCTGTTATTTCAAAATCTTCTTTGTGATAGCATAAGTTGAGAAAATTCTTGAAATTCTTATATTGTGCAGCTGAACCATCACTGAAGTAGTGGATGTGGCTTATTTTGGAAAATTGCATCTTCAGGTAATTGATTACTTTTCCAATGTAAACATGGACAGTAATCGTATCGTGTCGAAGGCAGTCACTAATAACACAAAGATTCACACATTGCACCTCTTCGTTTTCACAGTAGTAGACTACAAATGGATGAACTGTTGCTTGACTGTTTTCCCAGTGAAAGCCTTGCACTGCATCTTGAACAATAAATGAATAGTTTTCAGCAAAATCCATTAGTATTATGAATTCGCCTTCTTTCAAATCAGTTTTGAGAGCTTTCAGGTGCTGGCTTTGATGCTTGGCAATGTAGTGATGACAAGACAGGTTCCAAATTTTTGCTGCAATATCTTCAACATACTCTTCTGTTGAAAGCTGCTTTGTTTCTAAAGTATCCCTGTCGGTATGAATCCATTGTTTGTACTCAATCAGTTCTTCAGGGTCATTATCTTCAAAATATGTTGCAATAACTGCTTCTACACCTTCTGGACCAGGGCAGTTTTCACAACGATGAAGCATACAATCCTTGTTTTCCAAGCTGCAAACAGCTTTGCTAAGAATTTCCTTGTAGTCTTCATTGATTGATGCACCAGTGAGCATAAGCTTGACATTTTGGTGTATTGTACAGACACAAACTGAGTGCATTCCAGCAGAGCCAACTGTAACACACCATTTTGGTCTAAGCTCGCAAAACTTTGAGAAGCCAATTTCTGGTCCATTTTGCTTCTGATAAGACACGTACATTTCCTTCAAATTGCAAAGCAACAACCGCTTTTGCTTGTACACCTTTGTTCCTGAAATTCTCACAGGCACACAGTCTTTCTTCCCTGGACAAAGTCTGCTGAATTCGTCATCTTGAAAAAAGTCATGTACTTTCTGGACAACTTCATCTGAAAGCTTCCTTCCTTGCCGATTTGCTGGAAAAGCTAGAACACCTTGCTCATTCTTCAGTTTTCTCGCTTGCTTTACCATTCTTTCTGATACATTAAATGCTGTTGTCGTATCTTTAATTGTCCAGCTTCTTGGAACCAAGGTCAATATTTGAACTTTTGTCCTACGATTTGACACTTTACATTTTTCTTTCAACTCTTCTATAAGATTATCAAGATCTGCACAATTATTGCATGGGCGACTTTTACTTGAACTTGGCTGTTCATCGTAATTGATTCCTACAGCAGCAGCAATTTGATTCCCAATTAAACTTTGTGCATCCAAGATCTTTCTTTTTGCATAGCTTTGCTTATCTCTTTTACTTAGTTGTCTTCTTTTCAATGGTGAAGCACCAATAAATGATAAACTTTTGTTGATGGCTGGTTCAGTTTCATCCGTTGTGAAATCTTGTTCAGATTGGGTTGATAGTGATGATGAATCTTCTAGCTTTTGGTTCAGTGCCGACATGCAGCGAGGGCAAAGCTTCTGACCAGGTTTTATATCAATCACTTCTTTTTTCTTTAACAGGCAAAGTTTGGCAGCTGTTTCATTATCAAGCAGTCTAAGTCCAGCTTTTACATTGTGATTCCTCTTCTTGAATGGATTGCAACATTTCTTTTGCATCGCTTGATATTCATGTAGGAAGAGGGCTTCATGGTGGAAGCAAATGATGGAATTTTCGTCAAGTTTGGCTTCTGAACGCGAAACAAGCAATTTCTGGTCACATTCTGTGAAATCACTAAACGCTTTGAATCCAGTCTTCTTAGCATAGAAGATAACATGGCACTTTGATGCAGCAGCATCTTTTCCAATTGAACAGGGGGCCAACGATTCTTCTTCTTCATTAACTTCTGACATCTCTCACTGGCCAATCACTGAATAAAACACGAATGAAATATCCAATTATATCAGTAATTCTAAGCGACTATTAAGATTCAAATTCCTAGAAATGAAGAAAAATTAGTGCATCGCGCATACAAAATATAACAACTTTGATGTGAGTTAATGAGTACTTAATGGTCGCGTTGCAAAAAAAACAAATGTCAGTCTTGTAGAGCAAGAGTTTCTCTTTTAGGTGATACTATTCACAAGCAGATTCAGGCCAACTATTTTTTAGTAATTGGCTTGAAACTTTGGTAAATTTTACCGTTTGTGCTGACACTGCCTAATTTGAAGAGATACTGCAGGGCGACCATATGGCCTGGATCATTGCAAATCCGGCTGCATTATGTCTAGCACAAGCATGAAGCTTGGCCAAAAGTTCAAGTCCATATCTTCAACTGCAAGGAAATCATTGCAGTCTTAATATTGGTCAAAATTTGTCGCGTTGTGTCACGACAAATTTTGAAGTATACTTTGAGTCGAGTTATTTGACCGGGGTTTGCATGAGTAATGTTATACATAATTTCGTTGGAATCAGCAAAAAAAACTGTACAGGGTCGCATCTTACTAACCATTCTTATGAATTAGTTTCGATTTTATTAGACTCCAAATATGACATTTTTTTTATGTTGCATGCACACGGACTAAGTACACTTCAGACAAGGGGGTCTAGATCAGCAGCTATTGCAGCTAGAGGCCTGAAATCTTGGGAAACTTACTTCAACACTTGACTAAAGCTACAGTTAAAATTTGACGAAAATTGGAGACCATGATGGTGGGAACTTTTTTCAGTTTTAGACCACTTGGTGTGGAATGACCCAGTAGTGACATTTTACACAGAATGCAACAATACGATTCAGTACATTCTGAAGACTCCAGCACTAAACTTCACTGGCAGGCATTATTGTGTTTGAACAATGGTATTTCAAAAAAGTGTTGCTTTAAACTAATGAATTTAAATTTTTGTATCTCTTATCAGTTTCATCTTTCCGATAATTGTGATTTATCCTTCTTTGATTTCTTAAGAAGATAAACTGTGGATAAAAAGTGGTCAAAATTTTGTTGTAATCCCTTAGAAAGAAACTTACACGGCATGAGTAAATATTGTGGAAATGTAACTTATGGACGATTGATCTGAACTTACGTATTTAAGAAAGACTTCATGTAGAGTGAAATCATCTAATGAAAGAAAACCTGAACTACTGATAACTGAAAGCAAAAAATCTTATGGAAAGGTACAATTGAATTGAAGCATGTCTAATGGCCCTGAGTTTGTGGGTGCTGAAGAAGACTTGTATTTGTTGAAAGCCTCTGCTTTCATTACAGAAATCCTGAGTAATAAAGAAATGTATCATCTCAAAAATTTTTGTAAAGATAAAGCTGACAAAAGAACATTGAAATTAAGTGAAACCTTCTTTCAGGAAGAAACCGGTGAAAATCAGGAAATACTTGGCTGTGATGATACACAAACAGAAATGATTGACAAGTTTAAAGACAACTAGTAAAAGTGAAAACTAACTTGTATAGAAAGAGAGTCTAGAGTAAGCAGCTGCAGGAAAGGGCCTACTCTTTACTTCTGACCCTAAACCTGGACAGTCTTTGTCTGCTAAAACTGTTCTGTTGGTGAAAAAGTTTCATTGTAATGATAATACTAGCAGGTGAATGCCTGACTAACATGATTACATTTCTATGGGAAAAGCAACCGTATGTATGTTCAAAACAGGTCAATTTTAGGAAACCTAAGAGACGTGTACAAACTTTTCGGATCAAATTGCATTCTCAAAATTTGCTGTATTAAGGCCAAAAAAATTTGTATTATAGCTGGAGCTAGCGGGATACTTACTGTTTGCATTTGTTTCAAATCATCAAATGGAAATTAATGATAGCTGGATCAAATTTGAACACAATGTACAAAAATTTATGAAAATGTAAGGTTTCAAGAACCAGACCAATGGTTGATTTCACATGCACTGACCTATTAATCAGTTTTCTTTTTTAAGGAATAGCTTTGTTAATCACAATAGTCCAGGGAAATACAGGGTAGTAATGAATAAAAATATTCTTACAACTTGTGTGTACAGTATGTATTCAAACTGCATAAATTCAGCATACTGTTTACAATTAAAGTTCAATTCAGGCTTCACTTACTTCTGTTGAATATGTTTTTCTTTCTAGGGACAGCATCCTTCACAATGCTTTTATTTTTCTTTTTGGTGAAATTATTAAGAAATACATTGGTTGAAATCTGTATTACTTTTTTGCAAGTATCTTGAGCACTGTGATTATCACATTCTCTTTCCCAGAGCAGTTCATTCATTAAAACTGAATTGCAAGCCAGGTGTGAAACCAGTTCTCTTTGGTTTGGTACTTTAAGGAACTCAGCTTCAAATTTATGACACAGTTTCATAACAGTCAGGTAAGTTGTGACAACCACACTGATAATTTTAGAGGAAGGAATGTGCAGTGTTCCTCTACTTACATTCTGTATTAGGGAATACATTTCTTGATCATCTAAAATGTTATCTAACACCATAATATCTTTACAAAACTCACATTTTGTGTTTTTCAAAACAGAGTAGCTACAATACCCTGCTATACATGTAAGAACAGGCAAATCTTCACTGGAATTTTCAGTAAGTTCTGATGATTTGACTACTATTTCATCATATATGGAAGGAATCTCAATGTCAGTATTTGGGTCATCTGAGAAAATATCCTGTATGGTCTGTATTCTTATTTTACCAAAAAAGTTGATTTTAAATTTAGCATAATTACAGGCTGCAAGCGAAGCTTCTTTTCTACCTTATACACCTGCCTGATACTGACATTGTACTGACCTCCACATAACTGTATATACTTTCCAAATCTCTCTTCGACCAAATCAGTTTGAAATTTATGGGGTAAAAAGTAGGAAAACTGCAACTCATTAATACAACATTCAGACAATTTTGTAAAGGCCTATGTTGTCTGAATTAATGCTGAAAATGTTTCTTTTGTTAGTGAGCCCTCAGGAAATCGGATGCTTATTTTTTCCCATCCGCTTAGCCATTCTAACAATCCTGTAAGATATCCATACTTGGGGTCGTCTGTTGTACATTGTTAAGGGCTCATGAATTCGTCATTTAACCTATTACCTTTAAATGGTTTTTTTCACATTAGCTATTTTCCACCATTTGATAAACAAACTAATGTAATTTGCTGTTTCCACACTGATCTAAGGAGTGTTTTGGCCCCAGTGTTTGATGGGCGTTAGCTATGAAATCACTGAAAATTTGCAGAGCTAGTTCAGCATTTTGTTTTTCAAAGTTATTTGCTCTCATAGCTTTCAAAGTTTGACCATAACAATATTTTGCCAGTTTTTCATGTTGAAGGTCATATAGCATCAGTAAGGTATCAAAACAGGCATAATGTATGCAAGAATCATTTTTTTTAGTGTGGAATAAATTATACAGAAATTATTTTTTTGCTTTAACCAGTTATGCTAGATGCACTTCATGATGTGTACAGAGCAAATTACAAAAACAATGGTCTCACTGAAACTTTATGATGGTTCATAAGAGACTGAAGAGGGATTTGAAAATGATGACATTGCCCTTCTATTAATAGAATTATTATCTGAAATTACAGACAGTACTTTGAATCCTGTATCTTCAAGACCCAATATAATTATTTTGATCCACTGATGCAAATTATAACCTGTTAATTTCTTGACTGGTAAAATATGAACAACATCTTTAAAGTTACTCAGTACACAGTTGATCATGAAAATATATGCTGAATTTGCTGTCAAACATTCACCATTAACCATACCAACAACACTTTCTCCTTTACAGTCAAAATATTCTTTTAGATGTATCTCATATAGTAAAAGGTTGACATGATATTCATGTGGTTCAAGAAATTTAAATTTACCTCTTGTATATGATAAAAAATTATTTTCACATTGCTCTTTCTGGGGACCTATGTTAATACTAGAACACACTCTTTGAATTGTTGATGGATGGGGGCCTACAAAAAACCATAATCTCTATTAAACCTATAAGCACATGGGGAATTACTATAAGATAAACAAGAAAATATCATGAATGATGGAGGATATGAAATTTTGTTTGATGACAGTAATTTCAACTGTTCAATGATAAAGTGTATGTTTTTGCTCTTTTCATACTCAGATAAATTAAGTGTCTGCAGATTGTCACATACATTACTCAAAATTTGCTCAATATTATTTGGAACATTAATCTGCATGTCAGCTTCTTCCACACAGTCCAACAGATTACCTAATTCAACAATGCTTGAAACCCTTGTTAAAACCTTGTCCCCATTTAGTCCTATTTTGTTTGTTTGCTTGTTCAGGACAAATACTGATACATCAAGGCCTTCACCAACAAGAACAGAATATTTTACCACATGAGAAGAAACTGTTTGAATGTTTGCAAACAATACAGATGTAGGTTTTGTAACGATACTCCAGAAATTGGATAGCTTTAACATTGACAGTTTTGCCTTTAACTCACATAGTGATGCAATGGACTGAGCTTTTAAATATATTTCCCTTTCCTTCAGACTATCCTGAACAGCTCCCTGAATATTTTGCTCTTCAAGTTTCTGTCTCTTTACCTCAGGGCCAGTTCTGTAGCTTGAAGGTTTGCTCAAATAGTGAGGGCAGTCCGGAAAAACAGAAGGAACTGCTATTGAAAGCAAACTTGGTCTTGCATCTGTGCGAGGAACGTCTCCATTTCTTCTGGTCTATTGAGATGTTGTTATAATTTCATGTGGGTGAAAATGCTGTTCAGACACCTACAACCAATAATCCACGTGACAATGCAGGACTAATTACTATGATCTTAGTAAAGGAACTAATATTACTGAGGGACTAAATTAGAAAGAAACTTTCATATTTGTAAATGCTGAATATTACATTTTTAACTATTTCTGGCAGATATTTAGGGGCTATTAGTTGAGTTACCTCCTCAGGGGACGCCACATTAATGCAGCGCTATCCGTGAAAGTGGGGAGGTTTGCGTGCTCTGGATCCAGAGGGCTATGCTGGCGGTACGTAGCTACCAGCAGGGCAATCCATGCCTGAGAGGCCAATGGGGAGGAGCCAGACGAAGTGTGTCCCACAACGACCTGTCTCATGTCAGATCCTATCCTAACAACAGGGCGGGCTCTAGTGGCGTGGTGAAGCCAGTCTCCCTAAGGGAGTAAAGCCGATACAAAGCACCTGCTGCCTTGCAGTTAGTAGAGGGATCTACAAAGGCTAAGGATGCTCCCCTGAACTTGGAGCCACGTACCCTGCGAGCTGTAAGGGGCAACCCCCCAAATGGTTGGGCGGAAGATTAACAATCTCCCCCTGTAAAACATCAATTGTTGTGAATGCTAGCAAAGGAATAAGCTGAACAGATATTTCAATGACGACCCCAGCCTACAAAAAAAGGATAAGAGATATGTACATAGGAACATGGAATGTGCAGAGCCTATACCAAGCTGGAGCCCTACGTCAGCTTGCTAATGCAAGTAAACAATTACAGTATTAAAATATTGGGTCTCCAGGAAATTAGGTGGAAGGTGAGTGACATAATGGATGCAGGAAATTTCACTATCTTCTGTAGTGGTGGGAGGATGAATACCTTTGGAACAGGTTTTGTGGTCACTAAAGAACTGAAACTGTGGTGATGTGCTTCCAACCAATCAATGAACGGATGTCCATTATTAAGATTAAGGGTAAAATTTTTCAACATTACAATGATAAATCTACATGCACCCACAGAGGAGGCAGATGAACAACAAAAGGATGAGTTGTATAGCAAGGTAGAACAACTGTATGATCAGGCTCCCAAACATTATGTCAATATATTAATAGGAGACCTGAATGCAAAAATAGGAAAAGAAGAGGTCTTTCAGTCAACCATAGGAAGACATAGCCTTCATGAAATATCAAACGACAATGGACTTAGGGCTGTAGATTTTGCTATAAGCAAAAATATGACTGTCAGCAGTAAATATTTCCCACACAAAAATACACAAAAAACTTGGATTTCACCAGATGGACAAATCAGCAATCAGATAGACCATATATTGATTGATCGGAGACACGGATTGCACATAATGGATGTTAATAGCCAATGTGGAGCTGACTGCAATTCAGACCACCATCTAATGAGAATTAAACACAGACAAAGGACATGACTATTGAGTAAACAAAAAGGCCGCAAACAAAAGAGGTTTGACATTAAGAAACTGAGAAGAAATACGGAGAGCATATCAGACGAAAATAGAAGAGGGGATTAAGAATGAGACCAGCACATCAGATGAACATATAGAAGTAATGTGGAAACAATGTAAGACTGCAATCCTCGAGGCAGCTGCAGAGGTTTTAGGACATGAACGGGCTCAAAGGAAGGAAGATTGGTTTGATGAAGAATGTGTGAGAAGAATTGAGGAACATAATATAGCATGAATGAAATTATTGCAGAGAAGAACTCGAGCAAATCTGAATGAATATAATGAAAAGCACTGTGTAACAAAGAGGGTCTGCAGACAGAAGAAAAGAAACTAGGAGAAGAGAAGCAGAGTCATGAAATTTACCAAAAGATTAAAGAAGGAAAGACCGAGTGCCAAGCCAGAACAAATATGTGTAGGAACAAAGAAGGGGATTTGATAGGGGGGAGTAATAAAATACTTGACAGGTGGGCAGAATACTTCCAAGAGTTACTGACCCAGAAGTAGAATGGTTAGAACGAGAGGAACTGGTGGAACTAACTTACTATGGACCAGAGGTTGTAACACCAGAACCTACACTGGGGGAAGTGATGCAAGCCATTAAGACCTTAAAAAACAATAAGGCGCCTGGAGAAGATCAGATCCAGGCCAAACTTCTCAAATATAGTGGGGAAACACCGTGGAAAACAATTCATAAAATAATACTGAATATCTGGCAAGAGAAGAGCTTGCCAAAGGAGTGGAAAACAGCTACAATGTGCCCCATACATAAAAAAGGAGATAAATTAAGCTGCTAGAACTATCAAGGAATCTCCCTTCTAAATACTACATATAAAGTTTTCTCCAAGATTCTAACCAACAGGCTTACTCCATATGTGGAAGAGAGAGTTGGAGACTATCAGAGTGGCTTTGGAAGAAATAGGTCAACAATTAACCAGATATTTACATTGTGCATGCTACTTGAAAAGTGTTATGAACACCAAATTAACACACACCAGCTGTTTATCGACTTTAAACAAGCCTATGATAGCATCTCAAGAGTGGCATTGTGGAATGTAATGGAAGAGGCTGGAATACCTAAGAAGCTCATTAAACTTTCTATGATAACCCTCAGCGAAACCAACTGTAAAGTAAAAATACAGGGCTAAATCTCCAGAGAAGTGGTAGTGAAGAAGGGACTTAAGACAGGGTGACAATATCTCCTCACTGCTATTCAACCTTTGCCTAGAAAAAGTCATAAGTCAGATAGAGTTAAATCGTTCACTACAGTACCTAGCCTATGCTGACGATGTAGCATTACTCGCACGAAACACAGTTGTGCTAGGCGAAGCCTATCAATGACTGAAGAAAAGTGCAAGGGAACTTGGCCTGACAGTCAATGTCGAAAAGACCAAGTATATGGCAATGACCAACCAACAAAACCTACCGAATCTCAGGATGGCCGACAGAGAGTTTGAAAGGGTGAAAGACTTCAAGTACCTCGTGTCGACTGTCACTGAAACAAATGACATTGGCAGTGAGATGAAAGCCAGAATAGCAGCAGGTAACAGATGCTACTTTTGTTATGTATGGTGCCAAAACGTGGACCATGACTGTGAATGAGGAAAGGATCCTTAGCATATGGGAGAGAAAGGTGCTACGTAAAATATATGGCCCAATATATGATCAAGAAGGTTGGCGCATTCTTGTGAATGCAGAACTACAACACCTTTTTGAAGAACCTGACATTGTCACTACCATTATAATAAGAAGACTGCGGTGGGCAGGACTCATGGTCAGAATGGAAGAAGACAGAGCATGTAAGAGGATTTTTGATTGCAAGGTTGGAGACAGACGGTAGAGGGGACGCCCCAGAAAGAGATGGGTGGATGGAGTTGAAGAAGACATGAAAAAACTGGGTGTCAGAGGATAGAGACGGAAAGCCATGGATCGAATAGAGTGGCAGGATAGTGTGATGCAGGCCAAGGCCCTTCAAGGACTGTAGAGCTGAGTAGTAGTAGTAGTAGTAGTAGTAGTAGTAGTAGTTGAGTTAAGTTATCTTTGACCTCAGTGTCTGACCATTCATATAGGACTACCTGTTCTTTCCCAAGTCACGTTATTAAAAAAGCTGGTTGAAATCCTCATTACTTTTTGCAAATATCTTGAGCACTGTGAGTACCACATTCTCTTTCTCAGGGCAGTTCATTCATTAAAACTAACCGAAAAAATATTTAACATGGGAAATAATAAATTGGCCTGCCCTAGCAAGTAGTAGCACATCTCTCAACAATCAGAACCTGATCAGAGAAATGTATAAGCCTGACCAAGCCAGAGATATATTGGTCTTGGCAATGACAAAGAAGATCAGAATGTAATACAAAAGACACACTAAAATTTAATAAAAAAAAAAAAAAACTAGACCCAGTTCCTTGTAGCAAAAATGAGCTAATTTTATTACATGTAAATGTACAATCCTTAAGTAGTATAATTTCTTAATTCCAGTACTGGCTGGATAAAATTAAGTGCAGCAATCTCTGTGTGACTTAACATTGGATTAAAAGTACAGAAATAAACTTGTTTGTAACATTTGCTTATTCAGTGACAACAAGTTATGTTTTTGTAGCATCTGCTGTGGCATTTCACACTCACAAACTTCTTATTGCATTTATTTACCAAATGCCAGCTACTGACGAAAAAACATTCACGAGGAGGTTCTCCACTTTAATTCTAATGACTGCAAAATATAATCATTACAAAATTTTTGTCACTGGAGATATATTAACCTAGAAATAAAAAGTAAAGAGAAAAAATGTTATTTGCTGAATGTGGTAAGCTCAGTGAATTTATGTTGCTTAAATAAAAAACCAACCAGTATGGAAGCATGGCTTGACAATTAGCAATGTGCAGAAATAAGCAGAATGTGATACCATCAAATCAGGAATATACGACATGATATATGGCTTGAAGATGGAAAACTGTCTACTGATAATTTCAAGATGTTAACTAAATACAGAATTCTCAATGAAGAGAGAACATTGAAAGAATGAGAATATTCTGCCTTCTTATAATGCTTATGTACTACATAACCTAAAAATCGTTGCATCTAGTGTTTTGAACTTCTTGCTGTGCTATTCACCGTTTCACCCATAACAAATGGGAGAAATGGGGGCAGGGGTGATACGGTGAAGGACTTTTCTTATGTATAAAGTGTAAAGCTTTTGTTTAGGTACATCCCAACCAGGGTTTTTGACAAGTCATGAAATGTTAGCGTTTCCTATTCCATGCGAGAGTTATATTCTGTTTTATCCGACATCTCAATACAATCGTTAATTTAAAAATTAGTTTATACGTTATTAAAAAAGCTGGTTGAAATCCTCATTACTTTTTGCAAATATCTTGAGCACTGTGAGTACCACATTCTCTTTCTCAGGGCAGTTCATTCATTAAAACTAACCGAAAAAATATTTAACATGGGAAAAAATGGATATGTGTGTGTGTGCGAGTGTATACCCGTCCATTTTTCCCCCTAAGGTAAGTCTTTCCGCTCCCGGGACTGGAATGACTCCTTACCCTCTCCCTTAAAACCCACATCCTTTCGTCTTTCCCTCTCCTTCCCTCTTTCCTGATGAGGCAACAGTTTGTTGCGAAAGCTTGAATTTTGTGTGTATGTTTGTGTCCGTTTGTGTGTCTGTCGACCTGCCAGCACTTTCATTTGGTAAGTCACATCATCTTTGTTTTTAGGTATATTTTTCCTACGTGGAATGTTTCCTTCTATTATAACTATAACTATAACTATATATATATATATATATATATATATATATATATATATATATATATATATATATATAAAAAGAAAGATGATGAGACTTACCAAACAAAAGCGCTGGCAGGTCGATAGACACACAAACAAACACAAACATACACACAAAATTCTAGCTTTCGCAACCAACGGTTGCCTCGTCAGGAAAGAGGGAAGGAGAAGGAAAGACAATAGGATATGGGTTTTAAGGGAGAGGGTAAGGAGTCATTCCAATCCCGGGAGCGGAAAGACTTACCTTAGGGGGAAAAAAGGACAGGTATACACTCACACACACACACATATCCATCCACACATACACAGACACAAGCAGACATTTGTAAGCAGACATTTGTGACAAATGTCTGCTTGTGTGTGTGTATGTGTGGATGGATATGTGTGTGTGTGCGAGTGTATACCTGTCCTTTTTTCCCCCTAAGGTAAGTCTTTCCGCTCCCGGGATTGGAATGACTCCTTACCCTCTCCCTTAAAACCCATATCCTTTTGTCTTTCCTTCTCCTTCCCTCTTTCCTGACGAGGCAACCGTTGGTTGCGAAAGCTAGAATTTTGTGTGTATGTTTGTGTTTGTTTGTGTGTCTATCGACCTGCTTTTGTTTGGTAAGTCTCATCATCTTTCTTTTTAAATATATTTTTCCCACGTGGAATGTTTCCCTCTATTATATATATATATATATATATATATATATATATATATATATATATATATATATATATATATATATATATATATAGGGTGTTTCAAAAATGACCGGTATATTTGAAACGGCAATAAAAACTAAATGAGCAGTGATAGAAATACACCGTTTGTTGCAATATGCTTGGGACAACAGTACATTTTCAGGCAGACAAACTTTCGAAATTACAGTAGTTACAATTTTCAACAACAGATGGCACTGCGGTCTGGGAAACTCTATAGTACAATATTTTCCACATATCCACCATGCGTAGCAATAATATGGCGTAGTCTCTGAATGAAATTACCCGAAACCTTTGACAACGTGTCTGGCGGAATGGCTTCACATGTAGATGAGATGTACTGCTTCAGCTGTTCAATTGTTTCTGGATTCTGGCGGTACACCTGGTCTTTCAAGTGTCCCCACAGAAAGAAGTCACAGGGGTTCATGTCTGGCGAATAGGGAGGCCAATCCACGCCGCCTCCTGTATGTTTCGGATAGCCCAAAGCAATCACACGATCATCGAAATATTCATTCAGGAAATTAAAGACGTCGCCCGTGCGATGTGGCCGGGCACCATCTTGCATAAACCACGAGGTGTTCGCAGTGTCGTCTAAGGCAGTTTGTACCGCCACAAATTCACGAAGAATGTCCAGATAGCGTGATGCAGTAATCGATTCGGATCTGAAAAATGGGCCAATGATTCCTTTGGAAGAAATGGCGGCCCAGACCAGTACTTTTTGAGGATGCAGGGACGATGGGACTGCAACATGGGGCTTTTCGGTTCCCCATATGCGCCAGTTCTGTTTATTGACGAAGCCGTCCAGGTAAAAATAAGCTTTATCAGTAAACCAAATACTGCCCACATGCATATCGCCGTCATCAATCCTGTGCACTATATCGTTAGCGAATGTCTCTCGTGCAGCAATGGTAGCGGCGCTGAGGGGTTGCCGCGTTTGAATTTTGTATGGATAGAGGTGTAAACTCTGGCGCATGAGACGATACGTGGACGTTGGCGTCATTTGGACCGCAGCTGCAACACGGCGAACGGAAACCCGAGGCCGCTGTTGGATCACCTGCTGTACTAGCTGCGCGTTGCCCTCTGTGGTTGCCGTATGCGGTCGCCCTACCTTTCCAGCACGTTCATCCGTCACGTTCCCAGTCCGTTGAAATTTTTCAAACAGATCCTTTATTGTATCGCTTTTCAGTCCTTTGGTTACATTAAACCTCCGTTGAAAACTTCGTCTTGTTGCAACAACACTGTGTTCTAGGTGGTGGAATTCCAACACCAGAAAAATCCTCTGTTCCAAGGAATAAACCATGTTGTCTACAGCACACTTGTACGTTGTGAACAGCACATGCTTACAGCAGAAAGACGACGTACAGAATGGCGCACCCACAGACTGCGTTGTCTTCTATATCGTTCACATCACTTGCAGCGCCATCTGTTGTTGAAAATTGTAACTACTGTAATTTTGAAAGTTTGTCCGCCTGAAAATGTACTGTTGTCCCAAGCATATTGCAACAAACGGTGTATTTCTATCGCTGCTCGTTTAGTTTTTATTGCCGTTTCAAATATACCGGTCATTTTTGAAACACCCTGTATATATATATTCGATTACAGTTAGTAAATGTTCTAACTACCGCCATTGTTCCAGGCAGAGTTGCCTACATTTTACAAAAGACAAAAAGGATCCGGCCGTGCTGACTGGACAAAGGAGCAACTTAACGACGCCGTAAAAGCGGTGCAAAATGGAATGAGCCTGAATAAAGCTTCAAAGGAGTTTCATGTTCCATAGTCAACGCTGAAGAGACGATTAACAAACGGGTGCTTTACGAAAAAACCTTCGGGTGGGCTGCCTGTACTAACACAAGAATGTGAGAAAACGTTGGTAAAACATATCATAAAATTACGAAACTTTGGATTTGCACCGACAAGGACAGAAGTACGTACCATGGCATATAAACTAGCTGAGAAATATAACCAACATCACAAATTTAACCGAGGAAAGGAAATTGCTGGAATGGACTGGCTACATTTATTCTTAAAAAGAAATCTGGAACTCTCAATCCGCAAGTTGGAAGGAGTTTCACAAGCACGGTCAGGGGGTTTAAGTGCGAAAAACGTTTCAGACTATTTTTCATTGCTGCAGAACATCTTGGTAGAGCATAACCTCCTTGATAAGCTGTGAAATATATTCAACGTAGATGAGTCCGGACTTCATCTGAATAATAGACCAGGTTAGATGTTGGCAACAAAGGGGTCTAAGAGCATTCCAGCAATAACATCCGGCTTGTGTTTTGAAGGGAAAAAGTGAAAAGGCCGAGTATAAGGACGGTATGCCACCGGGTTCCACGATTTTCATGTCACAAAAGTGGGCGTACGTAACAACTGATATTTTTCTTCTGTGGCTAAGGAACCATTTTGCACCGAGGGAGCCTGAGGGAACAGTCGTGCATATTTTGGATGGACATAGCTCTCATTGCAGCAGCGTGGATACATTAGAGTTTGCAGAAGAAAAAAACATAATTTTGCTTTGTCTATCCAGCCACGCCACATACTATCTTCAGCCACAAGACAGAGCATTTTTTTAAAGCTCTGAAATCCCATTATTACAATGCTTGCAATTCATACATTAAAATGAATCCAAATAGAAAAATTTCCAGACTAGTGTTCGGAGGACTGCTTAAAAAGGCATGGGTACAAGCAGCTATGACAGAGATTGCAATATCAGGGTTCAGAAGCACAGGAATCATCCCGTTTAATCCTGATGTCATCCCCGAATACACGTTTTTAACATCAGCTTCAGATCAACATCAGGAAAACAACGAACAACATGAAAACAGACGTACTGCACCTTGACCAAGTTGTTCACACTGGCAGGAGATACCTAATCCCTCGGAAGAAGCAACTGCAGATGTAGATAATGATCAGGGACTCGAATGCATACAACCTTCACCACAACTGGGCTGTTCGCAACGGGCGGAAAATTCAGAGGAAAACTTGCAGTCTTCATCAGAAGCAACAGATATGACCTCGACAGTGGCAACAGAAGAATCTCAAATAACCCCTGGCAAACTCTTGGACCATATTTCGCCGATACCTATCCTAGATAAAGTTGCATCTGCAAGGAAGAAGTCCAGGGCCTTAGCTGAGGTTTTGACTTCTCCAAAAAACATTGACAACCTGCGAAACAGAAAACAACAAAATGAGTCAGTGAAGAGTAGAGCAAATGCTAAAAAGAGGACCAAAGGAGAAACCGTAACCAAAGAAAAAACTGTAACCGAAGAGACTACCAAAGGAATTATCAAAAAGAAGCAGCCTAAGAAATGAAAAGCGTCTACCACTGACACCGAATCCGACTCGTCACTGGATATCCAATTGGAAGACGATGATGACGACGCGGATGACGAAGAGTGTTGTTGCGTAGGGTGCGGTGAACTGTACAGTTGCACTAAAAAGGATGTGGGTTGGATGAAATGTGTTAGCTGCCAACGTTGGCTGCATGAAGACTGTTAAAAATATGAATCTATGTGTGACGTATGTGGCAAAAGGCAGGGGAAATAAGTTCACCATTTCACCCAAAGAGCATTTGCCATTTCAATCATATACATGGGTGAAATGGTGAAATTGATAAAAATAAATATATATATTTTTTTAACTTTTGTAGTGCCTTAAAGAGGAAGTGGTACTGTTAATGTGTTACTTATGTATTTTGTGAAAGGAGAATGTTTTTATTTTGTTTAAATAAACAATTTCTTGTCTTCTACGAGGCCCAAATTTTTTGTTCACCGTATCACCCTGATTTACCCTATTGCTTGTGGGTATTCAGTGTTGTGTAACAGGAGTTGCTGGTAATGGACATTTGTATTAAACAAATCCATGAATCGTACCAGTAAAGATTCTATTTCTTGTCGATCATCATATTGTAAGTGGTCACCTTTTTACATAACGCAGATGCACTAATGGATTGTCTGTGGCTTTGGTTGTCACATAACCTAACAATATCTTCTTCATCCAAAACATCTAAAGTGGCAATCATTAACGGCTTTAACAGACTAACGTTGTCTGTGCCAAAACAGGCTAACAGGAGCCATAAACTCACCATCTATATTACTACTGCTTGCTACTCTTCAGTGCACAAAGCAATGCATTTTATCCAGTTACTCAAGATGCTCTAGTGGTTCTACAATGCACAATACTTCTTGTTGTGATTTGGTACCTACAGTCACCCAAACTAACTTCCCTGTACCTGATGGTATGTTATCATGTGAATCAATCTTTAGCGGATGTGTTTGTAGTTCTGTTCACAATGTCTTCATTATTGGTGCACCTTGTTACTTCGCCTTGCACGCCGTTGTACTTTATGGTGGAAACAAAGTTTCACCGAGTTCAATTGTATACCACAAAAGATCGATTACTAAGACACCCACTGATAACATTTGACAACAGGCAGCTTACATCCTTGAAGATGGTGACTGCGAGATAGACATTTATGCCTGGAAATAAACATAAAAACACACGAAATTAATATGACAATCGTGGCAGTTAGGGGGTTTTGGCCAGGAAAAAACTAAAAATACGACAATAAGACTAATATCATTCTCAGACAACCTCATAATCGGACAATAACACCCGCAAATTCATCCATAATAAACTGAACAAAAAATACAAAAAAATCACGATTGGAGACGTTTGTTTTACTTGAGTTATATAGCTCAAAAGAAGACGCTGCCCACCAAAACCGATAACAATGAGCATCGCAAATTTAACTTAACAGCAACATCTCCCATGAACGCAAATCATTTGAAATGCACTGCGTCTTCAAGACGTCAATAGGAAGAAAATAGTCAAATATTTGTAAGAACTAAGATTATAAATGTGATCAGTACTCGTTTAACTGGCGACAGTTTGAGCTGTGTTCTTAGGTTCCTGCCTAACTTCACCCTCGAAAAAAAAAAAAAAAAATAAAAAGAAAGAAAGAACGAAAGAAAAGAAAGAAAAAGACGCACCACGAAGGAATTATCCGAATGGGACGGACATTGGTAGGTGTGACATACATATACACACGCACAATTGGTTGCAATCTCACAAAATTGGATCTAGTGGTTCAAGAGAAAGAGCTTCACAAATTGATCAAGTCAGTAATGCATTGGTTCACCTCTGGCTCTTATGGGAGCAGTTGTTCGAATTAGAGTTGATTGACAGAGTTGTTGGATGTGCTCCTGATGGATACTGTGCCATATTCTGCCCAATTCGCAAGTTAGACCATCAAAATCCCGAGCTGGTTGGATGGCCCTGCCCATAATGCTACAAATATTTTTCAATTGGGGAGATACCTGGCGGCTTCATTGTCCAAGTCAGGGTCTGGCAAACATGGAGACATGCGATAGAAACTCTCGCCGTGTGCCACAGATGACAACCAAAGAGATCCTACTATGAGGTGAAATGACAGCCCAGACCATTAGCCCTGGCTGTCGGGCCTTACGGCTGGTGACAGGCAGGTTGATATCCTACCACAATTCTGGGCCTCTCACAACACGTATTCCACCTGGAATCTCATTGACTGGAGCAGAATTGTCTTTAGTGATGGGTCCCACTTCGAACTGAGTCCTGATGACCAGTGAAGACGTGTCTGGAGGTGCTCTGGACAGTGTTGGAATACCAACCTAACTGCCACTTGTCACATGGCCCGACAACCAGGACTGATGGTCTGGGATGCCATTTCATTTCATAGCAAGACCCCTTTGGTTGTCATCCATGGCACCCTAACAGCACAGCAGAACGTCGTCTATATTCGATGGGCCTTTTGTTGCCCTTTATGGCAAGCCATCTTGTGCTTACATATCTGCAAGATAATGCCCGACTGTAAATGGCGAGAGTTTATTTGGCTTGTGTTTATACTTGCCAAACCCTACCTTGACTAACAAGTTGGCCGGATCTCTCCCCAACTGATAACATTTGTAGCATAATATACAAGACCTTCCAATCAGCTCGGGCTTTTGATGATATAATGCACCAACTGGACAGAATCTGGGACTATATCTCTAAGGAGGACATCCAACAACTCTGTCAATCAAAACCAAGTCGAACAACTGCTTGCATAAGGACCACAGATAGACTGACAATTTATTGACTTGTTCAATTCGTGAAGCTCTTTCCCTTAAATAGATCATCCAACTTTTCTGAACATCTATTGATTGAAGAGTGGGATACATATAACTTCAGTACTTTGTCCACATGTCACTGACACCAAGAACAGCTTGATCTTTCGAGGAAAATCTGTGGAAAAATTCCTCATCTATGGCAATTCTCTCCCATGAAGAATGAACCAAACCCCATAGGTCATTCAAAGGTCCCAGAGGGGGGCTGGCCAATTGTCCCACAGAGACCTGTTAAGTGGAGCCCATACGTGCTCTATGGGATTGAGATCAGGTGACTTTGTGGGCCATGGATGGCAATGAATAATATTCTCCCTCATTTGAAACCAGCTCTGAATCCTAATGCTAGTGTGTGATGGATGATTATCATGGTAAGTGCGACGTCCTTCGGGGTACCAAAGTCGAGCTCCAGGGATGATTACATTTTCAAGAAAATATTCAAAGCATGCTGAACTGAACTTGCCTTTCCTGCACCCATGTAAGACATCCAGCCCTAACATTCATTTCACATTTATGCATCTGCTTTTAACGAGTGTCGCCACGAAGCGCGCGTCATATCATTGTCCCTCTGCGTGGTAAACAAGAGCAGCACCTCTGCTCATGGACTCATTTGTGCAAAAGTCGGAGAAAATGACTTTCATCCGACATGTTCCCAGGAGTTCACAACTGCTAGTCTATCCACGGCTTGTTCGTCAGACAAGGGTTCTTTGATAAGAGAACGACAAGAACTTATTCCATGGTCCTTTAATCTTCTAAGAGCAGTTCTCGACGAGCCCGGGAAATCGGAAGCTCTCCTTGGTTCTCAGATGAGTGACAAAGGAGTGTTCTGGGCCTCCCTGATCAATTCTTCATCTTGTCTCCGGGTAGAGACTCGTGGTCTTCCAGCTATTGGACGTCTCACTGCCTCACTATTAACTCTAAATCGTCTAATCCATCTCCTTGTGAAGCGTCAACACCATAACGACGTCCTGCCTTAGATGCACTAACATCTTTTTCAAAGAGAGCAATTATTCGCTAGCGGAAATTCACATGAGCCATTTTGAAAAGACCTGTGACATATGCTATTGAGCTAATATGTTTCTCTTAGCTGAAAACTATAGAGAAATCGGTCGAAGTAATTAAAAATAAATACATCCATTTTCAATATTTTCTCTACGATCATTTGTCTACCTGTTTAAAGATTAAACTATCATAAAATGGAATTTTTTGAATGAATTTTGAATCCAGAAAAGCCTGAAAACTAGAAAAGCCTACAGCTGCACAATTTGTTGCTCATTAAGGTTTCAAATGTTACCTGAACAAGTCTAAATAAAAAAACAAATGACAATTGACTCCAGTTAGATTCGAATGCTCGTCCGTTATGGTACATTCATAAACCACCAGTCTATCTGCTTATCCACTGAACCAGATGTGAAAGGCTCGTCGCTGTAGCAATACTATCGACGTGGGGTTCTTATATTTCATACGTTTCTATGTGCTCGAATCATTATTTTCAAAATAAATGGTAGGATGAGTTAAAATGCAACGAATCTCGACATATACTGTATTATAGCTATTATATTGCTGCTAATTGACGATGTAAACACAGAGCTGAAGCTCCACAGTGCGCCAGAGTAGTGAACAGTGACACTTCCAAACTTGGGCATGCGTAATGCTCTGTTCATGGGTTCCAAATTATTTGGGCCGCGCAATCCTTTTGCCTATTATTGCACAGTGGCTCCATTCCTGCCAAGTCTTTTTGTCGTATCGCTGAAGGAACATCCAGCTTCTCCTAACCCTATTAGACCACCATGTCCAAACTCAGTAAGCTGCTGACAACAGCGCGTTCGTGGCCTAAAGACCTGATTCACTAACATCAGCTGACTACCAGTCTCATAAGTCGCAGTTTTTCTTAATGCGAACCTGATTTGCATCCCCATAGTGGCTATATACTCTGTTCATCATAATAATAAACCTGACGTGAACATTATTTTTACAAGGTCTTTGTGCGAAAATGACGCCATTTATTCTTCCGCGTTCGCTTGAATCTGACTGGATTTCATTTCGCGTAGAGCGGAAGCCAAACTGTGGCCAGTACAGTCAAATTCAATCACAAGGATGCGTTTTATGATGTGTTACACGCACATAGACTGAGCGATAATGTGCGGGACAATGGCTTTACCGGCGTATTTAACTTGGACAGCACTGACCAACCAGCGGTCCAACTAGCCTGCAATGATGTGACCAGTTGCAGTTCAGACGTAAAAAGAGACGGGCAAAGGAACACTATAGCTTCGTATCAAATTGAATTTTTAAAGAGAATGATATAATATTCGGCAAAACTCCAGCACTACCGCGCGCTTCTTAGCTAATCAGACAGAAAACATAAAATGCTTTTGTTCTCACCTGACGTAGCGTTCTAATTACAAACAAGAGTGATAACAATTCCTAATTTAAACACAGGGTAATTTTTATGAGCGAGCTATGTGTGACGCAAAAGCATACTGCATAGATTTCAGCGTATTGTTGAATAGAGAAGGCACTGAAGGTACTGATTACAGTCAGTCATCTAGAAGAATGAGATTTTCACTCTGCAGCGGAGTGTGCGCTGATATGAAACTTCCTGGCAGATTAAAACTGTGTGCCCGACCGAGACTCGAACTCGGCAAAGGTCCCGAGTTCGAGTCTCGGTCGGGCACACAGTTTTAATCTGCCAGGAAGTTTCAGTCATCTAGAAATCTGTTAGCTACTTCCTTATCCGAATCCGAGAAAAACATTTCAGTTCTTCTACTGTCATCTGCTACGTTGATAACGATTCGATCAACAACAGAATCCACGAAGCCTCCCAGCGCCTCATTTTCTCCTCTTCTTTTATGACGTGCCATTCCATATCCCGCGAACGTTCTGCCGTGACACGTGAAAAAGTTACGTGCGTTAGTTCCAATACGTCTGGTAGCTTAACAGAATTGTTATTTCTCGGTCCAAATTCCTTAACATGCCTCCAGGTCAGTTAATATTGTAATGGTACAACTGCAAATGTTAAATTGCAGCATTTGTATGGTGTGCTCGATAATGTGAAAATAATTGTTTTTCATGTTTCTACGACACATATCTACAACTGTGGTATAAAACAGTGGACATAGTCCAAATAAAGAGTATTTGGCTTTTCATTTTTGCCTTACAAAATTAAATTGTTATGTATTCTTAATTTAAGCAACGTTTATTAACAGTCTTTCATGAAATATCGATAATTGAGAATTTATATCTGAAATGAAAACAGGAATTTCGCGTGCAGTATCTAATTAAAAGCAAGAAGACGTTCATTATTCATTAAAAAATGACGGTGAATCTTACAACAATGAGATGTAGGAATTTCAAATTGAAAGAGAAAAAAAGTGGCTCACGCGAGACTTTAACCAACGAACTGTGTAATGCAATTAGTAATAATAAATGTAATACTTAAGTAGGACCTACTTGCAAGAGCGCAACACCACCAGTGTACGTGTGCTACGGGCCGGCCGCTGTGACCGAGCGGTTCTAGGCGCTTCAGTCTGGAACCGCGCGACTGCTACGGTCGCAGGTTCGAATCCTGTCTCGGGCATGGATGTGCGTGATGTCCTTAGGTTAGTTAGGTTTAAGTAGTTCTAAGTTCTAGGGAACTGATGACCTCAGATGTTAAGTCCCATAGTGCTCAGAGCTATTTGATCCTTTTTTTTGTGTGCTACGGCTTCTGACCAATCATCGCGTTTGTGTTTGATTACATCAGGTTTATTATGAATGGAGAATAGTAGCTCCACTCTTACGCGACTGGCGCGAAATCTGAATAGATGTCATCTTTCAGATGCAGAAATGCGCCTACCAACTTTCGTTTGTGTCGCACAACCCCTTCTCGGTGTTGCGATTCTTTTTAAGTCAGTGTATTTGCAGTAAACGGCATAGTTTTTAGAAAGTTCTAAGAAGTCTGTCAGTGCTGATACACCAACATCGTTTACACTGTGGTTAGGGGCACCACCAAACATGATAGTCCCCTGTCTGCAATTCTCTCACGTCTCCACTATGATTCATTTTACTGCGCTGATCCCATACAGTGAACTGGTACGTAAACACCATTTCAGTGCGTTGACTTAGTCAACATAGAGGTACCATAACTGCACGGTACCGGTCCTCAATACCTACGACTGGGTGTTTGTGTTGTCCTCATCATTTCATCATCATCCAGGAAAGTGGCGCAACTGGACTGAGCAAAGATTGGGTAATTGTACGGGCGCTGATAACCACGCAGTTGAGCGCCCCACAAACCAAACATCATCAAACATCTCTACAATACCTACAGCACACCAAAACTCCGAGTGTGCTCTTTTACCGGGTTTTCTGTTTTGTCTGGTGAGATTATTTTCTCGTTGTTTGAGTGAGGAATGTGTCACGAAGGTTTGAGTGTAACTTGAAAGTTGTCTTTAAATAATAAAAATATGACTGACGTACTCTGTTTTGAATAACAAGAGCTGTGCAGAAGTAATAGTGAATCTCAATAGATTGTACTGTCGTAACGTGAAAGCAAAGCTGCATTGTAATAATAATTAATTGTCGTAATGTAAAGGGAAGTCTTTCACATTGTAAAAGTTCGCAATCGGACTGCAAGAATTCTGAACAGTATAAACTGCCTAAATAATGAACTCTGACATAAAACCTGCGATAGTTAGTTTTGCAATACTGGTCAGAAAAACTGTCTCTGAATGAATAAATAAAAAAAACCAACGATATATTTAGTCCTTACCTGTACTCTGTGCAAATCTGGATAACGCGTTGCAGTACTGCTCCGTCTTACGTGCGACTATGCTAAAGCTGCAGACTACTGTATCTACACAGATACACTAGTGAGATGCAATGAGTTCTCTGTTAGTTGCAAATCGAAGTACTTTCCGAACACACTGTTACCTTCCCACTTTTTT
This sequence comes from Schistocerca cancellata, assembly GCF_023864275.1. Lineage (NCBI taxonomy): Eukaryota > Metazoa > Arthropoda > Insecta > Orthoptera > Acrididae > Schistocerca > Schistocerca cancellata. The sequence goes on along the minus strand of NC_064627.1, from coordinate 506,982,292 downwards.
TTTTTTTTTAAAAAAGATATGGTCAGTTAAAAACTGTAAGAGAAAGGTAGGTAAAAATGAAATATGGGCATAAATAACAACACTAAGTTTTTTTATACTGTGAAAAAGTGCTCATGGCTGATTTCAAATTAAATGAACGTCCTAACATCCAAATAATACACTTTCCTATCTTTCAAATGTAGCAACTCTCAGTACAATAACCAAGTTAGTCCGGTGGTGCAGCAATAGTAAAAAAAAAGTAACATCATTATATAATATTTGCCTCTGACATTCCACTTCTGGTATACACTTAGTTCCATTAAGCTTCCTCGTTCACAAATCAGTTTCTGTTGCAATCTTGATATAATCATGTTCATTAAAGATACTGATAAATTGAGACTTTACATGTGGAACATAACATTACAATTGCTTCCTCTCTCCAACACAGCTTCAGTTTAACATTATATGACCCTGCGCTACCGCGCACACCAAAGATAATAACTTCTGCGATACAGCCTTCCAACATCGCTGCTCGCTCACAATCGACTCAGCTATCAAAATAATACATGACACCTATCAACCTTTTGACACGGCGAGTTGACTGGGCCTATCCAGTACAAACGAAGTAAGCGGCGCAGACGAGGCCTCTCACGGTGGTGCGGGACGAAACGCTTAACGGTTGGCGACACTGGACCGTCTCCCAGCAACGAGCGGCGTCCAGCCACAGAGAGGCAGGCGAGCGGCAGCATGTCGGCGACGGCGGGGACGCAGCTGCGCGCTACGCAGCACCTGCGGTGTCATGCGGCGGCCAACGAGGCGGCCGGCAAGTGGACGCCCACACAGCAGCGGCGGGCCGCCTGCCAGCGCTCGCTGCTGTCGCACCTCTCACACGTACGTTACGTACCACGGTCACAGTCCGACGGGTACGGTCGCCACACTCACTGCTGTAGAAACAGCAGACACATAACGCGTCTAGCGACAGGACAGACACTCTTCACTTAACGTCACACCACCAGTGCCTCTCCTGTGCCAAACTTGTCATCTCAGAGTAGCAATTACGACCTATAACCGTCGGTACACAGGCCGTGTTGTCGAACGTCAACGTTCAGCATACCAAGTTCAGCATCTTGCTCTCAATCTTTGACGGTGCGCCACTTTCTGAGCCGATACCCATTTTTTAACTGTTTATGTTTACGTCTATTTTTGCCATTTACTTTGACAGACGTTTTGGCGGATGACAAGCGTTCTGTCGATCAAGTGTTACTTATTATTCGCCGCAGCGGCATGGCGAAGCAAATTTGTTTCCCTCCCCCCTCCCTCCACAGCGGGGATCTCCGCCATCTCAACGATATTTTGAGAAATTTTCCCTAGGGATGTCCTTGTCCCTAGTTGCTGCTCTTTTAAAGTTGCTTCATTGGGTTTTTGTCTTTTTTTTTTAAGTCTCTATGCTCGTCGTTGAATGTGAGGAATCTAGGAATCCTATGTACTCGGTTCGCTAGACAAACAATTCAGACAAATCGTATTAATAACTTATATTACAAAATGAAAGAGAGACAATACTTAACTTTGTCAATGACACAGATGTGTCGCAAGCAAATGGCGACATACAAAATAAGTAAGTTTCTTCATTGTAAACAATTCCAAATCTCTGCTACTAAGACAGTACAAGCGATGTGGATAAAGTTGATGCTGCTATACAAGTCACTAGTCTTGAAGCTACTATTGAACTGGGCTGCGACCGGATGGGTGGGCACTTATGTCCTCTTTACATAGGGGCCGCTGCTATCATGTTGTCGTCCTGGAGGGTGTTCTGGCAGCGTGCTATTGGCTGACCTCTTCTCACAGCCATCTCTTCTTTACTGTTCCCGACTGGCTTGCCGGCACTTGACTTTATGCCTTAACACTTTTCGTGCTCAGGTTTTAATTTAGTTCTTGTTTCTTCTTACGTTATAGTTCTGGCGCATGTGACCTTAGCAGTTTTGCGCCCTAAAGCAGATGTGAAGAAAAAAAGAAAGAAAAGGTCAATGTAGTATATGCGATTGCAGCGCATTCCAGTGGCAGCTGTCAACTGTAACTGGCTTGCACATCACACCGTTTACAAAATGGACGTCCTTAAACTTCTACCTTAGCTCTATTAAAATGCACATTTGCCCACTTGTTCATATACATAAATAAAAATTTCAGTATCCATGGACATGCTATAAGGCAAAAAAAAAAAAAAAAAAAAAAAAAAAAAAAAACGAGCACGGAGCTTAGAGTAGGTCTTTCACTATTTGAATTAGTGATTAACAATTAAAATGAAAAATGAAAAAAACAGATGGCAGTACTTTTGCCACTCTGGTTTACCAGTTTGCTTCCTTCTTCACATCCGCTACTCCATGCTCTGCTCTCGTTGGTAGCACACAGTGTCTTGCACTTGTCCACCGCGGCGCTCGGGGACACAGCACCAAGTGTAAGTGTCATGATATTCTTTGCATATTTCTTTACCCAGGCAGTCATCCATAGTACTGTATGGTGTCACTTCGGCATTGACTTAGGTTTATAGCACCTAGCCTGACTGGTGGTTTTTTAAATGGTTTTAAATTCTATATGGATTATTTTGTTTTTATGTGTATTGCTATGTGTAAAAATTATCTCCCGTCTCTTGCTGTTTTCAATGTGACACCTGAAGATGGGCATATAAGAACCCGAAACTGGTCATGTGTTAAACAAAAGAAGCTTAACAACTGTAGCGGTATTTTCAACCTTCGGTATAATGCTCAATTGCGGATGTTTCTCCGACAGGATTGTTTCAGTAGAAGAGATATACTTCACTGTAGCAAAGATGAGTAAGTGCTCACAGCTCTTAAGGCATGCATTTTGGAGCCCATGTTTACTGGACATGTCTTCTTGTTTTGATCCAGACTTTCTCCGCCCAAAATATGGAAAAGAAAGAGCTTGAAGCAAACGAGGTCCACTGTCAGAGGTATCAGAACGATTTTCGCTTATATCTTTTGACTCGGTCGTTTCCATAGCAGGGTCCTTTATCACAAATTGAATGTTTACCCTTCTCTATCATCTCTGAAAGTTTGCAACGTCATTATGGAATAAACTTGTGTAAGGGGGCGTGAATATCTTCAGAGGGTGAGTGATCGTTATCAAGGACACGGAAATGCCACATACACGTGTGAGACAGTGTTACCAGCACTTGTCAGGAGATGAAATGGGCCTCATTGTGAGCCTCCATTTGGCCGGCTGGTCGAATTGTGCAATATCCCAATAGCCAGATTTGTGGGGCATTCAGTTGTGGCAGTGACCCAGTGATAGACTGCATGGAAATGCAAGGCCACGCATACTCATCGTCAAGGATGCGGTCAACCACATCTGATCACCACAAGGGAGAATCTTCGTATTGTGCACCAAACGCACCCTAACCCCTTAGAATCTCCACCTGCAATACGAGAACAACTAATGGACTCCTGGCAATATTCTGTGTCTTTCCACACCATTGGCAGGAGATTAGCAGCAACCAAAACCGATTACCTTCCCTTGCGTAAAATGCTGTTAACCCAGATGGCTGCATTCGAAATGGTGCCAGGAATAGGAATAACGAGGGGTGTATGAAAAGTCCGTGCAAAAACAAAAACTACTTACGTGTTTGGGGTAAACCTTCTTTTTATTTTTCGACATAGTCTCCTTTTAGACTTATACAGTTCATCCAACGCTGTTCTAATTTGTTGATCCCTTCCGAATAATAGGAATTGTCCAAATCTGCAAAATAGCTATTAGTTGCTTCAACCATTCTAACATTCTGCGTGGTTTCTGTTTGTTCTAAGTCGTGTCTCACTACCACTTTCACGCAACGACACTCTGAGCGTGTTTTTTAGGGAATTGACTAGTTTGAACCTGGGACCTGTTGCTGGTAAGGAGACGCCAGACCACACATGACATGTAGAGTTCAGAAGAGTTCAGTGAGACTAGCGATGATATAACCAAATACTTAATAATTTCAGCGTCAGCTCCACTGCACTCCCTGTAAAAGAATCTTAATACTAACTAAATTTAGTGGAAGGGGTTCAAGGTTTTCCTATTTTTAGTTAGCTGGTAAAATAACATCGAAAAAGCAGATAAGTTGACCATTGGAAATTTTTATTCTACTCACAAAACATTGTTTATAAATTGCACTATTGATAAAAGGGAATGTTTTAATGCAGGATGATAAAAACCAACTGCATTCAACAAAAATGTGAACGAATATTCCCTGAATGGGTTTCCAAGTTCTACAATGGATCGAAGGATGAAGCTTTAAATTAAGTTTCACAGAAGAGAAAACTATCAAAATGGTCTACAGTGACCCTCAATTATCTTTAATTACTTATCTAACTTGTCGTAAATTACAGTGGCTGATGTGGCTTCTCAATAATTATATAACAGAAAAATCATCGCATTTCAGATTTTAACTTACGTAGCAAATGTGAATACCATGAGGTTCAATTGACGATCGACACTAGTATTATATAAAAAGAGGATGTACCAGATGAGACTTCTGCAGTTCTGAATGAAGCCTTATGCACTGAAAAATGCGGCATCACGTGCGTTCATTACCTTGTCGGTGTTCGTCGGGGGGCGGCGGCCGGCGCAGCTCCATGCATCTCGTCGTCTCGGAAGCAACTCTCTTCCTAACTTCTCCTTACTACAATTTACCGAAATTGGTTTAAAAAAAACTATCTGGGTGTGTTTTCATCTGACCAATCAGGGTCTCAATGTTAACGTTAAGCTCCACCTACAAAAATTCTGTCTATCCAATGAGAAGCGTTATACTTTTCGTGGTGGGGCAATGTTTTTAAAGTTTGCAACGTAGCAGAGACGCGAAAAAGTCTCACGCTAAAACTTGCAGCTGGTGTGGTCCTTTTAGTGTTATCGTAAGATCTATACTGTTCTTCTGGAGGGCTCTATCTTTTAACATGGGCTGGGGGGTGGTTCTGGCGGTTACTTTTCGTGGTGGGGCAATGTTTTTAACGTGTGCAACGTAACAGAGACGCGAAAAAGTCTCACGCTAAAACTTGCGGCTGGTGTGGCCCTTTTAGTGTTATCGTAAGATCTATACTGTTCTTCTGGAGGGCTCTAGCTTTTAACATGGGCTGGGGGGTGGTCCTGGTGGTTAGCTGGCGACGTGGGTGTCCGTCCCTTATCGTAGGGCCTTCTAGCTTAACACAGTTCTGCTCTCGGCTTCTGTTTTCGTTTCTCCCCTTGGAACTGCGTCTGTCTCATGGTGGGAAGGTATGACATGCATTTAGGCATTCTTGTGTTAGTCTGTGGTATTCCATTTGCTCACTCGTTACTCGTATTACTTTGGTTAATTTAATGTCACGATTTATTCGGAGCTATGTCACATACTACTGGATCTGCTTATCATGTCAGGGTTTTCATGGAAGGTGTTGGATTTGCCTGACACGTTACATATCACCACCCTTCGAACTTAATTTTAGCACTGAAGTTAGGCAATGATTGAATCGTTGTCTAAGTCAGTCAAAAATTATTCCTTTATCTATTTTTTTTGCCTACTGTTCAGCCACATTATCCTGGTTCTATGCTAGTTTGTATTACTAATTTATATTTTTATATTCTTCCACATTATTCTCAAAAATATGTTTATATTGACAAGAGAAAAGGAATTATAATTATTATTTTTTAATTATTTTCTTTCTTTATTTAAGTGTGAAGTTTGTTTTTAAGAAGTTTGTTATCGAAAGTGAGGAGTCTTTCACATCGATTTTCTTAGAAATATATTTTTTTTTTATAAAAGTAGTAATTAAGTAAAAGCTATTCCTATGACATTTTCTAAATATCATGTACAAGTAAAATGTTTTTGTTTCTAGACACTCATTTCAACATTGTTACACTAACAAATAAGAATTATTTGCAAGAATTGCTTTGACAAAGAAATATACATACACAAGTATTGAGATATTATCCTAACAAATGGTACAAATGTTAAAAAAAAAGGGAATACATCCAACAAGACAATTTTTTATTCTTTGTTTTTATAAGGAGAAAATAAGTAAAATATAGTTATTTTTTTATTTTTATGAGGAGAAAATAAGTGGCATATAGTTTTAGTGTTTATTATGCCTTACTTTTGTTCTTTATATACTGTCCATTTCAGAACTAATGACTTATTTTTATCGATAGTCTATTTTTTACTTAAGTCCATTGTCAATGACTGTTATTTTGTAGTTTATTAGCTGTCTGGTGTGCTTAACTTATTTAGTTTTTCACACGTTTTGTTTTGCACAATTCCTACACCACATAATTTGATTTCACACATTCACACAATCCTATGAATGTTTAAGCATGAGATTGGCGCATGTTTTTGCACGAAGGTGATGGACTTGAGCGAGATGGATGTGGGCAAGTATTTGATGTACAGCTTCGTTTGTTGTTCCCTGTTGGCTTTGCAAGTGTGTGTTGCTGTTGTGGAGGTTCCATAATGGGAAGGAGCTGTGAGTGCAGAATCTCGTGGTTTACTGGCTTTGTATGCGTGAAAGTCATCGTTATGTGTCGCTGAAAGCGGTCGTTTTTCGTTGTAATACTTCGCAGATGACTAGTTTACAATACGATAGGGATTTGGGAAGGTATTTCGTCTATTCTTCACCCATCTTCTGTCTTGGTCTCAAACTTGCGAATCTTCAAATTCTGTTCTTCCTGCTTTTTCTCTGCTTCTTACTTGCTTCTTGGTTGTTCTCTGCGCAGGATATGGAAATATTTATTGATAACTAGTCGCTTTGAAGTTCTCCTCTTAGTAACAGTTTGATAAATTGTTTGGGCATGTCATTTTTACTTTGTGGAAGTTTTCTTCAGTTTCGTGGTTCAAATGGCTCTGAGCACTATGGGACTTAACATCTGAGGTCATCAGTCCCCATTAGTTTCGTGCATCAGCGTGCTGTTTAATAGCAGTAGTGTGACTTTTACACATATTTTTTGCCAGTGGTGGCTTGCCCAAGCCGTCTTCTCGTCGGGCCGTTTTTTGCTCGCTCCGCTGAGTCGGGGCGTCCCAAGACCCTCTTGGCTTTCCTTTGTTTTACGCCTTTTTAAAAAGCTTTACAAATTTCGCCACCCTTTCCATGTTACAATTCTAAGATATTTTGAGTCTTAACTTCTACAAGAATCCTCAAATTCGTTTTTTATTTTTTGTGTGGTGTCGTGGTGTATAGCTTTTTAGTATTTCATCCTGCTAGACTATCTACACTTTATCCCTTCACCTTAATCTATGGTACTATTGGTGTAATTTTTGTTTTTGTTTTTATTGAAACTACTTCCTTTTTCCCACCTTTCTCTCTCTTCATTCTTCTTTCTCCTGACGATCTTATCTGCAACATAATCTTGAAATATTGTGCTGATTATTTACCAGTAATAAAATTAATCTTCAAATTTTTTGATATGGCTCACATGGTGAAGTCCTAAGGTTTTGCCTGTTTTTGGGTTCATTAGTTCCACAGCATTATCACGAGCAATTCGGCTAATTATGACAGGTCCTTTGTATGCAGCGTAAAACTTATGTATTTTGTGTTTCTGTTTGCTGGAGAGATGGTGCGTTTTTGCAAATACTTTCCGGCCTACTGTGAATGTTCTGTTAATTGCTATTCTGTCTCCTCTTTTTTTTTTTCTTTTAATGGCTGCCTTTCTGATGTTGGAAAGTGCTGTTGCTATGACTTGTTTGTGCTGTCTACGTGGTACAATAGGAAATCTGACATTTTCTCTGCTTATGTTTGGGGGTTCAATATTTTTAAGTACAGTAACTGGAGGCAGTAGTGTAGTGCTATGTGGCATTTCATTTATTACTTCTTGAAAATCTTTAAGGTATATATCCCAAGTGTTGTGTCTTTTGCCTGCATATAATCGGCATAAAGTGCCTATGTCCTTCATAGATCGTTCTGCTGGATTTATGCTAGGTTTGTACTTAGATATGTAGATGGGTTTTATTTTGTGTTGTTTTAATGTGTTCTGCCATTGCACTGATTTGTATTGTGGGCCATTATCCGAAATTATTCGTTCCACTCGACCTACTTGTCTGAGAAAATCTTGTCTAAATGCTTTACTTATAGTAAGACCTGTTGCCTGTTTTAATGGTGTCAAGGTAACATATTTAGAAGTATGTTCCAAAACGACAAATATGAAAATATATACATTTTTTGTGCGTGGGAGGGGCCCCATCAAATCTGTTGCAGCTATTTGTTTTAATTTTTTAGGGATTATTGGAAACATAGATGGTTTGGTTTGGAAAGTGACGTGTTTAGCCCTCATACATTTTTTGCATTTCACTAATACTGTTCTAATTCGTCTTTCCATATTAGGAAAATGGCTTGTTTGTTTTATTTTTAAAAAGCATTTCTTTGGTCCAAAGTGGCCATTACTTAAATGTGTATACCATATGTAATTATTAATTAGTTCATCTGGGATATAAATTAACCATTCATTCATTGCAACATTTCGTCTGAAAAATAAAACATTGTTTTTTACGAGATAGTGCTGTCGAATGTCTGGAAAACCTTTACTTCTCCACTTGTGTTAGATTCCTAGTATTTCGGGATCCTTGTCCTGTTCTTTGCCTATGTTTTTCAATGCTGTCGTAATGTAGTTTTCGAAAGGTACTTGTTTCATATAGTACATTGTAAACCGGTCTTCTGCTGCTTCCAAACCTATGTTATTGGATGCACCCTGTGGACATCGTGATAAAGCATTGGCTAATACATTCGCTGGTCCTGGTATGTGTCTAATAGTGAAGTCAAATTCTTGTAGTATTAACATCCATCTGGCTAACCTCCCATGAGTTAGTTTGGCGGATAACAGAAATTCTAATGCTTTGTGGTCAGTGTATACTTTTGTTTTTCTTCCGATTAGGAAGTATCGAAAACGTTGGAAGCCCCATACAATGGCCAATGCTTCCAGCTCCGTGACTCAATAGTTTTTCTCGCTTTTTGTGAGTACACGACTGGCAAATGCAATTGTTCTATATGATCTTAGCCCTGCCTGTTCGTATTCTTGGAATAAAACAACTCCTAAACCTGTTTTCGCACTATCAGTGGCCATACAAAAATTTTGTGTTAGATCAGGATGTGCTAAAATCGGTGCTGTTGTTAGTGCGTTTTTCACTTTTAAAAATTCTTCATTGGCTTGTTGATCCCATACCCATGGCGTGTTTTTTTCCAGTCAATGCACATAGGCGTGGTGTTGCGAGAGAGTCGATCCAAATAAATTTTTTATAGAATCCGGTGAGACCTAGAAATCCTCTGAGAGTTTTCTTATTATATGGAGTACAGAATTCTTTGATTGCCGTTAGTTTTTCTGGGTCGGGCATTACCCCTTTCTCTGAAATTATGTGTCCTAGAAATTTGACCTCTCGCCTTCCAAATTTGAATTTTGTTATATTTACTGTGACCCCATGCTCTTTCATGATCTGTAAAAACTGATTTAATATGTCGTTGTGATGTTCCCAAGAGGGTTCTGCTATAATCATGTCATCAACATAACAAGTAATTTTTTGTAAAATTTCAGGACTGAGTATAGTATTAAATCCCCTAATAAACGCTGCTGATGATATGTTTAAACCAAATGGCAAGCGTTTAAATTGGTAACATCTACCGAATACGATAAATGCTGTAAATTTTCTACATTCTGGGGCCAATTCTATTTGCCAGAAACTACTCCGTAAATCAGTTGATGAAAATATCTTAGCACCGTGGAAGTTTTGTATCAATTCCTCTAATTTTTTTGGGCGATCTGTCTCAGTGATTATGATGGTGTTGATCTGTCTGGAATCAAGCACTAACCTGATGCTCCCATCTCGTTTTTGTACAATATGGAGCGGGCTGTTATATGTGGAGGTAGCTTGTTCAATAATATCATCATCTAAGATTTTAGATATCTCGTGGAATACTTTATTCCTACAGCTTAATGGGATTGTATACGGTGGCACTCTAAATGGTTTGTGCTGTTTTACTTCAGACTTGTACTGAAAGTGTTTAATACTGCCAGTCTTAGGTAAAAATACCTCTGCTTTATCTCGTAAAATACCCTCTAATTCTCTTCTACTGTGTTCCGAAATACCTTGAACTTCTCGCAATTTTTCGTCGATTTCTTTATGGACTTCTAACATGAGTTGAGGCGATTCCCCCTTTTGTGGATACCATTATAATTCTTCATCCTCCTTATCTCGCGTCATTCTTAATTGTTTGTTTATAACTGGTATTTCTTCTAATTTTAGCTTTTGCTAAAAGAGAAGTGTGACATTCCCGAATGTTACGCTACCTTTCCCTATATCTATTATCGCTCGTCTCTCATTTAAAAAATCTGCACCTATAATCAAGTCTACAGTTAGTTTAGGTATAATCACGAAGTTGGCTTCGATCTTTTGACCTTGACACGAAAGAGTTAACCTTGTTTGTCTCGTAACTTCCGCAGCATTGTTTCTAATAGGACCTCTTACTTCAATCTTACGTGTTTTCAGAACTGGTAATTCCACATTGGTATTACACTGCATGAATAAATTTTCTGAGATCGCAGTCAGTTCACTTCCGCTATCAATTACAATATTGACTGGGATATGCTTTACCATGGCCTTCACAATTGGTTGAATTTGAAAGGGTTGGTTCTGTTCTTCTTCTTCTTGCATCAACGAATCCTCCACTGAATCATACATGAGTCTTTTCAGGAATTTCCCTTGTGAATTCGAACTTTCTGTAGGATAAGCATCGACTGCTACTTCTCTCTCTTTTATTTCCTCTTCTCTATTTCTTCCTTCATTTACGCTTTCTTCAACATCCTCTACTTTTTCCTCATCCTCGTCTATCTTCTCCTTCTTCGTCGCTACTTCCACATAAACGCATCTAAATGCTCTAATTATCGCTTCATAACTTGCTTCATTATATACATTGGGTTGTGTGCCCACTAGTAACTTATTTTCAACTTTTGTCGACTGCGCATTATCCTCATTGAATTCGCTTTCCCTGGTTTCCATCTCAAATAGTTCTGCAACACTCATTACTTCGTCCTTTCCTCCTACATTCGTTGTGCATGCCTCTGGTAATTCATCTTGCTCGTCAGTATTCTCCCAATTAATTTCGTCCCAACACGATATTGTTATTTTCCTGTCTTAGTTTTCATCTGGTCCCTGCGGATTTGTTGCTTCCTTCTTCTCTTCTCGTGATAAGGTATTTACTTCTCTCTTCAAGGTGCTGCAATTGTCCTGGGTCGGTGCGTCATTCCCTTTGGCATGGGCGCTTAGCTGTCAATTCGAACGTTTTTCGGGGTTTGGTGGTCTTACCTCGACCTCTTCTATCTGTATTCTCTTTTCTTGTTCAGCTTGTTGATAGTGGTTTCTTTGTTGATAATTTGTCGGTCTATTGGTTCTCCAGTACCCGTTCCGGTTGTCGTTATTCCCTCTTTAGTAGTTGTTGCCGTTCCTGGGTGAATTATAGTTATTGCTATATTCTCTTCTAAATCCGTAACCGGTTCTTTGTTGAAATCTATTGCCGTTTCTTGGTGCGAAGTTATCACGTGGTTCGTAATTATTGTTTCTTCGTACTGTGTCTTGTGGATTCCACTGCTTTTTGCTTTCGTTTTCACGTGCGCTTCGTCTTTTTCTTGCGTCATCTTCCGAAAATATGAACTCTGGTTCCCTTAGAATACCTTTAAATGCTTCGACGTCATTGCCTCCGCGACCTACTAATGATTGCTGGTATTTCAACTCTTCTCTCCTGAATTTTCAAAATATGGGTTCTGTAATAAATCGTACGTCAGTCTGTTCTGTGCTTCGCTGGACCAGTATCGTGAGAGAAACTTCTCTCTGAAATCTTCGTACGATCGGCATGTCGCTGCAACATTCTGCATGGTTTCTGCGACTGTTCCTGACATGTGAGCACATATAAAGTCTAATTTGTGTGCTAGCGTCCAGTGTTCTGGTAATCCTACTCGGAACTGATCAATAAAAGTTCGTGGATGTAATGAGTTTCCTTCTCGAAAGTGTTGAAATTTTCTGACTGTGAGGAAATGATCTTTTCCGTACTTCGTCATAGTTCCATATGAAATTCGCGATTCTTCGCCACTTTTGTTTCTGATCATTTCTCCCGTCGTTCTTTCCGGTTGTGGTAGATCCATTGGATATTGTCCACTGTAACTTTTGCCTACCCTTGTGTAGTATCGTTGGAGTGGTACGCAATAATTTTCTTCCATCGGTTGTGAACGTGTAGCTGAATGCATTGCACTGTGCTCCTCGCGACCTGGCTTTTCATTGTCATGTATTGGTTCGGTATCTTGTCTGGCTAACCTTGCCGCTTCATTGCACGATCCAAACTGTCTTGAAACATACATTTGTGGTTCCGCATGTGTTTGTGGTACCGTTTGTTCATCAAGAATTTCGAAACGTGTTTGTTGCGGTGCAGGCTGTCTGATTTCACGTATGTTATTTTCCGCCTGTGATTGGAATCGAAAATGCATGATATCTTCGTTAATTGCTTGTTTTTCCGGTGCTGTTACAGATACGGATGTGGTTGCAGACTCAGTGCTTGTTCGATCCTGTTCACTACGCTCTTCAATGGTTTGCAAAGTCTCTGTTCGCAATTTCTGAAATTGTCGCTTCGTTTGCGCTTCTATTTTGACTATGTGGTTATCATATCTTTTCAGCGCTGCTTTTGTGATACGTTTGTGTAGCACACTGTTTTCAACAATTTCACGCACTGTACCTGCTGCTTGTCTAGTAATTACGTTTATCTGTTTCTCTAGTTTCTTGACTTCTCCCTGGGTGTTGTTACGTAATGTTTTGATCTCGTCCTGAGTGTCATCACGCAATGGTTCAAATGGCTCTGAGCACTATGTGTCCTAACTGCTGAGGTCATCAGTCCCCTAGAACTTAGAACTACTTAAACCTAACTAACCTAAGGACATCACACACATCCATGCCCGAGGCAGGATTCGAACCTGCGACCGTAGCGGTCCATTACGCAATGTTTATACGTCCGCTTGTACCTTGTCAATGTCTGTTCTCAATTGATTGTGACCTATTACTAAGTTTCCTATCACTTCTCGAGATTCTTTTGCCTCGTCTTCAATATGACTTAGGTGTAACTGAATTTTTTTGTTTTGTTCTTTAATCTCACGCATTTGTCTCGTGGTTTCTGCAATTTGTTTCCTCGTTTCTGCATTCTGAATTTTAATTTGGTTCGCAATTTCTTTATTTTGTCTTGTCATGGTTTCCGTCATTAATTGTATAATTCTGCCAGATTGGTGGGTCCTATTGCGTTTTCTTCCGACGTCCTACGCTCTGTGTTTTCGCCCAAGTTTTGGTTTGCAACCGATTGCATTGAATTGTGCGGTGACATGTTTCTGCTCGAATTCCTTGTACTCCGTGGTGAGGGAGCTCTGATTACTTGTACTATGGGTTCTACGTATTCAAGACGCAAGTTAGAATCCTCATCGGCTGTCTCTCTACTTTCCTGCTCCTCTGTCGTATGCTGACCTAGGTTCACTGTGCCTTGACGTACATTATCCTCGTTATGGTGCGTTATCTGTACTATTTCTCGCGATACTACATCGTCTGTTGTACTGTCCTCTATTCTCTGTCCATCTTCATGTTGGGTCTCTACCTCAATTCGAACAAGGTCTCGATTTGCCATTGCTAATCTTTCCGAATCCCTTATTTTCTGTTTTAAAAGCAATTCACGCGCCCTACTTCGCGTCAAAATGCGCTCATACGATCTCACGCGTTTTGTAAACTTTTTACACACACGACTTGACAATCAATTCACTTACTTGGTGGGTCAGAACCAACTTGTGAACGATGTATCCGCCACCCGTGCGCTTGCATTGGAGAGAAAACTTAATTCTAACAATATTAAAATTCATAACTTAATTATGCTATTGTCTCTGCTAGAATGTCTCACTTTCTATTGAATACTTTCTTACTATCTATCGCTGCAGCTACTGTTTTCGACTATGTATAACTTTAAGAAAAAATTTTTTACTACAAAAATTTTTCAACAGGATATTTTTCTGACCTAGTTAGGCATGTGGTCGCCCTTCAATCATGGTATTTTACCATCCTGGCAGGGTCGCCATTCTCTAACATTCTGCGTGGTTTTTGTTTGTTCTAAGTCGTGTCTCCCTACGACTTTCACGCAACGACGCTCTGAGCGTGTTTTTTAGGGAATTGATTAGTTTGATCCTGGGACCTGTTGCTGGTAAGGAGACGCCAGACCATACATGGCATGTAGAGTTCAGAAGAGTTCAGTGAGACTAGCGATGATATAACCAAATACTTAATGATTTCAGCGTCAGCTCCACTGCACTCCCTGTAAAAGAATCTTAATACTAACTAAATTTAGTGGAAGGGGTTCAAGGTTTTCCTATTTTTAGTTAGCTGGTAAAATAACGTCGAAAAAGCACATAAATTGACCATTGGAAATTTTTATTCTACTCACAAAACATTGTTTATAAATTGCACTATTGATAAAAGGGAATGTTTTAATGCAGGATGATAAAAACGAACTGCGTTCAACAAAAATGTGAACGAATATTCCCTGAATGGGTTTCCAAGTTCTACAATGGATCGAAGGATGACCTATGCCATATCACATCTATAATCTAGGTTTAAATTAAGTTTCACAAAAGAGAAAACTATCAAAATGATCTACAGTGACCCTCAATTATCTTTAATTACTTATCTAACTTGTCGTAAATTACAGTGGCTGATGTGGCTTCTCAATAATTATATAACGGAAAAATCATCGCATTTCAGATTTTAACTTACGTAGCAAATGTGAATACCATGAGCTTCAATTGACGATCGACACTAGTATTATATAAAAAGGGGATGTAACAGACGAGACTTCTGCAGTTCTGAGTGAAGCCTTATGCGCGCAAAAATGCGGCATCGCGTGCGTTCATCACCTTGTCGGTGTTCGTCAGGGGGCGGAGGCTGGCGCAGCTCCATGCATCTCGCCGTCTCGGAAGCAACTCTCTTCCTAACTTCTTCTTACTACAATTTACCGAAGTTGGTTTAAAAAAAACTATCTGGGTGTGTTTTCATCTGACCAATCATGGTCTCAATGTTAACGTTAAGCTCCGCCTACAAAAATTCTGTCTATCCAATGAGAAACGTTATACTTTTCGTGGTGGGGCAATGTTTTTAAAGTTTGTAACGTAACAGAGACGCGAAAAAGTCTCACGCTAAAACTTGCGGCTGGGGTGGCCCTTTTAGTGTTATCGTAAGATCTATACTGTTCTGCTGAAGGGCTCTATCTTTTAACATGGGCTGGGGGGTGGTTCTGGCGGTTACTTTTCGTGGTGGGGCAATGTTTTTAAAGTTTGGAACGTAACAGAGACGCGAAAAAGTCTCACGCTAAAACTTGCGGCTGGTGTGGCCCTTTTAGTGTTATCGTAAGATCTATACTGTTCTTCTGGAGGGCTCTAGGTTTTAACATGGGCTGGGGGTGGTCCTGGTGGTTAGTTGGAGACGTGGGTGTCCGTCCCTTATCGTAGGGCCTTCTAGCTTAACACGGTTTGCTCTCGGCTTCTGTTTTCGTTTCTCCCCTCGGAACTGCGTCTGTCTCACGGTGGGAAGGTATGACATGCATTTAGGCATTCTTGTGTTAGTCTGTGGTATTCCATTTGCTCACTTTTACTCGTATTACTTTGGTTAATTTAATGTCACGATTTATTCGGAGCTATGTGACATACTACTGGATCTGCTTATCATGTCAGGGTTTTCATGGAAGGTGTTGGATTTGCCTGACACCTTACACCATATCCTCCTTTGAATAAAATCTTTGTCTCGCCAGCCATTTCTCCAAATTGGGGAACTAATAGTAGTCCAAGGGAGCCAAGTCTGGAGAACAGGGGGGATGTGAAACGAGATGGAATCGTATTTCGATTAATTTTGCGATCACAACTGCTGAGGGATATGCTGGTGCATTGTCATAATGGAAAAGGACTTTTTTGCAGTCCGATCGCTGGCGTTTTTCTTACAGCTCGGTTTTGAAACGGTCCAATAACGATGAATAATATACACATGTAACAGTTTTACCCTTTTCCAAATAGTCGATGTGGATTATCCCTTGCGAATCCTAAAAGACAGTCGCCATAACCTATCCAGCTAAAGGACTGGTCTTCGCCTTTTTTGATACAGATTCTCCCTTTCTCAGGAGTACAGTAATGTAACCATGTTTCATCCACAGTGACGAAACGACGTTTAAAGTCCTGCGGATTCTTCCTGAACAGCTACAAACCATCCGTGCAACACTTCACACAAATCTGTTTTTGGTCAAGCGTGAGCAATCGCGGAATCATCTTGCGGGTAGCTTTCTCATGACCAAATGTTTATGCAAAATATATTGTACCCATTCATTCGAGATGCCCACAGCACTAGCAATCTCACGCACCTTAACTCTTCTGTCATCCATCACCATATCATGGATTTTATCAATGATTTCTGGAGTCGTAACTTCGACAGGGTGTCCAGAACGTTCAGCATCACTTGTGCCCATATGGCCACTCCGAAAATTTTGAAACCACTTATAAATTGTTTTAATGGAAGGTACAGAGTCGCCGTAATGTTTATCAAACTTGTCTTTAGTCTCCTGAGAAGTTTTACCTTTCATATAGTAATGTTTAATCACCACACGAAATTCTTCTTCGTGCATTTTTGACAATCACTCGACTTCTTTGATTCACACGAATGCCAAACACAAAGAAATATACCAATATGGCTGAAACTTGGTGTGCGTTCTTTCCAAAGATGCTGCTAATTAAACATGACCTCGATACGCGCCGGTGGTGCCATCTCTCAGACTTTGCACGGACTTTTCAAACGCCTCTCGTACGGACTGCTGATGAATAGCGACACATTGTGTCCAGCAATTAATCGCGTTTATGAACTATTCCGGATGACCGTCATCGGTGAGTGTCGTGGCGACCTCGGCAGATGTCCCATTCTTCCAGTGTGTTGGAGAGACACAGCAGTGTTACTCCTGGCGCCAAGGTGTGGGGAAACCAGTTGGTATATCTACATAGTTACTCTGCAATTCACACTTACGTGCCTGGCAGAGGGTTCATCGAACCTTTTTCACACTACTTCTCTACCGTTCCACTCTCGAATGGAGCGTGGGAAAAAGGAACACCTAAATCTTTCTGTTCGAGCTCTGATTTCTCTTATTTTATTACGATGATCATTTCTCCCGCGTAGGTGGTTATGTAGATTTTTTCTGCAAATAATACTGATACTTTATGATTTATTTATGTTTATTTTAAACTTTCTTTTGTCAACAAAATATTTACGCATTCGGAAGAGAAAGTTGGTGATTGAAATTTCGTAAATAGATCTCGCCGCGAAGAAAACCACGTTTGTTTCAGTGACTGCCACCCCAACTCGCGTATCATATCTGTGACACTCTCACCCCTATTGCGCGATAACACGAAACGAGCTGCCATTCTTTGCACTTTTTCGATGTCCTCCGTCAATCCTACCTGGTAAGGATCCTATACCGCGCAGCAATATTCCAACAGAGGACGGACAAGTGTAAGGTAGGCTGTCTCTTTAGTGGGTTTGCCGCATCTTCTAAGTGTTCTGCCAACAAAGCTCAGTCTTTGTTTCGCCTTCCCCAAAATATTATCTATGTGGTCTTTTCAATTTAAGTTGCTCGTAATTGTAATTCCTCTGCATTTAGTCGAATTGACAGCCCTTAGATTTGTTCGATTTATCGTATACCCAACATTTATCGGATTTCTTTTAGTACCCACGTGGATGACCTCGCACTTTTCTTTGTTTAGTGCTAATTGCCACTTTTCGCACCATACAGAAATTCTCTCTAGATCATTTTGTAATTGGAATTGATCGTCTGATGATTTTACTAGACGGTAAATTACAGCGTCATCTGCAAACAATCTAAGGGGGCAGCTCAGTTTATCACCTAGATCATTTATGTAAATCAGGGACCGACGACCTCAGCAGTTCGGCCTCATAGCAACTTAACACAAATTTTTCCATTCTCAAGTGTAACCACTCATGCGACAGTCCCATGGTGACATTTTTCGCCAAGATTAATTGGCGCAATGAGACTGAATACTGTAACTCCCAAATCCTCCAAAAACAAAAGAAAAATATATCTGGTCAGAAAAAGGACATAAAAATTCGTTGGAGCCTTCGTGAGAGACAATATCTATTCCTTCCAAATGACCAACGTAAGTGTAGATCAGATGTGACTTGAATTCAAAGAAATAGTATCGACAGCAATTGGGAGATCTATACCAAATAAATTAACAGCCGACGGAGCTGATCCCACATGCTGTACAAAACAGATCAGAACAGTGTTGCAGAAACAATGATAAAAGCATGCCAAATATAAGCGGACGCAAAATGCCCAAGATTGGTGATCTTTTACAGAAGCTCGAAATTTAGCACGAACTTCAATGCGAGATGCTTACAATAGTTTCCATAACGACACCCTGTCTCGAAACCTGGCAGAAAATCCAAAGAGATTCTGGTCGTATGTACAGTATACTATCGGTAAAACACAACGAACTGCCTTCTCTGCGTAACAGCAATGGGAATACTATCGATGAAAGAGCTGCCGAAGCAGAGTTACTAAACACAACCTTCCGAAATACTTTCACCAAAGAAGACGAAGTGAATATTCCCGAATTCGAATTAAGGACAGTTGCCAACATGAGTACCTCTGAGGTAGAGAACCTCGGAGTAGTGAAGCAACATAAATCACTTACTAAAAGAATGTCTGCCGGTCCAGACTGTATACCAGTTAGGTTCCTTTGAGAGTATGCTGACGCAACAGCTCCATACTTAACAATTATATACAACCGTCTGCCGGTCCAGACTGTATACCAGTTAGGTTCCTTTGAGAGTATGCTGACGCAACAGCTCCATACTTAACAATTATATACAACCGTTTGCTCGACGAAAGATCCTCTCTCTAAGACTGGGAAGTTGCACAGGTCACACCAATAAGCAAGAAAGGCAGTAGAAGTAATCCTCTAAATTACAGGCCTTTAACATTAACGTCGATATGCAGCAGTATTTTGGAAGACACATTGTGTCCGAACATTATAAATTACCTCGAAGAGAACAGTCTTTTGATGCACAGTCAACACGGATTTAGAAAGCATCGTTCTTGTGAAACAAAACTAGCTCTTACCTCACACGAAGTGCTGGGTGCTATCGACAAGTGATTTTCAATTGATTCGTTTTTCTAGATATCCAGAGGGCTTTCGACACCGTACCTCACGAGCTGCTTGTAGTGAAATTGCAAGCTTATGGAATATCGTCTTAGTTACGTGACTGAATTCGTGATTTCCTGTCAGAGAGGTCACAGTTCATAGTAACTGACGGAAAGTAATCGAGTAAAACACAAGTGATCTCTGTCGTTCCCCAAGGTAGTATTATAGGCTCTTTGCTGTTCCTTATCCACTTACATAAAAAAGTTTTGCATCACCCAGGTTCCCAGAACTCCTGAAGATAGACGTTGACTATGGATATTGTATCACAGACACAGTCCCTTTGACTGTTCATAGATGTCACTAAACCCGCCCAAAGTTGTAAACAACCATGTTTGAGCAGTGCCTGTTAGACGGAGGGATTCCTACAGCCGATCAGTTCCAGTCATTCCACTAGGAAGGAGGTACACTGCTCTTGAGCCTGTAGTTCAATCATGCCTAGATGGTCAATACCGCGTTCCATAGCGTGCGCATTGTTACTTTGTGCCAGGAAGATCTCTCGACAAGGGAAGTGTCCAGGCGTCTCGGAGTGAACCAAAGCGAAGTTGTTCAGGCATGGAGGAGATACAAAGAAACAGGAACTCTCGATGACATGCCTCGCTCAGACCGTCCAAGGGCTACTACTACTGCAGTGGATTACCGCTACCTACGGATTGTGGCTCGGAGGAACCCTGACAGCAACGCCACTATGTTGAAAAATGGTTTTCGTGCAGTCACAGGACGTCGTGTTACAACTCAAACTGTGCACAATAAGCTGCATGATGCACAACTTCACTCCCGACGTCCATGGCGAGGTCCATCTTTGCAACCACGACACCATGCAGCGCGGTACAGATGGGCCCAACAACATGCCGAATGGACCGCTCAGGATTGGCATCACGTTCTTTTCATAGATGAGTGTCGCACATGGCATCAACCAGACAATCGTCGGAGACGTGTTTGGAGGGAACCCGGTCAGGCTGAACGCTTTAGACACACTGTCCAGCGAGTGCAGCAAGGTGGAGGTTCCCTGCTATTTTGGGGTGGGATTTTGTGTGGCCGACGTATGCCACTGATGGTCATGGAAGGCGCCGTAACCGCTGTACAATACGTGAATGCCATCCTCCGACCGATAGTGCAAAAACATCGGGAGCGTATTGGTGAGGCATTCGTCTTCATGGGCGACAATTCGCACCCCCATCGTGCACGTCTTGTGAATGACTTCTTTCAGGATAACGACATCGCTCGACTAGAGTGGCCAGCATGTTCTCCATACATGAACCCTATCGAACACGCCTGGGATGGATTGAAAAGGGCTGTTTATGGACGACGTGACCCACCAACCACTCTGAGGGATCTATGCCGAATCGCCGTTGAGGAATGGGACAATCTGGTCCAACGGTGCCTTGATGAACTTGTGGATAGTATGCCACCACGAACACAGAAATGCGTCAGTGCAAGAGGACGTGCTACTGGGTATTAGAGGTACAGCAATGTGGCCCACCACCTCTGAAGGTCTCGCCGTATGGTGGAACAACATGCAATGTGTGGGTTTCATGAGCAATAAAAAGGGCGCAAATTATGTTTATGTTGATTTCTATTCCAATTTTCTGACAGGTTTCGAAATTCTCGGAATTGAGGTGATGTAAAACTTTTTTTGATGTGCGTATATAAACGTTTTAGGAGACATTCTGAGAAGCAGTCTTAAGTTATTACCGCCTTATAAAGTCATCAGCAGACCAAAAAAAATTGCAATACGATTTAGGAAAAAATATGTACAATGTGTGGTCAGATATTCCGGACACCTGGTTGAAAATGACTTACAAGTTCGTGGCGCCTTCCATCGGTAATGCTGGAATTCAATATGTTGTTGACCCACCCTTAATCTTGATGACAGCTTCCAATCTCGCAGGCATCGCTCAGTCAGATGCTGGAAGGTTTCTTGGGGAATGGCAGCCCATTCTTCAAGGAGTGCTGCACTGAGGAGAGGTGTCAATGTCGGTCGGTGAGGCCTGGCACGAAGGCGGCGTTCCAAAACATCCCAAAGGTGTTCTATTCGATTCAGGTCAGGACTCTGTGCAGGCCAGTCCATTACAGGGATGTTATTGTCGTGTTACCCCCCCCCCTCCCCCCTTACATGCCGTGCATTATGAACAGGTGCTCGATCGTGTTGAAAGATACAATCGCCATC
Source organism: Schistocerca cancellata (assembly GCF_023864275.1). Classification (NCBI taxonomy): domain Eukaryota; kingdom Metazoa; phylum Arthropoda; class Insecta; order Orthoptera; family Acrididae; genus Schistocerca; species Schistocerca cancellata. The sequence continues at coordinate 506,960,886 of NC_064627.1, read as the reverse complement.
CCCGAATTGCTCTTCAACAGTGGGAAGCAAGAAGGTGCTTAAAACATCAATGTACGCCTGTGCTGTGATAGTGCCAAACAACACAACAAGTGGTGCAAGCCCCCTGCATGAAAAACACGACCACACCATAACAGCACCGCCTCCGGCACTACACGCACAGGCAGAGGTCGTTCACCGGGAATTCACCATACCCACACCCTGCCATCACATCACCACATTGTGTACCGAGATTCGTCACACCACACAACGCTTCTCCACTGTTCAATCGTCCAATGTTTTAGGAACTACAATGATGAACAACTTAAATCGGAAACAACACATAGAAAATGTTGTGAAAAAGGCGAACAGAAGACTGCGTTTTACTGGCAGAACACATAGAAGATGCAACAGATCTATTAAAGAGACTGTCTACACTATGCTTGTCCGTCCTCTTTTGGAGGACTGCTGCTCGGTGTGGCATCTTTACAAGATAGGGTTGACAGAGTACATCGAGAAAGTTTAAAGAAGAGTTACACGTTTTGTATTATCGAGAAATAGGGGAGAGAATATCACTGACGTGATACAGGATTTGTGGCGGACATCGTTAAAACAAATGCACTTTCCGCTATGGCGGGATCTTCTCACGAAATTTCAATCACCAACTTTCTCCTCCGAATGCAAAAATACGAGGGTCACTCCAAAAGAAATGCACAGTATTTTTTTTAAATCCATCTTTTATTCTAAATGTTTGAAAGTTTTAAAGTGTGTAGATACATCCTTTACGAACAATATTTTCATTTCTACACACAATTTCCATCCCTCTCAACTGCCTTACGCCATCTTGGAACCAGCGCCTGTATACCCACACGGTAAAATTCTGGACGAACCTGTTGGAGTCGCTGTTTGGCAGCGTGCACAAGGGAGTCATCATCTTCAAACCTTGTTCCACTAAGAGAATCTTTTAGTTTCCCAAAGAGATGATGCTCACATGGAGCCAGGTCAGTACTATAAGGCAGGTGTTTCAGTGTTGTCCATCCGAGTTTTGTGATCGCTTCCATGGTTTTTTGACTGACATGTGGCCGTGCATTGTTGTGCAACAGCAAAACATCCTGCTTTTGCCGATGTGGTCAGACACGACTCAGTCGAACTTGAAGTTTCTTCAGTGTCGTCAAATATGCATCAGAATTTATGGTGGTTCCACTTGGCATGATGTCCACAAGCAAGAGTCCTTCGGAATCGAAAAACAACGTAGCCATAACTTTTGCAGCAGAAGGTGTGGTTTTGAATTTTTTTTTTCTTGAGTGAATTTGTATGATGCCACTCCATTGATTGCCTCTCTGTCTCTGGTGAAAAATGATGGAGCCATGTTTCATCATCTGTCACAATTCTTCCAAGAAATTCATCTCCACCATTCTCGCACTGTTCCAAAAGTTTCTTGTTTCTTTGTGAGCCATTGTCAACATCCTGGGAACCCACCTGGCACAAACCTTTTTTAACGCCGACACTTTCAGTATTCTGCAAACACTTCCTTCCCCTATCCCAACGTAGCGTGACAATTCGTTCACTGTGATGCATCTGTCAGCAGTCACCAATTCGTTAACTCTCTGCACATTGTCTGGAGTGTGTGCAGTACGAGTCCTGCAGCTGTGAGGACAGTCCTCAATATTGCCTTGCCCGCTTTCATCACATAACCTGCTTACCCACTGACTAACTGTACTGCGACCGACAGCAGCATCTCCATACACCTTTTTCAACCTCTTGTGGATGTTTCACACTGTCTCGTTTTCACAGCACAGGAATTTTATGACAGCACGTTGCTTCTGACGAACGTCAAGTGTAGCAGCCATCGTGAAGACATGCTGTGACAGCGCCACTCACGGCAAGAGGTTGAACTAAGTTTGAAAACAAGCGGGAAGGATGTATCTACACACTGTAAAACTTTCACACATGCAGAATGAAAACTGTATTTTTACAAAAATAGTGTGCATTTCTTTTGGAGTGACACTCGTATTTTGTTGACGCCGACCTACGTAGGGAGAAACGATCATCATAATAAAATAAGGGAAATCAGAGCTCTCACGGAAAGGTATAGGTCTTCGTTTCTTCCGCTCTCTGTTCGAGAGTGGAATAGCAGAGAATTATTGTGATGATGGTTCCATGAATCCGCTGCCAAACATGTAAGTGTAGTTTGCAGAGTAGCCATTTAGATGTAGATGAACTGGACAGTACTCGTCCACACATGGCATGTGTGCCGGCCGTTGTGGCCGAGCGGTTCTAGGCGCTTCAGTCCAGAAACGAGCTGCTGCTACGGTCGCAGGTTCGAATCCTGCCTCGGGCATGGATGTGTGTGATGTCCTTAGGTTAGTTAGGTTTAAGTAGTTCTAAGTCAAGGGTACTGATGACCTCAGATGTTAAGTTCCATAGTGCTTGGAGCCATTTCAATGGCATTTATCTCCGTGAACTGTCTGTATGATGTTGAGATACTCCTATGTCTAGCATGGTTCGCAGATCTGTTCCCAATAGAATATATATGGGGTTAGCTCCGTTCGAGTGCCAGTACGTAGGATATCAACAGGGATCAATTACGACAACTGTAGGCCTACTTGCCTCAGGACAGATACAACGGCTTTATGACGTCCTTCGCAACCGAATCAGTGCACGAATCCAGGGAAGAGGGGGAGCAACGTCTTATTGATAAAGGGCTCATACCGCCAATTTCTTTGTTAATTTGACTCGATTTTGTAATAATTGAAATCAAATCACATACCGTCGCAACACGTAAAGTTTCCTGTGATTTCGTCTTCCCTTTGTGGTTCCTTTACTTATTTTGTCAGGGGGCGGACATTACAAGAAAATACCTACTTAATGATTGAAAATTTATGTCGTTTTTTGTGTCTGGACATTTACATCCTTGATCCACTAGTTTTTCAAACCTTCAGTCCCTAAGTCAGGATTTTTTAAAAACTGGATCTGACAACCGCTGCACACACGTTTCAGAGCTCATGCTATTCATTCTGCCAAAATCGACATGATGTCTTCGACGAGCAACATTCACATTTACAGAATGAATCTTTTAGCATGCAGTGCAGTGTGCGCTGTTTAGAAACTTCCTGGCAGATTAAAACTGTGTGTCGGACTGAGACTCCACCCGTGAACTTTTCCTTTCGCCAGCATTGCTCTTGTTGACTGTGCACCCAGTCTTCGCAGTTTCATTTTTTTCAGTATCTCCTCTTTCTTTCAAACTTCGAGGAAGCTCTACTTTATACCTTGCGGTCCTTGCACCCGAGAGAAAAAGGCTGCAAGGGTGGTCCGTGAGTCGTGGCAGGATAGATAAGTCGGTAAAGATTACTGCGCGTTAAGGTTAAAAAATTTGTATATATATTCAAATTAGTTTCATTATACATGTATTGTAGAATTTGTTGCTATCTACTTGTAGTTGAAGTGTCTTTTGAAGATAGGAGAGACTACTGCATCTGTGTTCCCAATTTTTTGGACCACACTACCGCATATCAAGTTGGTTCTGTTCACCGAGGCGAGAATCTGGAAGCATATCTGCAACAAAACATTGGCCACTTCACTGTGGTCGTTCCACACCAAGAAATGCAAATAAACACTGATAAATAAATGAGACCGCGGGACTAGAACTATCCTGAACTTCATGGAACAAAAGCCACAATTTGTACGGCATGTTTCGTTTTATTATAGTAACAGTGAATGGTTGCGTCCTTTTCTTATACAGTCAGTATTCTCGTAGTGTATAAGACGATATCTCGACTGATGCCCCAGTTCACTGTACGAATGCAGATATATTGCACAGAAGCAGTCGCAGCACATTCGTTGTGGCAGACTCCTGATATGCATTGTAGTCAACGTTGCTGTTGGAGGCTAATGCGGTCCCAACCGACTCGAGAGTAGCCAGTTCAAATTCAGCACTGAAAGAAATTTTGTTGACCATTATTGACTGGCTAGCGGAGAAGACGCAGAGGCTTGAAGTTGATCACCATCGAACCTTCACCCAGGCGCTGGATTAAATTCCAAATATATCCATACTATCAATTGAGTAAGGGGATGCTACTTCAGTCTCCACAGCTTTCTAAATTCCATTTGAGAGGAGTTGAGTACCTGTTGACTATACATTTCACGTGTAGTCTCAACAGTCGTACCTACTTGTAAACGGCACTCATACTTATATTGAAAGGTTAGAGCAAGGCACCAGAAAACCACCTTGTCTACGAGGACAATGCGAGATTTTAGTGTTGCTCCCAGCTATAAAATTCCCAGGTGGCTATCTACCGTTATTAATAGCTCTCAATTAGTGTGTGTAGAACAAAGACATGAACGGAGTAGCCTTCAATGCGATATCCATATTTTGCTAGGATATGTAAGATTTTCTCACTTAGCTTTTTCTGAAACTATTTTTTGCAAAGCACAGGAAAAACACGAAATTTCCTATTGTAGACACACCAATTAAACCACCTTTCAGCAAAAGTGACATTACTTCGTGCTACGATTAGCAATAATGTCTTTCTTCCAACATTCGCTTCCAACATGGGTCAATGTTCACTACGTGGCCATTGTCAGCCAAACCATCTATACTGTTGAACAAAAGTCTACTGAAAAAGCGCTTTGGCATTCACTACTTGGTATTATTAAATTTTTAACTTATGTTTTCTGCATTTTCAGCACTCTACAAGTTCGAATCTGCACAATCTTCCCGCATGTACTTTTCCAGTGTTGTGTAGTAGTAGATTTCGTGATCTCTGTTTCATGAGATAGAAAATTCAGTGCGTTAGTTTTAAGTCACAATAGATACTCCCTTTATACTTTCCTCGCAGTTATGTGGTCTTCTCCTTCGCATTTGAAGATTGCAGTGATGTCAGTGCATGTTGTCATGGTCGCCAAATTCTCGCGATCCTCGATCTGAGGGGTATGGATTCCTGCCCACCCGAGAGGAGCTCACAAAACTTCATTAGAGTGTTCTTCCTTATCCACCCTACAGCCCGGATCTTGCACCTTCCGGTTTCCATCTTTTTGGCCCAATGAAGGTTGCACCCTATGGGAAGCAGTACGTGGATGATGGGGAGGTTATTGATGCAGCAAGACGTTGGCTCCGACGTCGATCAGTAGAGTGACTCAACAAGATGGCGTAAGGTCGTAGCACTAAACAGGGATTATGATGAAAAATACGAATTGTAGCCGAAAAGTTGGAATAATATGGTACATTGTAGTCTTGTATAAAAACAACCTGCTTTCAGAAGAAATTTTTGTATTATAGAAGATAGTCGTTTTATGTGAAGACATCGAAAACTACATCTCGGATAAAAAAAAGTTATAATTCCACTTTGTTTGCTCTGATGGGTACTTCTAACGATACCACACTCGACCTGCCACTCCACCCCGTGCATGGGTGGCAGACAAGAAACTTAGAAATCTTCAGTGGGAAACACGTTTTTATTGCAGATTACGATTCTACGACAATTGCGCTGTAGTCGGAGGAATAGAAATGGATACACAAGCGTAATTTAAAACGCGCTACTCAATGGGCCTTTAATATTGAATGGCACGAGGGACCCCACCTCCATGCTGCAAGGTTGGCACACGTCAGTATTTCATAACGTCTAATTGGAAACCCCAATCGCAAAGTTGTATTCTTCCGACATATCGAACAGGGAACTACTCGATGCGCTACCGTGTTCGTGTAGCCAACTACGACGTTTTGTACAGGTGGTACACCGCGACCGGATCTCACATATTGAGCAGACGTAGAACAGATAGCTCCTCTAAACATTACAATACTTGCGCAGTGTAATGGCTACACACCTACCTATCATTTAGAGAAGAGACGTACAAGTGGATGCTGAATGTTGCAATCAAAGAAGAAAAAACTGAAATGATCCTGATTCAGGAGAATGTAGGAGAAAAGTTGAGTCTGCTGTTTGCCTTATATGCCGAGCGTTTTCCAGAGAACGCTCGCTCTCGTTCGCTCTTTTATAAATATGTGAACGCCTGTATATCTGGTCGAAGCCTACAAACCTTAAAAAGGAAACGAAGCAAACACATTACAGGAGAAGCTAATGAAATAGCTGTACTAGCGGCAGTGAACAACAACCCATGGATAAGCACCCCGCAAATACACCGTGACTCCAGTATGTCTGTAGTTAGTTCAAAATGGTTCAAATGACTCTATGCACTATGGGACTTAACATCTGAGGTCATCAGTCCCCTAGCCTTAGAACTACTTAAACCTAACCAACCTAAAGACATCACACATATCCATGGCCGGGGCAGGATTTGAACCCGCGACTGTGGCAGCAGTGCGTTTCCAGACTAAAGCGCCTAGAACCGCTCGGCCACAGCGACCGGCCGTAGGTAATAGTGTGGCAGTACTGCATGTATCATTTCACACTGCATCTAGAACTTCATGGCACCAATTTCCATAACTGGGTAGAGTTTTGTGAATGGGAACAAGTATTGAGACTAAGTTCATTCTGAGCCACTCTGCATTGTTGCCAGATGTATCCAAGATGGCAGTGATGACATCATACAAGATGGCGGAGTGTAGACTTGGCAACAGCGCAAGACGTCACCCAAAATGGCGGCCATGACGTCATTGCAGACTGTGAATTTTGGCGGGAAGTTTGAATTTTGGCGGGAAGATCGGTCAATTGGGCTACCTCCACTAACCTAACCCCCTCCCCCAGAAAATAGCGAGAAATTCAAATTCTATCAGAATAATGGAACACACCTCTACTAACCTAAGAAAAAGGTGAGAAAGAAATGGCAGTCAGGCTACCTCCACTAACCCAAGTCATCTGACTGCCACCTCATCCTAGGAACTGGCAAGAAGTTTGAATTTTTATGGAAAAGAAAGGTCACTTGGGCTATCTCTACTAAACTAAGAAAATGGCGTGAGAATAGGTCACTTGGACTACCTCCAGTAATCTAAGTCACCCGGCCGCCACCTCTTCCTACAGATTGGCGGGGAGAGGACTCATCCTGTGCTGGACAGAAGTCTTTATTATTTTGCATGCACCAGTCTTTAGTTAAACAATTAGAGGTGTTACCACCATCCAGTGTGTTTGCCACAATGTCTGGATTCCATCTGACCTAGTACACAGTACTGCCACTATAGGACACTCTCATCTGTGATGTAATCCAAGATGGCCACTGATACATCAGCTGAAGATGCAAGTACCATTATCCAAGATGGTGGGAAACAGTGTGTTCACCATGAGGTCAGCGTCCAGTACACAGTACCACCACCAGAGGGTGCTGTCATCAGTTCTGTGGTGTAACCCAATATGGCATTCTGGAGGGGAAAATGACTCAGCCTGCACTGGGCTGACGGAGAGAGTAAGGAAGGACTGTACTTTATTTAATTTGCAAAATTTATTTAGGGAAGGATTTTGAGAGATAGTATATTTATCACACTGATACAAAATACACGCTCTCACATGCTTGGGGTCACACCACACAGCCTACAGACCTGTAAACTACTCCTAAATAATGCTCTGCAGACATGCAAATAACTCCTAAATTACTGAAATAATTTCAGCACAGACATTTAAACATCTCCTAAAAATGCAGTACACAGATGTGTAGAAAACTCAGTAATCGTAAACTCTCCAAGTAGCACATAGCACAGCCTGCAAACCTGCTCATAAAATAATGCAACAGACACGCGCAGGCCTCCTGTCCACTGGACCGCACACAATCTCAGGAGTTGAGAAGCACCGACAGCCCCCGCAAAGTGACGCAGCTGCCAGCTGCCAAGCCTCACACAGGTGCCTGTTCGGGTCTCTCAAGCATGAGGCGGCGACATCCTTTCCATACTTGGTACCTGAGAAATGCCTCTCAAAATACACGTTCACCTAGGCACCATTGCTAACACAAATGGACGGGAGTGAAGGCCTATTTGCAGAGCGCTTCAACGCCGGGCACAAGCCAGCGCAAGCCATCACTCTCAAACCACTGCCGATGGCATGTGAAAGTTCCTCCAATTTTATACTGACATCATATGTCTATCTAAATAAGCGCCAAGTCATCTCTGGACTGCGGACATGTATGTTTACTGTTGCTGGCTTGATGATGCATAGCTACGGTGTGGGTCCAGTGGGAGCATCATTCACCATTGTTTTCTTCAGATTAGACTTTCAGTGGTAAAATTATTTTACACAGATCGCTAAATTGCACTGACAGTTAAACCAGCAAAAGTTGTCTACAGGTCATCAAATGTATACAAGACTCACAAGAATATTGGAAGCCAGGAACATATTTACCAGTGTAACTAAAATTAAATGTTACGATTGCTGGTACAGTCTGTCACTGATCGATGTATTGGTAATGTCTCCTCTTGATGGTTGTGGTTTTGAAATGAATATCAGTATCTATAGCTCACACAATTTTCCACATAAAAAATCTCTAAATCTCTCTCATACCCTGATGGTTATTGATAAGCTGTAGCTATATGTCCGTCATGATAGGATACACACTTATCTTCTCTGGTCGTGCCACAACATAAGCCACAGTAACTTTACAATGCAGTATATATACATTTTACACAAACATTGCAGTTATCTTTTATATCTGCACAGCACCTGAAAAATTATGGTATGCCTACACTCACACCAACAATATGTCTCGATTTTCTTCAGTCCTAGGAAATTATCAGACAAAGTCTTAGAATCAGCTCTTCTGTAAGGTGCTGTATCCTGCCATGGTTCTCTCAAACAAGTGTTATGAAGGACAGGTGTCAGGCACTATGTGTGATAATGAATCCCACATCCACGGATATAATGCTGGGAAAGACATCACCGTCATGGGTTGGTGTACTGTAATCATCATCACTATCGATAGAACAACAAGAAAAATGCAAATTCGTTCTTCCCCGTGGTCGTTACATGATACCCTGTTCATCAGGTGTTACCCTTCCTGCTTTCAACATACACAAATGTTCTCACCACTATGCAGAAACTCCTATATACCAGCACAAAGGATATCTTGTGAATGAATGGGGGATTATGATTGACTCTTATCGAATTTACCTGCTGAATTACTGATGCCATTGGTGTGGAAGCACAGTCCACCTTTCTTCTTCTTTCCGCAGATGATACTTTCAGTGGCAAGAAAATATTTTACACTGATCGCCATATTGCACCGACCGCTAAACCTCACAATGTGCCCTACATATCGTCAAATAAGGGAAGACTCTTACTCAATTTCACTGCTGTCCCACTGAGGACAGGTTTTTGAATATTAGAGCTTGAAACCGATCTCCAACCCAGCAATATATCACCGCATACCGTGTAGGTGTAGTGAACATACCCTGCTCCATACAAAAACAGCCATCTTACATCGTTCGTACATATACCACAAAGACAGACAGCAACGTATGTACCACTCAGAGCACTAGATATTTCCGTGTGAGGTTGGCAGTCATCCACTCCTGGCGGGTGACCAGAGTGCCCTCAGCTGACCAAAGTAACTCTAAGAACTGTGCTACAAATTCGGGCTCGTTCCCCCTCGACACAAATGCGTTACTGTTTCTGGTCTGGACCTGCTTCTCTGTTTGCTTTTTTCTACACTCTGGGAATACAAGAACAAATATATTTTCGCATGGTTTGCACATGGCAGTATCCTACCGGTCGCTTGCACAACGTAATTCTGAAGATGCAGTCTGGGAATTATTTCTCTACAAACCCGAAACTTTAGCTAGGTGGAGCATGCTCTAGACCACTGAGTAACTAGAAACTTATCCCATCTGCAAAGACCTTTATGTGAGACCTCGAGATCAATAGAGGAAATAGTTATTTCCATTTGTGAATACTGATGTCGGTGATGTAATAGATTCCAAATCATCGCTATAATTTACAAAGTCAACTAAGGTGTTCCTCATATCTAGAGAAATGGCAAACGTGTCCTCCACCTGGTAGACACTCACACTGCAATCAATATTCTCTCAACTAAATAGAGATGGGAAGTGTGAAGACATGCTCAACTGAGCAATTTGCATGGTAGAAAATAATGGCCCAGCACAAACACATGTACATATTGAATTTTGTCAAATTCCCATTTAATAATGTAAGCTATCCAACACATTCTAAGTATTAGTTCGCTACTCAGCTGTCCCCATTCAGACGGCCTATGCCATTAGCTGGAAATGTGAATCATTCCTACCACAGGCCACACACAGATGGAATCATCCTACGAAATCAGTCACATATACAGGTGGCCCATTGATAGTGACTGGGCGAAATATCTCACGAAATAAGCATCAAACTAAAAAAACTACAAAGAACGAAACTCGTCTATCTTGAAGGGGGAAAGCTAGATGGCACTATGGTTGGCCCGCTAGGTGGCGCTGCCATAGGTCAACCGGATATCAACTGCGTATTTTAAAAATAGGAACCCCCATTTTTTATGACATATTCCTGTAGTACGTTAAGATATATGAATGTTTTAGTTGGACCACCTATTTCGCTTTGTGATAGATGGCGCTGTAATAGTCACAAACATATAAGTACATGGTATCACGTAACATTTCGCCAGTGCGGACGGTATTTGCTTTGTGATACATTACCCTTGTTAACATGGACCGTTTACTAATTGCGGAAAAGGACGATATAATGTTGATGTATGGCTATTGTGATCAAAATGCCCAACGGGAGTGTGTTATGTATGCTGCTCAGTATCCTGGACGACATCATCCAAGTGTCTGGACCTTTCGCTGGATAGCTATGTTATTTAGGGAAACAGGAAGTGTTAAGCCACACGTGAAACATCAACCATGGACTGCAACAAATGATGATGCCCAAGTAGGTGTTTTAGCTGCTGTCGTGGCTAATCCGCACATTGGTAGCAGACAAATTGCGCGAGAATCGGAAATCTCAAAAACGTTGGTGTTGAGAACGCTACATCAACATCGATCACACACATACCATATTTTTATGCACCAGGAATTGCATGGCGACGATTTTGAACGTTATATACAGTTCTGCTACTGGGCACAAGAGAAATTACGGGTGATGACAGATTTTTTTGCAGATGTTCTATTTAGCAACGAAGTGTCATTCAACAACAGCAGTAATGTAAATCGGTGTAATATGCTCTATTGGGCAACGGAAAATCACGATGGCTGCGACAAGTGGAACATCAGCGACCTTGGTGGGTTAATGTGTGGTGCAACATTATGGGAGGAAGGATAATTGCCCCCCATTTTGTGGATGACATTCTAAATGGTGCAATGTACGCTGATTTCCTACATAATGTTCTACCGATGTTACTACAAGATGGTTCACTGCATGACAGAATGGCGATGTACTTCCAACATGATGGATGTTTGGCACACAGCTTATGTGCGGTTGAAGCGGTATTGAATAACATACTTCATGACAGGTGGATTGGTCGTCAAAGCACCATACCACAGCCCGGACATTCACCGGATCTGATGTCTCTGGATTTCTTTCTGTGGGGAAAGTTGAAGGATATTTGCTATCGTGATCCACCGACAACGTCTGACAACATGCATCAGCAAATTGTCAATGCATGTGCGAACATTACGGAAGGCAAACTACTCGCTGTTGAGAGGAATGTCGTTACACGTATTGCCAAATGCATTGAGGTTGACGGGCATAATTTTGAGCATTTATTGGATTAATGTGGTATTTACAGGTAATCACGCTGTAACAGCATGCATTCTCAGAAATGATAAGTTCACAAAGGTACATGTATCACATTGGGACAACCGAAATAAAATGTTCTAACGTACCTATGTTCTGTATTTTAATTTGTGAGCCATATGTTTGTGACTATCACAAACCGAAAAAAGTGGTCCAACTAAAACATTCATATTTCTTTACGTACTACACGATTATTTAATAAAAATGGGCTTCCTATTTAAAAAGACGCAGTGGATATCCGTTTGACCTATGGCAGCACCATATAGCGGGCCAACGATAGCGCCAACTGGTTTCCCCCTTCAAGCTAGACAAGTTTTGTTCTTTGTAGTTTTTCGTTTGATGCTTATTTTGTGTTTGCCCCAGTCATGATCAATGGACCATCCTGTATATTCGATCGCTATACTTACTATTAAATGTTATGATTGCAGTCTTAGCTGAATGACATTTGACAATGAGTGAAGTATCGGAAAAACACCCTGCTGACAGTTGTGGCTCTGGAAATTGAAATATCTGTACCATCGCTATCACTTTAGATACTCTTCCCTCTGCTACCATAGAATCCCATGTCAAATCCATACCTCGCTTTTTGCACATGCCTGACCACAAATACATAATTTATAAGCCTGATGCTCAAGGTGAACCTATCACGCATCCCCTATACTACTAAGTATGATGCTTTGCCAATGATACAGAGACAAAATCAGCAATGGGTGGATATGTCTCATAAGTATTTGTTGTGAGTGGTACCCCTCTGTCTTAGAAACATAGACGTTATCGACCAGATATTAAAAAACCTGATCACAACAGCTACTGCACGTTACAGTCACAACTACACACTAGTATGTATGTTAAAAACTATACTTGCTTTATAAATCTAGGTATGACATTACCTCTGAATGAGGTGGTTTTTCTATCCATACAAATACTGAGACGGTGATCGCTGGAGTGTATATTATCAGACCAGCTGTCTGATTACATGTAGCCCACGGTATGCAACCATGTCATAAAATCCCAGAATTTTGAAAGTGATTTGACTAAGGTACAAGGTATGTAACCGGTATTTGCAACTCCCTCACGCCGCTGGATATTTCTTCAGTGTGTGTAATGTATTCTGTCTTGATACCGTGTCAGAGGTTCTGTGATATATCCACTGAGTTATAGGCGATGACTAACTGAGAAGGATCACAAACAGTAGTAGATGGTGTGCTGATTGAGGCCGTAAGAAATGTACACCAGCTTTTCAGGTGTCTAGGGTTACGCTATCCACTAGAAATGCTGTCTATGATTTGGAATCAAGTCCTCCCATTGAACCAGACACATGCGTTGGATCACAGCCACAAGTGAATCATATTTCTGGCACTCTCATATCTCAAAACGAGTCACCTTTATCGAACCTATCAGCTACAGTAAAAATCCAACATGGTTTTAGTCAGTCCCTATGCATCTTGTAACTGCCCTCATTTCTGCAGCTTTGCGCAAGTGTTTCAATTTAAGTTTCAATTTAAGTCGGAACTATGCAGAAGTTGGAGAAAGCCATATCCACCACCTTCTACAACCCATGTAGAAACAGAACGACCTGAGTTGGTGCAACAGGACTGTGTCTTGACTATTCCCTGGAATGTGTGCGTTGTGGTGCATCTCCAAACCAGATACAGATACTACAGTCTGAAGCAGATCCGTGCCCATTCACATGTAACAGCCCAACATGCTATCATCGTTATTCTGTACCTTCCAACAGCCAAAAATCACGAACTATAAAGGCTCCACTAACTTCATTTGATATATAACTCACCTAGGCACCGATGCTGGTGCGATGACGCATAGCTGTGGCGAGGGTCCAGTGCGGAGAGAGAGATGTCACAATGCTTCCCAGAATAGCACAGGGGTACATTCCTCCTAGCAATCCTAATGGGACACCGCATTCGTCACTGGATTTACCCATCAAACTACTGCTGCTGCTGCCAATGTGGGACGATCCTATTAAATATACACTGCAGAGGTCAGTTTAAAATTTCATCACCTGTATTGTAGGAGGATGATTGCATCCCACAGACTATACTATAAATCGCAAGAGACGCTCCCTGTGACCCTGTGTCATTGTCTGAAACATTGTTTTTATGCGGGGAAATTGAGGAAGTACTTGCGTATCTTCTGATTCACACAGAACAATTTGTACATGGGGACAAGTATGCAGCAGATATAGGAATCCGAGAAGACATTGATATTGAAGCGAAGGGAATCAGGGAAGTAGTCAATTTTTTCACCACCGAGGTAGCATTATACTGTATGTCTATTGAGGTACCAGTGATACATGTGAGTTGACTACTGTATTTGATGCTTTTCTGGAAGACATGAGAACCATCTGCCTCTAAACTTACTTGGATCTGTGTTAAAGGATAACACAGTGTGGATGGGGTGATCAAATGAGATGAAGCTGTAATGAGGTATGATTTAATGGTAGACTGATGATGCATTCTAGAGAGGGAGAAGTTGCTACAGGTCAATTTTTCCACTGTTCTGTCAGGATGCGTCAGTCACATGACATAACCTGTTTTCGACTTGTATACAGCCACATCTTCTGTATGTGATTTAAAGCACTGTCTACTTGCGCAGGATATGAATTGTACGTTTACTACATCGACACGGTACTCGGTGATTTATTGCTGGTTTGGAGATCGGTTTCACACACTAATATTCAAGCTCCTGTCCTCAGTGAGAGAACAGTGTAATTGAGTAAGAGTCTTTCCTTATTTGATGATATGTAAGGCACATTGTGAGGTTTAGTTGTTGGTGCAATATGGCGATCAGTGAAAAACAGTTTTTTGCCGCTGACCGTCTCGTCTGCAGGAAGAAAGAAAAAGGTGGACAGTGCTTCCACACCGACAGCATCAGTAATTCGACGGGTAAATTCGATAAGAGCCAATCCTAATCCCCCATTCACTCACAAGACATCCTTTGTGCTGGTATATAGGAGTCTCTGCATAGTGGTGAGAACGTTTGTGTATGTTGAAAGCAGGAAGGGTAACAAATGATGGATGGAGTGTCACATTGGGACCGCGAGGAAGAACGAATTCGCATTCTCCTTGTTGTTCTATCGATAGTGATTATGATTCCAGTACATAAACCCGTGTCGGTGATGTCCTTCCCAGCACTACATCTGTGGGTGTAGTATTCATTATCTTATGTAGTGCCTGATGCCTGTCCTTCATAACACTTGTTTGAGAGAATCTTGGCAGGATACAGCACCTTATAGAAACGCTGATTGTGAGACTTTGTCAGATAATTTCCTAGGACTGAGGAGAATGGAGACGTATAGCCAGTGTGAGTTTAGGCATACCATAATTTCTTGGGTGCTGTACAGATATAAAAGATAACTGCACTGTTTGTGTAAAATGTGTATATATTGCATTGTAAAGTTACTGTGGCTTATGTTGTGGCATGACCAGAGAAAGTGTGTATGTGTCCTGTCATGAGGGACATATAGATTCAGCACATCGATAACCACGAGGGTATGAGATTGTTTACATGGAAATTTATATGCACTATAGATACTCAGATATGTTCCGGAACCACAGCTGTCAAGAGTAGACATTACCTGTACATCGATCTGTGTCAGACTGTAGCAGCAATCGTAACATTTAATTGTAGTTACACTGGTAAACACGTTCCTGGCTTCCAATATTCTTGTGAGTCTTGTATGTATTTAATGACCTGTAGACAACTTTTGTGGGTTTAACTGCCAGTGCAATTTAGCGATCTGTGCAAAATAATTTTACCACTGAAAGTCTCATCTGCAGAAAACAATGGTGAATGGTGCTTCCACTGGACCTGCACCGCAGCAATTCATCATCGAGCCAGCAATGGTAAACATACATGCGCGCAGTCCAGAGATGACTTGGCGCTTATTTAGATAGACATGTGATGTCAGTATAATATTGGAAGAACTTTCACATGCCATTGGCAGTGGTTTGAGAGTGATGGGTTGCGCTTGCTTGTATCCGGCGTCGAAGCACTCTGCAAATAGGCCTCCGCTCACATCCAGTTGCGTCAGCAATGGTGCCTAGGCGAACACGTACTTCGAGAGGAATTTCTCAGATACCAAGTATGAAAGGGATGTCGCCACCTCATGCCTGAGGGACCCAAATGGTCATCTGGATGTAGCTTGGCAGCAGTGGCTGTCATTTTGCGAGGGCTGTCGGTGCATCTTGACTTCTGGGAGTGTGTGCAGTCCAGTGGACTGGGGGCGGCGGGTGGTGCCTGCTCATATCTATTGCATTATTTTACATGCAGGTGTGTAGGCTGTGCTATGCGCTATTTTGACAGTTTACGATTACTGAGTGTGCCTACACATCAGTGTACTGCATTTTTTAGGAGGAGTTTGCATGTCTGTACTGAAATTATTTCGGTAATTTAGGAGTTGTTTGCATGTCTGCAGAGCATTATTTAGGAGTAGTTTACAGGTCTGTAGGCTGTGTGGCGTGACCTAAAGCATTTTTCAGAGCGTGTGTTTTGTATCGGTGTATTATCTCTCAAAATCTTTCCCTAAATAAACTGATGCAAAATAAATAAAGTACAGTTCTTCCTTACTGTTTCCGGCAGCCCAGCGCAGGCTGAGTCATTTTCGCCTCCAGATCGCCATCTTGGGTTATATCACAGAACTGAAGACAGCGCTCTACAGTGGTACTGTGTAGTGGACCCTGTCCTTATTGTAAACGCACTGTTTCCCGCCATCTTGGATAACGGTACTTGCATCATCAACTGACATCCAAGTGGCCATCTTGGATTATGTCACAGATGAAAGTGCCCTCTGGTGGCAGTGCTGTGTGGTAGGTCAGTTGGAGTCCAGACCTTGTGGTGAACACATTGGATGGTGGTACCAACTCTAATTGTTTAACTAAAGACTGGTGCATGCAAATAATAAAGACTTATGTCCAGCACAGGACGAGTCCTCTCCCTGCCAATCCCTAGGAAGAGTTGGCGGTCGGGTTGTGTAGGTTAGTGGAGGTAGCCCAAGTGACCTATTTTCCCATAATTTTGTTAGGTTATTAGAGATAGCCCAAGTGATGTTTCTTTACCACCAAAATTCAAACTTCTTGCTAGTCCCCAGGATGAGGTGGTGGTAGGATGACTTGGGTTAGTGGAGGTAGCCCAACTACCCTTTCTTTCCCGCCATTTTCTTAGGTTAGTAGATGTGTGTTGCATTATCCTGATGGAAAGTGAACTTCTCACTATTTTCTGGGTGAGGTGGTTGGGTTAGTGGAGGCAGCCCAATTGACCGATCTTCCCGGTAAAATTCAAACTTCCCACCAAAATTTAATCTTGCCGCCAAAATCCACCTACTTGAATGACGTCATGGTCGGCATGTTGCGTGATGTCGTGCACTATTGCTAAGTCTAGACGCTGCCATCTTGGATGATGTCATCGTGACCATCTTGGATACATCTGACAACAATGCAAAGTGGCTCAGAACGAACTTAGTCCGAATACTGACATGTCAGCAATTGCAAACGACCCGCATGCACAAATCACGGTAGCTTTAACCGGCGTAATATGCATTACTTGAATGGAGATAATACCCACTGGCTATGGCAAGTTGACCATCAACATTCTTGGTGGGTTAACGTATGGTACGGCATAATGGGGAATTAACTCGTTGATCTATATTTTATTGACAGTGTGTTGAATGAATGCAAATATCGAACGTTTTTGGAACAGGAACTACCAGTAGTACTGCAGGATGTCGCGCTATAGGTTCGACAACGTATGTGGTTTCAGTTTGACGGGTGTGCAACGCATTACGCAATTGAAGTGTGGGAAGTATTAGACCCTGTTTACACTGGTCGATGCAATGGCAGAGGTGGCCCGTTTAGTTGTCGCCGGATATGATGTCGCCGGATTTCTTTCTGTGCGGATATTTAAAAGATAAGGTGTATCAGGAAGTGTGAAAAGGCCGTGAAAAGAGGGTAAACCGCATCAGAAACGACTGTGCTGACATTGCCACAGGTACGCTCCTGTCCTGTGTACGATCATTTGAAAAGCAGATTACTAAGTGTACTGAAGTTACTACGTTTGAACACTTACTGTAATTGGAAAAGCATAGTGGCTTCCACCTCAAGCTACAGCCATAGTGGCGTGTGGAGTAGTCCCCTGTTCGATATGTCTGAGGAATACAGTGTTATGAACGGGGTTTCCAATTACAAGTTTTGAAATACTGGTCTGTCCTGCCCTCGCAGCATAGAGGTGGGATCCCAGATGTCACTGGATATTCACAGGGCATTGACTAGCACGTTGTAAATTACGATTGTGTGTCCATTTCTATTCCTCCGATTACAACGCCATCTGTGGCGAAACGAAGAAAATGCTTCAGACAAAACATATGTAGACTTTGCCGGTAGAATGGCAATCTGCAATAAAAACAGGGGTTCTGGTTGGAGTTTTCAGAGCCACCCACGCACGGGGTGGGATGGCGGGTCGAGTGTGGTATCGTTGGATGTTCCCATCCCAGAAGAACAAACTGGATTTATAACTTTTTTTGATCCGATGTGTAGGTTTCGAGATATTTCAACGCCGTCAGTTAAAGTGAACACCCTGTGTACTGAACGCCCCTCGTAATGACAGCAAATATCCGCATGGGGAGTTAAACAGGCCTCGCTGCCGGAGCGCGCGACCGAGTCGTGGGCTGACGTTCGTGGTGGGTGTGCGCCAGCTGACGGTGTCGTCGCGGCCGGCGCCGCTGCGGCTGTCGGTGCTGGCGGCGGCGGTGTCGGCGCCGGGGCTGTGCGGCGTGCCGGCCGGCACCGACGTGGCCGTCGTGCCCTCCATGCCGCCGGCGCGCCTCGCCAGGGCGCTGCGGGCCGCGCGCGACTCTGCCGCGCAGCGCGCCTGCCCACTCGCGCTCGCCCTCGACCTCGCCGGGCCGGAGTTCCGCACCGGCTCCGTCTACCACGGACCGGAGGTCAGCAGCTTATATATACACTGAAGCACCAAAGAAACTGGCACAGGCGTGCGCATTCAAATACGGAGATACGTAAATAGGCAGAATAAGGTGCTGCGTCGGCAACGCCTATACTGGGTGTTACAAAAAGGTACGGCCAAACTTTCAGGAAACATTCCTCACACACAAATAAAGAAAATTTGTTATGTGGACATGTGTCCGGAAACGCTTACTTTCCATGTTAGAGCTCATTTTATTACTTCTTTTCAAAACACATTAATCCTGGAATGGAAACACACAGCAACAGAACGTACCAGCGTGACTTCAAACACTTTGTTACAGGAAATGTTCAAAATGTCCTCCGTTAGCGAGGATACATGCATCCACCCTCCGTCGCATGGAATACCTGATGCGCTGGTGCAGCCCTGGAGAATGGTATATTGTATCACAGCCGTCCACAATACGAGCACGAACAGTCTCTACATTTGGTACCGGGGTTGCGTAGACAAGAGCTTTCAAATACCCCTATAAATGAAAGTCAAGAGGGTTGAGGTCAGGAGAGCGGTCACCGAATCTGTTGTTGAGAAGCGTACGAACACTTCGACTGAAATGTGCAGGAGCTCCATCGTGCATGAACCACATGTTGTGTCGTACTTGTAAAGGCACATGTTCTAGCAGCACAGGTACAGTATCCCGTATGAAATCATGATAACGTGCTCCATTGAGCGTAGGTGGAAGAACATGGGGCCCAGTCAAGACATCACCAACAATGCCTGCACAAAAGTTCACAGAAAATCTGTGTTGATGACGTGATGGCACAATTGCGTGCGGATTCTCGTCAGCCCACACATGTTGATTGTGAAAATTTACAATTTGATCACGTCAGAATGAAGCCTCATCCGTAAAGAGAACATTTGCACTGAAATGAGGATTGACACGTTGTTGGATGAACCATTCGCAGAAGAGTACCCGTGGAGGCCAATCAGCTGCTGATAGTGCCTGCACACGCTGTACTTGGTACGGAAACAACTGGTTCTCCCGTAGCACTCTCCATACAGTGACGTGGTCATTGTTACCTTCTACAGCAACAACTTCTCTGACGCTGACATGAGGGTTATCGTCAACTGCACGAAGAATTGCCTCGTCCATTGCAAGGTGTCCTCGTCGTTCTAGGTCTTCCCGAGTCGCGAGTCATAGGCTGGAATGTTCCGTGCTCCCTAAGACGCCGATCAATTGCTTCGAACGTCTTCCTGTCGGGACACCTTCGTTCTGGAAATCTGTCTCGATACAAACGTACCGCGCCACGGCTATTGCCCCGTGCTAATCCATACATCAAATGGGCATCTGCCAACTCCGCATTTGTAAACATTGCACTGACTGCAAAACTACGTTCGTGTTGAACACTAACCTGTTGATGCTAGTACTGTAGAGCAATGAGTCGCATGTCAGCACAAGCACCGAAGTCAACATTACCTTCCTTCAATTGGGCCAACTGGCGGTGAATCGAAGAAGTACAGTACATACTGACTAAACTAAAATTGGCTCTGACATGCAAATTAAGCGTTTCCGGACACATGTCCACATGACATCTTTTCTTTATTTGTGTGTGAGGAATGTTTCTTGAAAGTTTGGACGTACTTTTTTGTAACACCCTGTATAAAGGCTAGTTTACACGACGAAATTAGGTTGCGCCACTCGCTGCGTGGAATGAGTTGCACGCAAGTGCTTTTATATATGACTGTAGACACGGCGACACCAGTATACACTTCAGTTTCGTTGTTTTGTGGGTCCCTGAGTCGTGTCTGAAATGAAACTTTTGGCAGTTGCACGTCGCGCGAGTTGTGATGGAGTTAAAGCTTGGTGTGTGGAATTGCTGCATAAGAAAAAAATAAGAAACATGTTTCGATTCGAGACTGGATGAAGTAAAGACGTCAGCTCGGTTGCTCAGCATCCTTGTTGAAATAAACGTTATAGTTCTGGGTGGAGATTTTAATTTGCCAGATATAGACTGGGAGATTCAAACGTTTATAACGGGTGGCAGGGACAAAAAATCCAGTGAAATTTTTTTAAGTTCAGTATCTGAAAACTACCTTGAGCAGTTAAACAGAGAACCGATTCGTGGCGATAACATATTAGACCTTCTGGTGACAAACAGACCCGAACTCTTTGATACAGTTAATGCAGAACAGGGAATCAGCGATCATAAAGCGGTTACTGCATCGACGATTTCAGCCGTAAATAGAATGATTAAAAAAAGGTAGCAACATTTTTCTGTTTAGAAAAAGTGACAAAAAGCACATTTCAGAGTACTTGACGGCTCAACACAAAAGTTTTGTCTGAAGTACAGATAGTGTTGTGGATCAGTGGACAAAGCTCAAAATCATCGTACAATATGCATTAGATGAGTATGTGCCAAGCAAGATCGTAAGAGATGGTACAACAACCGAGTTAGAAAACTGCTGCGGAAGCAAAGGAAACTTCACACCAAACATAAACATAGCCAAAGCCTTGCAGACAAACAAAAATTACACGAAGCGAAATGTAGTGTGAGGAGGGCTATGCGAGAGGCGTTCAATGAATTCGAAAGTAAAGTTCTATGTACTGACCTGGCAGAAAATCCTAAGAAATTTTGGTCTTATGTCAAAGCGGTAGGTGGATCAGAACAAAATGTCCAGACACTCTGTGACCAAAATCGTACTAAAAAAAAGGATGACAGACTAAAGGCCGAAATGCTAAATGTTTTTTTCCAAAGCTGTTTCACAGAGGAAGACTGCACTGTAGTTCCTCCTCTAGATTGTAGCACAGATGACAAAATGGTAGATGCCGAAATAGATGACAGAGTGATAGAAAAACAATGAAAATCGCTCAAAAGAGAAAGACCGCTGGACCTGATGGGATACCAGTTCGATTTTACACAGAGTGCGCGAAGGAACTTGCCCCCCTTCTTGTAGCGGCGTAATGCAGGTCTCTAGAAAAGCGTAGCGTTCCAAAGGATTGGAAAAGGGCACAGGTCATCCCCGTTTTCAAGAAGGGACGTCGAACAGATGTGCAGAACTATAGACCTATATCTCTAACGTCGATCCGTTGTAGAACTGTGGAACACGAATTATGTTCGAATATAATGACTTTTCTGGACACTAGAAATCTATTGTGTAGGAATCAGCATGGGTTTCGAAAAAGGCGATCGTGTGAAACCCAGCTCGCTCTATTCGTCCACGAGACTCAGAAGTCCATAGACACGGGTTCCCAGGTAGATGCCGTGTTTCTTGACTTCCGCAAGGCGTTAGATACAGTTCCCCACACTCGTTTAATGAACAAAGTAAGAGCATATGGACTATCAGGCCAATTGTGTGATTGTGTGATTTCAGGTGTGCCGCAGGAGAGTGTCGTAGGACCATTGCTATTCACAATATACATAAATGAGCTTGTGGATAATATCGGAAGTTCACTGAGGCTTTTTGCGGGTGATGCTGTAGTATATTGAGAGGTGGTAACAATGGAAAATTGTACTGAAATGCAGGAGGATCTGCAACGAATTGACGCATGGTAAAGGGAATGGCAACTGAATCTCAATGTCGAGAAGTGTAATGTGCTGCGAATACATAGAAAGAAAGATCCTTTGTCATTTAGCTATAATATAGCAGGTCAGCAACTGGAAGCAGTTAATTCCATAAATTATCTGGGAGTAGGCATTAGGAGTGCTCTCAAATGGAATGACCATATAAAATTAATCGTCGGTAAAGCAGATGCCATCCTGAGATTCATTGGAAGAATCCTAAGGAAATGCAGCCAGAAAACAAAGGAAGTAGGTTACAGTACACTTATTCGCCCACTGCTTGAATACTGCTCACCGGTGTGGGATCCGTACCAGATAGGGTTGATAGATGAGATAGAGAAGATCCAACGGAGAGCAGCGCGCTTCGTTACAGGGTCATTTAGTAATCGCGAAAGCGTTACGGAGATGATAGATAAACTCCAGTGGAAGACTCTGCAAGAGAGACGCTCAGTAGCTCGGTACGGGCTATTGTTGAAGTTTCGAGAACATACCTTCACCGAGGAGTTAAGCAGTATATTGCTAACTCCTACGTACATCTCGCGAAGAGACCATGAGGATAAAATCAGAGAGATTAGACCCTACACAGACGCATAGCGACAATCTTTCTTTCCACGAACAATACAGACTGGAATAGAAGGGAGAACCGATAGAGGTACTCAAAGTAACCCCCGCCACACACCGTCAGGTGACTTGCGGAGTATGGATGTAGATGTAGATGAATAATTTATAACGGAAGATCGAAGGAGTTCATTTAATTATCTTAGAATATCAGCAGAACTGTTCACGTTTCTTCTAAATAGAGTTAGTTATGCGATAAGGAATAAAGGTAATAATAAGGAATAATAATAAGGAATAAAGGTAATAATGCATTACAATGCATTAGGCACTGTCATCAGAACTGAAATTACATATCATATTGCGTGCATTACAATAGAGAACACTCTGCATGCTATAGATACGGTATTAGTTGATGAAGCTTTTTTTAATTAACACAGGTAGAATTACACCTGCTTGTATTTTTCTTAATTTAGTTGTATATGTGCTCCTAACTCAATAAACTTTGCCTTGCAGCTCAGATACTGTCAAACCATCTATGTTATGATCGCACACGACGGTCTCAGTGGCAGCAATATGTTGCTTATTTTTGTAATCAGCATCACTGAAATCCCAGCAACACCTATGCAAAGCATAGATATCCAAAAAAGCGAACATTATTCTTCGTTCCCGACTTCATATTTCAGTTTGTCTACACTCTACGAACACACATAACCTCAAAACTCATGCAACTAGTGTCGCCAAAGTTGGAACACGTCGAAAGTGTTTAGTTTCACCAACGAATTGCGCAAACGCGCGGCGCGCATGTTAAGTGGCCGGTAGCGCAGTTGCCTGCAACCTAGTGTTGTCGTGTAAACTAGACTTAAGACAACAAGTGTCTGGCGCAGCTGTCGGATGGGTTACTGCTGCTACAATGGCAGTTTATCAAGATTTAAGTGAGTTTGAAAATGGTGTTATAGTCGGCGCACGAGCAACGGGACACAGCATCTCCAAGGTAGTGATGAAGTGGGGATTTTCCCATATGACTATTTGACGAGTGTACTGTGAATATCAGGAATCCGATAAAACATCATATCTCAGACATCACTGTGGCCGGAAAAAGATCCTACAAGAATCGGACCAACGACGACTGAAGGGAATCGTTCAACGTGACAGATGTGCAACCCTTCCGCAGATTGCTGCAGATTTCGTGCTGGGCCATCAACAAGTGTCAGCGTGCGAATAATTAAACGAAACATCATCGATATGGGCTTTCTGAATCGAAGGCCCACTCGTGTATCCTTGATGATTGCACGACAGCCGGCCGCTGAGGCCGAGCGGTTCTAGGCGCTTCAGTCCGGAACCGCGCGCCTGCTACGGTCGCAGGTTCGAATCCTGCCTCGGGCATGGATGTGGGTGACGTCCCTAGGTTGGTAAGGTATAAGTAGTTTCTAAGTCTAGGGGACTGATTACCCCAGATGTTAAGTCCCATAGTGCTCAGAGCCATTTGAACCATTTTTGAGCTGCACGACACAAAGCTTTACGCCTCTCCTGGGACCATCAACTTCGGCATTGGACTGTTGACGACTGGAAACATGTTGCCCGGTCGGAATAGTCTTGTTTCGAATTGTATCGAGCGGATGGGCCTTGTACGGGAATGGAGACAGCCTCATGAATCCATGCACCCTGCATGTCAGCAGGGGACTGTTCAAGCTGGTGGAGGCTCTGTAATGGTGTGGGGCGTATGCACTTCGAGTGATATGGGACCCCTGATACGTCTAGATACGACTCCGACAGGTAACACGTACGTAAGCATTCCGTCTGATCACCTGCATCCTTTCATGTCGATTGAGTATTCCGACAGACTTGGGCAGTTCCATAGGACAATGCAAAACCCCACATGTCGAGAATTGCTTCAGAGTGGCTCCAGGAACACTCTTCTGAGTTTAAACAGTTCCGATGGCCAACAGACTCCCCAGACATGAACATTATTGAGCATTTGTGGGATGCTTTGCAACTAGCTGTTCGGGAGAGATCTCCATCCCCTCGTACTCTTACGGATTCATGGACTGTGCTGCAGGATACGTCGTGGCAGTTCCCTCCAGCACTGCTTCAGACACTGGTCGAGTCCAAGCCACGTCCTGTTGCGTCTCTTCTGTGTCCTTGTCAGATCCTACATGATATTAGGCAGGTGTACCAGTTTCTTTGGTTCTTCAGTATTTATATACAGGCAGAGTGGTCAGAAACAGTTTGAAAAGCTTGCATGAGTGACAAATATGTCTTAAGAAAGTAAGTTCGATACATAGCCCCATTTCCGAGTTAATTAGCATCAGGCCGTTGAGCGTGCAAACTCAAGCGGCCGCGAGATACGGTGTTGCAAAACGTGTTCTTCATTTGATTTCCTAAAACCGAAGAAGAGAGCGATACAAAAATTAGACATGGGACGGTAGTAAGGACTGAACGTGAGCCGAATTTTGAGTCGGCCGTGCGCTACCACCCACGCTTTGCGAACAGCTGCTACTAACTGTATCTGTTCGGCCTCTTGAATTTGCGCATGCAGTGGCCTCGTTGGCTATCTTCAGTACTAATTAGCTCGGAAATGGAGCAACCTTTCAAATTCTTTCCATAAGAATTATTTCTCAGCACAACCTATACTGCAACATTCTTACAAGCTTTTCAGTCTTGTTCTGAACACCCTATACTTACATGTGTGTGCGTTGTGTGTGATTCAGCTGCCCCTACCGATGGGTTTTATGCAACCCGCAACGCCTTAAAAACCCGTGGGAGAATTTCGTGTTTTCTCGCTCGTTATGTGTAAACTATTACTCCTACACAAAAAACAAACAGAGCCTTCTTGTAGGAAATTTAATGCAGGTAAATTTTGTACTGAGACAGATTCTCGTTGGAGGCCATAGTTTTCGAGTTATTCAAGAGAAATGCTTTTGATAGTCACTTTTGTATGTTTTCTTTGAATAATTCGAAAACTTAAGGGCTCTAGAGAAAACATATTTCAGTACAAAATTTAATACACTGAATTTTCCTACAAAAAGGTCCTGCTAATTTTTTCTGCAGGAATAATATTTCGGATGTAGCGAACAAGAGAATATGAAAATCTTGCACATGTGTTATTTGAAGACACTGCGAGGTTCATGAAACTCTCGGTGGTGGTAGCTGAATCACTCTTTATATATGAATATGTTCATACAAAGAACTTTTAAATTTGACTCGATTTTGTAAGCAATGAAACATCACATACCCTCTCAATCCGTGAAGTTTCATTTCGCTTCCTCCCCCTTTCTGGTGTTTAACTTTTTTGTTAGGCAGTATCTATATAATGCGTGTGTGTCTGCTGTAATTAGCATTCGATGGTGTTCATATACGTATGAAGGGTTGATCTGTAAAAGCCTGCCCTCCAGATATCTGACCACTCGTATTTTACATGCGAAACATTCCTCCATAAAAGAGCAAGGCGAAACTTTCTCGGGGATGCCAATATATTTTATTTTGTTATGTTTGTACTTGTTGTACACTAACATAAATCAGTGTCTCTTTATCTGTGAAATAGTCCTGTTTAAAATACACTCTAAGACAACAAAAAGACACACCTCGAAGGAATTATTCGAATGGGACGGAAATCAACAAATGTGATGTACATGTACAGAAAAACAAATGATTAGAATTTAACAGAGATTGGATGATTTATTCAGGAGAAAGACTTTGACAAATTGAGTAAGTCAGTTCGAAGCGGGACTCATCACTCAAGACAATTCTACGTCAGTCAATGAGGTTCCAGGCCGAAGACGTGTCTGGAGGCGCCCCGGACGCGATGGGATACCAACCTGACTGTCGCCCGAGATACGGCCCGATAACCAGAAGTAATGGTCAGCGACGCCATTTCTTTTCATAGCAGGACCTCTTTTGTACTCACCCGCGACACCCTTACAGCGGAGCGGTATGTCGACGATATTCTACGGCTCGTTTTATTGCCCGTCGTGGCAAGCCATCCTGCAATTACTTTTCACCAAGACAATGTCCGCACGGACACGACGGTAGTTGCTCCTGCCCGTCTTCGTACTTGCCAAATCCTGCCTTTGTCAGCAAGGTCACCGGATCTCTCCTCAGTTGAGAACGTTCGGAGCATTACGGGCAGGACCTTCCAACCATCTCGGGATTTTGCCAATCTAAAGCGCCAATTGGACAGAATCTGGCACGTTATTTCCCTGGAGGACGTCCAACAGCTCTGTCAATCAATGCCAATAAGAATAACTGCTTGCATAAGGGCCAGAGACGAACGAATATGACTTGCTCAGTTTTCAAAGCTCTTTCTCTTGAATAAGACACCCAATTTTTCTGATATTGTAATCATTTGTTCGTCTGTACGTGTACATCACATCTACCGATTTCCGTCCCTTTCGGATAATTCCTTCGTGGTGCGTCGTTTTTTTATCTTAGAGTGTAATTTATAAAGAAGTGTAATGAATTAACTGGAACATCATTCTATTATAAAAGTACACTCCTGGAAATGGAAAAAAGAACACATTGACACCGGTGTGTCAGACCCACCATACTTGCTCCGGACACTGCGAGAGGGCTGTACAAGCAATGATCACACGCACGGCACAGCGGACACGCCAGGAACCGCGGTGTTGGCCGTCGAATGGCGCTAGCTGCGCAGCATTTGCGCACCGCCGCCGTCAGTGTCAGCCAGTTTGCCGTGGCATACGGAGCTCCATCGCAGTCTTTAACACTGGTAGCATGCCGCGACAGCGTGGACGTGAACCGTATGTGCAGTTGACGGACTTTGAGCGAGGGCGTATAGTGGGCATGCGGGAGGCCGGGTGGACGTACCGCCGAATTGCTCAACACGTGGGGCGTGAGGTCTCCACAGTACATCGATGTTGTCGCCAGTGGTCGACGGAAGGTGCACGTGCCCGTCGACCTGGGACCGGACCGCAGCGACGCACGGATGCACGCCAAGACCGTAGGATCCTGCGCAGTGCCGTAGGGGACCGCACCGCCACTTCCCAGCAAATTAGGGACACTGTTGCTCCTGGGGTATCGGCGAGGACCATTCGCAACCGTCTCCATGAAGCTGGGCTACGGTCCCGCACACCGTTAGGCCGTCTTCCGCTCACGCCCCAACATCGTGCAGCCCGCCTCCAGTGGTGTCGCGACAGGCGTGAATGGAGGGACGAATGGAGACGTGTCGTCTTCAGCGATGAGAGTCGCTTCTGCCTTGGTGCCAATGATGGTCGTATGCGTGTTTGGCGCCGTGCAGGTGAGCGCCACAATCAGGACTGCATACGACCGAGGCACACAGGGCCAACATCCGGCATCATGGTGTGGGGAGCGATCTCCTACACTGGCCGTACACCACTGGTGATCGTCGAGGGGACACTGAATAGTGCACGGTACATCCAAACCGTCATCGAACCCATCGTTCTACCATTCCTAGACCGGCAAGGGAACTTGCTGTTCCAACAGGACAATGCACGTCCGCATGTATCCCGTGCCACCCAACGTGTTCTAGAAGGTGTAAGTCAACTACCCTGGCCAGCAAGATCTCCGGATCTGTCCCCCATTGAGCATGTTTGGGACTGGATGAAGCGTCGTCTCACGCGGTCTGCACGTCCAGCACGAACGCTGGTCCAACTGAGGCGCCAGGTGGAAATGGCATGGCAAGCCGTTCCACAGGACTACATCCAGCATCTCTACGATCGTCTCCATGGGAGAATAGCAGCCTGCATTGCTGCGAAAGGTGGATATACACTGTACTAGTGCCGACATTGTGCATGCTCTGTTGCCTGTGTCTATGTGCCTGTGGTTCTGTCAGTGTGATCATGTGATGTATCTGACCCCAGGAATATGTCAATAAAGTTTCCCCTTCCTGGGACAATGAATTCACGGTGTTCTTATTTCAATTTCCAGGAGTGTATTATCTTCGATAGTTTATGGCCAAAGAAGTTTATTCAAGGTTGGTCTAGCTTCATAAAGAGTCTCATCCTTCGTTTTCATCACGAAACTCTAGATTTGGAATCAACAATATAAGGAAAACGACAGATTGCTACCCACTGCGAAGACGACGCATGAGGTTGCAGACAGACATAACGAAAATATTATTACGATTTAACTTTCGGCTAAAGACTTCTTCAAATAAAACACAAAGGAACGCACACACACATTCATTCACACAAACGAGCACACCTCACGCACACAAGAATGCCATCTCCGGCAGATCGGAGCGGAATGAATATCTGTGTGTTTCTTCTGTGTTTTGTTTCCTGAAGAAAGCCTTGGCCAAAAGCTAAATCGTAACAATCTTTTCGTTGTGCCACTCTGAAACTCAACGTTTTATCTTTACGATCAGTAGCAATCTATCCTTTTCCTTGTATTGTTAAAAAAAGGTCTTTTCCAGTCTTTTATTTCGCAAGTGCGCCCTACCCTGCAAATATGTTTCTTTCCGGTACACGGAAAGTGTACTTCAGGAGAGAGGTAGGCATGCGCAAATGCTCTTCCTTGCCATACATAAGGCTGGTGTGGTCTTATCTCTCTTCAAGTAAATATCCACGACACGACACGGCCAATGACGATACTTGCCGAGGCTGCTCACAGGGTACCTGGAAACGCAGCTCCATGACGGTTCACCTAGCAGCCACTAACAAGTCCCATGTCGCCAAAGTTCTCACACAAGTCTCTGTATGTCCATCTTTTAAGAGATGGTTGTGGGACTCGGCTGGTCGCTGCGGGATGTCAAATCAAACACCTTTCAGACGTCTAATTTCCAAACTTATTTTATTTGGCTACCAGTTTCGGCGATTTACTACGTCATCTTCAGACCCCTGACCGACGTGCAGGAAGATTCCACCTCGGTTCTTGTCAAAACAGGGCCCGGCATTCAAATACTGGTATCTGCAGATTTCTGCTTGCTATAGCGATCGCTTCAACCGTAATCTGCCAACTGTACACAGTTTGGAAATTAGACGGCTGAAAGGTGTTCGATTTGACATCCTGTTCTCACACAACGTCCTCTACTTGTGTTCCTCTATTATTGGGTTATCTCCATTGCTGTTACACGTTCTGCTTCATTTGCCCACTCTTTGCTTTGACCAACTTCTACAGGGCAAATGCCTGGGTTTTCTGTTGTGGTTGCTTCAACCCTTCATTGTACGCCCCCGGTAACTGAGTGGTCAGCGCGACAGACTGTCCATCCTAAGGGCCCGGGTTCGATCCCCGGTTGGGTCGGAGATTTTCTCCGCCCGTGGACTGGGTGTTGTGTTGTCATCATTATCATTTCATCCCCACCGACGCGCAAGTCACCGAAGTGACGTCAAATCGAAAGACTTGCACCCGGCGAACGGTCTACCCGTCTGGAGGCCCTAGTCACACGACGTTTTTTAACTCTTCTTTCCTTCCGACAGGTTTCCAATTACTTCAAGAACGCATTTGATATTTCGTTCAGTTTGTTCCGTTACTTTTCTTTTGTCAGTGTTACAGAAATCAATTTATTTTGGAAGATTTCTTATTATCGTCTGTCACTACTGACTGTCTGTTGCACTCCCATATCACGTGATCCTGTGTTCCTACACACCCACACTCACATGAATTGCTAGGTATTCGGCTTATTCGTTTCAGGTAACTAGGGCATGATTCATGTCCGTTCAAGTAGTGACTCATAGCGTTTGGGGGATTCGCGTATCTTAAGCTAAGCCGCTTCTTTACGTTCGGGAGGAAACAGTAAATACGTTTACCTGTTGTCGCTGTGCCCCAGGAACGTACCATTCCCGCTGATGGTCAGCTTAAATTTCTTGTTTAGTTCTTACAAGTTGTCCCAAGATTTTCTACGGCTTTTGAACGTCTACCTTCTTTAATCAGTGATATGTACCCTTCTTCCAAAATTGCACGTTTGTTGACATGATTCCTAAAACGACTTACAGGGCTGCAGCCGGTGTAGTTCTGTATGCACATGCAAAACCAAGAATAACCCTTCGTTCTGCACAAACCAGCGCTTGGGCTGATTTCACCAGTTGCAGCCTATGAGCCCAGACGCTAGGTTCGTAGTCTGCAATAACTACCATAATGGCCTTTAAAGGTACATTCCAACATTTTTTAATGGGAATCCAAATATATTCTGTCCTGTATTCGCTGTTTTGTGCGTTATGCAAACTCCTTTTTCTCAAAAATGTTGGCTGTGAGATGAGAAATTTTGTTTCTCTTCTAACAGCATTTCCAGATGTTTGGTGGCCTCTTGCTTTGAAGTTGGGGGATTTCTGCTTCTTGAGAGCTTCCCTTTAAGCAGCAGGTAAACTCTTTTGTGTGCGATCATCTGGAGTTTATTCTCTATAAACCACTCTTGCAGCGATTATAGAGCGCGTTTGCAGTTGTCTTTTATTTTGCAACTTGAATCTATAGCTACCACTGATAACGCACATCGATCTTGCTTTCCTCATGGCTGCTACCTTTCCTGGCAGTAGCTCATGGGTAACATCCCAAATTACGGGGTCACAAACGGAGTGTTGTTGACATCCTTTAGTTAGGGGCCGGCCGGTGTGGCCGAGCGGTTCTAGGCGCTTCAGTCTGGAACCGTGAGACCGCTACGGTCGCAGGTTCGAATCCTGCCTCTGGCATGGATGTGTGTGATGTCCGTAGGTTAGTTAGGTTTAAGTAGTTCTAAGTTCTAGGGGACTGATGATCTCAGATGTTAAGTCCCATAGTGCTCAGAGCCATTTAAACCATTTAGTTAGGTCATTTACTAACTGTTTACTACAGCAAGTTTCTTTGGCTCATATCCCACAGATATAATCTCTTAGACGTCTGATGCCCTGTAGCTGTGAAAATAAGGCTGGTCACAATAAATTATGAAATGCTTCCGAAAGTCCACCAACATTCCCACGATATACTTTTCATGTAGATACTGACGAAGCGTAAAACGCTGTTTGTGAGATCCTCCGTCTACTTTTTCTTACTAAAACCACACTTATTGGGGTCTATGCTTGTAAGAGTCCTCTGAGTCCCTAATCATCCACACAAAACAACCCCCATTAAGTTTAAGAGGCGTATTGGCCTGTGTGACTTCGCTATTATTGGATCAATATGGTGGTGCCCGCTATCTTCCAGACATTCGTTATTTTACCATGAAGAAGACATTGATTTTATAATTGTGTAGGCAGGGCTGGATGCTGTCTTTTAGTGCCTAGAGAATCACGGCTTTTACTCTGGCAGGCTCTGCAGCTTTATTCTACTTCAATGTCAGAATGGTCGTCCTCAGTTGATTATCTCTTTCTAAACTTACATTGACTGGGGTTGATGCCTGTAAGATTCGTGTAAGTTTATAATCGTCCACACGAAAGTTTGCCTTGAATCTTCTCCATTAATTTCAAGAGGCATACTGGCCGGTAGGACTTCACTCCTGTCCCTTTTTCAATATATCGTGATATCCGCTGTTTCTCAAACATTCGATATTTTCCTGGAAAAAGACATTCATTGTGTAATTGAGTAAGGTATGGCAGCACTCTATCTTTTATGCCTGCAGAACCACGGATTTCATTCTGCCAGGCCCTGGAGTCTTATTCCTCTTCAACTTCAGAATGATGGTGATGTTTCGTTTGTGGGCGTTCAACTGCACGATCCTCAGTGCCCGTACAATGTCGCAATTTTTACACATTCCAATTTTTTACACAGTCCACTCTAGCCATTGTCACGAATGATGAGGATTATGATGATGATGATGAAATGATGAGCACAACACAAACACCCAGTCCCCGGGCAGAGAAAATCCCCAGCCCGGACGGGAATCGAACCCGTGATCCCGTGATTCAGAGGCAGCAAACTTCAGAGTGACTTTAGTCACTTCTTCACAAACAAGAATTACGATCTGCCAGCAGCATCTCCATTGAAAGTTCTTCTGTATCGTCCCATGGTCTCGCCTTGGTCTCGTAGAGCCGAAGACCGTAGGTGACATTATGTTTTGTACCACCAGTGTATATGGCGTGTCTCAGACAACAGAAGTTCTTTTTATGAAGTATTCCCCTCGTTGTTACTTCGTAAACTTATCTGTTTTTTTTTTTTTTTTTTTTTTTTTTATTTCGACGTGGTGCAGCCGTAAATTTGTAGTCAGAGCAGCTATCGCTTTCAGGTAGAATTTTCTGTGTTTTGCTCCTTAGTTTTTGCAGGTCGTTGCTCTACACTGCCTTCGGATCTCCAGGACTTAACTTTTTGAAATGAATTGTTATCTTTTGCGATTTCTAGATTGCTATTTGTTTTTTGTCTCACTTCATCAATTTCACACTCTCCGTGGGTGTACGGTGGAAGTTTAACTTTTGCCATTAGAAGTTCCCAATTCTCCCTTTGTAAGTTGTGTGCTCTTCTTATGAAATTCGACCTACCCTCTTCCGTGTTGTATGAATGCGATAAAAATATGTAAGGTTATGTTTACTGGCTTAAGACCTTCTCACACTGTCGACTACACTATCTAACTACAGGCGTTTCGACTGGGTAGGCGACGTCAATGTTTGATGACGCACCGGCTATGTCGTGATGTGTGGGAAGTTTTAAAGGTATGTAGGCGATATGTGAGCCTAGTTACAGAATTAAAACTTGCAGCTCCATTCCTATCATCATTTTCTTTGTTGAGTCGAAGCGGTGATTTTGTCTTTGCATAGTGTGACTGGTCTTGTGCCTTGAGTCACGGTAATTTCTAACATACGTCCAGTGTGGCTTCCGTAGGCATCGCTCTGCAGTCGATCATCTCGTTACTTGGTCAATCCACATCGGGGCCACTTTCTGCAGTAGTGTTAGACTGCATCTGGGAAAGGCATATGACACTTGCTGGAGGATGAGAATCCTGCACATATTTGAAAGATGGGGCTATCGAGGACACCTGCCCCACTTTATTAGAAATTTTTTAAAAGGTCAGGTGGGTTCTGTTTTATCGGGCTCTTTTATTCAGGACAATAGGGTACCTCAGGGTTACGTGCAGAACATACCCTTATTTGCTATAGCGATAACCCCATTACTGACTGTCTCCCGTAGGGTGTCTCAAACTCTCTCTTCATCGACAATTTCGTGGTGTATTGCAGCACTCGGCGGACATGTTTCATTGAGTGATGTCTCCAGCGCTGTTTCGCAGGGCGTGGACAACAGCTTCCACTTTTCCACCGAAAAAACAATCTGTATGAATTTCTAGCAGCAAAAGGAATATCTCTTACCATCTTTACATCTCTATCCCACTGGTCTTCCGTTCTAAAAAATGTTCAAATGTGCGTGAAGTCTTATGGGCCTTAACTGCTAAGGTCATCAGTCCCTAAGCTTACACACTACTTAACCTAAATCATCATAAGGACAAACACACCCATGCCCGAGGGAGGACTCGAACCTCCGCCAGGACCAGCCGCACAGCCCATGACTGCAGCGCCCTTGATCGCTCGGCTAATCCCGTGCGGCTCTTCCGTTCGCCGAACCATGAAGTTCTTTGCGTAGAAATGTATGTTGACCTCCCCCCCCCCCATCCCCTCCACGCACACATATTTTACTTGGCAGCTCGCTGTATCAATTATCAGAAAGCCCTGCGCGTTTTGAGTGGCACCTCATGGGGAGCATTACGGACAGTTGTTCTTCGTTTATATCATACCTTTCTCAAATGGAAGCTGGACTCTGGATGGATCGTATATTCACGACTATCCATCTTACGTCGCTTTAACGCGACTCACCACCACGGGGTCCGTCTGGCTACTGGTGCATTCCCCATCAATCCAGTCATCAGCCTCTATGCGAAATCTGCCGAATTAACCGCCGTGGTATCCATCTCTGAAAATACACTTGCCGATCGTCCTGCTGCCACTCACCTTATACTCCCAACAATATGCGTCGCGCTACTAGTTCGTTATTTTCTCCTGGTGTTTACTTTCGTATTCTTCTACATTCCCGAAGGGTTAGAGTCTTCCCCCACTCCATGGTTTCGTGCAGAGGTCTGTGGTGCCATCTTGCATTTATTTTGTTTCCAAAGCAAACAACTCCAGCTTCGATCATTCGCATGAAATTTCCTGAGCTTCGCATGCAGTTTGAGGAGAGCACCTTCATTTACACTGATGGCTGTAAGGATGACAGTGGTATGGGATGCGTCTTTATTGTCGCTGAAGAAGTTCCAGATATCGCCTTTTAGACCAACGCTCGGTTTTTACGGCAGAGCTATTTGTCCCTTATCAGGCTACCTCTCCATCTTGTAACATGAAATCTCTAAATCTGATGTAAGCTCTGATTCCCCCACTGCTGTCCAGAGCCTTCGTCCTATAGTACAACTGGTCTGCAGCTTTTAGTTTGTTCAAATATATTAGCATCTTGTGAGAATACAGAAAATAAACACTGGAGTGCAAAACTTCAGGACGAACGTAACTCATGCATGGCGTTTCGCCACCAAATAACACACACTTCAATGAAAGTTGGACCATATATAGAAAGAATTAATACAGTATAATGACAAAAGTCATGGAATGCCTCATAATATCGTGTCAGACCTCAATTTGCCCGGCTTAGTGCTGCAGCTCGACGTAGCATGGACTCAACAAGTCGCTGGGAATCCCCTGCAGCAATATTGAGCGATGCTGCCTCTGTAGCCGTCCATAATTGCGAAAGTGTTGCTAATGCAGCCTCTCGATTATGTGCCATAAATGATAGGTGGGATTCATGTCAGGCGATCTGGGGGGCCAGATCATTCGATCGAACGGTCCAGAATGTTCTTCAAATCAGTCGCGAACAGTTGTGGCCCGGTGCCGTGACATCGTTGTTTGGGAGCATGAAGTCCATGAATGGGTGCAAATGGTCTCCAAGCAGCAGAACATAACCATTTTCAGTGAATGATCGGTTCAGTTGGACCAGAGGACCCAGCCCATTCCATGGAAACACAGGCCACACCATTATGGAGCCACCACCAGCTTGGACAGCTCTTACCAACTGAAATTGAGACTCATCTGACCAGACCGCCGTTTTCCAGTAGTGTGTGGTGCAACCGATATGGTGACGAGTCCAGGAGAGGTGCTGCAGGCGATGTCGTGCTGTTCGTAAAGGAACTCGTGTCAGTTGTCTGTTGTCATAGCCCACTAACGCTACATTTCGTCGGTTTTCCCTAACGGGTAAGTTCGTCGTACGTCCCACTTTGATTTGTGCGGTTATTTCACGCAGTGTTTCTTGTCTGTTAGCACTGACAACTCTACGCAAACGTCGCAGACTCTCGGTCGTTGAGTGAAGACCGTCGACCACTGTGTTGTCCGTGGTGAGAGGTAATGCCTGAATTTTGGTTTTCTCGGCACAGTCTTGAAAATGTGGATCTCGAAATAATGAACTTCCTAACGATTTCCTATGCGTCTGGCTCCAGCTACCATTCCGCGATCAAAGTCCGTTGATTCCCATCGTGCGGGAATAATCACATTGGAAACCTTTTACATGGATCACCTGAGAACAAAGGACAGCTCCGCCAATGCACTCCACTTTTATACCTTGTGTACGCCATCTGTATATGTGCGTGTCACTATCCCATGACTTTTGTCACCTCAGTATGTAGTACAGGAGGTAACTGAAAGTATACGCAATGACGCGAGCAGAAATGACACTTTTATTCAAAGACAATAATTACACTTTAGTCACCCGATTTTGATCTAGTGTAGCATTTCTTTTCATGTATGGTCAAAGTTTCATTGATATGTTACTTTCCATCATGTGAAAGTTACTTTCGTCCTTAAGTTTTGAACACCTCTGCATATTAGTGCTGAGATAACGTTGTTGTCAAAGGGCAGAGTGATTTTCGTTATTTGTCCTAAAAACTATGGTTGCCATCATAACGTTTGGTCCTTATGAGCCGCGCGGAGCGTCATGTCACGGACTGCGCGGCCCCTCCCGCAAAAAATGTTCAAATGTGTGTGAATTCCTAAGAGGCCAAACTGCTAAGGTCCCTAGACTTACACACTACTTAAACTAACTTATGCTAAGAACAACACACACACACATGCCCGAGGGAGGACTCGAACCTGCGGCAGGAGAGGCAGCGAAGTCCGTGACATGGCGCCTCTAACCGCGCGGCCACTCCGCGCGGAGCACTTCCCTCTGGAGGATCGAGTCCTCCCTCGGGCGCGGGTGTGTGTGTGTTTGTCCTTAGGATAATTTAGGTTAAGTAGTGTGTAAGCTGAGGGACTGATGACCTTATCAGTTACGTCTTATAAGATGTCACACACATTTGAACATTTGAATTCACACACAATTGAATGAATAGGAAAGTAGGAATGCGGGTAAGCTACTACAAACAGCATAGTGAACGCATTATTGTGGCCAAGGGATACGAAGCCCACACCTACTACAGTAGTACAAGTTTATATGCCAACTAGCTCTGCAGATGACGAAGAAATTGAAGAAATGTATGATGAAATAAAAGAAATTATTCAGATAGTGAAGGGAGACGAAAATTTAATAGTCATGGGTGACTGGAATTCAAGTGTAGGAAAAGGGAGAGAAGGAAACGTAGTAGGTGAATATGGATTGGGGCTAAGAAATGAAAGAGGAGGCCACCTGGTAGAATTTTGCACAGAGCACAACTTAATCATAGCTAACACTTGGTTTAAGAATCATGATAGAAGGTTGTATACATGGAAGAACCCTGGAGATACTAAAAGGTATCAGATAGATTATATAATGGTAATACAGAGATTTAGGAACCAGGTTTTAAATTGTAAGACATTTCCAGGGGCAGATGTGGACTCTGACCACAATCTATTGGTTATGACCTGTAGATTAAAACTGAAGAAACTGCAAAAAGGTGGGAATTTAAGGAGATGGGACCTGGATAAACTGAAAGAACCAGAGGTTGTACAAAGTTTCAGGGAGAGCATAAGGGAACAATTGACAGGAATGGGGGAAGAAATACAGTAGAAGAAGAATGGGTAGCTTTGAGGGATGAAGTAGTGAAGGCAGCAGAGGATCAAGTAGGTAAAAAGACGAGGGCTAGTAGAAATACTTGGGTAACAGAAGAAATATTGAATTTAATTGATGAAAGGAGAAAATATAAAAATGCAGTAAATGAAGCAGGCAAAAAGGAATACAAACGTCTCAAAAATGAGATCGACAGGAAGTGCAAAATGTCTAAGCAGGGATGGCTAGAGGCCAAATGTAAGGATGTAGAGGCGTATCTCACTAGGGGTAAGATAGATACTGCCTACAGGAAAATTAAAGAGACCTTTGGAGATAAGAGAACCACTTGTACGAACATCAAGAGCTCAGATGGAAACCCAGTTCTAAGCAAAGAAGGGAAAGCAGAAAGGTGGAAGGAGTATATAGAGGGTCTATAAAAGGGCGATGCACTTGAGGACAATATTATGGAAATGGAAGAGGAGATAGATGAAGATGAAATGGGAGATACGATACTGCGTGAAGAGTTTGACAGAGCACTGAAAGACCTGAGTCGAAACAAGGCCCCCGGAGTAGACAACATTCCATTGGAACTACTGACGGCCTTGGGAGAGCCAGTCCTGACAAAACTCTACCATCTGGTGAGAAACATGTATGAAACAGGCGAAATACCCTCAGACTTCAAGAAGAATATAATAATTCCAATCCCAAAGAAAGCAGGTGTTGACAGATGTGAAAATTACCGAACAATCAGTTTAATAAGCCACAGCTGCAAAATACAAACACGAATTCTTTACAGACGAATGGAAAAACTAGTAGAAGCCGACCTCGGGGAAGATCAGT
Source organism: Schistocerca cancellata (assembly GCF_023864275.1). Taxonomy (NCBI): domain Eukaryota; kingdom Metazoa; phylum Arthropoda; class Insecta; order Orthoptera; family Acrididae; genus Schistocerca; species Schistocerca cancellata. The sequence goes on along the minus strand of NC_064627.1, from coordinate 506,922,476 downwards.
TTGGATTCCGGTGAAATACTGGAACACGTGAGGCAATACTGACCTTACGACTTATCTTAGAAGAAAGATTAAGAAAAGGCAAACCTACGTTTCTAGCATTTGTAGACTTAGAGAAAGCTTTTGACAATGTTGACTGGAATACTCTCTTTCAAATTCTGAAGGTGGCAGGGGTAAAATACAGGGAGCGAAAGGCTATTTACAATTTGTACAGAAACCAGATGGCAGTTATAAGAGTCGAGGGACATGAAAGGGAAGGAGTGCTTGGGAAGGGAGTAAGACAGGGTTGTAGCCTCTCCCCGATGTTATTCAATCTGTATATTGAGCAAGCAGTAAAGGAAACAAAAGAAAAATTCGGAGCAGGTATGAAAATCCATGGAGAAGAAATAAAAACGTTGAGGTTCGCCGATGACATTGTAATTCTGTCAGAGACAGCAAAGGACTTGGAAGAGCAGTTGAACGGAATGGATGGTGTCTTGAAGGGAGGATATAAGATGAACATCAACAAAAGCAAAACGAGGATAATGGAATGTAGTCGAATTAAGTCGGGTGATGTTGAGGGTATTAGATTAGGAAATGAGACACTTAAAGTAGTAAAGGAGTTTTGCTATTTGGGGAGCAAAATAACTGATGATGGTCGAAGTAGAGAGGATATAAAATGTAGACTGGCAATGGCAAGGAAAGCGTTTCTGAAGAAGAGAAATTTGTTACCATCAAGTATAGATTTAAGTGTCAGGAAGTCATTTCTGAAAGTATTTGTATGGAGTGTAGCCATGTATGGAAGTGAAACATGGACGGTAAATAGTTTGGACAAGAAGAGAATAGAAGCTTTCGAAATGTGGTGCTACAGAAGAATGCTGAAGATTAGATGGGTAGATCACATAACTAATGGGGAAGTATTGAATAGGATTGGGGAGAAGAGAAGTTTGTGGCACAACTTGTCCAGAAGAAGGGATCGGTTGGTAGGACATGTTCTGGGGCATCATGGAATCACCAATTTAGTATTGGAGGGCAGCGTGGAGGGTAAAAATCGTAGGGGGAGACCAAGAGATGAATACACTAAGCAGATTCAGAAGGATGTAGGTTGCAGTAGGTACTGGGAGATGAAGAAGCTTGCACAGGATAGAGTAGCATGGAGAGCTGCATCAAACCAGTCTCAGGACTGAGGACCACAACAACAACAGCAATTGAATATTTGTTGGTCCTTGTGTGCAGATGTTGGCAGGAACAGTGTTTATCCTTTCCTTGAGTAGCTTTAGTGGATACATATAATGTGCATATCTGTCTCTTCTGCGACTTTCTTTAATTTCTGCAAGATGGTTGCATATCTCATACCATTTATCAGATGAAGAGACCTTCAGACCGTCTAATCAAGGACTTAGATGAGTCTTACGTCTTGTCCTGAGAACTAGCGGCTTTTCTCGCGACGACCCGTAGTTTTCGTGAAAGTCGATGCTGAAGTTTCATACTCACATCCTACACGTATAGCGCGAATTCTCTTTCGACTAAGCGAGCGTAATTCAGTGGCTAAGGTTTGTGGCTGTCAAGCTCCTGATGTCAGTTCAAATCCTGCCGGTGTATTTTTCTTTACAATATTGATTCGTGGGGAGGGCAGAGTAATCAGATACCTTACGCTGAAATCTTGGTAGCTGAAAGAAAAAGAAACTTGCAACTACACCGTAAAAATTATCCCACCAAAATTTACTCCACTTTGCCATCACTATGACGTTTATTTTTGCAAAGAAATTCAATCACTGCCTATTTACTGAAGACTAATATAGAAATCGCTTTGGGGGAAGATTCCATGGCAACGAATTCTTTAATTCCAAATCAGTTCAGTGCAGCTTTCACAGGAATGATCAAATACGCGTGGTTCGCATCGAAGTTGGTCGAAGAAAGAACACTCTTTTTGAATCCAAACTACTGTGTTTTCCAGTATCGTTTCTGAAAAATCCGTGTGACTTCAACGTTCTACAGACTTGTGTTTCGGCTGCTTCTACGACAATTACCATCCGGAATTCTGTTCTAGCACATAAATAGATACGAGTGATAGCGAGTAAGACGACTCTGTATTCTATTTTGTAACAAACGCTGTAATGATTGATTTATAAATGAAATTACTACCGCGAAAATGACTGCTTTTGAAAAATATTGCATTACATATTCTAATTAATGATGTTGGGACGATGAAACTGAAAAAAGTACACGAGTAGACTTTAATCCGGTGTCTCTAGTCTGGCAGTCGTGAACCTCAACCGCTGCGCTACGCTCACTTGGCCGAAATACACTGAAGCGCCAAAGAAACTGATATAGGCATGCGTATTCAAATACAGAGATATGTAAACAGGCACAATACGGCGTTGCGGTCGGCAACACTTATAAAAGACAACAAGTGTCTGGCGCAGTTGATAGATCGGTTACTGCTACTACAATGGCAGGTTATCAAGATTTAAGTGAGTTTGAAGATGGTGTTATAGTCAGCGCACGAGGGTTTGGACACAGCATCTCTGAGGTAGCGACGAAGTGGGGATTTTCCCTACGACCATTTCACTAGTGTACCGAGAATGTCAGGAATCCGGTAGAGGTTGGCCGAGGTGGCCGAGCGGTTCTAGGCGCTACAGTCTGGAACCGTGCGACCGCTACGGTCGCAGGTTCGAATCCTGCCTCGGGCATGGATGTGTGTGATGTCCTCACGTTAGTTAGGTTTACGTAGTTCGAAGTTCTAGGGGACTGATGACCTCAGAAGTTAAGTCCCATAGTGCTCAGAACCATCTTTTGAATCCGGTAGAACATCAAATCTCCGACAGCGTTGTGGCCGGAAAAAGATCCTGCAAGAAAGGGACCAACGACGACTGAAGACAATCGTTCAACGTGACAAAAGTGCATCCCTTCCGCAAACTGCTGCAGACTTCAGTACTGGGCCATCGACAAGCGTCAGCTTGCGAAACATTCAACGAAACATCATCGATATGAGCTTTCGGAGCCGGAGGCCCACTCGTGTACCATTGATGACCGCGCGACACTTGATGGCTGTTGATGGCTGGAAACATGTTGCCTTCTCGGACGTGTCTCGTTTCAAATTGTATCGAACGGATGGACGTGTGCGGGTATGGAGACAAAGTCATGAATCCTTGGACCGAGCTTGTCGGCAGGGGACTGTTCAAGCTGGTGGAGGCTGTGTAACGGTGTGGGGCATGTGCAGTTGGAGTGATATGGGACCCCTGATACGTCTAGATACGATTCTGACAGGTGACACTTACGTAAGCATCCTGACTGATCACCTGCATCCATTTATATCCATTATGCATTCCGGAGGACTTGGGCAATTCCAGCAGGACAATGCGTCACCCCACACGTCCAGAATTGAAACAGAGTGGCTCCAGGAACACACTTCTGAGTTTAAACACTTTCGCTGGCTAACGAACTCCCCAGACATGAACATTATTCAGCATATCTGGGATGCTGTGCAGCCCCCTCGTACTGTTACGGATTCATGGACCGCCCTGCAGGATCAATTCCATCCAGCACTGCTTGAGACATTAGTCGCGTCTACGCCACTTCGTGTTGCGTCACATCTGCGTCATCGTGGGGGCCCTACACAATATTAGGGAGGTGTACCAGTTTGTTTGGCTCTTCACTGTGTGACTAACGCTACAGGTATGGTAGGTACTCACAAAACTTCAATGTCGGTTTTCTCGGAAAGAAGGTTCCGTCGCATGTAAAGCAAGTAGCTAGCTCCTCAGAACAGGTTCCCCTACAAGATATCTAGTACTCATCGAAATCCCTGATTAACAGGTGTGATGGTTTCCTTGCGGACTACTTCTAATTCATTCGTGGATATCTGGTGTGCATTTAGCGTTAAGGCACCAGTATTCTAAAATCAAAAATAATTCGGTCGTACATTTTAACAGACTAACAGTAGGGATGATTGAACTCACACGGATTTTAGCCAACAATCGTCCTTTCCTCGAATAATTCGTGACTGAAAGAGGAAATGAGGGAAGTGACAGTGGTACACCAGTACCCTCCACCACATACCATATGTTGGCTTAGGCCGGTATTACACTATCAAATTTCTTTGTCAAAGATTTGATCAAAGATGTTATCAAATATTCCGTCAAATATATTTGACAAAGATCTTTGACGTAGCGCTAGAAGGGATATTACACTGTCATCATATTTTTCGTCAAAGTTCGAGATGGCTGACAGCAACAACTTGTTATTAACCGCAGCAGTTGCATGTACCACAATTACACTGTGTGCACGTGTGGAAGAGAAGCGGGGGGAAAAAGGAAACATCCTTGGGTGAAGCCGTGGGTTTTACGACGACACGATAAAAGCATTCGACAAAACTTGTTACGTGAGTTTATAGTGGAGGACGCCAAGTCGTACATCAATTACTTAAGAATGGATGAGCATACATTTCTGTATGTGCTCAATGAAGTGTATCCTCATATCACAAAGCACAATATTCACTTAAGAACTGCTACATCTGCAGAAGACAGGCTCACTGTAACACTCCGATTCCTTGCTACAGGAGAGGGTTAGGTAAGGTCAGGTCAGGTCTCCAATCTTCTTAATCTATTTTTGTGTTCAGCGTGCCTCAAGTTGTAAAGCGCCTCATCACCTTCATACATCTCTATTAATTTTGTAGTTGTCGGCACACACCAATTGTATTTACCGGCAATGTTTATAAAAACACTACAGACAACAGAATGCTGCAGCGATGCTAGCGCTCCATGTGGTAACATGTCACATTGCAGTAAACAGAAGAAAAGCGACTTCTTTGATCAAATCTACAACGAGGCCCTAGAATTGATCAAATATTGGACGACATTTGAAAAAATTCCCTATTCATCATCATCATCATCATCATCATCATCATCATCATCAGCCAATTCAGTCATTAAATGATGTGGCCTCTTCGAGTCGTCGATTGAGGTAGGCTTTCAGCAGTCTTGGCGATCTTGTTGATGTCTTTGTCCCATCTGGCTGGTGGTCTTCCTCTAGGCCTCCGGTGCCCTCTCGGACTCCACTCCAGTACTAGCTTCGTCCATCTGTTGTCTTTTCTTCTTGCGACGTGGCCAGCCCACTGCCATTTCAAGGATCCTACTGTCTCTAAGATGTCATTAACCTTCGTCACAGACCGGATGTCATCTGCCCTTTTCCTATCCTTCCTTGTATAGTGCAGTATTGATCTCTCCATAGCTCTCTGTGCTGTCCTCAGTTTCCCTTTTGTAAATGAGTTCAGTGTTCATGTCTCGCAGCCATACGTCATCACAGGAAGAATGCATTGATCAAATACTGCTTTCTTCAGATTTACTGGCATTTTTGATCTGAATACTTTTGAATTCTTCTCAAATGCTTGCCAGCCAAGCTTGATGCGTCGATAGATTTCTGGCCTTATGTCTCCCTTCATATATATAATCTGGCCAAGGTAGACATATTCACTGACCTCTTCTAATAGACTGTTCTTGACTTTCACATCTCCAGCTGGGATCCATTTGTTGGAAATTACTTTTTTTTGGAAAGGTTCATGTTCAAGCCAACCAGCTGACATTCCGATGCAAGATCTGTAACTAAGTTTTGGAGCTCTACGAATTCTTTGGCCAATAAGACAATATCATCAGCAAATCTCAAGTTGGTAAGCCTTCTTTCATTAATTCTAATTCCGTTACCTTCCCAGCTCAGCTTTGAAATAGCCATTTCCAAAACAGCAGAGAACAGTTTTGGGGAGTAGGATCGCCTTGCTTGACACCCCTCATGATGCGGAATTCTTGAGTTGATTCGCCGATGTTAACATAAGCTGAAGAATTCTCGTAGATTTTCCTGAGCACTTCAATGTATGCTGCTCCCACTCCTTGCTCACTCAAAGCTTGGAGGACAGCTACATGGCTAACGGAGTCAAATGCCTTTTCAGAGTCAACAAAGGCAATGCAGAGAGGCAGTTGGTATTCATTCGCTCTGCTTATCACTTCACTAACGGTCAGAATGTGGTCAATAGTGGTAAAATTGCGAAGTTCCCTATTACACCATCAAATATCTTTGACAAAGGTATTGGACAAAGATATCTGACAAAGAAATTTGATAGTGTAGTACCAGCCTTAGGGAGTATACATGTTGATGCTGAGGATGAAACTTTCTCGGTTGGAACTACCTTAATGGAATCCATATACTGAAGAAATATGGAACCGACTGCATTGGTGTGCAAGGGGACCACATCGAAAAATTAGAGGATTTTCGCAGAAGGAAAGACAATCCGTGGCAGGCTGTGCTGCCCTCGTGTGTGTGTGTGTGTGTGTGTGTGTGTGTGTGTGTGTGTGTGGCCGCTGGCGTGCGCGCAGTGCTGCTAGTGATGGGGAGCTCGTGAATGAGTCGTTCAAATGAACGCTTCACTCCTGTGAAGTGTGAACTAACCACTCAATTTCAATGAACTGGTACTTCAAACTCTTCAGATGGCACACTCCACACTTTTTTCTAGTTCACTCACTCTCTTCCCCTCTCCCTCACCCACGTCACTCATCCTCCCTTCACTTCAGTCCTCCCTGTGCTGCCTGTCGACGAATCGCGTGGTGTTTGTAGGGAACGATAGGTTTAGGAGGGGCGGGGGATGTGAGGGGCGAGGAGAAGACAGCGTCAGCTGCTACCTGCAGTGCTGACATCATTACCCGTGACTATTTGTGCAGTTAAACTTCGCGTCTACGGGTAGCCTACCGTTGGCAGCGCTTGAAGACAAATGAGTATTAAAGATGGAAACGAAGAGGCTATCTGTGTGAGCACGCACAGCCAACATGAAAATAAAAGGTTTGTTAATAACACTGAAAGAGGGATTTTACCTGAAATCGTACCAATGACTACAGGTGACAGTTTACGTTTTGAATCTAGTGGGTTATTATTGTCAACAAAAATAAAATCTACAGGAAAACTTCTGAATAATTACTTAACGTAGGTATATAGACTTTGTGACTGTTAAACATACTCATTCTATTTTGGATTAAATTTTAAAAGGAACATAAAATTGGACTGCATTTCGTTGGTAGCCCTATTTTTCAGTCCATGAATACAACAAATTATGTTTCATTTGGCAGATAAAGACTTTTTTGGGCGCTTCACGAGAAAATGTCGAGCAAGATTAAATGTAGTACCTTCTTTATACGTGACAGCCTTCTCTGTTTATCTTTCCTTTGTCCCCTTCGACCATGCTCTATTTAAGATAACTCAGACGCTGTAAGAGCGTAAAACGTTGCGTGCACGTTACTCCATAGTTCCGCCATCTGTTGATAAAATTGTGAAGTATTACGAAGCTTTATTGTATGAGCGAGGCGAAGCGAGCGTAGCAGCGGCTGAGCGGCGAACTGGGCAACTTCCCTAGGCTTCCATACTTCACGAATGAACTACTTCATTTGAACGCTTCACGGCAAAGAGTGAAATGAATGAAGTAGTTCACGGGAATGAACGAGTTCGACCCACCTCTAAGTGCTGCAGTGCGCGGCTGTGGGCAGGTGCTGCTGGAGCCTGGCGCCGAGGTGCGGCTGGCGGAGGACCTGCGCTGCGACTGCGGCGACGGCACCGGCGACGCGCGCCGGCCCGCGCTCGTGCGGCTCGTCTGCCGCGGCGACCGCATCCTCATCGACGACGGCAGCATCTCGCTCATCGTCATCGAGGTCAGTTCTCGCACCGCACACCTTACTGCTCGTCTCTCACGATGACTTCTTAGTATTCGCCGACACCAGTAGACAATCCATTTTCGTACTGCGTTCCGTGAGCTTTCGTTAACCACCAATTTTAAGCATCTGCGTACACAGGGAGGAATCGATCCTGAAATGGAGCAGCCTGAAATACGTGAGAGTATGACACAGAAAAATCCTGTAAAGGTTAAGACCTAGCACAGGTGGTGAGTCCGTACACAAACCGAAATTTTCGAAAAGCATTTGACACGGTACTACACCAACTAGGGTGACCAGCTTTTCTAAAAGAAAATAAGTCATATCCTTGACAAAAAATAAGGCAGATTAAAAGCACAGAGGAATTTCACCAAAAACGAAGCAGTAATTAAGAAGATAACTATCTAATTACACATCGCAAATTCTTACATACATTTTGCAACAGACTTTTTCCTCAGTGAGTAGCTTTATACCCCGAAGCGCTGGAGAAACTGGTATAGATTTGGGTATTCAAATACAGAGATGCGTAAACAGGCAGAATACGACGCTGCGGTCGACAACGCCTATGTTGTAGTCGACTCACGAGCGATGAGACACAGCATCTCCGAGGAAGCGATGAACTGTGAATTTTCCCGTACGACCATTTCACGAGTGTACCGTGAATCATGAATCCCAAAAAAACATCAAATCTCCGACATCGCTGCAACAGGAAAAAGGTCCTGCTAGAACGGGACCAAAAACAACTGAAGGGAATCGTTCAACGTGACAGATGTGCAGCCCTTCCGCAAAATACTGTAGATTTCAGTGCTGGGCCATCAACAAGTGTCAGTGTGGAACAATTCAACGAAACATCATCGCTATGGGCTTTAGGAACCGAAGGTCTACTCGTGTGACTGCACGACACAAAGTTTTACGCCTCGTCTGGACCCGACGACACCGACATCCGTCTGTTGATGACTGGAAACATGTTGCCTGCTCGGACGAGTCGCGTGTACGGGCATGGAGACAAGCTCATGAATCTGTGGACCCTGCATGTCACCAGGGGATTGTTCAAACTGGTGGCGGCTCTATAACGGTGTGGGCCACGTGCAGTTGGAATGATATGAGACCCCTCATACGTCTAGATACGACTCTGGCAGGTGACACGTACGTAAGCATCCTGTCTGATCACCTGCATCCATTCATTTCTATTGTGCATTCCAACGGACTTGGTCAATTCCAGTAGGACAATGCGACAGTCCGCACGTCGAGAATTGCTATAGAGTGGCTCAACGAGCACTCTTCTGAGTTTAAACACTTCCGCTGGTCACCAAACTTCCCGGAGATGAACATTATTATCTCTGGGATGGCATGCAACGTGCTGTTCAGAAAAGATCTCCACCCCTCGTATCTTACGGATTTATGGGCAGTCCTGAATTATTCTTAGTGTCAGTTCCCTCCAGCACTACTTCAGACGTTAGTCGAGTCCATGCCACGTCGTGTTGCGGCACTTCTGCGTGCTCGGGTGGGGGTGGGGGCGGGGGAGCGGGGGTACCTACACGGCAACTTTCGGTTCAGATTTCATTATGTTTGTACTCCTTCTATTCCTTACACCTGTCCACTTATTATTCATAAGGAAACATACTCTCTCGGTGTGAGCATTACTTCCTGGTATACTCATAACATAACCTATCATCTTACCCAAGTTCTCAAAATTCACATTATTTGATTTCAAAGTTGTTAAAACATGTATCCATTTCTGGTTAAGACTACTTTCTAAAGACACAGCCGATTTAAATACATTATTGAAACTACAAAATTCCTCACATAATTCTGGGAGACATGTGCGATGCTAAACTCACGTTTGCAGATTGAGCAATTTGCTTTGTAAGTATTTTACCGTGCTGGTACAGTCCAGGAATATAAAACTTCTCAGTTCTTTTTTGTGGCGTGTTAGCTTCGTCCTCGCTGCCCGTCATAAAATCTTGAACAACGATTCGCAGTAAGCACTGCCACTGAAACGAAGTCATGTCTAAGCGCCAAGCATTGGTTGACCATTTCTAAGATAATCGATAGATATAATGTCGATATAGAGTTGTTGTCTCTGCTGTGCAACGTTTCAACGAATTCTGACCGTGCGCGCAAAATTTAAATGCTTGAGTAATATTTGTACATACGTAAAGAAAAAGGAAGTTAAAAACTGGAAAGAAACGCCCCATAAGCCTGAAAATACTGAAGCCGCGAGATTGTGAAAAAAAATGTTCAAATACGGGAGATACCCTAACACCAACGGTTGTCAATAAAAGTACGATCATATGGGGTATAAAACAAAATGACGCAGCTGGACAGAAAGTCATCGACAGAATTAAAAGTAGCTTGAGGTGTGTCCCGGGGAAGTATTTGGTAGCTATAATTAAAGTTCAACTACTCACCGAGGTCGAGTGTGGGTTGTAATTATCTATGGCAGTGAAACTAGGCAGATATGCTAAGGCGAAAAAAAACTGCCAGTTTTGGCCACCAGGTGCATACCTGGCCCTGTGAATGGTGAAGGCAAGGAAGTCGTGTAGAAATATTTCCATCTGTAATGGATTAGGAGCGGGATGTGGGCGGCAAAGATCAAACAAGCGAGAAGCGCATAAAGTTGATTTTATTATTAACCACCGCTTACACAAGTTGTACAATATGAGCACCGGAGTCGTCGACGAGATACTGTACAGCGCCAGATTTGTACCAGATGGCCAAAATTGGAACTATTTTTTCCCAGCGTAAATAGGTTCCACATTATCGCATTAACATAACTACGAAGTTTCGCTGCCATACGATTATAATGGCCCACTTTGGACCTCATCAGTAGCTGCACTGTAATTATAATCACCCGGTATATATTCGTGTTGTAAACAGTTCGTCCATAAAGTTCCGAGACTGATTTTATCCCTGGCGTATTAGCGACGTGAGCTAAGTAACTACTGTGGCGGTTTGAACTAACAACCGTAAACAACAGATGTGCATTCGACCAGTCAGTTGAGAGCAGCCATTGTTAAGGTGTCGACGTGCGATTGTAGTGTGTCAACATTACTGTGTCATTAATGCCAGTGGAGCAATATCTCTAAATCAAGTCTTCAAGTCATTCTTCAGAATATTTTTATGAAGAGAAAAGTGTGGTCAAAGTTCATCTCAAGCATCTTGATCCCGAACAAAAGCAAAGCAACGATACGCAGACGCCTGTTGAGACTGGAAAAAAAAAAAAAATCAGCACAGGTGATGAAACTTGATGTTATCAATCTGAAACCACCAAAAAACGACGAAGTGCAGGTATTCGCATGAAACATCAACGCTTTGATCACAAAACCGGCATTCAGGCCAATTTGGCTTTCTCAAAGAAAGACTTTTTTGACAGTTTCTCATACTTGTATGAACTTTCTGTGCGTTGTAATCGGGTGAGTGGGGAGAGGGAGACTGTGTGAACACCTGAAGCATTAAAACCACCATCTTAACATTGCCCCATTTTTTATTAATCCAGTCTACAAACTTTTTGGACTGACGGGATATGTTAATGAACTGACAAACAATATTAATAGTAGTTTAGACTCTTCTAAGATGATGCAGTTATCTATAATGAAATAGTATCCGAAAATAGCTACCCAGATATTCAGTCCGAGCTTAGTAATATTTCAAAGTGATACAAGGAACGTAAATTTTGTTAATTTTCAGAAATGTAAAAGTGCACACATCGATAACATCAAATAACTTCGTACTGTATAACTGCAATAACAAGTCATAATTAGTTTCAATCAACTCATAAAAATACTTGATTATAGCAATTTATAAGAATATGAGGTAAAATGGTCACACAGACTTTACTATAGATGAAGCAGATGGCAGACTTAGGTTTATTGGCAGGATACTGAAAAAATACGACGAGTCTACAAAGAAAGTTGACTACAAAACGGTTTTGCGTCCTATCCTAAATACTACTTAATGTTCAAGTTTGTGTGACCCACATCAGGTAGGAGTAATAAGAGAATACTGAACAAGAAAGAAGGGCAACACGAGTGGTCACGGGAGTGTTGGACTCATGGGAGAGCGTCGCACAAGACTCTGTAAAAGCTGGATGTGCAGACGCTTGAATATATACGCCCGTTATCTTACGGAACCCTACTTACAAAATTTCAATAATCAGTACTAACTGAGGAATCTAGAAGCATACAGGGTGGTTGTAATTAAACTTTCGCTACTTGATAGGGCGCCTTGAAAAACGAAAAATCGTAGGACAATGACACTTTGTGGAAACATTTGTGAGGACATGCGGAAGAGAAATAATCAATAAACCATTGAAAGAAATACATTTTAGTTTACTCCTGAGAGTGTAACATTTATTAACTGCGTATCATGTTTACGTTCCAGGCTACAAACGTCACATGGCAGAAGTTAGTGAATAATGTGAAGTTGGTACGGATACGTTTCACAGTTGCCCGCAACACTTTTGAAACGGTGGAGCATGAAATTGTCAACTCTCATGACACAGCCTATGCGGAGCTTGAAGATCGAACATTGCGTCCAGCATTCTCAGCCTTGCGAACAGTAACTTCTTGAGCAATTTGTGGCGCAATTAGCTCCCAGAAGCAATTCCCAAATCGCCGGTTACTTCGAACTTGCGAATCACATTCTTCAACCTCGCTGTGGAAAGAGGACCTCACTGTACTCCTTTAAAGCGTTGACACTCACACAGAGCAGCAGCACTATTGCTGTTGTTTTGATAAAGCAGCTTTAAGAGTAAAGCCCCGCACACTTCGTCCAGACCCATGTCGACTGTCTGCAACTGCGATGCACGCCTCTGCTTGTGCTTCAACCCTACGTCGCCGCACGAGTACTGGCACCAAACGGCAAGTCAGGACTCTGACACTACATACTGACAACGCAAGTCTTGCAGCGCACAGTCTGGACATCATTCCTATAAAATTAAGTACTCATACGTTAAATAGTTTTTTGCCTACATTAACTCAAGTACCGAAAGTTTAATTATAACCACACTGTACTTCAACCCCTTGCCTCCAGTAGGGACTGCGAAGACAAAATCAAATCAAATAGAGCGCTCACGAAGGCATTTAAGCAGAAATTCTTCCCGTACTCAATATGTGGTTGGAACGGGAAGAAAAACTAACAAGCCAGAAAACGCTAAGTACCCTCTGCCAAGCACTTTTACTGAGTATATACGCAGGTGTAGATCTCCTCCCAGCGGTGGAAATGGAAAACTGACATTGCTTAGCACTTCCACAGCAAAGGGGCAGGAGCTTCTAGTTTATTAAATAATTCCAGAATGAATTTTAGTTCTGTAGCGGAGTCTGCTTCGATTTGGAACTTATTGGCAGATTAAAACTGTGTGCCAGGCGGGGAGGCGAACCCCGAACCTTTGCCTAGTTATTGGTTATATTACATCATACTTTATGTTTTTATACTGTGTACTGGTTATCATTTTTAAACGAGATATTGCATCATGAACTTAGACGGTGTTGTTCAACGACGCATGCCAAATTCGCCGTGCGAATTTGTGAATTGAATGACCTATGTGACTTGTCTTTGTGATACGAGGGCTATCCACAAAGTACATTACGTTTTGGAATTAAAAATAAATAAAGTATTGGAAATTTTTTTTATTATATACAGATGAAAGCCACACTTAAATACTACTTTTCTACATAGTTGCCATTTAAATTAAGGCACTTATCGTAGCGATGGACGAATTTGGAAATTCCTTCGTCGTAAAATTCGGCCGCCTGCGCTTTCAACCACGTGGTTACCTCTTTTGGGACAGAAAAGGTGTGATTTTGTGGATTTCCTGGAAAGCGGCACTACAATAAACTCTCAAAGGTATTGCCAAACTCTGCACAACCTCAGAAGAGCAATACAAAACAAGCGCAGGGGAAATACTGAAGCCGCGAGATTGTGAAAAAAAATGTTCAAATACGGGAGATACCCTAACACCAACGGTTGTCAATAAAAGTACGATCATATGGGGTATAAAACAAAATGACGCAGCTGGACAGAAAGTCATCGACAGAATTAAAAGTAGCTTGAGGTGTGTCCCGGGGAAGTATTTGGTAGCTATAATTAAAGTTCAACTACTCACCGAGGTCGAGTGTGGGTTGTAATTATCTATGGCAGTGAAACTAGGCAGATATGCTAAGGCGAAAAAAAACTGCCAGTTTTGGCCACCAGGTGCATACCTGGCCCTGTGAATGGTGAAGGCAAGGAAGTCGTGTAGAAATATTTCCATCTGTAATGGATTAGGAGCGGGATGTGGGCGGCAAAGATCAAACAAGCGAGAAGCGCATAAAGTTGATTTTATTATTAACCACCGCTTACACAAGTTGTACAATATGAGCACCGGAGTCGTCGACGAGATACTGTACAGCGCCAGATTTGTACCAGATGGCCAAAATTGGAACTATTTTTTCCCAGCGTAAATAGGTTCCACATTATCGCATTAACATAACTACGAAGTTTCGCTGCCATACGATTATAATGGCCCACTTTGGACCTCATCAGTAGCTGCACTGTAATTATAATCACCCGGTATATATTCGTGTTGTAAACAGTTCGTCCATAAAGTTCCGAGACTGATTTTATCCCTGGCGTATTAGCGACGCGAGCTAAGTAACTACTGTGGCGGTTTGAACTAACAACCGTAAACAACAGATGTGCATTCGACCAGTCAGTTGAGAGCAGCCATTGTTAAGGTGTCGACGTGCGATTGTAGTGTGTCAACATTACTGTGTCATTAATGCCAGTGGAGCAATATCTCTAAATCAAGTCTTCAAGTCATTCTTCAGAATATTTTTATGAAGAGAAAAGTGTGGTCAAAGTTCATCTCAAGCATCTTGATCCCGAACAAAAGCAAAGCAACGATACGCAGACGCCTGTTGAGACTGGAAAAAAAAAAAAATCAGCACAGGTGATGAAACTTGATGTTATCAATCTGAAACCACCAAAAAACGACGAAGTGCAGGTATTCGCATGAAACATCAACGCTTTGATCACAAAACCGGCATTCAGGCCAATTTGGCTTTCTCAAAGAAAGACTTTTTTGACAGTTTCTCATACTTGTATGAACTTTCTGTGCGTTGTAATCGGGTGAGTGGGGAGAGGGAGACTGTGTGAACACCTGAAGCATTAAAACCACCATCTTAACATTGCCCCATTTTTTATTAATCCAGTCTACAAACTTTTTGGACTGACGGGATATGTTAATGAACTGACAAACAATATTAATAGTAGTTTAGACTCTTCTAAGATGATGCAGTTATCTATAATGAAATAGTATCCGAAAATAGCTACCCAGATATTCAGTCCGAGCTTAGTAATATTTCAAAGTGATACAAGGAACGTAAATTTTGTTAATTTTCAGAAATGTAAAAGTGCACACATCGATAACATCAAATAACTTCGTACTGTATAACTGCAATAACAAGTCATAATTAGTTTCAATCAACTCATAAAAATACTTGATTATAGCAATTTATAAGAATATGAGGTAAAATGATCACACAGACTTTACTATAGATGAAGCAGATGGCAGACTTAGGTTTATTGGCAGGATACTGAAAAAATACGACGAGTCTACAAAGAAAGTTGACTACAAAACGGTTTTGCGTCCTATCCTAAATACTACTTAATGTTCAAGTTTGTGTGACCCACATCAGGTAGGAGTAATAAGAGAATACTGAACAAGAAAGAAGGGCAACACGAGTGGTCACGGGAGTGTTGGACTCATGGGAGAGCGTCGCACAAGACTCTGTAAAAGCTGGATGTGCAGACGCTTGAATATATACGCCCGTTATCTTACGGAACCCTACTTACAAAATTTCAATAATCAGTACTAACTGAGGAATCTAGAAGCATACAGGGTGGTTGTAATTAAACTTTCGCTACTTGATAGGGCGCCTTGAAAAACGAAAAATCGTAGGACAATGACACTTTGTGGAAACATTTGTGAGGACATGCGGAAGAGAAATAATCAATAAACCATTGAAAGAAATACATTTTAGTTTACTCCTGAGAGTGTAACATTTATTAACTGCGTATCATGTTTACGTTCCAGGCTACAAACGTCACATGGCAGAAGTTAGTGAATAATGTGAAGTTGGTACGGATACGTTTCACAGTTGCCCGCAACACTTTTGAAACGGTGGAGCATGAAATTGTCAACTCTCATGACACAGCCTATGCGGAGCTTGAAGATCGAACATTGCGTCCAGCATTCTCAGCCTTGCGAACAGTAACTTCTTGAGCAATTTGTGGCGCAATTAGCTCCCAGAAGCAATTCCCAAATCGCCGGTTACTTCGAACTTGCGAATCACATTCTTCAACCTCGCTGTGGAAAGAGGACCTCACTGTACTCCTTTAAAGCGTTGACACTCACACAGAGCAGCAGCACTATTGCTGTTGTTTTGATAAAGCAGCTTTAAGAGTAAAGCCCCGCACACTTCGTCCAGACCCATGTCGACTGTCTGCAACTGCGATGCACGCCTCTGCTTGTGCTTCAACCCTACGTCGCCGCACGAGTACTGGCACCAAACGGCAAGTCAGGACTCTGACACTACATACTGACAACGCAAGTCTTGCAGCGCACAGTCTGGACATCATTCCTATAAAATTAAGTACTCATACGTTAAATAGTTTTTTGCCTACATTAACTCAAGTACCGAAAGTTTAATTATAACCACACTGTACTTCAACCCCTTGCCTCCAGTAGGGACTGCGAAGACAAAATCAAATCAAATAGAGCGCTCACGAAGGCATTTAAGCAGAAATTCTTCCCGTACTCAATATGTGGTTGGAACGGGAAGAAAAACTAACAAGCCAGAAAACGCTAAGTACCCTCTGCCAAGCACTTTTACTGAGTATATACGCAGGTGTAGATCTCCTCCCAGCGGTGGAAATGGAAAACTGACATTGCTTAGCACTTCCACAGCAAAGGGGCAGGAGCTTCTAGTTTATTAAATAATTCCAGAATGAATTTTAGTTCTGTAGCGGAGTCTGCTTCGATTTGGAACTTATTGGCAGATTAAAACTGTGTGCCAGGCGGGGAGGCGAACCCCGAACCTTTGCCTAGTTATTGGTTATATTACATCATACTTTATGTTTTTATACTGTGTACTGGTTATCATTTTTAAACGAGATATTGCATCATGAACTTAGACGGTGTTGTTCAACGACGCATGCCAAATTCGCCGTGCGAATTTGTGAATTGAATGACCTATGTGACTTGTCTTTGTGATACGAGGGCTATCCACAAAGTACATTACGTTTTGGAATTAAAAATAAATAAAGTATTGGAAATTTTTTTTATTATATACAGATGAAAGCCACACTTAAATACTACTTTTCTACATAGTTGCCATTTAAATTAAGGCACTTATCGTAGCGATGGACGAATTTGGAAATTCCTTCGTCGTAAAATTCGGCCGCCTGCGCTTTCAACCACGTGGTTACCTCTTTTGGGACAGAAAAGGTGTGATTTTGTGGATTTCCTGGAAAGCGGCACTACAATAAACTCTCAAAGGTATTGCCAAACTCTGCACAACCTCAGAAGAGCAATACAAAACAAGCGCAGGGGAAAGTTGGGCTCAAAGGTCTTGCTGATTCACGACAACGCCCGAGCCCACACGGCAAATGCCACTCGTGAAGTTCTCGAATCTTTTAAGTGGGAGTTGTTTCCTCATCCGCCGTACAGTCCCGACCTGGCACCGAGCGACTTCCACTTATTCCCAGCAATGAAGAAGTGGTTGGCTATGCAACGTTTTGATGACGACCCACAGCTTCAAGAAGAGGTAACCACGTGGTTGAAGGCGCAGGCGGCCAAATTTTACGACGAAGGAATTTCCAAGCTCGTCCATCGCTACGATAAGTGCCTTAATTTAAATGGCAACTATGTAGAAAAGTAGTATTTAAGTGTGGCTTTCATCTGTATATAATAAAAAAAATTTCCAATACTTTATTTATTTTTAATTCCAAAACGTAATGTACTTTGTGGATAGCCCTCGTACTTTAAGCATATGTCTAACTAAGAGTGTTTCTTACATACCGGACATGGTTGTATGATTATAAATATCGAAGCCAACTGTAAAGAATATACCACTCTCCATGGTGGAAGGATCGGTCCGTCTTCAACAAAACAGCTACCTGACGTTCAGTAAATCATGAGTGGAAATCTTTGGTGCGGATTCCGGACACTACAGTTATATTCCCAATGTGTATTCGTCCGTACAACCGCCTGCTGAAGTTGATACTCTTTGCCATTGATCCAGTAACTGCCAACATTGTTTAGCAAAGTAGTGACGAAGCTCCACGCTCGTAACCTGACTTGCTCAGCATGGCAAATCCAGTTTTGTCAAGGGTGGCTGCACTTCAGAGATGCTCTCTTCGGGTGTGCAATGAATCAGTTACTCATCCACACTGATCGGCACACCTGTCATATCGTCTTACTCCATGCTACAGCGTTCCTTATGGCGTGAGTGTACTTGTCATGTGGGTTCCATCTTCCTAGGGGACTCCTTGAATAATAGAACATTGGTAGTAGCTGGCAATGTAAAAAAAAAAGATCAGCTTTTCATTTAAAAAACTGTCTGACAGCGATAATTGCAACTATAAACAAAAGCCTATAAAATGAGTCAGCTCAATAGATTTTGCCAGCGCTCGCAGGAGGGGGCAGCTAGCAGTTAACGTCGTCAGACCCTTCCCTCTCTGTTTTCCTCCCCCCCCCCGCCCGCTCTCCCACCGTTCCTCTGCCCCCCATCCCCCGCTCTCCCACCGCACGTTCTGTTAGGGGAGATCTGTGTTTATGTTGCTACCTCGTGGCTCTCAAAATATCCAGGTCTTTTCATTCGTCACTGGGTCCCTCAGTAGGAGATCTGAATGACTGCTTCAGCAAGCAACTATAAACTACTGGCCTATTCTGGTTTAACAGTACACCTTTCTAGGGTATCGCAGACTACATCTGTCTGAGGATACATAAAGCATTATTGGTATAAAATTTTCACGTTTCGTCGATACATGTTACCGAACGAGGTGGCACAGAGGTTATCACACTAGACTCGCATTCGTGAACACGACGGTTGAAATCCCTGTCTTACCATCCGATTTAGATTTTCCATGATTTTCCCTATTCGTTTGAGGCAAATGCCGGGACGGTTCCTTTGAAATATCGTGGCCGATTTTTTTTCTCGTCTTTCCCTAATGTCATCTGTCACTGATGACCACGTCTTTGTCGGAATGCTAAATACTAATCTTCCCTTCATTTTTGATGCACTTTTGGTCCATTTCTTTTGGTATTAATTTTTTTGTCTTACATGATTTTTTTATGTAGTCTCTATTGCAACTGATAACGCGCACCGAGCACTCTCTATTACACAGTGAGCGTGGATGCAAAATTATTACTTGACAGTCACAAAACCAGTCCGCACCAGGCCTCATAGGTAGTCTGGATAGTGAATCAGCATTAGCATTTTGTGCTGTCTGCTGATAATGACTTGTCTAAGCATAATTTCTTAGGAATAGAGTTCAGGTTTGCCGTTTAGGGCTAAACACAATGGTTTATGGTCAGTAATGAGATGATCTCTTTTGCTGTAAAGAAATACAAGGTGATTCAAAAAGGAAGAAAAGATTTCAACTATTTATTACAGACGAACTGTGAAACACGGAAACACATTGCGCATGTCTCTGAATAGAGAAAGGTTCAAAGCTTTACGTTCACACAGACGCTGTACCATATACTCAGCATCAGCACCGTTCGTTCCTCGAGAAAGATCGAAACGATAGTCCATTTGATCTCACACACGAATCAACAGGTTCCTGTTTATTGAATCGACAGCTTCAACAATTTGATTTATCAGCTCTTCAGTAGTAGCTGCCATAGGTGGGTCAAAGGCTATGTCTTTTTTTGTACCCGCACAGAAAAAAATCGCAAAGTGTGAAGTCTGGAGACTTGGGAGGCCAAAAACAATGAACAAGATCTTGTTGTTCAACTCTTCCAATCCAACGTCGTGGGATGGTGTTGTTAAGATAACGCCGCACCTCAAGGTGAAAGTGAGGCGGGGCCCCGTCATGCATAAAAATGAAATCATGGTTTAAATCATACATAACTGGAAGAGTGCAGAAAGTTTAAATAAACAGTTCACATAATATGCAAAAAACTGGTGATTTCTCAAACTGGGGAACAATCAAGAATGGGGTGCCACAAGGTTCGGTCTTGGGTCCTGTGCAGTTCTTAATATACAGGGTGTCCCAGCTATCTTGTCCACCCAAAATATCTCTGGAACAATAACAGCTATTGGAAAACGACTTTCACTGGTATCAATGTAGGGCTGCGGCCCATGAATGTACACATTTGGAAACATTCTAAAACGAAAGCATATGTGTTTTTTAACACAAACTTACGTTTTTTTAAATGGACCTCCTATATTTTTTCTTCATCAATCCATAGCATGACAAAGCACATACACAATGGCGTTGATTGCATCGCTATATTCCCATTACATCCCGAGATATTGAGACGCGAAGTTGACGCTTGAAACACCCGACATGCGCTGCTAGCGCACGTCCTGAGGCTCAGGCGTGAACCCCACGCTGTCCGTAATCGCGATGTGATTGACATGCGTAATCACACTTCCATACTTATCAAGAGGTCCGAAACGAATAATACGGCCTGCTGCCATCCTGCTGGCGATTAGGGCAGCATGGGTTTCACGCCTGAGCCTGAGGACGTGCGCTAGCAGCGCATGTCGGGTGTTTCAAGCGTCAACTTCGCGTCTCAATATCTCGGGATGTAATAGGAATATTGCGATGCAATCAACGCCATTGTGTATGTGCTTTGTCATGCTATGGATTGATGAAGAAAAAATATAGGAGGTCCATTTAAAAAAACATAAGTTTGTGTTAAAAAACACATATGCTTTCGTTTTAGAATGTTTCCAAATATGTACATTCATGGCCCCAGCCCTGCATTGATACTAGTGAAAGTCGTTTCCCAATAGCTGTTATTATTCCAGAGATATTTTGGGTGGACAAGATAGCTGGGACACCCTGTATATTAATGACTTGGCATTCTATATCCACGAAGATGCAAAGCTGGTACTTTTTGCCGATGATACAAGTATAGCTATCACACCCAACAGCCAAGAATTAACTGGTGAAATTGTAAACGATGTTTTTCAGAAAATCATTAAGTGGTTCTCTGCAAATGGGCTCTCATTAAACTTTGACAAAACACAGTATATACAGTTCCACACAGTAAATGGAATGAGACCATTAATAAATATAGACTTCGATCAGAAATCGGTAGCTAAGGTAGAATATTCAAAATTTCTAGGTGTATGGGCTGATGAGGGGATGAACTGGAAAAAACACACTGAGGATCTGCTGAAACGTTTGAGTTCAGCTACTTATGCTATTAGGGTCATTGCAAATTTTGGCGATATACATCTCAGTAAATTAGCTTACCACGCCTATTTTCATTCTCTGCTTTCGGATGGCATCATATTCTGGGGTAACTCATCATTGGGTAAAAGAGTGCTCATTGCACAAAAGCGTGTAATCAGAATAATTGCTGGAGCTCATCCGAGATCATCCTGCAGACACTTATTTAAAGAGCTAGATATCTTTACTGTAGTCTCACAATGTATATATTCACTAATGAAATTTGTTATTAACAATCCGAACGAATTCAAAAGTGATACCAGTGTACATGGCTACAACACTAGGAGAAAGGATGATCTTCACTACTCAAGGTCAAATCTAACTTTGGCTCAGAAGGGGGTAAATTATGCTGCCACAAAAGTCTTTGGTCACTTACCTAATAGCATCAAAAGACTGACAGATAGTCATATAGCATTTAAAAGGAAATTAAAAGAATTTCTTAATGGCAACTCCTTCTACTCATTAGATGAATTTTTGGATATAGTAAGTGGGTAATTTCCTCAACCCCCACAAAAAGAAAATATAAAGTGTTATGTAATATTTTGTGTAATTTAATATCTTGTATAGACACCTTTTATTAACCCGACACGTTCCACATCATTACGAAGTGTCGTATTCATGATCTATGGAAGAAGTACTAATCTAATCTAATTGGAATATTCGTGAAGTTGATGGAACAGCCAATTTTTCAGCATGTCCTGATATGACGTTTCTGTCACAGTTTCCTCTGCAAAAAGGAAAGGTTCGTAAACTTTGTGAACAGAAAGACGCGAAGCACATTCAGTTTCGGCGAGTATCTTTTGTTTTCGACGACGACGTCAGGATTTTGTGATCCTCCGGTTTACTTTACCTTATAGATGAAACGTCGGTTTGTCTGAAAAGAGATGGCTGGCTAGCGTTGCTGCCTCTGGATCACGGGGTCCCAGGTTCGATTCCCGGCTGGGCTGGAGATTTTCTCTGCCCGGGGCTGGGTGTTTGTGTTTTCCTCATCATTTCATCCTCATCGTCATCCTTCTTGACAGTGGCTAGATTGGACTGTGTAACAAAATTGAACTGTGTAAAAATTGGGACTTTGTACGGGCACTGATAACCGTGTAGTTGAGCGCCCCACAAACCGAACACCATCGTCCGAAAAGATGAGTCGTTTGAAAAAAGTGTCCTCTGCACTATCCTGGAGAACTGAAATGCAAAATTCGTACCTTCTGTTACGGTCGCCGCGACGCAGTTTCTGCAGTTACTGCAAGATTAAGGCTTCACATGGAGCTGTCGTTTCAGAACATGCCACGGCTTTGTTGTGGAAGTTGAAGTTCCTGGTCTGCCCATCTTGTGGATTTCCGAGGCCTCCGTGTGAACGCATCTCGGGTACGCTCTACATTGTCGTCAGTGTGCGTGGCCGACCAGTGCTCCTCCCTAGGCTCATGTAACCAACTTTCATGAGTTTTGATGCCAGTCATAAAGCCGCTTTTGAGGAGACGCTTTCTTGCTGAATCGACGGCGGCACTTGAGCAATGGACTGACTTCGCGCATATTCCAACACAAAATGATATCTTTTGTCGTGTAGTCACCATGTTGCTACAAACAACAACAACACAACTGTGTCAAAACTTGGAATCTTCCTATCTTTCCAGTGACATGCGCAATGTTTATATCTTTTATAGTTTGTAATAATTGAAATCTGCTGTTTCTCTTTGAATAAAGCGGTATACGGATTTTATGAATGCCAAGTATAATCGGAGGAGCTTATTTTTGATTTGAGAATATCTTATTTGAGATGAAGATAGTATTTTGGACACATAAGCGCTTCATCGTTCGTGCCCATCAACGTCTCTGTGTGGGAAACGACGGCCCGATGTAATTTTGAAAGGCTTCGGAGGCCAGGATAAGATTTGTAGAGGGTCGTACACTATGTGATTAAAAAATCCGGACCCTCCCCCCCCCCCCCAAAAAAACCATAAGTTCTTCATATTAGGTGCGTTGTGCTGCCACCTACTGCCAGATACTCCATATCAGCGACCTGAGCAGTCAGTAGACATCCTGAGAGAGCAGAATGGGGCGCTCCGCGGAACCCATGGACTTCGAACGTGGTCAGGTGATTGGGTGTCACTTGTGTCATACGTCTGCATGCGAGATTTCCACACTCCTAAACTTCCCTAGGTCCATTGTTTCCGATGTGATAGTGAAGTGGAAACGTGAAGGGTCACGTACAGCACAAAAGCGTACAGGCCGACCTCGTCTGTTGAGTGACAGAGACCGCAGACAGTTGAAGAGGGTAGTAATGTGTAATAGGCAGACATCTATCCAGACCACCACACAGGATTTCCAAACTGCATCAGGATCCACTGCAAGTACTATGACAGTTAAGCGGGCCGTGAGAAAACTTGGATTTTATGGTCGAGTGGCTGCTCATAAGCCACACATCACGCCGGTAAATGCCAAACAACGCCTCGCTTGGTGTAAGGAGTGTAAACATGGGACGATTGAACAGTGTAAAAACGCTGTGTGGAGCAACGAATCGCGGTACACAATGTGGTGATCCGATGGCAGGGTGTGGGTATGGCGAATGCCCGGAGAGCTTCATCTGCCATCCTGTGTAGTGCCTAGCCGGTGGTGTTATGGTGTGGTCGTGTTTTTCATGGAGGGGGCTTGCATCCCTTGTTGTTTTGCTTGGCACTATCACAGTGCATTCCTGCACTGATGTTTTAAGCACTTTCTTGCTTCCCACTGCTGAAGAGCAATTTGGGGATGGCGATTGCATCTTTCAACACGATCGAGCACCTGTTCATAATGCACGGCCTGTGGCGGAGTGGTTACACGACAGTAACATCCCTGTAATGGACTGGCCTCCAAAGAGTCCTGAAGCCTCACCGACCGAAATTGATACCTCTCCTGAGTGCAGCACTCCGTGAAGAATGGGCTGCCATTGCTCAAGAAACCTTCCAGCACCTGACTGAACGTGTGCCTGCGAGAGTGGAAGCTGTCATCAAGGCTAAGGGTGGGCCAACACCATACTGAATTCCAGCATTACCGATGGAGGACGCCACGAACTTGTAAGTCATTTTCAGCCAGGTGTCCGGATACTTTTGATCACATTGTGTAAGTCGCCAGACAAGGACCACACTTTAGATATTGCTTTATCTTGTGACATTACTGCCACATATTGGTAAGTAATGTTGTTTCATTTTCTGCTACAATTTCGTGGTTATTATATTGTGAGTCATGGACATGTGTGCTTGGGAGATAAGCGTTGCATTTCTCTTGCTGGAAAGGTGGACCCCTAGTATGGTCTCAGGGTCCTGTTGTCAGCAGAAGGCAGTCAGTGAACGTCATTAAGAGGGGCACTCATCCCCAGGGAGACGGTCAGATTTCGCGGAAGTGAAACGGTCTATTTCACGCTTTTGTAGACAGAGCTCGCACCTGTTTTCTCTGAGTGCAGGGAGTGCCGTGCTGTAATTGGTATCCCTAAAAATAACTGAGTTCGACATTTTTGCCTTTTCTGGACATATATCAGAGGTCAAGATGCCACGGCACCACCTGTACAGCGTGCGAAAGATGGTTTCTTTCTTTCCAAAATTTTGGTTACCCCATCGATTTGAGTCGTCCTGCCACCGCGTTTGGCACGAGGAGCTCGATCACTCGATCAACGCCGCTCCTCTCCGGTACCCGTCTCGTGTTTATTGATGTGCATTTTGTACACCGAGAGTGCTGCATTCCTCTGATTTTCACGAAATAAGCGATATTCTTGACTGTCAACATTTTCGATAGCAGAGAGTTTTCCCATGTACATATAGTTTTTTGAAACTTTAGGGACTTGAACACTTTGAACGGAGGGGCTGGAGCATTTGTCTCGAGGCCGTCGCTGAGAGGGAGTCATCTCCGGCTGCCGCCTGGTGCTGATTGGTGCACGCTAGCTGGTTAAGGAAGTGTAAGCGTCGCAAATTGCGGCAGCACGATCCATATTACGAGCAGCTCGTTACTTCCTTGCTTTGCCACGCAATTTGTGTTGATTAATTAGTTACGATTTGTGGCCATCCTATGAGGTTACTTTGAATTCGCGAGCTGCCCAGATGAGGAGTCTCGTTGCGTTTACTCCATGCAGTCCTCCACATACCTCACCACAACCTTAGCGTCAATTTATAATTTCATTTGTATGAAATTTTTTCTGTTCTAGTTTCATTTGAATTTTGCCAGTCTGTAAGAGCGAGAACAAATATCTGTTAATCTCAGTCTTGACTTAGATTTCAAGATCCCTCACTGCCCTACAACTTTTCCATGGTTAGGAGAACCACAAATTACAAATATAACCTGTTGTACACCCCAGTTATTTTAATCGCGGTGATGATGTTTTCGTTGTGCACAGTGGCCGAGCTCAGTGACCAGCTATATTAGAAATTCAGATGGTTCAAATGGCTCTGAGCACTATGGGACTTAACTGCTGAGGTCATCAGTCCCCTAGAACTCATAACTACTTAAACCTAACTAACCTAGGGACATCACACACATCCATGCCCGAGGCAGGATTCGAACCTGCGACCGTAGTGCTCGCGCGGTTCCAGACTGAAGCGCCTGGAACCGCTCGGCCACTCCGGCCGGCAGAAATTCAGAGCAATAACGAGAGTTACACTCTCTTGTGATGCATGATTCAAAGATTTGTTTCATAACAAGCATTGCATCTGCTCGTCTAGTCAGTTCACACCCACAGCAGAACGTTGAAACTTTCGAAAAGTCTCCTGAGACTTCTATGGGCAATCATATTTTGTGACTTTCTTACGAAAATTATTAAGACATCTGGCGAGCTGGAGGGGAATTTGGTATGAATTTGCCATAGGAATTGATTTTGCCAAGAAATAGCTGAAGGTCTTTGAAGATGACAGGCAACTAACTTTCTCTATGTTTTCCACGTGTTACTGAGTAGGTTCTGTCCTTTACAACTCAGATTGTGGCCTCGATACTCGACTTTCTCTTGAAAGAACACGCACATTAGTACATTGTACTTTAGCCCATTTTGTTGTATTTTCTGGGTCAGTAGACATAAGTCTGCAAATTGTTGTTCTTTTGTAGCGCCCCTTAGAGATATATTGTCCACATAGTCTATTGTCTTCGGAACCTTTTGAATTAGCTGCTCCAACAAACGTTGGAAAATGGCTGATGCACTAGTAATTCGAAATGGCGATCTGCTATATCTGTAAAATATAAATGGGATTGTAATAACCATGAACTGGCGTGATTGTTCCTCTAGCGGCAGTTGCAAATATGCTTTGAATAAATCAGTTTTTTGAACTATTGGCCACATGATAATTTGCAAGTGCTCTTCTGGCCTTCTGATGGGACAGATATCAAAACTGATTGTACATCTATGGTTGCTTTAAAATCACCTAAAACACGAAGGGAAACATTTGGTTTGCGTTTAAAACTACTAATAGTGTTGCCCACTGACTTTATGTGTTTGGTATGTCGATGTCTTGTTACACCGGCCTATCTAATTCCATCTTGAGGTCATATCGAAATGATACTTGCAATGGTCTAGCTCTAAAATACGGAAGTACTGCGAGGATTTTAACTGAATGTGAGCTACATTTGTACACCCTAAGCCAGCTGAAAATAGATCTGAAAATTCACTACATAGTTAACAAGCTAACTCAGTAATACTACTGCTGATACAGTCTCATGTCATCTACTATTTTAAAACTAAAAGATAAAAGAGCGATCATCCTGAAAACATTATTTGCCTCAGGTGATGGCGCAACTAACAAAGTAATCGAACGGTTGACTTTGTTGTACAAGTTCGTTACTGTGTATTCACCTCACAAAACTGAGAAGAGCTTGCTGTAGGATGTGATGTGATATGGGCTGAAATGACGGAGAACCTATGTTCAAAAGAGAAAATTTTTGCAGTTGTGTTGTGAAAGTGTGCAGCTGTGGCTGTGATGTGTTTACACTGAGGCGTTGTTGTTGGTGCAACGCGGTGTGGCCTTTGGAAACTTACGCCACGTGCCCTTGTTTATATCACTGCACACAGAGCGATTCGTTATGCAGGCACTGAGCACACATACGTTCAGAAAAACGATCATGACAGCCTTGATAACGCATCCTGCTGTTGTTATAGCTAGGATGGACGGTGGAGGAACTGCGTGAGGAATGTAACTCGAATAAATGCTGCTGCTGATTTGTTGCTAGTACTTTGTCCTCAAATGGACGTCGAGGTTTCAATCTCGAGTCCATTGACGAAGATGAACTTGATGAGTTCCGATGAACTTACTCTTGCGCGAAAGTGAATGCCGTCTTACGAAAGGTGCGCTTTCATCAAAATATTGCTGTGCTGCGTCTGACATATACATGTGACATATTGATAACATTTCTTCGAAAGCAGAATTTGTTAATTTCAGAGCCTATGCACAATCTTATTTATCATGTGCCTACATAACTATTACATTATGCACTAGCGAATCGGCGTAGGATTGTTTATAACTTTTATTTGTACAAAAAAACGTCACTTTCGGGTCAGTTCTTTGAGATCAGCTGTCCGTCTAGCATAAGGCTGATGCTACTTCTTGCGACAGTGAAAAAATACGAGCCTCTCTGCTACGACAAGGATTTGCTGCTCGTAATGCTCGGAGAGCAATATATGGACTTCTGACAGTTCTGAACACACAGGCTTACTTAGAGGACGAACTCTTGTAGAAGACACATTACTTGGTGGTTAGCAGATGGTTATGCTTTTCACCTGGAAGTGGAACTGCAGACATCTGTAATGTGAGTCCCTGTATTCATTGTAATGAAATGGTGAGAACGGTGGTGGTGGATGCTATTTTGGCTTGATCAGTTGCTGTAGTTCTATAATTTCCGTTTGCTGCCTTTATTATTGTTATTGTTGTGCCTGTTGTTGCAACGGAAGTTGCAGCTGTTGCTCTTGTTGTTCTCACTGCGCTTGGTGATGCATTTGAAATGGCAGTTGTGTTGCCACAATTTCATCAATTCTTGATCCACTATAACTGGTCTTCATCTGTTTGTTTTTCAAGTGATTTTGTGACGCCTTCATCTGACATTTTCTTTATTTGACGTATGTACAATTTCGGCCGAAATTCTTACGATCCTATCGCTACCACGCGCTGAAGATGGAAAAGATGAACCTGTTGGTCATGTAATACATCCCACACAAAGCTATGTCCGACACCAAAGATGTGTGCAATACATCATGTAATTGTAGATGGAGTATCTTCAACATGTCCCAAACTCGCGTCTTCCAATTCGGCACTTCACACTGTTCGATTCCGACCTGTATCATGCATACTTCCACGGACAGTACCTGCCGCACGTAGCAGGTGATGTAGACATCTGATCATTTGGTGTTGTGGAACCCGTTGGCTGGGAAAGTGCTGTCGATACTCTGTCAACATAGCTCGTCCATTCCCATTCACAGACCCTTATACCAGATGCATATCAGGCATTTCAGCACACGTAAACCGCTCCATGTTCACTGTTGTCACAAAGCGGCAACGATCGAAACTGAATCGGTGTGTTTACAAGGAAGTCACCGTTGTTGTTGTAGGGCGGCGATGGTGCAAAAGAATATGTGTTTTCCCAAACAGACCTCAGAGCCAACCATCCGTACGCAGTGCACTTCTGAATGTCAGTACCCATACCCAGTCAGCGACACCAGCACATCAGTTAACGTCAGCACCACTAACAAAATGTTGCCTCACATAACAAGCTGACGTCAGAGACCAAATCTTCCTCATAGAAATATACACTCCTGGAAATGGAAAAAAGAACACATTGACACCGGTGTGTCAGACCCACCATACTTGCTCCGGACACTGCGAGAGGGCTGTACAAGCAATGATCACACGCAAGGCACAGCGGACACACCAGGAACCGCGGTGTTGGCCGTCGAATGGCGCTAGCTGCGCAGCATTTGTGCACCGCCGCCGTCAGTGTCAGCCAGTTTGCCGTGGCATACGGAGCTCCATCGCAGTCTTTAACACTGGTAGCATGCCGCGACAGCGTGGACGTGAACCGTATGTGCAGTTGACGGACTTTGAGCGAGGGCGTATAGTGGGCATGCGGGAGGCCGGGTGGACGTACCGCCGAATTGCTCAACACGTGGGGCGTGAGGTCTCCACAGTACATCGATGTTGTCGCCAGTGGTCGGCGGAAGGTGCACGTGCCCGTCGACCTGGGACCGGACCGCAGCGACGCACGGATGCACGCCAAGACCGTAGGATCCTACGCAGTGCCGTAGGGGACCGCACCGCCACTTCCCAGCAAATTAGGGACACTGTTGCTCCTGGGGTATCGGCGAGGACCATTCGCAACCGTCTCCATGAAGCTGGGCTACGGTCCCGCACACCGTTAGGCCGTCTTCCGCTCACGCCCCAACATCGTGCAGCCCGCCTCCAGTGGTGTCGCGACAGGCGTGAATGGAGGGACGAATGGAGACGTGTCGTCTTCAGCGATGAGAGTCGCTTCTGCCTTGGTGCCAATGATGGTCGTATGCGTGTTTGGCGCCGTGCAGGTGAGCGCCACAATCAGGACTGCATACGACGGAGGCACACAGGGCCAACACCCGGCATCATGGTGTGGGGAGCGATCTCCTACACTGGCCGTACACCACTGGTGATCGTCGAGGGGACACTGAATAGTGCACGGTACATCCAAACCGTCATCGAACCCATCGTTCTACCATTCCTAGACCGGCAAGGGAACTTGCTGTTCCAACAGGACAATGCACGTCCGCATGTATCCCGTGCCACCCAACGTGCTCTAGAAGGTGTAAGTCAACTACCCTGGCCAGCAAGATCTCCGGATCTGTCCCCCATTGAGCATGTTTGGGACTGGATGAAGCGTCGTCTCACGCGGTCTGCACGTCCAGCACGAACGCTGGTCCTACTGAGGCGCCAGGTGGAAATGGCATGGCAAGCCGTTCCACAGGACTACATCCAGCATCTCTACGATCGTCTCCATGGGAGAATAGCAGCCTGCATTGCTGCGAAAGGTGGATATACACTGTACTAGTGCCGATATTGTGCATGCTCTGTTGCCTGTGTCTATGTGCCTGTGGTTCTGTCAGTGTGATCATGTGATGTATCTGACCCCAGGAATGTGTCAATAAAGTTTCCCCTTCCTGGGACAATGAATTCATGGTGTTCTTATTTCAATTTCCAGGAGTGTATTTGTTTTGATGTTCGCTACCGCCTGTATTAATTTGGAACGAATAGTTTGGGTACACCCTGTGTATTACCGTTAGGGACTTCAGCTGGTGTGGGAGTAGTGTTGGACTCGTGTTGGGAACGGGCTTGCCGGCCGTTGTGACAGAGCGGTTCTAGGCGCTTCAGTCTGGAACCGCGCGACCGCTACGGTCGCAGGTTCGAATCCTGCCTCGGGCATGGATGTTTGTGATGCCCTTAGGTAACTTAGGTTTAAGTAGTTCTAAGTTCTTGGGGACTGATGACCTCAAATGTTAAGTCCCATAGTGCTCAGAGGCATTTGAACCATTTGGGAACGGGCTTGTCGGTGTGAGGTGTTATGTTGGGGACGGGTAAGTGATCAGTTCTAATATGATCAAGGACCTCTACAGTGTTTCACACGAGGAGTTTACGTGATGCTAGGACACCATCAAGCGTGAAACAGACAATTACTTTTTTTTCGAGAAAGATTTCCTAGCAGTTACGCTTTCTTTCTGTTTATGGTCTTAGGAAAACCTACTTCTGGATTACCATACTACACTGTTAGCCATTAGAATTGCATCACCATAAAGGCAGCATCCAATTAACTTAAAATTGGCATTATATAGATAGAAAACAACAGCGGACCTACCACAGTTTCCTGGGGCACTCCAGATGATACCCTCTCCTCCGATGAACACTCACCATCGAGGACAACGTACTGGTCACGAGCCCAGGAGAGGA
This sequence comes from Schistocerca cancellata, assembly GCF_023864275.1. Lineage (NCBI taxonomy): Eukaryota > Metazoa > Arthropoda > Insecta > Orthoptera > Acrididae > Schistocerca > Schistocerca cancellata. The sequence goes on along the minus strand of NC_064627.1, from coordinate 506,891,458 downwards.
GCTGCAGGCGATGTCTGCTGTTAGCAAAGGCACTCACGTCGGTCGTCTGCTGCCACAGCCCATTAACGCCAAATGTCGCCGCACTGTCCTAACGGCAACATTCGTTGTACGTCCCACATTCATTTCTGCGGTTATTGCAAGGAATGTTGCTGTCTGTTAGCATTGACAATTCTATGCAAACGCAGGTGCTCCCGGTCGTTAAGTGAAGGCCGTCGGCCACCGCGTTGTCTGTGGTGAGAGGTAATGCGTGAAATTTGGTACTCCCTGCACACTCTTGACACTGTGGGTCTCGGAATATTGCATTACCTTACGATTTCCGAAATGGAATGTCCCATGTGCCTAGCTCCAATTACCATTCCGTGTTCAAAGTCAGTTAATTCCCGTCGTGCGGCCGTAATCATGTCAGAAATCTTTTCACATGAATCAGCTGACAAGGAGACGGCACGACCGTGGGGTCGGGGATTTGTCCGAAATTTTGTGTGGTGAAAGAAGACCCCTAACACCTCACGTGGTTAAAACATTAGGACGCACTACTCGGAAAATCCCGAGAAAAATCGATCCAAAGTTTCTTAGGTGCCGTATAAGTATAAAATGTTAGTCCATTCCCGAGCCACCGTTTGGCCTACATGGTTAACGCTCGGACCGTTACGCCAGAGGTCTCGGGTTCGATTCCTTCTCTCGTACTTTTTTTTTCTTCTGTTGCTTGCAAAATTGCAGCGCATTGTTACAGGAGAATCGTGAAATTAATTCCCGGGAAGATTGTATGAAAATTCATTCTATAATTCACCATCAATTATCGTCACCAATATTCCGAGACTTGCTTCAATAATCCTGGTTTGCCTCAAATTTATCAGAAACTCAAAACATTTTCGTAAATGTTAATGGGGCATGGTTTTGTACAGATTTATTGCAAACGCCCTGTGATTGTAAAAAAATCCGTTTTTATATGTTGCGCAAGATGTCGCAAAAATTATTGCTTTGTTTGTTTTTACGATAATTACCACTGCGGTTCTTGTTTATAATTTTTATATGTATAAAAATTGAATGTTTCCCAATCGACTTTTTTATTCTGATTAAAATACTAATGTTTTTTCCTCATATACTTTACAATGAGAAATGGAAAACACACCGCCATGAATTGTGTTGTTGGACAAAAAGAAAATAATTTTTATTCAATAATGTAACTAATTTGTTAAAGATAATGTAGGTTTGGGAAACTTTCTGAATAATTGGTGGAATAACAAAAGTAAATGAAACAGAAGAAAAAAGAAGTGCCGGAGGAGGAATCGAACGCGAGACCTCTGGCGTAAGAGTACGAGCCCTAAACATTTTTTTTTTTAATCTCATTTTGTTCGCTTTTGTTCGTCGCAAGTGCTCGGGGCGGACGTCGTAAGACACCCTTTTAAGTTCGTTGTTGATCGATTAACTCGGTTTTTTTTATTACAGAGGGCAGCTACCCCTCTGACCGAACACGCTGAGCTACCGTGCCACCAATGCTTTTGTTCGTAGCATCTGCTCGGGGCGGATGTCGAAAGACATCCGTTCAAATTGATCGTTGGTTCCTTGACTCAGTTTTTCTTATTACAGAGAGCACGCAGCCCTCTGACCGAACAAGCTGAGCTACCGTGCCGGCGAAATCAGGCAACATTTAGAACACACGGTGGCTCGGCAATGCACTAACATTTTGTACTCATATGACACCTAAGAAACTTTGGATCGATTATTCCAGGGTTTTTCCGAGTAGTGCGTCCTAATATTTTAACCACGTGGGGTGTTAGGGGTCCACTTTCACCACACAAAATTTCGGATAAATCCCCGACCCCGCGGTCGTGCTTTCTTCTTGTGAGTACAAATAACAGCTCCGCCAGTGCGCTGCCCTTTCATACCTTGTACACGCTCAACTACCGCCGTCTGTATACGTGCATATCACTACGTCACGACTTCTGTCGCCTCAGTGTATCTCATGACAGCTGTTGTATCTCGGGACACGCCGTGCGGTGTGTGACAGATGGGCAATGGGCGCGCAGGTGGGGTACAACTACGTGCTGTGCCGCGTCGAGATGGGCGGTGTGCTGGGCCCAGGTCGGCCCATCTCGCTGCCCGACGCAACGATGGCGGCGGTGGCGGAGGTGGAGGGCGAAGAGGGCAGCCTGTCGGAGGTGGACCGCGCCGCGCTGCAGGTGGCGGTCCAGCTGGGCGTCCACATCGTGTTCGTGTCGCGCGCGCGCTGCGCCAGCGACGTGCAGGAGGTGCGCAAGGCGCTACTGCCCGCGCGCCCCACGCACATCTTCGTATTCGCCAAGATAGAGGACCGCCAGGTGCGCACCAGCTACACTACTGCAGCTAGTCTACTGAACTCCAATTCAAACGCCTGCGAACGAGCGGCACCTCTGTTGTAAACGCTAGGCGAGTGCAAGCAAACAGCATTCGGCCATATTGAGGTAGCATTCGCAGATGCTCGCTCGTGTTCCACTGGCTGTCGGTCATTCAGTGAACCATCAAAGGAAGATCGCGTGCTCCCTGCTTGTGGACTCACAGCACACGGAGCATTCATCTTCTGTTTTGCACATGAACCACTATTGTTACTGAATGTGAGTGGTTAGTAGAGAATGTAATGTTGCTAATAGAAGGCCGCGCGGAGTGGCCGCGCGGTTACAGGCGCCATGCCACGAATTGCGCGGCCCCTCCCGCCGGAGGTTCGACTCCTCCCTCGGGCATGGGTGTGTGTGTTGTCCGTAGCGTAAGTTAGTTTCAGTAGTGAGTAACTCTAGGGACAGATTACCTCAGCAGGTTTGTCACTTAGGAATTCACACACATTTGAACATTTTTTTGCTAGTAGAAGTTTACAGGGTGTTACAAAAAGGTACGGCCAAACTTTCAGGAAACATTCCTCACACACAAATAAAGAAAAGATGTTATGTGGACATGTGTCCGGAAACGCTTAATTTCCGTGTTAGAGCTCATTTTAGTTTCGTCAGTATGCACTGTACTTCCTCGATTCACCGCCATGATTTCATACGGGATACTCTACCTGTGCTGCTAGAACATGTGCCTTTACAAGTACGACACAACATGTGGTTCCTGCACGATGAAGCTCCTGCACATTTCAGTCGAAGTGTTCGTACGCTTCTCAACAACAGATTCGGTGACCGATGGATTGGTAGAGACGGACCAATTCCATGGCCTCCACGCTCTCCTGACGTCAACCCTCTTGACTTTCATTTATGGGGGCATTTGAAAGCTCTTGTCTACGTAACCCCGGTACCAAATGTAGAGACTCTTCGTGCTCGTATTGTGGACGGCTGTGATACAATACGCCATTCTCCAGGGCTGCACCAGCGCATTAGGTATTCCATGCGACGGAGGGTGGATGAATGTATCCTCGCTAACGGAGGACATTTTGAACATTTCCTGTAACAAAGTGTTTGAAGTCACGCTGGTACGTTCTGCTGCTGTGTGTTTCCATTCCATGATTAATGTGATTTGAAGAGAAGTAATAAAATGAGCTCTAACATGGAAAGTAAGCGTTTCCGGACACATGTCCATATCTTGTAAAGTGGCTGAAATGGACCTGCATTCAGTGATTTCACCAGTTCTCGTCGGCATTGAAACCAGTTGTCATCGACTCGTCTCTTCTCCCTGTCTGTTAGGCTCTTTTTCTGACTACTGGCCTTACACTCTGTTACTTGTTTGCGAGCGGTTCACCATTCCTTGTAGACGCTTTGGACAGTCGATGTTGATGCACCGACAATTTGGGCAACTTTCACTATGTGTCATGGGCACATAAAAAACAGGAGCCACTTTCTGTCATCCATCAGATTTCCAGGTCAACTCAGCTTTGTATTGTATTGTATTGTACGGAACTGGGGATCTAGAAACGACGGAGAGGCTTCGTCCCCGCCGCAGCCCTCAGTGGTACACAATCCCATAACAGGCTACAGCAGTCCACTTACCCCACTGCTGTGCCACACCGAATCTAAGGTTATTGTGCGGTTTGGTCCCCAGTGGACTCCCCCCCCCCCCCCCCGTCACCCTCACCCCGCCGGGAACATCTCACACCAGACGAGCGTAACCCCAATCTAATCTTTTCGTGATAGAGCAATTTTGTGTTTGCGCAGCAATCGCCTACATAGTGTAATTGAGGCGGCATAAGGGGAACCAGCCCACAGTCGCCGAGGCAGATGGAAAATCGCCTAAAAACCATCCACAGACTGGCCAGCACACCGGACCTCCACACTAATTCGCCGGGGGGGGAATTCGCGCCGAGGGCCGGCAAGCCTCCCCTCCCTCCCCCCTCCCCCTCTCCACCCCCTCCCCCCTGGAAAGCAGTGCTTTAGACTACACAGCTAACTGGGTGGGCAACAACCCATCTTACTGGGTAGGGGTTGTTTTGGGGGAGGAGACCAGACAGCGAGGTCATCGGTCTCATCGGATTAGGGAAGGATGGGGAAGGAAGTTGGCCGTGGCTTTTGAAAGGAACCATCCTGGCATTTGTCTGGAGAGATTTAGGGAAATCACGGGAAACCTAAATCAGGATGGCCGGACGCGGGATTGAACCGTCGTCCTCCCGAATGCGAGTCCAATGTGCTAACCACTGCGCCACCTCGCTCAGTCCATCTTACTGAGCTGATTCCTTAAAACCGATTGGTACACACTGTGGTCAATACAACGCCGTAGAAACAAATCTTGGAAATTAATATGCAAATCGCACCACGCTAGGCACCAAATGTACACTGACTGACATTTGCTAAGAACAACCGCCAGTTTCTATGGAACAACCAACAACTGCTATGGCACACCTGACAAATGATAGTAAAATTAAATGATGAGGGTGAGACGTGTTAACTGCAGTGAAGCCTGTGCACGAACGTTCTCTATGCATTCGACAATTCATGCAGTACAGTGTCTGATGAAGGTTGTTGTGGAACCGATTAGTGTGACATACGGTGTGGTACGGTAACAAGTTTGCAATACATCATTTGAGTGCTTACGATCTTAGACGAGAAGCTGGACGCCTCGAAGATGGTCAAAGTATCACTTCGGTGGCCACATTAAAGGGTGTGTCCAAAATTGTCATCTTACGATTAGAGAAGGTCGGTGGAAATGCCATGTGAAAGACGGACCACCACAATGCAAGAGAATCGATACGTAGACCCAATGACGAAAAGGAACAAACATCTCACTCCTATCCAGATCGTTGGCAGGACCATTATATGGCGAAAAAATCAGGTTGGTTTGCAGGTTCGGAACCCCGTAAATGCTTCCCACTTCAGCCACGCCGTTGTCAAGAAAAGAGTTCGTTGGCGTAGGCAGCACTTTGGTTGGGATCCTGCAACACCTCCAAAATGATGTTCATCTACGAATCCCGTTTCACTGTGGCCACCAGCTAGTGTGGAGGGGAACACGTTACACACCACAGTATTCTCATGAACGTCATCGGCAAGGCCTAGGTGTTATGTTGTGGGCGTTTATTATGCACAGTGGTAGAAGACTACTGCATATCTTTGCATGGGATACTGTTGCAGCACAACGGTATTGCAGGGAGATGATTCTGGACCATGTCCGCCTGTTTAGGGGTGCGGTAGGTCCCCAATTTTTTTTTTCTGGAGGAAGCGTCCTGTCCACTCTCACAGGACCTCTGAGCAGTGGACACACTGAAACAGAAGTTAGGAATACTGGTCTGTAACTTTGCGGGTCCGTTCTTTTACCTTTCTTGTATACTGGAGTCACCTGCGCTTTTGTACACATACTTCGGGAGCTCAAATGGGGATCTCTGGAGGGAAGGCGATGTTTTTTTTTATGAAACACTATTGAGAAAATTTAGAGAAGCTGAATGCCGAGCGATTCTACTGCCACCAACATACACCGCGCGTAAAGGCCACGAAGACAAGATACGAGAAATTAGGGCTCATACGGAGGCGTACAGACAATCGTTTTTGCCTCGCTCTATTTGCGAGTAGAACAGGAGGGGAAATGACAAGTAGTGGTACAGGGTACCCTCTGCCACGCACCGTATGATGACTTGCAGAGTATCTATGTAGATATAAATGTAGAACTGAAGATCCTGAACGTACGGAATGGCCTGTATATTCCTCAGACCTAAAACCTATAGAGCATGCCTGGGATGCTTTTGGCAGACATGTTACCCACCGAATATCCCCTTCTCGAACCGTGCAAGAACTGAAAACCGCTTTGAGAGGGGAATGGGACAATATCCCCCAAGGACTTCTCAACAGTTTGGTAGCCAGCATGAATAACAGGTGCAAAATGTGCATCAGTGCCCGCGGAGAGCATATACCCTACTGAGAGTCGGCCTTTATGCTGGGAGTATGACAGGGGTCAAACATGGACGCTATTCCTGTTTGTTATCCTGTTTTCCTATGTGGCGAAATTTTCATCATAAATATACCGCATGTAGTACATTTCATGTCGTACTTCACTGCCTGTGATTATTGAGGTCCAACAGGGTCCTTTTCCTTTGCAATTGTCAAGCAGAGTAGTAAAACGAATTAACTGAAGGATTAAAAATGGAAGCATTTAAATTTATTACAATATAATCAATACAAATACAAAACACAGGACTGATTTGATTGGGCGCAGACACTACTAAGTAACGCTGAGAAAGTTGGAGGCTGAGGTGAATGAATTATCTCATCTTACAGTCAACGGAATCAGTTTTGCATGAAATTATGTGCGACAGATGGGAAGTCGGCACGATGCATTAGTCTCACCTCGTTGTTTGGCGTCTGTTTAACGGCCGACTGCTTTCATCTGCTGCAGCTTAGGGCGGCTTAACTCATTCCTTCTTCCATGGTGGCTGACGTAATCCCTTAGGTGGCCGACGTAGTGTTCCTGTGCTTGCAATTGCGGTAGTTACTGTCATCGGTGACCATCTTGCGAAGGCGGTATTTATGTAACGTTCAGAGGCTAAGATCAGACGAGGAGATCTAGTGAGTATGTTACAGAGTGACGATAAACTTCGGAATGAATGCAGGGATCTGACTCGAAATCTGAGGACTATGAGTCGACAACATGTTGTCATGCCCCCAGAAGGCAAACTCACTGATTTTCCGATACCTCTGACAGCCTGCTCACCGTCTCTTCAATGTCTCTTCACTGCCTTCTCCACCACTCTTTGACTGGCCAGTTTTTTACTTGATTGACTAGCTACTGACTCTCTGCTCTGTTAGCTCTCTGTTCATATTTCTCACTGACTGACCGATTGATCCTCTGCCTGACTGACTATCCAATGACCGACCTATCATCGAATTGCCCAGTCACATCTCTCATTCACTGCTCAGTTTCTCTTGGCTACTTCCACTTGTCATTTTCGTCCATGGCCTCCCTCAATGTGCCTCCAGGTCTCTGAATTTTCTAGTGCCTCATTTCTGCCATTGGTTTGCTCGATTTGCAGTCCACCCAATGACTGATAAACAGCGCATAACCACGCCTCCCAGTTTTCATGCAGGGTGAAAATGTCTGATTGTACGGTGCCTGGCATACAACGTGGGAACTCCCGTCTCGTTCTCAAGCTGTTCCCCGATGTGGCAGTTCGCAATGCTGACTGCAGTCTCCCCAGCGAACTGCACATTGCTAGAATTTGACGTGGGACACTGGTGCAATAGGAGGCGAACAGGAACTGTAAACTACCTATCATCCCCCTTGCTGGGCAAATATTAGGGATGAGAATTTCTTCCAACACCAGGATCTAACTGGCTTTCTCGAAGTCAAGTGCCATCGCACAAACGTACGTTCGTGACCTCAACTGCAGTTGCGGCCAGCTGATCCAGTGAATCACCGCTATTCGATTTGCAAGGAGTCCAACGGGAGTCTTCACACGGGAGCCGCTTGCCACCCGTTGTGTGGCAGTGTCCAATGCTGGGGCAGTAATTTGAGATATCGAGCCAACACACTGTCAGATTCACTAGTACCCGAGAGCCCTTATAGACTCCTTGAGAGACAATAGGACATTCACCCAATCAACACGGATAATGAGTGATGGCCGAACAATGACAGCAACAATGTGCAGTTAGAGGTTCGAAATGGTTCAAATGGCTCTGAGTACTATGGGACTCAACATCTGAGGTCATCAGTTCCCTAGAACTTAGAACTGCTTAAATCTAACTAACCTAAGGACATCACACACATCCATGCCCGAGGCAGCATTCGAACCTGCGACCGTAGCAGTCGCGCGGTTCCGGACTGAAGCGCCTAGAACCGCTTGGCCACCACGGCCGGCGCAGTTAGAGGTAAGATGTAACTGTCCTCGGCGGCGAATCATCACAGACGTTGAGAGAAATTTCGTCACTACAGTACTGTGGGTAAACGCTGAGAGAAGACTCACTTGAGGTGTCGATACCTGCAAATGTCCGAGGTGCTGTTGCTGAAGCGACCAAGCTCTTGAGCAGGCACCACAGCCTTTACCCCTAAAGTTGTCTGTTCTCTATCCTCGATCTTCTTCACGAGAAATACTGTTCTCCTGAATTTGGTAAAGGCTTGGTCCAGCGAGATATTCTTTCAGACATTGAATGTCCAGTCGGCCGCTGTGGCCGAGCGGTTCTAGGCGCTTTAGTCCGGAACCGTGCTGCTGGTATGGTCGCAGGTTCGAATCCTGCCTCGGACATGGATGTGTGTGATGTCCTTAGGTTAGTTAGGTTTAAGTAGTTCTAAGTTCTAGGGGACTGATGACCTCAGATGTTAAGTCCCATAGTGCTCAGAGCCATTTGAACCATTTTTTTGTCCGTTGCTAACGTATTTTGTCAGTCCACTCTCCTGTAGATCTGAAACACAGAAACCAAATCACATGAGAAAGTCAGAAGAACGTGTTATTCTGGGAACAGCTTTGGTCACCTGGTGCCATTGTGGGCCCTGCAGCCTAGCACCCAAGTTGCAGAAGAGCCGATTCCGTGACGTCCTTTATTTGTCTTAGAACTCATCAGTCGATCGACTAAGCCAGTGCCGGAGGTAAGGTATACCGGCTACCTGTTGAAGTTTCACTGTGGGAAAATCCCGAGGTAGGTGCAAGCGAGTTTGAGAGCTCTATTTTACATCCATTGTAGGCGACCGCTATGTGTATCGGCCGCGTTTCCCCTGACAACAACTGCGTATTCCAGAATTAGGCGCAGCAGCATCATGAACAGAATATACCAAGGTATTATGGGTGTGTCCCTTAGAACAATTTATACACGACTGTGCTTAAACTGACACACAATATTTTTAGCGCAACGCAATCTGACTTTCAAAAATCCCTACAAAGGAATGGCCCTGACTAACATTAACCTATACCTTTCACAAATCACTTACCTCACCAAAAATCTTCGTTACTCGAACTACTGCAGTACAGCGAGCGCCACTACTGCCAGCTAAATAAAAGATTCAAACTACGGAAGGCACTAACTACTGATAGGGATAGTTAGCAATTGAAAGATGTTAATAGAGAACAAACAATGTATTTACCTTAATAGTGTTGAAAAATCATAATATACACTCCTGGAAATGGAAAAAAGAACACATTGACACCGGTGTGTCAGACCCACCATACTTGCTCCGGACACTGCGAGAGGGCTGTACAAGCAATGATCACACGCACGGCACAGCGGACACACCAGGAACCGCGGTGTTGGCCGTCGAATGGCGCTAGCTGCGCAGCATTTGTGCACCGCCGCCGTCAGTGTCAGCCAGTTTGCCGTGGCATACGGAGCTCCATCGCAGTCTTTAACACTGGTAGCATGCCGCGACAGCATGGACGTGAACCGTATGTGCAGTTGACGGACTTTGAGCGAGGGCGTATAGTGGGCATGCGGGAGGCCGGGTGGACGTACCGCCGAATTGCTCAACACGTGGGGCGTGAGGTCTCCACAGTACATCCATGTTGTCGCCAGTGGTGGGCGGAAGGTGCACGTGCCCGTCGACCTGGGACCGGACCGCAGCGACGCACGGATGCACGCCAAGACCGTAGGATCCTACGCAGTGCCGTAGGGGACCGCACCGCCACTTCCCAGCAAATTAGGGACACTGTTGCTCCTGGGGTATCGGCGAGGACCATTCGCAACCGTCTCCATGAAGCTGGGCTACGGTCCCGCACACCGTTAGGCCGTCTTCCGCTCACGCCCCAACATCGTGCAGCCCGCCTCCAGTGGTGTCGCGACAGGCGTGAATGGAGGGACGAAAGGAGACGTGTCGTCTTCAGCGATGAGAGTCGCGTCTGCCTTGGTGCCAATGATGGTCGTATGCGTGTTTGGCGCCGTGCAGGTGAGCGCCACAATCAGGACTGCATACGACCGAGGCACACAGGGCCAACACCCGGCATCATGGTGTGGGAAGCGTTCTCCTACACTGGCCGTACACCACTGGTGATCGTCGAGGGGACACTGAATAGTGCACGGTACATCCAAACCGTCATCGAACCCATCGTTCTACCATTCCTAGACCGGCAAGGGAACTTGCTGTTCCAACAGGACAATGCACGTCCGCATGTATCCCGTGCCACCCAACGTGCTCTAGAAGGTGTAAGTCAACTACCCTGGCCAGCAAGATCTCCGGATCTGTCCCCCATTGAGCATGTTTGGGACTGGATGAAGCATCGTCTCACGCGGTCTGCACGTCCAGCACGAACGCTGGTCCAACTGAGGCGCCAGGTGGAAATGGCATGGCAAGCCGTTCCACAGGACTACATCCAGCATCTCTACGATCGTCTCCATGGGAGAATAGCAGCCTGCATTGCTGCGAAAGGTGGATATACACTGTACTAGTGCCGACATTGTGCATGCTCTGTTGCCTGTGTCTATGTGCCTGTGGTTCTGTCAGTGTGATCATGTGATGTATCTGACCCCAGGAATGTGTCAATAAAGTTTCCCCTTCCTGGACAATGAATTCACGGTGTTCTTATTTCAATTTCCAGGAGTGTACATAGCAGTTCATAATATCCATTCTGTACACAAAAATCCGCCATCTCATTTCCCATATCCACCACTGCTGGCGGCTCACCTCCAACTGCGCAACGCTACGCGCTGTTCACATCCAGCTGCCGCTGCCCAACACTACAATGGCAGACAACAATGCAAACTAGCCACAGACTGCACACAGCACAGCCAGTGATTTTCATATAGAGCGCTACGTAACGTTGCCAATAAGAAAACATAAACAGCCTACTTACATAAAGAAAACATAAACAGCCTACTTACATAGCCCCCATGCTTCCCAAAAAAAATTTTACAAATTGTTTTGGGCAGTGGACAATAATGATTTGAAAAATTTTTTCATAATTACAATAACAAAGATATCAAATGCACACACTTATTTATACAATGTTGGTCAAAAGCTAAAATTTTCTCACAGTCCATAAAGACAGTGCAGATTGTTCATCACAGTAAATTTTCAGAGTTTTTTTTTTCAAAGTCTGAGCAGTAAATGACAATGCACACGGAAGTAGTGGATTTCCATGCAGTCTTGAAGAAGTAGTGTTGTCCTTCCAACTGAAAGACAGTGCTGACTCTTGACATGCTGACAGGTAATGGGCCACAACAGAGCAAACCCACAGCAGAGTCATTCGACGTTTTGAAGAAGATTGGTAGGTAGGTCATCACAGAGCTGACCCACTGTAGTCCTGGTAGAGATTACGGTATTGGTGGGCCACCAGAGGTGCAGACCCACTGCAGTCCTTATAGAAATAATGATATTGGTGGGTCATCAAAGGTGCAGACGCACTTCAGTCCTTGTAGAGATTATGGTATTGGTGGGCCACCAGAGGTGCAGACCCACTGCAGTCCTTGTAGAAATAATGATATTGGTGGGCCACCAGAGGTGCAGACCCACTGCAGTCCTCGTAGAAAGTGTGGACAGGCCCACTGTAGTCCTGGTAGAGATGCCCAGCAGCCATCTGTTGCGACGGTGCAGGTGCACATTCACCATTGAAGAGTCTTGCGGATAATATAGCAAGTCCATAACCACCACTTGTGCACTCACAAAGTTTTTGGCATTGTCCTTAGAACCAGCAATGCTGTTATCTAGTCCCTTGCTGAATTATTAACACACGTGCAAACACTAACAGTCCCTGCTTCTCACATATTGTTCATATACTATGACCAACAGAAAAGTGTGCAGTGAAATGTAACTAACAAGTTAATAATATGATGAACTGGTATCAGTTACAATTTTATAACATAAGAATACAATTACAAAGGTACAAAATACATCATTAAAGAACATAACAATACAGATAACATTTGTAGTACAGGCTTTACAAAAGAATAGAAATAACGTATACATCAGTGTTACAGGAATTATGACATGAGTACATACATAAAAGATCAGAATAACTTGCGAAACATCAACTTCACACATGAGCATTAAAACAAAACAGAATAAATAATGTCTAAGCATATTTACAAGGTAAATAACATATTATTAATGCCAATTATATTTGAGGATAACAGTATTCCTCATCATAGTGAATGTAGCTTAGTATTAGAAGAAGAAAAAATTCTATGGAACTACATAGAGACAGAAAGAAAACAAATACACAAGGCTACACAAACACATAGTGGGGTAACACAAAAGGAAAGGACAGGGTTTGTTTTCAGTGTAACATTTGGTACTGTAGTCCAACCCAAAACTTCATTCCATAGTTCTTTCGTCTTATTTCAACCTTTGCTTCCACCAAAAAAATTCTATCCAAGCATGCTTTCTGTATTTATTTAACATATTTCTTACCTCATTATTTATTTCCAAGAAAATCCTACCTATACCTGCTTTCTGTACTTTTTTCGTATAACTTCTCAATGCATTTCTTCCAATTCATCGCAACTCATTCTCTTATATAGTCTACCCCCTCTTAAGCTAACTTAAATCTACTGAGCTCAGATGCTAAACTAAGGGACGAGGCAATGCAGCAGCACAAAACAATTAACATGAACAGCAATGACAAAAAATTCAAATTGGGAAAGTAAGCAACAATATTACAACTAATATAAGGCAATGAGCAGCAAACAGGAAAAATAAATCAGTAGTAAACTGGCTTAGAAGAGCAACACAAAGTCAAATTCAGTAACACTATGCCTGGTAAACAGCAGTAACTTATACCTAAACATGACATAGCTCAAGCAGAAAAAATATTACAGTAAAAACAACAATGCAGAAAAGGGAAATGTCTATTCACATCTTAATGTCTATGTAATTAAAGTGGTGCACCACAAAAACTAATTCTACAAAAAATTACCAAGTACTTGAAAAGAAAATTCCTTATGCAATTCCTGTGAAGGGAAATGTCTTTTTATGCTCCTTCGTTTTTTTGAATAGATCATAAAATTATTTACTGGATCTGTAGGCATAAAATATTTATATTAGTACATCTATTAAATTTTATTTTAACCAATGCTGCTGCAGCTAGAAACTTGATATTAAACAAATGAGCAAATATATATAGCCTATATAGAGCAATGCATGAAACATCATTCACTGGGCAAATGTCGTCTCCAAAGGCAAAAGAATCCCTCAACTAGAAAGACAATAAATGTAAAATGTTTCTCATCATTTCATTAGGCATTTCAGTAAATATTATAAATTAAGAGCTCCACAGTGTTATCATATTTTCAAGTTTGAGGGTGTCGTATTTACGATGCTTTCTACAAAGGAATGTCAATAGCAAGGATAATGGCCTCCCTTTTTTTTCTACCTGTGCCTCTGAAATGCACACCCTAATGGCTTTTTCTCAAGGTGGCTGGCACACCTGGGCGCTCACAACGCATTACGTCATGGTCACTTACCTTTCTTACCGAAATATTTACGACAGCAGTTTCCGCTACAGTGACAGTCTCATATAAAAATTTCACAGGTCGAGAATTTACGTTGCAAATGTGTAGAAACAAAATCCTATGAATATAACAGTGTCCAAAAAATTTTCGCCGGCATTGTGATACATTCACGCATATACACACACATTTCATAACTCTTAAAGTACGTTTCTTGGTTTCCAACATTCTTTTCATAAATCAGAGTCCCTGCCCACTACTCATTATTCCTTACCTTACTACACATATACATATTCATCGACACTCTTCAATATTTCATCATTATAAATATGTAGCATAATCAAATAACTCATATAGCATCAGCTTATTGATCATAAACATACCGCAACAGCATAATACACATAGTCATTGTAATAATAACATCGTAACACCTCAGTCAAATCTCAAAATCATCGTAGCTTCCTCCAATAATTAAAAAAAATTCTCTGCTCATGTCAAAAGTGTCACCTGCCTCAAATGTACTTTAAAAATCGTGATCCCATACCAAATACATCATTCAAAGCTCTCATAATATCACAATGGTTCCGAAAAAATATGAACAGTTCACAAAGTACAGACAAAATACAATTTCGTAAGTGTGAAGTTATCCAACGGTGTAATTGCGTAAACACGTGTCACTGACATAATAAAAAAGTTTGTCTCTCTCAGTTAAATGATCAGATAGCTGTGTAATTATGTGTTAGAGAAATATGGTACCGATGTGTAAAGTTGTGTAAGGAAATACCATATTAGCTAGGGCTCCTTGTGCTTGCCAAACACATGGTACACAAAGTAGGCGTGAACCCCCCTGAGGATTAATGTAATTATACTCTCAGGTGTTACAGATTATAACAATGGAATGAAATGTATTACGGAAAACCTTTGTATCATTGTACTTCAAATATCTTTAAAAATAAATGACTTAAGTACAAAATTAATCACTCAAATGCGTGTCCTGTAGCGCTAAATGTGCGTCTTGCTGTAAGATATCTCTGTGGAAGCGTCGTAGTTATTTTCCTCCGAAAGCTAAGTTCTGCAGAAGTCAATGTACTTACCTCATGATAAACAAAAGTGAAATGCTTTGCGTATAGATATCTTAGTTATTACGCTTATTGTTGTGATGAAGAAATTACTGTGCTGTAACGTATTGTTGTGCTACGGAAAAGGCTGTCTCATTGTAGCTATACCACAAAAGTTACTACTAAAACATGTTTTACTTTCCAGAATAATACAGAAAAACTGTGCAGATATAAAACAGAAACACCGCAAAAGCAACATTGTAAATTGTCACTCATTAGTAGCGTCGTGATAAAATCGTGTAGCTGTCACATAAACTAACCATTGTCTCATCTGGTATCTCACAGAAAGTACCTTAAATCCAGAATGTATTTTCAAGTAAACCAAAATGTTACATTAAAATCTCATTGGCAGTATATGTTCTAAGTATGTAAGCCTGATAGTCGTTACGTAATCGTGCAACTAACAAGCAAGAATGTACACACACAATAACACTGTGTCATCTGTTCACAATAACAATGCATTCGTAATTTCTGTTTAAATAAGTTCTCTTGGTTCTTGACTGGATATTTAACTTCAAACATTGTTGCATGGTAACAGATTCTAAGTCTGACAAAGCACACTACCAATGTAAAGTGAAAAGTTATATGGCAAAGACAAAGTTAAAAGGCAGATTATCTCTCAATAAATGGTTTCACATGTGAAGTGTGGTGTAGCCCTTTGCTCTTCCTAGTACGCAGAGTTTCAACTTCAATGCAATTATCATGTGGTATACGTCGGTAAAGAATACTGGAATTTTTTTCAAGGTTAGCGTCTATGTTATTTTTCTCTGAGCCAGCCGGCGCAGGTGGCTGCCTGCGGTGCGAGTCATTGTCTGCTATCTCTTTGTTGGCGCGCATCATTATTGGGATTAGGAGACCTAACTTCCACAAATTCACGTTGTCGAGAGTGCCCTGCTCTGCTTGAATCCCGCCAGTTCTGATGAAATTCAGGTCTGTTGTTATGATTATATCGTCTGTCATCATGTCGGTAATTCCTGTAGTTTCTTTCTTGTCGGTTAAGTGGTGGAGAATTTCTCCCTGAATTATCACTACACGGTGGACCGTTGCGTCTGAAGTTATTCTGTCTCCCGTGATAATAATTGTACTGGTTGCCAAATTGTCTGTTTCTATGAGTGTCTCTGTGATATTCATTACTACGGAAATGCGATCTCTCTCTGTAACTATTACTCTGCCAGTGGTTGTCATACGGGTGGTGTCTCTTTTGGTCACGATTTACATTGTAAGAATAGAAGTGTCGTGTCCAATTATTGTTTCTGTCGTCACGGAATTGTGACGGATGTGACCTGTAGTGATTGTTTTCCTGTTTTCGCATCCCGCGACTGTCTGTGTCAATTTCTAATTCTTGTAAGAGTCCCTGAAAAGCTTTAATGTCATCTTTGCAACGTCCTGCCAAAATAATATTTCTTAAATGTTCAGGCAATTTCATTAAGCAAATGCGGATGAGTTCTAAAGGGCTGTATGGGTTTGACAGGTACTGATTCTTGTGCAACATGTCTTCAAAATATTTCACAAGACTGGAAAATTCAGATTGTTCGAAATGTTTCATCATTATGATGCTATGCTTTACTTGGTCTTGTGTAGCTTGAGACCAATATGCTGAGAGGAAGGCATGATAAAATTCTCCTTCACTGTGACAATCGTGAATGACCGATCGCATTCTTACGGCTGGTTCATTCTCCAAGTAGCCACATATAAATGCTAACCTGTGCTCCAATGACCAGTTGGGCGGAAAACAATGAGAAAATTGATGAAGCCATGCTTGTGGATGAATGTCGTTGCCAGAATTCTTGAATGTTTTGAATTTACGTGTAGTAATGAACAGCTTATAGTCGAAATCATCGTGTCGGCGAGTCGCATGTCGGTCATTGTTACGTCGTGTCGGCGGTTCCATCTCAAAATTCGGTGCGCCTTGCCAATTTCTTTCATAATTTCCGAAGTGTCCTGTGTTATTATTTTGTGTTTGTTTCGTATTTCTATGTCCCTCTTCCCGTACTGGAGCGCGAGTGTCCTCTAAAATATGTAATTCTTGTATTACCTGCGTCAACTGATCTTGTACTTCCCGGATTTCTCTTTTGTTCTGTGTATTGATTTGATTTTGATTTTGTTTGAATTTTCTAATTTGTTCATACTCTTCGGTGTCAGTGAAGGCTACAGGTCTTGTGTCATTCAGATCATCATCTACCTTTGTAGATAAGTTAGTGACCTGATCCGAAAGTTCGGCTACTTTCTCCGATAGTGAACACATTTCCTCAGTGTGTTTTTCTGAACCAAGTTTCAGAGTGTCCATTTGTGTTGAAATCGAATCTACTTGTCCTTTAAGTTTTCCTGAGTTTTTGCAAGTTGCGTAACCGAATCGGTAGATGCAACTGAGTCAATTTTAGCCCACATGGTCTCATGATTTTCATGAAGAATGGTTTGCAGTTCTTTTATGGCTGCTTCGTGATTCTGTAATGCATTTTCGTGCCGCGAAAAAATAGGTTGAAAATGCTCACAAATTTGTGTTTTTACGTCATTACAGACTTTTTGACATTTCGATTCAATGTTATGTAACTCAGTAGTTAAATCTTCACGTGTTTGTTCAAGCAACATTCACATTTTGACAAGCAGAAAATGTATCTTAACTTATTTGAGAAAACGGTGAGGACGCAAAACCTGAATCTACAGTATTTGCAAAATTGTGTCCTATCATTTCGGATTCCTGAGGCGAGCTGTTGCCGAGCGATCGATCGATAATGCTTCCCTGTTCACTAATTGTTTCACTGCCTACGCCATTGTTTGCCGCCCGTTCCATTTCCCTATGCACAGTTACCAAATTACTATGTTGAACATTAGTTAATTCATTACATGGTGGCGCTAACACACTACTTTCGTCTTCACTGTCATTTCTCAGTTTACTTTGGAGCCTAGTATTACGTTTTTCACATGCCATTGTTGTCACAATATTTCACACAACAACACAGAAAAACACAATTTGAAGAGCAAAAATAGGGGAATACATTAACATAGCACTGAAAATAATATCTAGTTAATTGCAAGCGCAGCTGCGAAATACTTGGTGCAAATCTACATGCATGCCACAACTGTTTTACTGTACAACAATGAAAGACTGCAACTACAAAATAGATTCTCAATACAATTACACACTAGCAATAAACAAAATCTACACTAATTACACAAACTACAAGAAAAAAATCAGAAGATTTCAGTGAGGTATCCTCGGCTAAGGGTCGACATATGAAACGTCCCCTTAGAACAATTTATACACGACTGTGCTTAAACTGACACATAATATTTTTAGCGCAACGCAATCTGACTTTCAAAAATCCCTACAAAAGAATGGCCCTGACTAACATTAACCTATACCTTTCACAAATCATTTACCTCACAAAAAATCTTCGTTACTCGAACTACTGCAATACAGCGAGCGCCACTACTGCCAGCTAAATAAAAGATTCAAACTACGGAAGGCACTAACTACTGATAGGGATAGTTAGCAATTGAAAGATGTTAATAGAGAACAAACAATGTATTTACATTAATAGTGTTGAAAAATCATAATATACGTACATAGCAGTTCATAATAACCATTCTGTACACAAAAATCCGCCATCTCATTTCCCACATCCACCACTGCTGGCGGCTCACCTCCAACTGCGCAACGCTACGCGCTGTTCACATCCAGCTGCCGCTGCCCAACACTACAATGGCAGACAACAATGCAAACTAGCCACAGACTGCACACAGCACAGCTAGTGATTTTCATATAGAGCGCTACGTAACGTTGCCAATAAGAAAACATAAACAGCCTACTTACATAAAGAAAACATAAACAGCCTACTTACAGGATGTCGGACTTAGTAATTGGCAGTGATGACAAAGTCTACCTTCGCTTCCTCCCTCAGTTCAGGAACTTGTTGGTGCTACGTCAGGCACCCATCGGGAGTGACATCAAGGTACTTGCCCACGCTTCCCCAAAGTGTAGCCCCTCACAGGATGCGTATCTGCCTCAAGTCGACAGGGACTGGACATCTTGCTGCAATGAGTGTCTGATTCTTCGCTGCAATGAAGATCGGCCTACATTTTGCTGCTCATGTAGACAAGTCATCGCTGGCAGACTGGAGTCTACGTTGCCTAACATGGACACTCATGCTGTGCGTCTAGGTGCACCTACATCTACACATCTACAAATTACAGTACTTTGAGAGTAGAGGAACTAGGCCGCCGTCACCCCAAGTACCGTTATCCAAGAAGGCGGCAGTGACGTCATGCAAGATGGAGGATTTTGGCAGGAAGTTTAAATTTTGGTGGGAAGATAGGTCCATTGGGCTACCTATACTAACCTAAAACCCCTCCCCTCCCGCAGAAAATGGCAGGAAGTTCAAATTCCATCTGCACAATGCAACAAACCACGGCTACCTCCACTAACATAAAAAAATGGCTGGAAGATAGGTCAATTGCGCTACCTCCACTAACCTAAGTCATCCGACCGCCACCTCTTCCTAGGAAATGGCGGGAAGAGGACTTGGCCTGTGCTGGACATAAGTTTTTATTGAGCATTCAGTCTAACAATCTGAGGCAGTACAGCCATCCAGTGTCTCCACCATGAGGTCTGGAGTCCAGCTGACCTAGTACAAAGAACTGCCACCACAGGGCGCTGTCATCCCTCCTGTGACGTAATTCAAGATAGCGGTCTGGAGGTGAAAAATGGTGGGAAAATGACTCAGCCTGCACTGGGCTGCTGGAGAGAGGAAGGAGTGTACTTTATTTACTTTGGAACAATTTATTTAGGGATTTGAGATAGTATATTTATCATACTGATACAAAACACATGCTATGACATGTTTGGGGTTACGCCACACAGCCCGCAGACCTGCAAACTACTCGTAAATCCCGAAATAACGCATGTTAAACGCTCTGCAGACTCTCAGACAAGCTCTAAATTACCGAAATAATGCAGTACACAGCACACAGACATGCAAACTACTCGTAAATAATGCAGTACACTGATGTGTAGACCTGAAACTACTCGTAAATCACTGAAATAATGCAAGTGACCCATGGTCGTTGTACTGTGTACTAGGTCAGTTGGATTCCGGAGCTTGTTTCAAACACACTGGATGGCTGTACTGCCTCAAATTGTTTGAATAAAGACTGAATGCAAAATAAAGACTTATGTCCACCACAGGTCAAGTCCTCTTCCTACTATTATCTAGGAAGAGGTGGCGATCTGATGACTTAGGTTAGTGGAGGTAACCCAAGTGCCCGATTTTTCCTGCCATTTTCTTAGGTTAGTAGAGATAGCCCAAGTGACGTTTCTCTACCGCCACCATTCAAATTTCCCGCCAATCCCTAGGAAGAGGTAGTGTTCCCGCCGAAATTCAAACTTCCCGCCAAAATCCTCCATCTTAGATGACATTGTTGTGATTTGGCAAGACAGCCAAGTCACTACGCGAGGATGCCGAAAGGCACGCGTTAAGCTCACGCAGACTGGCGTGAGGTCTGGAACATTACAATGTAATTAATATAGCAAATAAAGTACGTAGTTGAAGTAATACTTAACTTTATTCCATAATTGGTGAACATCGCTCTTGTTGATACATTATATAATCTCAATATAAACTGGTAATGGCCCTTGCTAGGTCGTAGCAAATGACGTAGCTGAAGGCTATGCTAACTATCGTCTCGGCAAATGAGAGCGTAGTTGTCAGTGTAGCATCGCTAGCAAAGTCGGCTGTACAACGGGGGCGAGTGCTAGGACGTCTCTCTAGACCTGCCGTGTGGCGGCGCTCGGTCTGCAATCACTGACAGTGGCGACACGCGGGTCCGTCGTATACTAGCGGACCGCGGCCGATTTAAAGGCTACCACCTAGCAAGTGTGGTGTCTGGCGGTGACACCACATTTATCATCGCCGCCATCCTGGATAACGGTACTTGAGGCAACGGCGACATAGTCCCCCTACTTCTGAGTAGCGGAGGCTACTTTGTGTACCACTATCACTCCCTGCTTTCCTATCCCATTAGCATATGGTTCATGGGAAACAGGTAAGCCTCTGTGTCAGTTCGAATCTTTCAAATTTTACGTTCATCGTCTTATCGAGAGATGAGCGAGACATTATGACCATCTGCTTAGTAGATTGTTTTTCCGTCTTTGGAGCAAAACATGCGCCAGATGCCGCATATTATGGTTCTGATAGTTTGTTCGTAGGTTGGTGGAGGTATGTGGCATTAGAAGTCTATGCACATGTCTTGTAATTCGCGTAAATAGCGGGCCTCTGATTTGCGTACGCGGTGATGCAGTCCAGTAGGGACCAAGATGGGTTCAATAGGATTTACATCAGGCGAATGTGTTTGCCGAGACAGCAGCGTGAGTTCACTACAGTTTTCCTCAAACCAATGTAGCACAGTTCTGGCTCCGAAACACGGACAATTATACTGATGAAAGAAGACATCGCCGTCGGGGAATACATGAAGCATGAAAGAATGAAGGTGGTTCGCAGTTGTCAGCGTGTCTTCGATTACTGCCACAGGTCCCACGCAAACGCAGGAAAATGTCTACTGTAGCATAATATCGCCCCTACCAGCCTGCGTCCGTGGCGTGCTGCACATTTCGAGCCGCCGTTCACCTCAATGACGGCGTTTGTGGAGACGACTGTCGAAATAATTTACATAAATGTGATTCACCCGAAGAGCCGACACGTTCCCATTGATAGACTGTCGAGTCCCCATGGTCCTGTGCCCACTGCAATCGTAACTGACGTCGTTGGATCAATATGTGAATGCGTAGGGGTGATTCTGCTGCGGAGCTCCCTATTCAACAATGTACGGTGAACGGTGTGCTACGAAACTCTTGTGCGTGCACCAGCATTGTGCTCTTTCGGCAGAGATATCTCAGATAACTGTCTATCCTACTTTACAGAGCATACAAGCCTAGGAACCTCGCGTTCTGTGAAGGGTAATGGACGTACAACATTTAGGGCGTAGTGGTAGCTTCACTGTCCTCTTACTTCTTTCCATAGACGCTCACGACAGTAGCACGTGGACATTCGACCATCTTAGCCGTTTCCGATATACTCTTTCATAGGCGGTGCAAAACAATCTGCCCTTTGTCAAAGTAACTTATCTCAGTGGATTTCCCCATTCGCAGCCCATATCCTCGTTACGGTGATTCCCCGATCGCGTTTGCTTCCCTTACATACTTTTGTTACCGCGTCACGTGCCCGCAGCTCCACCAGGTGGCCTCCACCGTTACGGTGGGCAGTGGTCGCGATTGTTTATCAGTGTACAAATGGTTCAAATGACTCTGAGCGCTATGGGACTTAACTTCTGTGGTCATCAGTTCCCTAGAACTTAGAACTACTTAAACCTAACTAACCTAAGGACATCACACACATCCATGCCCGAGGCAGGATTCGAACCTGCGACCGTAGCGGTCCCGCGGTTCCGGACTGCGCGCCTAGAACCACTAGACCACCGCGGCCGGCTTTTCAGTGTACATTAGCTGGCTCTTCTACGGAGGTACGCTCTGACAACTTTAATAGTAAAACACACCGAGACGCAGAACATCTCTCTCTCAGTGTCTGCCACTGGAAGTGGCTGAACATCTCCGTGACGCTTTCTAAATGAACGGGTAAAGAATTGTGCTGCTCTTTCTTGGATCATCTATGTTTCCTCTATCAAACTGACATACAGCGTATATTGGTGAACTACATTCACTGAGGATTCTTCCAGTGAATCTCAGTCTGGCATCTGACTTACTGCTTATAGTTTTATGTGGTCGATCCACTTTAAATCGCTCGGTATAATACTCTCAGACCTTTTGTGGAAGTAACTGCTTCCACTGATTGTTCTGGAATCGTTTAAATTTTTGAAATTTGTGGTAAGTACATATGGGACCAAACTGCTGAGGACATCGGTCCCTAGCCTTACACACTACATAATCTAACTTACGCTAAGGACAACACACACGCCCATGCCCGAGGGAGGTCTCTAAGCCGGCCGGAGTGGCCAAGCGGTTCTAGGCCCTACAGCCTGGAACCACGCGACCACTTCGGTCGCAGGTTCGAATCCTGCCTCGGGCATGGATGTGTGTGATGTCCTTAGGTTAGTTAGATTTAAGTAGTTCTAAGTTCTAGGGGACTGATGACCTCAGATGTTAAGTCCCATAGTGCTCAGAGCCATTTGAACCATTTTTGATGACTCGAACCTCCTATGCCGAGAGCCGCCCGAACCAATGGCAAGACGCCTCAGATCGAGCGGCTCCCCTGCGCGGCTGGAATCGTTTAATTATACGATAATGGGTCTTTCTGCTTATTTATGCGTAATATGTGATATGTCACGTTACAATGAAAATATCACACGAAAATACATCAGGCGCACCGTTAAGAAGTTTTATTATAAACATTTTATGTGTCACAAACGTAGTACCACTTGTCATACGGTAGCACAATTAGTAACTTCCAAAGAAACAAACATCATGAGGGAGCAAAATGGGGCGCTCCGCAGAACTCACGGACTTCGAACATGATCAGGTGATTGCGTGTCAGTTGTGTCATACGTCTGCATGCGAGATTTCCACACTCCTAAATATAGCTAGGTCCACTATTTCCGATGTGATAGTGAAGTGGAAACGTGAAGGGACACGTACAGCACAAAAGCGTACACGCCGGCCTATTCTGTTGACTGCCAGAGACCGCCTACAGTTGAAGAGGATCGTAATGTGTAATAGGCAGACATCTATCCAGACCATCACACAGGAATTCCAAACTGCATTAGGATCCACTGCCTGTACTCTGACAGTTAGGCGGGCCGTGAGAAAACTTGGATTTCATGGTCGAGCGGCTGCTCATAAGCCACACATCACGCCAGTAAATGCCAAAAGACGCCTCGCTTGGTGTAAGGAGCGTAAACACTGGACAATTGAACAGTGGAAAAAGGTTGTGTGGAGTGATGAATCACGGTACACAGTGTGGCGATACGATGGCAGGGCGTGGGTATGGCGAATGCCCAGTGAACGACATCTGCCAGCGTGTGTACTGCCAACAGTAAAATTCGGAGGCGGTGCTCTTATAGTGTGATCGTGTTATTCATGGAGGGGGCTTGCACCCCATGTTGTTTTGCTTGACACTATCACAGTATAGCCCTGCATTGAGTTTTAAGCACCTTCTTGCTTCCCACTGTTGAAGAGCAATTCGGAGCTGGCGATTGCATCTTTCAACACGATCGATCACCTGTTCATAATGCACGACATGCGGCGGAGTGATTACACGACAATAACATCCCTGTAATTGACTGGCCTGCACAGAGTCGTGACCTGAATCCTATAGAACATCTTTGGGATGTTTTGGAACGCCGACTTCGTGCCAGGACTCATCGACCGATATCGATACCTCTCCTCAGTGCAGCACTCCGTGAAGAATGGACTGCCATTCCCCAAGAAACCTTCCAGCACCTGATTGAACGTATGCCTGCGAGAGTGGAAGCTGTCATCAAGGCTAAGGGTGGGCCAACACCATATTGAATTCCAGCATTACTGATGGAGGGCGCCACGAACTTGTAAGTCATTTTTAACCAGGTGTCCGGATACTTTTGATCACATAGTGTGGCTCGCGCGTTTGCGTAACCCTGCGGCTGGTGCCGTCCTCTGTTGGTCTGTGGTGCGGCTTCTCGGTCTGAGTTGCCGTGGCTTTCCGTCTGTCCGCGTGCGGGCCGTGGTACTCCGAGTAGTTGTTCACGCTTGCTGTTTGTGGCACCACAGCAATTTGTTAACATTTGTTTACGTTGAGTGCCAATTACTAACCCTGTAACAAGTCATCCTGAATTTCTCTGCAGTTTCTTGACCTTGTGACTTCTCTCTGTACAGTATCTTCATCCACTGAAAACTTCATGGAATTTCCGACGTTATTCACTGGCGAAGGTTTTCCTAAACTGTACTCCGCAGGAAGTAAATAGGTGCTCCTCGAAAAACTGTTAATAAAATGGCATATTTTTTCGACGCATTGTCTCTAATACTTATTTTAAATTTATATGATGATTTCTGTATTATTATTATTAGTTGGTGTCTTCAGTCCGAATACTGGTTTGATGCACCTCTCCTTGCTACTATGTCCTGTGCAAGCCTCTTCATCTCCAAATAACTCTTGCACCCTACATTCTCCTGAATCTGATTCCTGTATTCATCTCTTGGTCTCCCTCTATGATTGTTACCCCCCACACTTCTCTCCAGTACTAAGTTCGTGGTCATTTGATATTTCAGAATGATTCCTGTCGAACGATCCCTTCTTCTAGTCAGGTTGTGCCACAAATTTCTTTTCTCGTCAATTCTATTCAGTATCTTCTCATTAATTGTGTGATCTACCCATCTAATCTTCAGCGTTCTTCTGTAGCACCACATTTCATAAGCTTTTATTCTGTTCTTGTCTAAACTCTTAATCGTCCATTTTTACTTCCATACGTGGCTTTACTCCAGACAAATATCTTCAGAAAAGACTTCCTAACACTTAAATCTGTATTCATTGTTAACAAAGCTCCTCGACTCGTGTAACTACCATCAGTTTTATGTAAAAGTTGTAAATGGCCTTTTGCTTCTTGTATTTCGCCTCTCCCATCTCCAGAAATTCAAAGAGTATATTTCAGTCGTCTTTTCTAAGTCAACAAATGCTATAAACGTAGATTTGCTTTTCCGTAACGTTTCTTCTAAAGTAAGTTGTAGGGTCAGTATCGCTTCGCGTGTTCCAACATTTCTCCAAAATCCAAACTGATCTTCCCTGAGGTCGGCTTTACAAGTTTTTCCATTCTTCTGTAAAGAATTTGTGTTACTATTTTGCAGCTATAACTTATAATACTGATAGTTCAGTAACTTTCACACCTGTCAGCACGTACTTTCTTTGGAATTGCAATTATAACATTCTTCTTGAAGTCTGAGGGTATTTCGCGAATCCCATACATTTTGCACATCAGATGGAATAATTTTGTCATGACAGGCTCTTCCATTGCTATCAGCAGTTCTGACCGAATGTCGTCTACTCCCGGGGCCTGTCTCGACTTAGGTATTTCAGTGCTCTGTCAAATTCTTCTCTCAGTATCATGTCTCATATCTCATCCATATCTACGTCCTCTTCCTTTCTGTAATATTGCTTTCAAGTTCATTTCCTTTGTATAGACCCTCATTTTGTTCGTTAGGCATTAGTGCTGAACTGTGTAGGAACACAGGATCAATCTGAGCGCTGGTATCTACTTTTTTTTTGGGACTGGCGTACGAACGCAGGCAACTGGCTTTCATGCGACCGTTGTTTTCGGAATCGATGTTGACTACTACAAAGGAGATTTCCAGTCTCGAGAAATGTCACAATACGCGAGTATAAAACATGATAGAAAAGTCTACAACAGACTAATGTCAGACACAAAGGCCTCTAGTGCGACTGTTCTACAACCCCTCTTGAAAACGAGAATGACCGCCTCTTTTTCTAGTCATTATGAACGGATCGATCCCCATCAACCTATATTAAGCTGCCGTTAGAAGAAGAGCAAGTTGTTTAGCTTTCTCTATCTAGAATCATCTGTCTCACGAACCACTGACATTACCGAAGTGGGGTGTTCTGCAGGCGTTAATGATACAGATAGCCGTACCATAGATGTAACCACAGCGGAGAGGTAACAGTAGAGAGCTCAGAAAAACATTTGGTTTCTGAAGAGGGGTAGCAGGCTTTGCAGTAGTTGGAGGGGAAACAGTCTGGATGTTTGAGTGGTGCGACCTTGTAACAGCAACCAATATGGCCTTGCAGTGCTGGCACTGCGAACACTTGAAAGCAAGAAGAAACTGCAATAATCACTTTTCTTGAGGGCATACAGCTTAACTGTATAATTAAGTGAATCAGCATCCTCTTGGGTAAAATATTCTGGAGGTAAAATAATCTCCAATTTGGATCTCTGTACGGGGACTACTCAGGAAGTTATTGTCGTCAGGAGAAACAAAGCTGACGTTCTACGGATTGCAGCAATGTTAGATCCCATAATCAGGTAGGTAGTTTAGAAAATTTAAAAAGGGAAATGGAGAGTTTGAAGAAAGATATATTGGGAATGAGTGAAGTTGGATGGGAGGACGAACAGGACTTCAGTTACGTGATTACAGGGCTATAAATACAAAATCAAATAGGGGTAATGCTGGGGTAGGTCCAATAATGAGAAGGAGAAAGAATACGGGTGAGCTACTTTTAGCAGCATAACGAATGTATTATCGTAGCCAAGATAGACACAAGTCCAACATCCATCACTGTAGTATAAACGTAAATGCCAACTAGCTCTGCAGATGACGAAGAGATTGAAAGAGTAGTGTATGATGAGATAAAGGAAATCATTGAGGGACTTAAGGGGGAGGGACATTTAGTTGTGCTGAGTGACTGGAGCCCAGCAGTAGGAAAAGGAAAAGAAGGAAAAATAGTAGGAGAACATGGAATGGGGGAAAGAAATGAATGAGGAAGCTACCTGGTAGAATTTTGCATAGAGCATAATTTAAAAGGTTTTACACTGATTATACAGGGTGTTCCAGAAATGATGCTACAAACTTCGAGAGGTTGTAGAGGGTATCTTGAGGAACAAATTGAGGGTAAGCACCCGTGTTCGGAAACGACATCCAACGCCGCTACAGAGCATAGACGCTGGCGCCTGCCATTAGACGACCCCTTCAGCAGTGCAGGTGACTTTGTACGATGACAGACCATAGGTGTGTTGTTTGTTATTCAGTGATAGCGACTGATTTCCACAATCGCCAGTAGAGAAGATGGGGCTATCTTCTGCACTATCGGACCTTGTCTCCTATGAATGTAATGCTCTCTTGCCTGGGTGAATGACAGTGTCAGATACAGGTTTGCATCTGCATTTTATTTATCTCCTATATACCGAGAGGCAGTGGAGATTGTGGAGGGTTCCAGGAGTAAAATAAAATTTGGACAGAAACCCATGTCCGAGACCGCCATCCACCGAGGCGACAGAGGATCGAATTCATAGGAGACAAGGTCTTTCTACGCAGCAGATAGCACCATTATCTCTACTGGCAATCGTGGCGATCAGTCGCGATCACTGAATAACAAAAAAAAGTTGCAAGACATTCCGCCTATCGTCCGTCAGCGTAGAAAGTCATATTTGTTGCTGCACGGGTGGCCTACCGACAGGCGGTGGTGCCTATAACTTCGACGCTCTGTAGCCTCGTCGGATGACGTTTCAATATGTGGGTTCCTATCATCGATTTGTTTCTCTGGACAGTCTACACAATCTCTCGAAATTTTTCGCGACATTTCTGGGACACACTCTATATAGTGTTAAGACAAAGATGTTGTAACCATGTTTTAAACTTTAAGGTGTATCGAGGGGCAGATGTGGACTCTCACCATAATTTATTCCTTAGATTAAAACTGAAGAAATCGCGGAAATGTGAGGAACTAAGGAGATGGTACCTGGATAAATCGAAAGCATCAAAAGTTGTTGAAAGTTTCAAAGGGGCCATTAGGCAACAGTTGACTGAAAGAAGGGAAAGAGATAGAGTAGACGGCTAATGGTCAGCAGTGGGTCAAATAGGTAAGAAGACGGACGTAGTAGAACTCATTTGGTATCAGAGGTCGTACTGTATTAGGAAACCGATGTCCGAGCGCTGATCTTCAAATTGTACTAGTACGAAGGGAGTCGGAGAGTGGCACTCCGTGAGATCCTCTCGCCAGCTGTACAGAATACGTGCGGCGCAGGGCGTGGAGGCGGCGGCCGACCTCATCGAGGTGTCGGACGGCGTGGTGGTGTGCCGCGGCCGCCTCGGGCAGTCGCTGACAGCGGGCGCGGCGCTCGTGGCGCAGAAGGCGGTGGTGGCGCGCTGCCGCGCCGCGGGCGTGCCCGTGCTCGTCGCGCTGCGGCCCTCCGACGCGCCAGAGGTGGCCGAGGCGGCCGACGTCGCCAACGCCGTGCTCGACGGCGCCGACGGGCTGCTGCTCACCGATGGCGTCACCTACGAGCGCGTCGTCGAAATCTCCGACGTCTGCCGCGAGGCCGAGGCTGCGCGCTGGGAGAGGCTGGTACGCGCCTACTGCAGTACTCAGCTAACCTTAAAGAACTGCACGGTAGTAGCTATTTCCTGTTGTGGTGTGTGTACTGTAAGACCTTCAGTACACACACCATCAGATTATTTGACTTGTCGCTCTAACGAAGTAGGCGAGTAGCAGCAATATGTCTCATGCTCTAGAATGAGATTTTCACTCTGCAGCGGAGTGTGCGCTGATATGAAATTTCCTGGCAGATTAAAACTGTGTGCCGGACCGAGACTCAAACTCGGGACCTTTGCCTTTCTCAGACAAGTGTTCTACCAACTGGGCTACCCAAGCACGACTCACGCCCCGTCCTCACAGCTTTACTTGCCCGCGAAAGGCAAAGGTCCCGAGTTCGAGTCTCGGTCCGGCACACAGTTTTAATCTGCCAGGAAGTTTCATATCAGCGCACACTCCGCTGCAGAGTGGAAATCTCATTCTGGAAACATCCCCAAGGCTGTGGTTAAGCTATGTCTCCGCAATATCCTTTCTTTCAGGAGTGCTAAAGTGCGCGTCATTTATGACGGCGGCCGAGTTCAGGTTCGTTCTGCGCATCTGACGTCACAAAACACAGTCAGCCAATGAACAGTGAACGACGTTGCCAGAGCTCGACTGCAGTGCAGAGCACGGACGAGAGTCTTCAGTTTTACAAACGTTCAGTCATAAATAAAGTAATTGAACAAAAGAAATGTCTTGATAGCAGACTTTCTTTTATAGAAAGTTTGGAAAAAGCATTCTTTATACCAATTGCTTCATATTCTATTAATTAGTTAAACCAAACAAGCAATGAGCCTCCTAATTCAGGCGATAGCAAGGAAAGGTGTTTGTATCATTCTCACTAACTGCTTTTTCGCAATAAAGAACAACGGTAATTGTTTATTTCCTATTGTACTTCAACGAAACGTGAGTAATTCATAATCATACCAACAGTGTTTGACGGTATTTTGCGTGATCTTTTAAAGTCCTCCTGGAGTTAAGTTGTTTAACGAGCTATATTGGCGTAACGGTTAAGATATTTGGCTGACAAGCAAAAGGTTCTGAGTGCAAACCTTCAGTGACACTTAATATTTTCTTTATTTAAAAACAATATCGAAGTGTCTTACTTCATGAATTTTATTCGTTTGAATGTAATTTTTTGAAATTTCTAGTGGCAACTAAAATCGACCATACAGAAAGTATACGCTATGGACTTTTACCTCTGCAAAATGTCATTCAATGGTTTACTACATCTAATGCTGCACAATAACTGCGTTGAACATCGAAACAAAATTAAGTCATTTATGGGGGGAAGGTATCAGTCAAGAATATGTGTAAAAATCAAATTTTTGGGCCAAATAGTTTTTGTGAAATCGAATGATAAAGTGTGTCAAAGCAGCCGAAACACAATGTGTCTGCACAGGCGAGCAGTGCAATGATGATAAAATCGCGCACATCGCGGAATGCGGGGAGCACGTCTCTGTAGCAGCGATAGGGTTAATGCGGCCGTGGTGGCTTTACTTCATAAACTGCTCGCTCCCCCCTAAACGTAAGTTTGCGAACTATACTATGGCGCTGCTTCTCTTGGCGCGTACAACTGGCAACGCAGCAATCTCCCGCGTTTGGGCGGGCATGCGCGAACCGCCAAGATAAAAGAATTGAGCTATAGTTCTGCAAGGTTCGCAGGAGAGCTTCTGTAAAGTTTGGAAGGTAGGAGACAAGGTACTGGCAGAAGTAAACCTGTGAGGACGGGGCGTGAGTCGTGCTTGGGTAGCTCAGTTGATAAGGACTTGCCCGCGAAAGGCAAAGGTCCCGAGTTCGAGTCTCAGTCCGGCACACAGTTTTAATCTGCCAGGAAGTTTCATGTCTCGTGGTCTTATCGTGGCTTGTTTACCTTCTGCCGTTAGGTCAGACGATAGAAATGCCACTTGCACGCTTAGAGTAGCAGATTGACGGTGACCAACTTTAAACAGAACTTGATTAATTTTCACACACATTTATTAAAATAATAACAAGCATAAAAATTACTTAACTTGGTTCTGGATGCTATTTACAATTGACAATCTGAAGTTCCTTTGGTATTGCTACGTTAATCTTATTCTCACATATATCTCTGATACTTGACAAAAGTGTCTATACATTTATCTTCATTGTTATGTACAGGAATATGGTAATCTTATTAGGCGCAGACTGAAACTTGACTACAGACTGGTACAGACAGATGTAGAACTCGTACAGACTGTTGCAGACAAATTCAGACTGACTAATCGGCGGTCTGTACACTCGTTATAATACCTCGTGCATTCATGTATCACTGTGCGAGTGTGATCCGCGAGGAGAAAAGGTTCTACGTTAGCAGCAATCACAGTGGCTGCGTTACATATTAATATGTGGATCGGCGGAAGCAGAATTTGGTTCGTCTCTATGGCAGCGCCATCTCGTAGTGCGGAGATGGAAGAGCGCTGCGCCTGCGCTGTTGTGCTTAGCAGGGCGCGCTCTAGTGGGAAAGTTGTGTACGTGCTGACTACGTGGAACTATGTACACAACACCTGTTCTACCACTTATGACGACATTCCCCTCGTTACATTCGCGTTTGTGACTCGTGAAGAATGGCTACTTAATTTTCGAGTGCCAAAAATATAAAAGAAGCTAGACGAGAACCTGGCGTTGCCTAGGAAGGTATTTCCCAATCTTCTAATACTCCATCTCCTGCAGCGCCCTCTCTCTGTCCATCTCCTCCTTCATCTTCTCTCTGTCCTTTCCCCCACCCCCTCACTGTCCACCTCCACTGCCCCTCCTCGAACGTTCTCTGTCCATCTCCTTGATCACCTCTCCTTGTTCATATGCTCCCCTTCCCTTTCTGCATTCATTTCCTTACCTCCCCTCTCTCTGTTCACCTCCACCTCTTCCCTTTCTCTGTCCGCTTCCTCCTCCCCTAATATCTCCAGATAATCACGTTCATCGCAATAGGAGGCTCGTGCTTCTTAGTCCTATAGAATTTCTTTGTAGGTTGTAATTAATATGTGTGGCACCGTTGACTGCAACCGTTCTAGAGATATGGGATGAGTAGCATATGTATGAGAGTTCTGGATCAAAGAGCTTTTTTTAAGAAAATTCTCAGATTTAAAACCAGAGTTTTAGTTTTGTTGTTTCCCCCATTTAAAAATTTATCTACTTGTGTGAATGAAATTTTCATTTATTTAAAATATAAAATAAATTTTCTCTTTATAAATAAGTTCTCTGAGGTTGTGTTTATCTATACCCATGAATCAAATTTTCATTCAATAAAAGAATAAAGTATCTAATAAATTTTTCTTGATAAATAAGTTCTCCAAGATCCTGTTTATCTCAACAAACAAACTACATTTCCAATTTATTTAAAAAATAAAATATATAATAATTTTTTCTTATAAAATAAGCTCTACATGACATGATCATGTTTATCTACACTCACAAACGAAATTCTCATTTTATTTAAAAATAGAAAATGTAATACATTTTTCTCTTTATAAATAAGTTCTGTCAAACCTCATCTATCCATACTATCTATTGAAATTTTAATTAAAAATTTAAAAGATGCATTTCTATCATAAACATTTTAATTGTTTTAAATCTAATTTTTTTCTATGTAAATAAAAGCAAAACAAAATGTGATCAAAATCTGAGCTGTTAAAAAGCTTAGATAATTATTGTAAAGAATAATGTGGATTAAGTTATGTTGATTTAGTAAATAACTGCAAAGAAAAATATTATTCAAATGTAACTAGACAAGATCTAGGGGAATTTATTGACTAACTAAGAAATAAAAATATAAAAAAACTTCGATCAATTTGTAAAAGAAACTTAATAAAGAAAAATTAATCGACCTGATTCTAAATCCTGGTGATAACATTAATAATAATGATAACAAATTGAACAAAAAATCTTTATAAGAACTTCATAAAATCTTTAAAACGAAAAATTAAAAAAATATTCTAAATGTAATAAACAACACTTAATCCTTCTTATTGAAAGATGTGAGCACAATTTTAATAGTACAGGTAATGACATGAATAAAAATCTTTAAACGATTTTTGTAAAATCTGCAAAATAAAAAATTTAAAAAATTGTTCTAAAGTTAAACAACAATTAATCGATCTTAGCAACATACCTGAGGGTAAAATTAATAATATCGATAACGAGGATTAATTTCAAAAGCTTCTACTAGATAAATATCGAGAAATTACACAAAAAACTACCTGAAAAAGTTTTCAGGTTACAATTTTCTAGATGATGATAATATTTTAGACTATCCATAGAAAAACTTCTGCTTTATAATCTACAATAATGACTTATGAAGTCAATAATGTTGATAATGTTCTTGTTCCACAAGAACTTTTTAATCAAATGAAGGAAAATGTAATCGCAAAATTAAAGAATACTTTAATATAAAGAAGAGCGATTTTAGATAATATGAAATTTTATTGTAATTTTAAAAGATGAGACAAAATACAAGAATATAATTTGAAAACAAATATTGTAGTTTTGTTAAGAACACATAATTCAGAATATTATTATAAATAATCAGTGATATAACTGTTAACTGAAATGGTAGGAATGCAAAGAAAAAAGCCTGGTTGGTCTTTATTTTATATAAAAAGTTTTTATCTGTTAATAGACACAAAGCAATTTCTGGTTCTTCTTATATCGATTTACCAAAAGAAGGTGAATGTAAAAAAAGCGGCAATTAAAGTAAAAATCACAGATCAACAACGTTTCCTTTATTCAATAAAATCAGCTTTATATCCAGCAAATGATCATGCAGAAAAAGTTAATAATTATAAAAATATTCATATGAATTAAATGAAACTTCTGAAAAAGAGAAAATTAACTTTCCTATTGATTTAACAGATATTCTAAAATTTAAAAAGAAGTCAAATATTTCAATTAAAATTTATGCTTATGATGAAAAATTTATTCTACATCCTCTTTACCATACAAAAAACAAACAGGACACTACTAGAACGTGATTTTACCGATGGCTTTTGCCGCTTACAGATATATCAGATATATTTCGTATATATTTAACATATTTCATACAATTTTTTTAGCTGTATTTCCAGCAAACTTCACCCTGCGGTTTTATTTTCGCGCAGATCAATATTTATGGCATCATATCTCCTGAACTATGAGCTGAACAATGACATAATTGTGCAAGTACATCCAGTGTTATATATGGCTACTCTCTGCAAAATGTGTTGTGAGTAGAGTTAATAGTAAAGCAGTAATAAATTAATCCGTCATGCATGATCCGGAAATTTTTCTCGAAATTTGCCTTTATGACGTCATGTATCTCGAATTAAGTGATGTAACTTTTCTGGTACATTCAGTAGTGTATGTGAATACTCTCCACAAACTGTGTCACATCTGCATTTAGTACTAAGGAAGCAATAAATTAAATCGTCATTCCTCATTCGGCAGTTTTACCGCATTAACAGCGAAAATTTAGTAAGCTACAAACTTTTTTTCCTTTCATCATTTTGTGGTCGTCTTCAGTGATAAATTTTCGTAAAAGTTTGAAATTGTGTGTATAGTTCACTGCAAATCTCTGAGTGTTCTCTCTCTAAAGTACTGGATGACTAAATAATGAGTATTCGCATGTCGTGGGCGACACTGCTATTTGATCCCCTCTCCTTTGATAAGTGGATGGTTCTTACCCCCATGGCGAGCCTTTTCAGACAGTAACTGATATGTGTACCAACTTTGGCTAAAATCGGTCTAGTGTTTCAAGAGGAGATGTGGATTGTGCAGACATACATACATACAGACATCCATATACACCTATATCCATCTTTGCAATTTGTATGGATTAATTTTAAAATTTTTCACATAACTGGCCTTTATCATCATAGCAAGCAACAAATATAACAAGAAATTGGCGAAAAGTAAGCAGTCAACTATTTTAAAGAGTGTGTTACACTTTGGAATATAATTTTAAATTTTTTTCTCAAAATTGACCTTTATTACCATAGTAAGCAACGTGTATAATAAAAAATTGGCAAAAAGTAAACTATCAACTGTTTTAAGGTTGTGGTTTCACTTTGGAACAACTGGGACATACAGTTTCAATCACCCAGCACTTCATGAGATATATTTGAATGCAATTTCGAATTTTTCCTAGACAAAATCCTACGTTTCGAAACACCCGCCTTTGTGGCCATGGTCGCTAACCCCGCTTTGCGTAGGCACTCGTCCTGGGGGTAAGCTGGTTCAAATCCTGCTGGTGGAAAAAATTTTTACTGCCAGTATTTGGACGACAAGAGGAGGAGGGGTGGTGACGTGAAGTTCTTGATCACTACACTTTGCGCCAGTGTCTTTGTTTAAATTCCAAACCTTTCCGCAGTGTCTCATGATGTGTGGCATTGTGATACAGTTGATAGTGATCCATCAGTAGCATGGAGACTTCAAGCTTTGCGGTCCATTTGGTGCATTCCGTGTGGAGTAGGCAATGCGTCGGCGCCAGGTTTCACCCCCTCCTTAGTCTCATCACTATCATACGACACAAACATTGCACTACACACACACACACACACACACACACACACACACACACACACAATACATACATTTAGTATTACAACTAATGTAATGGGGCATGTTGTATATAAATAAAAAATAAACATTTCGAAACTTCTATGAACTCATAGTGCCCAAAACAAATTATAGTCATAATTAACAAGCAAAAATAGACATAAAACTTTATAAATGTACACTTCTGGCCATTAAAATTGCTACACCAAGAACAAATGCAGATGATAACTAGGTATTCATTGGACAAATACATTATACTAGAACTGACATGTGATTATATTTTCACACAATTTCGGTGCATAGATCCTGAGAAATCAGTACCCAGAACAACCACCTCTAGCCGTAATAACGGCCTTGATACGTCTGGGCATTAAGTCAAACAAGGCCTGGATGGCGTGTACAGGTACAGCTGCCCATGCAGCTTCAACACGATACCACAATTCATCAAGAGTAGTGACTAGCGTATTGTGACGAGCCGATTGCTCGTCCACTGTTCAAAGTGCCGTCAATGCGAACAACAGGTGACCGACACGTGTAGCCAATGGCACCCCATACCATCACGCCGGGTGATACTCCAGTATGGCGATGACGAATACACGCTTCCAATGTGCGTTCACTGCGATGTCACCAAACACTGATGCGACAATCATGATGCTGTAAACAGAACCTGGATTTATCCGAAAAAAATGACGTTTTGCCATTCGTGCACCCAGGTTCGTCGTTGAGTACACCATTGCAGGCGCTCCTGTCTGTGATGCAGCGTCAGGGGTAACCGCAGCCATGGTCTCCGAGTTGATAGTCCACGCTGCTGCAAACGTCGTCGAACTGTTCGTGCAGATGGTTGTTGTCTTGCAAACGTCCCCATTTTTGACTCAGGGATCGAGGCGTGGCTGCACGATCCGTAACAGCCATGCGGATAAGATGCCTGTCGTCTCTACTGCTAGTGATACGAGGCCGTTGTGATCCAGCACGGCGTTCCGTGTTACCCTCCTGAACCCACCGATTACATATTCTGCTAACAGTCATTGGATCTCAAGCAACGCGAGTGGCAATGTCACGATACGATAAACCGCAATCGCGATAGGCTACAATCCGACCTTTATCAAAGTCGGAAACGTGATGGTACGCATTTCTCCTCCTTACACGATACATCACAACAACGTTTCACCAGGCAACGTCGGTCAACTGATGTTTGTATATGAGAAATCGGTTGGAAACTTTCCTCATGTCAGAAGGTTGTAGGTGTCGCACCGGTGCCAATCTTGTGTGAATGCTCTGAAAATCTAATCATTTGCATATCACAGCATCTTCTTCCTGTCGGTTAAATTTCGCGTCTGTAGCACGTCATCTTCGTGGTGTAGCAATTTTAATGGCCAGTAGTGTATACCAAAAGTACATACTGCTCGAGTAGTTTCATATGGGAAACACTTATAACAGCTGTAGTATCAGGGGCAGTCTAATGAAAACCGAACATTCGCCACAACGAGACCATGGAATGAGTCCATTCAGAAGTAATGACCACAATCGTTAAGACAGTTATCCCTTTGTGAGACGAGACGATCAGTTCCTCTTTCGTAGAACGCGGTCGGCTGCTGGCGGATCGACAGCCGAACCAACTCTTGCACTTCCTTGTCCGACTGAAACCGACATCCAGGCACGTCTTTCTTCAGGTCACCAAGAAGTGAAAATCACATGGTGAAACATGCGGACTGTACAGAGGATGTTGCAGTGTTTCCAAACAAATCGCCTTCGTCCGATTGACAGTGTGAGGGCGGGCGTTAGCTACCATCTACTTCCAAATAAAGTGAACCACCTGAAGGTGTGTGGCGGAAGATGCTTCTGAAACCACTAACTCACCCCCGTCTTACTTGTTCCATTTGCAATGTACACTCCTGGAAATGGAAAAAAGAACACATTGACACCGGTGTGTCAGACCCACCATACTTGCTCCGGACACTGCGAGAGGGCTGTACAAGCAATGATCACACGCACGGCACAGCGGACACACCAGGAACCGCGGTGTTGGCCGTCGAATGGCGCTAGTTGCGCAGCATTTGTGCACCGCCGCCGTCAGTGTCAGCCAGTTTGCCGTGGCACACGGAGCTCCATCGCAGTCTTTAACACTGGTAGCATGCCGCAACAGCGTGGACGTGAACCGTATGTGCAGTTGACGGACTTTGAGTGAGGGCGTATAGTGGTCATGCGGGAGGCCGGGTGGACGTACCGCCGAATTGCTCAACACGTGGGGCGTGAGGTCTCCACAGTACATCGATGTTGTCGCCAGTGGTCGGCGGAAGGTGCACGTGCCCGTCGACCTGGGACCGAACCGCAGCGACGCACGGATGCACGCCAAGACCGTAGGACACTACGCAGTGCCGTAGGGGACCGCACCGCCACTTCCCAGCAAATTAGGGACACTGTTGCTCCTGGGGTATCGGCGAGGACCATTCGCAACCGTCTCCATGAAGCTGGGCTACGGTCCCGCACACCGTTAGGCCGTCTTCCGCTCACGCCCCAACATCGTGCAGCCCGCCTCCAATGGTGTCGCGACAGGCGTGAATGGAGGGACGAATGGAGACGTGTCGTCTTCAGCGATGAGAGTCGCTTCTGCCTTGGTGCCAATGATGGTCGTATGCGTGTTTGGCGCCGTGCAGGTGAGCGCCACAATCAGGACTGCATACGACCGAGGCACACAGGGCCAACACCCGGCATCATGGTGTGGGGAGCGATCTCCTACACTGGCCGTACACCACTGGTGATCGTCGAGGGGACACTGAATAGTGCACGGTACATCCAAACCGTCATCGAACCCATCGTTCTACCATTCCTAGACCGGCAAGGGAACTTGTTGTTCCAACAGGACAATGCACGTCCGCATGTATCCCGTGCCACCCAACGTGCTCTAGAAGGTGTAAGTCAACTACCCTGGCCAGCAAGATCTCCGGATCTGTCCCCCATTGAGCATGTTTGGGACTGGATGAAGCGTCGTCTCACGCGGTCTGCACGTCCAGCACGAACGCTGGTCCAACTGAGGCGCCAGGTGGAAATGGCATGGCAAGCCGTTCCACAGGACTACATCCAGCATCTCTACGATCGTCTCCATGGGAGAATAGCAGGCTGCATTGCTGCGAAAGGTGGATATACACTGTACTAGTGCCGACATTGTGCATGCTCTGTTGCCTGTGTCTATATGCCTGTGGTTCTGTCAGTGTGATCATGTGATGTATCTGACCCCAGGAATGTGTCAATAAAGTTTCCCCTTCCTGGGACAATGAATTCACGGTGTTCTTATTTCAATTTCCAGGAGTGTATTTGATTTGATCCGTCGAACACCTCGAATGAGCACGTGCGCACATTCCTACATTGCAGGAGTCACAGCAGTGTGCGGGCGGCCGGCAAGCGGGAGATCGGACATGTTTGCGCGAGTTTGTTAAGAAGATGACGGACGCCTCGCCCGACGACTCAACGTGATCTTGTTCACTGACAGGTCTCCGTAGACATTCTGCAAGCGCCTATGAATATCTGCGATGCTCTGGTTTTTCGACAAAAGAAGCTCAGTGACAGTTCTCTGCTTGGAACGCACCTCCGTTACAGACGCCATGTTGAAGGCTACGTACAGCGGCGCCATCTAAGTGAACTTCATGAAACTATAGCACTTGAAGCGGGAATATTCCACGATATCCCACAACAAATTCTGCATTTTTCCAGCCAAAATCGGCCGAGAAGAAAGTGTGTTGCATTACTTTTGAATGCGCCTCGTAATTCATGTCCCATATTTGGCATAAAAAATGGCTGTAACCTGGCTGCATATCGACAAGAACTGAGTTTGGATAACGGAAACAAGTACGTCATTCCATGTTGTTTCGATTCCATGACGGAGTTCACCAATTTTGGTAGCTGACGGTGATGTCGGGTCTGCCATCGTCATTGGCACCGACGATTTTCGGTATCAACTTCCGGAACACTGCTCAGTATTAACAGCGGAGCTCTTCGCCCTGTATCAGACCGCACAGTACATCCGGCGATACAGGCTTTTCAATTGTGTCCTCTGCTCCGACTATCCCAGTGCCCTTCAGAGCGTCTGTGTGACGTACACCGTCCATCAGTTGGTGCACTAGGTCCAGCAAAGCTTTCATTTGCTCACTCTTGATGCAGCCACTGTGATGTTTATGTGGGTTTCTGGTCACGTCGGTTTGACGGGAAATGAGGCCGCTGACACTTCTGCCAAGGCTGCAGTCATCGTACCTCAGCTCGCTGGTTCTTCCATTCCCTCTGATGATCTCTGCGTTACCGTCTATATGCAGTTGGTGACATTTTGATATCACCACTAGTCTTCCCTTCGTGGAAACAAGCTCCAGGGATGTAAACCTCTTCCAGCGGCTTGGGCGAGCTCCTCTCGGCCCTCTCGCCGCGAGATCATTTCAGCTAGGTTGCGTATTGGGCACTGTCTATTTAGTCATTGTCATTTGTGAAACTGTGATTCCACATCACTTTGTGCTCATTGCTCTCAACATTTGACGGTTTCCCCTTGCGTCAGAGGTTCGAGTCCTCACTCGGGCATTGGTGTGTGTATTGTCCTTAGCGTAAGTTAGTTTAAGTAGTGTGTAAGTCTAGGGACCGATGACCTCAGCAGTTTGGTCCCTTAGGAATTCACACACAGTTGAACATTTGAACGGTTCGCCATTTCCTGACGGAATTGTCTTTTTTTAACCACTTACGTTGTCATTTAAGTTTGCTGTCTGAGTTATCGAACGACCCGCGGGGCTGTCGACCGTATTTTATTTTTTATCCGTCGTAGCAAAATGGTGAAGGACGTTTTATCTTTAGTTCAGAATCTCCGCTGTCTCTATGACGTAGTTTATAGACCTTTCTTCAGGTTCCTGTTTTTAGATATATTTCCTTCTGTCGATTGGGCTTAACGTGTAGTCGTTGCTACCTCTTTTTTCGTCTTCGTTTTCTACAGTTCTGACATGGGTCCGTATGACCCTAGTTGTTTTTACGTTCTAAAACAAAATAAAACAATTACGGTGACTGACGAGTGGTGGTGTGCCACCTTGTTGTCAAACGATGACCAGATATTTCATTGAGTGGGAGATCTGAAGAACACGCTAACGACGGAAACAGTCGAACGCACTCTATATCGAAATAGGTCAGGACACTATGTGCACTGTGAGGTCGTGCAGTATCTTGTTGAAAGTCGGAGACATCGAAGAGAGGGCGTAAACAAACATAGGTCTTAACACGAGGGAGATGTAACGCCTGCTGTACATAATAATTGGCTACGCGAACCAAAGGTGTTGGAGCAGTACAACCAATCGCATCCCATACCACCACACCGAGTGTTGGGCGCATAGGACGAAGAAGAACACAACAGGGCAACAGTCGTTCTCCTCCGAACCTTTCTACACCGTCACATCCACCGTGCGAACTCCTCAGAGAAACGACGTGATGCCACTCTTATGTCCAGCGTTGTCGTTCGGGATACTACGCCCAGCACTCCATTCTCAGCTGTCGTGTCAAGGGAAGCAGTAGTCGGCATGCTGTCAGCTCATGGTGTTCGAGACGGCGTCGTACACTATATTATCTGATGTATCTGGATGCCCTTTATTTAATGTGGCATTGACCGACAGATGCCTCGGGAGGCAGGCCCGCTAGTATAATAGGAGAAGTGGGGGGGGGGGGGGGGGGTATTGCGTTGTCAGTAGGGAAGAAAGTAGCAGAATGGGTCGGTCAGTGACTTCGTATCCAACAGATGTCACCTGAGCAAGAAATTCACCAGGGCATTTCAACAATTCTAAAGCTGCCCTGGTCCATTATTGGGGGTGCGACTGTGAAGCGTAAATGCGAAGGTACACCCATAGCTAAAACAAGAACAGGCGGACCCCAGGCACTGACGGACAGGGAGAGGGCAGAGAGTACTTGTAAAAAATCACGTGAAATCAGCAAAGGGAATTATTCGTGACTTCCAAAGTGCTACCACTTGATGAGTGTGCAGACCATTTTACATTCCTGTACGAGTGTTCCAGCGCACTCCAAATATTCTCTTAAGAGGGTCTGCCATTGCGTGTGCAGAATGGGAAGGACGTCCGCCACGTTAGTACCACACTGGCTGCCTTATGTCAAGCGGGTTGTCTTCCAATAACTGTGGCAGCAGCGTATCCTAGGAACTCGAGATAACTGAATGAATTTAGATTCTCATCAATAAATCAGAGACCAATCACGCAGGTCTTGAGAACACGCACAAACGTTGGTAGATCAAGAGCGTTGTTTTTATCTACTTCTTTGAGTCAACTGACGATTAGTGCATATTGAGAAGATTGACTTACCCATGGTTAGTAAACGATTCTCTTCCTTATACAATATTTTGAATAGATATGCTGCATCACTTTGCACTTTTCGTAGATAACATTCAGAGAACTGTAACCATTTTTGGGCGTTATTGCCACGAAGCTGTAGACGCAGCGAAATGTGAACAGGATGAAATACGGTGGAGTGTAGCATTCTCAGAACACTCGTTTGGTTGATCCCTTGAATCCTGCCGGGCGCTGTGGCCGAGCGGTTCTGGGCGCTTCAGTCTGGAACCACGCGACCTCTACGGTCGCAGGTTCGAATCCTGCCTCGGGCACGGATGTGTGTGATGTCCTTGGATTAGTTAGGTTTAAGTAGTTCTAAGTTCTAGGTGACTGATGACCTCGCATGTTAAGTCCCATAGTGCTCAGAGCCATTTTGAACCTTGAATCCTTCTCGTACTTCCGAGGTGTCTCTTAGTGACATTTGCTGCTACAGTGTTAGTTTCATTTCTTTCATCAGTTGTTATTTTTTCTCTGTATATTTTATTCTACGCACTTCCAGTTTCTAGAACTTTTTTTACAATGTCTACAGAGACAGGTCGTCTGTGCTTGGAACTATTCTTCAATGTAGATACGCACCGCTGCTCTAATAGTTTGACGATATTCGTCGTAAAAGATATTTACTACTCGATTGTCGTATATATTGTGAATGTCTCAATCGTCTTACAAGCAAGTTACGTGATTGATACAACAGCAGAACACCGAATGCTGGGCTTCAAGCGCACAAGTGAGCACAAGAACCATACCTGATACTATTTAATCAAGTCCGATACGTCTTATGTCGTTGAAGTCCTCTTAGAAACTTCTTTCAAATTCCACAGGAAAAAAGTATATAGTTCCTGCAGGAAAAAGCACAGTCGGTGTCGTAATTCGGCGCCTATAAACAATAACAATTACTTGCGAACGTCAGGAAATTTGCCGTATTGTCCGCTGTAACTTAGCGAAACCGCACCTCTATTTATTTATTCATTCTGGATATACGTGGGGTGGCCTGTCTTAGCTGCCTCACCCTATGTACGTAGACTGGCCTTCTCCTTGGCTTGGCTCGTGTAGGTATTTGACACACATATTGCACGCACGTCCTCGTCCCCTTCCTGTGTCCATTTCTTGCCGCTCCCTCTCTGTCCGTCTTCCTCTCCTCATCTTTCTCTCCCTGTCCACCTCCTCCTCCCTCCT
This sequence comes from Schistocerca cancellata, assembly GCF_023864275.1. Classification (NCBI taxonomy): domain Eukaryota; kingdom Metazoa; phylum Arthropoda; class Insecta; order Orthoptera; family Acrididae; genus Schistocerca; species Schistocerca cancellata. The sequence goes on along the minus strand of NC_064627.1, from coordinate 506,848,457 downwards.
CTCTCTCCATCCATTTCCTCCTCCCCTTTCTCTCTCTTTCTCTTCCTCCCCCTATCTCCATCCAATTTTTTATCAGTCCACCTTCTCGTTGCCCAACTCTCTTTTGATCATGTCCTGCCCCCTCTCCTATCTATCAAGTCCCAACCCTCTCGCTATCCACCTCCTTATCCCTATCTCTACCTCTGCATCTTCTCCTGTCCCCCCTCTCCCTATCTGTCCCCTCCTGCCCTCTCTCTCTGCCCATCCTCTCCTCTAGCCATGTCACCCTTCGTCCCAGGTGCGTCCATCCGTAAAATAGCGGCAAAGCACGCCGAAACTACTTCCACAGCACACCTGGCGTTTTTCATGTATTGGTGGACCTTTTGACTTATGCATTGTTTGGTGTGAGACTGTTGGGCCCAGCAAGAGTAGTTTAACACAAGAAATCAACATGCAGTTTATTTGTGTAAAGGCCAGGAACATCCCTACCTACGGAGCAGGAGATGGGAAAGGACCTGAACGTGGCTGGCCCGAGGCACCATGAAAGTGCAGAGCCTGTTATCGGACTGGTCGATGCCTATAGAGTGACGGTGGATTGGCGGATCGACCACAAATAGAGAGAAACCATGCGCGGCCACAATCCGTTAAAAAATCCACATTTTCATACTCAAAGGAGTTCTCTGTCAGATAGTTTGGATGCTCGACTCTAGCATTGGGTAATTTTCGATACAAGTCTGTTTTATCACTTGGATTGCTACTCGAATGTTTATACATTATGATACTGCCAGTGATTGGGGCTTCAATTAGCTCTCATGCCAAGGACTCAGACACTGACATCTATTGTGCCAACAGTCGAGTTATTTGCTTTTTGTAATGCTTAGAAGTAAGCTTCAGTGTAACAGTCTGAATACAGTAAATAAGTATATTTCAGATCCCTGAGTTCCTTGAGGTTCCAGCAAAGTATTCTTATCGAGCCACAAAGTCTGCACCTAAGAACCCCGTCAACATCTCATACACTTTCTCTATCCTATGTCGGGACACATCATTATTTTATCTGCCCTGCGGAGCTGGTCGAGAAGACAGACTGATACCACTTAACAATACACATCTTCTGTGCAGAGCTGCCTGTACATCGAGCGATGGAAAACTGTTTCTTGCTCCTTACATATAGGCTGCCATACACAGGAGGCCGATATCACAGGCCAATACTATTTCCACACCCCACACCTGTCGTGCATTGCAGACTATGTGGCAGGGACAGTGTAAACACGTCTGCTCCTATTGGAGCTAGGAGGTTATAAACCCCACAATGCTGATACTGGTGAAGTCTGCTATTTGTGTGCCACATTTGTTTGAGGTCGAGGTAGTAAATGTACTAATAATAGTTTCAATGTCTTCTGCCAACAGATAGCCTAGTGGAATAGCTACGAGAGCACCATCTCTGTCTACCCTTTAATGGTGAATGCTCACAGCCAGAAGACTCAGTGTTGTGCAAATGTTTGAAGCAAGCAGGCAACCATGCACGGAGACGTACTCGTGCTTCCTACAGCCAACACAGCGAGCTCCTGCGCCTCCTCCTCTCTTTCCACCTCTTTCTTCCGCCATCTCTCTGCCCATCTCCTCCTCTCCCCTCTTTCTATCGATCTCCTCCTCCTCTCTCTCAGTTGATCTCCCCCATGTCCCTCTTCTTTTCCACACGCCCAGTAACCCTCTCCATTTCCCAAATGCTATCTCCACCTCCTACTCCTTCTCCTCGCTACTCTCTGTCAATCTCCTCCTCTCTCTTAACATCACCTTCTCCGTCTGTCTCTGTCCATCTCCTCCTTACATTCTCCCTGACCACCTCTTCCACATTTTTCTGTCCATCCCCTCCTTCCCCTGTTTCTGTCCATCTACTTTTCCCCACTATCCCTGTGCGTCGCTTCTACCCCCATCTCACTGCACATTGCATGGGGGCTTAATTAAAAAGAATAACTTTAGTAGCTGTGTGTCCGGTTACGAAGTCTCGTAACCGGTTGGCCCTGAGTAGTATTAGCATGCAATCTGACTGCATAAAATAAAAATAAAGAATGACAAGAAATTTCCATTAACACAATTGATTAATTAAGTCCCCTGCAACTATAAAAGCTACGAAACAACAAAGCACAAGTGTAACTGTTCTGTGCGTGGTAGTGTGACTCAACATGCATGTATCTGGCTCAGTTCTTCCTCAATACGACAATATATTTTAAACACCATTTACAACGAACTAATTAAAAAACCAGAAATACTATAATTGCACATAGAAACCAGAATTACAAGTCTAATACATGAACACGAGCCAGATGCTTTGTTGACTGAACCGGTGACCAAAGGGGAATTTTCATTAAAGAAATGTGAAATAATTTATTTTTTTTACCTCAATATATATTGACGAAAAATACACTGTGATCATTGCAACAGCTTCCATCTATACATTATACCAACCGAACAGCATCTACTCTCTCGCCCAACAGAACAACAAGTGCACTCGACATCCTGTGAACTACTACTGCCCTCGACATCCTCTCAACAAGTACTGCCCTCGGCAACCTCTGAACTACTACTGCCAGTGGAGGCGGCGGAATAATAATCTTTGGCTCAATCTCTGGCGCTGTGACTCAGTGTAGCCACCTTTCATACGCCCCTCCTCCGCGGGCTAGAATTTGATGGCATTTTTGCCAGCTTTGGTGGTGAAAATACCACCAAATCCGTCCAAAAAACATAGACAAAAATAAAAGATGATATTAATAAGTAAATATCACAGAACTAAATAAATTTTGGTTTTGCACTGGCCCTTCAATAACGTAATATATAAAATACAGTAAGGAATACAAATGCCTGCATACATGTGATTTTACATAATAGTTTACACAAGTATCATTTGTCAGAGTAGTTAAACAGTTCAATCAATGGCACCAGCAATGACGAATAGGTGCAGGTAAGAGTCTCATACATTTCATAAACAGTAAATACAAAATAAATCAGTTTACACAAATATTCACATAAAATCTTTTCAGTAGTTCAATATACAAGTATGACTCCTCAGAGTAGTTGACAGTTCCAACAGTAGCACCCAGCAATGGTCAACAGGTGCAAATAGCAGTCCCATAACATTTCATAAGCAGTATTTAAACAGCCCCAACAGCGGCACCCAGCAATGATCAACAGGTTAAAACACCAACAAGTGACATTATCTCAGTAGCAGCAGTTCCATCAGTGGCACCCAGCAATGTTGACAGGTGCAGACAGCAACAAGTGACATTATCTCAGTAGAAGCAGTTTCATCAGTGGCACCCAGCAATGTTGAACAGGTGCAGACACCAACAAGTGATATCATCTCAGTAGAAGCAGTTCCATCAGTGGCACTCAGCAATGTTGAACAGGTGCAGACACCAAAAAGTGACATTATCTCAGTAGAAGCAGTTCCATCTGTGGCACCCAGCAATGTTGCCAGGTGCAGACAGCAACAAGTGACATTATCTCAGTAGAAGCAGTTCCATCAGTGGCACCCAGCAATGTTGACAGGTGCAGACAGCAGCAAGTGACATTATCTCTGTAGAAGCAGTTCCATCAGTGGCACCCAGTAATGTTGAACCGGTGCAGAGAGCAACAAGTGACATTATCTCCGTAGCAGCAGTTCCATCAGTGGCACCCAGTAATGTTGAACAGGCGCAGACAGCAACAAGTGACATTATTTCAGTAGAAGCAGTTCCATCAGTCGCACACAGTAATGTTGAACAGGTGCAGATAGCAACAAGTGACATCATTTCAGTAGAAGCAGTTCCATCAGTGGCACCCAGTAACGTTGAACAGGTGCGGATAACAGTCCTTAACATTCACCAGCAATAATTACACAGTTCATCAGAGTTCCTCAGCAGAAATTAAACATTTCCAAGTGGCACCCACCAATGTTGAACAAGTGCAGGTAACAGTCCATAATATTCACCAGCAATAATTACACAGTTGATCAGAGTTCCTCAGCAGAAATTGAACATTTACTAGTGGCACCCACCAGTGTTAATAGGTGTAAGCACGAACAACAGTTCGAATGCACACACAATTGCTTTTACAAAATTATTATCAATGCTCTTACACTAAACATACAAATTATAATAAACACACAAATGATATCAGATAATTGTCATATTAACTATTACAAATACACAAATATCAGTAAACCTATAATATTTATGGGTGTCAGTGCAAGCCACAACAAACAAGTAAAATAATATTTAGGAGGTAGGTCGGTACCAATTATTTGGGATTAGGAAAGGAAAACACACACGCACTCATCTTTCATCCACATATTAAGTACTATTGTGTAATTGAATAGTGTTAACTGTGTAAATGCAATTCTGTCAAAATTTGATGTTCAACATGTGTATCAAGTAGTAGTGGCAGCAGTGTATAATAGTTAGTCAACGTCATAGTCATCATGTCAAGACCAATGTTTGCCAAGCCAAATCAAAATGTACGGTTGCTGAACAACTGTCAGTGTGCCAAGAGATGCAAATACTTCCTCTCTCCAAAAAGAAGTATATACTGCTTATTGATTTAAAAAAAAGTGTGTGTGTAGACAATCTTCCTTCCACTAGAGTGTACTACTCTGCCAGCTTCATCCTTCTTGTTCCATATAAACCAACCAAAAAAAAAAAAATGCTCCTCACTTACTTTACCTCTTATCCACCAAAATTCCAATAATCATCAGCATCACATAATCTCAATACTTAAATAATACCTCTTCAACACGTTGATACATATAAACTTTATCATCAATATCATTTACCTCTTATCCACCAAAACTCCAATAATCATCAACATTACATAATCTCAATACGTCAATAATACCTCTTCAGTATGTCGATACATATAAACCTTATCACCAATATCATTTCACTTCCATAACAACTCTTTCCTCTAGTCAGTCTCCTCGAACAAGTACAGATAAAATCCTAGTGCAAACTTCAGTTCATCATCCCATACAACCGAAAGACGCAATGTCCACACACAACCTCTGTGTAATCCACCTGAGCCAAATCTTCTACTCATTATGAATTATAAAATACATTTTGGTTACCTTGTCCATCATAAAATAAAAGAAATGCATACATGACCTCTAACAGCCTTCAGTTTGAATAACTTTCAGTAAGTAGGTGCGAGTATGCAGTATGAACGATCACATAAGACTTTGAATGAATAAATCGTAATATTTCACAGTGTGTACACCACTTCAAGAATCGTGGCAAAACAGAAGCAAACATGTGGAGTATTTCTTTGTGTCAAGTGTCACTTGCTATTTCAATTGCTCACGAAGAATGCAGTGTAATAACTGTCAATGGTCTAAACCTAGTGTTGGTATTTCATGTCGTTAACTTCCTTTCTATTAGCATGAATTTATACAGCTTCCATAAAACCTTCAGTTCATGTGACTTGAATGAAGTTTCTTGTACCAATGTAGTTCGTAGAATTATAGCAGTTCATTTTCTTATCTTAAAATATAAAGCACTGAGCGTAAGCAAAACATGCAATAGCGAGTAAATATACCAGTAGAGACAGAATGTCAACAAGTGGATGCAGCACAAGTGGCTGCAGCACAAGTGGATGCAGCACAATCCCTACAACGAGGCTCTGCCAAGCGAACAATCTATAGTTAATACCATAGTGTAACCTAAACTCTGTGTTCGTACACAGTATATCATCATTTCTATATACCAAATTAAAGAGTAGTTATGACAACAAAACAGAAATGTGTAAATATGCAATCCATACACAAAGCAGCAAATATACATGGCTATTACAAATGATTGAAGCGATTTCATAAATTCACTGTAGCTCCATTCATTGACATATGGTCACGACACACTACAGATACGTAGAAAAACTCATAAAGTTTTGTTCGGCTGAAGCCGCACTTCAGATTTCTGCCGTCAGAGCAGTCGAGAGCGCAGTGAGACAAAATGGCGACAGGAGCTGAGAAAGTGTATGTCGTTCTTGAGATGCACTCACATCAGTCAGTCATAACAGTGCAACGACACTTCAGGACGAAGTTCAACAAAGATCCACCAACTGCTAACTCCATTCGACGATAGTATGCGCAGTTTAAAGCTTCTGGATGCCTCTGTAAGGGGAAATCAACGGGTCGGCCTGCAGTGAGCGAAGAAACGGTTGAACACGTGCGGGCAAATTTCACGCGTAGCCCGTGGAAAATTGGCTCATGCCGCAACTGGAGACCGACAGCGCCGACTTCATCTTTCAACAGGATGGTGCTCCACCGCACTTCCATCATGATGTTCGGCATTTCTTAAACAGAAGATTGGAAAACCGATGGATCGGTCGTGGTGGAGATCATGATCAGCAATTCATGTCATGGCCTCCACACTCTCCCGACTTAACCCCATGCGATTTCTTTCTGTGGGGTTATGTGAAATATTCAGTGTTTAAACCTCCTCTACCAAGAAACGTGCCAGAACTGCGAGCTCGCATCAACGATGCTTTCGAACTCATTGCGCCGAGTGTGGGAGGAACTTGATTATCGCCTTGATGTCTGCCGAATCACTAAAGGGGCACATATCGAACATTTGTGAATGCCTAAAAAAACTTTTTGAGTTTTTGTATGTGTGTGCAAAGCATTTTGAAAATATCTCAAATAATAAAGTTATTGTAGAGCTGTGAAATCGCTTCAATCATTTGTAATAACCCTGTGTATCTTACACAATAAATAGGTTATTAGCATCATATCAGCATAAGCAAATAACTGTTCATATGAAATCTTAATAAGTAAACATGAAGGCGCAAGCAGATAAATCACAAAGTATAACTTACATACATAACCATATCAGCACAACTAATCAGGTGACATTTATGATATAAATAAATAGGCTCAGCAGGCACATAATAAAAAAATATGACATCAGTGAAAAAGCATAGCAGCCAAGCGATGCATAATATACATAAGTAACATACCTGTTCATCAATAAAACATTATCAAAATCAGTTAACACAAAATATAAATCACGTAATCGCGCAAATTACGTATAAAGTACATACCTAAGTAGAAATATGTTACTTGAAAAATAAACTCAGTTAATAGTTACCTTTTTAGTTTATTACTTTCTTCTTCGAAATTACATTCTTCCTGAAATATTCTCGATAGCAAGTCTTCTTAACGTCGGACACACACAGAATTTACCTGAAGTTCTTAAATATTTTATACAACTGTATCCTGAAAAAAACTGAACGTTAATAACATAATTTATCAAATCACTATAGCTTTATACTGAATTTAATCGGAGAAATTAGACTGTGTATTTGTCTACGGCTGTCAGTGCATTCGCACTGAGCGCTCGATCAGCTGTAGGTAAGCGTGACGTAGGAAGTAATTGTTTGCGGTCAACGACTACCTTGAACGGCGCGCAGACTGACTGTCGCTTTGTGTATGTGCCGCCGCCAAAACACGGCGCGGTATCCTTGTATTCTCTGCGAGTCCACGCGCAACTGTTAATCTCTCAAAAGCATGTCATTCCACAAAAATTTTAACGTTCCATATATGATGTATTCCCTTAGAGCGCCGTGATTTTAGAGTTTCTACTTCAACAGTGTTATCATGAATAATTTTGCGAACTCTATATGGACCGTTATAAAGCAGAAAAAATTTGCGACACAAACCTTTTCCTTTGCGAGACAAACGATGAGACTTAATTAACACCTTTTGACCAGCTGACAAAGTTTTTAAACGACCAGGACGTTTAGCTGATTTCTCTCGTCTAGCAGCCGCAGATGCAATATTTTGCAGAGTCAGGTTCACAACTTCAGAATGCCGCATTCTCCGTGTAGGAGGAAAAGGAACTATTTCAGAAATGCGATTTGTCGGTGCTTTATTTTTTAATATCAATATAGGCGGTAAAGAAGTTGAATCATTAGGGAGTTCATTCAGAATGTTTTGAAAAATATAGAGATACTGATCCCACGTCCTGTGATTATGATGACAATAAAGACGACACAATTTATTGATTTCCTTCATCCATCTCTCTGAAGCGTTAGATTGAGGGTGAAAAAGTGAAATGAAAATTGGTTTAATCTTACGACGCCGTAGAGTACGAAGTCAAATTTTAGAGCCAAACTGTTATCCATTATCTGATATAACTTTATCAACATGACCCACTTCTTTAAGAAAATGTTTGATGAAAGCATTAGATACTGAACGAGCTGTTGCTTTACGTAAAGATGTAAAACGCACATATTTTGATGTCAATTCCACTGCTACCAAAATGTTCGCAAAACCATTAGTAGAACGAACCACTGGACCAAACAAATCGACTGCACCCATCTCCTTTAATTTCGCTGGAATGATAGGAAACAACGGTGCTCTGTGAGAAATAGTTGGCGGCTTAGCCTTTTGACATAATTTGCGTTTGCCAAGAACAAATCGAATACGTTTTTCCATATTACTAAAGTAGCAATTTTCTCGTAATTTATGAAAGCATTTTCTGGGACCAAAGTGTGCATAACCGAAATGTGTATACCAAATCAATTTATTAACCCACTCATCAGAATGCAAACTAACCAAACAGAGCTGTCAACCGATTTTCGTTTAAAAAGAATATCATTGCGAACTGAATAATACTGTCTAATCGCTACGCTTTCCTTTCTCCTCCACTTCTCCTTAATGTCCTTCCAAGCGTATGTAGTGTAAAGTCGTAGTGTCATTACTTTCTTAACCGTCTATATTGCTGCCAGAAGCCAAAGCTACAAGTCATTGTCGATTGTTTGCGTCACGTCTTTGATTATTCGCGTCATTTCGCGGATCAATTTCTACGATTTGCACTTGTCTCTCTGAATTTCAGTCACGTGGAGGATGCCAATTAGGTCCCTCCTGTCTGTTACATGTAAATTCTTGGTTGTGTCTGTTATTAAAATTTCTATTTTCCTGGCTATCTGCATGACTACTTCTTGTGTAATTTCGACTGTCACTTCTGAAATTATTGTTATATCTACTACCCTGGTTATTTTTGTAGTAAGAATTTCTATTATTGTATGAATAATTTCTGCCTTGATGATACCGACTACTGTTTCCGTATGATTAATCATTCCGGTAGGAATTTCCATTATTATAATTGTCTGTGTAATATCTGTTAAGACGTCTGTTATTGTCATAAGGCTGGTATCTATTGTCCTGTCTGTTCCGTCTGCCATTTTCAAAATTACCACTATAACGTCCGTTCCGATCATTATTCCTTTTCTCTGAAAATCTATTGTGATTACCGTTACTGAAAAAATTACAAGAAGTTCCGTCGTCGTTGTCATACTCAAGTTCTTGTAGCAAAGTCTTAAAAGTTTCAATGTCGTCTTTACATCTTCCGGCTAAAGCAATGTGTCTTATCGATTGTGGCAGCTTAGTTAAACAAACGCGAATTAATTCAGTCGGGCTGTAAGGGTTGGAAAGGAATTGATTCTTTCGAATCATGTCTTCAAAGTATTCTGCCGGCGTGCGGAACTCAAACTGTTTAAAATTACGCTGCATAATAAGACTATGTTTGACTCTGTCTTGCATGTTTTCGGACCAATACGCCGATAGAAATGCATGATAAAAAAAAACATTTAAATTATTACAATCTCTAATAAGTGCGCGCATGCGTGACGCCGGTTCGTTTTTCATCAATATCCTGAAAACTGTCACTTTTGGGTAAAATAGTCATATCCGGTTTTCTTACTGACTCCTTTTCTAGATAGATTGATAGTTGAAGAGTTGTTTTGATAGATACAAAGAATAGTAAAAGAGTAGGCAGCAGTGCAGAAAACTAAAACGGAAATAGCACTACTACAGCTTGGGGCCCTGTGTACGCTACGGCACATATTTATTTAGTATAGTGAATCCCCTGAGGACCTAAACAGCCACACATAAATCCCAGTTTGTGACTTAGTGGCCAATTTGGCGGAAGTGCGTACATAAATTGATCTAACCATGAACATGGATGTATGTCATTATTAGAATTGCGAAAGATCTTAAATTTCCGAACAGTTAAAAAGTGTTTATAGTCAAAGTTTTCGCCTCGTGGCGACAAAGACCTACCGCGTCTGTCCCAGTCCGAATGTCGATTATTGTCAAGTTCGCGCGTCTGGCGCTCTCTTGTTGCATCTCGTAAATGAAGTAAATTATTTTCTTCAAAACCCGCTGCTATCGGCGATTCCAAATTTCTTCTACTGTCTTTTCCTACGATTTCGCTTTCAATTCTTTTAACATGCTTTCGTAACGCCTCAAATTCCCTTTTAATGCGTTCATTAAATTTTCCCTGATTTTCAACATGTTTATTTATATTCTGGTACTCTTCTGTTTCTGCAAATGGCAATGGAGCTGTATCATCTGAATCTCTGTCCCCATTTAAACTAAGACTTGTCAATTTATCTGAAATCTCCTCAAATCTTTCCGATAAGTCACCTATTTGTTCTTTCTGTTTATTTACGTCTTCCGTAAGTGTCGCGACTCGGGTTTCAGTATTGACACATTTAGTAGTTAACTGTTCATATTGTTGTGTTAGGTTATTTATTCTGTCATTTGGTACGGATTCCCTGATTCTTTCAAATATTTCTTCCTTATCGTGTGCACGTTGTAAATTTAACTCTGAAAATTTTTATACTATCACGCGATCTCTTTCTTCCTGTTCTCTTTCCTGTTCCTTTTGTCTAATTTCTATTGAAATTAATCTATTATTGTGAGCATTCAAAATCGGTTGTACTTCTTCTCTAATTTCTTTCTTTAATCCATCTTTCATGTTTTTAAAACATGTCCCTATTCGTGAGTCTAACCGTGTTTCCATTGTTCCCATATCAGTTTTAATTGTTCCCATATCAGTTTTAATTGTTCCCATATCAGTTTTAATTGTTCCTATTTGTGAGTCTAACCGTGTTGTCAACGTTCCCATATCAGTTTCTAACTGTGATCCCAAATTTAATATTGCACTCATCAACTGCTCCATATTAACTGGTTCGAAATTCTTTTCGCCCGTAACATTTCCCGTAAAACTAACTTCCTTTGTCATAGCTGTAAAGCTATCTGTGTTCGATACTATTCCAGAATCTTGTGTCGTTAATCTCGTATCCTGAAAATTTTTTGATTGTGAAAAATTTTGAACTGATTCCGGACTATTTTCCCGGCTTATTAAATTGTTTTCTACTTCAGTATTCATCATACTGTTCTCCTTTGTTGGCGAGTTCACCATGTTAACAATTTCGTCATTCTGACTATCCATCATTTTTGCCTTTTTCATCGATCGCGTAATCATTTACAAAACATACAAAACTCGTCACTATACGAAAATTACACACAATATAACACTTTATCACCAACAATAACATCCACACAAAATGCTTCCCGACAAACGCGATTAACGAACAATTAAAACCTTCACAATTGCACAAAATTGTCAAACCCATATATGACTCATCAAAAATTAAATTCTACAAAAATACCATCAGAAGAATGACAAGAAAACTACAAATGTTCAATTACAAAAACTGTATGTGCAATATAGAGTACAATTACTAAACTACAAATTAGTACAACGATACTACTGTCTGCTATTTTTACTATCAAAAGAATTCCAAGGGACGATCCTGGCAGGGTCGCCACGTGCATGGGGGCTTAATTAAAAAGAATAACTTTAGTAGCTGTGTGTCTGGTTACAAAGTTTCATAACCAGTTGGCCCTGAGCAGTATTATCACGCAATCTGACTGCATAAAATAAAAATAAAGAATGACAAGAAATTTCCATTAACACAATTGATTAATTACGTCCCCTGCAACTATAAAAGCTATGAAGCAACAAAACACAACTGTAACTGTTCTGTGTGTGGTAGTGTGGCTCAACGTACATGTATCTGGCTCAGTTCTTCCTCAATACGACAATATATTTTAAACACCATTTACAATGAGCTAATTAAAAAACCAGAAATACTATAATTGCACAAAGAAACCAGACTTAAAAGTCTAATACATGAACATGAGCCAGATGCTTTGTTGACTGAACCTGTGACCAAGAGGTATTGTCAAATAATTCTTTTTTACCTCAATATATGTTGACGAAAAATACACTGTGATCATTGCAACATCTTCCATCTATACATTACACCAACTGAACAGCATCTAATCTCTCGCCCAACAGAACAACAAGTGCACTCGACATCCTGTGAACTACTACTGCCCTCGACATCCTCTCAACAAGTACTGCACTCGGCAACCTCTGAACTACTACTGCCAGTGGAGGCGGCGGAATAATAATCTTTGGCGCAATCTCTGGCGCTGCGACTCAGTGCAGCCACCTTTCAACATCTCATTCTCCCCATCCCTATACCTATCCCTTCCTCTCCCTTTGTTGTCCAGCTCCTCTTCCCCTCACCTGTGCACATCTTGTTCTCCCCCTCTCCCTGCCCATCTACTACTCCACCCTCTCTCTACGTCCATCTCCTCCTCTGCATATGTTTGTACACCTCATTTTCCCCCTCTCATTGTTCAACTCTTCTTCCCCCTCTCTCTGTCATCCTTTTCCTCTTCCCCTTTCTGTCCATCTTCTTCCCCCCTTCTCACAGTCTGTCCATCTCTTCCTTCTCCTTTCTGTCTCTCCTCACCTTCTGCCCTCTCCATCTGTCTATACCCTTCTGCCCCCCTCTCTGTGTCCAACCTCTCTTACATCCATCTCAACCTTCCGCCAGCAGAGCCTATCATACATGCCCATTATATGTGTGGCCTCTGCAAAACAAGCTGATAAAGCAGATTGATACTAACCCAATACAACACGTCTATTGAATAGGACAGCCTGCATCTGAGTGGCTGGAAAACTTTTTGTGTCCCTCATGTTGAAGCTGCCCTGCAAAGGAAGGCGATAAGGCAGGCCAATGCTATTACAACGCACATGCCTGTCGTGAAGGACATCTCATACAGCAGAGGCTGAAAAAACACTTTTTTGCCCGTGTGTCGTCTGCTCTTATTGCCGTTAGGACGTTATAAAACCCACAGTATTGATACTCATGAAGTTTTCTGTTTTTGTGCCTAATTTGACTGAAATCGTTTGAGGGGTTTGGGAGGAGATCCTGGACATTCAAAGATCTACTCTGATATACAGGGTGAATCACCTAAAACTAGCACTGCAAGTACTTTAAAGGATGAAAACTAGTCATTGCTGGACCATTCCACTTGATAAAATATAATGAAGAAACAGTTTTTGTTAACAGAAAGGCTCTCGCCTTAGCAATGATCAGTAATGATTTGGGCAAACTCGTTTCACATTCATTAGATGACACTGGAAATGTCTTGATGGTAGTTGTCAACAGGAGCAAATTTGTGGGATACTTTGTATTGTTTTCACAATTTCCACCAAAGTTCTCACAGTTGTCAAAAACATACGAAACGCTTTAATCCTATCTCGTTTATTCAACTGAAAGCAAACTGCAGATGACTCAACATCTTTTGCCCCAAAATTATTGTCTTTGATGTCTTTGGGTCAAGTGCTTGTGTCAACTATACAGGCTGAATTGGTCACAGACATTCGTAGTGTTCATCACCGCGTACATGTAGATAAAACACAGTTTAGTCTCGCATCAAGTAGGATGGTTTTACGTCGGTTCAACTGAAGCAAAATTTCTATCGTGCCACATCTCGAAATCTGCGTTTGAGATTTTCTTCGTCAGGGGTACCGGTACGGAGACGGTGCATCCCGCCACAAGTCAAGAACTGATTGTATAATAAATGTATTCATTAGCTGAATCGTATTACGTAGAAGGGAACAAGCAATAAACGCATTTTCACAAATATTATGAAGTTCAACAGGCAAAATGTAAATAACTTTTTCGGAGAACAAGTTTAATTCCCTAATACGCGAAATATTCTTCAAAGCAATAAATGTCTTGTACTATACCATTTCTAAAGTATGTGATTCTTCAATGTTCAACCTACCTCCACACGAAATTTCGTTCAAATCGGTACAGCGGTTTAGTCGTGAAAACGTAACAGAATTACTTTCGCATTTATAATACACTACTGGCCATTAAAATTGCTACACCACGACGATGACGTGCTACAGACGCGAAATTTAACCGACAGGTAGAAGATGCTGTGATATGCAAATGATTATCTTTTCAGAGCATTCACACTGGCACCTGTGGCGACACCTACAACGTACTGACATGAGGAAAGTTTCCAACCGATTTCTCATACACAAACAGCAGTTGACCATCTGCACGAACAGTTCGACGACGTTTGCAGCAGCATGGACTACCAGCTCGGAGACCACGGCTGCGGTTACCCTTGATGCTGCATCACAGACAGGAGTGACTGCGATGGTGTACTCAACGACGAACCTGGGTGCACGAATGGCAAAACGTCATTTTTTCGGATGAATCCAGGTTCTATTTACAGCATCATGATGGTCGCATCTGTGTTTGGCGACATCGCGGTGAACGCACATTGGAAGCGCGTATTCGTCATCGCCACACTGGAGTATCACCCGGCGTGATGGTATGGGGTGTCATTGGTTACACGTCTCGGTCACTTCTTGTTCGCACTGACGGCACTTTGAACAGTGGACGTTACATTTCAGATGCTTTACGACCCGTGGCTCTACCCTTCATTCGATCCCTGCGAAACCCTACATTTCAGCAGGATAATGTACGACCGCATGTTGCAGGTCCTGTACGGGCCTTTCTGGATACAGAAAATGTTCGACTGCTGCCCTGGCCAGCACATTCTCCAGATCTCTCAGCAACTGAAAACGTCTGGTCAATTGTGGCCGAGCAACTGGCTCGTCACAATACGCCAGTCACTACTCTTGATGAACTGTGGTATTGTGTTGAAGCTGCATGGGCAGCTGTATCTGTACACGCCATCCAAGCTCTGTTTGACTCAATGACCATTCGTATCAAGGCCGTTATTACGGCCAGAGGTGGTTGTTCTCGGTACTGATTTCTCAGGATCTATGCACCCAAATTGCGTGAAAATGTAATCACATGTCAGTTCTAGTACAATATATCTGTCTAATGAATACCCGTTTATCATCTGCATTTCTTCTTGGTGTAGCAATTTTAATGTCCAGCAGTGTATTAGTATGGAAATCTGGATGTGAATTGTATAGCTGAGACTGCGGCAAAATTAAAAAAAAAGAAAAACATGCTTTTGAATCGCTCTGTATACAGAATTCAGATGAAGTTATTCTTATTTAGTTTACGAGCATTCACAGAGTTGCCAATCTACTGCTTATCCTAATGTTCACTAAGGTGGCAAAAGTCATGGGATAGCTATATGGACACATACAGATAGCGGTAGTATCGCGTAGACAAGGTACAAAAGGGGAGTGCATTGCCGGAGCTGTCATTTGTACTCAACTGATTCACGTAAAAAGTGGCACTATGGCCGCACGAAGGGAATTAATGGACTTTGAACACGGAATGGTAGTTGAAACTAGACACATGAGGAATTCCATCTCGGAAATCGTTAGTATTTCGAGATCCACAGTGTCAAAAGTAGGCCGAGAATACCATACTTCAGGCATTAACTCTCACCACAGACAACACAGTGGCCGACAGCCTTCCTAAACGACCCAGAAGTGCTGCTTTTGCGTAGATTTGTCGGTGCTAACAGACAAGCAAAACTGCTTGAAGTAACTGCATATGTCAATGTTGGATGTACGACGAACGTATCCGTTAGGACAGTGCTGCGAAATTTGGCGTTAATGGGCTATGTCAGAAGACGATCGACGCGAGTGCCTTTCCTGACAGTACTACACCGCTTGCAGCGCCTTTCCTGACCTCGTGACGTATCGGTTGGGACCTAGAAGACTGGAAAACCATGGCCTGGTCAGATGAGTGCCCATTTCAGTTGGTAGGAGCTGATGGTATGATTCAAGTGTGGCGCAGACCCCAGGAAGCTATGGACTTAAGTTGTTAACAAGGCACTGTTCGAGCTGATGATGGCTCCTTAATGGCTGTGTTAACAAGGAATGGACTGGATCCTCTGGTCCAGATGAAGCGATTATTGACTGGAAATGATTATGTTTGGCTAGATGGAGACCATGTGCAGCCATTAATGAATTCATTTACCCAAGTAACGATGGAATTTTTATGGGTGACAGTGCCCCATGTCACCGCGCCACAATCGTTCGCAGTTGGTTTGAGGAACATTTTGGTCAATTAGAACGAATGCTTTGGTCACCTAGATCTCCCGAGATGAATCCCATCGAAAATTTATAGGACATAATCTAGAGATCAATGCGTACAAAGAATCCTGCACCGGTAACACTTTCGCAACTATAGAGGGCAGCATGGGTCAATATTTCTGTAGGGCTCTTCCAACAGCCTGTTGAGTCCATGCCATGTCGAGTTGCTGCACTACGCCGGGGAAAGTGAGGTCTGACTCGGTACTGGGAGATATTCTGTGACTTTTCTCACATCAGTGTACTGCAGAGCTCGTGTCAACTTGACACGAGTTGCACGCCGCCTTCGCGGCTTTGCAATTTTTAACGACCAGCAACTTATAAGCATTGCGATGTTGAGGTTGGGAACTGGCGGGACTGGTGGCGACGTGGTGCCGGCAGGAGGCGAACGAGATCCTGAGCCTGCAGCCGCCGCCCACGTCTGCGCCGGCGGCGCTGGCCATAGGCGCGTGGGAGGTGGCGCGGCTGACGCAGGCGTGCGCGCAGGTGGTGGTGGCCGCCTCCGGCCGCAGCGCCAGGATGGCGTCGCGCTGCCGCCCCCACTGGCCCGTCGTCGTTGTCACCAGAAGCGCCTCCACCGCGGCGCGCTGCCTCTGCTGGTTCGCGCTGCTGCCACTGCACTACCGATACCCCAAGCTGGCCACCTGGCCTCAAGAGGTGCGTACCTCACAAGCATTGGGACATCACCATCTGCCTGTCACACTGTGAACTGGAGGACGCTGAGGTGTTGGTACAGAGCATAAAGAACATAAATGTGTCTTCTGCCAAGAGAGGTGATTTCAGGTGACCATTCTATGAAAATTATTTAAACCGACAAACTCTGGGAGGTTGTAGGGGACATCAAAACAAATATTTTTTCTAATGTCATTTTTTTCCTATGAGGAGTATTTAAACCGGTAGAGGGTGATTTCCCTGGTGGCAAATTAATTAAACCAACAAACACTTTTCCATTTTTTTCGATCAAGAGACAACACATTAACACAACCCAATTTCAATTACAGTAGATTTTCAAAAATGCCTCCACTGACACGTAAGCAAAGGTTACACCGTCGGATGATGTTCTGTCTGACACAGGCAAAAGCCCGAGGAGTATCCTGAATTGTTCCTGCTGCTCCTACTATCTGGGCAACAAGATCCTGATGCAACAGGGGTTGCGTAAACAAGGTTGCGCATCTCTCCCCATAAAAAAAAGTCCAGAGCTGACATATCTGGGGATCGAGCAGGGCATGGTACAGGACCACCTCTACCAATCCACATTTCTGGGAACCGACGGTCCAGGAATCGACGCACGCGAAGACTGAAATGTGCCGGCGCCTCGTCATGTTGGAACTGCATGCGTTGTCTTGTAGGGAGCGGAACGCCTTTCAACAGTTCTGGAAATGCTCTGGCAAGAAAACTGTAATAGTGCCTGCTATTTAATGGCCTAGATAGCAGATACGGCCCGATTACACTGTCCCCAACAACACCGACCCACACATTAACAAAGAACCGCACTTGATGAGCGCTAATAACTGTGGCATGTGGGTTATCCTCACTCCAAACATGCGAATTGTGCATGTTGAAGACTCCATCACGCCCGAACGTTGCTTCATCGGTAAACAACACAGAGGATGGAAATGTAGGATGCATTTCACACTGTTCCAGGTACCACTGCGAGAACTGTGCTCTGGGTGGATAATCAACTGGTTCCAGGTTGTGGACACGCTGTAAGTGAAATGGACGTAACAACTGCTCTCAAAGGACTGTTCTTACATGCGTCTGATTCGTCCCCATGTTACGTGCAATTGCACAAGTGTTGACTGAAGGATCCCGCTTCACATGCTGCAAGACAGCTTCCTCAAATTGCAGCGTTCTTACCACGCGACGGCGTCCCTGTCCAGGTAATCTGTTAAATGACCCGGTCTCACGCAGACGTTGGTATTCAGCAGCAAACGTCGTATCTACATCTACATCCATACTCCGCAAGCCACCTGACGGTGTGTGGCGGAGGGTACCTTCAGTACCTCTATCGGTTCTCCCTTCTATTCCAGTCTCGTATTGTTCGTGGAAAGAAGGATTGTCGGTATGCCTCTGTGTGGGCTCTAATCTCTCTGATTTTATCCTCATGGTCTCTTCGCGAGATATACGTAGGAGGGAGCAATATACTGCTTGACTCTTCGGTGAAGGTATGTTCTCGAAACTTTGACAAAAGCCCGTACCGAGCTACTGAGCGTCTCTCCTGCAGAGTCTTCCACTGGAGTTTATCTATCATCTCCGTAACGCTTTCGCGATTACTAAATGATCCTGTAACGAAGCGCGCTGCTCTCCGTTGGATCTTCTCTATGTCTTGTATCAACCCTATCTGGTACGGATCCCACACTGCTGAGCAGTATTCAAGCAGTGGGCGAACAAGCGTACTGTAACCTACTTCTTTTGTTTTCGGATTGCATTTCCTTAGGATTCTTCCAATGAATCTCAGTCTGGCATCTGCTTTACCGACAATCAACATTATATGATCATTCCATTTTAAATCACTCCTAATGCGTACTCCCAGATAATTTATGGTATTAACTGCTTCCAGTTGCTGACCTGCTATTTTGTAGCTAAATGATAAAGGATCTCTCTTTCTGTGTATTCGCAGCACATTACACTTGTCTACATTGAGATTCAGTTGCCATTCCCTGCACCATGCGTCAATTCGCTGCAGATCCTCCTGCATTTCAGTACAATTTTCCATTGTTACAACCTCTCGATACACCACAGCATCATCTGCAAAAAGCCTCAGTGAACTTCCGATGTCATCCACCAGGTAATTTATGTATATTGTGAATAGCAACGGTCCTATGACACTCCCCTGCGGCACACCTGAAATTACTCTTACTTCGGAAGACTTCTCTCCATTGAGAATAACATGCTGCGTCCTGTTATCTAGGAACTCCTCAATCCAATCACACAATTGGTCTGATAGTCCATATGCTCTTACTTTGTTCATTAAACGACTGTGGGGAACTGTATCGAACGCCTTGCGGAAGTCAAGAAACACGGCATCTACCTGTGAACCCGTGTCTATGGCCCTCTGAGTCTCGTGGACGAATAGCGCGAGCTGGGTTTCACATGACCGTCTTTTTCGAAACCCATGCTGATTCCTACAGAGTAGATTTCTAGTCTCCAGAAAAGTCATTATACTCGAACACAACACGTGTTCCACAATTCTACAACTGATCGACGTTAGAGATATAGGTCTATAGTTCTGCACATCTGTTCGACGTCCCTTCTTGAAAACGGGGATGACCTGTGCCCTTTTCCAATCCTTTGGAACGCTACGCTCTTCTAGAGACCTACGGTACACCGCTGCAATAAGGGGGGAAAGTTCCTTCGCGTACTCTGTGTAAAACTGAACTGGTATCCCATCAGGTCCAGAGGCCTTTCCTCTTTTGAGCGATTTTAATTGTTTCTCTATCCCTCTGTCGTCTATTTCGATATCTACCATTTTGTCATCTGTGCGACAATCTAGAGAAGGAACTACAGTGCAATCTTCCTCTGTGAAACAACTTTGGAAAAAGACATTTAGTATTTCGGCCTTTAGTCTGTCATCCTCTGTTTCAGTACCATTTTGGTCACAGAGTGTCTGGACATTTTGTTTTGATCCACCTACCGCTTTGACATAAGACCAAAATTTCTTAGGATTTTCTGCCAAGTCAGTACATAGAACTTTACTTTCGAATTCATTGAACGCCTCTCGCATAGCTCTCTTCACACTACATTTCGCTTCGCGTAATTTTTGTTTGTCTGCAAGGCTTTGGCTATGTTTATGTTTGCTGTGAAGTTCCCTTTGCATCCGCAGCAGTTTTCTAACTCGGTTGTTGAACCACGGTGGCTCTTTTCCATCTCTTACGATCTTGCTTGGCACATACTCATCTAACGCATATTGTACGATGGTTTTGAACTTTGTCCACTGATCCTCAACACTATCAGTACTTGAGACAAAACTTTTGTGTTGAGCCAACAGGTACTCTGAAATCTGCTTTTTGTCACTTTTTCTAAAGAGAAAAATCTTCCTACCCTTTTTAATATTCCTATTTACGGCTGAAATCATCGATGCCGTAACCGCTTTATGATCACTGATTCCCTGTTCTGCGTTAACTTTTTCAAATAGTTCGGGTCTGTTTGTCACCAGAAGGTCTAATATGTTATCGCCACGAGTCGGTTCTCTGTTTAACTGCTCAAGGTAGTTTTCAGATAAAGCACTTAAAAAAATTTCACTGGATTCTTTGTCCCTGCCACCCGTTATGAACGTCTGAGACTCCCAGTCTATATCCGGCAAATTAAAATCACCACCCAGAACTATAACGTGGTGGGGAAATCTACTCGAAATATTTTCCAAATTATCCTTCAGGTGCTCAGCCACAACAGCTGCTGAGCCAGGGGGCCTATAGAGACATCCAATTACCATGTCTGAGCCTGCTTTAACCGCGACCTTCACCCAAATCATTTCACATTTCGGATCTCCGTCAATTTCCTTCGATACTATTGCACTTCTTACCGCTATAAACACGCCTCCCCCTTCACTGTTCAGCCTGTCTCTGCGGTATACATTCCAATCTGAGTTTAGGATTTCGTTACTGTTTACGTCTGGTTTCAGCCAACTTTCTGTCCCTAGTACTATATGGGCGTTGTGATCGTTTATTAATGAGAGCAGTTCTGGGACCTTTCTATAGACGCTCCTGCAGTTTACTATTAGCACATTAATATTGTTATTCCCTGTTGCATTTTGCCTACTCCTATCTTGCCGCGTCTCAGGAGGCGTCTTGTCGGGCCTAGGGAGGGGATTCTCTAACCTAAAAAACCCCCATGTGCACTCCACACGTACTCCGCTACCCTTGTAGCCGCTTCCGGCGTGTAGTGCACGCCTGACCTATTCAGGGGGACCCTACATTTCTCCACCCGATAGCGGAGGTCCAGAAATTTGCACCCCAGATCTCCGCAGAATCGTCTGAGCCTCTGGTTTAAGCCTTCCACTCGGCTCCAAACCAGAGGACCGCGATCGGTTCTGGGAACGATACTACAAATAGTTAGCTCTGATTCCACCCCGCGTACGAGGCTTTCCGCCTTCACCAATTCCGCCAACCGCCTGTACGAACTGAGGATGACCTCTGAACCCAGACGGCAGGAGTCATTGGTGCCGACATGAGCAACAATTTGCAGTCGGGTGCACCCAGTGCTCTCTATCGCCGCCGGTAGGGCCTCCTCCACATCTCGGATGAGACCCCCCGGCAAGCAGACAGAGTGAACACTGGCCTTCTTCCCCGACCTTCTCGCTATTTCCCTAAGGGGCTCCATCACCCGCCTAACGTTGGAGCTCCCAATAACTAATAAACCCCTCCCCCCGTGTGCCTGCTCGGACCTTGCTGAAGGAGCAGCCACATGTCCCCTCACAGGCAGAGCGGGCGATGCCACACGGCCAGCCTCCACATTGACCTTCCGCCTCGTGCGCCGCGAACGCCGCTGAACCCGCCACTCCCCTTGGGGAGAGGGTGGCCCAACCGCGCCCGGTACCCGCGAAGATGTCTCGACAGCAGGGACAGTGGGTGAAGCATGTAACACCTGGGGTGTACCTTGCGTCGCACCAGACTCCCCACTGCCGCTACACTCCGAGGCAGCAGCCTGAAGACGGCTGACCGCGGCCATCAACACGCTCAGCTGTTCGCGATGCGGGATACGGCGATTAGGATATTGTTGTTGATAAACCCGGTGTGCAGCTCGTCCGTTGTGGTGCGCTACGTAGCACTCACCAACCATATCAGTGTACTCACTCCAGGTGTATCGCTCCATTAGTAAACAGAGACAATGCACTATTACACTCGTGGACAGTAGTTGCCTACAACTGAAGAGCGTAATACGGCCTCCACCGTTTTAAATAATCCTCACAGGAAAAAATTACATTAGGGAAAAATATTTGTTTTGATGTCCCCTACAACCTCCCAGAGTTTGTCGGTTTAAATACTTTTCACGCTGTATATTGCTTACAAACTCTGATGAGCAAAAGCATTGTAACTTCTGCCCATCTGATGACACTTTAGGAACGAGACCGTGGTCTGTACACTGGTGTGCAAAACTTTAGGACGAAAGTACGGTAGCTTCCACATGATGTGTCACTGTCAAGTAACATAGTCGTAGAAACTTAGACCATACATAAGAACTGCCACCGTACAATACAGAAGGTTCCTGAAAGAAATACGCAGTGAGATGAACAGAAGTGAGACTTTTATTGTAAGACAATAATTACACTGAAGTCACTGAGACATATGGTGGTGCCTGGACGTTATAAAAGGCGATGCACGATTCTTAATACAATGTATGAGCACCACGAACGGCATTGTGTACACTGCAACGTTCTCCCCACCAGGGAGGCTGCTGGTGCATGTCAACATGCAGCAGTAGGTCCCCCAACACAGCCCACAAGTGCTCGGGGGAACGGGAAGGTCAGTTCATTCGGCGGATATCCTCAGTCCAAGAGCTCCTTCACCTCCTTCAGAATGAGGTCGCTCATTGTCATCCATAAAAATGAAGTCGGGACCTGAATGCACCCCTGAAAAGACGGACCTGGGAAGGAGTACGATATCAATAACATTGACCGATGAGTGTGTCGTCTTAAAAAAAAAAAATGGCTCTGAGCACTATGGGACTTAACTTCTGAGGTCATCAGTCCCCTAGAACTTAGAACTACTTAAACCTAACTAACCTAAGTACATCACACACATCCATGCCCGAGGAAGGATTCGAATCTGCGACGTTTCTTGAATTTTCCCTCAGTTATCGGCACGACGTCAGACCTGCCTCTCTATTGTCTTTAGCTTCCCTAAGGCCAAGCTAAGGCTGATAATCATCTAACAAATCCGCAATTTTCATCTTTGTTCTTCTCTATATTAGTCATATCAATAAAGTTATCTGTGAGCTGTTAAGCTGATTAAGCGATAGTTATCGCATTTATTTATCTTTGTTATCTTCGGAATTTTATGGACGATGTTCTTCCGAACTTCCGATGGCATGTCTCAATTCTAGTGCATTGTACACAATCACTTGAATAATCGTTTGCTTGCCCCTACCAAAGTGATTTTAGAAATTCAGATGGAATATCATCTATCCTTTCTGCCTTGTTCCATCGCAGGTCTTCCAAAATCCAATCAGACTCTAACACTACACACATCAAAAAAAGTTTTGTATCACCCCGGTTCCCAGAACTCCTGACGATAGACGTTGACTGTGGATAATGTATCACAGACACAGTCCCTTTGACTGTTCAGAAATGTCACTAAACCCGCCCAAAGATGTAAAAAACCATGCATGAGCAGCACCTGTTAGACGGAGGGGGTTCGTCAACCGATCAGTTCCAGTCATTCCACAGGTAAGGAGGTACACGTCTCGTGTTGTCTATAGTTCAAACATGCCTAGACGGTCAATACCGCGCTTCGATCGCGTCTGCACTGTTACTTTGTGCCAGGATGGGCTCTCAACAAGCAAGCCAAGTGTCCAGGCGTCTCGGAGTGAACCAAAGCGATGTTGTTCGGACATGGAGGAGGTACAGAGAGACAGGAACTGTCGATGACTTGCCTTGCTCAGGCCGTCCAAGAGCTACTACTGCAGTGGATGACCACTACCTACGGATTATAGCTCGGAAGAACCTTGACAGCAACGCCACCATGTTGAATAATGGCTTTTGTGCAGCCACAGGTCGTCGTGTTACGAGTAAAACTGTGCGCAATAGGATGCATGATGCGCAACTTCACTCCTGACGTCCGTGGCGAAATCCATCGTTGCAACCACGACATCATGAAGCGCGGTTCAGATGGCTTCAACAACATGCCAAATGGACCGCCCAGGATTGGCATCACGTTCTCTTCATCGATGAATGTCGCATATGCCTTCAACCTGACAATCGTCGGAGACATGTTTGGAGGCAATCCTGTCAGGTTGACTGCCTTAGACACACTGTCCAGCGAGTGCAGCAAGGTGGAGGTTCCATGATGTTCTGGGGTGGCATTATATGGAGCTGACGTACGCCGCTGGTGGTCATGGAAGATGCCGTAACGGCTGTACGATAAGTGACTGCCATCCTCCGACCGATACTGCAACCATATGGGCAGCATATTGGCGAGGCATTCGTCTTCATGGACGACAATTCGCGCCCCCATCGTGCATATCTTGTGAATGACTTCCTTCAGGATAATGACATCGCTCGACTAGAGTGGCTAGCATGTTCTCCAGACATGAACCCTATCGTACGTGCCTGGTCTAGATTGAAAAGTGCTATTTTAGAGGACGTGACCCACCAACCACTCTGAGGGATCTACGCTGAATCGCCGTTGATGAGTGGGGCAATCTGGACCAACAGTGCCTTGATGAACTTGTGGATAGTATGTCACGACGAATACATTCATGCGTCAATGCAAGAGGACGTGCTACTGGGTATGAGAGGTACCGGTGTGTACAGCAATCTGGAGCACTACCTCTGATGGCCTCGCTGTATGGTGGTACAGCATGCAATGTGTGGTTTTCATGAGCAATAAAAAGGGCGGAAAGAAGACAGTTCCTCGTCCTAGTAGAGGCCCTCAAGCACTCTTCCCACCTATCTGCAGCCTTCTTTGCTCCTTACGGAGGTATTAGTTTTGCATTCTTAATGTTGACGCCAATGATGCAATAGTTATTGTGATTTCTCCACTTTTTCCCTGCAGTCATTTCACTTTAGCTTCCTTGCACTCCACAATGAATTCATTCCTTAGTGACATATCTGGAGCACTACCTCTGATGGCCTCGCTGTATGGTGGTACAGCATGCAATGTGTGGTTTTCATGAGCAATAAAAAGGGCGGAAAGAAGACAGTTCCTCGTCCTAGTAGAGGCCCTCAAGCACTCTTCCCACCTATCTGCAGCCTTCTTTGCTTCTTTCTTCCCCTCAACGTTTTGGTGTTTTCCTCTTTCGTCGGTCGACTAAGTATCTTTTTGTTACTCAAGGATTCTACGTAGTTACGAGAGGCGTTCAATAACTAATGCAATACATTTTTTTCTCGACTATTTTCGGTTGAAAAATGCGGCATTTTTTGTGGGACATCCAGGAATACTCCTTCTTCAGCCGCTATAGATTTAGGGAGTTCCGACAGGTGACGGCGCTATAGGTAGTCTTCAAAATGGTGTCTATAACGGAGGTGCGGTCGAAGTAGGGAATTTATTTTGGCGGAAACAAGAGCATCGTAGATATTCATAGGCGCTCTCTGAAAGTCTACGGAGAGCTGGCAGTGAACAAAACCACGGCGAGTCGTTGTGTTAGACGTCTGTCATCATCGCTACAAGATCGCACAAACGTGTCTGATCTCCCGCGTGCCGGCCGGCCGCACACGGGTGTGCGATGTTGCAATGTTGGAACGTGCGGACACTCTCATTCGAGGTGGTGGATCACAATTAAACTTCTCGCTGCACAACTGGCCGTCTCTCTTGGTACTGCTGACATACTCGTCCTCCATTTGAAGTATTCGAAGGTGTATGCCCACTGGGGTTCCTCGCCGCCTAACGGAGGACCATAAACAGCAACGAAGGACGATCTGTGCGGAGTTGTCCATGACAACGCAAGGCCTCACACAATTCTGTGCACCCGAGAGGCGCTCACATAGTTTCACTGGATTATTCTTCCTCATTCATCCTCCAGCCTGAATCTCGCACCTTCCAACTTCCATCTGTTCAAAAATAGCTCCAAGCACTTCGGGACTTAACATCTGAGGCCATCAGTGCCCTACACTTAGAACTACTTAAACCTAACTAACCTGAGGACATCATACACATACATGCCCGAGGCAGGATTCGAACCTGCGACCGTAGCAGCAGCGCGGTTCCGGACTGAAGCGTCTAGAACCGCTCGGTCACAAGGGCCGGCCTTCCATCTGTTAGGCCCAATGAAGAATGATTTTGCAGGAAGGAGTACTTGGGTGAGGGGGAGGGTACTGGTTCAGCAAGACGTTGGCTCCGACGTCGACTAGTAGAGTGGTACAAGGAGGCCATACAGACCCTCCCAGTATGGTGACTTCAGGCTGTCATATTGAATGGAAATTATGTTGAAATATATGGTCTTGTAGGCAAAAGAGTGGGAAATAACCTGGTGTACTGGAATCCTGAATCAAACGCAACTGCTTTCAGCAGAAAAAAAAATAAAAAAAATTGTTGTAGTACTTACTGAACACCCCTCGTATCTTCCTTGTACCTATATTTGTCATTCCGACTTAAGTGATCGTCCTTTTCAGGGATGTCCATTACAACTGAACTACCTGTTATGATATTCGTTATTACAGTATCTACAGTCCCTGATATCTTTAAACATACCTGTCATTTCCCACCAATTCGGTGTGCCACCTTTCTGATGTGCGACTGAACATGCTTAGAGCACATGGAGGGCATTGTTTTTACATTCTAAGTTTTTATTCACTACTATTCTTCAAATGTAAGAGGTATTGTAAACAGTTAAAAGCCTAACATACCGTCGGAAACACCTGATACATTTAGTACTGCGTAAGTATCATTTGCAGCACTAAATATTTCAGATGTTCCCAAAGGAATAGTGGCCTTTTAATTATCTACAGTACTTCTCAGATATGAAGCATAACAATGACTCAAAGCTAGAATGGAAAAAAATACTGCTTAGCTATAGAGCCCTAAATTGTTTTTGAGACATCTAGAACATAACAACTGCTGGAGCTAGAGAGATATCAATTCGACGAATATGCTAGTTGAAAGTAGGTAAACTAGTTGATTAAAGCGAGTTTCACAAAGAGCTGATTGAGACGTGCTGGCGCCTGAGAGCGAGTTGGTTCGTCGAATATTTCCTTCTTGCTTTCATTAGTAGTTTTGGAAACTGGACGAGAAAACAGATAATAAGCGATAACGAGGTGGATATCCACGCATCATCATATGACGCTGATATCGGAAGCTTGGCTGCTCTGAAAATAAAAAAGGACACAATCTCTCGGTGCTCATACCAACACACAATATCGATAAAGCCAAAAACGTTACAGAGCAATCCCTCACGAATCCAACGTGGGTCGTGGGTCGCGACGTAATTACTTGGAAACTCATGCTCAGATCAGACGTGACGCGGGATTTGGGTCATCCGTCTCTTGACATGCGTGTGTCTACGTGCAGGAATGAGACAACGATGGGGTCAAGCTGCGATTTTTCAGGTCTCTGTGGCCGTAGAAATCAGGATAAGGAGGTAGATATGGTGGTGATAAGGAAGTGAGGCTCTGGGTTGGCTTACTGGGCAGGTTTTTATTGCTTCTAGCGTGTGTTTACATTGAACATGCAGATGAGCATTGTAACTTCAGCAAGTGTATAACGGATGAGGCTTACTACATTACTAGAACAAGTGCCCACCCCGGCCTATAACTGTATCAGGATTCGAGTATCAACAGTAACGTATGTCACTACGGACCACGAATCGTGGAAGTACCAGATTCTGTTGCTCTAACTGAACCCTTAGGTTCACGTAGTCGTCACAACGGAAGCGACATACAGACAGACGAATGGTGCATGTAGGCAAATGTACGATGGAAACCATAACCCTAGCCCAGAGGTACGTACAAGAAAGCTTTGAAAGTCCTTCTTAGTGTGCAAGATTAACTGAGTATAATATCACTGAGTATAATATCACGTATATGCTGCTGGCCGTTGTCCATCCGAGGCTGCTGTCTCGAACTCATATCTGGGTGCAACTCTTCTTTGTCTGGATCTCTGTCTTGCTTGACGTTTGAGGGCCTTTGTATACGACATTTGGGCCTGTTTGCTTATAGATGGTAAATGACTGGGTCGCCTTTTACATCCAATTCGATTTCAGCGACCCTGAAATCAGCGGTTCCTCAATGCGCATTACCGGCTAATGAACCGACGAAAGCGGCTTGTTCTGTACGTCTCTAACTAAGTTACTAGGCTTACTGCTAAAATTCATACCTATATGACTTTTCTCTTTTTTTCTGGCAACCCTTCATTGTTCGATCATTACAGGAGGAAACACACTTTCTGTTTCGTCATGTCGACTGTCATGTCATGAAGTCAGATGTCAACGATCTATCTCAGTTTATGGACAACAGCAACACTAATAAACATAATACTAGAGGGAGAAATGACTAACACTGTCCTTCACTTAGCCGTCGTATGGCACAGTTGGATCCGTCGAAAAAGGAAAATTAGGGGAAAAATCGTGCGGACACAAATTTTTGTATATTTGTAGGAGGAATCGTCGTGAACAACATAATAAAATCCCCACAGTTGGGGTTTGACCAGAGGGATGGTGGACGTTTAAAGGTCATTTTTCAAGTGTCAGACATACACGATTTACATACGCAGACTGAGGAGACGAATGAAAATTTCTGGAACCATATAGGTTCATTTGATTAAAGGACTTGCGCCTGGGTTTCATGCAGGATATCCCGTTTCGTTCGATGATGAAGTGCTGGAGAGCCTCTACAATACTGTTTGAGTTTGGGGGGAATACCAGGTGCGCTGAGGCGTGAATCGGAATTTGAATTGCGGAGGGAGGCGTGATAGGCTAGCCCGTGCAGTTGTGCAAAGTTGCTTAGCCAGGGTGGCGTAGTGGTTGGCACATCTGCCCTGTTATCTTCTCCAATCACTGTGCCTACCAATGTAAAGCACGCATGCCAGTTAGAAAGCTTCCAAGAAACAGAGGCAGTTAGAAACTAAAACAGAACACTTCAAAGATGAGATGCTATACCTTGAAGTAACAAAAAAGGTTCGACAGTGTTCAGAGAGATGAGGCGAGTACAACTCCACCACATAGTGATGAGTTGAACGTACCAAGCCGCAAATAAGGACAACACTGATAAGGTAAAGTGCTGAGGAAGCGTTTTGGAGAAGATACACAGCAGGCTTCTACACGATATGCCTAAATGCATAACGAGTGCCCCTGCAGATGGCGGAATGCTTCTGATGCGTATTCGTGGTTTAAAGCGAAATTTCTAAACATGAAAAGGGAGCAAACGCAAGCCATCCTCAAATCCAGCGCAAACGGCAGACCACCAGGCGCAGACGGCTCCCCAATGAGTTTTATAGTGAATTCTGGGACATTTTGAGCTGCTTTTTAATTGAAATAGTAAATGAAATCCTAAACTGGGCAGAAATACCGGCTTCCTTACTGGAAGGGACTGTAATTCTGCTTCCAAAGAAACAAACTGAGGATTTCAGGCCTACAACGCTGACTACAAAATTGCCCAAAATGTCTCGCTGACAGTAGCAAGACAGCACTGAAGAAGGCCATTAGCCGGTGACAAACGTGTGCAGTGCTTGGCAGGAGAATTTTCGACGTCGTCTACAGCTACAGGGAAATCACTGGTCATGCTGCAACCACCAGAACGACTGCAGCAATAATATCTGTTATCTTCACCAGGCTTTTGACAGGGTCAGTCACCAGTGCGAACTGTAAACATAGACAAGACTCAGATTTGGCCGCAATTTCAACCAAATTGTAAAAAACATCTGAACTAACGCCACATCAAAAATAACCACAAATGAATGGACTTTCAAACGAATCAAACTCGGAAGGTTAGTGAGGCAAGGCGGTCCGCTGTCCGTGGACTGTTTTGTGGCAGCACTTGACCCAATCCTGCAGAATCTGGTAGCCAGCAAATGGCTCAAATGGCTCTGAGCACTATGGGACTCAACATCTTAGGTCATAAGTCCCCTAGAACTTAGAACTACTTAAATCTAACTAACCTAAGGACATGACACACACCCATGCCCGAGGCAGGATTCGAACCTGCGACCGTAGCAGTCCCGCGGTTCCGGACTGCAGCGCCAGAACCGCACGGCCACCGCGGCCGGCTAGCCAGCAAAGATGGCTGCAAAATAGGATCACAGAGGGTCACGTCTATTGAATACGCCAATGGTGTGTAAATTTTCGTAAATGGTGAAGAGGACATCGACAAAATTAAGCAAATTATGAAAATATTCAAAAATTCATCAGGCGCAAAGGTAAATCTGCTAGTAACATTGTTGCTCCCCATTGGGAATGGGAGTTTAGCACTTGACAGGCAGTGGTATCAAATAACGAACATTGATACGAGGGTCGTTCAATAAGTAATGCCCCACATTTTTTTTCTCGGAACATATCTTGTCCATGTCCTATTTTTCTATGTAATCTCCATCACGTTCTATGGCCGTACGCCAACGTTGTGAAAGAGCATGTATTCCCTGCTGGTAACAGCTCTTGTCCTGTGGGCATAACCATGTTTTCACTGCATGACTGACACTCCCGCCATCTTCAAATTGTGTTCTCCAAAGAGAATCTAAAAGCGTCCCGAAGAGAGGGAAGTACGAGGTTGCCACGCCTGTATTGTAGGATGGATGAGCCAATGATGTCCAATCCGAGCGTGTCCGATCATGGAACTCTGTTTCTGCATTTCCTGAGGCTGTAACTTTTTTTATCCATCGCCCAACTGTACTCCTATCAACTGCAGCATCGCCATACAAAGCACACAAACTTTTATGGATGTTCAGCAAGGTTTCTTTTTCTGCACACAAGAATTTAATAACAGCACGCTGCTTGTAACGTGAGTCGTATGTAGACGCCATTTTGATGCTGTGCTATGTCTCTGCCATCTGCCAGAACGGTTCGAAACTTCACCGGCGCACAAAACAAACACCAATGTGAAGCACCAACAAGGACGTTTGTCTATGTATATTAATGGCATTTTTTAAACTGTGGGGCATTACTTATTGAACGATCCTCGTAAAACACTTGGCGTCCAACCGCCTAATAAAAAAGGCGGCACAAAACTGGCGAACAATCTTACGCACCAAAAGAAGGCTCGCAAGGACAATTGCAATCGAAACCTACCGCTCTGGTAAAGAATGGAACGCGATGATTCTGTCGAAAGCCTGGTAAGTGGCGTAAATACTGTGTGCACCAACAGAAATTGCACGAGCGATCCAAGGAGTAGTTTGCTACCTGTTGTGGAGGCGGAAGATTTTTAAAGCCTCTCAGACGACGTGTTCACTGAGGAAGGAGGGCTGGTAACGGTCGATATGAGAATAAAGTGTGCAGCGCTGTTGCTCCACACAGCGATCAAAATAGAGAACAGGAACGCGAACAGCATCACGGCCTGCCTAGTAAACAGCTAAAGGCCCCGACCAAAGGAAGCGCCGGTAGATACCAGCCATATTCCTTACAAGATGCGGCACATCTGACAGCTACACTTGAGAAGAGCTACGCACACCCGACCGTGGCTAACCCACAATTCCGTACGGCGAAGAAAATCTAGGTGTACTAAGAGCGTGCACAAACAAAACTAAAACAGAGCAAAAACTTCCAGATCACTATTGGCGTCACAGAACGGGCAATACAAGAGCACGCCATAGATACGTGGTACAAGGTCGTGCGTGAAACCGTACCAACTAATGAGAGGCTGGCGCTAATTAGAATGCGAGAATCGTCAAACTGCACAGTCTGCGTTGAAAAGGACACCATAGGGCATCGTTTCCTGTGAACCGAAAACAGTGATATATGAGCGACATTCAAAACAATGATAGGCCAGGTAAATAGGAACGATCCACGAAATATCCAAATTGCGGCACTCGCCGTCCCTGATACGAGACCTTTCCCCAGACATATGCGCACTGCCACGATGTGGATATTAGCCACAACGGCACACACAGTCGTACCAAAAAGACAAGCGGACAGTGTTCAGTTCCTGACAAACTTATGGGAAGAATATAAGGGGACAAAACAACGCGCCAAATATAGCGAGGCCTTCCAGATCTTCCTGGAGACCCCGCTGAACGCCGCCTTCAGGGACGCCTCCCGCAACGTGACGTGACGTGATTGTCGCCCACCCTCACAACACCCACGCCTTCGTCGTCGCTGTTGACGCCCTCCCAGCCCTTCCATATTCCACAAACGTCAATATATCAAAATAAACAGTCATGTGCTTTTTAATTATTCACATCCTCAAAGGGTATTTCGTATTTCCAACGTAATTTTTCTGTGTATTTTCACATGTACAAACAAAAAGTGTGCCAAAGAGTAATTATCTCGCCATCGTTACGGCTTAGCACTGAAATCAGTTAGTCTTTTTCATGTTTCAATGCGCTCTCTCTGCCACCATTTTTGTCTCTCTCTCTCCGTTCTCTCTCTTTCCCCCTCTCTCCACACCTTTATCGATTTTACCATTCCATCCCAATCTGTTGTTTCGTGTTTCAGATATCTGAATGTAATTGCTTTTTCCCCTTTGTACACATGTAATGTGTATATGTAAAATATGGTTGTCCTACTCGACCTAATCGCGAGTGACAGGAAAAGCAAAATTTACGATTCAAAAGTAAAAGTTTTTTTCCTTGTAGTTTTTAATGTGACCTTTTTTCGTTTTTGTGCGACTAAATGTAACATGCTTTTTTCCCTTTTGCGTACACATAGTATGTACATAGATAAAATAGTATATCTTTTTAAACTGTCAGACGGACACCACTATAAAAGGATCAATCAGGAAATACGCTTATTCCAAGTGTTAGCAAATTAACAATAAAAATGGTCAGAACATTAGCTTGTCCATGCCATACCACAAAAAAGTTTGCATTCTTTTCCACACAGGTGTGCTTCAAAACGAAAACACGCACACCACAAGATGTCGCTCTATTGAACCCAGCCATGAGTGACAAGAAATCAAATTTTAAAACTTGCTCTTAATTGCATGTTAATGTGTCTGTTCTTCATTTTTATATATCTAAATGTAATAATAAGTTTTTCACAAGAATTGCAAATAATATTTGAAGCCTCATAAACAAATGCCAAAAAAACTCATTCTCAGAGTCAGTCGCTAGTAAATAAATAAATAAACTCTGAAACACAGTATCTGGGTAACACCTGAAACGATAGATTTTTTCTGAACCGTCAAATATATGAAGTGTTTGTAAAGTTGTAACAGTTAATAGCTAAATAAAAGTATAGATGTGTTAAAAAAATAAGGTTTGAGTCATAGACTTGGTAAAAATTTTCATTCGTCGCTTCAGTCTGCATATATACATCATAGATGAGCGAGACTTGAAAAGGTCTCTGGAATCACAGTTTCAATTGAATATGTTTTAATACGTGCAATTTTTGCATCCCACTGCAACGTGGAAACTATTAACCCGAGAGAAAAAATGAATAGGACCCTTCTGTAGGAAATTTAATGTAGTTTAATTTTCTACCGGGAAAGCTTTTCACCAGAAGCTGCAATTTTCGAGTTATTCCAGAGAAACATAAAAAGTGATTTCTAAATTCCCATCCACCCCCACTTCACACCCGACCAGTGGGGATTTTTAGTACGTTTTTCATGATACTTCCTCCTTGTACTGTAATACAATTTGCGACTACACACTTTGTTTTACTTTATTCGACCTTTTTTGGTCTTCGTTGACTGGGCGAAGAAAGGAGCGAGGTAGTCACAATACAAATCTTTCACCATCTACCCAGTGACACAAATTAATTTAATAGATAATAAATTTAACCTCAAATACAAACTGAACGATGTGACGCAGTGGTCAGCACACTGCACTCGTATTCGCAAGGACGGCGGTTCTAATTCCCCTCCCGCCATCCAAGATTAAGAATTACTATGATTTCGCTACACTGCATAAAGTGAATACCTGTATGGTTCGTTTAAAAGGGCACGGCCGATTTCATTCCCCAGTCCGAGCTTGTGCTTTGTCTTTAACGTTCTCGTCATCGAAGTGACGTTAAACCCCAATCTTCCTTCATTTTACAAATAAATTTCCACGTCAATATTGGCTACATTAAGTAGATTAGTTGTAATGATAGTCAGCAAAGATACCTTACCACTGATTTAAACGCGACACATATGTGCTGGTGTGGTCTTATGGGAACTGTTGTGCCATTGCCCGTGAGAAATATGTCACAAAATCAGTAATACGGAGATCAGCAGTTTAGATGGAATCGTAATCAAGATGCACCTAGAAGTTTTCACGCTTGGAAACACTGTCAGAGGTGAGTGTATAGTTAAATTATAGGGCCAACCAGGTTTCGGAAACCGAGAACTTTAGACTTGTAGCCTTATTATTAATACATCTACATCTATACTTCTGGTACCATTATCACTCGTTCCTCCACCTCCCTCCCCCTCCCCCCCCCCCTCCCACCCGACGCCCGTCCCTCATCGCTCCGTCCCAGTCCATTCGCGAATGACGTGTCGGTAAACCTCCGTTTTTGCGTTAATATCTCGGATTTTGTCGATGCGTCGTTTCACGAGACTTGTTAGGAAGGATATAATACGTTGCCAGGCGCTTCCCGGAACGTACTATCTCGAAATTTGCCGTCCGCGGTGGCAGAGCGGTTCTAGGCGCTTCAGTCCGGAACCGCGTGACTGCTACGGTCGCAGGTTCGAATCCTGCCTCGGGCATGGATGTGTGTGATGTCCTTAGGTTAGTTAGGTTTAAGTAGTTATAAGTTCTAGGGGACTGATGACCTCAGAAGTTATCCGCATCAGATGGGGCTGACGGATGACATCGAAAAAGTACAAAGAAGGGCTGCTCGTTTTGTATTATCGTGAAATAGGGGAGATAGTGTCACAGACATGATACGTGAATTGGAGTGGCAATCATTATAACAAAGGCGTTTTTCGATGCGACGGGATCTTCTCATGAAATTTCAATCACCAGTTTTCTCCTTCGATTACGAAAACATTTTGTTGGCACCCACCTACATTGGGAGAAATGATCATCACGATAAAATAAGAGAAATTAGGGCTCGCACAGAAAAATTGAAGTGCTCGTTTTTCCCGCGTGCCGTTCGAGAGTGGAACGGTAGAGAGACAGCTTGAAGGTGGTTCATTGAACCCTCTGCCAGGCACTTTATTGTGTATAGCAGAGTAATCACGTAGATGTAGATGTAGACTACTCAAAGTGGGCGCACATTTTCTGACTGCGTGTACATCAGCAACCAACCATGACGAGAGTGTGTGTATGACGTCAATAACCTATAGATTGCGGCGAGTGTGGAGTTTCTGAGTATGCTGCACACTACGTACGCACGGAAACAACGGAATTTGGCAGCGTCTGCTAAAATCGAAATTTAATCTATTCTGGCCGAACGCACTCGTATTACCGAAATGGATTTTGTGCTTTCGTGTCTCCTTACCCTTTGTTGTGCTATTTGCTTTGTTTTCGTGACAATGAAAAGTTACACAAGGTCGAGACATTTTTTTCTGCTAGTGTTCTCTTATAAGATAGACTAAATATCTGAAAGTATTTAGGCATTTACATTTTACAGGGAGAAAGCCTACACTATGCGTAATATGAACGTAATTAGATAAACATGTTTTAATGTAAATTATTTGAACAGTGAAAAAGTCAGAATTATTTGACGAAAAAAGTAACTTTCGATGTTTTTGGCACCACGGAAACAAGATACAAAGGTTAAAGCAAATAGGCGGTCTTTTTTTACGTTCTAGATATTGTTTAATGTATATTATCGAACAATTGAATGTGTATGCTCTGAAATGAAATGAAATGTTATGCTCTGAAATGTTTGAATGACACTTTTCATATACTTTCAGTTCTCAGGAGTGTCTATTGACACACAATTAACATGGGCTTAGAAAACATCTTTCTTGTGAAACACAACTATCTCTTTATTCACATGGAGTGTTGAGAGCTATTGACAAGGGATTTCAGATCGATTCCGTATTTCTGGATTTCCGGAAGGCTTCTGACACTGTACCACACGAGCGCTCGTAGTGAAATTACGTTCTTATGGAATATCGTCTCAGTTATATGACTGGATTTGCGATTTTCTGTCAGAGAGGTCACACTTTGTAGTAATTGACGGAAAGTCATCGAGTAAAACAGAAGTGATTTCTGGCGTTCCCCAATGTAGTGTTACAGGCCCTTTGCTGTTCCTTATCTATATAAACGATTTGGGAGACGATCTGAGCAGTCATCTTCGCGTTGTTTGCAGATAACGCTGTCGTTTATCGACCAATAAAGTCATCAGAAAACCAGCACAAACTGCAAAACGATTTAGAATAGATATCTGAGTGGTGCGAAAAGTGGCAGTTGACCCTAAATAACGAAAAGTGTGAGGTCATCCACATGAGTGCTAAAAGGAACTCGTTAAACTTCGCTTACACGATAAATCAGTTTAATCTAAAAGCTGAAAACTCAACTAAATACCTAGGTATTACAGTTACGGACAACTTAAATTAGAAGGAACACATAGAAAAAGTTGTGGCGAAGGCTAACCAAAGACTGTGTTTTATTGGCAGGACACTTAGAAAATGTAACAGACCTACTAAGGATACTGCCTACACTACGCCTGTCCATCCTCTTTTAGAATACTGCTGCGCGGTGTGGGATCCTTACCAGATAGGGTACATCGAAAAAGTTCAGAGAAAGGCAGCACGTTTTGTATTATCGCGAAATATGGGAGAGAGTTTCACAGAAATGATAGAGGATTTGGGCTGGACATCATTAAAAGAAAGTTGTTTTTCGTTGCGACGGAATCTTCTCACGAAATTCCAATCACCAACTTTCTCCTCCGAATGCGAAAATATTTTGTTGATACCGACCTACATAGGGAGGAACGATCACCAAGATAAAATAAGGGAAATGAGAGCTCGTACGGAAAGATACAGGTGCTCATTCTTTACTCGCGCTATACGAGATTGGAAGAATAGAGAATTGTGAAGGTGGTTCGATGAACCGTCTGCCGGCACTTAAATGTGATTTGCAGAGTATCCATGTAGCTGTAGATGAATTAATCACACGATCTTTGACAAGAATGTCCACTACGAATTCCCTTTTTGTCTCTAATAAACACTATTATCCTTGCTTGTTCCTATTTTTTCTATTTTTTCGTGAGAAGGGTAGATTCTCATATTGTCGCTTTCACGTTTCAGACGCCAAACTACACAGCAGATAGCTCTCACATCACATAAAGTTTTTGCGCTGACGTGTAAACGAAAATGGCCATTCGAAACAGGCGAGGCTCAGTACAGGAATAAGTAGTAAACTCACTTGTCTCGACTAGTCAATTGAGACAAGAAAGTCGATCGTGTAACAGGGGGTTAAGCGGAGAAGAGCAGTGTCCTCCAGAGAGACAGGGCAGACAGCTCAGCGATACCTGCAAGCGGTCGATGGGTGGCTGGGAAGGAGAGAACAGGTGCGCCCTTTGCCTTCTGTCCTCGTTCTGTGGGGGGCAGGTGCCCTCCGTATGGCGCTGGATGCCGCGTAGCTTCCGCCGAGATAGGCGCCGGCGCCTCGTGCGCTGACTGCTTCTCACTTGATGAGACCACTTTGCTCCCTCGACCTCCGTCCCTTTCCACAATGTTCCTGTCAGCCGAATGTGCGACCTTATGATTCTGCAAACCGAAGTGGGATTTACACAAGGTCCAATCTCGATGCTGCTGGCACCAGGTATGAAACGTACGCTCTGGGTAGATGTGTGTGTGTGTGTGTGTACGTAACCTCCGTGTTGGATCTGTCACTCAAAGTCAATGTTACCCTTTTGCTAATTTTTGTAGATAAGTACGGTCGCCATTCTAAAAGTTATCGTGGTCCAGTTGTTCTGCACCACGGCCGTGTACGAACTTTCGCCGGACTTCTTCTTCTTTCAGGGTGGTGCTGAAAGAAAACTCTTCACTACTTAGGACTACAGAAATAATCAGTTTACTCCTTCCTTCACTGAATCTTCTATATTTGAACTACTCATGTCAAACAAATGACAGATCTATTTTACAATAATGTACTGAGTAATGACATTCACGTAAGTCAACGTACATTAAAACATTTCAAGCAACGTCTACCATCAGAGTACGTCAGTTCAAAGACAGTCTTCATTTGTTCTGGTCTTTGACGATGTCTGTGATCCTCTTGCTCCGAGGCGTTCACCGCGCCTTCCGTCGGTACCGTCAAATCACCACTCGTAATCCACAATCAATGACCCTTTTCGTAATTAGTTGCGTGTTTGGTCGCAGCATGTCCATATATTGTCCGCACCGCCAGCACATATAGATACGAGGGTTCCTACAGTGGATGTTTTTGGCTACAGTAAGAAACCACAGTTGAACATGATGTTCTCATGGACATCCCGTTACATTACACACTATAATTGTAGGGCTTGTCTATTCATGTCGGTAAACGGGACACATAGGTTTAGGTACGTCTTGTTTGCAGAGAAACTGTTACTAAGCTTCGGACGTATAGGCTATATAAACTCTGCAGGTATCATTAGATTTCGTCGTACTGTGAAAAGCCAGATCCTGGCTTTGGTTTGGAGTCGATAATCTTGGTCGACTTTGTATTGGATTGTGAAACACATTTTCTGTGCCACAGAACGATTGTCGAACTATTGTGATGACCCTGCGGCTCATTCAGTGTTGCTGGTATGCACCTGACTATTAAAATTGCAGCTGTAGCCCTGTCACATGGTGGTATATATATATATATATATATATATATATATATATATATATATATATATATATATATATATATTGCTGAGTCTGAATGTCTAGAATGTCTAGATTGCTGCCTTGCAGGAGATCGGCTTCACAACGAAAACTGGAAAAAACCTCAAATCTGTCACACTTTTTGCAATTTTTCGCATGTATCTCGAAAACTACACGACTTTCAAAGATGGCCACTCTCAATAAAATTGAAATTGCAAAAGTCTACCGGAAACTGAATAGTCAAATTTTATTTTCTGAGCAGCCGCATCGGCGTTAAAGCACGCTGAAAAGCAGCGATTGTTTGGGCCTTTTACGATAACATCGAAAACGCTCACTCCTACTCCCTACAACTCGAAAAATCTACATGTTATAAACGAAAACCCGTATATTACGTGAAATTACATTCCATTCCATTCCGTACAAGAGACTTGTGTGCGTTAGTTCTTTTCATAAGGGAGGAGGGAGCAGTGCAAAAATTGCGAAAAATCCCTTCTGTGCTGTCCAGCCAAACTACCCCTCCGAGCCACTGCCTCTTATCGGCAGTATACTTTCCGTGTACGACGCTTGAAAGAGGTAATTTTAAATTATTTGATGGAAAAGCATGTTTTCATCAAACATCAACAAATCATACTTACAACGTATTAGGTGCACGACACTAAATAGAAACATGGACATACGCCATAAAATTAGTGGATGTCGAGCTCAGGACTGGGTCATCACTTCAAATAGGTTCTCCACCTGGAAAAGAAAGAAGAAATTTAGTGGCAGAGTATAGATGCAAAAGACAGATAAGTTATATAGTAAACTATCGATGTTTGAAGAAATACCTGTACCGATCACATGAGCACTGTTTTTTACTGGTCTTGAGAGAAGACACGCCACTGTCGCACTTTAACTACACTGCCGGTCGGATTAATATTCATATTTTAGGTCACGATCTCCGCGTTCCCCAGTACTACATTTGGTATGTGTGATTTATGACCTTTAATACATGAGAAAATTGAGGACAGAATGTTCATATAACTGCATGTGTAGCCTATAGGGAACTTGTACCCAAGGGGCCATAGAGGGAGAAAGATGGATTGTGGGCCATAAATGTGTGTCCAGCGACCGAGCTGTACGAGTGATGCGGGGAAGCAGCACTCTGAATTGTACCTGCAGAGAGTCTTCGCTCCATGGTACTCCATTCTTTCCACTCAGGGCGGAGCAGGAGGGTGCCAGTTCGCAAAACATTTTACCTGTGCTAGGCGACAGACCCTCACCAAGGCGGCCAGTTGGAGGAAAGTGGGTGGGGGAAGCCATTTAAGAGAGCCTGTTGTAATCTGAGCTTTTCTG
This sequence comes from Schistocerca cancellata, assembly GCF_023864275.1. Lineage (NCBI taxonomy): Eukaryota > Metazoa > Arthropoda > Insecta > Orthoptera > Acrididae > Schistocerca > Schistocerca cancellata. The sequence goes on along the minus strand of NC_064627.1, from coordinate 506,808,455 downwards.
CAAACGGTAGGATGATCATGAAACTATAAGCATTCTTTTGTTAGAAGCTGAGACGATACGATCAGAATGGCTGGTGCATGTGTTTAGTGGAGGCAAGACTGTAACTCCGCTGACGCCAGGAAGGCGTCAGGTTCTTTTAGCGAGCAGCAAAAACATATATTTCGTGGGCACGACTGCCTGGAAAGCTTAACAGCCTTCTTTCTGGAATTGGAAATGGTCGGCTGGAAAGATTAGATCTCTCCATAAATGAGGGACTGTGGTCCCGTCTAGGTAAAATTTTTTTGCCGAAACATGGCCATGCTTACCGTGAAAATGACGCCTCGCTAGTCTAAAATCTTATTTTTTCAGACAAGAGAGATTATGAGTCATCCAGTGACGCTTATGCCGGGCCAGCCTGCCAGCCTGCACACTGCTAACATGTACCAGTCCCCCAACACAAACAAAGATGTACCAACTTCGGCACACAGGCTACAAAAGCTGTTCAGTATGACGACAGCCTGAACAGCTCTAGCAACTGGTAACAGCACTTTTCGAATGGTGGGCTATGGATTCTTTAGCTGTCTTGACACAGGCCGTGCACTGCTTGAAGATCGCAGTTGCGTCCAGCATTGTCAGCCATGGCAACAGTAACTTCTTCTAGAATAGGTTTTCACTCTGCAGCGGAGTGTGCGCTGATATGAAATTTCCTGGCAGATTAAAACCATGTGCCGGACCGAGACTTGAACTCGGGACCTTTGCCTTTCGCGGGCAAGTGCTCTACCAACTGAGCTACCAAAGCACGACTCACGCCCCGTCCTCACAGCTTTACTTCTGCCAGTACCTCGTCTCCTACCTTCCAAACTTTACAGAAGCTCTCCTGCGAACCTTGCAGAACTAGCACTCCTGAAAGAAAGGATACTGCGGGGACATAGCTTAGCCACAGCCTGGGGGATGTTTCCAGGCTGTGGCTAAGCCATGTCTCCGCAGTATCCTTTCTCGGTCCGGCACACAGTTTTAATCTGCCAGGAAGTTTCAGTAACTTCTTCAACAATCTGTGGCGCAGTTGGCTGTCGACCTATCCCAGGAGCAATGCGCGAATCGTCAGTTAATTCGAACTTCCATATCACGTTCTTCACCCCAGGGCGAAAAGAGGACCACTCCGTATTTCTTTAATGCGTCGACACTCGCGAAGAGTAGCAGCCCCACTGCTGTTGTTTCGATGAAACAGTTTTACGAGTGAAGCCCTCCTAAGTTGGCAGTTGATGGTTGGAGTGCTGACACCAAAGTTTCCACATAGTCTTCGTAACAAGTTATGTTGGCCAATCATGCGGTATATGTAGGGATCGTGTCAGCCCCTTCAGCATCAACTACAACCTGAAGATAGCGCTTTGAAGCGCCGAAACTGGTAGCTACAAAATAAATAGTCATAAGGACGGCCGTAAGCGTTTCATTTTCTCACAATAGTCGTCCCCAAGACCTCCTGTCAAAAGGATGGACATACAAAAACTTAGAATTCTGGTAGACTGCTTCTCAACTAATCCTGCTGAGACCTGTCAGTCTAGAGAGGTGTGTAGGATGTTTCTCTCTCTTCTCCACCCCCATCAAAGACCTGTGTAAAGTTTATACTTATATGAATATGGTGTCTGTTCTTTCGAACATGTCCGAAAGAACAGACACCATTGATGACCTGCAGCCGTCTAGAACGAATTTAGAATTATATATTAATACCTTCAGCTGCTGACAGGGAACAGGTGAACAGGTGAACAGGTGAAAATGTGTGCCCCGACCGGGACTCGAACCCGGGATCTCCTGCTTACATGGCAGACGCTGTATCCATCTGAGCCACCGAGAACACAGAGGATGTGCGACTGCAGGGACTATCTTACACACGCCTCCCGCGAGACCCACATTCTCACCTTGTATGTCCACACACTACATTCGTAGTGTCCTTACCCAACACACTTATTACTCGTGGAAGACATTCTTACCAAGTCCCGTAAGAGTTTGGCTAATATGTGTCCATCCACACAGAAGAGGAAGGTCATGGCCGGTATTGCCACAACTATATACTTATATGAATATGTGAATATGGTGTCTGTTTTTTCGGACATGATACATTGATTTTTGCTTAACCAGTTTCATACTTTTTTTTTTTTTTTTTTTTTTTTTTTTTTTTTTTTTTTTTTTTGCTTTAACTCATCGAAACACTGTATGACTGCAGCTGTGTAAACAGCCATATAGTTTGTTTTTCTACCATGACTTGAAGTCTGTGTCATGTGCTAAACCGACATTAACACGTCTTGATCCGTTGCCTCTGACAGAAAGCTGCACATCGCATGGTGTAAACTATGCTGCTCCCACAACACACAGGATGGTTGAAATAAAAAGACAGGGAAGAGTTTGCTGCATTGTGGAGTGTTTCCAAACAGCTGTCCATAGGTGATGACCTCTACACTTAATCACATCTTCCACAGTGATGCGCCAGCAGATGTCTCGGTGTTCTGTTTCCAAGAGACGAGAGCTTTGATTCTTCATATTTGAGTCATGTACACGATCACTCTTTCGGTTCTGACCATCCCCAGGAGGTGTTGCTCTCAACAGGGCTCTCTCCATCTCAAACAAGTGGTGCCACTTAGTCAGCACAGGTGGACGGATGGGATTGAAAAGACACAATCGATATACTGTAATAAGTACCACAGTTGGCAGTGTATTCAGTTTTAGCAATTTTACTAGTTTTTTCGTAATTTCAACGCCAACTAATGATATGGCTGCATGCTTCTGAATTTCTGCATCATCCCTAAACCACACCTCCACTACTTTGCAAGTACTAGATTGCGAATGTAGATAGATGACTATGCAGTCCATCCATTCATTGTTAATTCTCCGACATATACACCAAAGGATACCAGACAGCGTCCTATACCAATGCAGTTAGGTTATCTACATATCTATAGCACTTCGATCATAGTGCAGAATGTATGTGGATGGGAGTCACAGACTATTTTCACATTCAAACGATAAAGTTGGGTACTGGAAGATCGCTGGCCGTGGTGGCCGAGCGGTTCTAGGCGCTCCAGTCCGGAGCCGCGCTGCTGCTACGGTCGCAGGTTCGAATCCTACCTCGGGCATGGGTGTGTGTGATGTCCTTAGGTTAGGTAGGTTTAAGTATTTCTAAGTTCTAGGGGACTGATGACCACAGCAGTTGAGTCCCATAGTGCTCAGAGCCATTTGAACTGGAAGATCTCTCTGCATTGTCTTTGACCAGTCATCCCTGAAGCACTGTTGGCAATTTAATTTGCAACTGATCAGAAGTAGGAGGGCGCTGCACCCACTACATTCCACGTCTCATGAAGGAACTGAGCGAGCTGAGTCCATAACTACTGTTCAGCGAGAACTGTTCCGCATCAGTCTTACTAACGGCATCTGTCCAAGTGCACAAGATCTTTCCAGATGTGGCATCAGCACCCCATATCGGTGTATAGTAGATTTTGGAGTGGTCAGGTGATACTACAGATGGTTAAGAAGAAACGTGCGGTTTATGCATGATGGAGTTTGAAGCATTTTTCGTAAATCAACTGTGCTATCAATTCTGAAGTATTGTTCTAGCATCTGGGCTCAGTACCAAGAAGGTATTGGCAAGAGAGAAACGATCGTACATCGTCGGCCGGAGTGGCCGAGCGGTTCTAGGCGCTTCAGTCTGGAACCGCGCGACCGCTACGGACGCAGGTTCGAATCCTGCGTCAGGCATGGATGTGTGTGATGTCCTTAGGTTAGTTAGGTTTAAGTAATTCTAAGTTCTAGGGGACTGGTGACCTCAGAAGTTAAGTCCCATAGTGCTCAGAGCCATTTGAACCATTTTGATCGTACATGCGAAGAACATGTTCTCCTAAGACTACATGAATCTGCACTTAAACATGCTATAATGTTAAAGCCATATGGTTTCGAAGTATATCATGCGAGTCCAACACTCTTAATACTCTAAGGCAAGACACATATGTCCAACATCTGGCATACATCCACCCTGCAGGTTTTCTATCCCACTCACTATGGTGACAAACTTTAAGATCATGAAATCACTTCCTTCTACACCAAAGAAGAAACATAGATTCTTTGTGATACATGCACAATATACTTTCTGGATGTGTCTAGCTGCCAGTGGCTCACATCTGATTACGGTCCAGAAATTATGCTATGCTCGCATCGGTCCTATAAAATGATTGCCAGCTATGGAAAATGCATCTCATGAGGAAATAGTCAAATGCATAACATCAAATGTTTAGCAGCGGTGTCTGACATGTGAAATTACACACCGCGCTGCGCTAACGCCGTAAACAAGATAACTGTCAAGGGTTTGCAGTGCCTCACAAACCGCTGTCAGCGACTTAGAAAAGGAGATTGAAACCTTTCACGTAAATAATTTGTGGTAACAGTTCTGAAGTATTATTCCGGTGTTTAGTGTCCATAAAAAAAGATATCGGAAACAGAGAAATGATCGTGGAATATAAACACCTTCCAAGGGCTACACGGTTCTGCACTTAAACATGCTATAATGCTAGAGCTATGCGGTTTCCGACCTATTAGGCGGAATGCAACGTTGTTAATATTCCGACATAAAAAATATATTTCCAGCGCATTACATACATTCTCCCTGCAAGTTTCTCTCCGATAAAATGTTGTGGACTGGCAAGACAGCCAATCCACTAGGAAGAAGCCGAAAGGCACGCGTTTAAGCTCACGCAGGCTGGCGTGAGGTCTGGAACTGGACAAGGAAGTTATAGTAGCAAAGAACGTACGTAACTACTGGAATACCTAACTTTAATTCATAATTGGTGAACATCGCTCTTGACGGTACATGTTTTACAGCATCAATAGTAACTGGTAATGGCGCCTTGCTAGGTCGTAGCATATGACGTAGCTGAAGGCTATACTAACTATCGTGTCGGCAAATGAGAGCGTAATTTGTCAGTGAACCATCGCTAGCAAAGTCGGCTGTACAACTGGGGCGAGTGCTAGGAAGTCTCTCTAGACCTGCCGTGTGGCGGCGCTCGGTCTGCAATCACTGATAGTGGCGACACGCGGGTCCGACGTATACTAACGGACCGCGGCCGATTTAAAGGCTACCACCTAGCAAGTGTGGTGTCTGGCGGTGACACCACATAAAGTATGGCGACAAACTGTAATGTGATAAAACAAATACCTTGCACACCAAAGAAAACACTGTTTCTTTCTAACATCTGATGGAATTAATAAGTATCATCCCGCAAAATATAAGAGAGCTTTTTCCTCATCAATGCGAAACAGAATAATTAAACTACATTTATTCGCAGAACAGGTGCTAAGGAATTGTTGTTGTTGTTGTGGTATTCAGTCCAGAGACTAAAGAATTATTTATTCTAAAACAAATTTCGTTCAACAATGACTATAATCCATGTATCTTTGACTATACGTTTCAAAAAAGTCAATTAAAACAGCCACAATCATTCAAAAAACAAATTTTTACAAAAACGACATACACAGGAATGAAATCTGAGAGAACAAACTAACTGTTTAGAAGCTCTGGTATAACTCTTGCCTTTTCGACTACAATTATGCTTTTGAATATACTCAATCATTTGACTGGCAAGGTTCAAAGAACGTATCTCGGGTACAGCACGTAATAAATCAGGCTTTGGACATCATCTGAATTCTAATAATTATTCAGATGGAGGTATCACGAACAGCCTCAAAATTCTGCATATTATTCCAAAAGGTTTACTCCTGAACACTCTGGAAGAATTGGAAATCTTTGCGCATTTCAAAAGTAAATCGTCAGCTCTGTTGATTGAACAGTTGAATTTCCAAAAAAAGCTTTTTTCGAATTATTTGAAGATGTCATCTAAATAGACTGCTGCTTTTCTGTTTTACCTTAATTCTAGTGTTTTTTTTTCGTTTTGTAAACTAAAGTATCGTAACAGATAGATACATGTAGACCTAATTATGTTGTTGTGGATTTATTAACAAGATGTTGCCATGGGTGACTACTCCAGAATTTTTCTAGTTTTATTAACTCACCATATGCTCTTTTATAACCAAATTTTTATACGCAGACGTAATTTCTCGACATATAATGATTTATGGGCTTCCAAGTACATGGTTTCTTGCGAAATAGTAGTTCTGTATTAAACAACATGACCAGCATCACAGTTTTATCATATGATCAGACGCTATTTTATAACCAGGTTTTATACGTTGACGTAATTTCACCACAAATAACGGTTTATTGACTTCCAAGTACTATCGTTCTTTTATAGAACAGGTCTGTGTTACGAGTATGATTAGCTTTTTGCTGGCAATTTATAGTAAAATTTGTACTGGCGCCGCTTCAGGTGACACCAACTTGATTATCTTTAGCAGCTGCGATCGACATACTATGACGTCTCCATGGCAACGGAATTCGTAGATAGCAAGTCCAACCTAGAATAGTACGCCGTTGTTCTACTAAATTTCGTATTATTTAGAACACAGCGTAATTACTGTATAATTATCATAGATGGTAATTATTTTACATAAATCCATTTGTTTATTCTAGACCCAAATTCTATTAATTAAATAGTCGATGCTATGTGTATATTATACTGGTTAAATAAATTATTTCCGCCAGATGGTACTACAAGAAATAACAGAAATAATTTTTTAGAATAATTGAATTACATTTACTCAGTATTTTTAACAAACTGTTCTGTCCTGTAGACATAATTTTTTTTATAATTATTCACTTTTAGGTAAACTGTATCTTCAAATTATACGTGTTTTGTGTAAATCGTTCGTCATTGGCTGCCATTGATGTCATACAGCACAACCATGCCCTCTCCAGATCTACGAGGGGTGTCTTTTTTTTTTTTTTTTAAGTAAGCACCGTTTTGAAATTAAAAAAGACGTGCCAAGATATCTCAATAATTTTATTTCTACATGAAAGCCTGTACCTTAATCTACGCACTGACGCCATTACAGTTTGATTATTCCTTGTTTACGTTGTGTTCTGATTGTTTAAGGTGCCACCGATAATCGTGAGTCCAACTGTGAAGTACGGGCTGTTATAAGATTTCTTAGTGCTAAAGGCCTAAAAGCGATCGATATTCATCGTGAGATCTGTGCAGTTTACGGAGAAAACATTATGAGTGACGGAATGGTAAGAAAGTGGGTGAGAGCATTTAAAGATGGCCGCACAAATGTGCATGATGAACAACGGACTGGGCGTCCTTCGGTCTTTAATGAAAGTTTGGTGCAGGAAGTGGACAATAAGGTGAGAGAAAACAGATGCTTTACGATTTCCTCCTTGCGACATGACTTTCCTAATGTTTCTTGTAGTGTTTTGTATGGCACTGTGACCGAGCACTTGAATTACCGAACATTGCGCGCACGTTGGGTACAGGGCACAAAACCAAACGTTTAGACAGTGCATTGACTTCCCTTGAGCGGTACTACAACGACTGTGATGATTTCTTAAGCCAAATAGTTACGGGAGATGAAACATGGGTGGCCTACGTCACACCAGAATCAAAGCAACAGTCCATGGAAGTTGAGCAAGGGCATTGTTTTGCTGCAAGACAATGCCCGTCCGAATGTGGCGAATCAAACCTAAGATCTCATCACATCTTTCAATGGGAAACTCTAGATCATCCTCCGTACAGCCCCTATCTTGCGCCCAGTGACTACCATCTGTTCCTGCACTTGAAGAAACACCTGGGCGGTCAGCGTCTTCAAGATGATGACGAAGTCAAAACATTGGTGATGCAGTGGTTAACAAGTGAGGCGGCAGACTTCTATAAAGAGGGTATTCAAAAACTGGTACAACGTTATGACAAGTGCCTAAATATTGACGGGAATTATGTAGAAAAGTAGATTAAGGTACAGGCTTTCATGTAAAAATAAAATTATTGAGATATCTTTGCACGTATTTTTTTTAATTTCGAAACGGTACTTACTTAAAAAACACGCCTCGTATATAACGCAATGACGCCTAGCCAACAGCAGCAGTTTCAGCGACTGAGTTCTACTGACTGTTCTGGACATCATCAACTTCAGCTGATGGGTAACGGCTCTTCGATTTTAATAAATATAAATTATTTTATTTTAAGTCACTGACTTTTTTATGTAACTAGCACGATTTCTAACCTTGGCAGTGTTATTATGAAGATGGCCTAAGACTAGGCCGAAACCGGTTATTTCAAATAAAACAACTATTGCTATCTAGACTGTTATTCACTAATTTTGTATAACAATGAATGGACACACTGCAGTCATCTACATATATATTCGCAGTCCGGTATATGGTACTCGTAAAGTAGTGGAGGGGTGGTTTAGCGATGATACAGAAATTGAGAAGCATGCAGCTGCGTCACTGGTTGGCATTGAAATTACAAGTAGGTCGCACTATCAACTGTGGATTACAGTACATCGACGGTGTCTTTTCCATCGCATACATCCACCGATATGCTGTTGATTCCCGCATAATGATTGACTGACATCAATTGTTTGAGATGGAGAGTGTCTTGGTGGGAATAACACCCCCCAGGGATTGCCAGCACCGAAAGAGTGATCGCGTACATGGCTCCAATATGAGAGATCAATGCTCTAGTGTCTTTGAAACAGAACACCGAGACATCTGCGAGCCAGTCACTGTGAGATTAAATGTAGAAGTCATCAGCTATGGGCAGCTGTCTGGAAGCGCTCCACAGTGCTGCTTGCTCTTCCAGTTTCCTTGTGTTGCGATGTCCTCCACATATTTGTCAATAACAAACACCACCTCCATCTTTTTATTTCAACAATCCTGTGTGTTGTGGGACCAGCATAGACCAGCTTTCTATCAAAGCTAATGGATCAAAACATGTTAATGTCGATTTAGCCCCTGACACAGACCTTGAAGTCATGGGAGAAAAACAAAATGTTTGGCTGTGTACGCAGCTGTAGTCATACATTTCTTCGCCGTGTTATAGAAAAAAAACAGTGTATCAAGCCCCTTATGAAACAATTTAACTGTCGATATAGTGTTCCTCCATTACAGGCAGCAAAACTTTACCCAGGTCTATGGAAACGACTTTTATCACTGCCCACCTACTCCAATGGACCGATAGACGTATTTTTAGAGGTTACGTCTTCGTCTTGCTGTCACGTCTTCGTATGAAACATCTGTCCAACGATTGGAATTCACAATATCCAGTTTTATGGCGCTATAAGTTCGTTGATTTGAAAAAAAGTGTATGTGTCCTGAAGATGGCAAAATGAATTGCCAAAACTGACTGCTTTCAGAATAAAATAAAATACCTTAAAGTATACGGCTGTTGGTAGAGTTTATTGACATTGAAAAATATGTACCAGCCGATGTCCCTGGCGGTGGTGGACCAACAGAGACATATGGTCGATGTCAACACGCAGACTGTATTTGTTTTCCTAATGTATTGGAAGAGAGAGATGCAGTAAAATCTTACAGAGTTCTCCACTGGGTAACTTTAGCCAAGGTTTTATTGTTCGTAGTTTGACCCCACTGGTTGTTACAAAAATAACGAGAGGAGAGAGAGAGAGACACTGTGCTGTCAATGAAGACCCGGTCGCCATTACTGTCGTATTTCTGGCGTGGTAATCATAGGAACAACATAAATGAGATTAGGACATATACAGAGTGATAATTATAGACCGTGATTCGATATCGATGAATTGTAGGTGCTATGCTTCTTAATTTCTATGTACTGTCCGCTTATACTCTACATGTGTCTGAATTTCCTCCTGTACATTAGTATGCTATTTTTCTCGTTTTTATAGCTCTCTACCTGCCAGCCTTCTAACTAATGGAACAGTACTGTTGGAACGTGATGGAATTTCAAGAGAAATAGCAGTGGTCTGTAACTTGGAGTGGGACTCATTGAAATCAGTTGGATTCAAATGCTATATATCGTAGATTGAAAGATTCGTGAGAATACGACAGGTAAGCGATACATTGATCAAAGGGGAGTTGAGAGGTGAGCTCTATACCGTTTCTTCTAAGTATTCTGGGCGAATATACACTCCTGGAAATGGAAAAAAGAACACATTGACACCGGTGTGTCAGACCCACCATACTTGCTCCGGACACTGCGAGAGGGCTGTACAAGCAATGATCACACGCACGGCACAGCGGACACACCAGGAACCGCGGTTTTGGCCGTCGAATGGCGCTAGCTGCGCAGCATTTGTGCACCGCCGCCGTCAGTGTCAGCCAGTTTGCCGTGGCATACGGAGCTCCATCGCAGTCTTTAACACTGGTAGCATGCCGCGACAGCGTGGACGTGAACCGTATGTGCAGTTGACGGACTTTGAGCGAGGGCGTATAGTGGGCATGCGGGAGGCCGGGTGGACGTACCGCCGAATTGCTCAACACGTGGGGCGTGAGGTCTCCACAGTACATCGATGTTGTCGCCAGTGGTCGGCGGAAGGTGCACGTGCCCGTCGACCTGGGACCGGACCGCAGCGACGCACGGATGCACGCCAAGACCGTAGGATCCTACGCAGTGCCGTAGGGGACCGCACCGCCACTTCCCAGCAAATTAGGGACACTGTTGCTCCTGGGGTATCGGCGAGGACCATTCGCAACCGTCTCCATGAAGCTGGGCTACGGTCCCGCACACCGTTAGGCCGTCTTCCGCTCACGCCCCAACATAGTGCAGCCCGCCTCCAGTGGCGTCGCGACAGGCGTGAATGGAGGGACGATTGGAGACGTGTCGTCTTCAGCGATGAGAGTCGCTTCTGCCTTGGTGCCAATGATGGTCGTATGCGTGTTTGGCGCCGTGCAGGTGAGCGCCACAATTAGGACTGCATACGACCGAGGCACACAGGGCCAACACCCGGCATCATGGTGTGGGGAGCGATCTCCTACACTGGCCGTACACCACTGGTGATCGTCGAGGGGACACTGAATAGTGCACGGTACATCCAAACCGTCATCGAACCCATCGTTCTACCATTCCTAGACCGGCAAGGGAACTTGCTGTTCCAACAGGACAATGCACGTCCGCATGTATCCCGTGCCACCCAACGTGCTCTAGAAGGTGTAAGTCAACTACCTGGCCAGCAAGATCTCCGGATCTGTCCCCCATTGAGCATGTTTGGGACTGGATGAAGCGTCGTCTCACGCGGTCTGCACGTCCAGCACGAACGCTGGTCCAACTGAGGCGCCAGGTGGAAATGGCATGGCAAGCCGTTCCACAGGACTACATCCAGCATCTCTACGATCGTCTCCATGGGAGAATAGCAGCCTGCATTGCTGCGAAAGGTGGATATACACTGTACTAGTGCCGACATTGTGCATGCTCTGTTGCCTGTGTCTATGTGCCTGTGGTTCTGTCAGTGTGATCATGTGATGTATCTGACCCCAGGAATGTGTCAATAAAGTTTCCCCTTCCTGGGACAATGAATTCACGGTGTTCTTATTTCAATTTCCAGGAGTGTATTACAACCTCTCACTTACGTCTCGTGAAGTGACTGCACTGGGAAAATGAGGGGCTAATACGAAGGTTTCTACAGAGAGACAATCAGCAGCAGAAGTTTCGTGTTTTGCTTTCTCGATAAATAAGCGACAACATTGTTACGTGAGTATTGTGTGCCTGTAAATGGATCGACCGACATCTCAGCAGGTAGACTAAATTTTCATTTACATCTATCTAATTACTTTACAAGCCATAGTACAGTGTTTAGTGGAGGGTGCCCGGAACCGCTACTAGTCATTTCCTTTCCTATTTCACTCGTAAATAGAGCGAGGGGACAAGACTACCTATGTGTCTCCCTATGAGCGTTAATTTCTCGAATCTCATCTTCAAGATCCTAATGCGAAATGCAAAAGGGTTCTTTGAAAAGGACATCGTCTTCCCTCCAGGGATTCCCATTAGAGTTAACGAAGCACCCGCCCACTAATTTTGCAGGAGCCAATAGGAACGCTTCTATAGGGCTGAATTCTGAGGGAAACCTAGGTCTGCATACTCACACAGGGGAAGAGGAGGGGATGGGTAAGGGGCCCCATGTGCCTGCTGGGGAAAACCCATGACGTCATCAGGGGTGTGGGGCGATTAATTAATTAATTTGCTATCAGTTTGATATACAGGGGCGTACAATAATTGGTGAAGGAGCTGTCTATCAAAATAGAACAACAGGTTAAAGGGGAATTATAAATTTGGCAACAATGCAGAGTGGGGTGATACCGCCATTCCATCTTGAATCAATTTGACTACAATGTAGAATGGAGTGATATGAAGTTTACCTCACTACTTATGTAATTATCTTTTGCACCTGCTCGTTAGACAATGATTGTCCTTTAGTACGTTTCCTGGAGACAGGATCCGAAACTCCCTGTCCAGCATGGATGATGAACTACAATACTCGACACCTGTTTCAGTATCAGTTTCACTTGTTAAGCATGTGTTATCATCAGTGTATCCCTCATGTACATTTTCCGCACAGTCGAGCGTGTACGACACCACACATTCCACTGACTTATCTTGCAGAAACGCTAATATTTCGTCTGCCACTTCTTTCTGACTCTGCGAAATTCCTTGGTTTACTTTGTGACGAAATGTCAACTTCGGCAACTGTTGTAGATGTACAGGTAATGCAATGTTTGCTTTGTTTATCGTTGCCATTGCTCTGCTTTGTGTCAACAGCACTAGGTCGGTATTACCGATGTGAGTTACTTGTGGACTACGAGGTTCAATTACGTTCCACAGCCTCATGCTATCCTCTACACTGGATATCTACAGCCCCATCCACTGTTGCCATTAGCAGCCAGTATTGTGGTTGGATGCTGGACAGTACGTGCTGCGTTGAATGCTGTAAACACCATTGGCCTTTTGTGACCTTGCACTCAAAGGATTCCCTGTTAGAAGCAGATTTTTTATTTTATTTTGTATTTTTTACTTTATAACGTAGACTATATTCTTCCTCAGGGTTCAGGCTATCTTCATACAAAATTTCATCGAAATCGGTCACTAATTTAGTCGTGAACACTTAACGGGCAGAGTTACTTTCGCATTTGTAATGTTGGTACTGATTCTACATGCATGACGACCATTTCATTTTGGATCTGTGGAAGGAACTACAGCATATCTCTTTCTTTTCTTTCTTTGCAAAAATTTATTATGTATTCTCGTTTCATGCCAAGTTCTACATCTTCTCACCACGGATCTATGGAACAAGAAATACGCCTAATGTAATCAGGTGGAGGCGCGTGTGAGTGCGGCGGTGCGGCTGCTGAGGAACCGCGAGATAGCCAAGCCGGAGGACAGGGTGGTGGTGCAGTACCCCAGCCACGCGGGCAACTCCTACTGCGACGCCATCACTGTCTTCGGGGTGACCGAGCCCTGGACCTTTCACGAAAGAAGCAGGTCAGCAGTTCTCCATCTGGGTTCGCTGACAATTTGTGTCGGCGACGCTGCAACAGACATGTTAGTCCCCGACGGGCTGGTGCGTCTAATACACTCATACCTCACAGACAGGAGTTTTAACACTGACGCGCAGGGAAAACAATCAACACGACACGGTATACATGTGGGAGTACCCCAGGGGAGCATCCTAGGGCCCCTACTGTTTAACCTCTACATAAACGATCTCCCAACCACACACAACACAACGATGGCAATCTACGCGGATGACACAGCCATCCTCGCGCAAGATTGGAAACCATCAAACATTACGTCACGCTTACAGACTGCACTCAGAGTGGCTGAGCCTTGGGTGGAGAAATGGTGTGTTAGAGTAAACGTCGGCAAGTGCGAAGCCGTTCTGTTCACTAGAAGACCGAAGCAACTGACAAACACCGATACTGCAGACCAATAACTCTACATGCACGCCCAATACGTTTCCGTGAGAAAGTCAAATACCTCGGTGTCTGGCTGGACCGGTAATTACTCTGGGGGGACCACACACAACACATGATCAACCGAGCTAGCGCAAGGCTCAAACAGCTCTACCCTATGCTCAACAGGCGTAGCATACTGAACAGAAGGGTGTCGAGGTCCATGTACATGACACTTATTCGACCCCTGATGACGTACGCAGCTCCTGTCTGGCGATACGCTGCGCCTACACGCTGCGCCGTCTGCAGCTCATACAAAACAAAGTACTCAAAATCATAAGCAATGCCCCACGATACACACGCATCGCGGACCTTCACCGGGAATACCGACTTGAGACTCTCAAGGAGGTAATCCACAAACTCACCACAAGACTGTACAGAAACTCCAGACATTCGCAGAACCCGATTATTCTGAATCTGGGGAACTACGACCACAACCATAGATGGAAACATGAAAGACCAAAAGACATACTTGTAAGGACCTAATATCTATGGCCAAGCACACGCAAACACAACGGTACACGTGAGCCCCTATTAATCAGACGCCATTATTGGATATCCAGCTGGAATACACTGCCGAATAACTGGCACCACGCAGGGAAGCCGTACCGTACACTGCATGCAGAAAAGCTCCACACATCCACCACACAGTGAGATGATCTACGGCCGATCTCCCACTACTGTATAACGATCTTGATTGTTCCAGGAATGTAGCGGCTGCAGCAACTGGGATACATTGCCATCGATTGCCACGGTAATGATGCATGATACCCATACTAACAAACCAAACCTTGCATGAACTATCGCAGCTAGTAAGCCACTACTGCTCTTACTACCCATCCCACTGTCGCAGAGGTTTTTTTTCCCACAGCACGAGCCTTGGCACTTTTTTCCCTCTGCTCATCAAATCGCTCCCTCACTCGCGTTTCGTCCACTATCTATCACCGGATGGACCGTGTTAATGCGTAGTCTTACCCAGACGCACGGATAACATCACAGCCAAGCATCTTGTGATCCATTTACTAGATAACTAACATGTTGACGGAGGTGACAGTAGAACTTTTGGTTTGGTCACCACGTTGGTGCGGGCGTGGAGGGGCCCCATCTCTATAAAAAATGTGCTGCGAATACATAGAAAAAAGATCCCTCATCATTTAGCTACAATACAGCAGGTCAGCAACTGGAAGCAGTTAATTCCATAAATTATCTGGGAGTAGGCATTAGGAGTGATTTAAAATGGAATGACTATATAAAATTAATCGTCGGTAAAGCAGATGCCAGACTGAGATTCATTGGAAGAATCCTAAGGAAATGCAATCCGGAAACAAAGGAAGTAGGTTACAGTACACTTGTTCGCCCACTGCTTGAATATTGCTCACCAGTGTGGAATCCGTACCAGATAGAGTTGATAGAAGAGATAGAGAAGATCCAACGGAGAGCAGCGCGCTTCGTTACAGGATCATTTAGTAATCGCGAAAGCGTTACGGAGATGATAGATAAACTCCAGTGGAAGACTTTGCAAGAGAGACGATCAGTAGCTCGGTACGGGCTTTTGTTGAAGTTTCGAGACCATACATACCTTCACCGAGGAGTCAAGCAGTATATTGCTCCCTCCTAAGTATATCTCGCGAAGAGACCATGAGGATAAAATCAGAGGGATTAGAGCCCACATAGAGGCATACCGAAAATCTTTCTTTCCACGAACAATACGACACTGGAATAGAAGGGAGAACCGATAGAGGTACTCAAGGTACCCTCCGACACACACCGTCAGGTGTCTTGCGGAGTATGGATGTAGATGTAGATGTAACAAATAAGATAATTTATACTCGTTGTCCTTTCCTGTCGATTAATTTTTAGAGTTATTTACTGATAATTTTCTCTCCAGTAACTTGTAATTTCCATGTTAAATGGAAGGACTGTTATTTGAGTGGCACTGTTCCCACTTTCTCCTACACGTGAGAGTCTTAACTGCAACGCCAATATCCACCGTGGGCTCATCCAACGAAATAATTGAAATACGAATGATCAAATTCCCTCAGCTACCGGTACTAATTTCATCTGATATTCTTCGTTGTCTCTGATTGTCTCAAAATATGTAGGTGTGTAGTTTTGCTCGGGCTCTTCACGCAATGCGCAATTGATTCTTTCGGTGCAATACCTAACCACTTATTTCTGGCAATGTTTCAAAATAGTAATTAATTTCAACTTTTCCTTGCGAAAGCACTTTTATCTCAGTTTCTCCAAGACTCTAAACGGTCTGACATCCTTAACCTTTTCTGTCTAAATTATTATTCCATTAGTTTTGTATGGTATTACTGAACATATAATGGGTAATTATAATTGAAGTTCAGCTCCTCTCTGTCCAGTGTGGGCCGTAGTTATCGTATGGCAGCGAAACTTGGTAGATATTCTAATGCTGTAACGAGGAGCCGATCTACGCTGGAAACGATTAGTTCCAGTTTTAGCTACCAGGTGCAAACCTGACGCTGTCAATGCAAGAAACACTTGTAGATATATTTCTACATATTATGGATTAGGAACGGGATGTGGGCGGAAAAGTTCAAACAAGTGAGAAAGGCATAATGCTGATTTTATTATTAATTGTGGCTTACACAATTTGTTCAGTATGAGCACCAAAGACGTCGACGAGATTTTCACCAGGTGGCCGAGATTCGAACAAATTTTTGTATTGTAGATTGGTTCGTATTAACAGATTAGAATATCTACCAAATTTCGCTGCCATACGATAATTACAGCCCACAAAGGACCTCCGTGAGTAACTCCGATTATAGAAACCTGCAGTATACATAAACAGTGTTTAAATTTGGAAACCAGATCGCAGGACTCGGTTTCGCGTCATGTAAATCTTGCACACCACATTATAAACGTTGTCTGCTCTTCCACTCCACAATCACACACTTCCCAGTAACCCCACTTCTCCAGGAAGTGGCCGTATGGAAACATTGTCCCTGTAGGTTATCGAAACTTCAGTCCGACGTTCTTCAGGCAACGGTAAAAATTGGGCAATTCTTCCAACTAGGTTCGGCCACACAGCCATAGGGAATATGTAACGAAACACACAAGTGGGTCTTCTCAGGATCAACCAACAATGGTTGTCGTTGCTGTTGTGGTGTGCGGTCAGAAGACTGCATTGATGCAACTACTCTCTATGCTGATCTATCCTGTGGAACGTTTTCAACTCCGAATAGATACTGCAACCTAGTTTCTTTTGAAAGCGCGTACTGTATATAGTATATGGAATGACTCCGTGCCGGGAGGGAAGTGTTAGCCGGGCGTAATCAGTGGGAGACTGATGACCTTAGAGCCGGCCGTGGTGGCCGAGCGGTTCTAGGCGCTACAGTCTGGAGCCGCGCGACTGCTACGGTCGCAGGTTCGAATCCTGCCTCGGGCATGGATATGTGTGGTTTCCTTAGGTTAGTTAGGTTTAAGTAATTCTAAGTTCTAGGGGACTGATGACCTCAGAACTCCCACAGTGCTCAGAGCCATTTGAACCATTTGATGACCTTAGATGTTTAGTATGCTTAAGTCTATAATTAGCAGCAGTTTCCTTTCTTTACCAAACTGACAATACCGTCATGCCTGAGGACGTGTCCTGTCAACTGATCCTTTCTTTTAGTCAAGTTGTGCTATTAATTTTTTTTTTTTTTTAATTCGATACAGTACCTCCTCATTAGTTACTCGATCTACTCATCTAATCTTCCACATTCTTCTGTAGCATCACATTTCAAAAGAATCTGTTTTCTTCTTGTTTGACCGGTTTATTGTAAACGATTCACCTCTGTAATGGTTATACCTTACGATTGAGTAAATGAAACGAGTGTACCTGAATTCTCTGTATTAATTATCACGCCCGTTAATGGAAACAACGAGATTACCCTATTGGCCGTTAAAATTGCTACACCAAGCAGAAATGCAGTTGATTAACGGGTATTCATTGGACAAATATATTATACTAGAACTGACATGTAATTACATTTTCACGCAATTTGGGTGCATAGATCCTGAGAAATCAGTAACCAGAACAACCACCTCTGGCCATAATAACGGCCTTGATACGCCTGGGCATTGAGTCAAACAGAGCTTGGATGGCGTGTACAGGTACAGCTGCCCATGCTGCTTCAACTCGATACCACAGTTCATCAAGAGTAGTGACTAGTGTATTGTGACGAGCCAGTTGTTCAGCCACCATTGACCAGACGTTTTCAATTGGTGAGAGATCTGGAGAATGTGCTGGCCAGGGCAGCAGTCGAACATTTTCTTTATCCAGAAAGGCCCGTACAGGACCTGCAACATGCGGTCGTGCATTATCCTGCTGAAATATATGGTTTCGCAGGGATCGAATGAACGGTAGAGCCAAGGGTTGTAACACATCTGAAATGTAACGTTCAGTGTTCAAAGTGCCGTCAATGCGAACAAGAGGTGATCGAGACGTGTAACCAATGGCACCCCATACCATCACGTCGGGTGATACGCCAGTATTGCGATAATGAATACACGCTTCCAATGTGAGTTCACCGCGATGTCGCCAAACACGGATGCGACTATAATGATGCTGTAAACAGAACCTGTATTCATCCGAAAAAATGACGTTTTGCCATTCGTGCGCCCAGGTTCGTCGTTGAGTACACCATCGCAGGCGCTCCTGTCTGTGATGCAGCGTCAAGGGTAACTGCAGCCAAGGTCTCCGAGCTGATAGTCCATGCTGCTGCAAACGTCGTCTAACTCTTGGTGCAGATGGTTGTTGTCTTGCAAGCGTCCCCATCTGTTGACTCAGGAATTGAGACGTGGCTGCACGATCCGTTACAGACATGCGGATAAGATGCCAGTCATCTCGACTACTAGTGATACGAGGCCGTTGGGATCCAGCACCGCGTTCCGTATTACCCTCCTGAACCCACCGATTCCATATTCTACTAACAGTCATCGGATCTCGATCTCGGCCAACGCGACCAGCAGTGTCGCGATACGATAAACCACAATCGCGATAGGCTACAATCCGACCTTTATCAAAGTCGGAAACGTGATGGTACGCATTTCTCCTCCTTACACGAGGCATCACAACAACGTTTCACCAGGCAACGCCAGTCAACTGCTGTTTGTGTATGAGAAATCGATTGGAAACTTTCCTCATGTCAGCACGTTGTAGGTGTCGCCACCGGCGCCAACCTTGTGTGAATGGTCTGAAAAGGTGATCATTTGCATATCACAGCATCTTCTTCCTGTCGGTTAAATTCCGTGTCTGTAGCACGTCATCTTCGTGGTGTAGCAATTTTAATGGCCAGTAGTGTAATTACATCTTGTGTGATTCCAGTTTCTCAGTACGTTTACAATCTCAGTCAATTAACTTTAATTTTCGTTTATGTTTCAGCCCTCCGATGGACCAGAATTGGTGGCGCCAGATTTCTGCAAATCCCTTATCCAGAAAATTCACTGGATAAGCGAAGACACGGTTGGAAATAAATTTCTGGATTTTTAAAGTCTCTAAACCAATTTTATTTCAGAAACCGTTAGCATTTTCAGTAAAGTTATATCGAGTATGTCGCCACGCCCTGATGGAAAGGCTGTTTATATAAGAGCTCTGATGCCTTTCGATTGAGCCGTTAGCCAGATATGAGACTGGATTAAAGTCATTGTGACAGTCCGACTGGAGCACGTGTCTTGCCTCAAATACAACTTAGGATATGTCGCAGGAAAGTACAGCAACGTCATAACTGTTTACGTTATACATACCGACAGAGGGAATAGTATCAGGTTCAACCTCCAGTGTTTGGGTGATTAGAGGAGGAGAGGTAATGGCGTAACGCTTCTCTTCACCAGACTTTACCACAACATCCTGCATCAAATTCCAAAGGTCTCAGCAGTGTCTCATGAACAGAAGGCGTGAGACACTGTTGATGGTGCCCCGTCCGTCGAATGCGGACGTTCAGCCTGACAAGTTCTTGGTGCTATTCGAGAGGAGTGTGGCATTTGACGGCATCAAGTTTTTCGCTCATCACTGTCATACCACACTAACATGGCACACACACACACACACACACACACACACACATACACACACAAACAGTCACCAAAATTCAACAATTATACTTGAAGCTTTAGAACGCTTCTCCATACACACACACACACACACATACACACACATACACACACAAACAGTCACCAAAATTCAACAATTATACTTGAAGCTTTAGAACGCTTCTCTCCGTGGAGACTGAACAGCGCTCGGTGCCAAATATTAAAATTCAGTAAAACAGTGTTGATCGCAAAAGATGTTTATTTAGCACGTGTTCTTACGGATATTGCTCCGTACGCCGCCATCAACAGCCACCATGATGCCTACGGTCTGAAAATGGTCTAAACCGTAGACCGAAACCGGTCGCCGACCAAAATAAACATTTGATACGATCAAGACTGATTTACTTAATTTTAAGATATACTTAACACTCAACTCTCACACTTCGCGATCTAAATGTACCATTGTGGGTGAAGAAAAGAAAAATCTTTCCAATTCGGTAGTTGGGATAGTAAACAGTGCTATATGAGAATCAATTAATCAATCGACCTTCCTCTCAACGATCCTAGATCTTGTACTTAACAGCAACTTAAGTGCATCAAGTGCAATTTTACAACATGCTGTGGCAGAAATCGATCTGATCTCCTTGACTGCTGAATTTACCAAGGCATTACCATGAATTCTCACAGGACTTCATACGCTGTAGAATCATACGTCATGCATCGTTGTCTCGTGTAAAGCATGAGTCGTGCACATATTGTACTTCTTTCTCGAGGACAAGTTCGCGGCAAACAATAAAGCACACTGGCAGTGTTAACTTCAGATACTGAAATATTGTGCTAATAGTATAATCTGGAATATAGTTTCTTGTAAGCCTAAAACCAAAACATAATCTACCGCCTTTCTAGTATTCAGAGCGAGAGCTTGCTTCTCCTACTGGTATGGACTGACCTTCGGACCACATCGTGTGTCACGAGGTGACC
Source organism: Schistocerca cancellata (assembly GCF_023864275.1). Classification (NCBI taxonomy): domain Eukaryota; kingdom Metazoa; phylum Arthropoda; class Insecta; order Orthoptera; family Acrididae; genus Schistocerca; species Schistocerca cancellata. The sequence goes on along the minus strand of NC_064627.1, from coordinate 506,787,601 downwards.
TTTTCCAAATGGCGTAGTCGCTTGTGAGACATATTGCTATGTTAGTTCCAAACGTGATCACTAACCATCTGGAATACCAGTGACTGTAGATAAGAACCTGTACGCCAGACAACCCACAATAAAAGTCGCTAGGCCAATGGTTCCCGGCTTCTCTGAGACTATTATCCCTAAGAGCGATTTGATATTAGTCAGTACTGCCTCTTCCCTCCCTCTGCCATCATCAACGTTAGCGCCAAACTAAACTTCAGAACCAGATAGAATTTTCTGTGGGTACTTTCATTTTTGAAATAACGAAAAATGAATGATATTTAGTTTGTTTTAGATGTCTTATTAAACCATGAAACAGTGAGTGGATGAGACATTGGTAAAGCAAAGAGTTGTACGATGGGGCAGTTTTCAGGCTTTCGCCTCTAGTCAGCCCTGGAATAGAATTTTAATGTATTTTCTTATTCCATTTTGAAATGATGCCATTAAATTTTTACGTGCTAAAGACTTTTTCTGAAATTACAATAATTACTTTATATAATTAAGGTTTCTTTTTTTCCAAATGTAAGAACGTGTTCTAGGCTACAACATGGTCATATACCTAGGCCCAAATACTCTACTGAAATTTAAAAGCGTTGCAATCGAGAAAATGTTGTCAGTACTGTATGTAGTCTATCAGTTACATTATTACTCTGTTACACACCAACATCACATATTTCACGGCAGAAACGTTCTTCTGATTAAAGGAACAAGATGCTGCCCGACTAACGAATGGAATAACTCAGGACCGGTCAGAAATTCTGCACACGTGCAACTTTCTGGTCACAATGTGCACAAAAAAAATGGTTCAAAAGGCTCTGAGCACTATGGGACTTAACATCTTAGGTCATCAGTCCCCTAGAACTTAGAACTACTTAAACCTAACTAACCTAAGGACATCACACACATCCATGCCCGAGGCAGGATTCGAACCTGCAACCGTAGCAGTCCCGCGGCTCCGGACTGCAGCGCCTAGAACCGCACAGCCACCGCGGCCGGCCACAGTGTGCACACTTACCAAAAGCGTAAACAGGGAAGCGGAACCGTCATCGCTTATTTAGTGTACCTCTCCAAGCACAAATGTCTCCGCTTCGCTTTATCCACTAGCTGGGATACACTGTACCTGGGGCACTCTCGTGCTCTTTTTACAGTGTGCAATGCAACCAAAGGGAGGTATCGTATTATTCCATCGTCCTATCAACAAGTGTCACGGCTCTAAAACAGAACATAAAATACAAATGGTGCGTAAACATGCCGGACTGGTTTCACGCCGACGTTAGGTACCTAAATACCCTTCGTAGCAAAGATATCAAACATGTCTCTCAGTAATTGAAGGATAATTTTTAATCATGTAGGTATAACTTGAATAACCGACTTAATACCAAATCTTCTTAGATAACAATGGTTACCTATGTAACACGGAGCAGGATGAAGCACTGTCAGTAAATACAAATTTTAAATCGGAAAAAGAAATAAATCCGAAACATTCTTATCATTGGTGATGAGAAACGATAAAGTTAATGTCGGGCACAGAAGTACAGCACACTGATATATGCAAGCAGTAGCGAAGGTTATCGTCACCAATATTCTACCGAAACTTTATTCATTTTCGTTGTGGAGAAAAATCTTTCACACACATAAGTAGATCCGAACATGGGCATAACTCTTATAGCTTTGTGATGCAGGCGTGGAAATTCTTGCTGTGGAAAGTTTCCGTATAATACTTTTGCCCTTTGTACTGCAAAGAACTAGTCCTTTAGCTGTGAATTGCACTGCAGGTCGATCAGTTCCATCTGTAGATGATTCGGAACATCTTCAACTGATGCTGAAAACGGCCGTACAAAGCAACGAATGATAGCAGAATCACTCGTAACACCTGCAAATCGTGCGCGACATTGCTCATTAATTTTTACAATTACTGACACGTATTCTTGAAATCTGGCACTTCCGTGAACCAAACCAAGGATAAGGAAATCTGCAATGTTTTCAGACAATTGTTCACTCTCCAAAAGAGCAACCTTTCTTTCAAAAGCATTTACTTTTTCCAACATGTCACAGATGAAATTATTTTAACCTTGCAAACTGACTTCCAGGCTGTTCGTGTAAGACGTAATGTCAAAGAGAAAAGCAAGGTCTGATATCCAGCACGGATCTTCTAATTTTGATTTACTCTTTCCCTGCTCGTATAAGAAATGTACTACGGCCAAACGTAAATAAAAATATCTAGTCAACATTTTATCTCGACTAAGCCAGCGAACTTCGGTATATGGCTCTGAGCACTATGGGACTTAACATCTGATGTCATCAGTCCCCTAGAACTTTGAACTACTTAAACCTAACTAACCTAAGTACATCACACACATCCATGTCCGAGGCAGGATTCGTTCCTGCGGAACTTCGGTATAGTATACTATATGGCTGTACAACTGTTTTCTCAAAAAAGTGCCGAAACTGGTGATGCTTAAACCTATTCAGGTAGTTTACAGTATGCACAATAATTTGCATGACGTTTCCTGACGTTATGGATTTTGTGCAAAGTGCCTCTCGATGCAGAACGCAGTAAATTTAACAACGTCTCTTCTCTGCGTCCTAGCTTTTTGCGCATCAGTGCTATGAGTCCTCTCTGATAGCTTTGCATTGCCCGTGCTCCACCCGTGGTCACTGACGTTAACCGAGTGCAATACATACCGATACCATCACTACCTGAGGCTGTATCTGTTGCTTCATACAACACAACAGAGAAAGCAACAAATTTCTTAGCCTTATTTATCAACTGCCTATGCACATCGCCGGCCATAACACTTAGAAAAATGGTTCAAATGGCTCTGAGCACTATGGGACTTAACTTCTGAGGTCATCAGTCCCCTAGATGTCAGAACTACTTAAACCTAACTAACCTAAGGACATCACACACATCCATGCCCGAGGCAGAATTCGAACCTGCGACCATAGCGGTCCCGCAGTTCCGGACTGTAGCGCCTAGAACCGCTCGGCCATTGCGGCCGGCCATAACGCTTGTACGTCGTGTCACTGTTTGTTTGAAAAGGCTGATTTCTTGAAACCTCCTAACGTTCGTGGGACACAAAAGTCCTGCAGCATTAAGTGACAACCTTTTACAAACTCCCCTTGGGAAAAAGGTTTCCCGGATCTTGCTACTCTTAATGCAATATTTTGCAGATGTACTATGACTGTCATTCTGGTAAATTGAAAACAGTACTTGTACAGTAAAATAGATACGAATGTAACACAAGAAACTAAGAGTTCAAGGAGTATCACTTATTATAACTTGTAATGCAAACCTGCTGAAGTGCCTCATCCATTTTCTTAAGCGCACTTAAATTGGCTTGACGTTCTTCACTGTACAGTGCACTCCACTCGTGTTTATGAAGTAACTCGTAGAGTGTTTCAGCCTTGAACCTGCGCTGGCCGCCTATTATTCGGCGGCACAGCAAACACTGTGAGGTTTCGCTTACTGTTGTAAAGAAGAATTGCAGTTCACAGTCGTGTTTAAACGACTAAAAATACTTATCTCCCGTTCTTTGCTTTCTTCACAATACTTAACATTTGTCAGTACGTCTCACACAAGGCTACAGTCGCCAGAGAGAAGAAAAACTGGATGTGCTTCGGTGCTCGTCCTCCTGGTGGCGCATAAACAAGGATTTGTGTGTGTGTGTGTGTGTGTGTGTGTGTGTGTGGTGCTGAAGTCTGATCAACTTCGTTGATTTTTACTTCTGTAGGGAATGGAAAGGATAAAAATTTTCTCTTTATTTGTTTATTCTTCTTTCAGCTTTAGTTTGGGCACACAGAAGGGTCCTTTAACTCGCTGCTTTTGGTGTGTGTTTGAAAACATGTGTGTAGAAGTGCTAAAGGACTTTATGTTCTTAAATAATGGATATCATTTACGGAGGCTCAAATACTATCGCCTTCGGTAGTTTATATTTGTGGTTGCGTAATGGTTCTACCGTACCTACTGTGGTGAGTTGTGGTGTACTGTCACGTATCATGTCCAACTTCCGAAATAAGGTTCGTGCCTTCTCCTTGACCTTGTCTGAGAGGTAAGATTCGCTTAAGGCTCGATGAATATCATGATTCCGGATCCACCATTGGGCTCCAGTGATCCATCGTAGGCATCTGCTTGTAAACAAGGAAGCGGAACCGTGGCCGCTCATTTGGTATACGTGTGTAGTCACAGGTGTCGCTGTTGCACTTTGCCCGCTGGCTGAGATGTGCGCACCTGTATCGAACTTCCGTACTTTTGCACAGTATGTAGTATTTGGCCGGCCCTGGCTTAATCGAACACATGTTACATATCTAGTTTTCAAATTAAGTAAATAAATAGTAAATAAATTCTAATAAAACCTTTTTGGGCATCCAGCCGCATCAAGTGGTTAAAATCACATGAGCTTTCGACCAAGCTCTCCTATTTCATTCACAACTGGTAAATGACTGCCATAGCACCGTGACACGCCCTTATGTAGCCGCGCTGCTGGCTATGACGTCACTGGTGCACGCTTCCGAGCCTCATATCGTAATAATTTCCTCCCGCGTCCGACGCGCAGACTTCGACCTCGCATTGGCTGGTTCCAGGCTGTGCTCGGCTGCAACACGCCGCTCTTATCGATGGTGTTTTCAGATATTTTTTTTTCCTACGGCTTCTTTTATAGCGCTGTCCGAAAATCCTCTCATCTTCATAATGACAGATGTTTCGTCGATCGCAATCCGGAGTCGATTTTTTAAAGCATGTTCTGCCATGGCTGATATTTCCAGATAGCCTAGGCGAAGCGCCTCTCATGTTACGTCCGGCGTTGCTCCACAGTGTGTAATGTTTGCCCGACGTCGTAGCAGCCACACTGACGTGGTATCTCGCACACTCCAGACGTTCTGAGCCCTAGATCGTCCTTTACAGGCCTCATAAACTGTCGTATTTTTCCTGAGGGCCTGAACACTGATCAAATGTTGTGTGTCTTCAGGAGCCGGGTAATCTTTGCCGACACTCCCCCACCGAAAGGTAAAAACGCAAGTTTCTTGCTCTCGTCTTCCGTGGTGTTTCTCCTGCGCATCCTACCAAAAATGGCCTGTGATGCCTAGCGGTGATTTTAAACGTCTTCCCCGAAGATTCTTCAGAGGCGGCTTTGTTCTAATGGCAGGCTTTCGGTGTCCGAGACGACTTAAGCACGAGGTAGGAGGATGTTCAGAACGCAACGCAACGTTCACCACAAACAAATGCTGACCTTTGTGACCCATTACTATACCCAGTATTCACCCCTGATGCAGGCTGAAAGACAGAGCCCAAACAGGAGCCGTCCAAGGAAACCGCGACAGACTGCAACATTCCAGGGAATATGGCTCGGGATGTAACAAATCCAAGAGGCCCCGATATGATGGCCAAGCAAAAATTGCGCTGGGCTGCACCCATTAACCGGTGATGCCCGGAACGTGGCTAGAAAGCTAGACAGTGCATCAACGTGGGACAAGGCACACACAGACTCCCTATTCTGGAGCTTGAAAGTTCGCGCGAATTTCTCCACCTCTGAGTTAGAAGCTGGGTGAAGAAGGGCGGGAGTCAGATGCAGGATACTGTTGCGAATGCAGAAATCTTCAATCTCTCGTGACACAAATTGGTGACCGTTATGAGACAGGTAGGTCTGGGGCTAGCCATCGATAGAAAAAAATGACTGACATTGCGTGAATAGTTACAGTCAACATCGTGGAGGACTATTTGGCTACGTACAGAAAATTGGAAAATGCATCCACAAGCAATAATTACATGACTCCCAAAAATGGGCCTGCGAAGTCAAAGTGCACCCCGTCGCAAGGATGCTCCAGGTCTGGACAAGGAAAAAACTGGTGCAATGGTGCAGCCTGGTTCTCTGCACAGGCAACGCAAGCACACAAGAGTTTCAGTGTTGCGATCGGACGCTGGCCAATAGACGTATCACGTGCCAAACCCTTCATAACGGTCATACCCAAGTGTGAAGCATACAACAGATGGAGTACGTGAGGATGCAACACCAGTTGGATGACTCCTTAACGGCTTTGCTACACTGTGGACAACATGAGGCCCCCTGAGCAATGTTGAGTTGATCTCGTAGTAGGAAGAATGTATGCCACACCGAATCTTCTCCTGAAAGATCGTGCTCGGGCCATCTCGTCAGGACTGCCATGTGCAGGAATGTTTGGTGGAAGGTATCGTCCAGTGCGTGAGGTTTCTGTTGATCCAATTCCAGGTAGGGTCCCGGTGGTAACTACAATAGTGCATCTGGTTTGGCATGCTGAGTGGTGGACCAGTAACAAATATCGATCAGCTGATCGATTCACGACCCCTAACCGCTACGGGCCAAGGGATATTATACTCCGTCCCGTTCTATGGTCTTCCCCCAGGGCGAAACAAGGGCGTATATGCGCTGTCGGTACTAATCCTTGTCCTTCATTGTGTGAATCACCATCTCAGCGTCCTCAAAATGTCTTCCACGAATGGCATCCTTTAATGGCGAATGACAACATAAGATCGCTGCAAAATGTCAGGTGTGACAATAATTGCTCAGAAAAAGTGCCTATCTCTGCCATTGGTGCACTGACCTATTCAGTAACTTTGAATAAGCGTCAAACAAAGAAGTCAGTTCCCTGTGGACGGTGATGAGCAGGAGCTTTGTTCCATAGAAAAAAAACATGAAACTTATCAGAGCTGAAACTGCTATCCAGCGCCTCCTTCTCCATTTGCAAGTAATTACTTTGTGCTACTGAAAGCTTTTTCGGTACATAGTCGATGGGCTGCTCGGTGCCATCTTGGTTTCGATGTGACAGGATCAGTGCCATATTGGGGCACGTCAAAGCCAAGGTTAACGGCTTACCCAGAGTAAAGGAAGCCAGACAGGAATTGGAGCCCAAACTCTGCTTCAAAGCCGTTGACAGTCCATACACCACATGACTCTGATGCCCTTATAGCAAAGACAAGTTAAGAGAATGGCAGGTGTGCGTGGCCTGGGAGTAAGCTTAGCATAATAGGAAATCTTGGCAAAAAAGGACTGGAGCTCCTTCAGGTTCTGGGATACCGGAAGATTGACAATGGCGTTGACGTATTATTCCGTAGGTTCAAGGCCATCTTTATTAAGCACATCTCCCAAAAACCCACATTTAAGGCAAAAAACAACATGTCTTACAATTTGAAACGAAGACCATTTTCCAGAAAGCGTTGCAATACTGCCAGCAGATGACTCAAATTTCATCAATGTAAGTGACACAACAGGGAATTCGTTAATCAAATGCTCCAAATGTCTTTGATAAGTCCATGGGATAGATGATATCCCAAAGGACAAGAGATTTAATTTGTTAACACCAAAGGGAAACACTATTTAGCTTCTTTTTTCACAGTCCAGTACACCTCCTTCCTATTTTCAAGCTAGATGTGTGTTCATTTTTTGAAGGGCTATCCACAGGGCTATTTTACCACTAAATCTGTAGGGGGGGGGGGAGAGGGGGGAGGCGTAAAACGGAGAGTTTCCCTTTTTGTAAGAAATACTGAGAAGCAGCGTCCAATGGCAACTGCAGGTACTCGTATATTCATGCAAGTCGATGCAGGGAAACTACTGACCGTTTTGCTACATTTACCAATAATAAACTCCTCCGGACGCAGGAGGGGATATGAGTCTGTGACACACTCACACAGACTGTGTGAAATCGCTGCAACGACGCAAAGTGCTATTTGGATTCTGAATCAGCACCAAAGGGGTGGCACACTGACTAGACGAAATAGGAGAAAGAAGTTCCTGCCAATGTTGTAACTCGGCCTTAACCTTGTCATGCTTGGTGAAGAGAACGGGATGGTGGCCACAAAATTTAGGTATTTCCGACTGCTTAAGAGAGGCATGATCCCGGAAGTTTTGGATCGACCCTAGCTTTCTCAAACAGATGGTTGTACAGCCTTAATAAAGAGTCTATATTTTTGAAAGGGACTGATTGGGACGCTAAACTGGTTATATCAGTGATCTGGACTTCAAAAACGGAATAGACGCCTAGCCCAAAAAAATTTTGCGCAACAATGAATTTACCACTAACAGCGTATAAGTTGCCATTTTACATCTTATAACGTGCTGAGACGGAGTACCGTCCACACAATGGAATACACTGGTCACTAAGGTGCTGCCTGACATAGCTGTAGTTCCAACTCAAAGCAGTTCAAGAACCTGTGCATGTCTAAGCGAATTAGGCTGACCAATTTCCTCTCATGTCTGCCTGGAACTCAGTCGGTCCCTCATCCGTGACGAACGTCATCTGATGACGCTGTTGTTGAGTATGAAGCCAGCCTTCGAGTTCAGAGAAAACACTAGAGCCTCTGACGACCATCACGTGTTTCACAAACTGGTGCCAAATGGCCTACTTTTCGGAAATGTTATACATGGCGTCTATGTGGTGGCATTCCTGTCGGTGCAGGACTGTCAGCTTGCCCACTGAACGAAAACAGATGCAGAAGAAGAACAACATCGAGAGCTCGGCGAGTACAGGTAAGTCGAAGAGTCATGATCCCCACTCTCAATTTTTGTTGACTAGCGCCATGGCGTCATTGCATGGGAATTATCAATGGCTTCGTCATACGACGGCTCAATAGAAGGTGAGGTCGCGTGGTGAAGCACATGGAGCAGCGCGGGTTGCTGACTGTGCATATCTGACTTCCTATCTGCCACTTGTCGGAAAGGTCGTCCCTCGCAGCTGCTATAAGTGTATGTGATTCAGGAATCTGAGTAACTTCGGGTAAAGATGGGACCGACAAGGCCAATGCCCTATTTTGGTCCTTGGCGCCGGATGATAACGGTATGAGTCCGCATACAAGGTATCACGATGGTGACACTCAAACCAACACTTGAGCGAGAAACCTTGCAGGCGGGCGAACTAGGTCACACACAACTGTCCAACGCGCTTGTGGTGCTCGTTAAACTCCAACCATACTACCAAGACCTGGGTTTGATGTCCAGAATACTGCTTGATCAACTGGCAGAGTTCCTTAGAGTTAAGATTCTTAGGCTTAATGAAGGATTTCAGATTTTGCACAATTTCGTACAACCCAACTCTGCTGGACAATAACAACGCGGCCTTATCGACTAGATCGATGATACATCTTACCTGGAAGTTTAGCAAGAACCGGCGCAACTAATTCTCTCACCATTCTGTAGATTCGTTGAAACCGGCGAACGGTGTTGGGGGCAGCAGGGAAGAAGGCTTCTTGGCAAGTGTTTGGCCCGCCACTAGCGTAGTGAGAGAACAGATCACTTTCACATTCTATTTGAGCAACTCCTGCACCTGCCCTGCTGCGGATGTTGTTGCTTCTTGAGGTACAACTGTTCTTGCAGGTGTTGAAAATATCCGGGTTCACGGTGGGCGCAAATTAACAATGTGAAAAAAAAATAAAAGCCTTCAATCCGTAAAAACGTCCACGGTCGCCACTTTTATGTATGTAGAGGCTTGGAAAGCCCGTGAAACCGTCCCGACGGCACAAACGTCACTACTCTAGTCGACGGTGGTTGCTTGACGTGGAGGCCGGGGAGCTGGACCCTGGAAGAGGAAAAACGTCGATGTTGGGGTGTCCCGTCCCGATACTGGCCACAATGACAGCCGCCAACGACTGCGTAGTCTTTTGCTTCAAATAACATGGGTAATTGAATGCCTTTCTGTCTTCAGCAACCCACAGAGCCAGGCCGGTGTATTCTGGATATGATAAGACGTTGTACTCTCCCTTCTGATAAATTATAAATTAATTAATATTATCCCAATAACTTCTTTCGTTGATGTGAATGGCTGTGTTAATCGGAAGGATCACACCTCATACGAAAATTTCTTTGTAATCCATTTATATGTTTCTTAATGGAAAATGGATTCCAATTTCTGCGTAATTGTAGCAAGATTGTTTAGGATGCCTAATTGAGAAGGGACTCCCCTATCTTCATAATTCTCTCTTAATTCCCTATTCTTCATTTCTTTTGATGCTGTTTCTCATTTCTGTAAGACAATGGGGCCTACATTTCCATAAGCAGGGCCTTCGCTTTCTTCTTCCTTTTACAGGGAGCTAGTAGAACACAAATCTCTGTAATCGTTCAAAAGTCTCATCTGCATTTGTGCATTGAAATGAATTAATGGTAACAGGTGAAAATTTGTGTCGGACCTGGACTCGAACCCAGATTTCGTGCTTAACGAGAGCAACTGCCTTAACCGCCTCGGCAATCTGAGCACGCTCCCATTCCATCTATACATGGTGTCTGTTCTTTTGGACATGTCCGAAAGAATAGACACCACTCTCTGTAATGTTGTATCTATTGCTTATCTCAGATTACATTTACATTTGCTACATATCATTCTTATCAATCTAGATGCTTGAGCACTTTATACGCCATTATTTGTCTCCCATATGTATCGAAATCAACGGTGCTTTTAAATGTATCTCAAGGCTCTTGATGAGTTTTTCTTACAATATTTTTCGCTTCATTTAGTTTTTCCCTATGTATCTTTCCTGCTTCGTCCGTTTGCTGTTGTAACACGCCTAGAAGAGCTAATTTCATGTCTGTTATTGAGTTTGCAATTCAATATCCTTATGCCTTCTTTCTTTCGGTACTTTCCTTTTTTTACGTAACGCTTCGTTAGCTAAAGTCCCTACAGCTTGTATAATATTGTCCCATTACTCATTAATATCTTAGCTACTTTCTTGTTCTTGTAGGTAAGCAGATAACCTTCACTGATGCAATGTTTTTATACTCTCGCCTTGTAATAGGTATATTTTAAGCACTCCTTCATTCGCTCGTTCATGGCTTTTCATTGTCTTCCACTTTGTTAGAAGATGTATTTTTGATATTAGCAAATAGTGATCTGTTGATAGACTCTTCGATAGACTCTTGCATATTTTACTTGCGATGAAAAGTTTTTACTCGTAATGTCACTCATTTAGCGATTTATGCCCCTTGCATACCAAGTACACGTATGGATGTCTTCGTTTGTTAAGAAACTATTTGTTAGCTTTAATTTGTTAAATAATACAAACTGTCTCAGATTCTCTCGGTTACGGTTCACAAAAAGTAGGATATAACATCTTCAATCGTTATTTTGCAGACTCAGGCATTCAGATATCCTGATAATATAAGATAATCTCTTTTCATATAGTTACTCATTTATTTATTTATTTATTCAGATAATACTCCATTTTCTTCATTTTTGTCTTCTTTGGAGGCATATACTTCAATTGCGGTTGAGTGACCTTCAGGTTTTTTTTTTTTTTTTTAATCTAGCGGTTTGTATTCTGTCATTCACATAAGTGTAAGATTTTATCTTATTAGCCTAGTTCTTACCAATAATTTCTGAAAATCCACTAGCTGCTCTTTGTTGTTTACTGATTCCACTGTAAATCAAGGAGTAATCTCCTACATATTGAGTACCTTTTTTTTTTTTTTTCTTCGAGTTCTTTAATAAGTTCTATTTGCTAGACCACGAATGTTCCATGCCTCTAAAAGTAGTTTGTTCCATATTCCAAAGACGTTATACTTTTTCTTGCTCAATCATGTTAGTTATTGTCCATCTTACTTATTTTTATGGAGCTCTTTAATAAGAAAATATTGACTACGGGCACTATGCGAGCACAGTCTGATGGTGGAGCTGCCAACTTATTACCACCAGAATTGCAATGTTTTTAATGGAGGCTTCCTCCCCTACAGAATTGTCTTAACTGAGCTATCGAACCTTCTCTGTCTGTTTAGAATAGAAAAAAATATCTTAAAGTACACCATATTTGCCCGCCGGCTAGCTGCGCGGTCTAACACGCTACTTTCCGGGTGGGAAGGCGCGCCAATCCCCGGCACGAATCCGCCCAGCGGATTAGTATCGAGGTCCGGTGTGCCGGTCAGCCTATGTATGGTTTTTATGGCGGTTTTCCATCTGCCTCGGCGAATGCGGACTGCTCCTCCTTATTCCGCCTCAGTTACACTATGTCGGCGATTGCTGCTCAAACACTGTCTGCACGTACGCGTACACCATAATTACTCTACCAAGCAAACATTTGGGGATTTCGGGTTACACTCGTCTGGTATGAGACCTTCTCGGGGAAGGGGGGGGTGGGGGGAGGAGGGGTCCACTGGGGGCCGAACAGCACAATAACCCTGGGTTCGGTCTGGGGCGACAGTGGGGTGGTTAGACTGCTGTGGCCTGTTGTGTGGTTGTGAACTACTCAGGGCTACGGCAGGACAAAGCCTCTCCGTCGTTTCTAGGTCCCCGGTTCAATACACAATACACACACACACACACACTATATTTCGTATCACTTGTTTGTAGTTCATTTTTGGGAAATAATTGGTATTTTTTTCTGTTCATATTTTTCACTAACTTTTTCTCTTGACAAGAGGTCTCATTTTTCGGACAGTCAGAAGATCACCATAGCCAAACGAGTTTTGTTCTGCATCCTCGAATAACAGATTAAATAATTTCTATGCCTCCTTGTAAGACACAATGGGCTCCTCGATTGCACTGTATTTGCTCTGCAGTGGGTGTTTATGTCTCCTGGAGGAGGGTGGTGGGCCAGGGTGAATCAAAAGCTGTTCCAGTCAGCACAACCCGTTTATTGCTTCAGTAGTTTGTACGACAAGCCGAGACCCACGTTGGCGGGGCTGAAGGTGCGCCTCGATCCACCTGCCATCAAAATGGTTAAAAAGAAAGACAGATTAGTTTTAAGTTGTGCTATCGACCAACAGTGAATCGGGTTGTTGATGAAAATAACGAATTGCCACCTAAGTCTGGCTTGCCACAACCGCAAGCGATTCCGTAGACACCCGCATTACGCTAACCAAGATCATTCTTTACAGAATCTAAAACCGCTCTAATCTTAATTGGTTGCCAAAAAACAAACTATGTTTCGGCGGAATACAATGAATCCTGTAGCAAATGATACTTGAGTAAGACTGAAAGGCCATAGGCTTAGGTGTCAATTCGTTATTTTCATCACTCACTCGATTCAAGGTTGGTCGATAAAACAACGCATATCTGGTCTGTCTTTCTCTATAACCACTTGTTGACAGGTGACTTCGAGGTGGGCTAACTCATCTGATAAAATTTCAGCGTCTGAGATAACATGGACCTCATGTACCAAAGGACCCCTTCACACTGAGCAGGGTGGTGACAACTGTCAGCCTGAAGCACAAATCACTGTGAGTTGGCTCTCTATAAACGGCAATTTCCAGCGTATAATCTTCCTTCTTCATGACAAACGCACCAAGGAAAGGAAAGCAGCCATCCTGTTCCACCTACATCCTGAAGCTGTTTAAATTGTCACTTCCATGAGGCCACGTAACAAAAGTATCGTCTGTTGTTGTTGTTGTGGTCTTCAGTCCTGAGACTGGTTTGATGCAGCTCTCCATGCTACTCTATCTTGTGCAAGCTTCTTCATCTCCCAGTACCTACTGCAACCTACATCCTTCTGAATCTGCTTAGTGTATTCATCTCTTGGTCTCCCCCTACGATTTTTACCCTCCACGCTGCCCTCCAAAACTAAATTGGTGATCCCTTGATGCCTCAGAACATGTCCTACCAACCGATCCCTTCTTCTGGTCAAGTTGTGCCACAAACGTCTCTTCTCACCAATCCTATTCAATACTTCCTCATTAGTTATGTGATCTACCCATCTAATCTTCAGCATTCTTCTGTAGCACCACATTTCGAAAGCTTCTATTCTCTTCTTGTCCAAACTATTTACCGTCCATGTTTCACTTCCATACATGGCTACACTCCATACAAATACTTTCAGAAATGACTTCCTGACACTTAAATCTATACTCGATGTTAACAAAGTATCGTCTACATATCTAAAAAAAAAAAAAAAAAAGCACGCACGTTTCAGTGCCGTCGTATCCAAAACACGTTCCTCGAAATCTTCCACAAAGTGACTGGCAATATTAGGTGAGCAACGACTTCCCGTAGAACCTCCACCTGGCTTTTCAAAGGACTGGCCATTGGATGAAAAGTAAGGGGAAGTCAGTACTGTCGAAAGAAGTTCGTTACTTCAAAACCAATCCTAACTTCAGTTGACCAAAACGGATCAGACTGAGGAACGTGAGTGAAGAGACGAAATACGTCAAAACCTCCTAAAATATCAGAGTTATTCAGACGCAGGCCTTCTAATGAACGTAAGAAATCCACCGAATTGTTGCTGTGAGGCACACATCGACCTACCAGCGGGCTCAACAGAGAAGCAAGGTGTTTCGCAACACGGTATATTTGAGCACCAAAGTTACTGAAATTAGGCAGAACAAGAACCCCTTCCTTGTGAGTCCTTGAAATGCCATAAATCTAGGGGCGGGGGGGGGGGGCAGAGCAATAACTGTTCAAACACTTAATAGCCTCTTGCAAGGGGGCACTTTTGTTGAGAGCACTGTTAGCCTTCCTTCGATTATTTTTGTCCGATCAGAACTGTGTCTACGGTACGCTGGATCAGACAGAAAATACTGCATCTTTTGAGCACAGTGCTGTTTGTCCAACACAAACGCTGGATCGCCCTTGTCCACGGTAAGATAACAATATTAGGATCCACCCTGACTGAACGCAAAGTAGTTTTCCCACCTGCTGTAATATTACTTTTGAAATATCGTGTCCCACTCGGCGTAAGTCATGCTTCCTTCCTAACATCCTTGGCAACATCAGGAGATACATTAAAAATAGCCTGTTCGACAGAACTTATAAAATCAATAAATGGTAATTGCGTGATCGTCGGTGAAATTCTACACCTTTCACTAGCACGGATAAAGCTACGTCATCCTAAGCTTTTTTCATGCGACTGATCACAGAACTAGGAGATTTAGTATTACACGCCGAGGCACGCCAAATTTCGAATTTAGCCTAATGCTGGGAAACTACAAAACAGTCTGACTGTGACCAAGAATCAGTGTGTAGCCAATCCCAAGGAAATACCGAAATTATCGGCCACTGCGTTGTCCATAGTGAGAGGTAGCGCATGAAATTTGGTGTTCTCGCTACATTCTTGACACTGTGGATCTCGGAATACTGGATTCCATAACGAGTTCCGAAATGGAATATCCCATGCATCTAGCTCCAAAATCTGTTCATTGCCGTCGTGCGGCAATAATCACGTTGGACACCTTTTCACGCGAATCACTTGAGCATAGACGACAGCTCCGCCAATGCACTGCCCTTTATACCTTGTGTACGCGATACTACCGCCATCTATATGTCTGCTTATCGCTATGCAATGACCGTTACATGGTGTAACATACACTGCTGAGTGTAACAGACAAGTGTCAATTGACAGTACGGTATCTGATCAAAAGTATCCGGACACGCAGTAGTGGATACTAATGTGGGATGTGTCCATCTTTATGACGGCTTCAGCTCTGTTGGAGACACTTTCAGTGAGGTGTCCGAATATTAGTGGAGGTGTGTCAGCCCA
Organism: Schistocerca cancellata; assembly: GCF_023864275.1. Taxonomy (NCBI): domain Eukaryota; kingdom Metazoa; phylum Arthropoda; class Insecta; order Orthoptera; family Acrididae; genus Schistocerca; species Schistocerca cancellata. The sequence goes on along the minus strand of NC_064627.1, from coordinate 506,772,153 downwards.
TAGTTCCTCAAGAGCTGAAACCAAAGAGGGTAATGATGTTGGACGCTGAGATATGGAGCGAAGTCGACGTTCTCACTACAAAGGTAATACGTTGGGTTCAGGTCGGGACTCTGCACGTGCCGGTCTATTTCAGAAATGTTATTGGACGCAAAGCACTGCCTCACAGATGCTCCTTTATGACAGGGAGTATTATCATGCTGATAAAAACAACCATCATCTTCGGACTGTTCGTCTATTGTGAGCAGTATACACTACTGGCCATTAGAATTGCTACACCACGAAGATGACGTGCTACAGACGCGAAATTTAACCGACAGGAAGAAGATGCTGTGATATGCAAATGATTAGCTTTTCAGAGCATTCACACAAGGTTGGCGCAGGTGGCGACACCTACAACGTGCTGACATGAGGAAAGTTTCCAATCGATTTCTCATACACAAACAGCAGTTGCCCGGCGTTGCCTGGTGAAACGTTGTTGTGATGCCTCGTGTAAGGAGGAGAAATGCGTACCATCACGTTTCCGACTTTGATAAAGGTCGGATTGTAGCCTATCGCGATTGTGCTTTATCGTATCGCGACACTGCAGGGTCGCGTTGGCCGAGATCGAGATCCAATGACTGTTAGTAGAATATGGAATCGGTGGGTTCAGGAGGGTAATACGGAAAGCCGTGCTGGATCCCAACGGTCTCGTATCACTAGCAGTCGAGATGACAGGCATCTTATCCGCATGGCTGTAACGGATCGTGCAGCCACGTCTCGATCCCTGAGACAACAGATAGGGACGTTTGCAAGACAACAACCATCTGCACCAAGAGTTAGACGACGTTTGCAGCAGCATGGACTATCAGCTCGGAGACCTTGGCTGCAGTTACCCTTGACGCTGCTTCACAGACAGGAGCACCTGCGATGGTGTACTCAACGACGAACCTGGGTGCACGAATAGCAAAACGTCATTTTTTCGGATGAATCCAGGTTATGTTTACAGCATCATGATGGTCGCATCCGTGTTTGGCGACATCGCGGTTAACGCACATTGGAAGCGTGTATTCGTTATCGCAATACTGGCGTATCACCCGGCGTGATGGTATGGGGTTCCATTGGTTACACGTCTCGGTCACCCCTTGTTAGCATTGACGGCACTTTGAACACTGGACGTTACATTTCAGATGTCTTACGACCCGTGGCTATACCCTTCATTCGATCCCTGCGAAACCCTATATTTCAGCAGGATAATGCACGACCGCATGTTGCAGGTCCTGTACGGGCCTTTCTGGATACAGAAAATGTTCGACTGCTGCCCTGGCCAGCACATTCTCCTGATCTCTCAGCAACTGAAAACGTCTGGTCAATGGTGGCCGAGGAACTGGCTCGTCACAATACGCCAGTCACTACTCTTGATGAACTGTGGTATCGTATTGAAGCTGTATGGGCAGCTGTACCTGTACACGCCATCCAAGCTCTGTTTGACTCAATGCCCAGGGGTATCAAGGCCGCTATTACGGCCAGAGGTGGTTGTTCTGGGTACTGATTTCTCAGGATCTATGCACCCAATTTGCGTGAAAATGTAATCACATGTCAGTTCTAGTACAATATATTTGTCCAATGAATACCCGTTTATCATCTGCATTTCTTCTTGGTGTAGCAATTTTAATGGTCAGCAGTGTATAATGCTGTAAAATGTGTTCGTATCTTTCCGATTTAGCGTGTTGTAAGCGCAGCAAGGGGACCAATCCATAACCACGGAAAAAACCCTTATACTGTACCACCATCTCCTGTGCACTTCCTGTTGGCACTACACATGATGCCAGGTCATATTCTCCAGGCATTCACTAAACCCAAACCCTACCAACGGACAGTAATTGGGTATAGCGTGACTGATCACTCCAAACTACTTGTCTCTTGTCATCCTTTGTCCAGTGGCGCCGCTCTTTGAATCACCTCCCTGAGAATTGACTGAAGAATTGCGTAAATTATAAGGACCTGCTCGACCTTTGTACACCATCATTTTTTACCCCCTACGTACAGTTATGGTGCTAGCTACACTGCTGGTAGCACTTTGGAACTCATGAATCATTCCTTCCTCTGATCTGATGCAATTTTTTTGCAACTGTGCTACAAAGTGTTCAAGAGTTACTGTCCACGATTATAGTATTGGTTAAGCTGTAGTGTTTCCTTTACGTTTCCGCTTCACATTCACATCACCAACAGTCAACTTGGGCCTCCGTAGAAGGGTTGGGAAGGTCCTGACGGATTTTTTTTACTCAGGTGAGACTCAATGAGTAGTCCACCAAATTCACTGAGCACTTCTGACGGACCCTTTCTGCTGTTGCTCTTTCTCTACTGACAACTACATACTCCCCGCCTCTTTTTATACTGACGGGTCTATCTCTCGTGATATCTAATGGTCAATTACGTATTATATAGGCGTATTCGGAATCTTTGATCAGATAGTGTGCGCTGCAAAGGCACCTCACACAAGCAGAGTGAGTGAGGAAAATCTCGTTTCTTTTTCGGACCTTTTTGACTGCCGAACCGGAAAAGTCGTGATAGCGTGATGACAGATTGTGCCCTGGCAGGCGTTCGTGCGGGGCAGTAGGGCTGTGATCAGCTAATGGTGGCGGCGTGGGTGGGGCGCCGCACGCTAGGGCGTGGCCGGCCAGGCGGCCGGCGGAGCGCGGAGCGGGCGCGCCGCGCAGCCAGTGAGTGCCGAGTGCGAGCGCAGTGCCAGCATGTCCGGCGCCGCCTGCTCCGTCCCGGCGTGCGCGCAGGCCGGCTCGCAGGTAAACAGCGCTGCGCGCCCCGCCGACACGGCCACTGCTAACGTACACACACCGACAAGGGTGCTGCATCACCCCCATACGTTGTGCAGGTGTGTTGCTGTTGTGACTGTTCCTGTACCGATCGGAGGGTCACCCTTGGCGTTGTTTGTAAACATACACTTAGTGGGATGAGGCGAGACTGGGAAATTGGATTGAGGAGGGCGGAGTGCTGACTGCACGGACACTGTGCCAGGGTGGCGTACTGATTAGCACATCTGCCTAGAGAGCAGGAGACCTGGATTCGAATCCCAGCCGTGGTACAAATTTTCATTCGTCGCTTCAATGTGCATACATACATCATAGATGTTTGAGACGTGGAAAGGCCTTTGGAACCATATAGTTTCATTTGTTTAATACACAGTTACCATGAGCGCTGGTACTGACAGAATGCCGGGCTCGAATGGACTGCAGCATTTCAGTCGACGGTAAAATGGTTCAAATGGCTCTGAGCACTATGGGACTCAACTGCTGTGGTCATCAGTCCCCTAGAACTTAGAACTACTTAAACCTGACTAACCTAAGGACATCACACACACCCATGCCCGAGGCAGGATTCGAACCTGCGACCGCAGCAGCAGCGCGGCTCCGGACTGGAGCGCCTAGAACCGCACGGCCACCGCGGCCGGCTCGACGGTAAAGTACAAGTACGGACCCATTAGAGACGCCTGTGGAACAGTAGAGAGAAAATCCATCATCGCCTCGAGGGACAGTCTTGCTAATGATCGGATCAACATCACGCGTTACGTGCAGGTTTGTCAAACAGTGAAGTTGCTCGACATCTGCGCTAGCGTCAAAGCAATGTGGTGTGGACATGGAATCGGTGTGAGCACTTAACACCTCTAGGCTGTACATCGTCGACAGGTGCACAGGATGATTGATATCAACCGACATTTGAGTCAAATAATAATAATAATAATAATGGCGTGTGACGAGGGCCTCCCATCGGGTAGACCGCTCGCCTGGTGTAAGTCTTTCGATTTGACGCCACTTCGGCGACTTGCGCGTCGATGGGGATGAAACGATGATGATTAGGACAACACAAGACCCAGTCCCTGACCGGAGGAAATCTCCGACCCAGCCGGGATTCGAACCCGGGCCCTTAGGATTGACAGTCTGTCGCACTGACCACTTTTTTTTAAATCTCATTTTGTTCGTTTTTGTTCGTTGTATCTGCTCGGGGCGGACGTTGCAAGGCACCCGTTTCAGTTCGTCGTTGGTCCATTAACTCAGTTTTTTTTATTACAGAGGGCAGCTAATCCTCTGACCGAACACGCTGAGCTACCGTGTCGGCACCACTCAGCTACCGGGGGCGGACATTTGAGTCAAAGAAACAGTGGGCTATGTGCTGCAGAACTCAATTCGGTGTTCGAAAAGGCTGCAGGACGTCATGTGTCGTATCAAACTTTTAGGAGAATATTGTGTGATATAAATCTCCATTCCAGCTGAGCATAGCTATCATCAAGTGGTACACCACAGCACCATGGACTCCGTTACAGATGTGAAAGAAATCGTGCAGAATAGACGCCCCAGGATTGGCGTCAGGGGTTGTATACAGATGAAACTAGTATCTGTTTGCACTCTGAAAACAGCAGATAATGTGTCTGAAGACAATCCTGTAATATCGAACGCCTTGAACTCTGTTTTCCACAGGTCCAATAAGATGGCGGTGGGATGATATTCTGGGATGGCATTACATGGGGCCACTGCACACTCTCGTGGTTGTTGAGAGCAGTCTCACTTCTCTACAGTACACGGACGATATTCTGGAACCAATAGTGGTATCCTATCGCCAATATTTTGGTGACAGTTTCATGTTGATGGATGGTAACTCGCCTGCTCACCGTGCTGTTGTCGTGAACACGTTCCTTCAACAGGCTAGGATCACCAAAATGGAGCGGCCTACATGCTCCCCAACAGTCAACCATATCGAAAATGTGTGGAATCACTTGAAACGAACTGCATTCGGACTTCGACAGCGACCACGTACTCTGCGCCACTTAAGCACTATCGCCATTGGAGAGTGGGGCAGTTTTGACCAGGGCTGGATTGCTGGATTGAGGATATCACTGATGGTGTGCCACGATGCATCCGAGAAGGGGGCCTTCCTCAGGTGTTCCGCAAAAAAAAAAAAAAAAAAAAAAAAAAACCATGGGAATCAGATGACTTTTTTTGTCACACAATTTTTTAAATTATTTCATTATTTTTTCACTTTTAGTGATCTGAATACAATGGAAATGGCGCAGAGCCAAGTTTTGTTTTCCGTGCCACGAATTTCCAAATAGAGGGGTAATGAAAAATTTTTGTTGATGCGTGTATCTATAAACTCTGAACTTCCAGGATACCAAGCGCCTCGCTGTATTCGTTGCCGTCGTCAGTTCGTGCTGGGCTCGTAGCGCAGTAACGCTCTGCGTGCGCGACAGGTCGGGCCATTTCGCTGTCTCGAGCTGACTGTTCTTGTAGCCCAGAGTGGGAATTTTTCGATTGCTGCAGTTTTTTCATAAAACTCTCGCGCCGATTTCTTAAAGTGCTCGCGGAGAAGCGGCTTCTCAGCCATTTCGTGAATCGTTTTAATACACATTAAAAGGCACGGTTTTGTACTGTCTGCAGCATCCCTATTTTCCATTCTGCAGTGTTGCCCCATACACCGGTCGCATATTCCACATTTTAGAAAACCTGAGCCGTAGATAACATAGAAGAGAAGACGTGGAGTGTAACAGAGGGTAAAGTTCACATAGTCTTTCGAGTGCCTTTCCTCTGACCTGGAGAAAGTATTGGCGCCGCGACAGTTTCCTGTCCAACATGATGCCAAGATGCTCGGCTGAAAGGGACCATTCGACGGGATCTCCACGCACCACTTTTTTTTGTAAGCCTTTGGGCACCACCTTCTGAGTAACTACGATATTATACGTTTTTGAGGCTTTATATGAGAGTTGCCATTTCCTAGCTCACTCTGCGCAGTTATCAGTCGCAGTCGTAGGCGCGTCATGTCTGCATTGATGCTGCACGTAAACACAGCAATGTCGTCAGCGTATAAGGCAAGCTGCACCCGCTCGGTCTCAAGCAAGTCCGCCGTGTAGCACTCTTACAACAGCGGGTCGAGAACAGAGCCCTGGGAAACACTTCGTGAATGACTCGACGAGTGGAGACGCCGACCTCAGCCCTCACGTGAAATCTTTTTCCTTGTAGGTAACTCTGTAAGAACTTGACGTCTGACACCGGTGTCCCTTGTACAAGTCCCTCGTGTCACATAGAATCAAAAGCTCGTGAAACATCAAGGAAATACTCCAAATGTTCCATGATCTGTGTAGCGTCTTCTACTAGGCGTAGCAGCTGGTAAGTAGTGGCATGGGCACGTGGGAAGCCGCCGCTGCAGCTATTAAGGGCACCTCGCATGTCCAATAATATTGTCAAACCGTCAATATTTCGAGCGCCTGAGGGCGCTTATTCACATATCGCCAATACTAGAAATTTTGGCTAGCGGTATTGACACCATCAAAAATACTGTGTGTACTTCAGTACCTATTAAGCGTGTGAGGTCGACAACTGACGTTTTGAGAATATTGGCCTCTCAGATTTTGACAGAGCTATATGAACAATCCATATGGCATCTCTTCTCTCTCTTTACGTTTTCTGTTCGTCTTTGTGCATATCATTCCTCAGTTTCAATTTTTAAATTGGTCTTTTAACACAAAACATTTTTGATGGGCTAGGGTAGTGGTAGTCGTTGTATTTGCCACTTTAGGGTGGTTTCGATATGACATTGCTTTCTTTATTAATTTGAGAATATAGTAGGACTATTAGACGCTGAATTACACTTCCATGTAGAAAGAGGCTTGTACTTCGATAAGCTCATCATATATACGCAATGGGTAGATAGAGGTCTGCGAAATGCATGACACCCTGTTCCCTCCTCGCATTATTACAAAACGTAAAAAGTAATTTACGTTATTTACCTGAATACGTCGTTGCAGAACAGATACAATTACTTCACAGGTTTCAATAACAATTCTACCAATTGTATTTGCTGGTATTACAGCACTGAAGCTCTAGCATTCGAATGACATGCCTGTCACCAAAAATCTCAGAGCTGCTCCTAATCTCTCGTTGACTGTCGTTACATCTTTCATTAACATATTTTACTACTCCACATTATGTAGTGTAAACATCAATAAGATCATAGATCATAAGATGCGGGACTCATCTGAAAACAGTTTATGAATTCTTTCGGGTCCGTGATTATGATTTCAGTCTCTAAATTAACATAAGACAAGTCGCTCCTGTTTTCAAGTCATTTTCGGAGATCGTAAGTCAATCAGTCAAATTTATAACGAACTTGGTAGTATGAGCCCACTTATCAGTATAAGTTTGAACCCTACCTGGCCTACATACATGCATTGATTCGGTTGGTCTCCTGAGAGAAGCTGCCCCACAACTGTTTGCAGCTGGTCATTAATATCCTGAATACTAGCACTGGGACACAGTTGTCCGAACCGGTGCCACATATGTTCTGTCGGGGACAGATCTGAGTATCTTGCTGGCCACAGTAGAGTCTCATCGTCACACAAACAGTTCATAGACACACATGCCATGTATTGCCGAGCATTTCCCTGTTGAAAAATGGTACCACGATACCGTCGAATGAGAGATACCAAGTGAGTTCGCAGGATGTCCTTGAAGTGCCGTTGTGCTATCAGCGCTCCCTCAGTAACTATCAGCCGTGACCTGACGTCATACACGATAACTCCTCAAGTCATGACGCCAGGAGTAACATGTCAGTACTTCTGCAAAACACTCGAAGAATACCCAGGTTGGGGTCATACTCACCGACAGTGGCCATCCGACTTTGTGAAGAACCGCGATTCATCGCTGAACGCAATGTGACGCTGTCCATGCTTCCCAGTTGTACTGCTCCTCGGTGGTGGTGTGTCTGCTAAATTATATTTACTGCGCTAGCCAACAACACCTGCTAAAGCAACTACTATTTATCAGTGTGTCAAAACTGGGTGGGATGGCACTGATACACAGAGATGACAAGTGTATTAAAACGCGTAGCGACACCATAGAGATCCGCAACGCCGTGTACTATATCAGCTATCTGCAAATAGTTGTGAGGATGGAAAGTTTAACCAAATCCTTATCACTTGCACAATGGCTGCCGCCGAAGATGCAACTAGACCACCACTAGTACAAACGGGTTCTCGTTTTATCGGCTATGTTAGCTCCCGATTGAAAATTTTAGCTAACGCATCTGACTATCACAAGATTTTACAGGGTCGACCAGCAAGCTACCACCAAAAGTAATCTACTAGTCGATGGAATCAAGCAGAAAATTACAAGTCTGATTAGGTTGAGCTACTTAAGTCAATTAAACCCAACTCACTGCGATGTGCCACACTTCACAGCAACGTGATCGGAAACCTCGCTTACGTAACCCAACAATCCAACGCTGATACCTTGGATTTGTCTTTTTCCCAGCTTGAAAACTATCCAACGTGGATTTTAAGCGGTCCTTTTAATAGAACCCCACTGAAGCAATCAATCTAGACTAAACTTTCTTAACACCAGTTTCAGTTAGTTTAATCATCGTAAGAGCACGCCAGCGATATAATTTTACGTGTTGACTGAGCGTTGCTAGTCAGAGATTATTTATCCTATACAGTCACTGCACTGCAGTGCTATCCTTGCTTATTTCTTTTTACGAAAACACACAATGGATAATGCTATTTTCACTCTATCAATGATAATGGTTTATGCTACAGCCTTCATAGTTTATTAATTCCCCACAACTTAACTTTTCCACTTTTTATCTCTTAAACAGTCAGACAAAAACCTCTTTCATATACTTTAAGCCGAACTAACTCTCAGTGTGACTTTTACTTTCCCTTTAATATTCTTTGTCCTGCTTGTACTTTACCGTTTTGATTCACTGCGTAATCTTTAACCTTTTTATTTTTTGAGATTCAAGTATTCTGTTATCGTATTTTCAAGTTATGTTATATAGGGAGAAATGATAACACGAGACACCAATTTTTCCTTTATCATGCACAGGGCCTGAGCATCATTTTATTTAGTCATTTTCTTAATTTTCAATGTCTCCACAAAGTTTCGTCAGGCGTGAGTGCTGGTGGTAAACTACTTCCCCACTAAGCGGAAGCTAGTAAAAAAAAGAAACAAAAAACCTAAGCGTCACCGCCACTTTAAAGTATCATTAATATTCACGAAAATCAAAGTAAATCTCTCCCTCTTCAGGCGTTGACATACGCGGACCCTCTATACCAAATTTAAAACACTGAGCACTCACGATTTCAGAGAGACAATTATCGTGCTCTACTCAGTTAATAGGTCTTGTTTCTGTCAGTTTCGTCAGATGGAAAATTACTATTACACCAATTCGCGCGTGTCACAAAGTATCTGACACAGATTGGTTCTCCCGCTTACGTTAATCAAACTAGGACGTCTGTTCTCACAATAATTACACGACAATCACAGGCCGCACTTCAATCTGAGAGTTATTTCAGCCGGGGATTCTGTTACCTTAGGACTTCCCCACAGTTACAACCAATACAGTCGCACACTCACGCCAAAGCTTTAGCAAATCCTTATTACAGAAGCGGCAACGGCACATATACCTTTGTGCTTACCCTTATTAAACCAATCACTCTCAAAGTCTTCGCGTGAAGGTGATACCAAATACACACAATCAAGACTGAAAAGAACCTACCCTTAGCACTAGATACGGAACGTCGGATTGCAAGTAACTTCAAGGTTAGCTCGACCAAACTTCACACTATCACTAATCACATGAAAACGTGAGAAAAACCAATCTCTTAGCGTGTCTCACAACGAGTTACTCTTTTAAAGCAAACTCCAAATATCATCGCACATCCCACTACCAATTGCGAACAATAAACCTCGCGCAATAATTACATATAACTTCCCATATAGGCCATAACCCCATCACGAGTTCAAATAATAACTCTATAAGCCCAAACCCAACATTAAATCACTCGAGCGCCAACTCCAAATAGGCTTACACTTCCCAAGTGTCACGAACTGACTGACGTTACCCCGTGACCTCAATGGGTGACTAACTCCCCGATGTCTCAAACGTAACTCTTTACACGAGATCTCAACGGTAACTCCTCTTGAAACAAGGGACAAAACCAAGAACCAGAATTTTTGAACAAACAAACATGTCACGTTAATTGTCTCTTTTTCACAACTTTCATTGCTTTCGTTCCTCTTCAATAGCGGCCAGCTGCGCATCAGTCGATATCTTTGCCGCTCGCCACACTGCTGCTATGATATTAACAACCCCCTTTTATTTTATATCGAAATTGACACTTTGATAATAAGTTGAGGCGACTTACGTACGTAATGCCACATACGTATACCACTCACTCTATTTTTCAATTTTGGGGCATTACACAGTCTTGGTACCACACAAAACGCAACCATTTGTGTTGTGGTGCATTGGGTGATAATTCCCTTGTCCTGCTACTTCTAGTCTCTGACCAGTGGTTGAGGATTACAGACAATGTTACAGGAAGACGATTACTTATTCTCGGATGGCAGCCGCAAATATGAAGAGGTTACGATGTTACTGGTGCACAATAAAGTGATCCTCCATTGTGATGGTCATACTTTGTCAGCTGGAACCTTTCCGATGAGGCCGGCCGGAGTGGCCGTGCGGTTCTAGGCGCTGCACTCTTGAACCGAGCGACCGCTGCGGTCGCAGGTTCGAATCCTGCCTCGGGCATGAATGTGTGTGACGTCCTTTGGTCAGTTAGGTTTAATAAGTTCTAGGCGACTGATGACCTCAGAAGTTAAGTCGCATAGTGCTCAGAGACATTTGAACCTTTCCGATGAGAACACATGTCGTCACGTTCCCATGCAGTCCAAAATTAGATCACTGTCTGATCCGTGTGGCTCACAAATCTGCTTGTTGCACGATTCGATCAGCCGGCCGGATGGAGCTAGTCAGTGACTTCCTTGAAATACTTTCAGTACAGAACAGTACGTAGCATCTCCGTGTTCCTCACAGTGATCACTTAACATGTGATGTTGTTCACGTCCCTTATATACCATATCAGGCCTGATGTTGTTGTTGTTGTCTTCAGTACTGAGACTGGTTTCATGCAGCTCTCCATGCTACTCTATCCTGTGGAAGCTTCTTCATCTCCCAGTACCTACTGCAACCTACATCCTTCTGAATCTGCTTAGTGTATTCATCTCTTGGTCTCCCTCTACGATTTTTACCCTCCACCTTCGTGATCCCTTGATGCCTCAGAACATGTCCTACCAACCGGTCCCTTCTTCTTGTTAAGTTGTGCCACAAACTCCTCTTCTCCCCAATTCTATTCAATACCTCCTCATTAGTTATGTGATCTACCCATCTAATCTTCAGCATTCTTTTGTAGCACCACATTTCGAAAGCTTCTATTCTCTTCTTGTCCAAACTATTTATCGTCCATGTTTCACTTCCATACATGGCTACACTCCATACAAATACTTTCAGAAACGATTTCCTGACACTTAAATCTATACTCGCTGTTAACAAATTTCTCTTCTTCAGGAACGCTTTTCTTGCCATTACCAGTCTACATTTTATATCCTCTCTACTTCGACCATCATCAGTTATTTTACTCCCCAAGTAGCAAAACTCCTTTACTACTTTAAGTGTCTCATTTCCTAATCTAATTCCCTCAGCATCAACCGACTTAATTCGACTACATTCCATAATTCTTTTTTTGCTTTTGTTTATGTTCATCTTATATCCTCCTTTCAAGACACTGTCCATTCCGTTCAACTGCTCTTCCAAGTCCTTTGCTGTCTCTGACAGAATTACAATGTCATCGGCGAACCTCAACGTTTTTATTTCTTCTCCATGGACTTTAATACCTACTCCGTATTTTTGTTTTGTTTCCTTTACTGCTTGCTCAATATACAGATTGAATAACATCGGGGACAGGCTACAACCCTGTCTCACTCCCTTCTCAACCGCTGCTTCCCTTTCATGCCCCTCGACTCTTATAACTGCCATCTGGTTTCTGTACAAATTGTAAATAGCCTTTCGCTCCCTGTATTTTACCCCTGCCACCTTTAGAATTTGAAAGAGAGTATTCCAGTCAACATTGTCAAAAGCTTTCTCTAAGTCTACAAATGCTAGAAATGTAGGTTTGCCTTTCCTTAATCTATTTTCTAAGATAAGTCGTAGGGTCAGTATTGCCTCACGTGTTCCAACATTTCTGCGGAATCCAAACTGATCTTCGCCGAGGTAGGCTTCTACCAGTTTTTCCATTCGCCTGTAAAGAATTCGCGTTAGTATTTTGCAGCTGTGACTTATTAAACTGATAGTTCGGTAATTTTCACATCTGTCAACACCTGCTTTGTTTGGGATTGGAATTATTATATTCTTCTTGAAATCTGAGGGTATTTCGCCTGTCTCATACATCTTGCTCACCAGATGGTAGAGTTTTGTCAGGACTGGCTCTCCCAAGGCCGTCAGTAGTTCCAATGGAATGTTGTCTACTCCGGGGGCCTTGTTTCGACTCAGGTCTTTCAGTGCACTGTCAAATTCTTCACGCAGTATCGTATCTCCCGTTTCATCTGCATCTACATCCTCTTCCATTTCCATAATATTGTCCTCAAGTACATCGCCCTGGTATAGATCTTCTATATACTCCTTCAACCTTTCTGCTTTCCCTTCTTTGCCTAGAACTGGGTTCCATCTGAGCTCTTGATATTCATACAAATGGCTCTCTTTTCTCCAAAGGTCTCTTTAATTTTCCTGTAGGCTGTATCTATCTTATCCCTAGTGAGATAAGCCTCTACATCCTTACATTTGTCCTCTAGCCATGCCTGCTTAGCCATTTTGCACTTCCTGTCGATCTCATTTTTGAGACGTTTGTTTTCCTTTTTGCCTGCTTCATTTACTGTGTTTTTATATTTTCTCCTTTCATCAGTTAAATTCAATATTTCTTCTGTTACCCAAGGATTTCTACTAGCCCTCGTCTTTTTACCTATTTGATCCTCTGCTGCCTTCACTACTTCATTCCTCAGAGCTACCCATTCTTCTTCTACTGTATTTCTTTTCCCCATTCCTGTCAATTGTTCCCTTATGCTCTCCCTGAAACTCTACATCTACATCTACATGAGTACTCTGCAATTCACATTTAAGTGCTTGGCAGAGGGTTCGTCGAACCACAATCATACTATCTCTCTACCATTCCACTCCCGAACAGCGCGCGGGAAAAACGAACACCTAAACCTTTCTGTTCGAGCTCTGATTTCTCTTAATTTATTTTGATGATCATTCCTACCTATGTAGGTTGGGCTCAACAAAATATTTTCGCATTCGGAAGAGAAAGTTTGTGACTGAAATTTCGTAAATAGATCTCGCCGCGACGAAAAACATCTTTGCTCTAATGATTTCCATCCCAATTCGCGTATCATATCTGCCACACTCTCTCCCCTACTACGTGATAATACAAAACGAGCTGCCCTTTTTTCCACCCTCCGATGTCCTCCGTCAATCCCACCTGGTAAGGATCCCACACCGCGCAGCAATATTCTAACAGACGACGAACGAGTGCAGTGTAAGCTCTGTCTTTAGTGGACTTGTTGCATCTTCTAAGTGTCCTGCCAATGAAACGCAACCTTTGGCTCGCCTTCCCCACAATATTATCTATGTGGTCTTTCCAACTGAAGTTGTTCCTAATTTTAACACCCAGGTACTTAGTTGAATTGACAGCCTTGAGAATTGTACTATTTATCGAGTAATCGAATTCCAACGGATTTCTTTTGGAACTCATGTGGATCACCTCACACTTTTCGTTATTTAGCGTCAACTGCCACCTGCCACACCATACAGCAATCTTTTCTAAATCGCTTTGCAACTGAAACTGGTCTTCGGATGATCTTACTAGACGGTAAATTACAGCATCATCTGCGAACAGCCTAAGAGAACTGCTCAGATTGACACCCAGGTCTTTTATATAGATCAGGAACAGCAGAGGTCCCAGGACGCTTCCCTGGGGAACACCTGTACAACCTCTGGTTCTTTCAGTTTATCCAGGTCCCATCTCCTTAAATTCCCACCTTTTTGCAGTTTCTTCAGTTTTAATCTACAGTTCATAACCAATAGATTGTGGTCACAGTCCACATCTGCCCCTGGAAATGTCTTACTATTTAAAACCTGGTTCCTAAATCTCTGTCTTACCATTATATAATCTATCTGATACCTTCTAGTATCTCCAGGATTCTTCCGTGTATACAACCTTCTTTTATGATTCTTGAACCAAGTGTTAGCTGTGATTAAGTTATGCTCTGTGCAAAATTCTACCAGGCGGCTTCCTCTTTCATTTCTGTCCCCCAATCCATATTCACCCAGTATGTTTCCTTCTCTCCCTTTTCCTATTCTCGAATTCCAGTCACCCATGACTATTAAATTTTCGTCTCCCTTCACTACCTGAATAATTTCTTTTATCTCATCATACACTTCATGAATTTCTTCGTCATCTGCAGAGCTAGTTGGCATATAAACTTTTACTGCTGTAGTAGGCATGGGCTTCGTGTCTATCTTGGCCACAATAATGCGTTCACTATGCTGTTTGTAGTAGCTTACCCGCATTCCTATTTTTTATTCATCATTAAACCTACTCCTGCATTACCCCTATTTGATTTTGTATTTATAACCCTGTATTCACCTGACCAAAAGTCTTGTTCCTTCTGCCACCGAACTTCACTAATTCCCGCTATATCTAACTTCAACCTATCCATTTCCCTTTTTAAATTTTCTAACCTACCTGCCCGATTAAGGGATCTGACATTCCACACTCCGATTCGTAGAACGCCAGTTTTCTTTCTCCTGATAACGACATCCTCTTGAGTAGTCCCCGCCCGGAGATCCGAATGGGGGACTATTTTACCTCCGGAATATTTTACCCAAGAGGACGCCATCATCATTTAACCATACAGTAAAGTTGCATGCCCTCGGGAAAAATTACGGCTGTAGTTTCCCTTGCTTTCAGCCGTTCGCAGTACCAGCACAGCAAGGCCGCCTTGGTTAGTGTTGCAAGGCCAGATCAGTCAATCATCCAGGCTGTTGCCCCTGCAACTACTGAACAGGCTGCTGCCCCTCTTCAGGAACCACACGTTTGTCTGGCCTCTCAACAGATACCCCCCCAGTTGTGGTTGCACCTACGGTACGGTCATCTGTATCGCTGAGGCACGCAATCCTACCCACCAACGGCAAGGTCCATGGTTCATGGGGGTAGGCAGGCCTGATAGCAGCACTAAAAATGAACAGCATTAATACTCTCTGGTGGCCGTTCTGCATGTCACAGAGAATTGCTGCTCTAATTATACTGCCGCAAAAAATTTGTTCTGAAAAAACGACGTCGATTTAGATTCCATTACAGCATACGCCACCTTGTGTATAGTCGACGTACTGGTAATGGTTTCAGCGTGGACCACGAACAGATAGCGTAATGGCATAGCTACCAGAGCGCCATCTGTGTCTACTCTTTAATAAGTAATGCTCACAGCCAGGAGACCCAGTGTGTTGCAAACGTGCCTCAGACATGCACTTGCTTCCTATAGTCAACTGAGCGAGTTTGAAATGGGTGAGATTATTGACTTCCGAGTGGCGGGGTGGTCATTTCGGAGAATTGCCACACGAATTGGAAGTGCTGCTTCAGTTATGGAACGATGCTGGTTTCAGTGGTCACATGAACATTCCCACACCAGTAGACGAGATTATGGAAGTCCACGCAGCACAGGCGCCCGCCAGGGCCGTCGTATTGTAAGGGCAGCAGTAGCTGATCGTACAGCTGTGACAGCACAGGTAAGAGGGCTTGTGAGCCCAGACATGCAAACAGGAACTGTTGCGAACCGGTTTTTAGCAATGCGACTATGAGCTTGCACACCTCTAGCCCATCTTCCACTCACGCCACAGCATGGTTTGACTGGTGCCGTCAGAGGATCACTTGGAAGGTGGAACGGCGCGCGTGGGCTTTCAGCGATGAAAGTAGATTCTGTCTATATGCAGGTGGTGGTCGTTTGCGCGTACGATAAAGTCGTACAGAGCGCTGTCCCGTAGAGAGCATTCGCCCAACGCACATTGACCCCCACCCCAGAAATTACGGTCTGGGATGCGATTAGCCACAACTCTCGTTCACGTTTGGTGTTTCTGGAGAGAACGCTGAACAACTCTTGGTGTGTGCAAAATTTTGTTGGACTCTCTCTCTTGCCGTTCCTGCAACAGGAAGTTGATGTGTTGTTCCAACGGGTAATATTCGCCCACACACTAACCATTAATCTCAATAATATGTTCTGCAAGACATGCGGGACTTCCCTGGCCAACGTGATCTCCAGACTTGTCTTCAAGCGAGCACGTGTGGAATCTGATCGGACGAGCAGTGCCTCACGCAACTTGTCAACCAACAACTCTTAAGAACTACGTGAACATGTCGAGTAGGCGTAAAATAACGTATCCCAGGGCAGTATTCGCCATCTGTACGAACGACTAGATGCCAGAATCCGAGGCTGCATTGCCATCCGTGGAGGCTACACCACGTACTAATGTGGGTGTTTCGGCATGTACCTCAGAACCGCTTGTGTTATTGACTTGTCAATGTAATCACACCATGTACTCCATATGGACTATTGCAACAATATTTCTTGACCGAATTGAAAACCTCTAAGAGGGTGTAATATTTTTTTTTTTCGGCAGTGTGTTTACATGCCCGCCTGTGGATTGTACATGTACCGAGTTATACTGACAGTGGATATTGTCTTCTGGGATCATCACTTTTTTGTCAGGCAGTGCAATTTCCGAAATTCACGTGTTCTTTAACCGCATGACGTTGAATTTAATTCATTACCTTTACGTGTTGGGCTAACCAAGATAGACTCGAAACAACATACACACATCAAAAAAAGTTTTGCATCATCCCAGTTCCCAGAACTCCTGAAGATACACGTTGACTGTGGATGTTGTATCACAGAGACAGTCCCTTCGACTGTTCAGAGATATCACTAAACCCGCCCAAATACGTTAATAACCATGCATGAGCAGCACCTATTAGACGGAGGGGGTCCGACAGCCGACCAGTTCCAGTCATTCCACAAGGAATTTAGGTACACAGCTCGTGTTGTCTGTAGTTCAACCATGCCTAGACTGTCAATACCGCGGTTCCATCGCGTCCGCATTGTTACTTTGTGCCAGGAAGGGCTCTCAACAAGGGAAGTGTCCAGGCGTCTCGGAGTGAACCAAAGCGATGTTGTTCGGACATGGAGGAGATACAGAGAAACATGAACTGTCGATGACATGCTTCGCTCCGGCCACCCAAAGGCTACTACTGAAATGGATGACCGCTACCTACGGATCATGGTTCGGAAGAACCCTGACAGCAACGCCACCATGTTGAGTAATGCTTTTCGTGTAGCTACAGGGCGCGATAACAACAGTGAAGTCACTAATGACAGTGGCACTAAAGCAGATTTATTAAACTCGGTTTTCCGAAACTCAAAACAAGATGAGAAACATGGAAGTAGATAACCTCGGTGTAGCAAAGCAACTTAAATCACTTAATAAAGGCAGGGCTTTCGGTCCAGATTGTATACCAGTCAGGATCCTCTCAGAGTATGCTGATTCAATAGCTCCATATTTAGGAATTATGTACAACCACTCGCTCACACAAATATCCGTACCTAAAGACTGGAAAGTTGCTCAAGTCACGCCAATACCCAAAAAGGGAAGTAGGAGTAATCCATTGAATTACAGGCCCATATCACTAACGTCGATTTGCAGTAGGGTTTTGGAACATATACTGTACTCGAACATTATGAAGTACCTCGAAGAAAACGGTTTATTGATACGTAATCAGCACGGATTCAGAAAATATCGTTCTTGCGATGCACAACTAACCCTTTATACTCATAAAATAATGAGTGCTATCGACAGGGGATGTCAAATTGATTCCATATTTTTAGATTTGCAGAAGGCTTTCGACACCGTTCCTCACAAGCGTCTTCAAACCAAAATGCGTGCCTATGGAATATCGCCTCTGTTGTGCGACTGGATTCGTCATTTCCTGTTAGAAAGGTTAAAGTTCGTAGTAATAGACGGAAAGTCATCGAGTAAAACAGAAATAATATCCGGCGTTCCCCAAGGAAGTGTTTATAGGCCCTCTGTTGTTCCTGATCTATATTAACGACATGGGAGACAAACTCAGTGGCCGTCTTAGACTGCTTGCAGATGATGCTGTCATTTACAGTCTTGTAAAGTCATCAGGTGACCAGAACTAATTACAAAATGATTTAGATAAGATATCTGTATGGTGCGAAAAGTGGCAGTTGACTTAGAGATTACACTTACTAATACCCTAAATTGGAACGATCCCATAGATAATGTTGTGGGTAAAGCCAAGCAAAGTTTGCGATTCATTGGCAGACCACTTACAAGGTGCAACAGGTCTACTAAACAGACTGCTTAAACCACGCTTGTCCGCCGTATTCTGGAGTATTGCTGTACGGTGTGGGATCCGCATCAGATGGGACTGACGGATGACATAGTGCAAAGAAGGTCAGCTTCTTTTTTATTATCGCTAGGGGTGATAGTGCCACAGACATGATACGTGAATTGGAGTGGCTGTCATTAAAACAAAGGCGTTTTTCGTTGCGACGGGATTTTCTCATGAAATTTCAATCACCAGTTTTCTCTTCCGATTGCGAAAACATTCTGTTGGCACCCACCTGCACAGGGAGAAATGATCATCACGATAAAATAAGAGAAATCAGGGTTCGCACAGAAAAATTTAAGTGCTCGAGAGTGGCACGGTAGAGAGACAGCTTGAAAGTGGTTCATTGAACCCCCTGCTAGGCACTTTATTGTGAATAGCAGAGTGATCACATAGATGCAGATGTCGTGTTATGACTCAAACTGTGCGAAATAGGCTGCACGATGAGCATGGCGAGGTCAATCTTTGCAACCAAGACACCATGCAGTTCGGTACAGATGGGCCCAACAACATGGCGTATGGACCGCTCAGGATTGGCGTTAGGTTCTCTTCACTGATGAGTGTCGCATATGCCTTCAATCAGACAATCGTCGGAGACGTATTTGGAGGCAACCCGGTCAGGTTGAACGCCTTAGACACACTGTCCAGCGAATGCAGCAAGGTGGAGGTTCCCTGCTGTTTTGGGATGGCATTATATGGGGCCGACGTACGCCGCTGGTGGTAATGGAAGGCGCCGTAACGGCTTTACGATACGTGAATGCCATCCTCCGACCGATAGTGCAACCATATCGGCAGCATATTGGCGAGGCATTCATCTTCATGGCCGACAGTTCGTGCACCCATTGTGCATATCACGTGAATGACTTCCTTCAGGATAACGACATCGCTCGACTAGAGTGGCCAGCATGTTCTCCAGACATGAACCCTATCGAAGATGCCTGAGATTGACTGAAAAGAGCTGTTTATGGACGACGTGACCCATCAACTATTCTGAGGGATCTACGCCGAATCGTCATTGAGGAGTGGGATAATCTGGAACAACAGTGCCTTGATGAACTTGTGGATAGTATGCCACGAAGAATACAGGCATGCAACAATGAAAGAGGACGTTTTATTGGGTATTAGAGGTACCGGTGCGTACAGCAATCCCGACCACCATCTCTGAAGGTCTCGCTGTATGGTTGTAGAACATGCAACGCGTGGTTTTCATGAGCAATAAAAAGGGCGGAAATGATGTTTATGTTGATCTCTATTCCAATTTTCTGTACACGTTCCGGAACTCTCGGAACCGAGGCGAAGTAAAACTTTTTTTGATGTGTGTATTTTCATGGTAAAGTAACGAAGGAAAGAAAGAGCGGGGTGGCATTGTTGGCTGAGTGATTCGGAGTGACAGTTTCACCTGCGTAGTCGCAAAATCCCATTTCTTCGCCGGGTGTGGAGCTGCGTGTTAAGTGTACTTCTTGAGTGTAGGTGACTATTATAGGCGTGTGCATTGTGTTGTGCCACGTTCGTGTTCTGTGATGATGAGAGAATGGAGAGACTTAAACCAGGTGCCTGCTTCTCTGGATAGCACCTAGGGGGTTCTGAACTTAAAGTAAATATTCGATGAACACAGGTCCGCACTCTACTGTAGAGAAAACTGGACTTCAATCTGTTGCATCGGTGCAGAGTCTAGCGATCAGGAAATTTTTCACCACCACCTCTCGTGTCTCACCGCCCACTTACTGGCGGTGAACGTCTCTTACGCTACCAGAATTCGAGCCGGGCTACATGCGAGTGGAGTGCCGCTGCACATGCGTGAGCATTAGCGACCTTCGCTTACGGAGGTGGGTTTAACGAAGGTATAAATTTTGACATCATAGTCTTGGAAAGCAGTGACCTGATGCTATATTTAAGGTAAAATGAACAGTCAGATGGCAATAATATTTCTTTATTGACCGGTTTCACCTTATGTACAAGCCACCTTCAGAGTTTTTGGCCCTGCAAAGGTAGGAACAGTAAAGTTACAAACTGTGCTATTACATATGGCTTTAAAATAAGATACATAAAAGCTATAGTATAAAATTAGAGACAGTACTATTGTATATGTAGTTAAAAATAGAGAAAGGTTGTGCCATGATAACGTCCACACAGAGCTGCCGCTCTGCACTATGGCACTTTGACAACAGCAGCTGCTCTTGTGGTTTATGTCTCATCATATTTGGTCTCAATAATAATGCTGGAAAATACTAAGTACCTTTCCTACTGCGTTTATTCATTTTGTCGTAGGCAAAAATGATATCGATCTGAATCGATACCTTGATCGTAGTCGGCGTCTGTAGGCGTACTTCTCTGGTTTCTCGACTGCCACTTGGGCCGTTACGTTACCATGACAACAGCTTCCTTTCTCAGTACACACTTCTATTATGTCATGGCGGCCATCTCAACCTTCACGTTATCTAGGCCCAAGGCGCAGTTTTGAATTCCTACCAGAGGGCATAGACTAGTAAATATACACGGCGTGTATATATTTTAATGGTTGTATCATTTAATGTATTTTTACCTCTAATTATCTCTTTATGTAATATCTATGTGCGTATAATTACCACTCTCCTGTTTATTCGATTAATTAAACATTATTATGAAGGATGTATTTGTCTTTCACACCAGTGTCAGTAGATTACACTGCTTCTTCTGTTGTTTTGTAAGTTTGTTTATTTCAACATAAATGACTACTTGCCGTATGCTTGATAATATTTTAACATCTTATGTACTCGTACGTGGCTACACGAACTTCTTGTGCAAACTGCGTACAGCTCTTGTGAAGCGTTTGCCATTGGCTAGTGATGACGTAACCCATAATCGGCGCGCGAACTGCACACAACGTAACCCTGGCTCCACAGCCATCAGGCCCCCCTTCGGGGGGAATCGAAATTTAATAAAGGAAAAAAAAGCCCTCAGTCAGTGTACGATCGTGGTATCACAAGAAGCCCGATGACGCGCCAGTACCAGCCATAGGGGTAAACGCTATAACCTTTCTCTGTTTTTTAAGTCCATATACAATACTACTGTCTGTAATTTAATGCTACAGCTTTTCTGTATCTTATTTGAAGGCCATGTGTAATAGCACAGTTTGTAACTTTGCTGTTCCTACCCTTGCAGGGCCAAAATTCTGATGGTGGCATGTACATAAGCCGAAATCGGTTAATAAAGAAATATCATTGCAATCTCATTTTAAATTTAACGACGGTAATTTGGCAGATATGCGGCTTTGCGACACGAAAACTTTCACTGTGGGTCCTGGTAACGAAGGAGATGGGCCGGAGAGAGTGAGTCTCCGTAATGCTCCTACAGCGGGTGTTTTGGTTGGACAGGGCTGCGGCGACGCCGCTGAGGCGGCCGCGTCGACGACGACGACGGCTGTGACGCCGACGGACGAGTGGCTGGAGCAGGAGGTGGCCGCCGGATTCCGCGTCTGGCAGATCATCTTCATGGCCATCGCGGGCGTCCTCGCGTGCGGTGAGTCTGCATGCTGCGCGAACACTCTCCTCACCTCGGCCACCCATTCTACCCGCCTGTCCTAATTCGCTGAGTGACAAGACGTGAAACACGTCTCCGATCTCTGTCTGCTAGGATCTTTCTGCGATCATTGTTCTTACGCCGTGTTATATGGCTCCGAGTGGTAGACGTGTTGGACAGTCCGTACTTATACACCAACAAATCGGACAACTTCATTTACAACGTGTTCATGGTGACGTTCAAATATGATAGATGCTTTCTGCCACGGTCTCACGTCTCCACGTCCAACTATCTTAATACATGACGTACTAATGTCGGCGTTTGAGCACGTATCGATAACAGGTACCTCAAAACCGCTTCCATACAACCGGCAGTTACATATATATTACTTCACTTTCGAGATTTACTTTAGCATGACAACTTATTACCAGATCTACAATCCTCCAAAGAGGCCAGTATCCCGTTTTAAAAGGGCGATTAATGAACTTATTTGTCTTCCAGAAATTCCGCAACGAAACATTCAAAAATAATTGTGTCTCACTCCTAAATATTAATCCCTGCTCTCGGTGCAACACTTCATACAGCTCTGCCTCCCTTCGTCAAGCAAATGCAATCACTCTCACGTAAGACAACCAAATGCATTAATAGCAACAATTCTTCGAGTTAAACTAATAACGGTCAAAAGCACACCAGCACACAAATACCGCTGCAGTGACAGACTTGCATAAACAAAAGAAAATAACGTTAAAACACCAGCAAGACACACACCTAGCGGCTGTCAAACTTTAGCGTGTAACAACACGTAAACAACTCATCTGACTGGCTAAAAGATACGTAATACGGTTGATCACCGGTGGAAATGTAACGAAACTAGCTAACATTGGAGGAGAAAACGGAAAATATGAAAACACACACTGTTTGTTACAGTAGCAATAATTATCCACTCGGTAATTTGAGATAAATTTATATGGTCTCAGTTCAAATAACTATAAAAAGTTTAAAATAGCAATTTAAAAACTTTTGATCGTCTCTGAGCAATAGGAGGCGTGAACGTCAGTGAAACATAAAAATTTTGCTTTAAGCGTCCGCAACAATGTTTTGACTGTATTGAAGCCGCCTGGCACGAATTCCTTTCCTGTGACTCTCTTCCTCTCACAGTAACACTTGCATCTCAATTATTTTTTGCATATATTCCAATCACTAACTTCCACTACGGTTTTACGTTCTACAACTCCCTCTATTGCCATGCTGGTTAGTCCCCGATGTCTGAACACATGTCCCATCATCACGGGCGCCCATGACCAGAAACAGACAGGAAGAAAATACAGTGTAGTTAAGTGCTTCTCTTTCAAGAAAATGACTTAAAAGTCGATATTACGTAGATTTTTAACAGTATCCGAACTGGAACTTCTTTTTGGCTTCTTATAAGTTGCCATATGTCTTCCAAAATATTAAAAACACTCCATACCCTCAGGTTCTAGTAGTCCGCTGCTATAAAATATCGTCTGGCCGCCCTTAAAGAGTATCACCGTGTCCCTTCTTCTTGTCAATGAATTCCAAAAGTTTCCTCCTCGCCGAATCTACGGCGAACCTTCACACATCAAGCGCTTGATTCTCTTCTTTCTCGGTTTTCCCGCACTCCATGATTCACTACCGTATAATTCTATGCTCGACAAGTGCATTCTTGGAAATTTCTTCCTCAAATTATGGCCAATGTTTGGTACCAGTAGACTTCTTTTTGCGAGGAATGTCCTCTTTGCCTGTACTAGTCTGCTTCTTATATCCTCCCTGCTCAATAGATTCTGCATTTCTTACTCCCTTGCACCGAGGGTATCGTTGCCATATGCGAATTTTATCGCTGATATCCTTTCACTTTGAATTTTGTTCCCACTCCTGAACCTTGCCTTTATTTCCGTCACTGCTTCGTGTCTGGTCTTCCATTCTTATTTTTACTTCTTGTTTCTTGTTTACATTGTACTAGTCGGTTTTCTCCATAGCTTATACCTACTTTCTGAGAACATCGAATATCTTGGACCATTTTACATTGTCGGACGCTTGTTCTAGGTCGACAAACCCTATGAACGTGTTTTAATATTTTTAAGTGTTGCTTTCATCATCAAGCGCAACGTCAGAACTGCCTCTCTAATGGCTTCACCTTTTTTTAAAAATTCAGACAGACATCTAATAAATCTTCAGTTTTATATTCCATTCTTCTGTATATGATTCTTGTCGGCAACTTCGACGAATGAGCGGTTAAGCTGACTGTGCGATAGTTCACGTACTTACATGCCATTGCATTTTCGGGATCGTGAGGATAATATTTTTCTGAAAATCTGATTGAATTTCCTCAGACTCACAGATTCTTTAAACCAATTTCAATAGAGGTTTGTTTTCCATTTCCTTAAATGATTTCAGAAATTACGAAGGAATATTATCTATGTCTTCTGCCTTACTTTATCGCAAATCGTCCAAAACTCTATTAAACCCTGAGCCTAATATTGGATTCCCTGCCTCTTCTATTTCGATTTCGCATTCTTCTTCTACCATGTCTTTAGACAGTTCCTTCCGTCGCAGAGACTTTCCGCCTAACTGCGTTTAACAGTGTAATTCCTGTTGCACTTCGCTTTTAATTTCACTGAAGATTGCTTTGACTTCTCTGTCTGCTGAATAAGTCCTTCCGACGACCATTCCTTTTAGATTTACTCGCATTTTTCCTTCAGCCGTTCCATGTTGGCTTCTCTGCAAGTCCTGTTCATTGCATTCCTAAGTGACATATCTCTGTATTTCTGTATTTAATTGAACATTTTTTTATTTCCTTCTTTGGTCCATCAAGTGAAGTATTCTTTCTGTTATCCGACGTTACTTCGCAGTTATCTTCCTAGTACGTACTGTATATTTATGTGTCGTTCTTCTGGGATTACACTTTAGACTCGTCCAGTCCTCTCCAACTGAACTACCTTGTCTCCTACATCCTGAACTAGCTCTTGACATTCTTCACACTATTTCAGTATTTATTTTAAGACCTCCGTAAGTCCTACATATTTCATAAATTAAAAATAAAATTTCAGTTTTCTCAACAAATCATCTGGCTGCTTCTTAAGTGTGTCTCTGGAGTCGAATTCAGTATTATTCAGCAAACAAATTTTAATATTTTAAGATTGTGTTACGTGGCGTGTGATTACTGATTTGGATCATCTATCTGTCGTTGTTACGTGAGAATGAGGTGGTATAAATATTATCTTGTAAATTGAATATTATTTCTAATATACTGCAGTTTTCTTGTAATAATTGGAGAATTTTACACATTAATTATCTCAGTTGTAGACAGAAAGTTAATTTACTTTGTTTGAGCTTCGTCAAAGTTATTCTCCCGCTTCAACCCGTGGAAAAACTTTACCCACGAAGAGGGTTCATTGAGTAGACATCGTGCCATTTTCAACAGAGAATGTTTGCTCGGGAAATCTGCTGATGCTGACTTAATGTTTCCATAGAAGTGACTGGTTAATTTCTAAGAATTTTGCTCTAGGTCAGTGGTGCCCTGCTGTACGCTACCCCACGGCTTTCCCTGTTGCAGTGGTGATGCTGTGCTGCTGCATCCGGTTTCGGATCCCGCGCACCAAGCAGGAGATCGAGGCGGACTACGTGCGGAAGAAGCTCACCCGCGAGTTCCAGAAGAAGCTGCACATCATCCACAACACCGAGATGGACAACATGGATCTCAGACGCGGTACGAGGTTCGAATCTCGCTCGACAACCACGCGAGAATTCACACTCCTTGTAGAAGCGACAGCACTGTGTATGTGTGTGTGTGTGTGTGTGTGTGTGTGTGTGTGTGTGTGTAAACCATCACTTCTTTTGTCTTGATTATTTTCTTCTAATAAAGAATTAGGTGAAGTATTCTAAGCCGCGGCCTATTTCTTCTAACGCCTTTTCCTGCTTCATTTCACACCATTAATGTAAGTAAGGTTTGGTACGTAACTTTTTATCAACAACGACTTCAAGCATTAGGCTTTCACATCTGTTACGACCTAACTGACTGCTCTTCGCGTGTCAGTCTTCTCGTTGGGCGCTCTTTCTGTAAAGCCGTCCGTGGTGCTTGAGCGGTTCTAGGCACTCCAGTCCGGAACCGCGCTGCTGCTACGGTCGCAGGTTCGAATCCTGCCTCGGACATAGATCAGTGTGATGTCCTTAGGTTTAAGTAGTTCCAAGTCTAGGGGACTGATGACGTCAGATGTTGAGTCCCACAGTGTTCAGAGCCATTTGAACCATTTGAACCTCCAAATCTTATGTCGCAAAAATTCATCATTCATCCTATTACACATTAAAACTTCGGTTTCAAGATTAATTCATTTAGGTTGCAGATGCTGATTGCCTTTGTATACCCCTCAATTTCACATCCACACCTAAACGAAGACGTCCTATATTCGAGACCAGGTGCCTACCTTCATTCTTGATAACAGACGCCCACCATTATTCCTCATATTTGGCGCTGGTACATCCATCATCTTATTAAGGTAGTTGTTTGTTATCTCAGATTCTGTTAAACTTTATTGTTTTATGTTTTCTTCTTTAAAGATTGGGAGTGTACAATGTAGTGGTGGGGCAACCGACTGGTTTCAACAACTGACTGGCTAGTCCGTTAACTTTCCGTTCAGTCGGTTTTCTCAGTCGAATGAAACAACTGAATGAAACTACTATCCGCGGCCATGTCAGCTATTTGAATGTCTTCTCTGAGACATTCAATGTGAGACAACCAAGACAATTCTCTGACAGTTACGCAGTCATATGGATGTCCTGACTCAGTTTCTGGGTTTGAGTGATTTTATTTACATACTTTTTCAACCTTCTAGCTTACAATGAAGCATGAATAGGATTGCCAATATTTTAGAGACAAATAATGTATCTTATGTCAGAGAGAGGTGAATAAAAAGCGTATATTTAAAACCGAAGCACAATGTTTTTCGTACTACTGGCATTAAATGTAGGTTTTGGTTGCTTTCATATGGTTAATAACTGGAACTACTTTACAAATTTATGTTTAAATAAATGAACAATTGTTTTCTTATTTAAACTTATTGAGGCCCTGTCTGTCTCTTCCCAATGGTTTGCACCCATCACTCATAATTCTCTTTTTGCGGTGCCGTGAACAGAATGCATATAAAATTTTTGGTAACCTTCTTGGGAAACAGCGATCTTAAGCTATATGAAATCAATGACAAAAACACTCTAGATCGAAATGGCTATTTTATTAAAATATCCGGTTTCGGCTTAATCTTAGCCCGTTTTCAGAAAAGCACCATCAGCTGAAGTTGACGATGTATAGAACAGTCAGTAGACCTCAGTCGCTGAAACTCCTCAAACAAACGAGCAATTTCGGCGACAGAGGTCTACTCAACTTCAGCCGATGGTGCTTTTTTGAAGATTGCCTAAGACTCGACCGCAACCGGCCATTTTAATAAAATAACCATGGCGATCTAGACTGGTTTTTCGTGATTTTTTTGAAAGCGTATAAGATACAACCTTTTTTTAATTGTTTGGTGGTTTAATCACCTGCCTTTTAAGCATATAATATCATTTGTCAGATGTATTATTTTGGGAGAAATATTTGTCATTGAAACTTCCTGGCAGATTAAAACAGTGTGCCGGACCGACACTCGAACTCGGGACCTTTGCCTTTCGCCGGAAAGCTGCCCTCTGTAATAAAAAAAAAACTGAGTTAATAGATCAACAACGAACTTAAAAGGGTGTCTTACGACGTCCGCCCCGATCAGATACAACGAACGACAACGAACAAAATGAAATTAAAAAAAAAAAAGTTGGTAGAGCACTTGCCCGCGAAAGGCAAAGGTCCCGAGTTCGAGTCTCGGTCCGGCACACAGTGTTAATCTGCCAGGAAGTTTCATATCAGCGCACACTCCGCTCCAGAGTGAAAATCTCATTGTGGAATAATTATCATTATTCTTTAAATTTCTTTGAATTCCTTTAATTACTATAGATTGTGTATATTTTACACTGAGTATATTGCTGTAAGCATGTTATACTAGATTTAGAAAAATAAAAATCACAATATTTAGGTAAACATGCACACAGTTTACATTTGTATGTGGTAAATACAACAATAGTTAAGCATTAAAATGAGGCAGGTTTTTAATTATGAGTGCTAGCAGCAATGGCCATGGAGAGGGGTTTGAAGAGGGACGGAAAGATGAATGTGATAACTCAGAGTTAAACAATATAAGAGTGAAGAAGGCACCGTGACTCATAGAGAATGGAAAAGAAAGTGAAGCATATCTGAGAGAAGATAGAAACATTGGCTTTATTTTTTGACAAAGGGAAAGCTAGTCATATGCGTCGATCTTGGAAACGATATGAGGATGATATGAGAAATTTCCTCAGTCTTTTCGTAAAAGTAGCAGGGCTTCGAACTGTGCGAAGAGTGCAGGGCGGTTTGTTCCAGAGGCGGATAGCAGCGACAGCAAAGAAGTTTGCCAATGTTCTTGTTGCACTGATAAGACACTAAATAGGTGAGACCTTGTGTTTACGTTATGATTGCACGAAAGATGTTGAATCCCTTAGTGTGAGGTGAGGTACTGGGTGTGGTTCGCACTGTGGAGCCGGTGAAGTAGACGCAGCGAGTGACAGCCCTGTAACTTGTCTGGCTGCAACCACCCTAACTGGGCATATGTAGCACTGACATTGTCGTATCGACGAATGCTGCAGATGTAGCGCACACAAGCCTTCGTGGTTAGCTCTAACCATCTTGTGTTTTCACTACTTGCACCACGCTGAATTACATCACAACAGTGGAAGTTCGGTAGAACTAGTGATTTTACTGTGTAAATACAGTAGGGGAGAGTGGAGCAAGACAGGGTACCCAAGCACTTCACAACTTTTTGTAGGCTTACAAAATGCTCAATAAAAATACCAGTTATTCCACCTTAAACTTCAGTATTTGTAGAGTTTATAAAAAAAATTATGACCAACAAATGTTAGTATTTCCTAGAAAAAAATATTTTTTTCACGGTTTACCAAGAACCCCATCTTACCCTATAGTAATGGCAAGATGGGATATGCAGGTGGGGGCTGATGGGCTGCCTCAATACTGTGTATGGCAAAGGTTTACAGATTTATAAAAGATTTATTTTAATATCTAATAAAAATACAGTAAGTAAACATTATATGATGTTAAAGTTCAGAAACTATTAACTTTAAAATGTTAAATTTAAACATAAATTACTAAAGATAACTCCAATAACTAAATACAAATCATCTTTTTAACATTGTATTCTGAAGAAATTATGTAAATAGGCTATTAACTTAACCCTTTGTTTCCTGACATAAGAAAAAATGTGCTTTTTAACATTTTCTTTGCAGAATTTATGCTATTGTGGCTTCAAATGACGGTAGGATTTTTTGTAAAATTTTATTTTATTTTTCACAACTTTTTTCTCTCCTGGTACTCAGAAGTACCGTCAGACTCCATGGAGAGAATCACAACTTGCGCAGAAAAATGCTCCAATTTTTATAAGTTGTACTTTATTCCACATAAATATTAAATATTTTAACATTAGAAAATTAATTAACAGAAATATGATATTTCTGAATTTTTTTTAAATTTCACATAGATTTAATCTAGAGCAACTTCACAATACATAGTAACATAGCTATACATTTTTGACAGTATATACGTATCACATATTTAGTGATACCTCATGAAATTGTAGAAAACAGTTATTTTTCTCATTGCAGCACAAATACACTTTACATGTACCACATTGTGAATGTGCTCTCGACTGAATTTTATTTTTCGCACAAATTTCGCATCGTCCTCTTTTACAACTGAACACTATAAAATGGTTGCCTCTGTTGCCAAGACGTACATCCTTCGGAACAGAAAAGTTATCCTTCCTTCTCTTTGGGAGAGTTATTTCATCTTTAACAGAGTTTCTCTTTTTGAGATTTGGCACTTGCTGTTCATTCATTAGCCCTAGTGCCACAGCACGCCTGAATTCCAGCAGTGGCAGTGCCCCATGTAGATCACTGAAAATGACGTAAGCATTGACAAAAGCAATTTCTATTGCTCCCCAGAAGAGACGGTGCCACCATTTCTTTGATCGCTTGTCAAGACCATAAGTTGAACGTAATCTGTCTGCATGATCCACACCACCCATGTTTTTATTGTAATCACATACAATAACTGGACGTGGTATAGTCATACTAGTTCCATCTTTCTGTTTTCTTGTCACTACGCTCTGTTCAGTGCCATGGAAGTTTGACGCAAAATACACTACTTTATTTTCCTTCCATTTAAATACTGTTAGGTCTAAAGATGACTCTGTGATTTGATTTAGACATTTTTCTTTAGGTAAATTGCCTGGCAAATCTTTCCTGTTTGTTCTAATTGCTCCACAGGCAAATGTATTTATCGATTTCTATGTGAGAAAAAGTGGACAGAACAACTAGTGAGAGGTAACGCATTGTTGCTACAATTAAGTGTTCACACAACCTGACGGTACTAATAAGTCCGCCTTATATTTTCCACTTTATCTCATTCACATGTAACGTAATGCTTCAAACTATTATGAAAAAACAAAGAAGATAAGTACGTACAATGGAAAACTCAACGGAAGTTTCAATAAATTGCGCACAAATTCAGGCAACACCATGGAAACAAGCACATACAATCTTCTGTTTTCACAGCAGCGCGCGAAAAACAATTTCAAGCTCTGACCGCCAGAGAGGTCTATGTATTGCACAATAACATCTATGAAACAGTAGAGCAGAGTTACTGTTACGTACCGACAGGCTCTCAGATCACGAAATTGCACCACGAGAAAATAATGAGAGTCAAAACTTACTGGTACTTTTAAGTACCGTCAGGCAACAAAGGGTTAAAATGTAATTGTAACATTAACTTCAGTACCTCAAACACTGTATGATAAAAAAAAAGTTATATTAGTTACTCAAAATATTAACTTCAATAGGCCTAACTAAAATAATTCTTGTTAATGGAGGATTAAGATGTTCAATCATTTTTACTTTAATCGTTAGTAGGTTTAGTTTATTGTTATTCAGTTACCATCGTCTTTCTGTTAGTAAAATTCATAGACATTATGTCTGTGGTGACTGGTGACAGTAAACTTGTTGTTTCATTTAAAGACATTATGTACCTCGGCATCCTCATCCTCTTCTACCGCACATGAACAGTGAGCCCACTTTTTACAAGAGACACTTGACACCCATCCTTCTGTTGACTGCGAGTAGAAATAGCCGCAATACAGGCACACAGTGTCATCTTCTTCTGATGTGCTTCCTTCTTCATTTTTCCCCTTTTGTATCTTCTTTGCCAAGTTTGCCATTGGTTTTTTATTTTTCCCACTTTTTTTCCTTTACAAACAAAGAAGGATTTTTTAACATTCTTCTCAGGTGCACTCTTTCCTACCAGTTCCTTCTTTTTTCCATACTTAACTTTACTTGCACTCTCCAGAAGTTCTCTTTCGTAAGGGGAGCTAGTAACAACAACAATTTTTCCTTTTTTGTCGCCTGTTTATCAGATATTTTTCTTTCTGACATGAGGGATCGGTACAATTTGTTGAGGTGAAACAACACATGACCTTAATTGACTGGTGTTGTTCTCATAAGCCAGCTTGTTTGTAGTGTGGCAATTGGGGTTATTATCGTTCCAAAATGAGCACCCAGGGCTTAGGCCCACAGCAAGTGCATCTTGCTCTTTGGGACCGGCTTGGTTGACAGGACCATCGCTTCTCTCTGGCATAACCAGCTTATGGGAGCCAACTGAAGCCTCTCCTTGGTCATTATTGACAGTAACTTTAGCGGCCTCACTTGTAGCTAAAGGAGTGTCTGTAGTGAGAGAAGCTTCAAACACTGAATCTGGGAAGATGTTTGGTTCGAAAGGGTAAATTCCTGTTGTTTTGAAACCGTTTATGGCAGTTAACATGGTTGCAGCTCTGAGAAAAGTTTTGCCCAAAATCTCTGCAATCTGAAACATGGTAACAACTTTACTTGGATTTGACCTTAGCCAGTTGGTTAGCTCCTGATCATAGTATGTGCTGAGAGGCTTCATGAATGAAACATCTAAGAGGCTGATGCCTGTGGGTTCAATGGGGTGGAAACAGAGCATGACCACACCATTATCCCTTGCTCTATCAATTATAGTCAGGCTCTGCATATTGGTTGAATGTCCATCCAACAATAACAGCATGGGTTTCTCGTTTGTTGCTTTAGAAAATGCAATGAATTTATCGAACCATTTCTCAAAAATGTCTTTTTGCATCCAACCAGAGACAAGACATTCCACCCAAATTGTAGGTGATGCATGCATTAAGTAGTTCCAGCTTCATTCACTGGTGAGGATACACTAACATGGGCAGCACAAAACGTCCAGCTGCATTCATGCAAAATTCAACAGAGACAGTTTTCCCTCTTTCGGCAGATGATAACGGGCCTACTTGTTTTTTCCCTTTCTGTGTCAATATCTTTGAAGTGTTCTTTGAAACATTAGAAATCCCACTTTCATTTCAGTTATAAATTCGATCTGCTGTAAATTTGTGCTGGTTGTATAGTTCCCCTAATAAACCAAAGAATTTCGATACATTAACTTTGTTAAAAGCCATTGCCCTAGCTGTGGAGGTTTTCTCAGATTTCCTAAATGATAAACCTGGGTTTCTTTACATGAATCCTCTAAGCCAATCCTTTCCTTTCTGGCTGGTTCTTTGGTGTGGATAAAATTATGCTGCTTGCTATTTCTCACAGTTAAGTGGTATGCCAGCCACTTTACATCATAAATAACTAATTCTTGTTCTTCCTCAGGGCTAAATAGACTTTTGTAAGGTCCCAGTTGATCCTTTACAACAAAAGA
The DNA here is from genome assembly GCF_023864275.1 of Schistocerca cancellata. Classification (NCBI taxonomy): domain Eukaryota; kingdom Metazoa; phylum Arthropoda; class Insecta; order Orthoptera; family Acrididae; genus Schistocerca; species Schistocerca cancellata. The sequence continues at coordinate 506,739,433 of NC_064627.1, read as the reverse complement.
TTCACTTTTTTCAACTTCATTATATCCTGACATGAATTTTTTTACTTTACATTCAAGAGTTGTTTGAGGGACCTGAAATGCCATTGCTGCTCGATAATAACCCATTCAACCGTTGACTACTTCAGTGACAGCATTTTTAATAGCTTCTTCACTCCATGAAATTCTCTCTGTTTTCCTTTCATATGTCCGAACCATTTTCTGGAAATAAAAATATAATTAGATTTCTTGGATTATGTGTTATGTCATGTGGGGCACCCCATCTTACCCTCCCACTACGTACCCTGTGTTGCCCCCAGGGATAATTTTTAGGTTAGGTTAATATTATAGCACATAGGATATATACAAGTAGTTAATGCATGCATTAATTTATTGCTAAAAAAGCGCTTTTTTCAATGATAATACTTAAGAGTACGAGAAACAATTACTTCTCTTACATTTTCACGTCTGAAAACGACGAAAAATTACTTCAGCACAGACGAAAACACGTTTTGATGAATACACTCCCAAGGGTTTGCTCAAAATGGCTGCCAGCACTGTCAGGCCTCGCTTAGCAACAGTCTACTAGTTCAACTACTCGACGCTAGGTTGTGACATCTGCCGTGGAAGCACTTACAAAAATCCTGTCTAACCCTCCATCCCATCTTGCCCCGCTCTCCCCTACGTCCCGAAACTTGTTGAGAGAATAGAGCCAAGCGAAAATCTCCCGGCATATTCTCTGCCCAATTTAGTTCATCATCATCATCATCATCATTTAAGACTGATTATGCCTTTCAGCGTTCAGTCTGGAGCATAGCCCCCCTTATACAGTTCCTCCATGATCCCCTATTCAGTGCTATCATTGATGCCTCTTCTGATGTTAAACCTATTACTTCAAAATCATTCTTAACCGAATCCAGGTACCTTCTCCTCGGTCTGCCCGACTCCTCCTACCCTCTACTGCTGAATCCATGAGTCTCTTGGGTAACCTTGCTTCTCCCATGCGTGTAACATGACCCCACCATCTAAGCCTGTTCGCCCTGACTGCTACATCTATAGAGTTCATTCCCAGTTTTTCTTTGATTTCCTCATTGTGGACACCCTCCTGCCATTGTTCCCATCTACTAGTACCTGCAATCATCCTAGCTACTTTCATATCCGTAACCTCAACCTTGTTGATAAGGTAACCTGAATCCACCCAGCTTTCGCTCCCATACAACAAAGTTGGTCGAAAGATTGAACGGTGCACAGACAACTTAGTCTTGGTACTGACATCCTTCTTGCAGAAGAGAGTAGATCGTAGCTGAGCGCTCACTACATTAGCTTTGCTACACCTCGCTTCCAGTTCTTTCACTATGTTGCCATCCTGTGAGAATATGCATCCGAAGTACTTGAAACCGTCCACCTGTTCTAACTTTGTTCCTCCTATTTGGCACTCAATCCGTTTATATCTCTTTCCCACTGACATTACTTTCGTTTTGGAGATGCTAATCTTCATACCATAGTCCTTACATTTCTGATCTAGCTCTGAAATATTACTTTGCAAACTTTCAATCGAATCTGCCATCACAACTAAGTCATCCGCATATGGAAGACTGCTTATTTTGTGTTCACATATCTTAATCTCACCCAGCCAGTCTATTGTTTTCAACATATGATCCATGAATAATATGAACAACAGTGGAGACAGGTTGCAGCCTTGTCTTACCCCTGAAACTACTCTGAACCATGAACTCAATTTACCTTCAACTCTAACTGCTGCCTGACTATCCATGTAAAGACTTTTAATTGCTTGCAAAAGTTTGCCTCGTATTCCATAATCTTGTAGAACAAACAATAACTTCCTCCTAGGAACCCGGTCATATGCCTTTTCTAGATCTATAAAGCATAGATACAATTCCCTGTTCCACTCATAACACTTCTCCATTATTTGCCGTAAGCTAAAGATCTGGTCCTGACAACCTCTAAGAGGCCTAAACCCACACTGATTTTCATCCAATTGGTCCTCAACTAGTACTCGCACTTTTCTTTCAACAATACCTGAGAAGATTTTACCCACAACGCTGATTAAAGAGATACCTTTGTAGTTGTTACAATCTTTTCTGTTTCCATGTTTAAAGATTGGTGTGATTACTGCTTTTGTCCAGTCTGATGGAACCTGTCCCGACTCCCAGGCCATTTCAATTATCCTATGTAGCCATTTAAGACCTGACATTCCACTGTATTTGATGAGTTCCGACTTTTTAGTTGCTCATTCAAAATTACACCCAAATTATTCACTGCTTTCTGATATGGTATTTTTGATGCCGTCAGATTGAATGGGATGCAAATGGTCGCAGAATTCTGGATTTATTAATTTCTGATTAGATATGAAGATTACATGCTACTTTTTTTGCATTTAGTTTAAGCCCCAGGTTTTTCGCCTATATTACCACTGAAGACAGATCATCGTTCATCTGGGCAATTGCAGTCTTTATATTTTCAGGTCTGACACTTGGTTATAGCTGGAGTTCGTCGGCATAGAGATGATATTTACAGGAAGACAGAACCGATAAAACATCGTTGACATACATCGTCGACTTACATATAAACAAAGACATCTTAGAAAAAAATATGAAAAATAGAAAAAATCTCTCAAAATACAGGTAACATAAATGGAAAATATAATCAGTTCCAAGAACTTATATTGTAAAGAACTCAAACAAATTAATTTTAGCTACTTCCTTCCAGATTGCGAATGGGTTAATTCCTAACCGTTCTGAGGGTGGTATTCGTAAAAACACTGACAATTCTGGATAAGTTTTCAGTGTCTAGAGCTTTTTTCCCACATTTTCAGTATTACTGACAGCATTACTTTGGATTGAGAGGAGGTTATGAAAATACACAGTTACAACATTCAAAATTTCTTTATGTAGTTCATATGTTCATATCGTTCTTAAGCTGTAAATATTTCAATATTAATAAGAAGATTGAATGGAGTTTTCTCTACTGTGAGTTAGATAGCAATGAAGATAATAATATTACCCGATTATATGGCCACAAAATAAAAATGTTACCTATATACTGGCTGGAGAAACAACGATTAAAATTATCGTATAGTTGATTGCGATATAACGATATTTAACTACATTGCTATTTGATATCCAAACCCTAGTTACCGGTCACTCATGTTAACGATTTTCTAAATAAGTTACGCTGATCTCTCACTGATGTATGAATGAATCTTGCAAAGTTTCTTCAGATCTCCCGTGAGATACTAGAGACTTTCGTCAGCAGTTTTTTAGAGCTTAACTCTCATGATCCCATAAAATACTTTTATGTAACCTTCAAGTAAGAAGTAGGTGCCACAGGTCCATTGTTTTCCATTCTGAAGTGTCTGCTTCACGGTGGACTTTTCATCGAAACTGGGCCTGCCCTAATATAATTAACTGTGTGCATCTTCAAAGCAATCCTAGTAAATTATTACATCAGAACAGAATTCTGTGTTGTATTTCATGCGTGACTCAGCACATGGAAAACTAGGGCTGTCATCCAAACTGCGAAGGCTCGGTTCTGCTTGCTTTGCCAGAGAGTTTTGTGTTATATGCAGTAATAAAACGAATGGGGCACCACGCTGATGTGAAAAGAGGAGAAGTAAGACAAACCCCAAGGCCAGAACTTCAATAACAAATCAAAACTCTAGGTGTAAAAACATCATATAAAAATCTTAAAACAACACACACACAAATTTCATACTAAATAATGTAAATCCACCCGATGATGGAGGTGTAAACCTTTGAAACGCGTCGTGGAAATAAATAAAACGATGACAGGTAACAGTAAACTTGTTGTTTAATTTAATATCAATAACAGTCACGGTAAAGCCTAACCTAAAATGTTCGCATTTAAAAATTAGAATTTAAGACGAAAGCTTCGCTGTTTTATTAGCACCTGTTAATCCTGTCCAGCTATTTCCTACGTTACACATAAAATTTAGTCCACCGTTTAGTGTATATACGTTAATCTTTGCCCTTCCAATACAACACGTTATCACACAGAAGCGTTCCAAACGTTTACTGATTGTGGTTAAACTGCCACGCATTCTCTAACATCTTGTCACCCTCGCCCTTAGATCACATCATTTCAAACACAAGCTAATTGTACTATCATCACAGCACTTAGGGTTGGCAATTTCACCTTCACCTTTATGTTAATTGTAACCTCGTGTCCATATTCCCCTCACGTAAGTCAATCATGTGACGCTTAATAATGATATTGCTGGATCCGAACTTGCGTACTTTTTGTCTGGATATGCTGTTTAACGCTTGATTAAACGCTGAGCGTTGCTTTAACATGACTGCAGTCTCTGTCACTTTAAGGACACCTGACAATTAAGTGCTCAGAGAATTCTAATCGACCAGTCAGGTCCAGTACCGTTGACTTTCTTTCTATTTGTAGGTACATATAATTATTCTGCCCATCCGTAAACTGATGATACTCCACCTGGGATTATATAAGTATTGTGGGGTACTAACGTTCCACATCTAGAAAATCGGTTATTCTTAATCTAGGATTAATACGGTTCCTTTTTAGTCTTTCTGTGATGTGCAGAAGGAAATCGAACACAGTGTCCTATAGACGCGTTGCTTACAACTCTTTGACTTGCACCGAGTCTATGTTTCGAAGACTTGCCAATGGGTTCTTAATTTATTTATCATGTCCAGTAGTTGGTAAAGAGTTCCGCCATAACAGATCTGCTAGACTGATTGTGAACTGGGAATGGTTTCCGTGTAGAACGAACAAAATGTTTGGAGGAAACAAAATACGAGTAAGTGGCCGGTCGTTGCTGGCGAGGACTGACAAATCTTGTCCGTGGTAAAGACGGGATCAGCAGCACTATCACATTGTTCGCCGCACGCTTGCAGATAACTTGGATATTAAACAACGAAGCTTTCGGCTTTTATTCTGATATTTATGTGACATTTTTACACCTAGAGTTTTGATTTGTTATTGCAGTTCTGCCGTCGGGGTTTGTCTTATTCTCCTATTTTCACTTCCGCGTAGTGGCCCATTCATTTTATTACTGCATTTAAACACAAAACTCTCTGGCAAAGCGAGCAGAACCGGTGCCTGTGCGGTTTGGCTGACAACACGGCGTCCATATTCAGACGAGATCGCCGGCCTACGAAATACAAGAGCTCCTTGTTCCACGACGGTTCCCCTCGCGAGCAATGCTCGCGCGCTATGACGCTGCCTGAAACAAGTTCATTGTTTGGGCTCAGCGGAGCACGACACACGGATCGAATCAAACGCCCCTTCCGTCTGGCAAGGATAACCCCCCGACGAGGAGACACACCGCAGCTGGTAGCCTTTTCGAAAATGTCGAGCGCATCACGTTCTGACCCAGGTCGCAACCAAAACGTCTAGCGAATGTATGTAGCACGATCCTGCACAAAAATCCAAGAGCGAATGTAGTTACCTTCCTTGAAAAAGGAGAGGTTCCCTCCGTAACTCAGCACGAATGTATCGCTCTTGTGAAACACTACTTGCGCTCTTCATACACACACAACATTGCTAATCGTGGACGCTGGAGTTCGGTAGATTCCGTCTTCCTAGCTGCTAAAAATGTGCACAACTGTTAATTGCATTGCCGACACTTACAAAACATCAGACTATATGAAGCACCTTCCCTGCGTACTTGACTTACATGAACAATATTTCACGGAAAGAACGCAGTACATTCGAGAAGTAAAGGGGAAGAGTCGGTTGTGACCTAAGAAAGGATGCTATGACTGCTCTTACTCTTTGCGACCTGTCAAATGGAACTAGTAGCATTTTCAGACTGTTCGCTGATGACGCTGTTGCTTACGAAAAAGTATGATCACTGAACATATGTAAGAAAAAATCTAAAAATGACGTAGACACAGTTTTCGTTTGGTACTGTGAAAGATATAGGGTGTTAATCGTTCAAACCACGGGTGGGCAACCGGTGGTCCGTGAGCCGGATCCGGCCCGCGACTGGTTTCAGTGCGGCCCGCGAAAAAAATTCCACCCGGTACGCATATTCGGATATCTTCGCCGACGATCGGCTCGACTCGCTTCGGGTTTCCAGCTCATGATGCAGACCGGCGAAAGCTCTGCTTATTCAGCGCATGTGCAGCGCCGTTTTACCGCCACTGGATTTGGACAACAAAGAGAAACATCTTTAGTTTACGGCAAATAATGGAGAAGTGTTACGAGTGGATCAGGGAATTGTATCTATGCTTTATAGATCTAGAAAAGGCATATGACCGGGTTCCTAGGAGGAAGTTATTGTCTGTTCTACGAGATTATGGAATAGGAGGCAAAGTTTTGCAAGCAATTAAAGGTCTTTACATAGATAGTCAGGCAGCAGTTAGAGTCGACGGTAAATTGAGTGCATGGTTCAGAGTAGTTTCAGGGGTAAGACAAGGCTGCAACCTGACTTCACTGTTGTTCATATTATTTATGGATTATATGTTGAAAACAATAGACTGGCTGGGTGAGATTAAGATATGTGAACACAAAATAAGCAGTCTCGCATATGCGGATGACTTAGTTGTGATGGCAGATTCGATTGAAAGTTTGGAAAGTAATATTTCAGAGCTAGATCAGAAATGTAAGGACTATGGTATGAAGATCAGCATCTCCAAAAGGAAAGTAATGTCAGTGGGAAAGAGATATAAACGGATTGAGTGCCAAATAGGAGGAACAAAGTTAGAACAGGTGGACGGTTTCAAGTACTTCGGATGCATATTCTCACAGGATGGCAACACAGTGAAAGAACTGGAAGCGAGGTGTCGCGAAGCTGATGCAGTGAGCGCTCAGCGACGATCTACTCTCTTCTGCAAGAAGGAAGTCAGTACCAAAACTAAGTTATCTGTGCACCGTTCGATCTTTCGACCAACTTTGTTATATGGGAGCGAAAGCTGGGTGGACTCAGGTTACCTTATCAACAAGGTTGAGGTTACGGATATGAAAGTAGCTAGGATGATTGCAGGTACTAGTAGATGGGAACAATGGCAGGAGGGTGTCCACAATGAGGAAATCAAAGAAAAACTGGGAATGAACTCTATAGATGTAGCAGTCAGGGCGAACAGGCTTAGATTAGGGTCATGTTACACGCATGGGAGAAGCAACGTTACCCAAGAGACTCATGGGTTCAACAGTAGAGGGTAGGAGGAGTCGGGGTGGACCAAGAAGGTACCTGGATTCGGTTAAGAAGGATTTTGAAGTAATAGGCTTAACATCAGAAGAGGCACCAATGTTAGCACTGAATAGGGGATCATGGAGGAATTTTATAAGGGGGACTATGCTCTAGACTGAACGGTGAAAGGCATAATCAGTCTTAAATGATAATGATGATGATGATGATGATGATGATGAGAGAAACATGTCTCCACTATGAGTGCGAAGTTGTGGGCCACGTATGTAGAGTGGGGGAAACCACTCACTACTTTGCGCGGGTGAGGGGAGAAGTATTTTCACCTCTGGACCAGTGCTGACAACACACACACACACACACACGTCGTTTACTGCTTTCTGTCTACATCTGTGCTATCACATTAGTAGATGACAAACGTTGGTAACAGGCGACTGCACGCGAAACGTGTTGATCTGAATAACGGAAGCAGAGGCCATAACTAGGTATCTGTTGTCATTTCACATGTTAAGTTAAATGCTAGTTTTTTGTTAATTTCGTGCGTTTCCGTATATCTTTACTGAGTTCACACGCATTCAGATGAGAAAAGTAGATGCAGCTGAATGTCGTAAAATGCAGGAGAAATGGAAGGAGGATTATATCTTTATCATGTACAAAGATGAACCTGTTTAGCTGTTGTGTTGCGAACCACTATGTGTGTGAAAGACTATAATAATATGAAAACGCACTTTTCTACGAAACACGTTGCCCAACAACAGAGCAGTTGCCGAAATACAGTGTTAAAATATTGTTTTCCAATTTGGACAAGCAACAGTAAATGTTTGCCAAACGGAGGACGCGGTACGATCATTCGGTTAAAGCTAGTTTTATAATAAGTAGCAAAACTGCCAAATCATTAAAGCCTTTTGCTGGGAGAAAATTCGTAAACGCGTGTCTTTTGGACATTGCAGATGTACTGTGTTCCAATAAAGAAAAATAATCCACACAAATAAGTTTATCGAGACTAACGACAAAATGTTGTGTTGGTTGATGACATTAAAAACAGTGTGGGTGATCGTGCTGTCAGATTCGAGGCATTTCCGACCACTTGGGACGAGAGTTCTGATCTGTCACACAGCTCAGTTACAAATTGCTGTTCGTGGAATCGATGTGGAGTACAATGCAACGGAAGAATTATTAGGATTACAGCCATTAAAAGGAACCACTACTGGTGAAGATATTTTTGAAGAAGCGAAAAACATCTCGATACGGGGTGATTCTTCCAGAGAAGATAACAGCAAACGGCCACGTTTTATAACGCTGTTTATTTACATAAACCGCGCCGTTACCGGATTTTAACCGACGGCTCGTTCACGTTAAGAAACTGTTTTGTTGTAATTTACTTTAGTTTTCACTTTTTATTTCCCTTTATAGTGAAAATTCCTTGGAGTGGTGGTTTCGTCAACAATTCTGCGCCATTACGTTGCAGTGCTGACTGTGTGTGTTCATGCATCAACGAAGCTCTTTTTTGATATATATGTACGCACATAATGTAAAGCATCACTCACACACACCGAAAAGTTTTGACACGTGGAAGAATGTATACAAAGATAAGAATATCACCACCATTGTTGCCGTGCCTGCGGATTTTTCATAAGTACTGCTCAATTGCTTGTGTTCCTCATCGATCATACGTGAAACTCCCTTCACGCAGGAATTCAGACCCATTCTGCCGGTGCTGTCACCGCTGCCAAAATGGTGCGGATGTTCATAGAACATTTGGATGGTAAGCATTGGGAAAAAAAGCCGTAACGCTGTTGAGTACATTTAGACAACCAGTATTTGAAATACACTGTTGTAGTGCCTCCAGCGTATCTTTCGTGAAGGTCTATAAGAGATTATGGCGCACATGGGAAGTCGCCAAATTAACAAGGAAAATGCTTGAGGTGTGCTAAAATAATCACAAATTTTACCAGTGGACGGTGTGCAGATGGAAGTACGAATCCGTGAATCGAATCTGCATGTAGGCTCTACGGCATTTGTGTAATTGTGTGGGAGATGTTTGTAAGTCTTTAAGTTTGATCCTTATCTTCGCTGGTCATCACGGCTCAGTTCGAAGCGGGACTCGTCACTGAAGGCAATTCCACTCCAGCCAATGAGATTCCAGAACGAAGACGTGTCTGGAGACTCCCCGGACAGCATTAGTGTCACCTGCCATACGGCCTGACAACCATGAATGATACTCGTAGTTCTCGGATGCCATTTATTTTCATTTCAGAACCCCTTTGGTTGTCATTCCCACAACACTTACAACACAGCGGTACGTCGACGATATTCTACGCCCCGTTTCTGTTGCTCCTCATGGCAGGCCATCCTGGACTTTTATTTCAGCAAGAGTTTCTACTGCTTTTCTTCGTGCTGACCAAAGACTGCGCTGGCCAGCAAGGTGGTCTGCTCTCTTCCAAATTTACACCGTCCAGCCAGCTCGGGGTTCTGACGATCTAACGTGCGAATTGGACAGAATTTAGCACGATATCCTTCAGGAGGACATCCAACAACTCTGTCAACCGATGTCAAGCCGAATAACTGCTTGCATAACGGCCAGAGGTGGACCAACGCGTTATTCACTTGCTCAGTTTGTGAAGTTCTTTCCCTTGAATAAATTATCCAGTTTTTCTGAAATTGTAATCATTTATTTGTCTGTGCATGTACATGACATCTACCGATTTCTTTCCCATTCAGATGATTCCTTAGTGGTGCGTCTTTATTTTTTTTTTTACCTTAAAATGTATAAGAATTCTATAGTGCCTCTATGTTACTAGTATTGTAAAATTTCTTCTTTCTCATCAGCCTAAATGGAACTGGATAACTCGTCAGGAAAGTACGATGAAATACACTCCTGGAAATGGAAAAAAGAACACATTGACACCGGTGTGTCAGACCCACCATACTTGCTCCGGACACTACGAGAGGGCTGTACAAGCAATGATCACACGCACGGCACAGCGGACACACCAGGAACCGCGGTGTTGGCCACCGAATGGCGCTAGCAGCGCAGCATTTGTGCACCGCCGCCGTCAGTGTCAGCCAGTTTGCCGTGGCATACGGAGCTCCATCGCAGTCTTTAACACTGGTAGCATGCCGCGACAGCGTGGACGTGAACCGTATGTGCAGTTGACGGACTTTGAGCGAGGGCGTATAGTGGCCATGCGGGAGGCCGGGTGGACGTACCGCCGAATTGCTCAACACGTGGGCCGTGAGGTCTCCACAGTACATCGATGTTGTCGCCAGTGGTCGGCGGAAGGTGCACGTGCCCGTCGACCTGGGACCGGACCGCAGCGACGCACGGATGCACGCCAAGACCGTAGGATCCTACGCAGTACCGTAGGGGACCGCACCGCCACTTCCCAGCAAATTAGGGACACTGTTGCTCCTGGGGTATCGGCGAGGACCATTCGCAACCGTCTCCATGAAGCTGGGCTACGGTCCCGCACACCGTTAGGCCGTCTTCCGCTCACGCCCCAACATCGTGCAGCCCGCCTCCAGTGGTGTCGCGACAGGCGTGAATGGAGGGACGAATGGAGACGTGTCGTCTTCAGCGATGAGAGTCGCTTCTGCCTTGGTGCCAATGATGGTCGTATGCGTGTTTGGCGCCGTGCAGGTGAGCGCCACAATCAGGACTGCATACGACCGAGGCACACAGGGCCAACACCCGGCATCATGGTGTGGGGAGCGATCTCCTACACTGGCCGTACACCACTGGTGATCGTCGAGGGGACACTGAATAGTGCACGGTACATCCAAACCGTCATCGAACCCATCGTTCTACCATTCCTAGACCGGCAAGGGAACTTGCTGTTCCAACAGGACAATGCACGTCCGCATGTATCCCGTGCCACCCAACGTGCTCTAGAAGGTGTAAGTCAACTACCCTGGCCAGCAAGATCTCCGGATCTGTCCCCCATTGAGCATGTTTGGGACTGGATGAAGCGTCGTCTCATGCGGTCTGCACGTCCAGCACGAACGCTGGTCCAACTGAGGCGCCAGGTGGAAATGGCATGGCAAGCCGTTCCACAGGACTACATCCAGCATCTCTACGATCGTCTCCATGGGAGAATAGCAGCCTGCATTGCTGCGAAAGGTGGATATACACTGTACTAGTGCCGACATTGTGCATGCTCTGTTGCCTGTGTCTATGTGCCTGTGGTTCTGTCAGTGTGATCATGTGATGTATCTGACCCCAGGAATGTGTCAATAAAGTTTCCCCTTCCTGGGACAATGAATTCACGGTGTTCTTATTTCAATTTCCAGGAGTGTATATAGAGGCCGGCCGTTGTGGCCGAGCGGTTCTAGGCGCTTCAGTTCGGAGCCACGCGGCTGATACGGTCGCAGGTTCGAATTCTGCCTTCGACATGGATGTGTGTGATGTCTTTAGGTTAGTTACGTTTAAGTAGTTCTAAGTCTAGGGGACTGATGACCTTAGATGTTAAGTCTCATAGTGCTTAGAGACATTTGCATTTGAAATACATAGAACTTCTTATCTGTCAAGATGCATGTAGCCTAATTTACGTCTTCGCGTAATGCTGTCATTACTAAACAAGGAATTTTAATTCACATTAATGTTCGAGTTTTTGTAACGTAAGATACCTAAGATGCTGGACGAGCACATCTCTTTCTGCCGTTATAAAGGCGAGAGGAAACCTGGCAAGAGGCACCCTTGTTTTTACCCAAACCTCCAGTATATGGTTTCTAATTCTGCTACATGATGCTGCTGGGCAACATTGGCTGCAATATGCACTGTGGTCAGTACGGGATGGACAATGGCTGGACCATTTGTCTGATGCAGCTTTCGAGACGCGAATCTGTTTACCGCTGTCCAGAACCGGGACAACGATCTCGTGCATCTCCCCTATACACCCACTTGCACTAACACTAATGCACAGCTGGTAGCTCAAGATCAAAGTAATGGGCACTTGTTCGGGGGGATCACTGTGTCTCCTTTAGGCAAACTTCACAGTTCGCTGAGTTTTAGTTAACTGTTTGTCTCCTCGTTGTTATTTGTGTAGTTTTCAATCCAAAGATTTGTTTGATTTAGCTCTCACACTAGTCTGTACTGTGCAAGCCTCTTCGTCTTTGCGTAACCATTGCATCCTAATGGACTACTTACTGTTGTCAGTCTTTGGTCCCCCACTAAAATTTCCTTCCTATTTGTAAGTGGCGACCGGAGGTCATGTGCTAGTTTGCGACAGCGCATTATAAGTATCGCATTTAAGTAATGCCAATGCTCTTCGAATGTAGGCCAGAGATTGCATTAAAAGTACGCCATTTCTTTTCGAATGCACGCTGGTTTGCAAATAAGACGGACCAGAACATGTTTTGTAGTGCTCTCTCCATAATAACCATAAACCAGAGTCGAGTCCTGAAATGACGGTTAGCCAAGCCACGATCAAAGCAGAGCAGGGGCGCAGCTGTCTGTTTTCGACTGCGCATTCTCTGATGTGATGTCATCCCTTGCGATACTGTGGGTACTCGTTTCTCACAGCACCAGGTCAGTATTATTCTTTGAAAGCACGTGTAAAGTTTAGGGCAAGCAACATGGCGAATTCTGTAGATGATCTGCTAAAGAGACCCATTTCCAGTAGACCTTTGGAGGAGGTAATGAGTAGAAGCATGCAGATGTCCCTTTCAGGTTCCTAGAATATTTTGCGTGAGTGTTTCGTAGGAAAAGGTAAAAGCCTCTCTAAGGAGTTTAGTGCATGAGAGATTTTTGAGCAGCACTTGACATGTCGGTTTTGTGTCTCGGTGGTCAAGTACACTGACTGGTACTTTGTGAATTTGGGTTCAATTCCTGAAACTACCATCAGTTTCTTTCCATTTTATTTTATTCCTCGCAATGTTAAACGATTAATTATAAAATTTAAATATATTTGAACAGTTCAATTTATGTACATAAAGTTAATATATTCAATGTACTTACGATTACTATCCTTGTAAGTCCAAAGGCTATATGTGGTGTTACACAAGGAATTTTAGTAGGGAAGTGTATGAAAAGATTTGGATCTGCAGTTGTAATATTTTAAATGCACTTTCCTGCTTTCCATATTTTTGTTATTGGAGAACAGTGGTGTGTGTGATACAAGGAAGAGTAGGGTGGGGGGGGAGAAAGGTCTAGGATATATCAAGCCATTAATTTAAAAAAAGGTAGAGGGAATCATAAACATATGAACGACATACTTGGTATTAGAGCCTCATGTAAAGCTAATAAAACAACAATATTAAGTCACGACGACATAGTGAAACACAGTCTGTTTACTCGTAGAGTATGAGGATTTTTTTAGCATTAGCTGCGGCATGGGCGCCGTGGCGCAGTGGTCAAGTGCACTGCCTGGCAATTAATTGGGTCGGCTTTGATTTCCGCAGCTACCATAATTTTTTACTTCATTTTATTTTATTCCACAGAGTCTTAAACTACACTCGTGGAAATTGAAATAAGAACACCGTGAATTCATTGTCCCAGGAAGGGGAAACTTTATTGACACATTCCTGGGGTCAGATACATCACATGATCACACTGACAGAACCACAGGCACATAGACACAGGCAACAGAGCATGCACAATGTCGGCACTAGTACAGTGTATATCCACCTTTCGCAGCAATGCAGGCTGCTATTCTCCCATGGAGACGATCGTAGAGATGCTGGATGTAGTCCTGTGGAACGGCTTGCCATGCCATTTCCACCTGGCGCCTCAGTTGGACCAGCGTTCGTGCTGGACGTGCAGACCGCGTGAGACGACGCTTCATCCAGTCCCAAACATGCTCAATGGGGGACAGATCCGAAGATCTTGCTGGCCAGGGTAGTTGACTTACACCTTCTAGAGCACGTTGGGTGGCACGGGATACATGCGGACGTGCATTGTCCTGCTGGAACAGCAAGTTCCCTTGCCGGTCTAGGAATGGTAGAACGATGGGTTCGATGACGGTTTGGATGTACCGTGCACTATTCAGTGTCCCCTCGACGATCACCAGTGGTGTACGGCCAGTGTAGGAGATCGCTCCCCACACCATGATGCCGGGTGTTGGCCCTGTGTGCCTCGGTCGTATGCAGTCCTGATTGTGGCGCTCACCTGCACGGCGCCAAACACGCATACGACCATCATTGGCACCAAGGCAGAAGCGACTCTCATCGCTGAAGACGACACGTCTCCATTCGTCCCTCCATTCACGCCTGTCGCGACACCACTGGAGGCGGGCTGCACGATGTTGGGGCGTGAGCGGAAGACGGCCTAACGGTGTGCGGGACCGTAGCCCAGCTTCATGGAGACGGTTGCGAATGGTCCTCGCCGATACCCCAGGAGCAACAGTGTCCCTAATTTGCTGGGAAGTGGCGGTGCGGTCCCCTACGGCACTGCGTAGGATCCTACGGTCTTGGCGTGCATCCGTGCGTCGCTGCGGTCCGGTCCCAGGTCGACGGGCACGTGCACCTTCCGCCGACCACTGGCGACAACATCGATGTACTGTGGAGACCTCACGCCCCACGTGTTGAGCAATTCGGCGGTACGTCCACCCGGCCTCCCGCATGCCCACTATACGCCCTCGCTCAAAGTCCGTCAACTGCACATACGGTTCACGTCCACGCTGTCGCGGCATGCTACCAGTGTTAAAGACTGCGATGGAGCTCCGTATGCCACGGCAAACTGGCTTACACTGACGGCGGCGGTGCACAAATGCTGCGCAGCTAGCGCCATTCGACGGCCAACACCGCGGTTCCTGGTGTGTCCGCTGTGCCGTGCGTGTGATCATTGCTTGTACAGCCCTCTCGCAGTGTCCGGAGCAAGTATGGTGGGTCTGACACACCGGTGTCAATGTGTTCTTTTTTCCATTTCCAGGAGTGTATTAATTATAAAATTATTTTAGCACATTGCTGAAATTTTGCACGAGCTGACCCGCTCTCTCTTGTATCTCTCTTGTATTTCTACAGATTTAAAGAGAGCTGCCATTCGTTATAGCAAGGGGAAATTTTGTACATATATTTGTGCATTTCCCTACGAGGATTCAACGACGAAAATTCCCTGTAGCAACAGCGTCATCAGCGTCAATATGATAGTGCTGCTGGCCCTGTCTGATAATTTGTTTATGCGTATTGAGAACATTATCAGTCCAACTATGTTTTCTTCGGAGACTCCTGTCATTACTTTAATTTCTGTAGAACATTCGTCGTCTAGCATAACGTATGTGGTCCCATTAATCAAATGTTCTCATATGCAATGGCATACCTGTTAGGTACTCACTACGATCTTATCTCGGTTAGCAGTCAACGATATGCTACAGCGTCGAACGTTTTTCGAATACCAAAGGCAACCAAACAACCGAGAAACTTCCTGGCAGCTTAAAACTGTGCTGGACCGAGACTCAAGCCCAGGTCATCGCCTTTTCGTGGGAACGCTCTAGGGACTCAGCTATACGGGAATGACTGATGACCTATCCTCGCAGCTTTACTTCCGCCGGTACCTCTCCCTTGCTCTTCAAACGTTCTCGTTCGTAACATGGGACTAGCGATTCCAGGAGAAAGGATTCTTGAGAAGTGGTTTAGCCATAGCCTAGGGGATTGTTTCCAGAATGAATTTTCACTCCGCAGTGGAGTGAGCGATGAGAGGTTGTGAGGATAGGTCGTGAGTATGTCTGAATGGCTCAGTCGGTAGAGCGTTGCCGGCACATAGTTTTAATTTGCTGGGAAGTTACAATTGATTCTGGAATTACTAGTTTACTTGGAAGAAGAGAGAACGAGAGAGAGTGTGGGCAGGTCGCCAGTGTGTGGTGTGTGTTGGTGTTGCAGCACTGGAACGGGTGCAGGCCGAGTGCCGCTCCGAGTGTGACAGCCCCGCCTCTTGCAGCTCCGGCCGCAGCCCGCCGCCGCCGCCCTCCGAAGGACTCGGCCGCAGGCACAGGTAGGCACTCACTGCCCGGCCGCCAGGATAACTCCGAGCAGCTTACTGGCAAGTCAGTTGGCGCCGCTGCTACAGCCTCAGTTACCAACATTGATCCACTTACCGTGTTAACAACGCGACGGCTGGTGCTTGCCACAAGGATTCGCTACTCCTATTACGTATGTGTGCAGGACGCTATCCTCTTATTGCACCTGTAGTGCCTCTGACAGTGGACATCTCGTCACATAGTACTGATAGTACAGTCTGATCTACACATCGACTCATTTACTACACTAGCAGTGCAGTGGCCAATGTTAGCCAGAAGGACTTCACTACTTGTGTTGTGCACGCACAGGGGACACACTTCTCTTACCGTGTCTGTCTCCTGTCTGACAGAGCGACCATAGTAAGCACTTCCTGCAGTTCACTCTACTTAGGAGAGGCAAAACAAAGTTCGATAACACAACAAACACAGTCCGAGGGCATACTGAAAAGTGATGCATCCCTCCCAGCGAGAGAACAGTTTGTTGATACTGCCACTGTAGCATGTTTGATTTTGTTGATGGAGCCATAACCTCAACTCTGGCTACATCCCTTCATCACTGTTAAAGTGAAGTCCTCAAAGGTATTTTTAAGTTTTGAAAACAAAAATTGGATGGGGCGAAGTCGGGACTGTATTGATGATGACTGATGACAGTGAACCCAAGGCGCCGGGTTGTTGCAGACGTTGCTGAAATCGTTTTACGTTCTGGCATTGTCATGCTGAAGGAGAGGGTGCTCCACTTGTGGATGGACTTCCCGAATTCGTGCTTTCAGTTTTCTGACCTCTTTCTCACGCACTGACATAATTACGTGCACGCCGTCATGTTACGTGCTACAGTACAGTTCAGAGCCTTCTGGTGGCAGGTGGTTGCAACTTGCGTCAGTGAAGCGAGAAAGTCGACCGAATAATACGCATGACATATAATGCCTCAACCGATATTGAGAACAGAATAAAAAATTCGGAGCCACTACTTTTCCGAACGCCTTGGTAAATGCAAAGTCGCTTTCATTCTCCCTGGAATCAGATAATTGTATATTTACAGGGTGTGCGAGCAATGTATTCTGCCCGTAAGAGAGAGAGAATAAATTCTGTTTATTTAGCTCTCTAACTCGCATATCACATAATTCACTTGCAGTCCTGGTAACTTCATTCATTAGTCCACTTATTTCACGGTACTTTACATTTCTGATGATAAATGATAGCTTTAGATCTCATGGAACATTTTATTTTATGACGCTCTAAGTGTATTCTGTGAAATCTACTTCCCTGCTTCGCTACTAAGTGGTTTGCCTCGATCGTCTCCGCAAAGTTCGTTTACCGCCTTTTTGGAAGTACTTGGGACCCAGGTGAGATTGGAGTGATTGAGACGTACACGAACCATGAGTTTCGCCATGCACTTTGATTTCCTGAATTCACTTCAAGCCAACCACTTGTTTTATGGAGCCACTAAGAGAAGTGTACCAGTCCATTCGGGACTTCTCCTATGCCTACAGAGCCAGACAAAGTAGGTAGTATTCAGCTTGGCTCCAGGGTACGTACAAATTCAGGACGATGAAGGGAGGAACATTAGGGTTTTGCGATCCATCAACGACGACGCCATTAAAGTTTGACGATATGCTAGGATTGTGGATGGAAGAGGAAGGATGCGTAAGGAAATCGGCCGATTACTTATGAAAGGAACCATTCCCGCATTGAACTTAAGTGATTTAGGGCAATCTGAAGACGAGTACATATATTTGTATAAATCTTGCTTCTAAAATTAATAAAAATCAACTAAGAGTATTCTCTTCTTCCTCCAGAAGAAATTCAGGTCAGAAAGGGTAAAGCGTGTTCAGAATGTATGCTGACGAAAAATCAATACATGAAACAAAATAATGTAAATGATTAGTTGTTTGTATTGATAAGAACCCCACCAGCTGAAAGTCATAAGCTACAAATCTCCTTAAATGTCTAAATTCAGCAACTTTTCCTAGACGGATAATAGCGACCTTTCGGGACGAAAATGTCAAAAAGTTGATTTACTTCTCTTATTATCGTTCACCGACGTATTATGCCAGTATACTCTGGGGCAGCTCTTCATTAAGGAAGAAACTGTTTGTGCCACGGTAGAGTGCAATAATGGTAAAATGTGGTGTGGCGTTCACCACTCTAGATCCTCTTGCAGATGGCTCATTAAACAGTTGTGAACGCTGACAAGGACTCTCGCAATTAAGTTTAAAGAAAGTTTAAAGGAATGTGAGGGAAAACGTTTGAAAAGTTCAAAATTTATAATCGTTTTGGGTTAGGATATTGTTGTAAACCTGAGGGATAACGTAAACTTTCCCTCCTTTGAGAGGAACTGGATACCAAACTAAAATTCGGAAGGCGTTTACATTTAGTATCTAAAAAACACTAAACTAAACTCCGTCCGAACAGGCCATGAAGGCCCAACGGGACCGACCGGCCCCCGGATCATCCTCAGACCACAGACGTCACTGGATGCGGATATGGAGGGACATGTGGTCAGCACACCGCTCTCCCGGCCGTATGTCAGTTTGCGAGACCGGAGCCGCTACTTCTCAGTCAAGTAGCTCCTCAGTTTGCCTCACAAGGGCTGAGTGCACCACGCTTGCTAACAGCGCTCGGCAGACTGGATAGTCACCCATCCAAGTGCTAGCCCAGCACGACAGCGCTTAGCTTCGGTGATCTGACGGGAACCGATGTTACCACTGCGGCAAGGCCATTGGCTTACATTTAGTATCACCTGCCAAAATAGAGCACAAGGACATTGAAAAATTGTGTATTGTCGTCTCACCAGAGAATACGCCAAAAACAATGCAGTCTGCTGCGTCCTTCCACCGGGGTGGGAACTTCCTCGTCGAAGGTCAGTATCACAAAGTAAGCGCAGTTAGTTTCTCCGACCCCAGATTGCTGACCCACACTTTCAGCCATTCATCCACAAGTATGACTGATTAAAGAGAACAGCAGATTGTACCACGCTAGGTAACGGCATGTTTCCTCGGCTGCTGGGCCCAGGTGGTAAGACATTGGACACACATTTTGGAGGTAGGTGGCTCAAATGACCGTTCTGCCGCCCAGGTGTACTTTCCCATAGACATTTTGAGGTGAAGATCAAATATTTCCTTATCCTTCCGCGGTCACAACTTATGGTTAGTCTCCAATGACCTCGACGTCGACAGGATGTTAATCCGCAGTCTTCCTTCCTCCGTTTCCCTGAGTACATACATGCCCTACAAGCAAGCAGAATATCACCCCCTTGCGCTGACTCTGTTAGCAGAATAGGAAGTTCTGAACAGACTGGGACCGTCTCTCTATTGGCTACATGGGGCTACTGTTTAGCTTGAAGTGCATTCAAGAAGTCAAAGTGCTTGGCGTAACTAATGGCTCATATAAGACTCATTCACTCCAGTATCCTCAGCGCTGCGCACATAAGACTCATTCACTCCAGTATCCTCAGCGCTGCTCCTTCCTCCACGGTGAATTCATTCCGTAAACGCATTTTGAGAACATGATCAAGATAAATTATCGAGTAGCTATATCAAGAGACGGACCTCTAAGAATAAACTGCTTATCAACAAGTTTTTGCAGAATGTGTAATTTTTACCCGATATAAACCGCACCATTTGTGTTTGTAGACACAGCAATTATCGTGGAACAAGTCAACTTAATAAAATTACCACAGGCTGTCATGTAGACTGTATTCCTCTCTGTCCAAATCGCAAATTGAAATTACGCTTTTTCACGTTTCTCAGTATTAAGCTATATCAAGAGACGGACCTCTAAGAATAAACTGCTTATCAACAAGTTTTTGCAGAATGTGTAATTTTTACCCGATATAAACCGCACCATTTGTGTTTGTAGACACAGCAATTATCGTGGAACAAGTCAACTTAATAAAATTACCACAGGCTGTCATGTAGACTGTATTCCTCTCTGTCCAAATCGCAAATTGAAATTACGCTTTTTCACGTTTCTCAGTATTAATAAGCGAATGAAGAATTTAAAAAAAAATCATGGGTCCACCCTTAGTTTAATTTGACGGCTAAGCCGAGGTTACTGTCATCATCTCACATGAGGACACTCACGAGAAAGCACGAGACTTGACTGCATGAGCTGCTCTGATATTCTCCTTTAAATTCTGTAGGAAATTACAGACCATCCAACACTTCGGAAATAGAGCCCATTGCCTCAAACACCACGTGCACAACGTCACCTCGTAAAGTAATATTTAAAGATGTTTCAATCAGTTAAGAAACTAAATAATTTGAGATGTTATCCTTCAGTTACGATATTTAAAAAAGCTGTCCCTCGTACTTTAATTATGTCTCTCAGATGCGTCTTTTTAGCATGAAAAAAAAATAACAAAGACAAGACTGGATCCTCCCTGGCTATAAATTCGGTTTAAAGATCAAAATTCATGATAAACGGAGGACAGTTTAAGATCTGAGGTTGCGTTCTCGGAGCCACTTTGGACGCGCGACAATCGGTTTGTGATGCTATTGGCTAAATTATTGCTCAATAATGTCTCCGAATAAAAGTACAGGTGTTTCAAAATGATTCATCGGATACCATACGACCATAATTCTATACGAATGAAGACAGAAACTTGTGGTATTTTTTAACCAACCCATAGCATTATAAAGTTTTTATTTTCAAAAGAACCGTCTGATTTTTAAAAGGGTTTATCTCTTACACGCATGCAGATATAACCTTGGGAGACCTTTACAATTACGTTTAAGATCAAAGTTTTCATTTCCCTGTTCAATATGCCCTCCACCAAACTCATCAAAAACTTACAGCTGATAGTCAAACTCATCCCATACTTTTGAAGGTATGTCTCTAGTTATTGCATTCACTGCTTTTGCCATGAGGAGTTGCAGCCGACCCAACGTTGCTGGAAGTAAAGTCTTTCACAAACCCCATAAAACAAAGTATCACACCATGAGGTCAGGCCAGCTTTGTGGCCAACGGGGCACTGCTAGATTCGTATCCATCCTTCCGGTCTATCCGTCGTTGAGGCATCAAGTTGTTAAGAAATGGTCTTACATGTAGATTCCAGCGCGGTGGTGCTCCATGTCCTGTTGAAAAATGAACTTTTCTGTATATTCTCGCAGTCGTAGAAAAAGCCCGCTCGCCAAAATATGCAGGTACCTTTTTTCTCTTTTTTTGTGGCATGTTGTGTCCAAAAAACCTGATCGTCTTTGGATATTTTTTCTTCTGGAGTGGCGAGGTGTGAGAAATGGGTTCACTTTATTGTGTATTTGCTTGCTGAGGGACTTGGACTCTCTGTGGGTCCTTGAGTCCTTTGAGGCTGTCGGTTAGGTGGTCGTGCGAGTGACTGACAGTAACCATTTACATGTAAAACACCGAATAACGGAGGATTGCATCATCTTTGATGGTCTTGTGGGGGTGCAATAATGGCTAGAGGCACCTTGTATTTGTGCCAGTGTTGTAGTAGGGCCTGGCCTACATTCGCAAGTTGGCGGAAATTTCCCCGATACTCGTCTAATTTGTGAAAAAAACGAATTGCCTGGTCTTTTATCTTCTCAGCGACGTATTTTTCTACAGTCAGCTCGCGTATTTCTCTCATCCCGGCGCACCGTGGGGCGCCTAGACTCCACTTCAAACGCCTGTTCTGTAGTGGTTGCAAACTGCGTATATTAGTCACATGTTGTTCCCCAAGACGTCGAGTCGTACAGCAGGGAGGGTTGTACCGTTTTTCTATAAAGTTTTAATTTCGTTGACGGGTTTAGATTCCTGTTCGTGAAAAACGGCGTGAGTGCCTGGAGCATCTTCATAATATTCAGTTTTTTATCTTGTATGTGTGGGGTAGAAGTCATCCTTTTATCCAGTATCACTCCCAGGTATTTCGTCGTCATAGTCCAGGGTACTGGCTGTCCATTGATGGTAAGTCGCGTCCTCAGTTCCGGCCGTTTCTTCGTAAACAGTATTGCTGCAGTTTTCTTAGGGTTCAGGGTGATTTTATTGCTCTTTGCCCATTGTTCGGTGACGACAAGTTGTCGCTGCATCCTGCTGACAAGTTGTTCTATGTTCCTTCCAGAGGTTACGACGTACAGGTACCTGATCCCTGAACGAGCGTGCAATTCAACCAGCTGACCCATGCAGACCCTTTCCGGCAACTACATGAATCGGTAACAAAATTAAAAGTTTTACTAAATCTTAATCATCATTGCTGAAGAAGATACGTCCTGCTTAAATCCAATGCGTCTTTCTCGAAACACCTTGCGAACTGTGATATGTTTAGACTTTGTGGGAACTTCTCGACGACTTGGCCATTAAACGTCAGATAGTGACCTTCCTCAGTACTAAAATGTACTGTCGTTCTGAAGGCTGTCCTAGTTCTTGAGGTCATCGCGGTTGTTCCATGTTTCATTAATTGCAAAGTCATACGTCAGCAAGTCTCTCTTATTTCCATAGTTTGCCTAGAAAGTTGTGCAGATACGCAAAGGAATGGCCTTGTGCTCTTCTGTTCGCAAACCGCTTCCTTGCAGACATCTTGTGTTATGCGCGAATCTTCAGGCGGCGGTGTGTTGCCTAGATTCTCTAAGGCGATGAAGCGGTTATCAGCAGTAACATCAGCGCAATATATCTTACTTTTCTCGAGTCTACTGTAATGTAAAGGCGGTAATTTCTGTACCTTGAATTGATGATCAGCCCTCCTTGAACGTATGTGGCCGCTTTCATCTTCTCGAGCCATTTATGGCTTCTGTATCCCACAATGAGCGGCGAAAATAGCACAAGCGTCGCGCTTTTGAATGCTACTTTATCATTCAGCCGCGCAGGACCGTGGTACATTCTCTAATAAAATGTCTTTACGGAGCAGAGGACTGTTTCATATAGTAATGACAATATCCTTGTCCTTTCCGTTTCGCTGTTAAATCCCATTTAATTCGTTATATTTTCAGATCTATGTTCCATTACCGCAGGTTAAATTTTTCGTGTTTACCCTGAATCACTTGAGACAAATGTCGGAATATCATCCTCCGAAAGGCCAGAGCCCATTTCTGTCTCGACCTTGTCCAGTTACGCTAGCGGTCTGTTTTTAATGACTTCCAAGTCGATAGAGAGTGACACTGTAACCTCTTTGCTCCCCATCTTTCTATCTTTTTAATGTTCAGTTTTCTAACCAACAGCTAATTTTTCCTCTGATCCTCTCTGTCACCTGTTCACTGGAATCAGGTTATCGGTGTAGTTAGTTGTTCTCTCCCATTTCGTCACACTTGCATGTTTCGGCATATCTCTCTACATTACTAATCAAAATTGCAACACAGAAGTTTCAAATTAGCCTTAAGGATAGCTACAGCCCTTTCCTGTGACTAGTAGCGGTATCAGACTCGGCGATTCTTAAAATAGCAAGGCATCGACACGAGCGGAAAAAAGGTCACAGCACAAAAGCTTCTGTGGGGTGTAAGGTGGCTTAATGACACATTGCGGCCAAATTCCATCACAATTCTGCCCAGCGCCACCGTGGACGTATTAGAGGATGGGAAGCACGTCACACTCCTTACTCAAATTTCAGCCCTTCTTTTGACGCCTCTGTGATGGAGATCAGAACCACGACGCTCAGCGTCGAAACTACGCGGTTTCCTTATGGGCGGTCGAGGAAAACGTTTGAGACGCACCGCCGCTCAGTATCGACAAGAAAAGTCCCCCGGGGGGTGGCATAAAGGGCGCCAATGAAACCACTCCTCAACTTCTGGTGTTGCCTGTTGCTACACATTTTGCGGTTGAGAGCGATGAGGAACAGAGCGACGTTCTTGACCACCTTTGACACTGCTGAAACTCTGCGGACGATTCAACCTTGCTCCAAGGACACCGTGAGCCTGCAACCCCACTGAAGATAATGTCACCCGTTTGCAGTGTAGCCCGACCGAACTTTTGTTCTGGTGTACAGTGTGGAACCACTAGGAATCGTTCAAGAACGTTCGAAAAAAATTTGAGCGTGGTCCAAAGAAGCAAAGGGTGTTTA
Organism: Schistocerca cancellata; assembly: GCF_023864275.1. Lineage (NCBI taxonomy): Eukaryota > Metazoa > Arthropoda > Insecta > Orthoptera > Acrididae > Schistocerca > Schistocerca cancellata. Next base: position 506,715,360 of record NC_064627.1, on the reverse strand, counting down.
TGCCTTTTCAGCCATCCTGTTTCGCGTCCTCCTGTGACATAATTACAGGTGATGCGACATTGACACATGCTTAGAATAAAATGGCAAAAAGGCCATTCGAGGCGCCCCCAATTCGCCAACACCTTTGGTGCCCCCCCCCCCCCCCCACACGCCTTTGTTACGCACTTTAAAAATGTACCTGTACAGAGACAGCCAACCATTGATTCCTAGGCGCCGGTGTGACAGAAAACCATTTCACCCCTCAGATGAGTGGCGCTACGTCGCTATACAACCCCTGCTGGCCGTATGCGAAATGCGAGGGATGTTGACACGGATTCCTGCCACGTCAGCTCCTAGAAATCAGTGATTAGCTGTCTGTATATGAACATTTTTAAATTGCCCAACATCGATGTGTGTGTGGCACCAAGGATGCTGCTGAACTGGCTCTGTGAACTGTCGTTTTCGACGGCGAAATGTGTGGGAATCGACGCCCCAAAGGAAAGAATGGTTTCATTGGCGCTCTTTATGCCACCTCTTGAAGCTTTCTCGTGTTGATCCTAAGCGACGATATGACTGAAACATTTTCCTCGGCCACCCTCAAGAAAACAAGGCAATTCCAACGCTGGGTGTCGCGATTTCTGACCCCCCAGGCGTCAAAAGAAGGGTTCTAATGTGGGTAAGAGGAGCGGTGGAGGCTGTGATTCACTTCCCATCGTGTGACTGGTCCACAGTGGCGTTGGGCATAATTGTGGTGAAATTTGGTGCCAATGTGACAACATTAACTCACCTTACAGCTCACATGAACTTCTGAGATCGTGTCGACACGCTGCTGTTTGAAGCGTTGCTGAGACTGAGAGTGAAATCGCTGGGCCACATGCTTTTGTACCACTGCAGAGAAATTTGAGACAAAAATCAAAGTTCTGCGTCTCAGTGAGACGATTGCGAGTTTTAGAAAAAGTGACTCTTTAATTGTTGCAGTGTAGAACGGAAATATCCTTCGGCGTTGTGAACACTTTCACTTACACTACGTACATTGCTAACCATTGTAATATCAATACCACGGAGGGCGCCATAGACTAAATTTTGCTTACAGTGAAATATAGTGCAGTAGAAACATCAAATGGTTAAATCTGTAGGTGATTTGGGATTGTATGGACTTTATTACGCGAAGCTGCCACCTCTGGCAGCAACAATGGCCATCGAGTGCAACTGACCTTACATGACATAAAGGTACGCCACTGAATACTACTTCAGTTAGGTGCCAGAGTTCATTAGTCGTTGTGGGTGACGAGTGGCGGCGTGCCAGTGCCTCAGCAGCCCATGACCAGACGTTCTAAGTGGCTGATAAATTTGGAGTACCTGCCTTCGATGGAAACAGTCGAATACCATTTACATCGAGGTAGGACAGGGCAGCACAGCCAATGTGCGGTCTCGCATACCTTGTTGAAAGATGACATCGTCTAAACCTCAAATACAGGGCATAGCCATGGGCCTCAATAAGTCAGAAACATCACAGTTACTGTCTAAGTTACCGGCTATGCGAAAAAGGGATGATGGTGTTGTATGTGCAATGGCGCCCCGCACCACAGTGTGGACAGTGTCTTGAAAGGAGGATGTAAGATGAACATCAACAAAAGCAAATCGAAGATAATGGAATGTAGCCGAATTAAATCTAGCGATGCTAAGGGAATTGGATTGGGAAATGAGACACTTAAAGTGGTAAATGAGTTTTTCCATTTAGGCAGCAAAATAACTGATGATGGTCGAAGTAGAGAGGATATAAAATATAGACTGGCAATGGAAAGAGAAATATTTCTAAAAAAGAGAAATCTGTTTACATCGAGTATACATTTAAGTGTCAGGAACTCTTTTCTGAAATTATTTGCACGGAGAGCATGGGAGAGGATGTTGTTTGGGTGGCCAGTATCCTCATTCTACAACACAAATGCTCATGTGGATTAATACGCTCCTTTATTTACATGAACATTTACTTAACTTCAATAGCGTCCGTGTGTTGTGATACAAGCTAATTAGTAGTAGTCCTCTTGCAGACAATATCGATAATCTTGCTATTACAAACTTTAGTCTCACTGCTGGTGAAGTACAAGTCCTGCTGTGGTCACTAATCTGATCGCTGTGAACTGTCGAAGCCTGTGATGAACTATATCCGCTCCGCGAGTGTACTGACAGACGCCAACTAGATGAATGAATCAATGAGTTGAGACCAAGCGCTTGAGTGACGCCCTGCGGTCAGCGGCGGCGGCGGCCTAAATACATGCTGTCGAGAGGGCGTTGGTGGAGTGTTGCTTGTAGTGTCTCTGGCCTCTCTCGTCATAGGCGCGCTTGATCCGGCGCCTACTATCGATCTTTTCCGACCAGTGTGCTGGCGACATCTTACACCAGCACAGAGTGTAACCATGATGGAAGTGAAACATGGGCGATAAACAGCTTAGATAAGAAGAGAATGGAATTTTTGAAATATGGTGTGAATGCTGAAGATTAGATGGATGTAGATCACGTAACAAAAGAGGAGCTACTGAACAAAACTGGGGAGAAAAGAAATTTGTGGCACAACATGACTAGAAGAACGGATCGGTTGGTAGGACACATTCTGAGACATCATGGGATCAGCAGTTTAGTACTGGGCGGAAGTGTGAGAGGTAAAAATCATAGAGGGAGACCAAGAGATAAATACAGTAAGCAGATACAGAAGGATGCTGATTGCATTAGTTACTCAGAGATAAATAGACTTGCCCAGGACAGAGTAGCTTTGAGAGCTGTATCAAACCATCTTCGGACGACAGCATCGACACGACCGCTTCTGACACTGAGCTCGTATGACGATGAAAACTGCAAACTCATCACGTCGATTGTGATGCTGTTCATAAAACCGGTACTCGTCTAAAAAGACGCCGCGTTGTCTATTACCACTCGTGCGTCTAGTGCTGTCGCTGGGGCACCACCGTCGGCGCTCCACCCTCTGTTGTCGTGTCAAGGGTGGCCGCGACAAAGGTGTTGACAGCCGATGGTGCTCCACATGTCGTCACACTGTCCCTGTGGTTACTTTCCTGCTTCCCATATCGTGATTCAAGGTACACGACGTGGCTGCACGAACCTACACTGCCGAACGAACAAGATGTCTGTTCTCTTGGGCACTAGCGCCTTCAGATCCTGCGCGGCGTTGAATACGGCCATCTCTGAACTCATCGAATCCATATCTGCGTGACAGTTGTGGGATTCCAACCAACGCGATCAGTGATATCGCGGAACGATAAAGAGCTGTCGAGACAGGCTATCTAATTCCGCATCTTGCTAGTAGTCTTTCTCCTTTTCTACAAAACATAAGAACACAACTTCCTCACAACAGTTCATTGAAAAAGCTCCACTGTTAATTATTTTCTTACACCTACGTACTTTGCACAGTTTCGCTGAAGTGCTAGTCATTTTCGTATCCAGGCATGAATAAGGGGCGATCAAAAACTTTCCGTTCACAGCCTGTACAGTCGAGAATCGGTATGCTAATAAGGCAAAATCGCCATGAACATTGATATAACCATCCCACCGACTCACCAGGTCGAAGGTACCTGTTTGATAAAACACCGTGTCCTATTGCATGAAGAACTACGTAACTGCCTGCTACACATCGTCGACCGACAGGAATCGTCGGCCCTTCAGTGCCTTTTTTAAGGGAACGAAGAGGTGAAATCGCATGGGGAGAGATCAGAACTACAGGGCGGGTGTTGAAGTGTCTCCCACTTGATTTAGGTTAACTGCTGCGTTATGACATTTTTGCGATATGAGAACGTGCGTTATCGTGACCAGCAGGAACTTGGCGCACCATTCCACAACGGTGGTTTCCGACAGACGTGCTGGCCCGTATACGTTCTCCACTGGATGTCTACTAGTCTTTGTCCGGAGGAGGAGGAGAAAGAGGAGATTAGTGTTTAACGACCCATCGACAACGACGTCATTAGAGATGGAGCACAAGCTAGGATTAGGGAAGGATGGAGAAGGAAAGCGGTCGTGTCCTTTCGAAGGAACCACCCTGGCATTTGCCTTAAGCCATTTATGGAATCATGGAAAACCTAAATCAGGATGGCCAAATGCGGATTTGGATCATCGTCGTCCCGAATGCGAGTCCACTGCGCTACGTTTCTCGGTTTGTCCTCCGGCAGCCAAGAAAAGAATAACAGCACGTTGGTCCTGTTTGGATGCATTTGGTAATAAAGTCATTTATTGCACGGAGGTCGAAAAGACCGGTATGCCACACTAATATCTTGCGTATATATTGGTGTTTATACACGCGCATCGTAGCCGCGCTACGTTGCATACACACTGCAGCAATGTCCTCAAACAGAAACTTTTTCATCCCCTCTTCTAATACTTTTAACGCCAAATTGAAGTTCGTTGCATGTCACCTTCACACTCTCACAATTTTAGTGGCTACGTGTTGTTCAAAAAAATGTGTGTGAAATCTTATGGGACTTAACTGCTAAGGTCATCACTCCCTAAGCTTACACACTACTTAACCTAAATTTTCCTAAGGACAAACACACACACCCATGCCCGAGGGAGGACTCGAACCTCCGCCGCGACCAGCCTTACAGTGCTACGTGTTGAATCATACCAATAGCTTTAAGAAAATGTGATAATGGAAAATGAAAAGAATCAACAACCTATGACATAGAGCTTAAAAATGTTAACGTTACCTCCTCTAGGTTTACTGTGCTCTTAGTTCAGCGTAACGAAGAACCCATTTTCTACACTACGAAAGCATCAGTTTGGAAGCATCTATCCTTGTCCACTCCAGGTGGGCAGTGTTTCTGAAGTCAAAGAAAGCTGATTTTAGTTGCACCTTGTTAACATTGTTTCAGGAGCGTCGATACGGGTGCATCCGGCTCTGACTACCCACAACAGAATTCCTGAGTCATCGCAGCCATGCAACCCGGCAACGACTCGACAACAAGCGTGTTTCCAGTCTTCACTGTACATATGTATATATATAAATCTTTTTGTATTACACTTCCTTATAAACACTGATAAGCACTATTCGAGGAACAGCGTTACATACTGTGCCATCCTCAGGTTCTCCAACGCATGTTGTTACAAATTAAAACTGAAGACTGAAGCCGTGTATCTTTACAGTACTGTACATTGACAGTGGTCAAAATAGAAAAGTGATGTTTGTAGCGGACAAAAGAGCAATTACGTTGCAGCTGAGGGTATCAGTCAATGCAAGTTCCTATGCCTGCTCATCGTCCAGAAAAACACAGAATTGTCCTACAGATTATGTTCTGTCTAACACAGTTATCTTGTACTGGCGGTTTAATAGACTGCTAGCAACGCCACATTAAGGATCAGTGCAGACTATTTACATGACTGATTTCGGCATATTAGTTTAAACTTCACAGACGGTTTTTCGCGGAAGATTTTTCTGTGCATTGGTACAGTTTCGCACTATCATGTAAACACAAAACTTTGGTACACTAACTTACACGTCTACATTGAAATTTGCATTGTGTCAAATTATATTTTATTACGAGGTACTCACGTATTAACTTCATAATTATTGACACACAAGTGAACTCTGAAGAAGAGAATGTCTGAATCTTGTAATATTTATTCTATAAATATGCACTAATGGCAAAAAACTAGAATAGTATCCTCATAACTACAAATACAGTCTAGTATTTTTTGTATTTGCCTCCACTCTATCACGTTACAAGAGATTATGTTAAAATTATTTTTATTTTCATATGCAGTCACATTTACGTTTTAGATTATCCTCACATTTAAAAATAAAAAAATAATGCTTTTGTGTAATTTGGCATATCTCATGTAAAATACTTTCACTAATATGAAATAATGACGTAATAAAAATAATCATGACAATGTGCTGTACAACAAGACCACATGTTGCCGTTCCTTAAAACTTACTATACTGGACATTATGTAACAGTAAAGCAAAATAACAGCCTCACAAGGTCATTTTGTAGTGAGTAAGAAGCGACAAAATATTCGAAAAAAATACATGTTGTACCATGTCCTGCACTGTTACATAAAAGATCAGATCTAAAATTTTCATTGCTCATTTCCTTGACTGATTACTAAATGGTTCAAATGGCTCTGAGCAATACGGAAGTTAACATCTGAGGTCATCAGTCCCCTAGAACTTAGTACTACTTAAACCTAACTAACCTAAGGACATCACACACATCCATGCCAGAGGCAGGATTCGAACCTGCGACCGTAGCAGTTGCGCGGTTCCGGACTGAAGCGCCTAGAACCGCTCGTCCACCGCGGCCGGCTGACTGATTAGTTCTTAATCTTTATATATAATAAGAGTTTAGAAAATATTGGTTCAGAACTGGATAAGTGCCACTAGAGATCGCTACCACTTCGATCTCCTCACGGTTTGTTTGCATTGTAGTCAGTCAGTCTCGAACGTTCCCGCAGTAACGGTGTGCTGCCGCGTATTTCACTTACATCAAGTCGAAGGCGCGTCGGGGCGTAGGTACACTGAAGTACTGGTATAGGCATGCGTATTCAAACACAGACAGACAGAATACGGCGCAGAGGTCGCAACGCTTATATTAGACAACAGGTGTCTGGTGCAGTTGTTAGATCGGTTACTGCTGCTACAATGGCGAGTTAGAACGTGGTGTTATAGTCAGCGCACGAGCGATGGAACACAGCATCTCCGTCATTCAGCAACTTATCTGGCTCCTTAAAGTTTGCTGCGTAAATTTCCAGCTCATCCATCGTGTCCAACTAATGGTACCTGTCTGCCTGCATACGAGATCTTGATTTTCAATCAACATTTCTACTGTTATATTTTTAGTCTGTAGAGCTAAAGTGTCATGATGATCTCTCCATTGGCAATAGATTCCGGAATAGTCCCCCATGCGGATCTCCAGAAGAGGACAGCCTAGGGAGAGGTAAAGTTCAGAAGTTTAAGCGTGGTAGGGAAGCTAGTAAATCTGAAAACGAACATACAAAGGCCCAGTCTTGATATAGTGGGGGGAGTGAAGTGAAGTGAAGTGGAAAGAAGACAGCATTTCTGGTCACATGAGTATTTTATCAACTCCAGTAGAAACTGTTATAACGGGAGCAGGATTCGTTATGAATAGAAAGGTAGTACAGAGAGAGTGTTACTGCGAACAGTTCAACCATAGGGTTGTTCTTATCAGAACCAAGTGCAAACCAAAACCGACAACGATAGTTCAGGTATATATTTCGACGTTGTAAGCTGAAGATGAAGAGATAGAGGAAGTGTGTGAGGATACTGAAAGGGTAGTTCAGCTCGTAAAGTGAGAAGGAAATCTAATAGCCATGGGGGACTGAAATGCTGTTGTAGGGGAAGAAATAGAAGAAAGGGTAAGCGAAGAATATGGGCATGGTAGTAGGAATGAGAGAGGAGGAAGACTAACTGAGTTCTGCAGTAAATTTCAGCCAGTAATAGCGAATACTCTGGTCATGAATCACGAGAGGAGGAAATATACTTGGAAAAGGCCAGGAGAAACTGGAAGATTTCAGTTAGATTACATCATCGTCAGGGAGAGATTCCAAAATCAGATATTGGATTGCAAGATGTATCTAGTAGCAGATACAGACTCAGATCAGAATTTCGTAATGACGAAGAGTAGGCTGAAATTTAAGAGACTAGTCGGAAGAAGCAGTGTGCATAACAATGGGTTACGAAAGTACTAAGGAATAAAGAGGTACGCTTGAAGCTGTCTGAGGCTATAGATACTGCGATAATAAACAGCTTAGCAGGCAGTTCAGTTGAAGAGGAATGGACGTGTCTAAAAAGGGCAATCACAGAAGTGGGAAAGAAATACATAGGTATTTAATTTTATCCATATTTCGCAGCTTCAAACGTGACAGTATTCAGTACACTGGAGGTATGAATTAAAAAACGGCTTCTGTCACAAATTTTCGTGTTTTATTAAGTACACGATGCATTTCGGAACCTGTGGGTGCATCATCAGGCGTAATTTGTCTTAATACATGCTTTATTTTTTCTCTTGAATGAGGTGAAATGCATATTCCCGTCATGAAAAGGTTTGGTGTTAGGTTATGAATTTCGTAAGTCAAATGCGGAAAATATGTGTGAAATACTGCAAAATATAAACAGTGTAAACTTACCCCATAATCCAAGAAAAGCGTTTTTAACATTTTAGCCCCTGCAAACAATCTTTTCACCATCGTTTCCGTACATCTCAGTTCATTCAAGAGGCTCCTTTGCATGCACAAGTTTATAAACACTTCTCAGATGTTCGTGGTCAAAGATGAATTTATTTCTAGTGCTAAAGATATAATTAACAAACAGTTGACATCCAAAGAAGGCAACTCCGAAGAAACCAAAGGTGACTGAAGAAAACTTCAGTTGATTGACGAAAGAAGGAAGTACAAAAATGTTCAAGGAAATTCAGGAATACAGAAGTGCAAGTCATGTAAGTGAATAGGAAGCGCAGGAAAGCTAAGGCGAAATGCCTGCATGAAAAATGTGAAGAAATCGAAAAATAAATGATTGTCGCAAGTACCGATTTAGCATAGAAAAGTCAAAACAACCTTCGGTGAAATTAAAAATGGCTCAAATGGCTCTGAGCACTATGGGACTTAACATCTGAGGTAATCAGTCCCCTAGAACTTAGAACTACTTAAACCTAACCAACCTGAGGACACCACACACATCTATGCCCGAGGCAGGATTCTAACCTGCGACCGTAGCGGTTGCGCGGTTCCGGACTGAAGCGCCTAGAACCGTTCGGCCACTCCGGCCGGCTTGAAATTAAAAGCAAGGGTGCTGACATTAAGAGTGCAATGGGAATTCCAGTGATAAACGCAGAGGAGAGAGCAGGTAGATGGAAAGAGTAAATTGAAGGCATCTATGAAGAGGAAGACTTGATGTGATAGAAGACGAAACAGGAATCGATGTATAAGACATAGGATACCCAGAATTGGAATCAGAATTTAGAGAGCTTTGGAAGACTTTTTAAGATCAAGTTAGGCAGAAGTGATAGATAACATTCCACCAGAATTTCTAAAATCATTGGGGAAATGGCAACAAAACGACTATTCATGTTGGAGTGTACAACGTATGAGTCTGGCAATACACCGTTTGACTTTCGGAAATTGTCATCCATACAATTCCGAAGACTTCAAGAGGTGACAAGTGCGAGAATTATTGAACAATCAGGTTAATAGCTCATGCATCTAAGTTGTTGACAAGGATAAAAAACAGAAAAATGGAAAAGAGAATTGTGGATGTGTTACATGAAGATCAGTTTGGCTTTAGGAAAGGTAAAGTATCAGAGAGGTAGTTCTGACTTTTTCGTTTGATAAAGGAAGCACGAATAAAGAAAAGTCAAGACACATTCATAGGATCTGTTGACCTGGAAAAAGTGCTCGACAATGCCAAATGGTGCAAGAAATTCTGAGGAAATTAGAGGTAAGCTATAGGGAGAGACGGGTATTATACAACATTTACAAGAGCCAGGGTGGAATAATAAGAGTGTAAGACCGCATATTCGAACCCTGTGATTGTTTACTTTCCTACTAAGTTGGAAAGTCGCTTCATCACTGAATAAGATGCGTCGTGCAAAGTGTCATCGTTGACAATAGTATTATGAAGCTCGTTAGGAAATCCCAGACATTTGCGTTTGTCGTTGTGAAGTACAGCCTGTAACAGCTAAAACTTGTACGGGCCCATAACCAACTGATGTTTTACAACACACCAAATTGTTGTTGTAGGCACTTTTAATTCCCGACTGTCAGGACGAGTAGATTTTGTAGGACTACACTAGGAAGTGCACATTTGCGTCTGCAAACTGACGATACCATCTGTGAATATTCCATCCATTTGGAGGATCAGTTTGGTATCTCAACCTTAAACGTATTTGCACTGTTATAACGGAATTAACACTTCGCAAACTCGAGATCACAAAATGATTTCTGGCGCCGAGTAGCCATTTTGCAACATGTAACGATATCCAAGCAAACAGAAGGGAACCGACAGCTAGAGGTAATGACTACAAACTAGATCATGTGTTCATTCCTCCAATAAATGACCTGTGGCGCAGCGATCGATAGTTTTGACAACATGATACATAGTAATACATATGTCCTTTTTGAAACTGCCTGTAGTAAGCTGTAAAACCAGGCGATGCGGTGCAAAGTTCTAAGCCTGGCAGAAATATGACAATGATATAAATTAAAATTCCTGCAAAAAGAAAAACTTGAATAGGTTGTCACCATAAAATTTGTCTTTTTTCACGGCTGGTCGCCAACATTTCATACAACGATAATGAATGATTTTAAGGAATCTGATACTTCTCTTTCAACATTAGAGAAATTGATGACTAAATTCAAACGTCACCAATTTTTTTCTTGAAGATGATCCACGGAAAGAATGTCCCAGAACTATAGCCACTGATAAAAACATTGAGAAAATGTACAATATGGCATTGAATAATTGGTAGTTCTCTGAAACCATTTCTCCTGAATTTCAAAAATACACAATGTCCTTTCTTCACGATAACGCATGTGCCAAAACAACCGTCTCAGTAAAGGATGTGGAGTACAAGTTGAAGCAAGTCTTTCCTTTTTACTAAATTTAACATCCAGTGACTTCCACTTATTAACATATTTACAGAAAACTATGGCCAGAAAATGTCTTGAGATCAACGAAGAGGTTATTGCAGTCTTAGTGTGTGTTTTTCAGACGTTTCAGGGAGAAACGTTGGAGAAAGTGCATAGAAGGGGCTACATCAAAAGCATATTTTGTCCTAAAATATAGTGTCTTACACGGATAAATTTTCATGTTGTTGACGTTCAGGGTAAAATTGTGTCACAAGTTGCGGAAAATCACCGAAGATATGTACGGTTAGCGAGATAACAAGAGGCTGTAAAATTCCGAAGCACTATACGCAGACTTGTAACGGGTTTTCAAGGACATATTACTAAAGACGTTAAGGAGTATAATTGTTTGGAATGCAGGATAGATGTTGCCTTGTCGATGTGAAACTGAAGACTGGCTTGATGCAGTTCTCCACGCCAGTTCGTCCTTTGCAAGCCTCTTCATCTCTGCATAACTCCTGCAACCTGCATTCACCATCACCTGTTTACTTTTCATCTCTTGACGTCCCTCAACAATTTTTGTCGCCACATTTCCCTCCAGCACTAAAAGACGATATCTTGATGCCTCAGCATGTGCCTTATGAACCGATCCTTTCTTCCAGAGAAGTTGTGCCATAAATTTTATTTCCCCCTCCCCCAACTGTATATTCAATACCTCCTCATTAGTTACGCGATCTACTCATCAAATCTTCAGTATTCTTCTGTAGTACCACTCTGCAAAAGCTTCTATTTTCTGCATATCGAAATTCCTTATCGTCGACGTTTCACTTTTGTACGAGGTTACACTCCAGACAAATACATTTAGAAAACACTTCCTAATACTTAAATTTACATTAGATGTCAACAAGTTCTTCTTGTTCAAAATGATTTTCTTGCTATAGCCATTCTGAATTTTAAGTCCTTATTACTTCGGTCATTTTACTGGCCAAAGAGCAAAACTCGTGTACTACTTTTACCGTCTGATTTCCGAGACTAATTCCATTGGCATCGTCTGATTTAATCCGACTGCGTTCCATTACCATTGTTTTACTTCTATAACCTTTTCTAGACATTACACATTCCGTTCAACTGCTGTTCCGAGTCCTTTGCCGTCTGTGACACTATTACAATGTCATCAGAAAACCTCAAAGTTTTTATTTCTTCTGTCTGAAATTCAATTCCTTCTCCAAATTTCTCCTTGGTTTCCTTCACAACTTGCTCATTGTACAGATTGAACAATATTAGGGATTTTTTCTCTCCCTTCTCAGCTACACCTTCTCTTCTATGTCCTTCATCTCTATAACCGCAGTCTGGTTTCTGTACAAGTTGTGGAAAAGTCTTCGCTCCTAGGATTTTACCCTTCTCTTCTAAGGTAATTCGTAGGGCCAGTGTTTTCCGGCGTGTTCCTACATTCCTCCTGAATTGGGATCTTCAGCTTCCACCAATTTTTTCTATTGTTCTGTAAATAATTCGCGTCAGTATTTTACAAACATGACTTATGAAACTGGTAGTTCGGTAATATTCACATTTGTCAGCACCTGCTTTCTTAGCAATTCGAATTATTGCATTCTTCTTCAAATATATCTTGCAGTCCAGGTGGAATAATTCTGTCGTGGCTGGCTCTCCGAAGTGATATCAAAAGTTCTGAGGGATATCGTCCACTCCGGGGCTCTTGTTTCGACTTATATATTTCAGAGTCCCATCAAATTCTTCTCACATCATATCTCCCATCTCATTTTCAGCGGTATCGACGGTGTCTTTGTCGACCGGCCACGACGCGTCGCTAGTCACGCAAATTGTCTCGCAGCATAAAAAGACTGCAAGCCATGCTCTCTCGCCGTGTTCGAATGGATGACACCACGGACGCCTCAGGAAACGCCGTCTTCGCTTCGACTCATTGCATTCAAATGGAACCCTCCGCACTTCTTTTTAAGATGCCGCACAACGGGCTCCGCCACCAGAACACCTCGGAGGACTTGCAGTGACAACAGAAGGCTCTAGTACAAAGCTACTTATCTGATAACAACTAGCAAATGACTGTACCTTTCAATCGCTGATAGTAATCCACTGTATTGAACTGTGACAGTGTGGAACAGTTACTATCAAGACATAAAAGTCATACATAAATACATCTAAATACATCATATATAAATACATCTTTCTTGCAAATAATATAGACAAATATCATCATGTTTTAACCATTTAATAAATGTTGATGTTCATACAGCTGATTTTCTTTTCTCTGAAGGTCTCTACAATTTTCCTATAGGAGGTATACGTATATTTTTCTTTAGTTATAAATGCCCCTATAGCCTTGTATTTGTCCTCTAGCAATTCTTGCTTAGCCATGTTGCTATTACTGTAATCTCATGTTTTGGACATCGTATTTCCTTGGGCCTGTTTCATTTGCTCCACTTTTATATTCTCTCCTTTCGTCAGTTAACTTCAACATCTCGCGTGATATCTAAGGATTTCTAGTTGGCCTTGTCTTTTTACCTAACTGATCCTGCGCTGCATTTACTATTTCCTGTCTCAAAGTTATTAGTTCCCCAGATTCAGTCAATCTTTGTCTAATGCTCCCTTTGAAACTCTCAAAAACCTCTGGTTCTTCCAATTTATCTAGGTCCCGTCTCCTCCTACATTCCTACCTTTTTGCAATTTCTTCAGTTTTAATCTGCAGTCATAACCAATACACTATGTCGACAACTGCCCTGGATATTTCTTGTATTTTAAAATCTACTGCCGATATCTGTGTCTCACCGTTATATAATCAACCAAACACTTTTCCGCGTCTCCAGATCTCTTCCACGAGAACAACCCTCTCACATGATTCTTAAACTAAGTGATGATTAAACTAAGTGATGATTAAATTATGCTTCGTATAAAATTCCACCAGGCGGGTTCCTGTGTCATTCCTTTTCCCCAACCCATGTTCTCCTACTATTTTTCCGTAACGTCTTTTCCCTACTGTCGAATTCCAGTCCCCCATCACAATTAAAGTTTTCTCTCTTCACTATCTGAACAATTTATTTTATTTAATCTTTAAACTCTTCTCGTCTACATAGCTGTTGGCGTTTGAAATTGTACTGCAGTGGTGAGTGTTGGTTTCATTTCTAGGTTGGATATGATAATCCGTTCACTACGCTGTTTACGGTAGTTCGACCGCTTTCGTATTTCTTATTCGGTATCAGGCCTATCCCTCTATAACTCCTATTTGACTTTCTATTGTAACCCTGTAATGGCCCGACCTGAACTCTCGCTCTTCCTGAAACAGCACTTCACTAATTCCCATTGTATCTAATTTTACCCTATCCGTTTCATACATTCAGTTCTCTGATCTATGAAATTTGCAAACTTTATTTTTAAGCAACATGAGATGTGAACATTAGTCAAACACAAACTTTTTCGTATTGTGTCCACAACGACGGCCTTTTTGTGTCGATGATGTGGTCTGCCATAAATTCTTCTCTCGTGCCAACCTCTTCATCTCAGTGTAGCACTTGCATCCAACACACTCAATTATTTGTTGGATATGTTCCAACATATATCTTCCCCTACAGTTTTTATCTTCTACAGCTCCCTCTTATACCACAGAAGTTATTAGAGTTATTCCGTGACATCACTTCATCGTCCTATCATCCTCTCCCTTCCTCTTGTGTTTTCTATTTGTCTCTTTCTTCGGCAGAGAACCTCCTTTATCTTATCAGTCCACCCAATTTCCAAAAACCTTCTAAGACACCGCACCTCAATCGCTTCGATTCACTTTCATTTCGACTTTTTTACTCTCCATGACTCACTACCATTTAATGCTGTGCTCCAAACGTACACTGTCGTAAGTTTCTTCCTCAAAGTAAGGCCTATATTTGATAATAATAAACTTCTTTTGACGATGGGTGGCCTCTTTTCCTGTCCTAGTCTACTTTTTATATCTCCTTCCTTCGTCCACCATGAGGTACTGTTCCTTCAAAGTTTGTCGAAATCTTTCACTTCATGTACTTAGTGGTCCCCAATTTTAATTTTAAGTTTATCGCTAATTTAAGTTTATCGCTAATCTCATCTCTGTTACTCTTCATTCGTTTTTGTTCTGTATACCGACAATCGATACTCTGTGCTCATCACTCTGTTCATTCCTTCCAATATGTCTCATAATTCTTATTCTTTTTCAGTGGATATAACAATGTAATCAGCGAATCTTATCAGTGATATCCTTCCACCCTGAATTTTAATGCCTCTCATGAGCCTTTATTATATTTCCGACAGTGGTTCTCCTATATGTAGATTGAGGAGGAGTGAAAGACAGAATATACAACTTACACTCTTTTTGACCCAAGCACTTTTTGACCTCTTCTGAAAAGATAATCCTAAGCAAATAGGGAGCATCAAAATGGATAAGGGACTAATGACCACAAGGTGACAGTAGGGAAACAGAACATCGTAACATCCAAATACACCAGAAATAAATGCAGACATATTTATTTAAAAAATGAGATAAAAATTCACTTGACGCCTTCCTAAGAGACAGTTTCCATTCCTTGCCAACTATATTAGTGTAGGTCAGATGTGGCTCGAATTCAAAGAAATAACATCGACAGCAACTCAGAGATTTACACCGAATCACTTAATAAATGATGATACTGATCTCTCATGGTACACAAAATAACACTGCAGAAGAAACGGGGAAAAGCATGCCAAATTTAAAAGAACGCGTAGTCTGTTAGATTGGCGACGTTTTCCTGAAGCTCGAAATTTAGCACGGAATTCAGTGCGAGATGCTTTTAATAGGTTCCACAACGAAACTCTGTCTCAAAGTCTGGCACAAAATACAAAAAGAGTTTTCTCGTATTTGATGTACAGCCGTGGTAAGACACAACAATGTCTTCACTGCGCGATAACGATGGTAATGTGACCTGTGACAGTGCCACTAAAGCGGAGTTACTAACACAGGAGTTACTAACACAGCGTTCTGAAATTCCTTCACCAAAGAAGACAAGTTAATATTCCAGAAATCTAATTAAGAACAGTCGTTAATATGAGTAACAAAGAAGTAGGTTTCCTCGGCGTTACGAAGAAGCTTAAATCACTCAATAAAGGTAAGTCTTCCGGTTCAGTTAGGTCACCCCCCCCCCCCCCTCCCCCCGTGAACCATGGACCTTGCCGCTGGTGGGGAGGCTTGCGTGCCTCAGCGATACAGATTGCCGTACCGTAGGTGCAACCACAACGGAGGGGTATCTGTTGAGAGGCCAGACAAACGCGTGGTTCCTGAACAGGGGCAGCAACCTTTTCAGTAGTTGCAGGGGCAACAGTCTGGACCACTGAATGATCTGGCATTGTAACATCAACCAAAATAGCCTTGCAGTGTTGGTACTGCGAACGGCAGAATGCAATGCGAAACTACAGACGTAATTTTTCCCGAGAGCATGCAGCTCTACTGTATGGTTAAATGGTGATGTCATCCTCTTTGGTAAAATATTCCGAAGGTAAAATAACCCACATTCGGATCTCTGGGCGGGAACTACTCAGGAGGACGTCATTATCAGGAGAAATAAAACTGGCGTTCTAAGTACGGGAGAGTGGAATGTCAGATCTCTTAAACGGGCAATTAGGTCAGAAAATTTAAAAAGTGGACTGGATAGGTTAAAGTTAGATATAGTGTGTATTAATAAAGTTCGGTGGCAGGAGGAACAGGACTTCTGGTCAGGTGAATATAAGGTTATAAATACAAAATCAAGTAGGGATAATGAGGAGTAGGTTTAATAACGAATAAAAAAATAGGAATGTGGATAAGCTACTATGAACAGCATGGTGAACGCATTATTGTAGCCCAGATAGACACGAAGCCCACACCCACCACAGTAGTACAGGTTTATATGCCAACTATCTCTGCAGATGAGGAGGAAATTGAGGAAATTTATAATTAGATAAAATGAATTATTCCGATACTTAAGGAGACGAAAATTTTATAGTCATGGGGTACTGGAATTCGATAGTAGGGAAAGGGAGGGAAGGAAAAATAGTAGGTGAATATGGATTGGAGGAAAGGAATGATAGAAGAAGCCGCCAGGTAGAATTGTGCACAGAGAATAATTTAATAATCGCTGACATTTGATTTAAGAATCATAAAAGAAGGCTGTATACGCGAAAGAGACCTGGAGAAACCGGAAGGTTTCAGATTGATTGTATAATGGTAAGACAGAGATTCCAGAACCAGGTTTTAGATTGTAGAACATTTCCAGGGGCAGATGTGGACTCAGATCACAATTTTTTGGTTATGAACTGCAGATTAAAACTGAAGAAACTGCAAAAAGGCAGGAATTTAAGGAGATGGGACCTGGATAAACTGAAAGAACCAGAGATTGCAGAGAGTTTCAGAGGGAGCGTTAGGAAACGATTGACAAGAACGTGAGAAAGGAATACTGTAGAAGAAGAGTGGGTAGCTTTGAAAGTTGAAATAGTAAAGGCAGGAAAGGATCAAGTAGGTAAACAGACGAGGGCTAGTAGAAACCCTTGAGTAACAGAATAGGTATTGAATTTAATCGATGAAAGGAGAAAATATAAAAAGGTATTAAATGAAGCAGGGGAAAGGGAATACAAAAGTCTAAAAGATGATATCGACAGGAAGTGCAAAATGGCTAAGCAGGAATAGCTAGAGGACAAACGCAAGGATGTAGAAGCATATATCAGTAGGGGTAAGATAGTTGCCGCCTAGATTGGATTCCGGAGAAATGTAGGAACGCGCTAGGCAATATCGGGCCTACGACTTCTCATAGAAGATATGTTAAGGAAAGGCAAACTTATGTTTATAGCATTTGTAGGCTTGGAGGAAGCTTTTGAGTGAAATAGTCTCTTTCAAATTTTAAAGGTGGCAGGGGTAAAATACAGGGCCAAAGGCTATTTACATTTTGTACAGAAACCAGGTGGCAATTATAAGAGTCGAGACGCACGAAAGAGAGGCAATGGTTGAAAAGAGAGGGAGCTACGGTTGTAACCTATACGCGATGTTATTCAATCTTTATATTGAGCAAGCAATAAAGGAAACAAAAGAAAAGTTCGGAGTAGGTATTAAAATCCATGGAGAAGAAATAAAAACTTGTAATTCTGTCAGAGACAGCAAAGGACCTGGAAGAGCAGTTGAACGGAATGGACAGTGTCTTGAAAGGAGGGTATAAGATGAACATCAACAAAAGCAAAACGAGGATAATGGAATGCAGTCGAATTAAATCAGGTTATGATGAGGAAATCAGATTAGGAAATGAGACACTTAAAGTAGTAGATGAGTTTTGTTATTTGGTAAGGAAAATAACTGATGATGATCGAAGTACGGAGGATATAAAATGTAGACTGGCAATGGCAAAAAAAGCGTTTCTGAAGAAGAGAAATTTGTTAACATCGAGTGTAGATTTAAGTGTCAGGAAGTCCTTTCTGAAAGAATTTGTATGGAGTGTAGCCACATATGGAAGTGAAACATGGACGATAAACAGTTTGGGCAAGAAGAGAATAGAACATTCTGAAATGTGGTGCTACAGATGAATGCTGAAGATTAGATGGGTGGATCACGTAACTAATGAGGTGGTATTGAATAGAGTTATGGAGAAGAGAACTTCGTGGTACAACCTGACTAGAAGAAGGGATCGGTTGATAGGACACATTCTAAGGCATCATGAGATGGGGGAAAACGAGAGAAGAATACAGTAAGCAGATTCGAAAGGATGTAGGTGCAGTAGTTACTCAGAGATGAATAGGCTTGCACAGGATAGAGCAGTACCTTTGGACTGAAGACCGCAACAACAACACACCGGTTAGGTTCCTTCCAGAGTATGCTGATACAATAGCTCTATGCTTATAATCATACACAATCGCTCCCTCGACGAAAGATCCGTCCCTAAAGATTGGAATGTTGCACACATCACATCAATACTCAAGAAAGGAAATAGGAGTAATCCGATGAATAAGAGACCCATATCACTGACGTCTATTTGCAGCAGGATTTTGGAACATATACATGCTCAAACGTCATGAATTACCTATCACATTCAAACTCCTGACATTCCACGCTCCAGTTCTTAGAACGTAACCCGTTCTTTTTCCCATAGTCAAATCATTCTTCGCGGTCCCCCTAGGAGACCCGAGTGGAGAGATTATCGTGACACATTTTCCCATGGGTGTACATTATGTTCCTTTCATGCAGTAGTTTTCACTGCCGTCTGCGTCCTCATGCCGTTGATCATTGCTGATACTTCCATCTTATCAGGGCAGTTTCCCACTCATCATGGGTATGATGTTGTCCTGAAATTCTGTTCTCACGTCACTCTCTTTGATAGGATCGTTGCCTGAACGAGACCAACTCTTTGCACCGGAAGTTTTCGGCCGCAGTTGCCGATGATTTTTATTTAAAAATAATCAGTGACTGATTCCGCGTGTGGGACACGGGACGTTTTGATCACTAGTCAAATACGTTTCTACTAGACCACTGGAACTGAGTTACAGAGTCGAAAAATATACAGCTACGGAGGTAGTCATTTACTGTATAACGGGTTGCGAGTATTTCTGTCTGCCCATCGAGACTCTGACAGACAAAAGGAAACGTTTTAACTCACCATATGTTACGAGGGATTTACATACCGACTGTATGAGGAGACGCCGACCGCAGCGTCGTCATTATTACCATGATTTATTACGAACGTAGCTAATTAGATGCAGATGCTGTGACTACTTGGAGTAACCGGAGGAAAATGTTGCTAATAAGGCAGTAACAACTGCCATGTTCCTGATATTATCTTGGTATTTGTAGCCAGTCTTCCTGCACTTCATATCCGACATATCTCTTAGTGTAATGAATGACCGGTCGGGTTGAAACTGCTAGTAGAGTGCGTCGACTTTGGCATGTGACGTCGTACAATCACAAACAGAAATAGAACAGAACACTGACCATATTTGTTTTACTTGTATTTTAGATTAGCGCCCGCTCCCCGGCTCGTGTCCACTGTATGGTCTGCACAGATTTTTTTCTTTAATCGCATTTTCATGGTGTTCATAAACTGCAACATCTTCTAAATCTTTCACACTAACTAAGGTTATACACACATAAAAAAAATGTTTTGCGTGACCTCGGTTCCGCTAGTTCCGGAACCTGTACAGAAAATTGGAATAGAGATCAAATCAAACATCATTTCCGCCTTTTTTATTGCTCATGAAAACCACACATTGCATGTTGTACCATCACACAGCGAGACCTTCATAGGTGGTGGTCCAGATTGCTGTACACACCGGTACCTCTAATAACCAGTAGCACGTCCTCTTGCATTGATCATTCCTGTATTCGTCGTGGCATACTATCCACAAGTCCATCAAGGCACTGTTGTCCTACTCCTCAACAGCGAATCGGTGTAGATCCCTCAGAGCAGTTGGTGGGTCACCTCGTCCGTAACAGCCCATTTCAATCTATCGCAGGCATGTTACATAGAGTACATGTCTGGAGAACACGGTGGCCACTCTAGTCAAGCGATGTCGTTATCCTGAAGGAAGTCATTCACAAGATGTACAACATGTGGGCGCGAATTGTCGCCCATGAAGACGAATGATTCGCCAATATGCTGCCGATATGGTTGCACTATCGGTCGGAGGATAGCATTCACGTATCGTACAGCCGTTACGGCGCCTTCCATAACCACCAGCGGCGTACGTCGGCCCCACATAGTGCTACCCCAAAACAGCAGGGAACCTCCACTTTGCTGCACTCGCTGGACTGTATGTCTAAGGCTTTCTAGCCTGACCGGGTTGGCTCCAAACACGTTTCCGACGATTGTCTGGTTGAAGGCATGTGCGATACTCATCGGTGAAGAGAACGTGATGTCAATCCTGAGTGGTCCATTCGGCATGTTTTTGGGCCCATCTGTACCGCACTGCATGGTGTCTTGGTTGCAAAGATGGACATCGCTATGGACGTCTGGAGTGAAGTTGCGAATCATGCAGCCTATTGCTCACTGTTTGAGTCGTAACACGACGTCCTGTGGCTGCACGAAAAGCGTTATTCAACATGGTGGCTTTGCTGGCAGGGTTCCTCCGAGCCATAATCCGTAGGTAGAGGTTATCCACTGCAGTAGTAGCCCTTGGGCAGCCTGAGCGAGACTGGTCTTCGACAGTTCCTGTCTCTCTGTATCTCCTCCATGTCCGAACAACATCGCTTTGGCTCACTCCAAGACTCCAGGACACTTCCCTTGCTGAGAGCCCTTCCTGGCACAAAGTAACAATGCGGACGAGATCTAACTGCGGTATTGACCGTCTAGGCATGGTTGAACTACGGACAACACGAGCCGTGTACTTCCTTCCTGGCGGAATGACTGGAACTGATCGGCTGACAGACCCCCTCCGTCTAATAGGCGCTGCTCATGTATGGTTGTTAACATCTTTTGGCGGGTTTAGTGGCATTTCTGAACAGTCAAATGGACTGTGTCTGTGATACAGTATTCACATTCAAAATCTCTCTTCAGGAGTTCAGGGAACCGGAGTGTTGCAAAACTTTTTTTGATGTGTGTAGAAGCATATACTTCTGACCGAAAAGCGATTCAAGTAGCTACAGTCGGAGGTCTTTGTTAATCCATCCTTTTCAGTTCTAGTGGTGATAATTCCATAGAAACTTTCATCCCTTAACATACACGTATTTCTTCAGAAGTCAAATACCAGTTTTCAAAGATTTAGCTTGAAAAATGTTTTAATAAAATGAAACATTTTCATGAAAATGTTCTCCCAAATTTCACCCTCTTAGAGGTTGAATTCCCAAACAATACTGCAATATGTATTTTTTAATTTCAAACCGAGAAGTCAAATACAAATTTTTAGCGATTTAAAATCAAAAACGCTTTCTTAATTAAATATTTGCGCAAAACTTCATTTTCTATTTCAGCCCCTTATGGGCTGAATTTCCAAAAGACTGAAACCCGTACTTTTCATTTCCAAAAGAGAAAAAAAATATACATTTTCATAAATTTAGCTTTAAAATGCTTTCATAATGAAGTATTTTTATAAACATTTTCATCCTTAATTGCACCCCCTTAGGGGATGAACTGACAAAAACACTGAAACACTTACTTTTCTTATTTGTAACCGAGAATTCAAATATCAATTTTCATAGATGTGGTTTTAAAAATGCTTTAGTAGTATCCTAATTATGGTTTGTTTAAAAAAAATTTCACCCACTGTTTAACCCCTTAATGGTCAGTTTCCACAAATGCCGAATGAAATAATTTTTTTATTTCTGACCGAGGACCAAACACCAATTTCGTAGCTGTTGCTACGAAATTACCTTATTAGCGACATATGTCAAAGGACATTTTCTCCCCTATTTCAACCCCTTGGGTGTAGAATTTCGAATAATCCCTTTTATACGATGCCTACAGAATAAGAGCAATACCTCTCCGAATTTCACATTTTATCCTTAGTGGTTTGCACTGGGCGATGACGAGTCAGTGGATCATTCAGGCCCTATTTCACCCGCTTAGGGGTGGAACTTCGAAAAAATTCCTTCTAAATGATGCCTAGAATGTAAGATCAACACAGTCTCCAAATTTCAAGTTTCTATCCTTTGCGATTTGGTCTGGCCGAAGATGAGACTATCAGTTAGTACATTTTCCTTTTATATGTAGATACTATTTTTCGAAATGTAGGTTGTGGCGACGGACTTACCTGTTGCGTGGACAGACGTCTATAAACATAGCATGAAAACTAACAATATGGTTGTGAAGTGACGAAGCCAACGAAAGTGATGTCTTCGGAATGTCTCTAAATCGTGCTACGATGCATATTTAATGCATATTGGATTTCAATGAGTGGTTCTCTGCTGCCATTTTGATGTCGTCATGGGTCAAATCAGATGCTAGTATCGTGAAATTGAATACTTTGGAATCACCATCACCAACGAGATCATCCACTGAACTGTAACGTAGCAGACGATGGCGGATTATGGTAGAGCTGCGGCCGTCTCAGCTCCATCGTCAGAAAGGTAAGTGTAATCAGTAAATGGCATCATTTCCAGATATTTTCACTCTGCTGATCTGAAACTTCCTTATAGATCAAAACTGTGTGCCGCACTGCGACTCGAACCCTGCACCACTACCATTCGCTGACAAACGCTGTACCCAGTGAGCTATGCCGGCACCACTCACGACTCACCCTCAGCACTTCCACCTTAGCTCTCTCCTAGCTCCCAAACGTCACAGAAGTCCTCGTACACACCTTGCGGAACAAGCACCGCTGGAAGAAAGGATAATGCAGGCAATTGGCATAGCCACCGCTCAGGGGACGTCTTTTATGGTGACCCATGTGACGGGAGAGGGCTTTTGGAAAGCGTAGCTATTTCTGTGTCTTTCGGTATGTTGCCCACTCCCCCTCAACTTAACGTCTATCACGCGGCAGGTACAGAATGTTTCGTCATTTGAAATATACGTTATCGATATTACAGAACAGAATACAAACGATTTGCCACATATTTTCATCTTTTTCACCATATAGTAACCTCGATAACGACGTATTTTTGTACTTCGTCACTATTTGAGGGGTGACAAGCAAAGCTGAACATATCCACATTGTACATCAAATGAAATACAAAACGGAACGGTACATATAGGTTAAGCAGAATCTAAACACATGACACAATTTAAACGAATTCGCACATGTCTTATGATAAAAACCTGTGAGAATACATGGTCTAGAGCAAACACGAACCTGTTAACATATACATTTCTTGTAAAGAAGAACTATTCGGCTACGACCAATAGGAGGCAATGATTCAAGTCACGTATTTTCATTCCTGCCACGGGCAGCTACTAGCATTAGTTTGGGCTCTGTGCTAAACAGAAATGGCTTTAGGCTTATTGCACTTTTTAATATCTGTTGATTTTAACGATAAGCCTGTGGTAAAACTTTTCTGTTATGATTGTTGGGCTCTATCAAGAACAGTATCGTGCTTCCTACTCCCATGTATTTTCTTGAAACATATGATTATCCTGTTAAGTTACTTACCTGCTCATCGTGTTTTCGGCAGAGTAGAGAAACTACGCAAGAGGACAACAACTGCAAGAAAAGGATAATATAATGAGATCTACCAGTCAGTGGGTGATCTAAGAAACCTTACTGAATATTGGAGAGTTCTTAGGTGAAATGCAACGAATTTTCATTTAAAGTAAAACAATCATATTAACGTAGGGACAACTGCATTCTATAGGCCCAGGGAGATGTACAGGAGCGGAAGTCTCTCCTGAAACACGGATGGACCACTACGAAGCTCTTCTCTCAGTCGCGAACTGAAGTACTTCTCAACCATGTAGTGTCAGATGACAAGAAGAAGGATGTTCATTGTTTGCTCAAAATTATTTTCAGAAGAGACTGGCGAAATCAAGAGGACTGAAGCTGGTGTAAATCCATCATTGACGATATATCCACAATGTTGAACACAGAGATAGAGCAAATTGCTTGTGATTGTTTATGCTGAAGTCGAACAGGAACCTCAGAGAACCTCCCTAACAATTGGTAACACCATTGTGCATCACAGTATGCTGTCATGATGATTTGGAAAATTTAAATAATTGTGAAGCAACAATAAAATGAGAACCTTTGGTAAAATACTGAAAAGGAATATGAACGTTATAGTTGTCAACTTACGTTTTCTCCATGACAGCATATACTAAATTTGTTGTGTCAGTTACTGGGAATCAGCACCGACACAAACGAGGAAGGAGAGAAGTTACGATGGCTGGTCGTAGCAAACCAAAATGATATGTACAGAACATAGATTAGTAGAACACTTTATTTCTATTAAGGAAAGAAACATAACTTCTCGTTATGAAGTGACGTCCTTCGCTCCTACAGGCAATTACCTACATGCACTATTACGACTCCCAGAACGGAAGGTAAGTATCATCTTCCTATTACTCAGAACTGATGCTATCGAAGTCTGCGATTGAACTGGGCCCCACCAGCAATGGGCGGCCTGCTCAGTCAGCGTTCACAGGGGGCCCCGAGGTCTGTCTTCCTGGAGGTGTCGCACTGGCCGCTCTTTCCATTTTCGCGTGGGTCAGCACTTTCTTGTGTGCCCCCGGTAGCTGAACGCCCAGCGTGACGGATTGTCAACCCTCTGGGCCCGGGTTCGATTCCCGGCTGGGTCGGGGAATTTTCTCCGACCAGGGACTGAGTGTTGTGCTGTCCTCATCATCATCATCCTATCACCCTCATCGACTGCAGGTCGCCGAAGTGGCGTCAAATTGAAAGACCGGCATCCGGCGAACGGCCTGCCCGACGGGAGGCCCTAGCCATACGATTAAATAAATAAATAAAGCGCCTTCTTAATTCCGTTTCGCGGCGCTGTGCTGGCCGGTGCGCAGTCGATGCTTTAGAACTGTGCAAAATTGTTACAAATACGTAATATGATACAGAATAGCAATAATTATGCAATAAAATGTAAGTTAGTTTGAAAAAAAAATTGCTCTGAAAATTATTCAAAGACGAACGTGTCCAGGCGGTTCATGCAACCGAGAACATGTCCACATTTAAACAAACTTTTTAAAGGAAGATTTTCGCTGTAGTTTTCATTTGGAGACCGCATGCCTGCTACAACATTAACGATCTTTGCACTGCAATACGTTATTTTCATTCATATGTATGCCTGAAGTAAGTTTTATGTTGATTGTGAAAACTGCATTTAGTGGACATGCTCGTCTTTGAATTTCACCTCCCCATTTGTAGTTGTCATTATACATCCTATGGAGCTGCAAGACCAATCTACACTCCTGGAAATGGAAAAAAGAACACATTGACACCGGTGTGTCAGACCCACCATACTTGCTCCGGACACTGCGAGAGGGCTGTACAAGCAATGATCACACGCACGGCACAGCGGACACACCAGGAACCGCGGTGTTGGCCGTCGAATGGCGCTAGCTGCGCAGCATTTGTGCACCGCCGCCGTCAGTGTCAGCCAGTTTGCCGTGGCATACGGAGCTCCATCGCAGTCTTTAACACTGGTAGCATGCCGCGACAGCGTGGACGTGAACCGTATGTGCAGTTGACGGACTTTGAGCGAGGGCGTATAGTGGGCATGCGGGAGGCCGGGTGGACGTACCGCCGAATTGCTCAACACGTGGGACGTGAGGTCTCCACAGTACATCGATGTTGTCGCCAGTGGGCGGCGGAAGGTGCACGTGCCCGTCGACCTGGGACCGGACCGCAGCGACGCACGGATGCACGCCAAGACCGTAGGATCCTACGCAGTGCCGTAGGGGACCGCACCGCCACTTCCCAGCAAATTAGGGACACTGTTGCTCCTGGGGTATCGGCGAGGACCATTCGCAACCGTCTCCATGAAGCTGGGCTACGGTCCCGCACACCGTTAGGCCGTCTTCCGCTCACGCCCCAACATCGTGCAGCCCGCCTCCAGTGGTGTCGCGACAGGCGTGAATGGAGGGACGAATGGAGACGTGTCGTCTTCAGCGATGAGAGTCGCTTCTGCCTTGGTGCCAATGATGGTCGTATGGGTGTTTGGCGCCGTGCAGGTGAGCGCCACAATCAGGACTGCATACGACCGAGGCACACAGGGCCAACACCCGGCATCATGGTGTGGGGAGCGATCTCCTACACTGGCCGTACACCACTGGTGATCGTCGAGGGGACACTGAATAGTGCACGGTACATCCAAACCGTCATCGAACCCATCGTTCTACCATTCCTAGACCGGCAAGGGAACTTGCTGTTCAAACAGGACAATGCACGTCCGCATGTATCCCGTGCCACCCAACGTGCTCTAGAAGGTGTAAGTCAACTACCCTGGCCAGCAAGATCTCCGGATCTGTCCCCCATTGAGCATGTTTGGGACTGGATGAAGCGTCGTCTCACGCGGTCTGCACGTCCAGCACGAACGCTGGTCCAACTGAGGCGCCAGGTGGAAATGGCATGGCAAGCCGTTCCACAGGACTACATCCAGCATCTCTACGATCGTCTCCATGGGAGAATAGCAGCCTGCATTGCTGCGAAAGGTGGATATACACTGTACTAGTGCCGACATTGTGCATGCTCTGTTGCCTGTGTCTATGTGCCTGTGGTTCTGTCAGTGTGATCATGTGATGTATCTGACCCCAGGAATGTGTCAATAAAGTTTCCCCTTCCTGGGACAATGCATTCACGGTGTTCTTATTTCAATTTCCAGGAGTGTATATTATGATTTTTCAACACTATTAAGGTAAATACATTGTTTGTTCTCTATTAACATCTTTCAATTGCTAACTATCCCTATCAGTAGTTAGTGCCTTCCGTAGTTTGAATCTTTTATTTAGCTGGCAGTAGTGGCGCTCGCTGTATTGCAGTAGTTCGAGTAACGAAGATTTTTAGTGAGGTAAATGATTTGTGAAAGGTATAGGTTAATGTTAGTCAGGGCCATTCTTTTGTAGGGATTTTTGAAAGTCAGATTGCGTTGCGCTAAAAATATGTCAGCATGTTACTGGGCCATCACATGACGCGCACAGATTGATCGAAGAATAAGCAGATTAATTTCTAGCAACGAAATCTTTATTTTGCCTGATAGAATTAGAGCATGTTTTGTCATCTACTCTGCCGAAAATGTAAATTGCTACACGATGATCGACTTGACCGATCGCCACGAGGCTGATGCTCCAGTATTTCCATGCTCGTGAGGTACGATGATTAAAATTTCATCCTTATGCCAACTGATTTTCGTTGTAGTAAAAAAGTATTCCTGCAGATGAAGAATGGTATCGCATTGTTATAATTAAAGTTCAGCTTTTCACAGAAGCCCTCTGTGGGCTGTAAGTATCGTATGGCAGCGAAACTTGGTAGATGTGCTACTGCTTTAATGCAGAACTCATTTACCCTGGAAAAAGTATATTTCAATTTTGGCTACCTGATACAAATCTGGCGCTGTAAACTGATTATAGAGCGGTCTACGACGCTGCAGTCATGGACTGTGCCGCTGATCCCGGCGGAGCTTCGAGTCCTCCATCGGGCATGGGTGTGTGTTTGTTCTTAGGATAATTTAGGTTAAGTAGTGTGTAAACTTAGGGACTGATGACCTTAGCAGGTAAGTCCCATAAGATTAAAAAAAACTGATTGTGTGACAGTGTGACATCCACACTGTCATTTGACATGCCGCAACGTGATTGAACAGCATGTCTATCAAGAAGAGAGACCGTGCATTGTTAGTGAACCTGTGGAGACTGCAGCAATTACAGTGCAGTATTGAGAGGGTACCTGAAAAATCTGATGAGAGACCCAATATCATTAAAGATGATAATGAAATTCGAAAACACCTGTGAGCTTGGTGTGGCGCCTGGTACAGGAGGGCGTCCTATCCCTGTGGAAGTTATTGACGAGGCTGCTTGCGTTGATTGACTGTTGCGTCGGTTCTTAATAGAATATTTTAAACATTACGAATGAAACAAACACAACACTGGTGTAGTATTTATTAGTTGTTATACGAACCAGTTCGTGCAACATATAATAAATATTGTAGAACATTCCTCCAGACGAGGCACTGTTTCTGTAACTGACCATGCAGCACGCACCCCGTGTAGTCCCAAAACTCGTCCAACATCACGAGAATTGTGCATCCCATGGTGAACAGTACGTATAGTTTTGCGGTCTGTATTACACTGCCACTCGTACGCGTTCTAGAAGGTGTAGCGACTGAAACTTCACGCTCCGCATCAAGGTTTTGAATTTGCTCTTAGGTTTCTGGCACAGATCGACGTTGCCGACATGTGAGTGGATAATATTCTGTGGAGTGACGAGGCACATTTTACACCACCGGGTGTACTGAACACACAGAACTGCCGAATTTGGGGTATTGTTGAACCGCGTTTTGTGCTCGTCATATGTGACTGCTTGGTGTGGATTCACAAGCTGCTTTAATCTTGGTCAATTCTTCTTTGTAGAGATTACACCCAGAGGGCCTGTGAGGTGTACAGTGATGTCTGTACGTTGTCAAGTTGTCACGACCTTGTATAGTGTGTCATTCCCGCTTTCGAAAAGCGCAACTGCTGGCCGCGGTGGCCGAGCGGTTCTAGGCGATTCAGTCCGGAACCGCGCGACTGCTACGTCGCAGGTTCGAATCCTGCCTCGTGCATGGATGTGTGTGATGTTCTGAGGTTAGTTAGATTTAAGTAGTTCTAAGTTCTAGGGGTACTGATAACCTCAGATGTTAAGTCCCATAATGCTCAGAGCCATTTGAACCATTTTGAAAAGCGCAGCTGTTTCATGCAAGAGGGGGCAACACGTCATGAAGCTCGCCCAGTGAAAGATCTGCTTATTGCAGTCTTTCACGAACTGATTATCTCCAGAGGTTTTCCTGGTCCATGGCCTGCTTCATCACCTGATGACATTCCATGTGACTCTTGGTTCTGGAGATATCTAAATGAAAGCGTTCACTATGGATTCGTTCGGTCTCTACCTCGTCTGGAGGCCAGTAAAAAGGAACACGTTGCTCAGATTGCATCGGAACTTCTGCGAACAATTATCGATCACGTAGTTTTACGGATACAACATGTCGACGACGTCTCCGGTGCTCATGCTGAACAAACTGTGTAAGCGTTGGTTAATAATAAAATTAATATTATGCCTTTCTCAGATGTTTGGCCTTTTCTGTCCATGTCCCGCTCCTAATCCATTACGTATGGAAACATTTCTATACGTATTTCTTGCATTCACAGCAGCAGATTTCCATCTGGTGGCAACAGTTGGAACTAATTTGTTTCCCAACGTAAATGGTTTCGCATTAACGCATTAGAATATCTACAAAGTTTCGCTGCCACACGATAATTACAGCCCACTCTGGACCTCTGTGAGTAGCTGCACTTTAATTATAACCACCTGGTACGTGATGGTTATTAGGTTCGTCTAACGTTAATGGACCTTTTCAGGTGGAGAACGGAGCACGTATGCCCAAGGGACGTACACTTGCAACTTATCACGATGTGTCGGACTGAGAAAGACAGAATAATTGGCAAGAGGGAGATACTTGGCTATAGTGCAATGACTGCACAAGCCGGCCGGAGTGGCCGAGCGGTTAAAGGCGCTACAGTCTGGAACCGCACGACCGCTACGGTCGCAGATTCGAATCCTGCCTCGGGCATGGATGTGTGTGATGTCCTTAGGTTAGTTAGGTTTAATTAGTTCTAAGTTCTAGGGGACTGATGACCACAGCAGTTAAGTCCCATAGTGCTCAGAACCATTTGAACCATTTTTTTTGACTGCACAATAACTGGTAACAAGATGGGGTCAGGATAAAAGTCTGGCAAGAAGAGCAGCACGGGTGCTTCCAGAAGGACTACGAAACGAGAAGGTCGTAGCGCTGTTCGATTGGCTCTGACGAATAAGTGAATGACAAAGGCAGAGTAATCCAGGCAGGTAATCAAGGCAGAGTGCCTCCACGAATCTTATTCAAATATGGTTCAAATGGCTCTGAGCACTATGGGACTCAACTGCTGTGGTCATCAGTCCCCTAGAACTTAGAACTACTTAAACCTAACTAACCTAAGGACATCACACACACCCATGCCCGATGCAGGATTCGAACCTGCGACCGTAGCAGCAGCGCGGCTCCGGACTGGAGCGCCTAGAACCGCACGGCCACCGCGGCCGGCTACGAATCTTATTGGTAGTCGAGTAGAGATCTAGAGTTTCTCTCCGCGTTTACCGCACCACATGTAGCAGAGGCTTGCATGGTTTTCTATTTATGTCGATCAGATCAACGTCGAGTATGTAGACGAGCTAGTTAGAGATCCCAGGAAACAGAAATTCTCGATATCAATACTTTTCCAACACCTGAAATCAACTTTTGGGGAAAGAGGATTGACTGCAAATTGTAGAAGTAGCGTGCCTGGATTGCGATGCGAAGACGGATACATTCATACTAACCTTCAGGCATGAATTCTCTTGAAATGACACAGCAAACGTTTCAGGCATGACAAGATGACATTCGGAGGCTGTTCTCTTCTATGCCACAATGAACGCAATATTCCTGCCATTGGGAGTGTCATTCTGTACCGATGACGGACATAGACATCAGTTACGACTAGATTGGACGTTAACTCACTCAATACCTGTTATGAACATTTCCACAAACTAAGATAAATTTCGGAATCATACTTCATACTGTAACACTTTTAATTATGGTCAGTGTAAACTAACATAATAACATTACGGATTGCATAGGCAAGTAATGTCATAGCCAGCGACACTTAGCACTGACTTGCGCCATGTGATAAGATCATCAGTATTTGTGGTACTGTAGTTGTACTGTTTGGTCTTTTTTCTGGCGAAGAAACATTTCACTGCAGTGATGATCATTTCCGTTATGAGGAAGTGTGAAATACACGTCTTATAGCTACTGGCAGTTAAGAAGTCGCACTCACGTTCGTAACTTTCAAGAAAGCTGCCGTTTCTGCAGATCCGTTACGAACATTTTCTGTGCCCACTGTGCACAGATATTGATGCAGTCCTGACATTGCAAGACTCTTTCACAAACAGCTGTTCGTGACATGCAAATTGATCTCTTCGCCAGTTACCGAGCGAGGGGGAAAATTAGGGTTAAAATTCTCATCAGGTCATCCTTTTTTAGATTTCCCATTATCTCCTTAATTCACATAACCGCAAATGCCTGACAATTCTCTATCTCTTACGTCCTCATAAGCGACGAGTGGTTGAACCCTCGTATTCCTCGCTTCCTTCGTTTTCCTTTCGTTCACTAATCGTCAAGGGGTGATTCTGTTTAGCGACACGGATCCCCTAATTTCAGTCTATACATGTTTTGGAAATGTTTTCTAGGTACTTAAACATCGCTTCTGCACTGCTCTGTGTCCACAGTATCTCAACCACAGACAGCATCAAGTCGGTGATGAATGCCACATGGATCAAAGATGTCTTGTACTTAAAAATCCATGGGATCTGCAATCGTCCCTTTGTCGTATGTCATTATACTCCCAGTGAGGATAAGTTTACGATTGATTAGCTCTTGACAAGCCTCTACTTTTTACGAGTCACAAAGAAACATGGCCGAACACCATGAAGCAACTACACAAGGGTCAATTTGCAAACGTTCTTTACCTTCCCAGTGACCCTCATTTCGCAAATATATATCGGTTCCATACTTACTGTTGTTAACTGGTAATTACAGAACTTCGCAACGGTTTTGCTATGAAAGAAAGAAGAAATCGTAGTACAGTGGTTTGGTGAGTGTCAGGATACTGAATCAGTACTTTTTACACGACACATTCTTCAAGCTAGTTTAATCAGACTTTGTCACAAACAGCAATAACGAAACAGTTCTTATCTAAGTGAAACAAGTATAATGTCTTAACTATCGCAGACTTTATATACGTAGCAATGTAGGCAGCTACGGACAGAACGTAGTTCTGTTATATTCTTTAGAATAATTCGTTCGGCATCTCGCCTCTGGAGAATATATGCTTTCTGCTGCATGTAACCCTGAAAGTTCATTTATAGATTCTCATGGAAGTCTTGAAGCTGAAACTCTCACACTGACAGCACGGTAAGCAATATTTTCGCAAAAAGAGACACTTGAAACAAAGCAAACTAACGCTGCTCGCTTTATTGGTGTAATTGTGAACATTGTAGCAAAAGTACTTTGGTCAACGAGAGCCGTTGTTCCCTGTGCCATCACTGCGTACAAAGTTCATATCTAAACTGCAAAAATGAAAATTTTGCTGACGGACATGGAGGGGGGGGGGTGGAGGGCGGGGGAGGGCTAAGAGGGATAGTCATAAAATTTTAATGAACATCTCGAAAAAGTAAAGATAGGTAAATGATTTCTAATGTTTTTAATTCCACTCTTTGATACTCGGACGTAATGCTGCCCAAACCGTATCATCAGCTTGGAAGTTGATCCGGAAGTTTGAGACCACGGATTCTGTTTCAAACGTTAAGAAAACATGACGACCGCGTTCTATTCGAACACAAGAAAACATTGTGTCGTGCGTGACAACGTGACCGTAAGCCTCAGAAAATCGGATGGCCGACGAGCTCAACAATCGAATTTGTCACCAAGTTCACTGCATGAAGTTCTTTCAAAAGATCTGAAAATGCATGCGTACAAGGTTCAACTTACACAAGAGGCAAAGCCTACAGATCATGGAAAGAGATATCTATTTGCTCAGTGGATCTTGGCTCGACTAGCGGAGAACGAGAACTTCACAAAAAGAATAATTTTCTCAGATGAGGCACACTTCCACCTTAGTGCACACATGAATAAGCAGAACTGCAGAATTTTGGTTAAGAAAAATCCGCATTGACTGTGGAAGGGGAAATGTATCCACAACGCACGAGTGTGTGGTATGGCTTCTGGGCGGAAGAAATGATCGAAAATGACGAGGTTTAATAAGTTGACGCGACATGTCATACATCCGGTAAAACGATTGCTATGCTGAACGAAAAGTTTCCCCAAAAAGTTTTGCGTGGCAACCAGGAATGGCCTTGTGACTTTTTTTGTGGAGATTTGTGAAGGATGCAATAAATAAAAGAGGTTATTAACGGCATCCCACCAAATGTTTGTGAAAGCGTCATCTAGTACTGCAATGGACGCATTGCTCGCTGACGCGCGGCCTTGAGTGGTAATAAGGAGGATATAATTTTTCATACATAAATGGAAGAAGTTACTTAATGTATCTGTAAAAAAACATTACACTTTCATTAAATTTTGTATGTTCCATAGCACTTTAATATTCGTACCCACTTCCTGGACACCCTCTATAAATAGCCTACGCAGTCTGTCTCCCCTTTGTCTGTGGATCGTGTCATTTTGTTTTGGATCTCTGGCGGCGTGCTACGATACTGTGAAGCGAAGATTTAAATGTTTACTGGGACTGTAGGCCTGTACTGGCAAACAAACAAAAAGTGGCAACATGACTTTATTATTTTTATTCGAGTATTGTTCATCCTGATAACCACAAAGATGACATCTGCAGTTTATACGTGTATAAACATTGTCCACCATAACGTTGTGAGGGAAAATACGTAATAAAAATAGTCATGATAGAGTTAATAACGTCAAAACCACTGTGAACATCGAGAATGTCAAGAAGATACTTCAGGAAGCACGTAACTTGGACTACCGACAGTGAAGTATCTAGGATATGGCCCGACGAGTCTAACTAATATCGTTCACTATCAGAGAAGTGTTTATGTTTGGAGAAGAGCAGGAGAAGTGTGCGACAGTCAGTCTCCTTCCATATGTCAAGCATGTTGGATGTTCTGTAATTTATTTGGCTGTCATGCCGTGTTTTTCTGTAGGCGATGAGTTCACACAGAAAGGAAAGATGAGAAGTGAGTTCTATGAAACCACTTTGGTTTATCATCATCATTCAATGATGTGTTGTTTCCAAAACGAATCTCTTCTAGGAATACTATACTCCTCACTCAGTCGGCTGAAAATATTTTAGATTTATTTGATGTGGACGAAGACAAAATCAAACTTCCATTTATGCCGCAAGCGCATATCGTGTAGCTACTGTAGTCTTTATCAGCAAAAACGAGAAAGGATCCATTACCCTTCACTAGCATCCCTCAGTCTTTAGTAATAACCAGTAAACCCCCGATTCGTTAAAGGGTCGAAATCCTGTGTGTAAAAGATCTTCAAACGTCTGATTGCTTTACAAATTAGTTAATCTGTCAAATATTTGATATTGAGAATGCTAACTAGAACAACTTTAGAGAAGATTTGAAATTATACATAAAATTTGTTGGAAGTCGCTAGTGTTCTCATTACCAAACACCAGATGACTTTCTCAGCAATTTGCGCTTCATTTTAAGCAAAACCTAGTTTTTCACGCACTTAAATATATATAACGCAGCATCTCATGACCTACGTGTCATACAATGATTAATTTTGCTGGTACATTCAGTGGTATATATGGATATAGTCTGTAAAATATCTTGCGAATAAAGTTAGCAGCATAGAAAATGTAAATTAAAACGTCATGCCGGATACTGAAGTTTTACTGCGTGAGCAGAAAAAATGTAAGCGACAAATGTTTTGCCTTTCATCGTTTTGTGGTGAGAATCAACGAGAAAAAGTGTCGTAAAGGTTTGAAATTACGTATAAAGTTTGCTGCAAGTCATTCTCAAATACTAGATAATAACAGCCGGGTAATTCGCTCGTCGTGTGTGACTCTGCCGCAAGACACATTATATAGACAGATTCCAACAGTAATATTTGTCTTACTGTGTTAAACCTACTACATAAGACTATATCTCTTAATTAGTAGGTTATGACAACATTTTAAATTTTTAAATTAGGTCGCTAACTATATGGAAAATTGAAAATCAAATTTTGTTGCCTAGGAAGCCGCTAGATAGTCAACCTGCAATTGGGACGTGTACTACACTGAAGAGCCAAAGAAACTGGTATAGGCATGAGTATTCAAATACAGAGATATGTAATATGGCAAAATACGGCGCTGCAGTCAGCAACATCTATATAAGACAAAAAGTGTCTGGTGCAGTTGTTAGATGTTACTGCCGCTACGTGGTGTTATAGTCGGCAAAAGAGCGATGAGCCACGGCAACTCCGAGGTAGCGATTAAATGGGGATTTTCACGTACGACCATTTCACGAGTGTACCGTAAATACCAGCAGTCCGGTAAAACATCATATCTCCGACATCGCTGCTGCCGGAAAAAGATCCTGCAAGAACGGGACCAACGACGACTCATGAGAATCGTTCAACGTGACAGAAGTGTAAACCTTCCTCATGTTGCTGCAGATTTCGGTGCTGGGCCATCGACAAATGTCAGCGTGCGAGTCATTCAACAAAACATCATCGATGTGAGCTTACGGAGCCGAAGGTCTATTTGTGTACTTTTGATGACTGTACGACACGAAGCTTTACGCCTCGTCTCGGCCCGTCAACACCGACATTGGACTATTGATGACTGGAGTCATGTTGCCTGGTCGGACGAGTCTCGTTTCAGATTGTATCGAGCGGATGGACGTGTACGGGTGTGGAGACAATCTCATGAATCCATGGACCCTGCATGTCAGCAGGGGACTGTTCAAACTGGTGGAGGCTCTGTAATGGTGTGGGGCGTGTGGAGTTGGAGTGATATGGGACACCTGACACTTTCAGATACGACTGTGACACGTGACACGTACATAAGCGTTCTGTCTGAGCACTTGCATCCATTCATGTCTATTGTGCATTCCGACGGACTTGGGCAATTGCGGCAGGACATTGCGACATCCCACACGTACAGAATTGTTACAGAGTGGCACCAGGAACACTCTTCTGAGTTTAAACGCTTCCACTGGCCACCAAGCTC
Organism: Schistocerca cancellata; assembly: GCF_023864275.1. Classification (NCBI taxonomy): domain Eukaryota; kingdom Metazoa; phylum Arthropoda; class Insecta; order Orthoptera; family Acrididae; genus Schistocerca; species Schistocerca cancellata. The sequence goes on along the minus strand of NC_064627.1, from coordinate 506,679,433 downwards.
CCAGACACGAACATTATTAAGCCTATCTGGGATGCCTTGCAATGTGCTGTTCAGAAGAGATCTCTAACCCCTCGTGCTCTTACGGATTTACGGATAGCCCTGCAGGATTCATGCTGTCAATTCCCTCCAGCACTACTTCAGACATTAGTCGAGTCCAAGCGATGTCGTGTTGCGCACTTCCGCGTGCTCGCGGTGGGCCTACACGATATTAGGCAAGTGTATCAGTTTCTTTGGCTCTTCAGTGTATGAACCGCGCACCGGGTTAGTCGTTTGGTGGTACATATCTCTTTGGAAGAGAGAGTTTGCTTCGTGCAAAAGACAACGAATGGGTCCAAACCTTACTTTCAATCTCTAGTGGATCCATTTGGTGTTGAAAATGAAGACAACAGCAGACAGAAAGCGGAAATTTTAAATTCTGCATTTAAAAACGTATTTTCTCCAGAGGATACTACGGTAACAATTTTGGACTGCCGCACAGACCCACAAAGGAGAGTACCAGTATTAGCAATACCGGTATCTACGGGGTGTTACAAAAAGGTACGGCCAAACTTTCAGGAAACATTCCTCACACACAAAGAAAGAAAATATGGGGTGAGAAGTTCCGCCTTATGCAAGAGACCTTTTTTTCTTTTGTTTCACCCATACATGTTTCAGCACTTTTGTGCTAACATCAGAGGGTTCTATTTTTATTTTTAACTTACATTATGTTATTGTCCTCTTGTTTTGGTAGCTGTTATGCTACACAATATACAACATGTCATAGTTTTGAAGTTGTGGTACGTTTTCCTGTTTTGTTGGCGAAGTAAATAGGCTTACTTCTTTGCCTGTGTTCGCGTGGCAATGCAGTATTTCGATTACTCAAAAAATTATTATGTTTTGAGTAATGGAAATACTGCGTTGCCACGCGAACACAGGCAAAGAAGTAAGCCTATTTACTTCGCCAACAAAACAGGAAAACGTACCACAACTTCAAAACTATGACATGTTGTATATTGTGTAGCATAACAGCTACCAAAACAAGAGGACAATAACATAATGTAAGTTAAAAATAAAAATAGAACCCACTGATGATAGCACAAAAGTGCTGAAACATGTATGGGTGAAACAAAAGAAAAAAGGTGTCTTGCATAGGGCGGAACTTCTCATCCCATTTTCTTAGCAAGCACGGAGACAACAAGAAGAACTGCACCACAAGATGATTAAAGAAAATATGTTATGTGGACATGTGTCCGGAAACGCTTACTTTCCATGTTAGAGCTCATTTTATTACTTCTCTTCAAATCACATTAATCATGGAATGAAAACACACAGCAACAGAACGTACCAGCGTGACTTCAAAAACTTTGTTACAGGAAATGTTCAAAATGTCCTCCGTTAGCGAGGATACATGCATCCACCCTGCGTCGCATGGAATCCCTGATGCGCTGATGCAGCCCTGGAGAATGTCGTATTGTTTCACAGCCGTCCAAAATACGAGCACGAAGAGTCTCTACATTTGGTATCGGGGTTGCGTAGACAAGAGCTTTCAAATGGCTCCATAAATGAAGGTCAAGAGGGTTGAGGTCAGGAGAGCGTGGAGGCCATGGAATTGGTCCGCCTCTACCAATCCATCGGTCACTGAATCTGTTGTTGAGAAGCGTACGAACACTTCGACTGAAATGTGCAGGAGCTCCATCGTGCATGAACCACATGTTGTGTCGTACTTGTGAAGGCACATGTTCTAGCAGCACAGGTAGAGTATCCCGTATGAAATCATGATAACGTGCTCCATTGAGCGTAGGTGGACGAAACTAAAATGAGCTCTAACATGGAAATTAAGCGTTTCCGGACACACGGCCACATAACATCTTCTCTTTATTTGTGTGTGAGGAATGTTTCCTGAAAGTTTGGCCGTACCTTTTGGTAACACCCTGTATAAGGCTCTGACGAATTCCAATTATATTTTACATCGAATACCCTGTGAATTAGCTTCTTTCCTAGCTCATACGCTAGTATGCAAAACGTAAGAAGGAAATTAATTTTCACTTGAACTGTTACTGCCAAGTACATAGCTCGTTGAAATTTGGACTATATATAGAAAGAATTGATGGAGTCTAGTTAAGAAGGTAACTGAAAGAAGTACGCAATGGGATGAACAGAAATGAAATTTTTATACAAAGACAATAATATTTCACTGGTGTCAACGTGATTTAGGATGGCCCCTGGACATTACAAAGGGCGCGACGTGGTTCTTAATGGGGTGTGTCATCACCATGGACAGCAGCGCATGCTCTGCATCGTGCTTCCATGCTGGCCACATGGTTGAGAACGAGTTCTTGTGACAGTGCGTTTCTTTCCTCCGCCAGTGCGGCTGCCAAGAGCTGGATGGCCGTTATTGCATTTGGACGTGCTGTAGTACTTCCTCCCAACGCATCCCGCACGAGCGCGATGGGATTTAAGTAGAAGGAACGGGCAGGCCAACTCGTTCGCCGACTGTCCTCTCGTTCAAGAGCTCCTTCTCTTGCGCTCTTGGATGCGCTCGCGCCCTGTCGTCCATAAAAATGAAGTCAGGGCCGAACGCACCTCTGACAAGACGGACTGGGGAAAGACCTGGAGAGTCATAATAACGTTGATCGGAGAGAGTGCCGTGTTCATATTGAGGTCAGTACGCCGATACAACATTATGCCTCCCTACAGTATAACACCTGGGCCACCGAACGATCACGTTCGACAATGTTGCTGGGTGCATTAGGGATCTTGCCATATCAGGGCACCTCCGGCACTCGATGTAGTCGACCTCATGCAAATAACAGATGCAGGCGAATAGGATAGGTAGATTCCGTCTTGCCAGGTTTCCGAAAGGGTTTCGACATCGTATCAAATCGTTGACTTCTACCCATGGTACCAGCATACGGAGCGTTTTCCCAAATATGTGACTGGCTCGAGGAATGTGTGGCTCGAACAAAGGGAAAGAACCGGACAATATCTGATACAACGTTAGTGGTGAAAATCTTGCGCACGTCACATCGTATGGACCTATTCTGTTGAAAGGATCCTGGGTAAATGCAGTGCAGCTATCAAGCGAGTCGCTTTCAAGACGCTAGCGCAACCAGTTCTAGAGTATTTACTGTTTCATTGTTAGGGAGATAGGGTCAAGAAGTGAAGAAAGCGTGACAACAGACATCTAACTGTTTCAAATAGGCACTGCTAAGGTCGTGGCAGATCGCTGTCCATTCTAAAGCGAGCCAGTAATGTTCGGGAAATAACCGTGGTAGTCGCTGGAAGAAAGACGGCGCAGTTCTCGTGAGAAGTTGCTGGGTAGTTTTAGAGAACCTGTGTTCTAAAAATACTGTACGTCCTTCATGCTGCCATCATCGTATATCACGTATAGGTATGATGGACATAAGATAAGAGAGATTAGGGCACGCGCAGAGGCATAAAGACATTTTCCCTCATTTTATATGCGAATGGAATAGCAAAAAAATCGGTAATATTGGTTCTATGTATCCTCCACCAAGCAGTGTACAGCGGGCTATGTGATACAGAGGGAGTCCCAGGAGGAATGGTCAGTATTAAGGAATATAACACGAACGATCATTCGAAGCAGAAAAGTCAAGTAAACATGGGCTCTAAAATACAATCCTTAAGATCTATGAGCACTTGTTGAGTAAAATAGGGATGGAAAACACCGGTACCGGTATTTTAGTTCAGTGCTTTATTTGCCTCAAAAAGTTAAAAATGAGACGCAACATACACTCCTGGAAATGGAAAAAAGAACACATTGACACCGGTGTGTCAGACCCACCATACTTGCTTCGGACACTGCGAGAGGGCTGTACGAGCAATGATCACACGCACGGCACAGCGGACACACCAGGAACCGCGGTGTTGGCCGTCGAATGGCGCTGGCTGCGCAGCGTTTGTGCACCGCCGCCGTCAGTGTCAGCCAGTTTGCCGTGGCATACGGAGCTCCATCGCAGTCTTTAATACTGGTAGCATGCCGCGACAGCGTGGGCGTGAACCGTATGTGCAGTTGACGGACTTTGAGCGAGGGCGTATAGTGGGCATGCGGGAGGCCGGGTGGACGTACCGCCGAATTGCTCAACACGTGGGGCGTGAGGTCTCCACAGTACATCGATGTTGTCGCCAGTGGTCGGCGGAAGGTGCACGTGCCCGTCGACCTGGGACCGGACCGCAGCGACGCACGGATGCACGCCAAGACCGTAGGATCCTACGCAGTGCCGTAGGGGACCGCACCGCCACTTCCCAGCAAATTAGGGACACTGTTGCTCCTGGGGTATCGGTGAGGACCATTCGCAACCGTCTCCATGAAGCTGGGCTACGGTCCCGCACACCGTTAGGCCGTCTTCCGCTCACGCCCCAACATCGTGCAGCCCGCCTCCAGTGGTGTCGCGACAGGCGTGAATGGAGGGACGAATGGAGACGTGTCGTCTTCAGCGATGAGAGTCGCTTCTGCCTTGGTGACAATGATGGTCGTATGCGTGTTTGGCGCCGTGCAGGTGAGCGCCACAATCAGGACTGCATACGACCGAGGCACACAGGACCAACACCCGGCATCATGGTGTGGGGAGCGATCTCCTACACTGGCCGTACACCACTGGTGATCGTCGAGGGGACACTGAATAGTGCACGGTACATCCAAACCGTCATCGAACCCATCGTTCTACCATTCCTAGACCGGCAAGGGAACTTGCTGTTCCAACAGGACAATGCACGTCCGCATGTATCCCGTGCCACCCAACGTGCTCTAGAAGGTGTAAGTCAACTACCCTGGCCAGCAAAGATCTCCGGATCTGTCCCCCATTGAGCATGTTTGGGACTGGATGAAGCGTCGTCTCACGCGGTCTGCACGTCCAGCACGAACGCTGGTCCAACTGAGGCGCCAGGTGGAAATGGCATGGCAAGCCGTTCCACAGGACTACATCCAGCATCTCTACGATCGTCTCCATGGGAGAATAGCAGCCTGCATTGCTGCGAAAGGTGGATATACACTGTACTAGTGCCGACATTGTGCATGCTCTGTTGCCTGTGTCTATGTGCCTGTGGTTCTGTCAGTGTGATCATGTGATGTATCTGACCCCAGGAATGTGTCAATAAAGTTTCCCCTTCCTGGGACAATGAATTCACGGTGTTCTTATTTCAATTTCCAGGAGTGTATTTGCGACAACGTATAAGGAGGAAAAATCCACAGTGTCCGCTGGAAATACAAGCATAGTTTTACTGACATGCATAAACTTGGCATAATAGCTGAATCCTTTGTTTTGTGGTTGCTTCAGAGCAAAAAATTTATACCATCCAAAAGTGACGATTCAGATAAGTCATTAATTTGTGACATTTCGTTCTCGTTGTTGCCACACGCTTGTCTTACAACTTCGCCATCTTTGCCGGAGACAATGAGACGGATTTCTGTCACAGTCTCAACACTATATCGATCGAGATCTCATTCTCTTTCACCTTCATTAGAATTTTTCAATCTTTGTTCAGAGTTAGGTTTATTACTACAATAATAGCAATAAAAACCGAGAATCGGTTATTTCAGAAATCAGTGAAGTGCTCATAGCTCTTAAGGTATGCATTTTAGAACCCACTTTTACTAGACTATTTTGCTTCGAATTATCGTTCCTGTCTATTCCTGAACACTGACCATCCGTACATGCAGATGTAGACATAGATCTGCTTCGATCGGGCTGTTTGCGATATCGCCGTATTAAAAGAGCATTTTGCTCAACGCCTGTAGCTTTTCCTGCTGTCGAGGGTTGAGGGAGACGATGCTCCATCTACAAAAACGCGCCCCGTAAGGACGCAGGGTGAGCGTTGACAGAGCGCTCTGGTGGCGTACGTCGGAAGCGGCGGAACGACGGCAGCGGCGGCGGCGGCGACCAGGGCCGAGGCAGACGTCTGTCGGCGGCCGGCGAAGGCGGGTGGAGCTCAGCAGCCGACACTCCCACGGTTCCGAGTTCGAGACCTCGCGACGGCACGCCAGGTACGTGCGCGCGCGGCCTACCGCCTAGCTCCGCCCCACCTCTCACAGCACACACCGGAGCCTCCCGACTGCCGAACACGCACTATCCTATCATTGTAGAGCTGATATTCTTGCAACTATTCAATAAGAACAACGACTTAGGCCCCATGAACTCAAGCTACTTGACATTAACATCCGGAGTGTGTTCGCCGCAGGAGCCTCTTAGTACGGTTAGGACCGGTAAAAATACCACAGCACGTGGTAGCTGTATACTGTCATTAACGACTGTCGAGATTTACAATGAAATGGAAACACCTAAACTGAAACGGTTCGTCTGTAGTAGTTTCATGCATGGCAACACTAGCATATCACCAATAATAAAATAAGACAGGAGCTACGATATTTCGGGTGTACAAAATAAAGACATTGTAAATTGTCTTGACCATGTAGACTGCCTATATTTCTAATGTTATGAGCAGTTTCAGTTTCATCAAATCATCTTCGATTACAAAGTGTCATCTACTAGAGTAATCTATCAATTTCTATAGGAAGTGTCTAAGTATGCGTCAGTGTAGCGTGTTGGAAGCGGAATGTCGGCTACAAGAGTAACCCGCCAATTTCTATAAGCAATATGTGTGCAAAGACGTAGCCGACAAAGTAAGATCTGAAGATGGTTCGATTGAAATAAAATGGGCAGTAATATTAGAAATATATGCAATCTAGACGGACGCTACAAGTTTTTCCACAAGTACTGGTTGGCGTTTCCTCCACAAAACAAAAAAAAAAATATGTTAAATTTTGTAAAAAAAAGTTTCATTATGGTGTATCTCTGATGTATGTAACAACCGAACCCTATCCAACCGACGAACAATCTGAGGGGATCAAGACCCGTTGAGATTCAAGGTTCTGGACAGCAAGGGTCTCATTATCGTGTCCGAACTGAAGGAAGGAGGGCTACGTAACTAAGATTTCACCCCTTCCCGAGTGTCACTTTCTTGCTTTCCTGCGGATTTAGGTATAGAATAATTTGAATAATTAACTGACCATTCATAACCACTCAGCAAAATCTGTATCTACAGTCAGGCAGTATATTACCCATGGTTTGCACGAGACAGTCGTCCATGGTATGGAAACTATGGACTTGGTGTCGAATATTTTCGGGAATTTTACGGATTTAAAAGCCTGTGTGTATTTCTGAGTTTGACAGAATACTAGGAACAGCAGTAGGAACACGTAGTAATTTATTCTGGATTACTCCCATCTTCTAGAAGCTGGTGTTTGCAACTAACAACCAAATTTCAGACTCGTGATATTGGAAAAATAAATACTTCGTGAGGATTTTCAGTTTAATCTAGAAGTTGAGTGTATTTCCTTTAATCAGTGGACAGATTTGGTATTGTACCTTTGTTCCAGATGTATTCGTTATGTTTTCCGAATGTTGACTCTGAAACCTTGTATTTTGTAAAAGTTAGTTGACTTGTAAGCACCTCATTATCAGACGAGACAACACGCTCGAGTGCTTGGGTTAAGACCTTTGGAATGAGTTGCAGTCAAAGGAACAGCTGAAAAATTAAGGAGATATCGTATCGTGCCTCTTGCTGCTTGTTGCACTAGTAGCTGGGACAAAGAATTAGGAGCTATGCAAAAGGACAACGTCTCGACTAGATAGCGGACACACTTTATTTGTGGAAAAGAGCAAACATGTTCATATTCGTAACACAAACTTAATTTAATCTATTAATTTATTCTTCTGCTACAAACACAAAGCGGCTGCGCTAGACCAGAGTTTTTGATATTTTTTAAATGATGGACAATTCAAACTATACCCCTGTTTGGCCCATCTCTTATTACACTTGAGTATGATAAGACAATCCGGAACTCAGTATCGATTGTCTATCAGTGACGTTCTCAGATACACGAACATTATATTCAACCAGGAGTTCCATTTTGTTATCTATACAGTGTAACGGTTTTCCTAGCTTTTAGTGTTTAATATAGGAAGTTGTTGATACTACATTAAGAAGATTGAAAAATTAAATTTTTTCGATGTTAGTAAACCCGAGAAGCTGATCAGAATTTTTTTCTATACTTCTAATTCCGAACGAGTAACACCTCAGGGATTTCTGTTATCCTTCAAGTACATTATTGCGCTTTTTGACAATGCATTGGTAAATATTACGACACTGGAAACATTTTTTCCTGCTTTTTTTCCCTTTTCAAGCACCCTTATTTGAAACATAATACCGAGCTGTGTGGCTTTGCGTTCGAGAGACTGGATTCGCTAGGGGGAGGAGCAGGGTTCAAATCTCTGTGCACGTTTAAGTCTTCTGTTGTTTCCCTACACTGATCAGTGCAAAAGTCGTGAGAGCTGCTTTGAAAAGAACGGGGTGAATTTCCGTCCCTATCCTTGTATTAGAACATACTAGCATACTGCACAAATTTTTTTGTTTTTCTTTAATCTAATTTGTATATTGTTCTCAAACTACAATGTCTGCTAAACTTTGCACGCTAATTAAAGCCGCCAGAAGCGTGGAACTTCCCAGATTTTATTTCTGACCAAAAAGCGATTCCGGTCGCTGGAGCCGGCAGTATTTGTTAATATTGCCCTTTGACTCCTTGTGGTGATACTTCCACAGAAACTTGCTTCTCGTAACAGATATTTCCCTAGAAGTCCATTACGAATGTAATTTAACGAAATTTCCAAGAACACTGAAAAACGTAGTTTTTTTAAATTTCTGACCGAGAAGTCAAATATCAGTTTTCATAGACGTAGCTTTAAAAATGTTTTAGCAGTACCCCTTTAATAATGATTTATTTTCAAAAAACAATTTCTCCCATTATTTTATCCTCTTAGTAGTTAAAATTCCAAAAATGCTGATTTAGGTTTTCCGTGATTTCCTTAAATCGCTCCAGGCAAATGCCGGGTTGGTTCCTTTGAAAGGGCACGGCCGATTTCCTTACCCTTCCTTCCCTAATCCTATGAGACCGATGACCTCGCTGTCTGGTCTCCTTCCCCAAATAACCCAACCCCCCAAAAATGCTGAAGCAGATATTGTTTTATTATTGACGGAGAAGCCAAATACCAATTTTCGTAGTTCTAGCTTCAAAATTGCCTGAATAGCGACACATTTTCAAAAAACTGTTCATCCTGTACTTCACCCTCTTAGAGGCGTAATTTAGAACAATCCCTTCTTAAACGATGCCTGTAGTATAAGATAAACATACCTCCAAATTTTAAGTTTCTGTCCTTAGCGGTTTGGGCTGGGCGACGATATGTCAGTGTATCAGTCGAGCTCTATTTAACCCCCTTAGGGATTGAATTCCCAAAAACACTGAACGACGTAATTTTTTGTTTCTATCCGAGAAGCCAGAACCAAATTTTCATAGCTGTAGTTTTAAAAATGCTTTAATAGTACTTTAACAATAATTTATTTTTTAAAAAATTCACCCACTATTTCACCCCCATAGGGGTTAAATTTCCAAAAATGACTGAGAAATCAAATATCAGTTTTCGTAGTTCTAGCTTCAAAATTGCCTTAATAGCGACATACTTTCAAAAAAACTTTTTCCCCTTTTTCGCCCTCTCAGGGATGGAATTTCGAAATATTCCATCTTAAACGGTGCCTATAGTATAATATCAACACCATCTCCAAATCTAAAGTTTCTGTCCTCAGCTGTTTCGCCTGGGCGATGATGAGTATACCAGTCAGGACATTTCCTTTTATATTTAGATGTCCTCTGTCTTTAATTATTTCTTCCTAGACGGACGTTAAATTCTAATCTTTCTTCTTCCCTCGTCGCCTGAAACCACAACATTGGATCGTTTGTCAAAGATCTCTTCTTCACCTTGTGCATCTAACACGAAAACGTTGGAAAAGTGACGAAGAATAACACTTCTACAGTACGTAAGTATTCGTTTGGAAACCAAATTGTACCATTTCAGAGGAGCTGCAGACAACTGATTACCCTTGTTGTGCGTTCCTGAGAAAATAGCCAGTAACCAGAAGTCCACTAAGTGATAAAGCGTCCAGCACACTCATGCGAGCTGAATAATATACAAAAGCCAAAAATATTTCTCGATACGGTAACTTATTTTGATAGTGAAGCAGATCTGGGTGTAATATAGCTTTCTATAGAGAACATTGCAAACGGGAAGTCATTTCTGATTGCAACAGGATGTGCAAAGGAAAAGAACCTAGCCTTTAGCGAGAATTCGTGCTTGTATTCTCGTGAGCAGTTTTAGGAAGAACATGAGAACATGTAACACAATTCGAACTTCGCAGCTTTTGTGCCGTGGTCAGTGCGTCGCCTCCGAGATGCATAATTCTGTCGTGAAGAACTTATCAGAGGTGGTGCAGAGCGGAAGGAGCGGCTGTGAGGTCATAAAGAGAGAGTGTAATTTATCGTTATAGTGCGATATTTGATACAGAGAGCTGGTGAGACAGCGTTTCAAGGCAGCCTGTAACAGGTAGGTAGGAGACATAGCACTGGCCTTCCTGTTCAGACGATGTCCTTCCGGCGTGAAGTTGTTGAAGACGATGAATTATTCCCCTTCAAACAGATGCTTATTATTTAACGATGAACTAAATCTGCAAACAATCGCTCTAAATGGATAAAATATTTGAGAAAGGGGTACTTCCCATATGCATCATGTAGAAATAGACCTTCAAAAGTCTGTGAGTTTGTCTCAAAAAAGCGAAATTAATGTTTTATCGTGGAATAGAAGTGAAAAGTAAGTGCAAAACAAAACATAACAAAGCTGAGCATATTTACTTGATGCACAGCCTATCTATTAAAGTGGGAGAATGAAATTACTCAGCGATTGATTGTACCATAACCCCACAAACTAGTTTTCGTGGCTTGATAATGCATAGCCAGCAATATCTTGTTGGTGGGAAAAATTCTTTTCATATTTCACTAGCAATGGGAATATGGGAATACAGATGGCGATATGCAATTTCTGCTCCCCAGAAAGTGTCACACTGTCTCGCGATGAGTTCCACATCTCCCCACAGTTTGCACATGGAATGAACCTACAGCATAGTGGTGACTGTACTCTTGCCTCGAAGGAGGACGTCGAGCTCTGAGGTCCCATTACTCCTAGTTAGTCAGTTTTTGTGATCCCTGGATCATATTCGTAATATCTTGGTATGATGTGGAATGTGACAGCTGATATACAAAAATAGCACACGCTCACGGTGGGTATGTGTACTTGTTGACCATTAAAACCATTGGTTTGTATTTCTGTTGGTACTTCTAATCTACATTTAAACCGATTAACTGTGACCAAGTCATACATCTAAAAATACATACAGGGCTATTACAAATGATTGAAGCGATTTCATAAATTCACTGTAGCTCCATTCATTGACATATGGTCACGACACACTACAGATACGTAGAAAAACTCATAAAGTTTTGTTCGGCTGAAGCCGCACTTCAGGTTTCTGCCGCCAGAGCGCGCGAGAGCGCAGTGAGACAAAATGGCGACAGGAGCCGAGAAAGCGTATGTCGTGCTTGAAATGCACTCACATCAGTCAGTCATGACAGTGCAACGACACTTCAGGACAAAGTCCAACAAATATCTACCAACTGCTAACTCAATTCGGCGATGGTATGCGCAGTTTAAAGCTTCTGGATGCCTCTGTAAGGGGAAATCAACGGGTCGGCCTGCAGTGAGCGAAGAAACGGTTGAACGCGTGCGGGCAAGTTTCACGCGTAGCCCGCGGAAGTCGACGAATAAAGCAAGCAAGGAGCTAAACGTACCACAGCCGACGGTTTGGAAAATCTTACGGAAAAGACTAAAGCAGAAGCCTTACCGTTTCGAACTCATTGATGGGGACATGCTGCGCCGAGTGTGGGAGGAACTTGATTATCGGCTTGATGTCTGCCGAATAACTAAAGGGGCAATATCGAACATTTGTGAATGCCTAAAAAAACTTTTTGAGTTTTTGTATGTGTGTGCAAAGCATTGTGAAAATATCTCAAATAATAAAGTTATTGTAGAGCTGTGAAATCGCTTGAATCATTTGTAATAACCCTGTACATATTGCAAAAACGGATGTATGTATGTGTTTATATTCCACATCTCCTTCTTAATCACTGGACCGATTTCAACCCAACTTGCTCCACATATTCCTTACTGCCAGGCAACAATCGCTGGACGAAGCCGAGGGGGGGGGGGGAGGGGTAAGAATTATCTATCTGTCATAGTTTCTGGATATGACGTTATAAACAAAGAGGCGCGTGAAAAACAGCGCCATCATTAGTGATGTTTAAATTGATTACTTCTTTGGTATTAACTCTATTCACAATATATTTCTCAGACAGTATCCATTTATGCCGCTGAATTTACCTATGCAATATATCATTGTATGACACATTGTTCAAAAGATATGATGTCATAAAAACTGAGATGTGTGAAAAAATGCCCGATCATGCTGAAGTTTAATAAAGATTTATTCTTTACTACTGAGACACTCCTACAGTCGAGAAAACTTAAGGAAACCCCTGTCAGCTGGCAGCGCTTTTGACAGCTTTCAACCGCGAAGCGCAAACGGCCGTATACAGGGTGTTACAAAAAGGTACGGCCAAACTTTCAGGAAACATTCCTCACACACAAATAAAGAAAAGATGTTATGTGGACATGTGTCTGGAAACGCTTAATTTCCATGTTAGAGCTCATTTTAGTTTCGTCAGTATGTACTGTACTACCTCGACTCACCGCCATGATTTCATACGGGATACTCTACCTGTGCTGCTAGAACATGTTCCTTTACAAGTACGACACAACATGTGGTTCATCCACGATGGAGCTCCTGCAAATTTCAGTCGAAATGTTCGTACGCTTCTCAACAACAGATTCGGTGACCGATGGATTGGTAGAGGCGGACCAATTCCATGGCCTCCACGCTCTCCTGACCTCAACCCTCTTGACTTTCATTTATGGGGGCATTTGAAAGCTCTTGTCTACGCAACCCCGGTAGCAAATGTAGAGACTCTTCGTTTTCATATTGTGGACGGCTGTGATACAATACGCCATTCTCCAGGGCTGCATCAGCGCATCAGGGAATCCATGCGACGGAGGGTGGATGCATGTATCCTCGCTAACGGAGGACATTTTGAACATTTCCTGCAACAAAGTGTTTGAAGTCACGCTGGTACGTTCTGTTGCTGTGTGTTTCCATTCCATGATTAATGTGATTTGAAGAGAAGTAATAAAATGAGCTCTAACATGGAAAGTAACCGTTTCCGGACACATGTCCACATAACATATTTTCTTTCTTTGTGTGTGAGGAATGTTTCCTGAAAGTTTGGCCGTACCTTTTTGTAACACCCTGTATACAGCTATGAAGAGGCGTTGCCATGGACACGTTTACAAACTCGAGTTGTACACACGAGAAACAGCTGTGCACATGATACAGAAACTATCCGGGATCATTTCACATCTAGTTTAATGCATAATTTCAAAGGAGTTTCCACGAATACACGAAGATGAATTTTTTTCGATATTACACTACAAATACATTTCATTTTTTTCTCGTTTCTAGTAGAAATATGCCAAATGAATACGCGGGCAATGCCAACTTTGTCGGCTAGTCTTATATAATGTTCAAAAATACAATGCACAACAAAATTAAAGGATAACTGATCGAAACCTCGTATGTGCCTCCAAGTGCGACGTATGCTTGAAATCTGGTTCAAAGGTGGCTACCACCTTCGTCTGTAGCGGTACAAAAGAATGGTGGTCTGCAACGTTACCCTCGTGCTCGGCGACTCTTCAGACAGCAAGGTGTCGACACATACTCAAAAGTTCCAGTCACATCGGCATCAAATATCACCACAATTCTGTCCACTTACTTAATGGATGTGCCACACTATGAGAAGGTCGTCATACGCTCTCTTAACCGTATTTAACCCCTTTTTGTGACGGCTCTGCAATGGAAGTCACAACGGCGGCACTAGCATTGAAATCATGCCGAGTTTTTATGTATGGCCGAGGAGAACATTTCGGACACACCGCCGCTCATAATCGACATGAGAATCCCTCAGGAGGTGGCTTAAAAGACATCAATGAAACAACCCCTTCGCATGGGGCGTTGATTCCTGCCATTTTACAGAAGAAAATTTAAGTTGCAATTCGGTGTGCACACTGCTGATCCCCCGGACGATTCAACCCTACTCAAAGGACATTGTGAGGCTGCAACCCCATTGAACATAATCTGACCCTAGAACCGCAATTTTTAGTATGATGTATAGCGTCGAACCACTAGAGGTTGTTCAAAACGATTTGACCAACTTTGAATATGATCCGAAGAAGTAAAGGATGTTTATGCTTTTTCAGCCCCTGTTTCGCACACTCGTGTGGCGTAATGATGGAGGACCTCAACTTTGACACCTTTGTTCAAATGGTTCAAATGGCTCTGAGCACTATGGGACTCAACATCGTAGGTCATAAGTCCCCTAGAACTTAGAACTACTTAAATCTAACTAACCTAAGGACATCACACACACCCATGCCCGAGGCAGGATTCGAACCTGCGACCGTAGCAGTCCCGCGGTTCCGGACTGCAGCGCCAGAACCGCTAGACCACCGCGGCCGGCAACACCTTTGTTGAGAATGTTAATGATGTACCTGTCGAAGACTTCGGCACCTATTCAGCTGCGTGGTGCCTCGCTGCTGCTCTAGTGCCTGAGAGCAGACAACCTGCGCGGAACCCCTTAGGTCGAGTTGTCTGCCGTCAGGCGCTGCAGCAGCAACGGCAAACCTCTCCGCTGAATGGTTGTACATTCCGCACAGACACATTTTTAAAGTGCTCAACAAATTTGCACGGGTGGCACCGAGGGTGTTGCCAAATTGGAGGGGGGGGATCTTAGAAGGACCTTTTTCCGATTTATTCACGTACATGTCAATGTTGCACTCCTCTGTTGTCACACCACAGGAGGACTGTAAAAGGAAATCACCCTTGTTGTTTCGGATCAAGTTCAAATTTCGTCGAATGGTTCTGAATAGTCTCTTCTGGTTCCACGCTGTACACCAAAGCAACAACTGCGGTTGCTCTACAGTCCAAATGGGTGCGACCACGTTCACTGCGGTTGTAGTCCATGATATCCTTGTAGAAGGGTTAAATTGTCCAGCGTCGAATCAAGGCCCCAAGTGGAAGGGCAATTTCATTCACGCCGTTTTTGCCACCTCCTTACAACTTTTCGTGTCGATTCGGAGCGGCATTGTGTCTGTAACGTTTTCCGCGGCCACCCATAAGAAAACCGCTTGATTTGAATGCTGGGTGTCGCGGTTTTTGCTCTCCATCGCAGGTGCGTGATAAAAAGTGGTGAAATGTGGGTAAGAGTGAGAGTGACGACTTTCCAAGGTGGCGTCAGACAGAATTCTGGTGAAATTTTGTGTCAGTGTGACTTCATTAACCCATCTTACACTTCACATGAACTGTGGGCTCTGGCCATTTTTTCGCCAAGACCGAAGATGACGTCGCAACGCACCACGCTTTTGCACCATCACAAAGGAAGATTGTAGGCAATTTTAAGCTAATTTTGAAACTTACGCGTCGCAGTGGGAGACAATTACGGGGTTTCGAGAAAAAAAATGATCCTTAAGTTTTCTTGCACAGTATAGTTACACATAACTTCCATACATTCCTTTTTTTTTAATCGGACATCTTGTGAGAGTTTGTTTATATTTTAAGTTGTCTCATTGTTATTTTCAGTTAAAGTAGTTTTCGAGCACCCCGAATTGTTAAATATTCTTTTTATCTGTAGAATAACTTAATATTTACTAAAACCAGAGCTTTGCAACTCCGATCTTTTAAGGTAAATATAACGCACATTATTTGATAAGTATCTTGTTACTGGAGAAGCCGCGCGGGATTAGCCGAGCGGTCTTGGGCACTGCACTCATGGGCTGTGCGGCTGGTCCCGGCGAAGGTTCGAATCCTCCCTCGGGCATGGGTGTGTGTGTTTGTCCTTAGGATAATTTAGGTTAAGTAGTGTGTAAGCTGAGGGACTGATGATCTTAGCAGTTAAGTCCCATAAGATTTCACTCACATTTGAACATTTTTGTTACTGGAGACCTTCTGGATAACGAAAAACAAGCGTCTTTTAAATACATAAATATACGCATAATTGATGTAAAATTCTGCTCAGTGGTATTCCTTGACAGCATGGCTGGCGCAGACGACTCTTTGCCGCCTTTGGCTGCTTTGCCGGTCAAGACTCCAAGTACTTCTTCACCTCTCTTAGAACGGCACGGAGACCAGGCGGAATACCTCACGTAAACAATAAAACAGGGCTTTTCCCCCAAATAAATCTTCTTCCATATTAATTAAAACTTTATATTCCGAACGATTATTCTGGGTAGCAAAAAATGTATATAATTCTACTAATAAAGCTTGTTCATTTATATTTAAAATTAGCACTAGATTTCACTTCCACTCAAGGTAATTATTATTTACAAACTTTCGGTACAAAATATCAGGAAAATCTTGTACCCTCACAAACTCTTTCCAAAGACGATTCTTTCTCAACATTGTTTTTAGCACTGGAATTAGAAACAAAACCGTATTCTCAGTGCAGTTCTGCAGAGCGCACCGTGTCTCTGCTGATGAACGGGCAGCGTGGTGTGTGTGCTCCGTTCAGCCTGTCAGTAGGTCTCCAAGGGTTGCTTCCAGCTTAGACAGTGCACACGCTGTCACTTTACGGCAAGAAGGTATGTCAGACGAGGAAGTTCGCCGTCGAATTGGTTTATGCCGCAGCGATTCGATTAGAACATTCAACCGCGTTGTGAGGTATGAAATACTGAAAATCTGTAATACACGTAAACATGGTCCATAGTAGGCTCTAATGTGTTTTTTACTTAATCATGCGATGTCGCCCCACGGTAGCTGAGTGGTCAGCGCGACAGAAGCTCAATCCTAAGGGCCCGCGTTCGATTCCCGGCAGGGTCGGTGATTTTCACCGTTCAGGAACTGAGTGTTGTGTTGTCCTAATCATCGTCATTTCATCCCCATCGACGAGCAAGTCGCCGGGGTGGCGTCAAATCGAAAGACCTACATTCGGCGAACGGTCTACCCAACGCGAGATCCTAGTCACACGACATTTATTATTATCGTGCAAGTAGCTAATTTCGACTACTTGCCATTGCCAAGCATCTGTAAAACCAGCATGGAAAGGCACTACATTGTCTGCATGCGTCGCCATCTATAAATAACGCTTTACACACCTCACATTAAGATAAAACGTTACTGCACAATTTCTTACAACCACATGGTAATTCTTCTCAATTAGATGTGGTTGTAAGAAATTTATGCAGTAATGTTTTACCTTAGTGTGAGATGTGTAACGTGTTATTTACACATGGCGTCGTATGCAGGCAACGTAGTGTCTCTACACGTTGGTTTTGCAGGTACTTGACAATGACAAGTAGTCGAAATAAGCTAATCGCACGATTAAATAAAAATCACATTACAGCCTACTACGGAAAATGTTTACCTTGATTAAACATCCAGAGAGTGTGGATCCCCAGAAACACAAAATTTTGTTGAAGATCTGAGTCGTAGTAGACTCCCCTGGTGAACATCACCATCTGGTGACCGTTACCTACAAATTAAGGCACTTAGCACTCCGTGGTGCAACGAAACTTCACGAAGATGTGCGCTTTCGAAAATGTTGCCTTACCTTGGTTATTATTTAATTTTTATTTTCAGCTTCGTAAGTATTATTTTTTGATTAACAGCTCCCCTAAATCTAAGCCCAAACACGTTCGCGGATATGTAGGTGGTTTTTTCAGTAGTTAGTATCCAGTAATTACTCTATGAAGCAGAGGACCAAGAAATGTGTCCGCATAGGATTTTAACTTCCATTCACCTATCCCTATCTTCAACAATACAGGCTCAACAATACACTCTAAAAGCACTTGGGATAGCCCATACAAGAAGGACACGCAGTCCACAAAGTGGTGTCCAGTGCAAAGCTGGCTCTCAATTATGTACCATAGAAAATAATACAAGCAAGAGGCATGTACGAGGTGCAAACCTTCCGGTTGGTCCAGACGGCTCCTGTTGCACGGTTTTGCGTGACTGTTCCTTCAAGGTCTTCTGTTGCTCAGAATTCTACATTTTCTTCACTCGCCAGATATTACAAAAACGTACACAAAGTATAGAAATGCGATGATAAAAATGAATTTACGTGTAAGAAGTGAGAATCTATGTCTAACGTTCAACATGTTTTTTTTAATTTACAAGATCATACATCGAAAGCCGCTACGGAAATCATCTTTTGCAGTTGCGTGTATGCGCCACAGCTCTTTGGTGGTCAGATATGGAAACAACGAAATTTCACTTCAAGTACTATCTTACTTCTCAGAATAATAATAATACATTAGCTGATTTAATTGCTATCGAATATCCTGTGAAACTTGGTCAAATCCAGATTTGTCATTGTTGTGTTGTGACACTGACCGTAATAGGAAAGCCGGCCGGTGTGGCCGTGCGGTTCTAGGCGCTTCAGTCTGGAACCGCGTGACCGCTACGGTCGCAGGTTCGAATCCTGCCTCGGGCATGGATGTGTGTGATGTCCTTAGGTTAGTTAGGTTTAAGTAGTTCTAAGTTCTAGGGGACTGATGACCTTAGAATTTAAGTCCCATAGTGCTCAGAGCCATTTTTTTCGTAATGGGAAATCAGGGAGTCCATCCGAACATGCTGAATTCTTTTGAGGAGGGTGAGCTTGTCAGCCTAGACCTATGTTATAGCGACAGCTTATCACAGACACTACCATAGACCATAGATCTGGACTACGTATGCGCACCTAGAGTGTAACAGAAAACTTCCATCTTCCCTCCCTCTCTCTCTCTCTCTCTCTCTCTCTCTCTCTTATAATGTGTGAAGTCATTTTCACATGTCAAACATGTCCAGCTGTGTCCAGTTGACTAAGGAAGTCAGTAAGTAGTGTACTGGTCGTTACTGCAATCTGAATGTCTTCAAATTACGGTCCAATAATAAATTTTTCCTTTTGAATTCATCTTTTGAAAGCAGAAACCAGAGATACCGGAGAAGACTACGATACTTCTTGATGCAACGGTGTGGTAGGTCACGTTTGTTTAGCGTCATCATAAGGGGCATCAAAAAGAATTCGTGACAGGGTTGAGGATTTGTTGGTTGTGTGAACGCAGAGTGCTATTTTCGACGGAGAATTGTCGAAAGAAGAAGTACTAACTTGCGGTGCGCCCCAGGGTTGCGTGTTGGGGGCCTTGCTGTTCATATTGTAAGTTAATGACCTGGCAGACGATACTAACAGTAACAATATTAACAGTAACATCAGTTATCTATAATGAAGTTCTTTGTGCAAGGAAGTTGCGCAAATACGCAGTCAGACCTTGATAAGATGGTTCAAATGGCTCTGAACACTATGGGACTTAACATCTGAGGTGATCAGACCCCTAAAACGTAGAACTAGTTAAACCTAACTAACCTAAGGACATCACACACATCCATGCCCGAGGCAGGATTCAAACTTACGACAATAGCGGTCGTGCGGTTCCAGACTGAAGCGCCTAGAACAGCTCGGTCACAGCGGCCGGCCTTTGATAAGATTTCAAAGTGGTGCAATTTGGCAACATGCTTTAAATGTACGAAATGTAAAATTGTGTACCTCATAAACCGCACGAAAATCAGTCAATGCCTGCAAATGATCTTTGGGATTCCACTGTTCACTGTGTTTTGATTTCTGACAAATCGAAATGAGTTCGTAAAACGCCGAAAATCGGACATCCTGTGTACGCGGACCAACGTGGTACAACTGTAGGACGGCACATGTGCACTAATAAGGTCACAAATCGCAACTGGAGATGCTTCACAAATAAAAAGAAGTGTAACGTGTATGGCACAATACAAACATTTCATTTCATTTAGTTGCATTAGACGAACCATATGTCCAACCATATAGAACAACTAAGCAATGATAGAAAACATAAAGAAATGACGATCATACGAATGTCTGGGTGTAACAATTTCGTTTGATATGAAATGGAATGATCGCATTAGAACAATTATAGGTACGACACGTGGCAGACTTGGGTTTAATGGGATGATACTGGAAAACTACAACCTGTCTAAAAAGGAGACAGCTGAAAAAACACTTGTGCGTCCCACGCTAGAATGTTGTGTGTGGCACATCTATCAAATATAATTAAAAGAACATGGTCACATTATTTTGACCAAATGGAGAGGGTGACAAGATACTGCGAAACATCAACTGATAAACGCTTGGGGTTCAGTCAAAAGCCTACTTACAACGTTTCGTATATTACAGTCCCCTAT
This sequence comes from Schistocerca cancellata, assembly GCF_023864275.1. Taxonomy (NCBI): domain Eukaryota; kingdom Metazoa; phylum Arthropoda; class Insecta; order Orthoptera; family Acrididae; genus Schistocerca; species Schistocerca cancellata. Next base: position 506,659,144 of record NC_064627.1, on the reverse strand, counting down.
GTATCGTTCCCGTAAGGGTAGCGGACACGAGACGAGAGCAATTACAGGTTGTACAGAGGCGTTTCAATAGTCTACAATCCGTCGCTGCCTACGCAATTGGAGCGGAAAGGAATCCTATCACGTGGTACAACGGTAAATGCCCTCTGAAACTCACAGTATGCATGTAAATGTAGAAGTACATTTAAGCGAGAACGTCTACACTCTTCACGGTCTGGGACTTCCTTTCTGGAGCTAACCTGAAAGTGCGAATATGCTAGTCTCCAGTACGTTTACGAGTGACTGGCGGATACCAAGGACAACGAATTCTTGTCGGCCGACTAAAGCACAGCGTATGAGAACGGTAACTTTTGTTGCTTATGGCAGCCTGAGCAGGGGGCCCTCCGTGAGATGCCATTCGCGGTTTTTTTTTCGTTCAGGATACAGGCCGGAGCAGCTTAACACAGCTGGGTAGATAACACAAACACACTCTCGCGCTGTTGCACGATCATATCTGAACATAAATTTTTTCATCAGGGTGCAAGAGGAAGTCTCCTGTGTGGTTCTCGAGCACAGCAGTTATGTAGTAATGTGCCCGTTAAGTGTGACAGTACTACCCGTGACGTAGGCGGCCTTGGCTGTTGCCGTATAGCTGAAGAATCTAGCGGTTCCCCATTGTCTGCCTCATCAATAGCTCGTTCGCATGCATTCCACCACGTCCAGTGAAGGTCTGTTCAACCGTGTCATTATTATTTCTCCAGGTACAGTGGAATGTAGGTCACAAAGACAATCAAGGCTATAAAGAGACACAGAATCTAAAGCGCTTCCACAGACTGCTGATGAATAGTGTCGTCAAGTATGCTTATTGTTGCGACCAACTGACCAACTAGGTTAAGATCCGTGCCGAGCAGTCAGGGAGTGATATTTACATCAAAATAACTAGTGGCGTCTTGAAATAGGAGAAACTCAGCCTATCTGAATCGAAGCGTCCCAAAGGGATATTTTACAAATATTTTCCACAGATCCAATAGTATGGACCTTAGCAACTCGGATGTTCCCACCGTTTTCGACGACAGCGAGAAACGTGCGTACAGTCTGCACTGGGTGATTGGTACCATAAACAGGACGTTTTTGTTAAAAGAGAAATAATGTCCCACAATCTTATAGTTGGTAGTACTAGTCAAAACTAAAAATAAATAAATAACAAAAAAATTCAGCTAACAAAAAGTTGTCAAGGTATGGACAATTTTACTTATGATGAGAACAATCAATACCCAATGTTGTGATTGCCTTCCTTATGGCGTTTGTGGCTCATTTCTTTTTGGCTGTGCGGTACTTTAGTCTCCTGGTTCTGTCGCCATATGTCACAAAACAGTCTCAAAACAGTCTCCTACATCAGCTATTCTGTACGTACCACTCCATTTTCTACGCCTCGTACGAGACAATACCTAACATATTCGTTCAATGACGGGTGGATTGTACGGGGAGAACCACTAGCACAGCCTTTCCGACCAGCTGACCTTAAGCCTAAGATTTCTGCCTCTGGGTACAGTGGTGTATTCCACGACCATCGACAAATTGTACACGTTATAGGAGAGCGTGTCCTTTGGCGGTGAACAAATATGAGTGCACCACGTACGTTAGCTCGAGTGATTCTTTGACGAAGAGAGCTGAATGATTTTTCATAGTGATTAATAACTTCGATGAGTTACATGTAAGCAGCCAGCTTGCATACTATAGAATGGCCGATATTTCAACAGGAATAGCCAATATCTCAACAATTATTTCATTTCTTTAAAATTATCTAAATGAGCGAATGCTGTACAAGTTATCTAATGCATAGAACGGCATAGACTGAAAAATCATGAACAACTGTAAAGAAAGTGCTCTATTCGCTACACATACCTCGAACTGTGTCAAAAAGTGGAATGGCTGTTTTATGCCCTGAAACTCTTACTAGAAACTAACCTAGCACTGTAGTCCAAACAAATGTTTAGCACAACAGAAACCCTGTATCGTCTGAAACTCGTGGTCCAGCGGCGAACTTAACCTTTTTAACTGAAAGAAAAAGCAATTCCTGTTGTTACTTGTAGAGTGACTAGCGTAATATTTTGCTAACACGTGAGATTGTAAGTATCAAGTCTATGGAGAGGAAATGCAGCAAATTTCTTACTTGGTTTGAACACAATAATAAAGAAACTTCTCTGAATACTTTTATAATCAAAAAACAAATAGGAAAAGGATCCAACGTTCTTAAAATGCATGGCCAGTGGCTGAAGCCTCACAAATGCGTGTGCACGTGATACTTACAGCATAATCTGTTCAAGGTGATGCAAAATTGAGATTAAGCAAACGTCTGAACTATGTAGGAAAGAAAGACGAGCAAAAAGAGCATTTGTATTATCGATCAACCAGATCGTAAATTCTCATACGAATACATAGCATGCCATCACTAACTATCCACTTACGAGGGTTGGAACTTCAACAGTGCCTCGTGATGACTGGGTGTTGTGTGATGTCCTTAGGTTAGTTAGGTTTAAGTAGTTCTAGGGAACTGATGACCATAGATGTTAAGTCCCATAGTGCTCAGAGCCATTTGAACTTCAACAGTGGCAACTATTTGATCACAACCGATACAAAAGAGTTACATGTTTGCACCTGTTACTGTCCTTCAAAGTAGTCACCAGCGTTATGTAGAACCCGTTGCCAGCGATGTGGAAGGCATAGTATACCGTTTGAAAAGCCTGTTCTATTGATGGTGCGAATTGAGCGGTCTAAAGTTATGGTGATTCTCGTATACGACTGTGATGGTGTTATCCTAACGCATTAAGTTCTTCCACGACAGACCGTCAATGTACAGTATTACTGTTCGTTTTTGGAGCATCACCTGCGACCAGCTTTGCGAAAGAAGCGACGACACTTTCTGCGCAACCCACCCATCACTTTGCACGACAATGCGCGGGCGCATTCAGCGCAAATTGTGGCTGCTCTGTTCGGTCGATGGGACTGGGAAGTACTGTACCATCCACCATACTCCCCGGACTTAGGTCCTTGTGACGTTGATTTGATTCCGAAGATGAAGGAACCACTTCGTGGCATTCGCTTCAGAACTGTTCCAGAAATTCGACAGGCAGCAGACCGCTCCATTCGCACCATCAACAGAACAGGCTCTGCTAACGGTATACTATGCCTTCCACATTGCCAGCAATTGGTTGTACACAACGCTGGTGACTACTTTGAAGGACAGTAACAGTTACAAACATGTAACTCTTTTGTATCGGTTGTGAATAGATAGTTGCCACTATTTAAGTTCCCAAGGCAACGGCCTTGCCGCAGTGGATACATCGGTTCCCGTCAGATCACCGAAGTTAAGCGCTGTCGGGCGTGGCCGGCCCTTGGATGGGTGGCCATCCGGGCCGCCATGTGCTGTTGCTATTTTTCGGGGTGCACTCAGCCTCGTGATGCCAATTGAGGAGCTACTCGACCGAATAGTGGCGGCTCCGGTCAAAGAAAACCGTCGTTAAGAGCGGTGTGCTGGCCACACGCCCCTCCTATCCGCATCCTCTTCTGAGGATGACACGGCAGTCGGATGGTCCCGATGGGCCACTTGTGGCCTGATGAAGGAGTGCCTCTGCCTCATGTAAGTTCCAACCATCGTATCTAAGCTGGGAATTTTATCAGATTGTCAAGTTATTTTCTGGTAGTGGTTAAGAAAAGATAACAGCATACATGAAAAGTTATGGCGCCGTCAAACACAGAAATCCTCGCCTTCTTGCACGAGAATTTGGCTGAAGGCTGTTTTGCAAAGAGCTTAATGATACTGAGAATCTTTTTACAATTTCAAATACAAGCGACGCAGTCGACAGCGCCTAGACAACGAACACATCCTCCTCTTTCGGAAGCCGAATCTAAAGCACCCGTCATTTACAAAGTATTTACCTGCCACCGAGTCAGAGAAAGCTAAAGTCACGTCTCGACCATCTTAATTGGGTGAAGTGAAGTCGAACGCGCACGGCCCAGTCCCAAACATCTTCCAGATTCATGTGTGACGGTGGTGCAGGACATGTCTCTGCATTTTGCAGACATTGTTTGCTAGAGCAGTAAAAGCAGCGATATATGCAGGATGTTTCAAAATTACATCGACAAACTTCGAGGGGATATACAAGGTGTCTTGGGGAGCAAAATGAGGATAGGAACCCGTACCTGGAAACGTCATCCAACGACGCTATATAGCGCCGAAGTTGTAGGTGCCATTGACTGTGTGTGGATTTATATATAGGGTGATTCGGTGATGTTACAAATTTTCCTTGATGATGGAGAAGGGTAAGTGTTTCAGTGTGAGATAAGAAACCCTCGTTCGTAAACGAACGAGTCGAAAATTATAAGCGGAAATCGTTCTGATACCTCTGACAGTGGAACACATGCAACAGTACTGTTGTTGCTAAGACTGAAGGGTAGGCGACCCTCAGAGGTGGTAGTAAGGACCAAAACAAGTAAAAATGTCCACTAAATATGGGCTCTACAACCTGAAGAGCTATTAGCAGTTGTTCAATAGAAGAGTTGTATTTTCACAGTAGCTAAGATGAACAAACTTTCGTAGCTCTTAACGTATGCATTTTAGAGTTCATATTTACTGCATATTCGTTTTCTTGTTTGGGTCCATACTAAAACCTTGAAAGTTACTTACAATAAAATCTTAGCAACAACAGTACTTGTACATGTGTTTCACTATCGGAGGTATCAGAACGATTTTCGCTTGTAAATTTCGACTCGTTCGCTTCTGGGCTAGTGTCCCTCACCTCAAATTAGCACATTACTTTTCTCGATGATCCCTTGTAGTATCATCACGTTATCACCCAGTATACACATACATATACAGATGCCGGCTCCAGTAGCTTCGGCGTTCTGTAGGGTCGTTGGAGGGGTTCCAATCCGCATTTTGTTTATCGATACGCCTTCTACATCCCCTGGAAGTTTCTCGGTGTAATTTTGAAACACCCTGTACGTGATGCATAAGTCCGTAGTGTTTTTCCATAAGTTTAATAAACGTAACAGAGACACATAAGAGAGACATAACAGAAACTTAAGTCATTAATAATATATTTCCCTTCTCTGTTTACAACAGTTTGCTACCTCTGAGGTAACGTTTTGATTCCGCGACTATAGAAATCACGTGGTTTAATGGCTCAGAATTCCTCGGGGCATGTCCGGAGCCCATTCTCATCCAGAAAGGAAGTTCTTTGAAGGTTGTTCGAAAGAGAGAGGAAAAGGTGAAAGTCTGAGGGTGCAAGATCAGTTGAGTAGAGTGGTTGCGGCATGACCTCCCAATCCAACTGTTGTATGGTGTTTCGTGTCAGTCTACAAGAATGCACGCAAGCGTTATCGTCGGGTAGCATCCCTTCACTTCCTGGTCGTTGTTCTTGGATTGCGTCTGCAAGATGTCTGAGCTGTTGACAATAAATGTCAACAGTGATGGTCACACCTCGGGAAAGCGATTCGTAGCACACCATACCGTCCTGTTCCACCAGATGCATAACATTATGTTTTGAGGATGCGCACAGGTCTTTATATGGGGAGCTGCTACTTTGTTTGGGCTCAGCCATTCACTTCTTCTCCTGAAGTTAGCATGAAGACATCATTTCTTGTCACCAGTAACGATGCAGGATAGGAATAGGCGGTGTTATTCACGAGCCAATTGATGACGAGCAAGCAGAGACGCACATGCAGCCATCCGCCGATTTCTGTGATTTTGACTTAGAGCATGAGGTATCCACACATTCGATTTCTCGATCTTCTTGACTGCATGCAAATGTCAAGCGATGCTGGAATGACCACAGTTCACCACATATGCCAGTTCTCGAGTACACTGACGTGGGTCATTGTGGATTACTACGTTTAAACGATCTTCATCCAATCCCCGAAGTCTACCTGAACGTGGAGAGCTACTAGCGTCAAAACGATCCTCTTTAAACTGAGAAAATCATTTTGTTGCCGTACTCTGTCCAATGGCATTATGCCATACACAGCGCAAATGTTACCGATTGCCTCCGATGCAGTCACACCTCTACAGAACCCAGTCAGAAGGATATCTACAAATGATAAAATGACTGTATGGTAACTTAAATAACAGTAGTAAACTACAAATGAAAAATGACAATCGATAAATAAACTCATAGGAACCGGAATACCAACATGAAAACAAACATTTTACGAACTTATGCAGCAACCTAGTATTTTTTATTTTACAGTAAACACAGCAATGATGAAGTTCACTACTGTATACACAACCGCCTTTCATCTTGATATAAAATTACTGAACTCATTTTCTAGTTTTGATCAGTACTATCTCCCGTAACTATAAGGGGCTTTTTTTCTGAACACCATTTATGAGTCCTCCTCCGTAGCTGCCGGCACGGTGTCTCGGCGTGTTCAACTAGCGGGCTAGCCATTCTGTGTAATAAAAAACGGAGTGTTGTTTTCAAAGATGGAATGTGAAAGATGTTATGCGACATCCGCAAAGAACCAATGACGATGTAATGACGAAGAAACAGATTGAAAGACAAAAAGTAGCTGAGTGATCAGTGTGACTAATTCTCATGCAGAGCACGCGAGTTAGAATTGCGGTACTGATAGGCATTTTCTTTTGGTGGGAGGGCTGGAACGACGTGCAGTGAGCCTCGCGATTCCGTGTGAGAAGTTACTTGAATGAGAAGCAGCGGCTCGAAGGTCTGAAAAGTCGACAACGAACAGGAGAGGAGTGTGCTGACCCCGTGCATCTCCAACGGCACCCGCGTGACGCCTTACGGCAGAGTACGACACCGCGGACAACCTGCGTCGCTGGGTCTTCAGCGCGTTATCACTGGGGTTCATTACGTGTTTCGGCACTAATATATTTTGAGGGCTGCGTGATGCCGACATGGCCATAGCAGAGTGAGAGGATTAAGTACTTCTCTTGCCGATGGTTTGGAAGTTATGCGCATGTCATGTGAGCTTCGGTGGGGTCCTGGACCACCCATTGTCTGGACAGAGCTGCATCTGCGTGGAGAAGACTGGCTCAAAGATACCGCCGTACCTCACCGCTCAAAAGCGCCGGTCAACGCATTTCCTGCCGAGCGTGCGTGCGTGCGCCGCCTTTGTGTGTACAGCCACAGCCTGCGCACACCCCCACCTGCGGCAGTCTCTGTAAAGGCGACACTCGGGGCAGCGGCGCACCGTGCTGCTCGCATGAGGTGTATCAGGCTCTGTTCGCGACGTTACTTAAAAGTGAGAAGAAAAGAAACCGGAACTGACATTGTACTGCCTACTCCAGTTTGCCTTCCTTGGGCCGCGCGGGATTAGCCGAGCGGTCTCAGGCGCTGCAGTCGTGGACTGTGACGCTGGTCCCGGCGGAGGTTCGAGTCCTGCCTCGGGCATGGGTGTGTGTGTTTGTCCTTAGGGTAATTTAGGTTAAGTAGCGTGTAAGCTTAGGGACGGATGACCTTTGCAGTTGAGTCCCATAAGATTTCACAAACATTTGGACATTTTTTGCTTTCCTTCCTGCAAATGTGTCAGGATTCTCTAAATAGTTTCAAAATAATTAAACTCAGAAAAGGCAAGAAATACACATTAGCAATGAATGCAAGAGGTAAAACGAACTTTCAAGAAACGTTGGTTGAAAACTGTCTTGGTTGCAATTTTATTTTTTTTTTATTTTTCATCTACGGGTTTCACCTTATTTAGGCATCTTCAGGTTGATCTTAATTTGGTATTTCTTAGAACGATCCTTTAGACAGCGTAGCCAAAGGGCATCGTCAAATACATTAGGCCAACATCGCCTTCGTTAAACTTAGTAAAAACTTTCTAGATGGATGTGAGTGACTCCAAGACCTGCATACCGCGTTCCCATTCACAGGAGAGAGTAATAGAAAAGGAGCGAGTAATAGAACGGGAACGGGTTATGCAGGTCTTGAAGTCACTCACGTCCATCTAGAAAGTTTTTACCGAGTTTAACGAAAGCGATGTTGGGGTAATGTATTTGACGATGCCCTTTGGCTACACTGTCTGAAGGATCGTTCTGAGAAATACCAAATTAAGATCAATCTGAAGATGCCTAAATAAGGTGAAACCCGTAGTTGAAAAATAAAAAAATTAAAATTGCAAGCAAGACTGTTTTCAACCAATACTGTTAAGCACTGGTTTGCTGTATGCCACAGATGGACTGGAGAATTTCAAGAAACATTTTTATAGACAAAAATATAAAACTTCCGGTCAGAAAAATACTCATCAAAAATTATTCGTCACTTCGATATATAAGGAGAGGAATAGTAGATCTGACAGTGCACTCAGGCAGTTCTTCGAGTCATCAGTCACTGAACGTAACAGAACACAAGCTTATTTTTCTTCACCGTTTATGTGTCATGGTCGCATCAGTCAATGTCGGCTAGTAAGCTACACACGATTTGAAAGTTAAGCGCGCCAAACGAAGAAATTAGTCAGGCCCAGGAGATACCACCCTAAAACAGTGTGGCACCACCTCTAGACTTGATAAATGGACGTCATTCGGTGAAGAAGGGAGTCCACAACGTTCTTCAGGTCTGTCACGTTCAACTCATTGACGATTAGATCACGAAGACCTACCAAATTGCAGGGATGTTGATTGCTACGTTTCAGCCGCTGTCCTGCGTAATCCCAGAAATTTCTGTGCTCTTAAGATAGGACAATATACCAGACACGTCAATGTGCGATGTGTGCCTGAGTGTTAGTGCATTATTGTGAACACTTCAGTTAAAACTTCCCTGCCGAGAGGCCGTGAACAGTGTATAAAACTATTCCCTGATACTTTGTCTCCGACTACGGTAGACATATTCGGAGGTAAAGGGACAGGAACTAACTATACACATCTACCACGGTCTCTCAGCCCGGCAGTTTTAACTGAAGTAGACACCGTGATAGCCTACGACGGGAGTTTACTAGGTAATGCAATACATTTTTTTCTGAAAGCAGGTTGGTTTTATTCAGGATTTCAGTAAAGCATAACATTCCCCCTCTTTCGGCTGCAAACCCTATTTCTCAACACAATCGTAGTTCAATGCTACGACCTTTACTGGGTGGGCCTGTATGCCCACATGGTGCCACTCCACGGGTGGACGTCGGAACGGAGCCAACGTCTTGCCGCATCAATAACCTCCCCATCATCCACGTACTGCTCCTCGCGGAGTGCATTCTTCATTGGACCAAACAGATGGAAGTAGGAAAATGCGAGATTCGGGATGTAAGATGGATGAAAAGGAACAGTCCAATGAAGTTTTGTGAACTCCTCTCGCACGCACACACTTGCGTGAGACTTGCGTTATCATGGAGTAAGCACAGAAGAGTTGATCGTTGCATGATGATGGAGTACGTCAAACAGAATAACCCCTTCACGGTCCCAGCCCAGTTGTGCACCTAGGTGTTTGCGATCCGTCGACCACCTCGAATGAGAATGTCCGCACGTTCCAACATCGCAGGAGTAACAGCTATGTGCGGCTGGCCGGCGCGCAGGTCAGACAGGTTTGCGCGACCTTGTTGCGATGGCGGCAGACACCTAGCACTGCCAGGCCTATTCAGGGGCTCTGGTTTTCCGATAAGAAAAAGCTCAGCCACAGCTCTCTGTTGGAAAGCACCTCCGTTACAGCGCCGCCACCTATCGGAACTTCACGAAACTACAGGAGCTGAAGCGAGAATCTTCCTCGATGTCGGACAACGAATTCCGCATTTTTTTCAACCGAAATTGGCCGAGTCAAAAAATGTATTGCGTTACTTACTGAACTCCTGCAATATTGGAATGTGCGGACACCCTCCTTCAAACTACTCGATGGCTCTGAGCACTATGGGACTTAACATCTGAGGTCATCAGTCCCCTAGAACTTAGAACTACTTAAACCTAACTAACCTAAGGACAGCACACAACACCCAGTCATCACGAGGCAGAGAAAATCCCTGACCCCGCCAAACTAATCGATGGATCACAATCAAATATTCGCTTTTTTTTTTTTTGGACAGCATGGTTGTGGAGATGAAGAAGCGATTAGTATGATTAATCAATTATTCAAAAACAGTCTTAATCGCAATTTTTTTATTATTATACGGCCAACCGATTTCAACCCGACGTAGGGGTCATCTTCTGAGCGTTTACAATGTGAAATTATAGATATCCGTCAGAAAGATTCCATTATACAACAGTTAAAATTACGTAAATTTAAAATTTGTTACCCATTGGTCAACCTTTGGTGGTATCACTCCTGTCTACATAACGGCAGGAAACTATGTCAGACTAACCATTCGTATCGGCTTAAATAGCGTGCTGAGATCACGTGAATAGACGGTAACACCCCCAGCGGCGATTAACGGTTCAAAATGGTTCAAATGGCTCTGAGCACTATGCGACTTAACTTCTGAGGTCATCAGTCGCCTACAACTTAGAACTAATTAAACCTAAGTAACCTAAGGACATCACACACATCCATGCCCGAGGCAGGATTCGAACCTGCGACCGTAGCGGTCACGCGGTTCCAGACGGAAGCGCCTTTAACCGCACGGCCACACCGGCCGGCCCGGCGATCAACGGCATTTAATCCAGTTTATTATATGTAATTACTAGTTACCTTGGTTTAACATAAATTTAAGTGACATTAAATAAAAGAAAGCGGAACCATTCCATGTAAAAAGAGTTACAATTATAGTGTTAATTATAAAATAATAACAAATGTTCCGTAGACAACTCGTAAAATTCGTAAAAGTATGTTACATTATGTGCCATAATATAAAGTAAAACAATTTGTGACACACAAAAACTGATGTCGTCTTGTATTATGATATATCTATTCGTACATTTACGTAGAAAACATTGGGTCAGTTTACTAAAACGGCTAATATGGAAGGACTACAACGCCCTCTACTCCTTGTGGTGAGGACGCCGTTGCCATGGATTATAAAGCGTGTATCAGGCGCCCTCTAGTCTGTGTGCCGAGGACGCCGTCGCCGTGGTAGCAGCTGGTGTGTTCGTATGGTGTTTCTTTGCCCTGGGGGTGTTGCCGTCTATTCACGTGATCTCAGCACGCTATTTAAGCCCATACGAAGGGTTAGTCTCACATAGTTTCCTGCCGTTATGTAGACAGGAGTGACACCACCAGCAGTCGACCAATGGGTAACATATTTTAAATTTACGTAATTTTAGATGTTATATAATGGAATATTTCTGACGGATATCTATAATTTCACAGTGTAAACGCCCAGAATATGACCATTACGTCGGGTTGAAACCGGTTGGCGGTATAATAGTAATAAATGCGATTAAGACTGTTTTTGAATAATTGAAACACTTCGCTGCTCAACTGGACTCTCTGTTGGCGGTGCTGGCACACTCGTTCAACTGTTGGGATACTCAAAGGTGTGTGTGTGCCCATCGGGTCCCCCGCTGCCTAACAGACTACCATAAAGAGCAACGAAAGATCATCTGTGCGGAATTAATTGCGCGTTGTGATGCAGATCGTGACAATTTTTTTGTCGAACATCTTCACGAGCGAAACATGGGTCCATCTCTTCGAATCGGAAACAAAAGGGTAATCCATGCAGGGGCGCCACACCACTTCTTCTCCGAAGAAAAAGTTCAAAGCCACAACCTTATCCGGTAAAGTCATGATGACAGTCTTCTGGGACTCTGAAGGGGTTGTCCTGTTTGATGTCCTACCTCATGGTGCAACGATAACTCTGAAGCGTATCCTGCTACCCTCAGGAAAATGAAGAAGCGGCTTCAGTGTGTTCGTCGCCACAAAAAAAGCGAACGAACTTCTCATCCTTCATGAGAACGAAAGGCCTCACACAAGTCTGGTCACTCGAGAGAAGCTCTCAAAACCTCATTGGACTCTTCTCCCTCATCCACTTTGCAGTCCGAATCTCGCACTTCCCGACTTCCATCTGTTTGGCCCAGTGAAGGCTGCACTCAGCGGGGAGCATTACGTGGATGATGTGGATGTTATTGATGAACCAAGACGTTGGATGCAACGTCGACCACTAGGGTGATACCATCCAGGCATTCGGGCTCTCCCAATAAGGCGGCGGAAGGCACTCGCTTTGAAACGAGATGTGTTGAAAAATACGTTCTTGTAGCCAAAAGAGTGGGGAAAAATATGGTGTGTTGGTATCCTGAATAACACCAACATGCTTTCAGAAAAAAAAAAGTGTTGCATTACTCACCAAACGCCCCTCGTAGCAACAAAAACCACTCTTCAGCGATTAATGATGAATTGCACAGAGTAGCTGGAGATGGTAATGGTTCTTTATTTACGTGACAATTACGGCACTCCAACCCCAGTTCTCGACACCAGTAATATCGTACTACTTTTCTGCGAAGTAACAGCCATATTTTTGTGACAATATTCACATTTGGTTTTATTAATGTATAGGTACACCGATGTATCGATATATTACAGTAATATGGTTCTTGTGCGTATTCATTTCTGTGAGACTGTGATAATCTTTGAGTTACTTGTAACCGTTTTGGCGCGAATCCGTACAGAGCAGTCTTCGTTTCACTTTGCAGAAGTTAAGTTGTTATTTCGCTTTGTAAAAGAACAGTCAAGGCTTGTGTTTGGTTAAAGTGGAAATTAAAAATATAAAGATTGATACAAAACTGTTTTCTTGATGATGTGACAATTAAGAAGAAGTATATGTGAATTTACAAGAAGTTTAATAAAAATGTGGATCGTGAACACCAAGTCAAAAATTATTTCTACCATACCATTGTTCTGATCTGGGATTGTCTGATCATTAAGAATTTCCTGAAAAATGCATTTGTTAGGTCTTGAAATATTGCTAAAATACAGATCTGGACCTTCTAGCAGTCAAAGTGGAATCACCCTAGAATCAACAAGATGAGCCATAATAACTTCCACGAAATCTACGTGGGAATCCATTCAAGATAAGTGCCAAAATTAATGATTTTTTTAAAGTGACTTCATTACTTCCATTCTGACGATACCATCCACAGTCAATAACTTTGTTGTTGCCCGATAAAGCGAACATATGCTGCGTGAGAAACATTATTAATCTGATTTCTAACTTACTTTGCAAGTGGTGGTATTTTTAGAAGATGTATACAGAGACATAAATACATTACTGTTACTGGGAGAAAACCTGTTGTTCCCCGACGTGCATATTAAGTATTAAAGCAGTCGGTCGCTTCTTGCCTCATTATACAACACTGCGGCCGTTTACTTGGAACGCAGTTGTTAACTGGTGGACTGTATGGTAAAGCGAAGAGCAGCAATCCCTCTGCGCCAAGAATTTCAGATTACAGTTACATGAGGCACTGCGGCGCTTGTGTTCAGCTTCCTCATCCTGCTGAAGGGAAAAACAGATGCTCAGTGGAGCCGACGGCCGGAGATATTAAAGCAGGACAGGGGCGGCCGTGCCTCCGTAATGAGGCTTGCCGGAAGCGCACTGCCGGCTCGCACACACACGCACACAAACACATATTGATCTGCTTAATTCATGTTCGTGATGGGGGCATCGACTTGCGTCTCACGTAACTCCAGTTGTTCTAGTTGTCTTGCTTCTAGTGGTGGACCGTTAGCGCATGGAAGTACTTAACACGCGAAGTACTTATGCTAGCGCAAAGGCACACAAAGAAAGTCGATTCATCGATGCTGATGTTGTGTGTGAAAACTGTCAGAAGACATCTGTTGAACTTTCTCCAGAAGAAACACAACCTCAATTTAAATTTTTCAAACGCTATTTAATGTAAAATGTGAAGCTGTCGCCGGCCGAAGTGGCCGTGCGGTTCTAGGCGCTGCAGTTTGGAACCGCGTGACCGCTAAGGTCGCAGGTTCGAATCCTGCCTCGGGCATGGATGTGTGTGATGTCCTTAGGTTAGTTAGGTTTAACTAGTTCTAAGTTCTAGGGGACTAATGACCTCAGAAGTTGAGTCCCATAGTGTTCAGAGCCATTTTTTTTTTTTTTTTTTGTGAAGCTGTCATCAACTTCATACTCGGTTTCAACACCACAGTTGTTTGTATATTTATTTCTCTATAACTTGCATTTTTATCAGTATTTTCTTTATATGACGATTTTGCACACTTCTATGGTTTTTGCTTGAATTTGTTTGTAGACGAGGCTTAGTTTTTATTGATGTCCTTATGTGATTTTAACTTAATTTTATATATCTCATTCATTTGATTTCTTGCTAAGATTGAGTGCTCTTTGACAATTTTGTAAATGATCATGCTCATGAGTTCACTCAAAAAGGACACTCCCTGATCACTTTTTTCTGGTGAAGGTAAGGTTATGAAACTTCTCCGTGTGAGCTATTCCATTGATCTTGGAAAGCAGCCTTCGGTTTCGCTACGATTCTTAACGACTCAAATGTTCGGTATGACGCTTGGAGAGAAAGGTAGACACGAGAATGTGTGATATTCAGTGGTCTTTCCCAGTGGGATCTCAGCGCCAAAGGAGAATGTCTTTTTAAATTTCAAATTCATAAATATGTTCTGTATGTATCTGTGTAATCCATTACCAAACATTCATGTTACATCTTTTCTGTCCCCAATGTCGTCTGCTACAGTGTGTGATTTGTCATTTGCTGGCATTTCCGGTTTTTCTAGTTGCCAGGAGGTTTCATTGAATATTAAGGGCAGTTTAGCCAACCTTTGGCTACAGCTTTGAATACGGCTACGTACGGTCAGAGTGGCATTACCGGTCATTGGTCATCGTCCATTGTGAGGCTGCTACATGTAGAAAACGCTTATGCTCTCTGAGCCCTTCCGGGTTGCTGTGTAGACCACGGCGACAGGGCAGGTTAGTTTTACTCTTCCATAGAGCGCCGGTGAGTAAGGACGCTCTGAGTAGTTTCTCTAGTTGCTAAGTTGAAATATGTAACAGATTTGTTTGAGGCCGGCTGTAGTGGTCGAGCGGTTCTAGGCGCTTCAGTCTGGATTCGCGCGACCGCTATGGTCGCGGGTTCGAATCCCGCGTCGGGCATGGATGTGTGTGATGTCCTTAGGTTAGTTAGGTGTAAGTAGTTATAAGTCTATGGGGCTGATGACCTCAGATGTTAAGTCCCATAGTGCTCAGAGCCATTTGAACCATCTTTGTTTGAGTCTCTGGCAGCCAGTCTGGTGTGTGGCGTTGATAATCATGCCGCACCCACTGTTTCAGTCAGGGAACGGTATTAGTTTCATTAGTATTCAGTTTATTCCATGAGATCTTTTGTGCAACTGCAACTCGGGGTGGAAGAGTGGTGCCGTCACGTGGTGTAAAGTTTTATATAGTTTCGTGTATATCATGTATGAATGTGTCGTGTGCTTTGTGGAATGCTGCGTTAAATTTTATTTACTTTAGCCTTCAGTTTGTACTCTGCAGCACCAGGTCTGTTTCTTTGTAAACCACGAGGCTCCAATTCGACGTGAACACCTCTAGTGTTCGAACTGAATCTTCATTTTCATCGCGGTGTAGATGTACTCACGTTTGGTAAATTTATTTACCAAATTACTAAGTTGTATGGAATTTAAGAAGTTTTTGTTCTCTGAAATTGACCGTTAAAGCCAGTCGTGCTCTGACCAAGTGAGCTTCATGTGGAGTAGGGAAACTTTCTTCTAAATTCTATCTTTTGTTGTGTGGGTGATCAGTGTGAACGTGGTGTGTGTGGTCCTGCTGAAGATGGTTTGCCCCTGCTTTCCTCTGAGCTGACTTATCCAGCCTACAGCTGAACATGAGCTCCAAACCACTGTACAGCTCGGCATTTTTTACGTCAAGAAATGATGTCAGAGGCGGAAGAAGTGGTAAGTGGCAGGTAAAAGTCCTATAACTGCCCAGGGATCGAACTCCAGACCACTGCATCCGTATTTCCAGAACTGTCTTAGAAATGTGCAGCTTCACAAAAGAATTCGACAGGATGAGAAAATTCTTCTTGGGGAGTTAAGCTGCCTCTGCAAATAATTAAGAGCTGTAAAATTAAACCATTGTAGTATAAACCGACACAACAGAACACTCTAGGAGGCTTCTATCAGCTAGAATAAGGTAAACTACTTGACAAAAAAGAAAGGCGCTCCAAAGAGCACGAGGAAACGGAGTGAAACTTCACGGACTGACAGAGTAAATTATGTCAGTAATTAAAGCATACTTAAGTTTATAAAGAACTTGGCAATAGGAGCTCACTAATAAGTATGATGTTGCTCCCCCTCTTACCTTCGGTTCGGGAGATGATAATAACGTTTGGTTCGTGGAGCGTTCAACTACGCACCCATACAAATTCCCAATCTTTTCACTGCCCAGTCTTACCCATTTTCCCGAATGATGATGAAATTATGAGGAGAACACAAGCACCCTGTCCTCAGATGATGAAAATCCCCGATCTGGCTATGAATCGAACCCGGGACCCCATGATCAAGAGGCAGCAATGCTAACCACTAGACCACGACCTGCGGACTCGGTTCGGAAGTGTCTCATAAAGTCGTTATGTGCTCTCCTAAGACGAAGTGGCCCACAATTGTTGTAACTGGTTCTAGAAGTCCTAGGTAATGGCAATAGGACGATGTTTCCGGTCAGCTGTCACACACATATTCTATCAGGGACAAATCTGGGGATCTTGTTGGCCACTAGACTTCCTCAGAATCACGGAGACAGATCATAGAAGCACGTTCCGTGACCCCACGGTACCGTCACATGAGAGGCAATGCATGAGGAGACAAGGTGTCTGTACCATTGTGCCTTCACAGTTCCCTCAATTACAGCCAGCCGTGACCTCAAGCCATATCCAATGACTTCCAACACCATGACCCCAGGAGTAGCAGCGCTGTGCCTCTCTAAAACGCTGAAAAGATGGCGCCTCTCCCCCGGTCGCCGCCGTACTCTCAGATGATGGCCATCTGGGTTTGTCAAAATCACTTTTCATGACTAGACCCAATGCGACGACATTCACCAGCAGTCAGTGCTTCCTGGTCCGGTACGACACCAAATGCAACAGTTTGCTTTGGTAATGGTAACGGCAACCTACATGTAGGTCGGTAATTTCCTTGTTCTGTTGCTTTTGGTCTTCGACCAATGGTGCGGGATGACACAGAATATTGCAGGGGGTCCATTACTTGTTCTCGGCTGTCAGTTGCAGATGTGAAGGGGTTACGATGTGCTTGGTGCACAATACGTCCTTGTTATCTTATGTGGTCAGACGTGGTGGACCAGAAACTTGACAACGATTATGTCTCCCCTCACGTACCCATGTAGTCCAACACTGGCCACTAACACATCTGAATGCCACACAGATTTTGATTTTGCATGAATTGTCTTTCTGGCCAAATGGAGACCCACAGTGAGATTCCCTTCAGATTCTGTCAACTGTTGATAACGCTGTCTCACACGAGTACGCGTCATCTCCACGTCCTTCACAGCGATCACTCGACATCTGACGATATGTGCCCCTTACATGCCCTATCACATCTGATAACAGCATTAACGCGAACAATATTAGTGCACTGTGTTGGCCATTCTACCTATAGCAATGACTTGCTATTCTAATATGTATCCACTGATGGTGTGTATGTGTACGAAGTCACAGTGACGTTCGACTATGGCTTCTGGGTGCTTCACTTTTTTATCAGGCAGTGCTTTTTGCGTATCAGAACGTAGAATCTGGCAAGTGTCGATGTGTTACTGGAATACTGCTTACGAGGTAGCCACCGTTTATTCGTACTTACCTTACACTCATAAAAGAATTATCGCGTCACAATAAGCCACTGTCGTCTTCCTATCTTGCCTGGAGTCATTCTGCATATCATCACCATATCCATGTTCTGAAAAGTAATTGATTTATTATAGAGGGAGGTATCAGTGGAAGAGAGGGAAGGCTTTGAGAACTGATGGGGATGTTGGCCGATGGAACTCCTGTTAGGTAATTCGGATGTCATTTTTTTGTTTTGTGTTATGATGTAGCACCCGAATGTGTAATTTTCATATAAAGCGCTCAGAAAAAGTTTTGCACGATGGGACTGTCTGTGACATATGGACTTAGATCCTAGGGGAGCAGGGAATGAAAAGAATACATTTAATGAAAAATGCTTTACTGTGAAATAAGAACAAGTCACTAATGAAAACAGAGACAGTCTGCTAGGTTCAAATGGGTCTAAGCACTATGGGACTTAACGTACCGTAACAGCAGCTCGGTTCCGGACTGAAGCGCTTAGAGCCGTTCGGTCACAGCGGCTGGCAGTCTGCTAGGAAAAGAACTTCTTTACATTTTTGTAATATCAAAATGTGCTACTGGGTAATGTTCAGTACTGTGTTGCTACATGTTGTGGGTCAGTGCACTGTAAATCGTTTGATCCCCCTTGGCATACAATGATGGTCGACACATTGCTCTAGAGAGCGCGCGGAATACCGTGGCCAGTAGATGCGCAGACGGCACGGCATTTTGTGGGGAGAGTGGTAGTGGTGAGGGTTGTAGGAAGGTGCTGTAGGGAAAATGCCAAATTCTGGAGGGAAGTGTCGTTTTAAGCTGAAGTCTACACTTATTTGTAAATATTAGGTGGGGCACGTCCACACCCACACTTGCATGGTGATAATTCAAAATGATCTATTTTGGTTAGCATTTAAAAAGAATTCCACCGAATATGGAGTGATTTAATATCGTCTGGCTTGTTAACCATTTGAAACTTTCAGAGAAGAGGCATGAGTGGCGAATTTTGAGTAAAATGTACACATTTCTCTTGTTACCACGTTAAACTTTGCTTCTTTTGCCAAAACACAGCGGAGTTTACACAGTCTCACCTCGCTAACATTTTGTGTAGGTGCAATTGCGAGAGAATTCTGAAACAATGGTTTTGTTAAGTTTATTAAGTGAGGAACTGAAGAAAAGAAGATCAGTATCTTATGAAAAAGCACATCCACCGAACAAAATAAACGTGCAATGTCGTGATTTATGTTGTTCCAAAACCTATATCATTTCTTTTATCCATTGTGGATGTGGAACACTGCGACTGTGGTGTGAAAAGGTTTTCAGAAATTACTGTAACCAGTCGCCTTTTATGTAGATGTATTTTATTTAACCATGACCGGTTTCGAGCTGCCTAGCAACTCATCATCAGATGGTATATACATTTAGTGCTTTTTTGTACCCATTGTGTGGGTGGTTGAGTATCTGTGGAGATAAATCTTTCTGCAGGTATATATATCTCTTTTAGGACGTATTTTTGAAACCATTGTGTCTTGTTTTTCACAATTACACAAGTTAAAACTTTCACTAGATGTATATTACTTTTATGAGGCACTGTTGGAAACATATATCTTGTTTTTCATAAACATCGCTGAACACACTTAGCCACAGATACGAATACAGGATTTACACATTTCTTGTTTCAGCAGCATCAAAAAAGTCTGTTATTAGTGGAATAACACGGTAGATAATGAAGTTTTGCATAATAACCACATGGAAAAATACTCTCCTGTTTGCCTGCTATCATCTGCCGAAATCTCATTTCGATATCTCAAACCGTTTATGAAATATAAGGAATGATGTGGATATTTCACACTAGCTTTTATCGCTGGCGCGGCGCGATCGCAAATGAGTGGACTACGTCGAATTAATTTTCTTGAGATTGGTGACAAATAGAGACCTCCGCCCAAGTCTAAAGAAAAATTCAACATGTTATCTAAATTTCATGTGCAGCAACATACTGTGTGATATGCACCAAATGCAAAATCACTGCGACCCTTATTTTTCACTTAAAACTTTTTCGAATTTCTCGCAGTGTCTTACTTCCACGTAAATATCACAATAGCTATGACCATTAAGGAAGTTTTAATATATTTTGTGTGGGATCTAAAATTTAAAAACCTCTCTCACACCGGCCTGATTTAGCTTCACTGATCAGGATAGTAAAAACATGCGTATATTAAGGGAATTTTCATTGACAAAGCAGGCTTATCACATTCACACAGTTCAATACTGTTCTATCCTGATTAAATTGAGCTTAACTTAAATTCCATAAGGCAGTGAAGCAATTTCGAAGTCTCGGTGCGACAAAAATTGTCAGTCGATCTCCTGGAAACATTTGTAATAATTATTAACTTTCGGTGATCACATGGGGAAGACCGGAGATCTGCTGGTAAGACCGTGTTAGCCTATTTATTTGAAGTAACTGGATATCTCGAGCATACAAAACGGCAGGTTCGTCCAGTGTAAATCAGACGTTCCCCACTGATCCCGTGCAACACAGCGTAGTAAGCAGGCACTGTCAATAATAATCAGTTAAATAATACGCGAACACATTTACTTTAGTTTAGTTCATGTATTAAATTCCCTCTCATACAGAATCTCATCAAGATGGCGACTAGCTCAACAACACATACATATACATCCTCTTTCTTTCAAGACTAATCGGCAAGAATTCCTTCATTCTTTTCATAAGAGAAAACATAGATAGCAGAGCAGCTATTCCATGGAGTAAATGGACGCTCCAAGGAATACTTGGGCTTGAAACTACTTTGCATTGATAATCGGTAAGATAAGAAGAGATATTTCGAGATATGTACTGAGTTATATAATTTATAAAATTTCTGAAAATATCGCGGAGAGACCGCTGCAAGAGACATTACAAAGTGATGGGCAGACCATCATGAAACTGATATATAAAGCTACAAGTAAAGCGAAAATGAAGTTTTTTTATTGAATAGTTTCTGTAAAATCGTTTGAGAAAGATTGCAGGGCGTGCGCCTCGATTCTGTCGTCACTGACCGGCCTAAAGGTGTCAGACACTGCTGACCTCCCCTTCTGAACAAACGAATGAACTCGCTCAGTGCTTGGGACGAAAACTGGTCAATGCACATTGGCCACCGTAACCTGCGCGGACCCTACAAGTCTGTCCCACTCTTCGTGTGTGGTATCCAGTGTGTGAGGAAGGCTGCTGCGACCATGCACCACAAGTTCCAGCTGTCCCGGTCACGCTCAATCCGGTTCACGACTGTAGGGACTGCGGGCCATTCTATTCGGTCCCTGCCACTAGGTGGGCGAGGACAGGAAGTTGTTCGTACATTTTCGTCTCAGAAATGTTGACCGTACGACTGGACGCTAGATTGGAGGATCCTGTTGCGAGGAGGCTCGGCCCTCAAATTACCCTCTGTAGATATACGAGATGTCTGACATTCTTAACAGCATCCGACCAAAATGCGACTAAGCCATCTCCCTGCTCAACCCAAGGGAGTGCCTTCTAAAGCGTACATTGGCGCCTCGCTGCCTCCATGAAAATCAGGCGTCAGAGAACTCTTGCAGTCTTCGCTAAACAGAACCCGGCGCCACTGATAGCGTTTGAATATTCGCATGAAGTGTACCCAGATGAAAAGGGAGTTTACCGTGGGGACAGTCCCTATTGCCGTAAAATGACAAAGGTACGCCACCTAAACTTGAAATTACGCTTGAGGCTGTTGACAAAGTAAACGGTATGAACAATCGTCCCGTTCACAAGTGGACATACAGCATAGTATACTGAACTGCACTGATAGTGTAACTTCACTTTTACCTTCACTACACAGCAATTGTTTGTGGTCAAACTCTACAAGGCATAAGGTTTCTTTCTTTTTTTTTTTTTTTTTTTTTTTTTTTTTTTTTTTTTTTTTAGCAGTTCCTGGGCATCAGTCTAAGTGATGGAGAAGCTACAATGTCCATTAAAGTAATGATCAGTTGGACTTGGAACGTTTAACTTCTATGCACTTTCAGTTGTCTCACGTTGCCTGTCACGTCAAGCTACATCCACAAAGGAATATAAAACAATGAAGAGAAGTTTAGGGCTTAAAATTTCGCAGAGGAATAGATTGTGGGGGATGGATGATAAGCTCGGACTGAGGAAAGAGGGTAAAGAAATCGACCATGTATTTTGAAAAGAAATCATCTCAGTAGCTTCCTTCAGCCAGTTATGGAAACTCGGACAGATTTGGTCCCGTACCTCACGAAACTGAGTCCACTGGATTACACACTGCGTTGCCTCGTTTGAGTACTGCTTGCGCTCACCTTGGTCACTGTAATCACGGGCATAAGTACCTCCCGTTCCGGACAAATATCGTTAAGAACGCTGACCAAGTGTAGAGCTAAAGACTACGGCAGAATACGATTGCTGTGTATGCCACAGATAGACCACAACTTGGCGATGACCACCACGCGAGTTCTACCTAAAGGGTATATAGCCTCCAAATACGGCATGAACTCAATGTGCTGAGACTACACAGACTGATCCAGAAATCCACCGGCAAAATTATTGTTCAGATTATTCAGGGATATTTTCTGGAGAATTTTCGTAATAATGTAATTAACATTCTATAACTAAACTTTCACTTACTGCTAGGTGTCATTGTTAACATACAACTAATACTGCCAGTAAAAGAAACCGTAATGAAGTGGGTGGAACTAGCAATAAGGGCGTGTACGTGTTAGAGGACACAAGCAGTCAGGTCCTAGAGGAAGGGCAGAGGAAACAATTGACCATAATTTGTTATTTGTGAACCTACAAGAAATTATTTTCGAAAACAGTAACAAGGTACAACCATCAATGTTTTCTTTTCTATTAAAAAACAAAAAAAAATATTAAAGATCAGTTTTAAGAAAAATTACTTAACTCCAAATGCTGGATGTTAAACAGTTTAGACATGCTTCACAGTTCCAAAAGGATTACAGAAGAGCAAACGTATTAAACATTAATAAATTACAACTGACCATGCGGATGTCAGATCGGGACTCAAGTCCACTGGCAACACAACAGACCCCAGGCGTAGACGACGGCAACCAGCTCCTGGCGTCAAAAAGGCAAGTTGAGTAAATTGACCACTACAACATGTACCGGGTGGTTATAATTAAACTTTACCTATTTAATACCTCATAAAACGGAAACTAATTACTGTACGAGTACCAAACTTGGTAGCATTAATCTCCAGAATATGGGGTGAATGATTTCCATACGTCACAGCGCCACTGTCCAGTTCCAACTATGGCCACCATGTACCGTGCTCAGTCACTGCGAATCATAGTCTTGTTGACGAGGCAACATGAGCTTGGACAAAAGAGTAGGGCATTATTGGTGAAGCCCTGTTATCGAAACAACAGTAACACTGCAGCTGCGCTTCGAGAAATAGTGCATTTTGCCGAAAGATTATTGCTGACGTATGTCAAAATGCCTCCATAGTTGTTCAGACTTCTACAAAAACTTGATACTAAACAACAGCGTGATGGCTCACACAAATATAGTTAATTCTCATTTCCCTGGCAGAGGAATCGAAAGCTGTGACGGTGTTTGATACGGACTGGAACCTGTATGAATTTAATCGAGTCCCTTTTGGGTTGTCCACTGGAGGTGTGATCCTTTCCCGTTTGCTCGATTCTGTTTTAAGCGATATCAAGTTCCAATTTGTTTATAATTACCTAGATGACGTCGTCATTTACAGCAAGACTTCTCCCAAATATCTGGAGCACCTCCTCCAGGCACTGTGGAGGTTGGGGAAGGCGGGGTTAAATGTGAAACACTCAGAAGTTAAATTAGTGCGGTCAGAGATCTCTTTTTTGGGTCATTTAATTTCGGCTCATAGGGCTGGTGTGTTTTGGGAATAGCAGCTGTGTTGCTGCAGTAACAGGACGGAGAACGTCGCCCTACTGCTTATGCGTCAGACGCTATAACGACCGCAGAGGTCAAGTATTCGACGTGCGAGCTTGAGGCCCTCGCAGTCCTATTCGGGACAGAAAAACTGTGAAATTTGTTTGGAGCACCGTTTAGTTTAGAAATTGACAACCAGGCTCTCTCATGGGTCCTAGAGAGCCACTTCGCGACGGGGAAAATTGCGAGGTGGGCGGTGCGTCTTTCTACATTCATGTTCTCAGTAAAGCATATAAAGGGCAGCGAAAACGTCGTTGCTGCCGCGCTAAGCTGTATGTTTGAGTTTGGTGACAAGAACCTTTCATTTCCGAGAGTGTCCGACCAAGGAGGCACTATTAGTGCACCCTTGGCTGATGTGCCGGAGTTGTTTGGTGATCTTAGTCAGCAACAAGATCTCGACTCTAGGTTGTCACATATTAAACAGCGTATTCAGTCTGGGAAGGAAGTGCTCGGATACCAGTTTGAAAAGGGGATTTTGTGTTTGAAAACCAAGGGCGATGGTCAGTGGAAAATTTTCCTCGAGATCTCATTCTCTCTGTCCTTAAACATTACCACCAGTTGCTGTTAGATGGACATTTAGGCATTTATAAAACCATACACCAGATCAAGCGACATGTGATCTGATCCTCACTCTGTAAAGATATAAGCAGAGTGGTTGGCCAGCGTCGAGACCCAAGTTCAGGCTGTAAGGGCAGATTGCTGCATTCCACCCATTCCGAATGTCCCATAGAATGTCTTTTGATTGATTCTGTCGCCTCTCTCACCAAGATTCGGGATGGTTACCGCTATATTTTTATTGCAGCGGACCGCTTCTTTGCGTTGTGTGTGGTTGATGCCGAGCAGAGGGGTAACTGCGGTGGCCAGAACTAAACATCTTAGCAACTCCCTCCAGCGATAACGCCCCAGCGTTACGGGAATTGCGTAGGTTTTGTTTTTGGCATGGGATCCATCACCCTATAACCCCCTATTACCCTTAACCGTCTTTCGAGGAGGGGGTTAATAGGAACTTGAGAGCTGCCCTTATTACTTACGACTCAGAGGTGCAGTCGAAGAGGGACCGATCCCTACCATGATTGAACTTTGCTTTTAACACAGTGTGGCATTAAGTTCATCAAGCTGTTCCGGCGTCCTTAATGTCCACCCATCTTGTAAACTTGAACTGTCCAACCTATGAGAAATAGCGGACTTGCTTCCTGATCAGGTGACTCCCGAGGCTCTTGAGGATAACTGGCGTATAGCGAGAGTGAACATTGCAAGGTTCCTCAAAGAGAATTGGCACTCTACGACCGTGGGTGAAGGCCTACCAGTTTCAAGGTATGAGACATGGTTTATATTCACAGCCTAGGAACTCGTGACAAAGGGGTCAAGGTATTGGATAAATTTATGCCGGGTTGTATGGGTCTGTGGGGCACCCTTGAGGTCTCTGCTCCAGTCACGCTCAAGAGTGAAAGACGAGGCATCTGACCATGTGCGAAGGGTACATATGAGTCAGGTTAAACCTGCTAATATTAACTGATATGTTTTGTTTTCCATTACTGGCCTTTCTCCCATGAGGTCGATAGCTCGCGCCCGGCTAGTCGATCACTTTCTTTGCCGGTTCAAGGTCTTTGGTCTCTCTCAGTGGTAGGAAGAAAGGAGTGGAGCGAACGAGATGGAGGTGGCCGAAGCTGGCGGGGTGGTAGTGGTATCTGGATGAGCATACATGCTTCTTGGGGAGCAACTGGTCAGTCAGAAATAGATGAGCTGTTTTCTAACAGTTTCGTTGTGCTCATCAGAGGCTTCTATAAGAACGAGATGATATTAGCCATCTGGGAGTTGAAGAAATGTTTGGCTCTACTGACATATACCAACTCCTAGTTTTCAACATTCTGCTCATCTATAATCTGCCATGGTTGTCCTATATTAACTAGGAAATAACTGTAGCAAATGAACAGTTAGAAAATATATGTATACATTCCAAAATATTATGATAATTGTAAATGGAATTGGACGTGTATTTCACACTCGCCACAGTTTACTTTTAAATGAACTGAGTAAACATCTACTAACCAAGAAAGTGCTTTGTATAATAACAAACAAACCTCATGTTGCTACACACTAGTGAAATCAAGGACACAGTAAAACTTCTGCTCACACACACCTTTATTCTCACACGTCCATTTTACAGTTACAATTGAAATATATCCGCTGCAGAGGGCAGCACAATGTACAGACTTAATAGGACACCAACAGATGGCGTAGGAGTCTTCATTCCCCGGAGGCCAAGCTTCTATGTCCCCTGAAAATGGGTGCAGTTTGATAGTAGGCAATTTTATGTCCATACAGGCGTGTTGTTGAGCCGCTGACGTCGCGTTTCTGTCTCCTGATCGCGTTTCTCCTAGAAGGCCTTTCGCCCTTCGGAGGGCCCGTTTGCATTTATCAGTATATTCCTCACAAGCTTCCGTGTCGGCTTCGTATTCAGAGTCATCCAGCAAGTCCTGTATTATATCGTTGAGTCGGGTCAACTCTTCTACTGTTTCCTGAAGGCGTTCCTGGAAGTGTTCTACTTCTTCTGCAGCTGTAGAACCATCGAAGGCGTTTATTTGGCTGACGAAACGCGTCGCATTCGATCGCAAGGTCGTCCGCTTCCGGCGCAGCCTCCCCAAGTTCGTAGCTACTGCTTCTGCCATGGTGAGTTGGTGGTTTTGCTTTCTGTCGCGAGAGTGCGTTCAAGGTCAAGACACCCCGTCAGTTGGATGCTATCGCTAAGGGATGGCGCTGTCCTGGAGTGTGAACCGTTAGCAGCCCCCTAGTGGTGTTTGTAGTTCTCAACAGATGACGCGACCGTGCAATTTTCAACTTCTGCGACCTTTAGTAGTGGTCGCTGTTGCTAACAGATGGCGCTGCAGTCTACCAATACTTTAGCAAGTCCCATTTGTGCTTTGCAAATAATACGCCAACTGCCCTCTATTGCTCTGCCACCAACAAACATGCACCAAGTAACATCACATACAAATCAATCGCCCCGCAGTGTCCTTTGCTACAGTTTCAGAGCAATGCCGCAACTTATCTGTGTGAGCTGAACGTGGCGTGACGTGACCGGATTTTGAGATTGAAGTCGCTCAAAACCTTCTCCGCCGGCGTCGAGTCCTCTTTAATGTGTAGTAGCACTCTATCTCTTCATGTTGTTCCCGGGTTTCGGCACCAAAATGTTGCTACACACTAGTGAAATCAAGGACACAGTAAAACTTCTGCTCACACACACCTTTATTCTCACACGTCCATTTTACAGTTACAATTGAAATATATCCGCTGCAGAGGGCAGCACAATGTACAGACTTAATAGGACACCAACAGATGGCGTAGGAGTCTTCATTCCCCGACACCTCATGTATTAAATGCACAGAAAATAACTTTAGGATGGTATCAACACTCTCGCCAAAGTTCTTTTTTAGTTTAAGTGTGGAGACTAACTGTGTTGACACAGTAAAAGTGAACTGCGTGTCAACATCATATCCTTAAGATATAAGGTAGATGATCCTGGCGTTCTACTAGGACAAATCAAAAGTTCTATTCTAAGTATTAACGAACACTGGCTAAATGAGTATCAATAGGCTTGGTTGAGGTCCCAGACGGTAAAATATCTTTCCCCGGCAAATCTTATGAAACAATGGTACAGATCAGGCAAGGGTACTGCTTATAGTATTGTCATTCAATACACTAAAATCAATAACGCGTCTACCCCTCCTCCAACGGACTTTTTTCACAAGAAAAATGGGGTGAATCATTAGGTGAAATGGTTAGTCGGATAACTCCTTCGGCCAACATTTTCCCTGTTGTCTGGTACAACGCCTTCATTTTCGGTGGTGCCAGGCGGCAATGAGTTTGGCTAACTGGAACTTGATCCGTCAATTGGATCCTGTATTCGATCGTTTTCTTCAGCGCCCACACTTGATGTGCCTGCTCAACCGAGAAACTTCCCACACCCAGCCGCCGAATGGACCAATGGACCGTTGATTACGGGCAGGTCGGCAAAATGTAAATCTTACAGAGGGCGCGATCTTAAAACGAAACTGCCCTTGGTCACAATCCAAGACAACGCCGATCTTTCTAATAAAATCACAATCCTCAGGAAATCGACATTCAGACCATTGATGACCATTGCTGGAAGAAGGCAGCAAAAATCACCCAAGCAGCAATAAACACGCAATGAACCGAGGGTGGTAGCTGATGCGCGCTAACTGTGCGACAAGCGGTTAGCACGTCTGAACTGCCCAAACTTACAGATAACATGATGTCTGAGCTCAACATGGACACCGAATCACCAGAATCAAGAAAACACACAGGTTCGTGATTAATAAACGCGCGAGCGCGTGGGATGGGATACAAACGCGAGGAAAAGAGGCTTGGCCGCGGCGTCTATTTGTCCTCTGCCGTCAGCTGGTTTGTGCCGATTTAGATTTCATGTGACATGAGAGGGCAAAATGCCCCGGCTCGTCACAATGGAAAGATCATCCCTTACTGTGAGTGACGTTATTAGGAGCTATAGTCCTATATGAAGTCTTCACGGGTTGTCAGCCGACTAGCGTCGTCGCCTCGTAGCAACGTTTCGATGGAATGCGTCTCCATCATCTTCAGGCGAAGATGATGGAGACGCATTCCATCGAAACGTTGCTACGAGACGACGACGCTACTCGGCTGACAACCCGTGAAGACTTCATATATGAAATTCGCCGAGAAAGCCTGCACACGCATATAGCTATAGTCCTATCACGGGCAGAACGCCCGGCTTCCCTCACACGTTCACGTCTAGGGTTCGCCTGAGCAATCTCAATGACATCAGAGACCAGACGGTCTAAGTCTTGATACGTGGCAGGCCTTTCTGGAAACAAAACCCGTGAGCGGTCATCTTGATTGATGCTGTGCACAGTGGTAGACACTACCGCTGCCTGCGAAAGTTGCACATCGAGCGCAAGGGCGGTAGTACTCGCTTCCCACATGTAATCAAGAAGGGGTTCCCCAACCTAATGTACTCGTAAGACATATTGGTTAATTAAGTCGTTCCTGACCCGAGCAGTCAGTCTTTGCTGAAGGATTATGGAGTGGAGCTCAAGCAAATCACCCTTACGGACCAGGACACTGCTCACCATTTCAGCTAAAGAACCCTTACACAAGATCACCTCGAATGGACACTTTCCATCACTGTTGGAGTCACAGCAGTGTGGGGTCGGCCGGCACGCGGTAGATCTGAGAGGTTTGTGCGGCCTTGTTGCGATGATGACAGATGGCTCTCCCAACGACCCACCGTGTTTTTGTTCACTGTCAGGTCTCCGTAGACGACCTGCAAGTGTCTATCAATATCTGCGATGAAACTTCCTGGTAGATTAAAACTGTGTGCCGGACCGAGACTCGAACTCAGGACCTTTGCCTTTCGCGGGCAAGTGCTCTACCTACTGAGCTACCCAAGCACGACTCACGCCCCGTCCTCACAGCCTTACTTCTGCCAGTACCTCGTCTCCTACCTCCTGGAAACATCCCCCAGGCTGTGGCTAAGCCATGTCTCCGCAATATCCTTCCTTTCAGGAGTGCTAGTTCTGCAAGGTTCGCAGAAGAGCTTCTGTAAATCTGGAAGGTAGGAGGCGAGGTACTGGCAGAAGTAAGCCTCTGAGGACGGGACGTGAGTCGTGCTTGGGTAGCTCAGTTGGTAGAGCACTTGCCCACGAAAGGCAAAGGTTCCGAGTTCGAGTCTCGGTCCGGCACACAGTTTTAATCTGCCAGGAAGTTTCATATTAGCGCACACTCCGATGCAAAGTGAAAATCTCATTCTGGAAATATTTGCGATGCTCTCGGTCTCCTCCCAAAGAAACTCAATGACAGTTCTCTGCTTGGAACGCACTTTCGTTACAGACGCCATGTTGAAAGCTATGTATAGCGCCACCACCTATAGGAACCTCATAAACTATAGTAGCTGAAATGCGAATATTTCACGATGACCCACAACATATTTCGTAGTTTTCAACTTAAATTGTCCCGAAAAAATGTGTTGCATTACTTCTTGAACGCCTATCGTAACATACCTCTTGAGAATGTGGCTTAGTGCCGGCCGGAGTGGCCGTGCGGTTGTAGGCGCTACAGTCTGGAGCCAGGCGACCGCTACAGTCGCAGGTTCGAATCCTGCCTCGGGCATGGATGTTTGTGATGTCCTTAGGTTAGTTAGGTTTAATTAGTTCTAAGTTCTAGGCGACTGATGACCTCAGAAGTTAAGTCGCATAGTGCTCAGAGCCATTTGAACCATTTCTTAATGTGGCTTAGTAAAGCTTATCAGAAAATACCACAAATTTGTACACGGCACTCAGCATATGACATATTAGAATCAATATTGTGTTTCAAACAAACTGTATTTAATTACGTTCGAAAGAATCCAACGATCTTACGCTGACTATAAAGACTGATGACGAGAGAAATGTCAGCAGAACATTAATCATACAGCTATCAGTCTGAGATTATCTGTTACACGTCCTTGGAAGTCGGAAGTTTCCGTTGCCGATGCTCCTAGAATAGCGGTGAATGTATTTTGTGGTGACCTAGCTTAGTTGGTGAATAACATATTTCGGAAGCCAGTCGCTGTGTGTCCACTGAGCTGCGTGCGTCACGTTTTGCTGTCGCAGGAGCGGCCAGTAATGCAATGGAGCCGTCGCCGCGGCAAAAGCGCGCGATAAGTCGGCAGAGCGGCGCGCGATTCATCACTGCCCTCGGCCCGCGCCTCGCCGGCTGATTGTAGCCGTGTGCCCGCGGTCCGTAACCCTTGCCCACGCACGTGGGCGCTACATGTGCAACAGCCGCACGCCTTTCGTGTTACCGCATATTTATACCTACATCTATACTATTTCATACACCGCAAGCCACCTTACGATATGTGGCGGAGGGTACTTTGTGTGTCACTTTCATACCGCCAATTTCCCCTATTCCATCTATGAAAGATGCACAGTAAGCTAGACCTTTAGTAAGATACAGAATGAGATCTACTGTCACAGATTTTCCATAACATTCCTTTCCCGACAGATTCGCTATCTACACTGTCCAGCCACTTAATGTGACCATCTGTCAAAAGCCTGAATAACCATCTTTAGAAGCGCAGACGTGAAGGGAGAGAGTCAGCGAGGTGCCGACAGGGATGTGAAGCCATGCCAACTCTAGCGCCGTGGCCAGCTGCGCTCTGTTTCTCGGTTCAGGATCCATGGCGCGAACAGCCCAGCCGAGCTGATCCCATAGATTCTCTATTGGGTTTAAAAGTGGATTATTTCGTGGACAGGGGAGTACGGTAATTTCTTCCTGGTCCTCTTGAAACCACACTCTTTGATTGCAATCTGTGTGACTCGTTGCATTGTCCTGCTGGTAGATGCCATTGGGCCGAGGAAAAAAAAAAAACTGCATGTAGACGTGGACATGGTCCTCAAAGAAAGATGCGTATTTGTGTTGATCCATTGTGCCCACCAGAATAACAAGATCACCCAGGGAATGCCATGAAAATATTCCCCAGACCATAACGCTACCTCCTATGGCTTGAACCCCCACGATGATTGTTCCAGGGCTACCCACGCCAACTGCCATCTCTCTGCTGGAGCATAAAACGCGATGCACCCGAAAAGGTCACCTATCGCCTCTCAGAAGACGTCCAGTTGCGATATTGGCATGCAAATTCCTGCCTTCGTCGTAGTTCAACAGCAGTCAGCACAGGTGCATGAAACCAGGCGCCTACTGCTGAGGCCAATATGCAGAAACGTTTATTGCA
The DNA here is from genome assembly GCF_023864275.1 of Schistocerca cancellata. Classification (NCBI taxonomy): domain Eukaryota; kingdom Metazoa; phylum Arthropoda; class Insecta; order Orthoptera; family Acrididae; genus Schistocerca; species Schistocerca cancellata. The sequence goes on along the minus strand of NC_064627.1, from coordinate 506,627,758 downwards.
CGCTCGTTGAGAAGTCACTGTTTGCAGCCCCTAGGTTCATCTGGGCGGTCAATTGCTCAACAGTTCCACATCTACACGCCCGTATATATCTCCGCAGCTGATGTTCACCCCTATCGACTATGGCCCGCAGTGCACTATATACAGTTGCCTAGGCGCCGGTTTTGAATAGTGCCATTTTGTCATGTACGGCATACTTCAACCATGGTGGCACCCGAGCAGTTTACTAACTTTGACGTTTCTGAAATGCTTCCGTCCTTGGATGTCGTCCGCGCCACCCCCCTACCCCCTTTCCTACGACACGCTTTACATACCCCCCCTTTTCTAGCGGTGGCACCTCCCGTCTGTGAATGATTGTTGCTTATTGACTCGAATATTGGCGGTGGTCACATTAATATGAACAGACCTTGTAATGAAAAGTATATGCGGAATTGATTCGGATCTCGCATCTTCCGACTTCCATCTGCTCGGCCCAATGGAGGATGTACTCCGAGGGAAGCAGTACGTCGATTATGGGGAGGTTATTGACGCAGCAAGACCTTGGCTCCGAATTTGACGAGTAGAGTGGTACCATTAGCATCAGGGAAAGCTTCAAGGCCACCATAATATTTATGGTTGCCCAAACAACAGCCAAGGTCAGCCATGTACTGCCTCCAAATACAGCTTGAACATCACAGGTGAACTCCATTCGTAGACCACGAAAAACATTAGGGACACCCATAGGCTGTTGCTTATTAAACTGTCCACTCAAATTAATGTCTATTGCTCTTAGGGTCTTGTAGACTGGAGCAATGCGCCGCCAGCGACGACGATAACCACGTCGGAGAGGCGTTGCTGAGGTGGCGTAAGGCTGTAGCATTGAACGGAGCTCAGATTGACAAATAGTTTCCTAACCAAAAGAGTGGGGAATAATTTGGTTTATGTGCAGCCCCGAATAAAACCAACCCGGTTTCAGAAAAAAAGTGTTGCATTATTTATTGAACGCTCCTTGTACTTTAGTATGGGTTATATTACTTAACCCAGCCACTAGACGTTACGAGAGTCGACCCGCCAGTATGAAAAGAGGCAGTAACAGCAGAATGACTAGATGAGTAGAGCTCATTGACTTCCAACGTGAAATAGTCATTGGCTGTCACCTGAGTAACAAATATCATGGGAATTGAAACCCTTCTAAAGCTGCCAAAACTTACTGTTGGTGATGTGATTGTGAAGTGAAATACGATGGAACTGTACCAGACCAGGCCAGGCAAACCTCACGTATTGACAGAGGAACCGCCGAGCGTTGCAGAGGATTGTAATGATGTGAAGTGATGAATCACGCTGTACCACAGAATGGAAAGGTTTAGATTTAACGAATGTCTGGAGAACGTTACCTGCCGTCATTTGTAGTGCCAACGGTGAAATATGGAGTGTTTGGGGTTACGGCATGAGGGTGTGTTTCGTGGTCAGGTGGTGGTCCCCTTATTGGGCTTCATAAAAAACGCTAAACCCAGAAGGATATGAACACATTTTACAGCACTGTGTTCTGCGTTTAACGGTTCGGAGACGACGATGTTTGTGTCAGCGTGGCAACGTCCCCTATCGGAAAGCAGCATCTGTGAAGCAGTGGTTTGTGCAAAGCAACATTCTTCAAACGGACTGGCTTGCCTAGAGTCTGGAACTGAACCAAGCATGAGTTAAAACGTCGACTTCACTCCAGACTCCAGCGTCCAATATCTCTAACTTCTCTCGTTTCGACTCCTGAGGATGAATGGGCTGCCATTCCTCCATGGACATTCAGACACCTCATTGAAAGCATACCCATCAGAGTTCAAGCCGCTATAAAGGCAAAGTTTGGGCACACCTTATGTTGATGCCCACTAATAGGTGCACAGATACTTTTGATCAGAGGAGGTAACATGTCGCTTGACTCTGCTTGGGACATACGCTCTTGAAATTTCAGTAGTAAATCTCTTCGTGGCATACTTGTTCAGCCTAGAGTTGCAAGAGCGTTTACGTACGAGAAGATCTCGTGCTTGCTAACCGAATCCGCCACTAACCGCGTTGCTCTCTTGTGTCTCTTCTATTAATCTTTTTCGTTAAGGGATTCAAACTGACAACCAATACTCAAGAATCGCTCGAACGTGGATTTGGGATTTGGTAACCTACCTGTTTCGTTGGTGCTTTACGTTTTCTTTTCTTCTCTGAATCCCAGTCTGGCATCTGCTTTTCCGACAAGTAGCGTTATGTGTTCCTTTCCCTTTAGATAGGTCTAGATATATATTCATAGATATTTATGGTTGATACTGTTCCCAGAGACTGATCATCAGTCGTGTAGTAGAACACTAGCTGGCTTTTTCACCTACGTGTGTGTAGTACCTCACACTTATTTATACTGAAGATCAGTTGCCAGTCCCTGCACAAAGCGTCGATCCTTTCCAGATCTTCCTGCATTTCGCTACAGTTTTCTGTCATCGCGACTTTCCTGTATGCAGCGGCATTGTTCGCGAGTAGTCTCTTAGAACCTCCGATAATATGCACCAGATCATTTATATATGTCGCGAATATTAACAGTCCTACAGCACTCCTCCGAGAAAGCCCGAAGGTGCTACTATATCTGATGATTGCGGTTTGTTAAGAACAACGTGTTATTGAACAGGGTGTTAAAAAGTGAGGCACTGAGAATTAAACACGAGCAGTTCGATTTAGTGTCGTTTGGTTATAAATGTTACGTTTGCCGCAAGGGACACATATAAAAAAAGACATAAAAGTGTCACATTCACACATACGTAGTGTACAGCCTAACTCTACCACCTCACATGTTTCTGAAACGATAAAAAATGTGAAAAATGCAATTGTCCAGGGATGCACCCATGTCGGGGGCTCACCCAGTAGGCAGATGAGCGCAGCCATAAATGTAAACAAACATCACTTTCAACAAAAAGGTACGTTTTCTTAAATGCCACATGTATGTTTTTTCTACGGAAATGAAAACTTGAAGTACAATTAGTGACGGTAAATTTGTTTTCACTGTTGTAAACCTCATGTCTTCTGAAATACGTAGACTGTAAACGATGCCGACGGCTCCAAAGTTTCTGCCATATGCACAGATCAAGGGCTGCCTATACCAGGCTTCAGGACAGCGCAGGCAATCCGCATTACGGCATTTCGGCAGAAATTGTAGCACCGTTTCCTTTATTTAAAGTGTAAGTACTCCAGAGGGCATAAGGTTAACGGCAGTGAAACCAAGTCTGCCATCACTAATTCTACCTCTAGTTTTCATTTCGGTTGAAAAAAACTTACATGTGTCAATTTAAAAACTGAAGTTTGTGTTGAAAATGACGTTTGCTTACTTGTGAAGATTTTTTTACCACACAACAAACTCAATGAACGAACTATCCGTGCTTCCCTAAGTACAGATCTATATCTTACGAGACAGGGACTTCAGCCTGACCTGGACCATACCCGTCCACCACATTAATAGTTCGTAAGCTATAATATATTTTCGAGATGGCTTTCCCTCCCGCTTACACGAATCACATCCTTGTTTCCAGACTACTAGTTAAGATTTCCGATAGGCTGTAGTAAACCAGCTGACTCAGCGACGGGGCTCAAAGCTCTTTTCTCGCTGATCGCCCACTGCTTTATCCTATGTCATAAGGATACCTCTGTTCAATATAAATGATAATGGGCAAAACTTTCTAGCGAAGGATTCTACAAATTAACATTTTATGAAAATTTTATTTTTGTAGTTTCAGTTGCACAACATAAACACTTGACGACCATTTTAGATTATTTATTATAATCGTCTTGACATTAGTAATACCCATCTCGCTTGAATGAAGATCGTACATGTCAAGCAGAATAATGGATATTTTGGTGCTGTACTTGCTAGAATGCTGTAAATTTTGATGTTTAAAAATACCTCACGACTGACAGTGCTGGCACTTGAGACACCAGATTCACACACAGTTGGCGGCACTGTCATACTGAAAAAGAGTGTGTTGGGGTGCTTCTTCCTCTCCGTGCGTTATCAATAACTCTACAAAATACACCATTTTATTTACAGCCCATGTTAGCAAACATAAACATTCATACGCGGACAATACCATCAGAAACTAGTTGATACTACACACATCAAAAAAGTTTTGCATCTCCTCTGTTCCGAGAGTTCCGGAAACTGTACAGAAAATTGGAATAGAGATCAACATAAACATCATTTCCGCCCTTTTTATCGCTCATGTAAACAACACACTGCATGTTGTACCACCATACAGCGACACCTTTAGACGTGGTGGTCCAGATTGCTCTACACACCAGTACCTCTAATACCCAGTAACACGTCCTCTTGCATTGAGGCAAGCCTGTATTCGTCGTGGCATACTATCCACAAGTTCATCATGGCATTGTTGGTCCAGATTGTCCCACTTCTCAAAGGCGATTCCGCGTAGATCCCTCAGAGTGGTTGGTGGGTCACGTCGTCCGTAAGCAGTCCTTTTCAATCTATCCCAGGCATGTTCGATAGGCTTCATGTCTGGAGAACATGGTGGCCACACTAGTCAAGCGATGTCGTTATCCTGTAGGAAGTTATTCACGAGATATGCACGATGGGGACACGAACTGTCGTCCATGAAGACGAATGCTTCGCCAATATGCTGCGATGCTATCGGTCGGAGGGTGGCATTCACGTATCGTACAGCAGTTACGGCGCCTTCCACGACCACCAGCGGCATACGTCGGCCCCACACAATGCCACCCCAACACAGCAGGGAACCTCCACCTTGCTGCACTCGCTGGACTGTATGTCTAAGGCGTTCAACCTGACCGGGTGGCTTCCAAACACGTCTCCGACGATTGTCTGAATGAAGGCATATGCGACACTCATCGGTGATGTGATGCTAGTCTTGAGAAGTCCATTCGGCATGTTGTTGGGCCCATCTGTACCGCGCTGCATGGTATCGTCGTTGCAAAGCCTGACCTCGCTACGGACGTTGGGAGTGAAGTTGCGTATCATGAATCCTATTGCGCACAGTTTGAGTCGTAACACGACATCCTGTGGCTGCACGAAAATCATTATTCAACATAGCGGCGTTGCTGTCAGGTTTCCTCCGAGCTATAATCCACAGGTTGCGGTCATCCACTGCAGTGTTAGGCCGTGGGCGGCCTGAGTGAGGCATGTCTTCTACAGTTCCTGTCTCCCTGTATCTCCTCCATGTCCGAACAACATCGCTTTGGTTCATTCCGATACGCCTGGACAATTCCCTTGTTGAAGGCCTTCCTGGCACAAAGTAACAGTGGAAGACTCTGCAAGAGAGACGCTCAGTAGCTCGGTACGGGCTTTTGTTGAAGTTTCGAGAACATGCTTTCACCGAGGAGTCAAACAGTATATTGCTCCCTCCTACTAATATCTCGCGAAGAGACCATGCGGATAAAATGAGAGAGATTAGAGCCCACACACAGGCATGCCGACAATCTTTCTTTCTACGAACAATACGAGACTGGAATAGAAGGGAAAAGCGATAGAGGTACTCAAGGTACCCTCCACCACACACCCTCAGGTGGCTTGCGGAGTATGGATGTAGATATAGATGTAGATGAACCGCGTGTCTAGGCATGGTTGAATTACGGACAACACGAGCCGTGTACCTCCTGCCTGGGGGAATGAATAGAACCGATCGGCTGTCGGACCCCCTCTGTCTAATAGGCGTTGCTCATGCATGGTTGTTTACATCTTTTGGCGAGTTTACTGACGTCTCTGAACAGTCAAAGGGGCTCTGTCTGTGACACAATATCCACAGTCAACGTCTATCCTCAAGAGTTCTGGGAACCGGGGTGATGCAAAACTGTTTTTGATGTGTGTATAATGTGAACTGTAAATGAAGTGGCATAGTTTGTGGAGCTGATGATACCAGATAGTAAGAAGGAACATACCAACACTCCTATTGGAGATGTTAACGGCTCCAACAGTGTGATTAGATCTGCAGCCCCAAGCCCCATCTTTGTCAGCCGTGATGTAGAAGAAGGAAAAGAGCACTTTCTTCATCCAAGCTGTCTAAATAGTACTCTGGTACATCTTGATTATTGATCTGAAGATGAACATTGTATATGAACGAAACTAATCAGCAATCATTTAAGCAATGCAGCTGGGATTTTAAAAATAAAATTTGCGCTCTTACATCCTGGCATAGGGAGCCATACATGAGGAGCGTTTAATAAGTAAAGTGACACATTTATTTCTCGGCCAATCTCGGTGAAAAATTGCCGCCTTTGCTGTGGGACATCAAAAACATTCCCACATCAGTCCCTGTAGTTTCATGAAGTTCTGATAGGTGTCGGCGTTATACGTAGCCTTCAAAATGGCATCTGAGCAGAGAGCTATCATTGAGTTTCTTTTGACGGGAGACCAGAGCATCGCAGATATTCACAGGCACTTGCAGAATGTCTATGGAGACCTGACAGTGAACAAAAGCACGGTGAGACTTTGAGCGAGGCAACAAGGTCCTGCAAAAAAAAATGACAACAACTTGGATTGCTGCCAAGTCTTCGAAGAAAACATTCCACAAAAAAATTGACGGAATCCAGCTATTGGTGGCTCCGGTTATGCAAGCATCGATGTATCTGATTCTCTATACATGGTGTGCATAGGGGCCTGAAGATGACATTAATGATATGCAGAAACTGGTCGTGTAAGTGAATAAGAATTTCTGTAAACATACGTCTGTTTGGTGATTCTTCTTTAGTAAATATCCATCTGTGTCCTCTCAATGTTACCGTTTGAATCACTCTAGCATAATACCCCTTCAGCCGCGTACCTCTAGTTGCATTCCACTCTATGATGACGCGAACAGCATGCATATGTTGACAGTAACAAGTCATCCGTCTTTCACGTAATCATTAGAGGAATGCAATGCTCTTTTGAACAACACCTTTTCTTTGTGGTACCTTTATAACCAAATAGCTAGATCAGAGGCGCACGGTGTTCAGGAGCAGATTCAGACATTTATATGTAGAGAATTTTTGATCATTTGTGCATCAATAAAAATTTGAGGTAATATCTGAGGTGTCCGAGGATATGGTCACTGTTCATGGTTGTAAAAATGCTGTTCCTATTTAGGTGGGATAACGTCTCCAGTATCTCCTGCCCACGATGCAGTCCTGCAAAGGCCCGAAACTGCCAGAAAATTACCGTGATAACCAAAGCATCATATTTTTTATCTTTTTGCGAGGTGAAGTTACTCCCACTCTTTCTTCTCAATCAACTTTTGCGTGGTTGGAGCTAGATATAAAATTATAGAACTGCTTCACGAACATTATTCAGAGAAGAGTCGTACATCGACTCGAATGAAAGAGGTATATCAAGGTGTTCAAATACATGTACAATTAAAGTACAACAACTGAATAATAATGATAATAATCGAAGTGAAAAGCTGACAAAGACGTCTTAAATCGTCGAAAATGAATACGAGAACAAATCAGGCAGACACTGGTCTGATAACTACATAAAAAGGAATTTAGAGGTAACAAGAGTCGTTAGATAATGAAGAGAATAAGAGAGAGAAACGGAGAGGAAACGATGAAGCGGCAGCAGAGTACTGTGGCGTTACCTGAGCGGCACTACTGGTCGGTTTCGAGGCTCGGAGATGACCGAGCGAACGTGTTACTGTCGTTAAATTAGCCAACGTGTTTTTGGAGTCACGAATAATAAAATGAGTGGAATTGATGCTTATCGGTTGTTTTCCATATTCTTCTCAAATTTCAGTACTCCTTGAAATTTCCACTAACATTGTGCCTTAACTCGCAGGGCCATACCGACCTCAGCTGCGCGCCTTCTCGACGTCCAATTAAAAAGGTGAGGGTGGCTGGTCTCTGTGAGTCCTGTTCAAAGACTACCATCCCAAGAAAAACAGTTGATGACGAAAGCTGAGCGACGAACCCAAGTGATTCTTTATGCAGTAAGTTCTTAAGGAACTCTTCTGTAATATTAGGTTGCTAGGTTCTGGAGATTTTTTACTGTGAATTTCACTGTTCAGGCAAATTCCTCCTTGTGAGGGTGAGTTCGTTCTCACAAAAGCTTAGTTTCAACGGAACTCGCCATCCTGGCGGTAATTTATAGCTTATTAATGCCAGCACTTACTGAGCTGCAGGGGAAAAGTTTCCCGGCACCCGAGTTATCGTCACTACTCTGCCCTCTCCGGAACAAATATTAAATATTATAATTTCAATATTTAACACGATAATATTGTTTTCCTATTTATCTTTAATTTTTGGTCCCTTCTTCTCCTCGTTCCTAAGTGCATGATATGACTGCCCCTTCAGGGTGCACTAATGATGTGCTTGCGGGTGATCAGTCGTTGTTGATTCCGTTTTTTTGCAAAATATTTCGATGACCTTCATAGTCGTCTTCTAAAGGTACTCTGAGTTCTTTTGTTTCGTGTACTCGCTGCCTAGACACCAACCAGACACTGCAGTATCGTTGGTCTCTCGCTACCATTTGTTGTTCTACTCCCGGCGCCCGCTACGCTCTACGATGCTCATTTGTTTTTCGAAGCCCGCATTATTCTCAGCATTTTGCAGCTCTTATGGAGTAGTCGGCCTCCATTTAAGAAATTGAGTGTCAGATCCCAAGTCCTGCTTAAATAGAAATTTCCGCCTCGGTTCGATAGGTTTTCCGATACCTTTATTTCAATAGACTCCTTAATTACTCTTCCCGATAAAATGTAGCGTTTTGTCCAAGAAACTGGTCTCATCGTTCTTCATTTGATGATTAGACTCAAAACAGAGCTCCGCGACAGTTCATTCCCTCAGCTGTTTTAGTTACCTGTGTCGTTGATCTTCCTTGAACCTCTCCTCGACTTTTGTAATAAACTGCCCCGCACATATCATGCCACATATGCATGGATTGCAGTACTTCTAAGGCTTTCTGGGACTTAACTCGTCATTCACATCAAAAAAGGAATTTTTATCTTTAGAGCGAAATACAGTGGATACCACGTTTATGTAGGAATCTAACGATCTTCCCGGAGACTGGATGGGCATAACGTATGCAAATGAATCTTGGCTTTTTCTCTCTCAGCACAAGGCTTTATTAAAACTGCTTCCAACGGTCACTCGATTTTACAATCTGAGTACCCAATCCTTCGAAAGATTATTTCTGTAATTAAATTCTCCTTGTCTCAGAGCGTTCGAGCTCTGTGGACCAGAGTGTTTGGCACGGTTTTTCTGCGGACCGGAAGGTGATGGCTCGAGACGCAGAACAAACGTCACGGTTTGCGAGTTTTATATATGCATTACGACTCGTGGAACTTACGTTATTCTCTTAACTAACACTTAATTCCATGGTGAATTTGTTGTTGCGGTGGGCAGAGTTTGAGTGTTCCATGTGGCCACGCCATAAGCGTGTCGTCCACGTATCGGTAGAAACACTTTGACTTGAACCTCGTGGATTTTAGCGCGTTTGCTTCAAAGTTTTCCACGTTCAGCTTCGCCACGACAGGTGATAAACTACCTGCGGCAGTGCCAGAAGAAGACGTATGGGTCAGTAACCGAAATACTGCGCAGCAAAATGGAATCGACAACTCGGCTAATCACGAAAAGCACACCACTAATGAAACCCGCCTAGGAAACCCGAGAGATTACACATTGGCTTGTTAGGTGCCACAGCAAACTGGAAATCCAGTACCCTGTGCCTCGCGTTATCGATGAAATTCTATCGGAGACGGAAGCCTTTGGCGTTCAGTGACCGCACCGCGTCACGATTTGCAGCGCATTCATTATTTCGCCGGGGGCGATCATTGAAGAGCGGCAGCCCGCGAGCGCTGGCCGAGGCACTAATTGAAAGCGCCCTCGTAAACAAGCGATAGGCGGCGCCGCCTTGACCTCCGCCAGACTCGGTTCGCCTGTTAAAAAGCCCTGTTATCTAACCCGTCATGGCAAATGTCACGCGAGCGACAGCATTGATACACCGTCATTTCACAACGCAAGCACCAAGTTCAGAAGGGTGCTCGGCCAAAAGAGTGTAATACACGAAGGCTCTCACGGCCAGTGTTTGCATCTTCGGGAGAATTTTGTTACTCGGGCATCAGGCCGTGATGTAAGGCAATTTTCTGCATCTATCGTTTCGTCTCCTAATGCTAATGACATCATCAGATGCTGAAAAGAATCAGTACTTTCAAACTAAAATAAGTTCAGCAAGCCGAACTGTTGGGACGTGTCCACGCAAGGGTCGGGTCGTGACGTCACAGGACCGCATCCTAAGATGGCGTAGTCGCGCCGGCATGTGTTATGGAGCTTGTAGTGCGACAGAGTTGGCGCTGTTTGCTTCACGTAGTAGCAAGGCCCACAATTTATTTAATTTGAGTCCTTCGTCTCTTTTGTTAAAGTTGTTTTCGCGCTTTTTAATTTCTGTTGTCTGTGTATGTCCTAGCATAGTAGTGACTGGACATTGATAAAAAGAAATGAAATAAAGCCAGGCGCATGTATAGTGAAATGATTTGTTTTGTCAAAAACTAAGAAATAAAACGGATTAGAGAAACATTTGATGCGCTGTTAACTGGTGCTCGAAATAATGTACAGCAAATGACTGAGAATTGTAATTCATTGTTTAACTTAGCATCTTAGAATTTTACAGAGTACTAGAGAATATTTGTGTTGTGGAATTCCACTCAATGGTCTCCTTAAGCCACTAATGTACGAGCTTCTCAGCTACTGTACGTGTTTTCGAGCAACAGTCAAAGACACGTCGACTGTTTCCCTAATCTGATTTATTTCTCACTTCTAGAGAAATCATTTCACAGTATATTCGACAGCTTTTTTATTTTTATTTTTTTGTTACCAAGTTTTGTTCAGAAAGAATGAAATACACTCCTGGAAATGGAAAAAAGAACACATTGACACCGGTGTGTCAGATCCACCATACTTGCTCCGGACACTGCGAGAGGGCTGTACAAGCAATGATCACACGCACGGCACAGCGGACACACCAGGAACCGCGGTGTTGGCCGTCGAATGGCGCTAGCTGCGCAGCATTTGTGCACCGCCGCCGTCAGTGTCAGCCAGTTTGCCGTGGCATACAGAGCTCCATCGCAGTCTTTAACACTGGTAGCATACCGCGACAGCGTGGACGTGAACCGTATGTGCAGTTGACGGACTTTGAGCGAGGGCGTATAGTGGGCATGCGGGAGGCCGGGTGGACGTACCGCCGAATTGCTCAACACGTGGGGCGTGAGGTCTCCACAGTACATCGATGTTGTCGCCAGTGGTCGGCGGAAGGTGCACGTGCCCGTCGACCTGGGACCGGACCGCAGCGACGCACGGATGCACGCCAAGACCGTAGGATCCTACGCAGTGCCGTAGGGGACCGCACCGCCACTTCCCAGCAAATTAGGGACACTGTTGCTCCTGGGGTATCGGCGAGGACCATTCGCAACCGTCTCCATCAAGCTGGGCTACGGTCCCGCACACCGTTAGGCCGTCTTCCGCTCACGCCCCAACATCGTGCAGCCCGCCTCCAGTGGTGTCGCGACAGGCGTGAATGGAGGGACGAATGGAGACGTGTCGTCTTCAGCGATGAGAGTCGCTTCTGCCTTGGTGCCAATGATGGTCGTATGCGTGTTTGGCGCCGTGCAGGTGAGCGCCACAATCAGGACTGCATACGACCGAGGCACACAGGGCCAACACCCGGCATCATGGTGTGGGGAGCGATCTCCTACACTGGCCGTACACCACTGGTGATCTTCGAGGGGACACTGAATAGTGCACGGTACATCCAAACCGTCATCGAACCCATCGTTCTACCATTCCTAGACCGGCAAGGGAACTTGCTGTTCCAACAGGACAATGCACGTCCGCATGTATCCCGTGCCACCCAACGTGCTCTAGAAGGTGTAAGTCAACTACCCTGGACAGCAAGATCTCCGGATCTGTCCTCCATTGAGCATGTTTGGGACTGGATGAAGCGTCGTCTCACGCGGTCTGCACGTCCAGCACGAACGCTGGTCCAACTGAGGCGCCAGGTGGAAATGGCATGGCAAGCCGTTCCACAGGACTACATCCAGCATCTCTACGATCGTCTCCATGGGAGAATAGCAGCCTGCATTGCTGCGAAAGGTGGATATACACTGTACTAGTGCCGACATTGTGCATGCTCTGTTGCCTGTGTCTATGTGCCTGTGGTTCTGTCAGTGTGATCATGTGATGTATCTGACCCCAGGAATGTGTCAATAAAGTTTCCCCTTCCTGGGACAATGAATTCACGGTGTTCTTATTTCAATTTCCAGGACTGTATAATGTACTTAAACATCAGTAGGTATTCTGTTTTTACTCTGAGAATATATATCAAGAGAAAGCAGAAAGGTTTAAATTTATGCTGTGATATTCATACTTATTGATACTTCACACAGCCGGTAGCAGGTGTTCATGAAATATCTCAATTTTCACTCAGATCACTAATTAAATTTTACTTAATTACCCTGATTACTTTCAAGCAATTAAATCTTTTCAGAATGAGATTTTCACTCTGCAGCGGAGTGTGCGCTGATATGAAACTTGCTGGCAGATTAAAACTGTGTGCCGGACCGAGACTCGAACTCGGGACCTTTGCCTTTCGCGGGCAAGTGCTCTACCAGCTGGGCACTTGCCCGCGAAAGGCAAACGTCCCCAGTTCGAGTCTCGGTCCGTCACACAATTTAAATCTGCCAGGAAGTTTCAATTAAATCTTTGTCTGCAAATCTAGACGTCAGGTCGTTCAATTTGATACCTCATTTTTCCGTTACCCATTGTTCGTTTGGCTTGTTTTATTTATGTTCGAACATTTGACCAAACCACTACACAGGATGATTCAAAATTCCTATTGCTTCTAGAGATTGTAGAGGGTACTTAGTACATGAAATTTTGATAAGGAAGCTATGTTCAAAAACGTTCCGTTTGGATATAAAATAAGTTTGAGGATCGGACCACTTTCAAAGCTCCCACTTCACGGTACGCACGCAAGCTGAGAAGAGGGCGTCGTTGTCAGTCCCTGTCGTTACTATGACATCACGTACCGCCTTCGTCTGACTACAGCAACAGCTGCGAGAAACTGGTGCGCTCGAAACACGGAAGTGCTGCACTCCCGACGTTGAAGAGTACGTCCTTCGTCGCGTGGAAGAGAAACCGAGGACAAGTACAGCACGTAAGTCAGAGCTCACTGTCTCCGCTGTGAGCGTACCGTGAACAATGAGATTTGAAAGTGATCCGATCCTCAAACTGATCTTAAATCCAAATGGTACATTTTCCAGACTTGGCTTCTTTATCAAAACTACATGTACTAAGTTCCGCCTGCAAACCCTAGAAGCCTGTAACAGGAATATTGAATCATCCTGTAGTCTCAAAGAAACGAATCTGATGTCTCCCTGAGCCACAGCCAAATGCGTGTACAACAAAAATCCCCAACAATCCACCAAATTGTCTCCCACATCTTTGCCATAAACTATTCCGTAACACACTCAACGGATTACTACAGCTACCAAAATAAGTCGGTCTAGTAACATTTCCTTTCCAGTCGTACTAGTGCTTTACGAATCCCAAGTTTCGAGGTATTACACCTTGACTGTCAAATAAGAGTCTCGTTCAAATGACTAAGAACACTTTTTATCCATTAAAGGTGGTCCTCGCCCAGGCCGTGAAGATCGAAGGCTTATATATCGGCGGCGTCATGCGGATGTGGTATGGAGAGGCATGTGATCAGCATACCGCTCTCCTGACCATTTGGCGGACTTTCCACACCCTGGAGCAGCTACTACTCGGTCAAGTAGCTCCTCAGTCGACATCACGAAGCTGATTCCTCCATTTACCGAGGCTAAATCCTTGTCGGTACGGAGAACTGAAATTTCAAATGTGAGGTCATCAGTCCCCTAGACTTCGAACTACTTAAACCTAACTGACATAAGAACGTCACACACATCTATTCCCGAGGCAGGATTCGAACCTGCGACCGTAGCAGCAGCGCAGTTCCTGACTGAAGCGCCTAGAACCACCCGGCCACAGCGGCCGGCACGGGGAATCGAACCGGGGTCTTCCGCATGGCAGCCATCTACGCTGGCCACTCAGCGACGGCGCCATTAAAGTCTTCAATCCACGAAGGTGACTTCCAACAGACGTCAAATGAGCAATAGGTGTACAAAATGCTTAGATGTGTAAATGATTAACATTTCCGCGTTACCACACGAAGTACGTGGGAGTAACGACATTTACATCCTGCATTTTAGGAAAGAATACGCAGTGGGTTTTTCATGAGAGAATGGAATTTGAAAGTCGGTTGTTACACCCCTTGCACCAGATGGTTCAAATGACTCTAAGCACTATGTGACTTAACATCTGAGGCCATCAGTCCCCTAGACTTAGAACTACTTAAACCTGACTAACCTAAGGACATCACACAAATCCATGCCCGAGGCAGGATTAGAACCTGCGACCGTAGCACCTTGCGTCAGAAAATGGGCTTCTTTGCAACAGGAGAGTTGTGCACGAGGACAGTGAGACGACTTGCGGAGCAGCACGGGCTGCCAGCGGCACGGCTATCACATCTGCGGCTTCCCTGGGCGCCGCACCGACGGGGGTGGCCCAGTGGCAACACCGATTCGGCACAAGAGTGGCACCGCGTCGTCTTTCCAGACGAGTCCCGTTTCTGCGTACAGTATGCACATACGGAAGCTGCGAGGAGAATGAAAGTTGCTGGGTTAGGTTTGTCATCAACATAAGGGTCCATCATCTTGAAATGTGGTGTGGGGTGTTATTGTTTAAACTGCGCGACCATCTCTGATTCCCATAGCTGGTAATTTGGGTAGCAGCTTTCTGACGTGTTAGTGTCGGTGGCTGTGTCATATCTTCGTGGTATCCGTTCGTCTTTCAATAAGAAAACGGCACTTCACATGTTGCCTGTGCTGTACTGACCAACATCGCCACAAAGGGTGATCGACCGTTTCCTTGGGCTAAACGTTCTCTAGACCTTTTACCCAGTGAAAACATTCGGCTATGGGCAGGCGGTGCCAACAGGCTTTCACGCCACCACGCCAGACACTACAAGTGATGAACCTGTAGAAATTAGGAATATCAGTGGCCCTACTTTTTATAGAATATACTCATTACGCGAACAGTTTCGACACTACGTTAGTGTCATCTTCAGGACCCTATGGTAACTGAATGGTGATATCCAACCCTCGGTGGTGGTGGTGGTGGTTAGTGTTTAACGTCCCGTCGACAACGAGGTCATTAGAGACGGAGCACAAGCTCGGGTTAGGGAAGGATTGGGAAGGAAATCGGCCGTGCCCTTTCAAAGGAACCATCCCGGCATTTGCCTGAAACGATTTAGGGAAATCACGGAAAACCTAAATCAGGATGGTCGGAGACGGGATTGAACCGTCGTCCTCCCGAATGCGAGTCCAGTGTGCTAACCACTGCGCCACCTCGCTCGGTCCAACCCTCGGACAGGTACGAAGAATATTCACAGCTCTCATTGATTTCATGGAACAGTGCGCATCTAACAGCAACATTAGTTGCTAGATGGGAGGAGTGCACACATTGTGTAAACAGAAACCCATGAGAACAGTGATTATACGTGGTACCTGTCCTAATGCACCATTCAGTATGCTTAGGGACCTGAAAATTACACTGATCTAGTGTCGAAACTGGTCGCGTTATTAATATATTTCGTAAAAAGTATGGCTCTTGGTATTATTATTTCTACAAGTTTATGACCAGCCGCAGTTCCACGTCTGCTTCAGTGACTGATCATCTCAAACAACGGTTAAGTCTGGCGAAGATCTGAAACAGCATGGAACGACGTACCAGTGTCAGTCATCCTGGCGCAGTTCGACGCTGTGCCCACCTGGGTCAGAGCAATTGTGGCTGCCAACGGTGGCGGCACTCAGTACTTAATTTCATACGAGCTGCGCATCCAAGTGTCCGAGGTCTGGAGATGCCGGCACGGTAGCTCAGCGTGTTCGGTCAGAGAGCTGGCTGGTCTCTGTAATAAAAAAAAACTGAGTGAAAAGGTCAACAACGTACTTCGACGGACGTCATGTGACGTCCGCTGCGACCAAATACAACGAACAATAACGAACAATTTGCAAAAACAAAACAAAAAACACAAAAAATTGGTAGCGATTTTGTTTGGTAATCAGAATGTTCTCGGTCCCGGGTTCCAAACCCGCCACCGTTTAGTTTTCGATTAATAATCAGCATTGGCGGCCGAAGACTTCCGGCATCACAAGACACCCTCATTCTGCCAACGGCCTATCAAAGAGAGCGGAGGAGCGGACAGAGGTTCGGGGCATTCTCTTGTCCTATGGGTGAGAAACTGCTCCTAAAGGCGGAAGAACCAGCGGTGATCAATGGAAGAATCAGCAATGATCAACGGTATGAGGATGCAGAAGACAGTGGAAACTACTGCATTAAAGACACATACTGTGTATCTACAGGACATGTGGCCTATAACTGAAAAAGTGTCATGATGATCTCTCCATTGACAAAAGATTCTGGAATAGTCCCCCGTTCGGATCTGCGGGAGGGGACTGCAGATGAGGAGGTGACCTTGAGAAAAAGATTGAATAATTAACGAAAGGATAACGTTCTACGAGTCGGGGCATGGAATGTCAGAACCTTGAATGTGGTAGGCAAGCTAGAAATATGAAAAGGGAAATCCAAAGGCTCAGTCTAGATATAGTAGAGTCAGTGAAGTGAAGTGGCAAGAAGACAAGGATATCTGATCAGATGAGTATAGGGTAATATCAACCGCAGCTGAAAATGGTATAACGGGGGTAGGATTCGTTATGAGAATGAGATTTTCACTCTGCAGCGGAGTGTGCGCTGATATGAAACTTCCTGGCAGATTAAAACTGTGTGCCCGACCGAGACTCGAACTCGGGACCTTTGCCTTTCGCGGGCAAGTGCTCTACCATCTGAGGTACCGAAGCACGACTCACGCCCGGTACTCACAGCTTTACTTCTGCCAGTATCTCGTCTCCTACCTTCCAAACTTTACAGAAGCTCTCCTGCGAACCAGGAGCACTTTCCCGCGAAAGGCAAAGGTCCCGAGTTCGAGTCTCGGTCGGGCACACAGTTTTAATCTGCCAGGAAGTTTCAGGATTCGTTATGAATAGGAAGGTAGGGCAGAGAGTGCGCTACTGTGGACAGTTCAGTGATAGGGTTGTTTTTATCACAATCGACAGCAAACGAACATCGATAACGATATTTCAGGTATACATGTCGACGTCGCAAGCTCAAGATGAAGAGATAGAGAAAGAATATGAAGATATTGAAAGGGTAATACAGTACGCAAAGGGAGGTGAAAGTTTGATATAAGTCCGGTGACATACCGCATGACTTTCGAAAAAATATCATTCACGCAATTCCCGAAGACTGCAAGAGCCGACAAATGAAAGAATTATCGCACAACAGCTCAACCATCCAAGTTGCTGACAAGAGTACTATACAGAAGAATGGAAAAGAAAATTGGGGATGTGCTAGATGACGATCAGTTTGGCTTTAGAAAAGATACAGGCACCAGAGAGGCAATTCTGACGTTGTGGTTGATAATGGAAGCAAGACTAAAGAGAAATCAAGACACATTCATAGCATTCGTCAACCTGAAAAAGAGCTCGACAACATAAAATGGTTCAAGACGTTCGAAATTCTCAGAAAACAGGGTTAAGCTGCAAGGACAGACAGGTAATTTAACCCATGTACAAGAGCCAAAGAGGGAATAATAAGAGCGGACGACCAAGAATGAAGCGCTCGGATTAAAAAGGGTGTAAGACAGTAATGTAATCTTTCGCCCCTACTGTTCAATCTGTACAGCGAAGAAGCAATAATAGAAACAAAAGAAAGGTTCACGTGTGGAATTAAAATTCAAGTTGAAAAGATAGTGCTGGCCGGTGTGGCCGAGCGGTTCTAGGCGCTTCAGTCTGGAACCGCGCTACCGCTACGGTCGCAGGTTCGAATCCTGAATCGGGCATGGATGTGTGTGATGTCCTTAGGTTAGTTAAGTTTAAGTAGTTCTAAGTTCTAGTGGACTGATGACCTCAGTGTTAAGTCCCATAGTGCTCAGAGCCATTTGAACCATTTTGAAAAGATAGTGATACGATTCGCTAATAACGTTGCTATCCTGAGTGAATGTGAAGAAAAATTACATGATCTGCTGAATGGAATGAACAATCTAATGAGTGCAGAATATAGATTGAGAGTAAATTGAAGAAAGACGAAAGTAATGAGAAGTAAGAGAATGAGAACAGCGAGAAACTTAACATAAAGATTGATGGTCACGAAGTAGATGAACTTGAGGAATTCTACTACCTAGGCAGCAAAATAACCAATGACGGACGGAGGAAGGAGGACATCAAAAGCAGACTAGCACTGGCAATAAGCGCATTCCTGGCCAAGAAAGTCTACTAGTATCAAACATAGGTCTTAATTTGAGGAAGAAATTTCTGAGAATGTACGTCCGGAGCACAGTATTGTATGGTAGTAAAACATGGACTGTGGGAAAACCGGAACAAAAGAGAATCGAAGCATCTGTGCTATGCACAGATGGTGCTATACACGAATGTGGAAAATAAGGTGGACTGATAAGGTAAGGCTTGAGGAGGTTCTGCGCAGAATCGGAGGGGAAAGGAATATAAGTGGAAGACACTGACAAGGAGAAGCGACAGGATGATAGGATATCTGTTAAGACATCAGGATATGACTTCCATGGTATCGTACTACAGGGATCTGTAGAGAGCAAAAGCAGTAGAGGAAGCCAGAGACTGGAATACATCCAGAAAATAATTGAGCACGTAGGTTGCAAGTGCTACTCTGATATGAAGAGGTTGGACAGGAGTGGAATTTCTGGTGGGCCGCATCAAAGCAGTCAGAATACTGATGTCGCCCGCCCCCTCCCCCCCAAAAAATAGTCTTCAAATCACCGAAAGATTTAATCATGCATTATTCGTGCTATAGTATGTAAACTCAGTAAGAATAATATCCTTATTTGCAGTTCTAAATGGCCTGCAGTGTACTTGTCAAACAGATAAAATTAATTTTTCAAAGCAATCACAACAAGACTTTTAGCATATACCTTGTTCATAAAAGTGTTTTGGCTCTTAAATGCTTTAAAGTTTCAGTTCTTCAATAAAGCCTCCTTCGAGCGCAAACAGCTGGCCATCCGAAACACTACTCAGTCAAAAGGCGACAGGTCTACCTTGTATGGAAGACAGTTGCGCGATGCGCAACTTGGGGCTCCACTGACTCTTGTATCGTTTGTATCGCGTCGTGTTTTTTCTTGTTACAAACTGACTCTATCGGTAAAACGTTCGGGCCAGCTGAAAATCTCTACGAACGATTTCGAAGTATCGACAAACACGAAATACTCTCCGTTTGTCATAAAGTAGCACAGAGAGTCTAATAAACAGTATGGTCATCACTTTTAGTAAAGTTTTGACAACGTGGCTATAGTATGTCATGTTTCCATTGCGTGCTACGAATCTTGCTTTTCCGTGTTCGTTAGCGAAAATTATTTCGAGCAGTTAGTTCATGAGCCCACACGAATAGCAAAGGGTTGTGAAAACACACTTGACCTCTTAGCAACAAATAATCCTAAGTTAATAACGAGCATCAAAACCGATTCAGGGTTGTCGTAGCGAGATTGAATATTGTAATCCCCAAATCCTCGAAAAATAAGCGAAATATATCTGTTCAAAAAGGCAGATAAAAATTCACTTGACGCCTTCCTAGGAGACAATCTCCACTCATTCCAAATTAATAATATAAGTGTAGACCAGATGTGGCTTAAATTCAAAGAAATAGTATCGGCAGGAATTGAGAGATTTATACCAAATAAATTAACAAACGACAGAGCTGATCCTCCTTGGTATACAAAACGGGTTAGAACACCGTTGCAGAAACAACGAAACAAACATGCCAAATTTAAACAGACGCAAAATCCCCAAGATTGGCCATCTTTTACAGAAGCTCGAAATTTAGCGCGGACTTCAATGCGAGATGCCTATAACAGTTTCCACAACGAAACTTTGTCTCGAAACCTGGCAGAAAATCCAAAGAGATTCTGGCCGTATGTGAAGTATGTTAGCGGCAAGAAACAATCAATGCCTTCCCTGCGCGATAGCAATGGAGATACTATCGAAGACGGTGCTGCCAAAGCAGAGTTACTAAACACAGCCTTCCGAAATTCCTTCACAAAAGAGGACGAAGTAAATATTCCAGAATTCGAATCGAGAACAGCTGCCAACATGAGTAGCGTAGAAGTAAATAACTTCGGAGTAGTGAAGCAACTTAAATTACTTAATAAAAGCAAGTCTTCTGGTCCAGACTGTATATCAATTAAGTTCCTTTCGGAGTATGCTGATGCATTAGCTCCACATTTAACAATCATATACAACCGTTCGCTCGACGAAAGATCCGTACCCAAAAACTGGAAAGTTGCACAGGTCACACCAAAATTCAGGAAAGGTAGTAGGAGCAATCCACTAAATTACAGGCCTATATCGTTAACGTCGATATGCAGCTGGATTTTAGAACATATATTGTGTTCAAGCATTATCAATTACCTCGAAGAAAACGGTCTATTTGTGGTGTCACCGCCAGACACCACACTTGCTAGGTGGTAGCCTTTAAATCGGCCGCGGTCCGTTAGTATACGTCGGACCCGCGTGTCGCCACTATCAGTGATTGCAGACCGAGCGCCGCCACACGGCAGGTCTAGAGAGACTTCCTAGCACTCGCTCCAGTTGTACAGCGGACTTTGCTAGCGATGGTTCACTGACAAATTACGCTCTCATTTGGCGAGACGATAGTTAGCATAGCCTTCAGCTACGTCATTTGCTGCGACCTAGCAAGCCGCCATTACCGGTTACTATTGATGCTGTAAAACACGTACCGTCAAGAGCGATGTTCACCATTTATGGATTAAAGTTAAGTACTCCACAGCTACGTCCTTTTTTTGCTAGTCTAATTTCCTTGACCTGTTCCAGACCTCACGCCAGCCTGCGTGAGCTAAAACGCGTGCCTTTCGGCTTCCTCTCATAGTGGGTTGACTCTCTTGCCAATCAACAACACTATTGACACATACTCAACATGGGTTTAGAAAACATCGTTCCTGTGAAACAAAACTAGCTCTTCATTCACACGAAGTGTTGAGTGCTATTAACAAGGGATTTCAGATCGATTCCGTATTTCTGGATTTTCGGAAGGCTTTTGACACTCTACCACACAAGCGGCTCACAGTGAAATTGTGTACTTATGGAATATCGTCTCAGTTATGTCACTGGATTTGCGATTTCCTGTGAGAGAGGTCACAGTTCATAGTAATTGACGGAAAGTCATCGAGTAAAACAAAAGTGATTTCTGGCGTTCCCCAAGGAAGTGTTATAGGCCCTTTGCTGTTCCTTATTTATATAAACGGTTTGAGAGACAATCTGAGCAGCCGTCTTCGGTTGTTTGCAGATGACGCTGTCGTTTATCGACTAATAAAGTCATGAGAAGATCAAAACAAAGTGCAAAACGATTTAGAAAAGATATCTGAATGGTGCTAAAAGTGGCAGTTGACCCTAAATAACGAAAAGTGTGAGGTCATCCACATGGGTGCTGAAAGAAACTCGTTAAACTTCGGTTACACGATAAATCAGTCTAATCTAAAAGCCGTAAACTCAACTAAATACCTAGGTATTACAGTTACGAACAACTTAAATTGGAAGGAACAAATAGAAAATGTTGCGGGGAAGGCTAACCAATGACTGCGTTTTATTGGCAGGACACTTAGAAAATGTAACAGATGTACTAAGGAGACTGCCTACACTACGCTTATCCGTCCTCTTTTAGAGCACTGCTGCGCGGTGTGGGATCCTTATCAGATAGGACTGACGACTCCGTACAGTACAAAGAAGGGCAGCACGTTTTGTATTATCGCGAAATATGGGTGAGAATGTCACTGAAATAATACAGAGATTCATTAAAAGAAAGGCGTTTTTCGTTGCGACGGAATCTTCTCACGAAATTCCAATCACCTACTTTCTCCTCCGCATGCGTAAATATTGTGTTGACACCGACCTACATAAGGAGGAACGATCATCACGATATGGAAAATCAGAGCTAGTACGGAAAGCTATAGGTGTTCATTCTTTCCGAGCGCTATACGAGATTGGAATAACGGGGAATTGTGAGGGTGGTTCGATGATCCCTCTGCCAGGCACTTAAATGTGATTTGCAGAGTATCCATGTAGAAGTTTACAGTTATCAGCAGTCGAATATCGATGATGATGGGCCCAGGCGAGGGGTATAGCTTTGTTTCGTGCAGTCATCAGGGTACACGAGTGGGCCTTTGGCTCCGAAAGCCTGTATCGATTTTCATTGAATGGTTCACACACTGACAATTGTTGATAGCCCAGCATTGAAATCTACAGCAATTTGTGGAAGGTTTGCACTTCTGTCACGCTGAACGATTCTCTTCAGTCTTCGTTGGTACCGTTCTTGAAGGATCTTTTTTCGGCAGCATCGATGTCGGAGATTTTATGTTTTGCCGGATTCCCGATATTCACGGTACACTCGTGAAATGATCGTACGGGAAAATCCCAACTTCATCGCTACCTCGGAGAGGCTGTGTTCCATCGCTCGTGCGCCGACTTCAACACCACGTTCAAACTGAGTTAAATTTTGATAACCTGCCATTGTAGCAGCAGTAAGCGTTCTAACAACTGCAGCAGATACTTGTTGTCCTACGTACATAGGCGTTCCCGACCGCAGCGCCGTATTCTGCCTGTTTGTATATCTCAGTATTTGAATACGCATGCCTGTACCAGTTTCTTTGGAGCTTCAGTGTATATACGCCACCTATTGCACCCGTTCACTTCTGGCAACTTTTATCTGAATCGTTTTACTGGCCACAAAGAAAGATGCCATTATCCATTTACATGCAAAACTGCATTCCACACATTAACTGTCAAATTAAAAACTACTTACCCAGAAAGTGGACAATAGCGGCCTGCACTTTACGCAGAAGCAGTAGCATGAAGATAAAAGCAAATTATTACACTACCAAGCAAGCGTCCGGTCTGTTGCTGAAAGTCTGTTAATTTTTAATGGACCTCCAGTCGCCCAACGCGGTTACTGTGAGTGGGTACAGACTGTGGCCCTGACAAGCACGGAGGCGTGGCCAATCACATTCAGTTGGACTGTATCCTAAAATACTGAACACTGCGAGATGGGTACTAGGTTGCGTGTTAGGTGATCGAAAACATGTTTTATTGCTGACAGGCCGATTGATTTGGTAGATTACTGAAGAGCGGCAATATTGCAGTGACATTCCAGTGATACGCAGGACGGGCAATGCTTTATAATGGTCTCTCATATATTATGGCAATTGCGCGCTGCATCGCATTTCGTAGCACCTCAGCAAACATGTGACAGACGCTAACCATGACGCTGCCACGGCCGCCTCTGGAGCGTGTAAGGAACACGGCTATGTCTCCGTAAACAGTCTTGATCACTGCGTTACGGATCACAGAATACACTATCTCACTGTTTTCTGGAAATCGTTTTAAACGCTTAATTATGTCATTCTATGTACATAATACGCTTTTTCACCCCATGAGTTACAGTATTTTTTAAAGATGACGGAAATCGAATTCTAACGCTTTGAAAGCCCGCTAAAACGTTCCATTTGAGCCATGTGGTGGCTTTGACGTCACCGGTTAGCAAACTGCCATTGTTGTCGTAGAACTCAATCTAGGAGAAGTTTTGTTTTGGAATTTTGTTTCGAGAAACATGTTACAAATGCGTGAAGTACCACCCTGTACAAATACATTTATAAAAAGGCCTGAAAAATTGTTTTCGAGTGTCCAAAGAATGAAAAGGCGGGTGAAATACGGTTGCAACTCGCTCGTAGGGGTCCAAATGGGACACTGTTTATTTTTGTAACGATCATTTTTATGTAAGTAGCTACTCCATATGAAGGCGTTATCGCATATAGCGTAATATGTAGTGTGCTGCCCTACTAATGCAATCTTCGTAAAATTGAACCTCATTCGGTTCTATTTTTCGCTTAATACTACTGTTTTTCTCCAGTTTACTTTATTCGTAATACAGTTATGTGGGAGCTTTAAATCCTGTATTACATTACATTTTAATAATCATTTATTAGCTTTATTTTACGCCCGATCAGTTTGAGATGAATCACAAGAAAGGCGTTAAGAATCTGTATTTCATGTCTGACGTAGCTCTTATTCTGAAGAATCTGAGAAACCATTTAACAATTTCCGACCATATTATTCTTCTCAAATAAGTCGTTGAGACAACATTTGGCCACCTTCAACTGTCTCCATTGAGCCTGTTACCATTTTGACAAACAGAAAGATTGATCACTGCTTGGAACCTACGAGGAAATGTAATAAGGCCAGGGCATTGCAATGAAATGAAAATTGGTCCTGCTTAAGCACTTTTAAATCGTAGTGTTTCAGCAGCAGTTAAGAACGCAGTAGAACAGGTATTTAAGGTTCTGCCTCATCAATTAACGACCTGGAGGAACAGATAAACTACCTTGTGTAAAGCTGTTGAGCACTAACACGATAATGCTAGGCAGCTCTCCACTAGTTTTGAGAAAAGAAAAAGAGTAGTAATTCTGGCAATAACCACAGTAATTAACAACCAGGACTATCTTCTGAATAAAATATTTCCTCTGCGTTATTTTCCAAAAACTGTCACGTAACATGTTTAATAATCTGACTAGTAAATCAAATTAAAACACTTACACTGCATAAAAGCTGTAAGCAATAATAACAAATGCCAAAGATTGCAATTTTAATTAACTCTGTCTTTTCCTTTTGGTATGGTGAAGGAGTCTTGTAATTGTTGCAGCTTTGGGGATTGTAGCTGGCTGATGAAAGGGAAGAGTCACTTGGTGGAACCGTACAAGTCGTAAAAATGTGTCCACTGAAAACCACAGTCTCGTGCAGGTAAAGCAGGGGAGAGCCTTCTGCCGAACAAGGACGGCAGGAGGGACCACCAAGGATGGCCAGCTCTTTATAAAGATTCATTGTGCTTGAAGTGTAAAGAAACCATTTGAGCAAAGATAGAGACCTGAATGCACGATAAAACATGAGACCACGAATGTGGACCATCTGTTAGATCATACTCCAGCTGCTATGTTCAAAAGTTACTCAGGAGATCTGCGATTGGTTCATAGTAATTACATTGATAGTTTGAGGGAGATTTCTTGTGTGTGTGTGTGTGTGTGTGTGTTGAACACATCGCCTTTGGTTAACACTAGAAATTAGTTACATAGTGGGGAGATTCTCGTCTTCTCCCCCGCACCAAGAAAGATGTTTATTAAATTACCATTGATCGGTACACACAACGTCTGCTGCTACTGGCCGGCGAGATTCTGCCCCCGGCCGAACCAGCTACAATTTGTACAGGAGAGCCAGAAGGCAGTTCTCCTTAGAACTCCGTGAAGAACATACTTACTTCAGCGACACTGTAGAAGGCATTTTTTCTCCGGGCATCACAGATTTCTCCATAGATCATTGCAGAGAGCAGCAGAACAAGATATCTTCAACTTAGAGCAGAACTCAGATGCCAGGGCTGAACTTAGATTCTCAGGCGCTACTGCAGCTATCTTCCACTCTCATACATCCTTAGAGTGGTAAGCGTGGACTGTATTTTCATCCACCGAGATGAGGCGAGTGCGAAGTCATTTATTTTGCATTAGGCTTTCCTTTTGTTGATCTAAGTTTCACAGCCAGCTAGCGGCACAAACCATGCACTTAGGCGAGAGTACTTGTGTTTGTTCTTGCTTTTCTGGGACTTTCGTTAATTTATTAACATTTTCTGCAATCATTGGTGATATTTGTGCACGGTTATTAGAGTGAAGAAAAATTCACGCACTCGGACTTCGAAGTGCGATTCCTCACATACTAGCATACAAAAATGTCTTACAAAATTTCGCCTGCGCATATTTCCGGCAGTAAATGGACGTTAAAGATTGGCAATCTGGCAACACTGTAATCACATGTACGGTAACTACCTCAGTTAGCATACAGCTTATAGTAGTTGGCGCCATGGATATCGTTTTGGGTTAGCATGCAGGAGGTCAAGGGCTCGATTCTGTTTTGAGGCGTTTTTATTTTTAGTTGATGAATGTAGTCTACGTGGTACGGTATCTGGTATCTCAGTAGTCATATAGCGTTTACAGTGGGTCTTCTACAAAACATTTGCACATGCATACTACGGAAACAGAAATCGAAGCACAATCGTTTTCACTGGCAGCTTTTAAAAAAGCTTTTTACATGTCGTGGATGCGTAATGTTCCACACCACTGCATCTACTAGATTCCAAACCTGTTTTCTGTGTCCCATCGATTAGTACCAACTATTATTCTTGCCACGTTCAGGTCCGTTATATTTCGTTATGGCCATACGTCACCAATATGGCTAGCAACGTGCTTTGCAAATAATTTCCAAACATGTACCATGTAAAAGTCGGATACATGTGGTTTAAGAAACGGGGTATTATAGGGCAGAATGAAACTGGCAAATAAAAACAATTACGCCTCGATCCAGAATCGAACCCTCGATCTCCTGCATGCTAACTCACAGTGCTACCCACTGCACCAGCGGCACAGCACTGACGTTACTTGCTGACAGAGGTAATTGCCGTACATGTGATTATAGTGTTGCCAGATTGACGATCTTTAACGTCCATTTATTGCTGGAAATAGGATGCGCAGGACGAAATTTTGAGACAGACATTTTTGTATTGCTAGTATGTGAGGAATTGTGCTGCGAAGTTCCAGTGCGAGAATTTTTTTTTCACCCTGTATTTTTTATGTCTTTTACGATTAAATCAGATTGTTATAGTGACTGCTAGCTTTCTTTCGAAATCTGATGTATCCCGTTGTGAATATGCCTGTGTGAGATGCGGTACCCACACTTCTATGCTCAATTGGGACACCCCCGGAAATTTCATCAGATAAGCCGTCATCTGTTGCGATATTTCATGGCGTGCCTGTCATTGTAGGTCACTGGAGATAGAACCCGTAGCATCGCATGAGTGTGATAAACTGCTCAATTGGCACCTCACAATGTGAATGCTGAACAATCAACTATTACTTTACACAATAGACACTCCCGAAAGAGAGTTCATTAGAAAAATAATGGGTGCTGAACAAACAACAGACGTTTGGAAAATGAGATTTGACGAGGTCTACCAAAAACAACAGAAAACATCAGAAGCAGTAGCATGGCGTAGGTTAATCTTCTTTGGACATCTCAGCCAGAACTAGCATACCTGTGGTTGTACGAAAAGAAATCAGCAGTAGCATGGATTACAAAAATATGAAGAGAGCTAGAAAGAAAAATGTCAAAGAATTGGAAACAACAGAAAGAAACAGTTGAAGACTAAAATACTACATTCAGAAGACTTACAAGGCAGGAAAATAAAGAATCAGGAACAACATGGCTGGGAGAATAATGGACACAATATGGAACGAAGATGAAGGGATATTTTAAAAGCAGGAAACAACAACAAAGCTCATGGAATCAATGCAAGAAATAAAAAACAATCATCGCTTAATTTGACCCAGAAAGGTGTCCATAATTCAGGATAGCACGTTTTAAGTAACTCACCAACAAACAACACATAGAACTGACGGGTTGCTCTGCAACTACAGTTGTTCTACTGATGTTCGAAATTTGAGCGAAGCCGGCAGTTATTATCAGGACAAAACCGACAATAGACTGCGATAAAAATGTTATTATATTCATAAAAAGCTGAAGTACTAAAACACTTCAATTTAAGCGGATCGTGGAGGATTTACTGAGGCCAACTCCTTTTACTCCATTGACGAATTCCTTAGCAGACCCAATTAATGCACACACAGTATTAATAATATCAACTAATGTGAGTATTATGTAAAATGTTAATTCTGTACATCTTCAGTGTAGTAGTGTGATACATGTAAATAAGTGTAGTAAACAGATTTTTCGTTTGATGTTGCATGGCTATAATAGCCTAAGAATTATCGTATTGGCATGAAGTATTGAGCGCTATTGACAAGGGATTCCGTATTTCTGGATTTCCGGAAGGCTTTTGACACTGTATAACACAAGCGGCTTGTAGTGAAATTGCGTACGTATGAATATCGTCTCAGTTATGTGACTGGATCTGTGATTTCATGTCAGAGAGGTCACAGTTCGTAGTAACTGACGAAAAGTCATCGAGTAAAACAGAAGTGATTTCTGGCATTCCGCAAGGTAGTGTTATAGGCCCTTTGCTGTTCCTTATCTGTATAATTGATTTGGGAGGCATCTGAGCTGCCGTATTAGGATGTTTGCAGATGACGCTGTCGTTTATCGACTAATAAAGTCATCAGAAGATCAAAGCAAATTGCAAAACGATTTAGAAGAAATATCGGAATGGTGCGAAAATTGGCAGTTGACCCTAAATAACGAAAAGTGTGGGGTCATCCACATGAGTGCTAAAAGGAATTCGTTAAACTTCGGTTACACGATAAATCAGTCTAATCTAAATGCCGTAAACTCAACTAAATACCTAGGTATTACAGTTACGAACAACTTAAATTGGAAGGAACAATTAGAAAATGTTGCGGGGAAGGCTAACCAATGACTGCGTTTTATTGGCAGGACACTTAGAAAATGTAACAGATGTACTAAGGAGACTGCCTACACTACGCTTATCCGTCCTCTTTTAGAGCACTGCTGCGCGGTGTGGGATCCTTATCAGATAGGACTGACGACTCCGTACAGTACAAAGAAGGACAGCACGTTTTGTATTATCGCGAAATATGGGTGAGAATGTCACTGAAATAATACAGAGATTCATTAAAAGAAAGGCGTTTTTCGTTGCGACGGAATCTTCTCACGAAATTCCAATCACCTACTTCGCATGCGTAAATATTTTGTTGACACCGACCTACATAAGGAGGAACGATCATCACGATAAAATAAGAAAAATCAGAGCTCGTACGGAAAGCTATAGGTGTTCATTCTTTCCGAGCGCTATACGAGATTGGAATAACGGGGAATTGTGAGGATGGTTCGATGATCCCTCTGCCAGGCACTTAAATGTGATTTGCAGAGTATCCATGTAGATGTTTACAGTTATCAGCAGTCGAATATCGATGATGATGGGCCCAGGCGAGGGGTATAGCTTTGTTTCGTGCAGTCATCAGGGTACACGAGTGGACCTTTGGCTCCGAAAGCCTGTATCGATTTTCATTGAATGGTTCACACGCTGACAATTGTTGATAGCCCAGCATTGAAATCTACAGCAATTTGTGGAAGGTTTGCACTTCTGTCACGCTGAACGATTCTCTTCAGTCTTCGTTGGTACCGTTCTTGAAGGATCTTTTTTCGGCAGCATCGATGTCGGAGATTTGATGTTTTGCCGGATTCCCGATATTCACGGTACACTCGTGAAATGATCGTACGGGAAAATCCCAACTTCATCGCTACCTCGGAGAGGCTGTGTTCCATCGCTCGTGCGCCGACTTCAACACCACGTTCAAACTGAGTTAAATTTTGATAACCTGCCATTGTAGCAGCAGTAAGCGTTCTAACAACTGCAGCAGATACTTGTTGTCCTACGTACATAGGCGTTCCCGACCGCAGCGCCGTATTCTGCCTGTTTGTATGTCTCAGTATTTGAATACGCATGCCTGTACCAGTTTCTTTGGAGCTTCAGTGTATATACGCCACCTATTGCACCCGTTCACTTCTGGCAACTTTTATCTGAATCGTTTTACTGGCCACAAAGAAAGATGCCATTATCCATTTACATGCAAAACTGCATTCCACAAATTAACTGTCAAATTAAAAACTACTTACCCAGAAAGTCCCCCCCATGAACCATGGACCTTGCCGCTGGTGGGGAGGCTTGCGTGCCTCAGCGATACAGATGGCCGTACCGTAGGTGCAACCACAACGGAGGGGTATCTGTTCAGAGGCCAGACAAACATGTGGTTCCTGAAGAGGGGCAGCAGCCTTTTCAGTAGTTGCAGGGGCAACAGTCTGGATGATTGACTGATCTGGCCTTGTAACATTAACCAAAACGGCCTTGCTGTGCTGGTACTGCGAACGGCTGAAAGCAAGGGGAAACTACAGCCGTAATTTTTCCCGAGGACATGCAGCTCTACTGTATGATTAAATGATGATGGCGTCCTCTTGGGTAAAATATTCCGGAGGTAAAATAGTCCCCCATTCGGATCTCCGGGCGGGGACTACTCAGGAGGACGTCGTTATCAGGAGAAAGAAAACTGGCGTTCTACGGATCGGAGCGTGGAATGTCAGATCCCTTAATCGGGCAGGTAGGTTAGAAAATTTAAAAAAGGGAGATGGATAGGTTAAAGTTAGATATAGTGGGAATTAGTGAAGTTCGGTGGCAGGAGGAACAAGACTTTTGGTCAGGTGATTACAGGGTTATAAATACAAAATCAAATAGGGGTAATGCAGGAGTAGGTTTAATAATGAATAAAAAAATAGGAGTGCGGGTTAGCTACTACAAACAGCATAGTGAACGCATTATTGTGGCCAAGATAGACACAAAGCCCATGCCTACTACAGTAGTACAAGTTTATATGCCAACTACCTCTGCAGATGATGAAGAAATAGATGAAATGTATGACGAGATAAAAGAAATTATTCAGGTAGTGAAAGGAGACGAAAATTTAATAGTCATGGGTGACTGGAATTCGTCAGTAGGAAAAGGGAGAGAAGGAAACATAGTAGGTGAATATGGATTGGGGGGAAGGAATGAAAGAGGAAGCCACCTTGTAGAATTTTGCACAGAACATAACTTAATCATAGCCAACACTTGGTTCAAGAATCATAAAAGAAGGTTGTATACCTGGAAGAATCCTGGAGATACTAGTAGGTATCAGATAGATTATATAATGGTAAGACAGAGATTTAGGAACCAGGTTTTAAATTGTAAGACATTTCCTGGGGCAGATGTGGATTCTGACCACAATCTATTGGTTATGAACTGCAGATTGAAACTGAAGAAACTGCAAAAAGGTGGGAATTTAAGGAGATGGGACCTGGATAAACTGAAAGAACCAGAGGTTGTAGAGAGTTTCAGGGAGAGCATAAGGGAACAATTGACAGGAATGGGGGAAAGAAGTACAGTAGAAGAAGAATGGGTAGCTCTGAGGGATGAAGTAGTGAAGGCAGCAGAGGATCAAGTAGGTAAAAAGACGAGGGCTAATAGAAATCCTTGGGTGACAGAAGAAATATTGAATTTAATTGATGAAAGGAGAAAATACAAAAATGCAGTAAATGAAGCAGGCAAAAAGGAATACAGACGTCTCAAAAATGATATCGACAGGAAGTGCAAAATGGCTAAGCAGGGATGGCTAGAGGACAAATGTAAGGATGTAGAGGCTTGTCTCACTAGGGGTAAGATAGATACTGCCTACAGGAAAATTAAAGAGACCTTTGGAGAGAAGAGAACCACTTGTATGAATATCAAGAGCTCAGATGGAAACCCAGTTCTAAGCAAAGAAGGGAAGGCAGAAAGGTGGAAGGAGTATATAAAGGGTTTATGCAAGGGCGATGTACTTGAGGACAATATTATGGAAATGGAAGAGGATGTAGATGAAGACGAAATGGGAGATAAGATACTGCGTGAAGAGTTTGACAGAGCACTGAAAGAGCTGAGTCGAAACAAGGCCCCGGGAGTAGACAACATTCCATTTGAACTACTGATGGCCTCGGGAGAGCCAGTCATGACAAAACTCTACCATCTGGTGAGCACGATGTATGAGACAGGCGAAATACCCTCAGACTTCAAGAAGAATATAATAATTCCAATCCCAAAGAAAGCAGGTGTTGACAGATGTGAAAATTACCGAACTATCAGTTTAATAAGTCACAGCTGCAAAATACTAACGCGAATTCTTTACAGACGAATGGAAAAACTGGTAGAAGCCGACCTCGGGGAAGATCAGTTTGGATTCCGTAGAAATGTTGGAACACGTGAGGCAATACTGACCTTACGACTTATCTTGGAAGAAAGATTAAGAAAAGGCAAACCTACGTTTCTAGCATTTGTAGACTTAGAGAAAGCTTTTGACAATGTTAACTGGAATACTCTCCTTCAAATTCTAAAGGTGGCAGGGGTAAAATACAGGGAGCGAAAGGCTATTTACAGTTTGTATAGAAACCAGATGGCAGTTATAAGAGTCGAGGGGCATGAAAGGGAAGCAGTGGTTGGGAAAGGAGTAAGACAGGGTTGTAGCCTCTCCCCGATGTTATTCAATCTGTATATTGAGCAAGCAGTAAAGGAAACAAAAGAAAAATTCGGAGTAGGTATTAAAATTCATGGAGAAGAAGTAAAAACTTTGAGGTTCGCCGATGACATTGTAATTCTGTCAGAGACAGCAAAGGACTTGGAAGAGCAGTTGAACGGAATGGACAGTGTGTTGAAAGGAGGATATAAGATGAACATCAACAAAAGCAAAACGAGGATAATGGAATGTAGTCAAATTAAGTCGGGTGATGCTGAGGGAATTAGATTAGGAAATGAGACACTTAAAGTAGTAAAGGAGTTTTGCTATTTAGGGAGTAAAATAACCGATGATGGTCGAAGTAGAGAGGATATAAAATGTAGACTGGCAATGGCAAGGAAAGCGTTTATCAAGAAAAGGAATTTGTTAACATCGAGTATAGATTTAAGTGTCAGGAAGTCGTTTCTGAAAGTATTTGTATGGAGTGTAGCCATGTATGGAAGTGAAACATGGACGATAAATAGTTTGGAAAAGAAGAGAATAGAAGCTTTCGAAATGTGGTGCTACAGAAGAATGCTGAAGATTAGATGGGTAGATCACGTAACTAATGAGGAGGTATTGAACAGGGTTGGGGAGAAGAGAAGTTTGTGGCACAACTTGACTAGAAGAAGGGATCGGTTGGTAGGACATGTTTTGAGGCATCAAGGGATCACAAATTTAGCATTGGAGGGCAGTGTGGAGGGTAAAAATCGTAGAGGGAGACCAAGAGATGAATACACTAAGCAGATTCAGAAGGATGTAGGTTGCAGTAGATACTGGGAGATGAAGAAGCTTGCACAGGATAGAGTAGCTTGGAGAGCTGCATCAAACCAGTCTCAGGACTGAAGACCACAACAACAACAACACCCAGAAAGTGGACAATAGCGGCCTGCACTTTACGCAGAAGCAGTAGCATGAAGATAAAAGCAAATTATTACACTACCAAGCAAGCGTCCGGTCTGTTGCTGAAAGTCTGTTAATTTTTAATGGACCTCCAGTCGCCCAACGCGGTTACTGTGAGTGGGTACAGACTGTGGCCCTGACAAGCACGGAGGCGTGGCCAATCACATTCAGTTGGACTGTATCCTAAAATACTGAACACTGCGAGATGGGTACTAGGTTGCGTGTTAGGTGATCGAAAACATGTTTTATTGCTGAGAGGCCTATTGATTTGGTAGATTACTGAAGAGCGGCAATATAGCAGTGACATTCCAGTGATACGCAGGACGGGCAATGCTTTATAATGGTCTCTCATATATTATGGCAATTGCGCGCTGCATCGCATTTCGTAGCACCTCAGCAAACATGTGACAGACGCGAACCATGACGCTGCCACGGCCGCCTCTGGAGCGTATAAGGAACACGGCTATGTCTCCGTAAACAGCCTTGATCACTGCGTTACGGATCACAGAATACACTATCTCACTGTTTTCTGGAAATCTTTTTAAACGCTTAATTATGTCATTCTATGTACATAATACGCTTTTTCACCCCATGAGTTTCAGTATTTTTTAAAGATGACGGAAATCGAATTCTAACGCTTTGAAAGCCCGCTAAAAAGTTCCATTTGAGCCATGTGGTGGCTTTGACGTCACCGGTTAGCAAACTGCCATTGTTGTCGTAGAACTCAATCTAGGAGAAGTTTTGTTTTGGAATTTTGTTTCGAGAAACGTGTTACAAATGCGTGAAGTACCACCCTGTACAAATACATTTATAAAAAGGCCTGAAAAATTGTTTTTGAGTGTCCAAAGAATGGAAAGGCGGGTGAAATACGGTTGCATTCGCTCGTAGGGGTCCAAATGGGACACTGTTTATTTTTGTATTTTTGTATTTTTTTATGTAAGTAGCTACTCCATATGAAGGCGTTATCGCATATAGCGTAATATGTAGTGTGCTGCCCTACTAATGCAATCTTCGTAAAATTGAACCTCATTCGGTTCTATTTTTCGCTTAATACTACTGCTTTTCTCCAGTTTACTTTATTCGTAATACAGTTATGTAGGCGCTTTAAATCCTGTATTACATTACATTTTAATAATCATTTATTAGCTTTATTTTACGCCCGATCAGTTTGAGATGAATCACAAGAATGGCGTTAAGAATCTGTATTTCATGTCTGACGTAGCTCTTATTCTGAAGAATCTGAGAAACCATTTAACAATTTCCGACCACATTATTCTTCTCAAATAAGTCGTTGAGACTACATTTGGCCACCTTCAACTGTCTCCATTGAGCCTGTTACGATTTTGACAAACAGAAATATTGATCACTGCTTGGAACCTACGAGGAAATGTAATAAGGCCATGGCATTGCAATGAAATGAAAACTGGACCTGCTTAAGCACTTTTAAATCATAGTGTTTCAGCAGCAGTTAAGAACGCAGTAGAACAAGTATTTAAGATTCTGCCTCATCAATTAACGACCTGGAGGAACAGATAAACTACCTTGTGTAAAGCTGTTGAGCACTAACACGATAATGCTAGGCAGCTCCCCACTAGTTTTGAGAAAAGAAAAAGAGTAGTAATTCTGGCAATAACCACAGTAATTCACAACCAGGACTATCTTCTGAATAAAATATTTCCTCTGCGTTATTTTCCAAAACCTGTCACGTAACCTGTTTAATAATCTGACTAGTAAATCAAATTAAAACACTTACACTGCATAAAAGCTGTAAGCAATAATAACAAATGCCAAAGATTGCAATTTTAATTAACTCTGTCTTTTCCTTTTGGTATGGCGAAGGAGTCTTGGAATTGTTGCAGCTTTGGGGATTTTAGCTGGCTGATGAAAGGGAAGAGTCACTTGGTGGAACCGTACAAGTCGTAAAAATGTGTCCACTGAAAACCACAGTCTCGTGCAGGTAAAGCAGGGGAGAGCCTTCTGCCGAACAAGGACGGCAGGAGGGACCACCAAGGATGGCCAGCTCTTCATAAAGATTCATTGTGCTTGAAGTGTAAAGAAACCATTTGAGCAAAGATAGAGACCTGAATGTACGATAAAACACGAGACCACGAATGTGGACCATCCGTTAGATCATAGTCCAGCTGCTATGTTCAAAAGTTACTCAGTAGATCTGCGATTGGTTCATAGTAATTACATTGATAGTTTGAGGGAGATTTCTTGTGTGTGTGTGTGTGTGTTGAACACATCGCCTTTGGTTGACACTAGAAATTAGTTACATAGTGGGGAGATTCTCGTCTTCTCCCCCGCACCAAGAAAGATGTTTATTAAATTACCATTGATCGGTACACGCAACGTCTGCTGCTACTGGCCGGCGAGATTCTGCCCCCGGCCGAACCAGCTACATTTTGTACAGGAGAGCAAGAAGGCAGTTCTCCTTAGAATTCCGTGAAGAACATACTTACTTCAGCGACACTGTAGAAGGCATTTTTTCTCCGGGCATCACAGATTTCTCCATAGATCATTGCAGAGAGCAGCAGAACAAGATATCTTCAACTTAGAGCAGAACTCAGATGCCAGGGCTGAACTTAGATTCTCAGGCGCTACTGCAGCTATCTTCCACTCTCATACATCCTTAGAGTGGTAAGCGTGGACTGTATTTTCATCCACCGAGATGAGGCGAGTGCGAAGTCATTTATTTTGCATTAGGCTTTCCTTTTGTTGATCTAAGTTTCACAGCCAGCTAGCGGCACAAACCATGCACTTAGGCGAGAGTACTTGTGTTTGTTCTTGCTTTTCTGGGACTTTCGTTAATTTATTAACATTTTCTGCAATCATTGGTGATATTTGTGCACGGTTATTAGAGTGAAGAAAAATTCACGCACTCGGACTTCGAAGTGCGATTCCTCACATACTAGCATACAAAAATGTCTTACAAAATTTCGCCTGCGCATATTTCCGGCAGTAAATGGACGTTAAAGATTGGCAATCTGGCAACACTGTAATCACATGTACGGTAACTACCTCAGTTAGCATACAGCTTATAGTAGTTGGCGCCATGGATATCGTTTTGGGTTAGCATGCAGGAGGTCAAGGGCTCGATTCTGTTTTGAGGCGTTTTTATTTTTAGTTGATGAATGTAGTCTACGTGGTACGGTATCTGGTATCTCAGTAGTCATATAGCGTTTACAGTGGGTCTTCTACAAAACATTTGCACATGCATACTACGGAAACAGAAATCGAAGCACAATCGTTTTCACTGGCAGCTTTTAAAAAAGCTTTTTACATGTCGTGGATGCGTAATGTTCCACACCACTGCATCTACTAGATTCCAAACCTGTTTTCTGTGTCCCATCGATTAGTACCAACTATTATTCTTGCCACGTTCAGGTCCGTTATATTTCGTTATGGCCATACGTCACCAATATGGCTAGCAACGTGCTTTGCAAATAATTTCCAAACATGTACCATGTAAAAGTCGAATACATGTGGTTTAAGTAACGGTGTATTATAGGGCAGAATGAAACTGGCAAATAAAAACAATTACGCCTCGATCCAGAATCGAACCCTCGATCTCCTGCATGCTAACTCACAGTGCTACCCACTGCACCAGCGGCACAGCACTGACGTTACTTGCTGACAGAGGTAATTGCCGTACATGTGATTATAGTGTTGCCAGATTGCCAATCTTTAACGTCCATTTATTGCTGGAAATAGGGTGCGCAGGACGAAATTTTGAGACAGACATTTTTGTATTGCTAGTATGTGAGGAATTGTGCTGCGAAGTTCCAGTGCGAGAATTTTTTTTCACCCTGTATATCGTTTCCATCATGTATTCCTTGTGTGCTTAATAATTGATTATACTCTTGAATCAGTGGAAAAAATATTTTTGATGTCTTTTACGAATAAATCAGGTTGTTATAGTGACTGCTAGCTTTCTTTCGAAATATTATGTATCCCGTTGTGAATATGCCTGTATGAGATGCGGTACCCACACTTCTATGCTCAATTGGGACACCCCCGGAAATTTCATCAGATAAGCCTTCATCTGTTGCACGATATTTCATGGCGTGCCTGTCATTGTAGGTCACTGGAGATAGAACCCGTAGCATCACATGAGTGTGATAAACTGCTCAATTGGCACCTCACAATGTGAATGCTGAACAATTAACTACACTCCTGGAAATGCAAAAAAGAACACATTGATACCGGTGTGTCAGACCCACCATACTTGCTCCGGACACTGCGAGAGGGCTGTACAAGCAATGATCACACGCACGGCACAGCGGACACACCAGGAACCGCGGTGTTGGCCGTCGAATGGCGCTAGCTGCGCAGCATTTGTGCACCGCCGCCGTCAGTGTCAGCCAGTTTGCCGTGGCATACGGAGCTCCATCGCAGTCTTTAACACTGGTAGCATGCCGCGACAGCGTGGACGTGAACCGTATGTGCAGTTGACAGACTTTGAGCGAGGGCGTATAGTGGGCATGCGGGAGGCCGGGTGGACGTACCGCCGAATTGCTCAACGCGTGGGGCGTGAGGTCTCCACAGTACATCGATGTTGTCGCCAGTGGTCGGCGGAAGGTGCACGTGCCCGTCGACCCGGGACCGGACCGCAGCGACGCACGGATGCACGCCAAGACCGTAGGATCCTACGCAGTGCCGTAGGGGACCGCACCGCCACTTCCCAGCAAATTAGGGACACTGTTGCTCCTGGGGTATCAGCGAGTACCATTCGCAACCGTCTCCATGAAGCTGGGCTACGGTCCCGCACACCGTTAGGCCGTCTTCCGCTCACGCCCCAACATCGTGCAGCCCGCCTCCAGTGGTGTCGCGACAGGCGTGAATGGAGGGACGAATGGAGACGTGTCGTCTTCAGCGATGAGAGTCGCTTCTGCCTTGGTGCCAGCGATGAGAGTCGCTTCTGCCTTGGTGCCAATGATGGTCGTATGCGTGTTTGGCGCCGTGCAGGTGAGCGCCACAATCAGGACTGCATACGACCGAGGCACACAGGGCCAACACCCGGCATCATGGTGTGGGGAGCGATCTCCTACACTGGCCGTACACCACTGGTGATCGTCGAGGGGACACTGAATAGTGCACGGTACATCCAAACCGTCATCGAACCCATCGTTCTACCATTCCTAGACCGGCAAGGGAACTTGCTGTTCCAACAGGACAATGCACGTCCGCATGTATCCCGTGCCACCCAACGTGCTCTAGAAGGTGTAAGTCAACTACCCTGGCCAGCAAGATCTCCGGATCTGTCCCCCATTGAGCATGTTTGGGACTGGATGAAGCGTCGTCTCACGCGGTCTGCACGTCCAGCACGAACGCTGATCCAACTGAGGCGCCAGGTGGAAATGGCATGGCAAGCCGTTCCACACGACTGCATCCAGCATCTCTACGATCGTCTCCATGGGAGAATAGCAGCCTGCATTGCTGCGAAAGGTGGATATACACTGTACTAGTGCCGACATTGTGCATGCTCTGTTGCCTGTGTCTATGTGCCTGTGGGTCTGTCAGTGTGATCATGTGATGTATCTGACCCCAGGAATGTGTCAATAAAGTTTCCCCTTCCTGGGACAATGAATTCACGGTGTTCTTATTTCAATTTCCAGGAGTGTATTACTTTACACAATAGACACTCCCGAAAGAGAGTTCATTAGAAAAATAATGGGTGCTGAACAAACAACAGACGTTTGGAAAATGAGATTTGACGAGGTCTACCAAAAACAACAGAAAACATCAGAAGCAGCAGCATGGTGTAGGTTAATCTTCTTTGGACACCTCAGCCAGAACTAGCATACCTGTGGTTGTACGAAAAGAAATCAGCAGTAGCATGGATTACAAAAATATGAAGAGAGCTAGAAAGAAAAATGTCAAAGAATTGGAAACAACAGAAAGAAACAGTTGAAGACTAAAATACTACATTCAGAAGACTTACAAGGCAGGAAAATAAGGAATCAGGAACAACATGGCTGGGAGAATAATAGACACAATATGGAACGAAGATGAAGGGATATTTTGAAAGCAGGAAACAACAACAAAGCTCATGGAATCAATGCAAGAAATAAAAAACAATCATCGCTTACTTTGACCCAGAAAGGTGTCCATAATTCAGGAAAGCACGTTTTAAGTAAGTCACCAACAAACAACACATAGTACAGTTGATCTACTGATGTTCGAAATTTGAGCGAAGCCGGCAGTTATTATCAGGACAAAACCGACAATAGACTGCGATAAAAATGTTATTATATTCATAAAAAGCTGAAGTACTAAAACACTTCAATTAAAGCGGATCGTGGAGGATTTACTGAGGCCAACTCCTTTTACTCCATTGACGAATTCCTTAGCAGACCCAATTAATGCACACACATTATTAGTAATATCAACTAATGTGAGTATTATGTAAAATGTTAATTCTGCACATCTTCAGTGTAGTAGTGTGATAAATGTAAATAAGTGTAGTAAACAGATTTTTCGTTTGATGTTGCATGGCTATAATAGCCTAAGAATTATCATATTGGCATGAAGTATTGAGCGCTGTTGACAAGGGATTCCGTATTTCTGGATTTCCGGAAGGCTTTTGACACTGTATCACACAAGCGGCTTGTAGTGAAATTGCGTATGTATGAATATCGTCTCAGTTACGTGACTGGATTTGTGATTTCATGTCAGAGAGGTCACAGTTCGTAGTAACTGACGAAAAGTCATCGAGTAAAACAGAAGTGATTTCTGGCAGTCCGCAAGGTAGTGTTATAGGCCCTTTGCTGTTCCTTATCTGTATAATTGATTTGGGAGGCATCTGAGCTGCCGTATTAGGATGTTTGCAGATTACGCTGTCGTTTATCGACTAATAAAGTCATCAGAAGATCAAAGCAAATTGCAAAACGATTTAGAAGAAATATCGGAATGGTGCGAAAATTGGCAGTTGACCCTAAATAACGAAAAGTGTGGGGTCATCCACATGAGTGCTAAAAGGAATTCGTTAAACTTCGGTTACACGATAAATCAGTCAAATCTAAAGACCGTAAATTCAACTAAATACCTAGGAATTACAATTACGAACAACTTAAATTGGAAGGAACACATAAAAAATGTTGTGGGGAAGGCTAACCAAAGACTACGTTGTAGTGGCAGGACACTTAGAAACAGATCTACTAAGGAGACTGCCTATACTACGCTTGTCCGTCCTCTTTTAGTATGCTGCTGCGCGGCGTGGGATCCTTACTAGGTAGGACTGACGGAGTACATCGAGAAAGTTCAAAGAAAGGCAGCACGTTTTGTATTATCGCGAAATGTGAGTGAGAGTGTCACTGAAATGATACAAGGTTTGGGCTGGATATCATTAAAACAAAGGCATTTTCCGTTTAGATGGAATCTTCTCACGAAATTCCAGTCACGAACTTTCTCCTCCGAATGCGAAAATATTTTGTTGACACCGATCCACATAGGGAGAAACGATCACCACGATAAAATAAGGGAAATCAGAGCTCGTACGGAAAGATATAGGTGTTCGTTCTTTCCGCGCGCTATACGAGTTTGGAATAACAGAGAATTGTTCGATAAACCCTCAGCCAGGCACTCAAATGTGATTTGCAGAGTACAGATGTAGATGTAGATGATGTTGCACCCCGCAAGAAAAGTGACTGAAGTCGAAAAACGGCAATTTTTTGTTTATGTAACTGAAAAATATGTGTGAAATGCCCCAACGTACACAAAAAGCGTCGCATTTCTATCTTACAGTTTGTCAACTTGATAGAAGTTGTGTTAGTGTTGTTGCAGGCTGTTTCATGATCCACAATGGCAAGAATAGTGTCGCTTCAGCATTGCTACTACGAGGTGTGCCTGGCCGGCAGCTGTGACCGAGTGGTCTAGGCGCTTCAGTCCGGAACCGCGCTGCTGCTACGATCACAGGTTCGAAACCTGCCTCGGGCATGGATGCGTGTGATGTCCTTAGGTTGGCTAGGTTTAAGTAGTTCTGAGTCTAGGGGACTGATGACCACAGATGTTAAGTCCCATAGTGCTTGGAGCCATCTGAACCAGGTGTGCGTGAGTCATTCAGTAATAGCGCTGATTCTGAGTTGTGACACTTTTCGTGTATAAGGTACGTTGAACATAATTTTTAAAATAATTGATCATTAGAATTTTTATGTTCATACATTTTCTTTATATTAAATTACAATGTCTTTAAAACATACTTGCACTTCTGAAGAACATTGTAATGTGAGTTACAGAAACAGTCTGAACACAAGCATTGTAATAATAATTGATATAGACAACAGAAGAAAAAATTCATAATGGGAATGTACTTCTTTGCTGTGCACAAATTTAAGACAGAATCTAACACATACAAGTTTTTGATTACAGTAACAACCAAAACGAAGGAAACAATGTTCCGTCCGCCACAGAGAAATCAATTAAGCAAGTGCTTAAAAGCAGGTACCATCTATATTCCCAATGATTAAGTCGAATTATTTTAATCTACAAGAAAAACAGGAAATCCGTAAAAAGTAACATATTTGAGTGATCAGAATTATGTGGACTTGAAAACACACTCGCAGAAGGTAGGATCAAACTATAACGAAACGCCAAACAATGAAATGAGCAAAAGCAGTGACATAAAAGTACTCAAAGTGAAGAAGTGTGACCCAAGTATTCTCTTTTATGAAAATCGCACAGGAACAAAAAGAATATACGCAGTCAGCAGCACCAGGAGAAAAAAAAATATGACTGCAATGTAATGTCTCGCAGCGTTCAAGGAAAAGATGAAAATTTCTACCCTAAAGGAAACTCATATTGAATCCATTTCTCGGGAAATGTATTCCTACACCATAAAGACCCATTTATGAGACCTTTTTTTCGTAAATTGTGTTTCTTTAATTGTGCCTAAATGAGGTTCCTTCGTAAACTGTATTAATTTTCATATATTTGTATTTTTATAACTAAACCATTTCAACTAGGTTTTCATTTTTTATCCTAAGTACTAATTTTGCATGATGGAAGATCGAATATCGTATAATAATACAGTAAGTTAAAATTACCTTGGGTGGAAAGTGGCAAAAGTATTCCATGAGACCTCCTAAGAAAAACACTCTCAAGTATTCTATTTTTGAGTTGTATTATGGTTCTTGCCGGGTCGCGATATGTACCTGAGTGTATTATAAACTTACATGTTCTTTGACGTGGTTGTTATTACCGCTTAAATGAAAAGGTTTAAGATTTTTTATTTATTCGGCGTCCATGAGGTTTATTTCACGCAGGCTCTGAGGAAGGAACACTCCTGTTCTTGGCAACTGAAACCTTCCTGTAATTACACCGTAATAGAAACATAAACAAGGTTCAGGGACTCCAGCCGACACGTGTGTAAACACTGCTCCACTCTCTGAGTCATGCGCTTTCGCGCATGTTGACTGTACCAGCTGCGGACGTTGAACTCAAATTACACACTCGACGCGCTCCGCGCTTCTGACACGCTAGGTATTAATAACAAACCTCGGTTTTTTTCTCCCTTCGTGTTTGTATTTCTGCGTCTGTAAGCGCGGGACCTTGTTTATGCGTGACGTATCGTACTGGCTGTGCTTGAGCTTTGCCTTACAGATCGAGGCGACTGGTACTGTCACACAACAGATATCTGGTAATTACACGAACCCCCACGGTGAAATAAAAAAGTGAAAATAAAGCACGATCTGTGAGTGACCAGGTCCTGGGTTTCAAATCATCACAGGTTTCTGACTAGCATTTCATCACCCTGTGTTCTTCTTCCTATTTTGATTTTTGTACAATTATGAAGACCTCATTCGTCAGCCAAGACAGTTTTCCTTTTCCCTAAGGAACTGGGCGCTGTCACAATTGGTGTGGAATATGGACAACACGTGTGCAATATCCCGCAGTAATGTAGCCAAGCGTCCTCAAACGTTCCTACACTATGTGGTCAAAAGTATCCGGACATCTGGCTGAAAATGACTTACAAGCTCGTGGCGCCCTCCATCGGTAATGCTGGAATTCAATATGGCGTTGGCCTACCCTTATCCTTGATGACAGCTTCCACTCTCGCAGGCATACGTTCAATCAGGTCCTGGAAGGTTTCTTTGGGAATGGCAGCCCATTCTTCACCGAATGCATCGCTAAGGAGAGGTGTCTATGTCGGCCGGTGGGGCCGGGGACGATGTCGGCATTCCAAAACATCCCTAAGGTGTTCTATTGCATTCAGGTCAGGACTCTGTGCAGGCCAGTCCATTACAGGGATGTTAATGTCGTGTAACCACTCCGCCACAGGTGATCGATCGTGTTAAACGATGCAATCGCCATCCCCCAATTGCTCTTCAACAGTGAGAAGCAAGAAGGTGCTTAAAACATCAATGTAGGTCTGTGCTGTGATAGTGCCACGCAAAACAACAAAGGGTGCAAGCCCCTTACATGAAAAACACGATCACACCATAATACCACCGCCTCCGAATTGGCACTACACACGCTGGCAGATGATTTTCACCGGGTATTCGCCATACCCACACCCTGCCATCAGATCGCCACATTGTGCACCGTGATTCGACACTCCACACAACGTTTTTCCACTGTTCAATCGTCCAATGTTTACGCTCCTAACACCAAGCTAGGCGTCGTTTGGCATTTACCGGAGTGATGTGTGGCTTATGCGCAGCCTCTCGACCATGAAATCCAAGTTTTCTCATCTCCCGCCTAACTGTCAGTAGTTGCAGTGGATCCTGATGCAGTTTTGAATACAAGTATGATGGTCTGGATAGATGTCTGCCTATTACACATTACGACCGTCTTCAACTGTCGGCGATCTCTGTCAGTCGACAGACTAGGTCGGCTTGTACGCTTTTGTGCTGTACGAGTCCCTTCATGTTTCCACTTCACTATCACATCAGAAACAGTGGACCTAGGGATGTTTAGGATTGTGGAAATCTCGCGTACACAGGTATGACACAGGTGACACCCAATCACCTGACCATGTTCGATGTCCGTGAGTTTCGCGGAGCGCCCCATTCTGCTCTCTCACAATGTCTAATGACTACTGACGTCGCTGATATGAAATATTTGGCAGTAGGTGGTAGCACAATGCACCTAATATGAAAAACGTATGTTTTTAGGGTTCTCTGGGTACTTTTGATCACATATTGTATTTTACTTGGACTGACGGTGTTTGCATTTTGCCTAATCGGACTGATAAGATCTAGTGTTCTCACATACGTAAGGATAGAAAGCAGTGTATTGATTGATGCATCCATAAAACTCTTCATTATTTCAGATTACATTGCATAAAAACAGTCCCCACACGCTGGTTACAGCTCGTAAGTCATCTCCGTAAATTTTGCTCACTTATTAAGAAACGATAATGGTTTGAAATACTATAAGCAATAAACAAAGAAACACAAAACTTCAACATTTATTCACTATAGTAATATTCGTTAAAACCGCTAAGGTTTTAAATCATTTCTGATGTTTATGTGAAAACAGTTAGTTAATGAGTAGAAATCAAACATGTGAAATTTAGATAGAATGGGCTCATTATGTTACCTGATATCAATGTTTACTTCAAGTATA
This sequence comes from Schistocerca cancellata, assembly GCF_023864275.1. Classification (NCBI taxonomy): domain Eukaryota; kingdom Metazoa; phylum Arthropoda; class Insecta; order Orthoptera; family Acrididae; genus Schistocerca; species Schistocerca cancellata. The sequence goes on along the minus strand of NC_064627.1, from coordinate 506,583,006 downwards.
TACATATATTTCACACTTTAATTACATTTAAGCAGAAACATGCAAGGTGTACCTGGTTTCAAACTTTAATTATAATTGTTCGGAACCATGCAAGCCTTTATAATAAACTTTACTAACCGTGATTTCAGTACTGACATCTCTGAAAAGTTAAAACCCATCAACGCTGTCACAACGCCATTACAGTGAAACATTGAAGTAAAAAACACGAATATGTATACATGTTAGTAAACACAGTAATAAATCACAATTGAGCAGTAAGTACCCAAAACATGAAATTGAGTAAACTTCTGAAATATTACTAAATGAAATTGTAATTTGCAGATTATATTAATGAGAGCTGTTGAAATATTCGAGTACGTTAGTTAGTTTAGTGATACAACTTTGGAATTTTAGGGAACAGGTGCAGAATAGTAACACTACAGTGATTCTAGGTAAATTTGAACTTATATTAACATAATATTTTCGCTGATCCACGTCCCAATAAATTCCTACTGGAAACGTATTCAGTGCCTTGGTATGCTGAAGACAAGGTTCAGACAGTCGTGATTTGTGGCACTGGTACTGTAGTGTAGCAAGTGCAAACAGTGCTCAGATGATAGTCTTTGGCTCAAGACTGCCAGCTGATGAATATCGTTACTGAAGACGTTAATTCGATTTTATCGCTATCCCTTACCGCCAGACTTCCAGTGGACTTTGCTGTAAATCTGCATAACGCTGCGACATCAGAGACTCTGACTTCCACGTCTGTTCGCTCGAACAGCTCATAGCAGACTTCCGCCAGTTTCGCGAGCTTGGGTTTGTGAGTTCAGGATATAACTTATCAAGGAAGCATTTCACTTACGCTGAAAAGCGTTCTGTGCGAATCTGGATATCCTGATTATAATTGATTCCATTATAATAGCTCTTTATTTATTTCATTATTTAATATAAATAATTTTATTGTATTTATTATCTTAATATTCAGGGTGATTGTAATTAAAGTTAAACTTTCAAAACGTTGTAGAAGTAACACCACTTGTCAGAATGACGTCAAATTGCATCAGAATATTATCGGAGAAGGGGGAAAACGTATGGTAGAAGAAAAAAAATAGTGTGAAAACTGATCAATAGATGATGCTATATGTGTCAGAATACATAAATGAAAACACCTGTCATGCGTACGACCCATTGAAGTTGGTATACACATGCCGGGTACGTGTCTTTTCCTCCTTCCGCCTCTGCGACGTTCGCCATAACTGTCTCTATGAAGGATCGCGCTCTACTTGTAAAGCTGTATTATAAGAATGATGACTGTGTGCACGTTGCTCTGCAGAAGTTCCGGACACTGAAGGGTTTGAAAAAAGGCGTTGGTCCGATGAGTGCCATGGGTCTGGGGAAAATGATTCGAAAATTATAAAAGACGTGTTCTTTTGGTGTGCAACCTGGTAGGGGGAGAAAACGAATTGATTCGACGTCAGTAAGAGCAGTGGCCACAGCGATGCACGAAGAGGCGAGTGGTGTACGAAGAACTGCCCGAACATTGGACGTACCCGAGAGCACGGTGCGTAAAATCCAACGAAACATTCTTCTTTGCTATCCATTCACAATTACCCATGTGCACAAGTTGCTTCCTGTTGACCTGCCAACAAGAGAGACCTTTGCTTTAGAATTTCTTGCTCACTTGGAAGTGGACAATGATTGGCCATGAAAGATGTTGTGGACAAACGAAGCCCACTTCCATGTGACAGGATATATCAATACACAGAATTGTCGAATATAGGCAACGTAAAATCCACACGCAAATCAGCCAGTACCACTTCATCCTGAATAGGTCACTGTGTGGTGCGGATTTACGGCATCATTTATCAAAGGGCCATATTTTTTCGAAGAGATAGGTGCTTCTGGTCCTGTTACTTGTATCGTCACTGGTAAGCACTATGAGTGTCTTTTGCGCATCCACGTCATTCCAGATCTCCAATAGCGTGGATGTGTGGATGGGAACATTTTTATGCAAAATGGCGCACCTCAGCACATTGCAAATCCAGTTAAGCAGCTGCTGAAGCGCCATTTCGAAACGCTAGAATTGTCAGCCGCCATTTCCCTACAGTCTGGCCGTCCCGATCACCTGATCTTAATCCGTTTGACTTCTGGCTGTGGGGCTATCTGACAACTGTTGTGTTCATTGTTCCAATTGCAAACATAGCTACATTGAAGGCACGCATTGCACAACACATTCTGAACGTGACCCCGGAAACAGTTCAATCAGTTGTGGAACACGCTGTTCATTTATTTCAACTTGTTGCAAAAAAACGGTGGACAGCATACTGAACATGTTTTGCGCCAGTCACAGGGAAATTAATAATCCGATCTGATTTTGATGGATGCTTTTTATGTGGTTTTTGGCCTCAAGCCAATTAAAAACAGACTTTTCCCATCCGATGTGATATGACCTACGTAACTAACAGTATCACACCTGTACACCCATGCACACTGAGTAGTGCAGTTTGCTTAACGTCAAAAGTACACCTTAGGCATTGTTGTATGATTGCTTTGTCATTTGTAGTCGACCACTGTTAAATTATGATGATTACAGCGCAATCTATTGCTACATTTTGTAACTACACTCGTGGAAATTGAAATAAGAACACCGTGAATTCATTGTCCCAGGAAGGGGAAACTTTATTGACACATTCCTGGGGTCAGATACATCACATGATCACACTGACAGAACCACAGGCACATAGACACAGGCAACAGAGCATGCACAATGTCGGCACTAGTACAGTGTATATCCACCTTTCGCAGCAATGCAGGCTGCTATTCTCCCATGGAGATGATCGTAGAGATGCTGGATGTAGTCCTGTGGAACGGCTTGCCATGCCATTTCCACCTGGCGCCTCAGTTGGACCAGCGTTCGTGCTGGACGTGCAGACCGCGTGAGACGACGCTTCATCCAGTCCCAAACATGCTCAATGGGGGACAGATCTGGAGATCTTGCTGGCCAGGGTAGTTGACTTACACCTTCTAGAGCACGTTGGGTGGCACGGGATACATGCGGACGTGCATTGTCCTGTTGGAACAGCAAGTTCCCTTGCCGGTCTAGGAATGGTAGAACGATGGGTTCGATGACGGTTTGGATGTACCGTGCACTATTCAATGTCCCCTCGACGATCACCAGTGGTGTACGACCAGTGTAGGAGATCGCTCCCCACACCGTGATGCCGGGTGTTGGCCCTGTGTGCCTCGGTCGTATGCAGTCCTGATTGTGGCGCTCACCTGCACGGCGCCAAACACGCATACGACCATCATTGGCACCAAGACAGAAGCGACTCTCATCGCTGAAGACGACACGTCTCCATTCGTCCCTCCATTCACGCCTGTCGCGACACCACTGGAGGCGGGCTGCACGATGTTGGGGCGTGAGCGGAAGACGACCTAACGGTGTGCGGGACCGTAGCCCAGCTTCATGGAGACGGTTGCGAATGGTCCTCGCCGATACCCCAGGAGCAACAGTGTCCCTAATTTGCTGGGAAGTGGCGGTGCGGTCCCCTACGGCACTGCGTAGGATCCTACGGTCTTGGCGTGCATCCGTGCGTCGCTGCGGTCCGGTCCCAGGTCGACGGGCACGTGCACCTTCCGCCGACCACTGGCGACAACATCGATGTACTGTGCAGACCTCACGCCCCACGTGTTGAGTAATTCGGCGGTAGGTCCACCCGGCCTCCCGCATGCCCACTATACGCCCTCGCTCAAAGTCCGTCAACTGCACATACGGTTCACGTCCACGCTGTCGCGGCATGCTACCAGTGTTAAAGACTGCGATGGAGCTCCGTATGCCACGGCAAACTGGCTGACACTGACGGCGGCGGTGCACAAATGCTGCGCAGCTAGCGCCATTCGACGGCCAACACCGCGGTTCCTGGTGTGTCCGCTGTGCCGTGCGTGTGATCATTGCTTGTACAGCCCTCTCGCAGTGTCCGGAGCAAGTATGGTGGGTCTGACACACCGGTGTCAATGTGTTCTTTTTTCCATTTCCAGGAGTGTATTTATTTTTATTCTGCCATACGTTTTACCCCTTCTCCGATAATATTCCGTTGCCGTTTGACGTCATTCTGACCAGTGTTTTTATTTCTAAAGCGGTCTGAAAGTTTAATTATAATCACCCTGTATTTTGTAGATTTTATTTTTTGTGTTGTAGTTTATTGGTAATATAAGTGGGTTCTGAAATATTTACTTAAGTTTATTAAAGTAAATCTTCTTTATTGTATGTTTTGTAAATGGCTTTATCAAAACCTCTTCGTTGTGCGGATCTTCTATCCCCACACGTCGTATTATTTACTGTTTTGGGGTTTCTGAGCTTTTTCTTTAGCTTTTCTCCATATTGAACAGCGACAGTCTTGCAGTAACAGGTTAGTTAGGTTTAAGTACTTCTAAGTCTAGATACTGATGACCTCAGATGTTAAGTACCATAGTGCTTAGAGACATTTGAACCATTTTTTGAAAACACACTTGAAAGGAGGGGAGGTTGTCGGAAGACAGAATTTTTGACGGATCCAGGGAAAGCGCATCGCAGCTCTTGCAGAGACACAGTAGGCAGTATGTTTTCCTGGAGCGCTGCTTTAGTATTTGGTGCCTTCTTCACGTGACCCAGACGGAAGCGTGGAAGGAATTCGGAAGCATGCTGCTCAGATCGTAACATATATATACGGCCCATAAAAACCTGTAACTGAAACGCCGGGAACCGTTGGGAGAAAGACATTGTTTTCTTCTGAAAAGCTGTCGGGTAAATCTAGAAAACAGTATTCGAGGTAAGTGATGTAACAGTCCTGCAGTTACCGTCGCATATCTGTCATTAGGATAATCGTAATCGGTTCGGAGTTTTTATTGCACATATAGGAGACAAACAGGGCGCCATTTTTCTAGTCTCTCCGTTGACAACTAGAGAGGAAGTGCCTCATGTTGGTAGGAGGTATAAGCGGCCATCAAAAAGTTACCGTTCTAACGTCATACAGTCGAGACTCGATATGCTAATCAGGAAAAATCGCCCTGAGCGTTGAAGCAATCATCCCAGTGACGCACCAGGTTGCCGGCCTCTGTGGCCGAGCGGTACTAGGCGCTTCAGTCCGGAACCGCGCTGCTGCTACGGTCGCAGGTTCGAATCCTGCCTCGGGCATGGATGTGTGTGATGTCCTTAGATTAGTTACGTTTGAGTAATTCTAAGTCTAGGGGACTGATGACCTCAGATGTTAAGTCCCACAGTGATTAGAGCCATTTGAACCATTTTTGAATGCACCAGGTTAAAAATACCTGTTTGGATGTACGCCGTGTGCTGCTGCATGAATAAGTCCGTAACTGCCTGCTGCACTTACTCGCCCGACAGGAATCGTTGATCCTTCAGGGCCTGTTTTAAGGGCTCGAAGGCTTGATAACGACATGTGGAGAGATCAGGACTATACTTGAGTTGGAGAAACTTCTGCGAAAGGACATTTGTGATGTGGGAGTGCGTTATGATGAACCAGTCGCAGTCGCAGTCACGGTATTCGACTGGTCCCGAATGTACTGCCTTCCAGAAAAGTTCTCACACTCAAATTATTCTCGGGATCGAGAGATGGCTGAAACCCCTGAAATGGAAAACTCTGAGATATTTAGTGAGTCATGCAACGTATATTTGAAAGACAGATAAGCAGTTGTTAGCATCTCAATTAGACAGTGAAACGAAATGACTTAGTTCCAATAGGATATACGTAGAGGAATTATGTGCAAAGTTTTAGCAGAGTGTAAATCGTGGTCTGGAGAATTATGTGCCTAGCAAGTGGATTAAGGACGGGAAAGTCACATCGTAATTAGGTAACGAGATTCGGAAACTGCTGAGGAAGCAAAGGCTATTGCACTCTCGGTTCAAAAAAGCACGCGCAAATGGCGACCAGCATAGGTCAGTAGAGATTCATGCGTCTGTGGAAAGATCTATGCGCGAAGGATACAACTACCACAGCCATACCTTAGCAAAGGATATGGCAGAGAACCCAAGAAAATTTTGGTCTTACGTATAGTCGCTAAGTGGGTCTAATGTTTCTATTCAGTTACTTGTTGAGCAGTTCGGTGTGTCAGTTGAAGATACAAATACGAAAGCCGAAATTTTAACTTTCACTTTCAGGAAATCCCTCACACAGGAGATTCGTACAAACATACCGTCGTCTGACTATCGTACGGACATTCGTATGGATGACATAGTAATAAGCATCCGTGGCGTAGAGAAACAACTGAAGGAGTTTAGAAAAATAAGTCATCAGATCCGGATGGAATCCCAGTTCGGTTTTTCAAAGCGTACTCTACGGCTTTAACCCCTTACTCAGCTTGCACTTATCGCGAATCTCTCGCTCAGCGCAAAGTCGCAAGCGACTGGAAGAAAGCGCAAGTGACTCCTTGGTATAAGAAGGGCAAAAGAAAGGAGCCGCAAAATTACAGACCAATATCCGTAACACCGGCTTTTTGCAGAATCCTTAAACATATTCTCAGTTCGAATATAATAAATTTTGTCGAGAACGAGAAGTTAATGTTCACGAAGCATGGTTTTAGAAGGCATCGCTGGTGCGAAAATAAGCAACAGGCACATCCCATTTTCTCCATTTCCGGAAAGCGTTTGATACGGTGAGCTAATGCAGTCTATTAAAGAATGTACGAGCATATGGAATAGGTTTACAGATATGTGAGAGGCTCGAACACCTCTTAAGTTATAGAACCCAGTACTTTGTCCTCGACGGCGAGTGGTCGCCAGCGACGAAGGCATGATGAGGAGTGTCCCAGGGAAGTGTGCAAGGACCGCTATTATTCTCTATAAATAATTTGGCGGTTGTTTCCTGATGATACTGTGGTGTGTAGGAAAGTGTCGAAGTTGCGTGACTGTGGGAAAATACAAGATGACTTAGACAAAATTTCTGATTAGTGTGATGAATGACAGCTACCTCTAAATGTAGAAAAACGTAACTGAATGCGGATGACAAGAAAAATCAAACCTGTAATGTTCGGATACAGCCTCAGTAGGGTCCTGCTTGATACAGTCACGTCTTTTAAATATATGGTCGTAAAGTTGCAAAGCGATATGAAACACAATGAGCATGTGAGGATTGTGGCAGGAAAGGCAAATTGTCGACTTCAGTTTATTGAGAGAATTATAGGAAAGATTGGTTCATGTGTAAAAGAGACAGCATATAGGACGCTGGTGCGATCTATTCTTGAGTACTGCTAAAGTGTTTGGGATCCGCGCCAGGTCGGATGGAAGTAAGACGCAGTTCAGAGGTGATGTTATAACCAGGAATAACACAATAACCTCTTCAGTCTGGTTTATTAAATCAAAATCACTTTTTAACAATTATGTTAGCCAAGCGTCTACCCAGGCTCACACTCAGAAGTAATGCAGAATTAAAGTTTGGTTATACCAATGTCCGAATGTGCATGGTGGGGTGCACGTTCCGTAATTATTTCCAAGTCCAGTGAAGTTCAGTCTCTCCAAGTGAAGTCGCAAGATTTTCCGCCGAGCAGCCAGGTAACCTCGAGTAGTGCGGCGAGTCATCCACAAGCAGCTGGAACACGGCGTACTGCACTTCCCGATGAGAACTGTCGTTTGCGGCGGCGGCCGGGTTTATATAAGGCTTGCTAGTTAATGGAGCCGTCGTCTGGGGTCGCTGTTTCCCAGGGAAAACCGATCGCAATATTTCCTGGCGTAGCCAATTGCTGTGTGCTGACAAACGCGCGCGCGCGAAGGCGGCCAGCGATGGTAGACGCGAGCCGCCCGGAGAAGTGCGGCCAGCGATATATTTCTCGGCCACGTAAGGGAGCGTGCGTGTGAAAACGACCAGCGATGGAAGCAGCGGGCCGCCCAGAGAAGTGCGGCCAGCGATGTATTTGGCGGCCGCGTACTGGAGCGCGTTGTTCGGTGTTTGTTAGAAGTGGTGTACACCACAGGTGAGGTGTTAGATTTGTTACTGGAAGGTTCGAACAACACGCAAGTGTTACGAAGGTGCCGCGGAACTCAAGTGGGAGAGAGGGAAGATGACATTCTTTTCGAGAAACACTACGGAGGAAATTTATGGAATCGGCATTTGAAGCTGACTGCAGAACCATTCTGTTGTCTCCAATATACATTACACATAACGACCACGAAGATACGAGAAATTAGGGCTCATACGGAGGCATACAGACAGTCATTTTTCCATCGTTCTATTTGTGAATGGAACGGGGAAGGAAATGACTAGCAGTAGTGGGGGCTACCGTCCGTCATGCACCGTACAGTGGATTTCGGAGTGTATATGTAGATGTATATGCTGCCCCATACACATTCTTCTTTCTCCAATGGATACCTACCGGTGTTTGTCCTTTGGCAGACAAGAAAAGAATAACTGGTCATTGGTCCTGTTTGAATACATTTAGTGATGACGTAACTACAACTCACGTTTCCGTATTTACCGCGCGCACGTCGGAAAGACAGACTACCACACTGATCCCTTGCCTACACGTCGGTGTTTATATCTCCACAGCGTGGTTTCGTTACGTCGAATATTCGCTTCAGCAACGCTCTCAGACAGAAAATTTTTTGATCGCTCCTTGTACTTTCCGCTGTGCACTCTACAGCGTCTTGTGGAGAGTATAAATGGAAAAATTTGAAATTTGTGGTAAGGTCTTATGGGACCAAACTGCTGAGGTCATCGGTCCGTAAGCTTACACACTACTTAATCTAACTTAAACTAACTTACGCTAAGGACGACACACACACCCATGTCCGAGGAAGGACTCGAACCTCCGACGGCGGTAACCGCGCGGACCGTGACAAGACGCCCCAGACCGCGCGGCTACCCCGCGCGGCGTATAAGTGGATGTAGATAAACCTCCAGCAACCATACAGTCCATAAACCCCTCTTATTTGCATATTTAACGAACATTACTTTAATTCCCACTAGCCCCAAACAACTCATCTCCCACGCTACTGCTCAGTATGTCAAACCACCCACTGAAACAGGAGGGTTGGAACAGAGCTATGAATATGGAGGATTTGTTCAACCCACGGAAAATATTACTTTAAACTTAGAAGTTGTAGTGAAGAAATTTTATTTTATACCAGAGTCTGATTTTATGTTATTGAGTACTAAGAAATGTATATGTCTCACCAACTCAAGATACCGGTTCGATACGCAGATACGTAGACGAAGTGTATGTCATTCAGTAAACAGATAATATTCAACTTATATTTCCGTTGTCTTTAAGTCTTATCTTATTTCAGGTTTCTTTCAATTTTTGTTGTAATTATTTCTCTTCGTATGGGAGATTTACTATAAGTCACATCCAGCTAGATCACTGTAGACGATCAGAAAACACAGGTTTCACATGTTGCTTCATTGAAAAAACAGCTCCACCATTTAATGGCAGTGATTTAGTACAGGTTCAGGAACGCTACATCAAGACTGAGGTCGAGGTCCTTACGGAGGAGTACAATATTTGGTTCAAATGGCTCTGAGCACTATGGGACTTAACTCCTGAGGTCTTCAGTCCCCTAGAACTTAGAACTACTTAAACCTAACTAACCTAAGGACATCACATACATCCATGCCCGAGGCAGGATTCGAACCTGCGACCGTAACGGTCGAGCGGTTCCAGATTGAAGCGCCTAGAACCGCTCGGTCACATCGGCCGGCAACAATATTTGGTAGCTACGCCACTTCACCCGATACATTCATATTTTCAGTGTAGAAATCACACATTTACAACTACTATTATTTTTTCTTTGGTATACTTAAATTTAAGAGAATGTTACTCCACTAGCGCACTCTGGCTTAAATTATAGTAAGTTTAAGACAGAAAAATTATTCTTACTGATATACACTAAGGTAAAAAAGGTCATGGGATACCTCCTATTATCGCGTCGGACCTCCTTTTGCCCAGCGTAATTCAGCAACTCGACGTGTTATGGACTCAACAAGTCGTTGGAAGTCCCCTGCAGAAATATTGAGCTATGCTGCCGCTATAGCGATTCATAATTGCGAAAGTGTTGCCGGTGCAGGATTTTGTGAACGAACTAATCTCTCGGGCCCATACATGTTCGACAGGATTCATGTCAGGCGATATGGGTGGCCAAATCATTCGTTCGAATTGCCCAGAATGTTCTTCAAACTAATAGCGAAGGATTGTGGCCCGGTCATATGTTTGGGAAAATGAATTCCTTGAATGGCTACAGATGGCCTCCAAGTAACAGAATATAAACATTCCCAGTCAATGATCGGTTCATGACCTGAGGATCCAGTCCTGTCCGTGTAAACACAGCCCACCCCACAATGGAGCCACCATCAGTTTGCACAGTGCCTCTTTTGGCAACTTCGGTCCATCACTTCGTCGGGTCTGCACCACACTCGCGACTCATTGTACAAGACCACGGTTTTCGAGTCATCTACGGTCCAACCGATATGGTCAAGAGCCCAGAAGAGGCGCTGCAAGCGATTTCGTACTTTTAGCAAAGGCAATCGCTTCGGTGATCTGCTGCCACAGCCCATTAGCTTCAAATTTTGCCGCTCTGTCCTGAAGGATACGTTCATCGTACGTTCCACATTGCTTTCTGTGGTTATTTCACACAGTGATGCCTGTCTGTTAGCATTGCAACTCTATGCAAACGCAGCTGCTCTCCGTCGTTAAGTGGAGGCCGTCGGCCACTGCATTGTCCGTGGTGTTAGGTAATGCCTGAAATGTGGTATTCTCGGCACACTCTTAACACTGTGGATCTTGGAATACTGAATTCCTTAACGATTTCCAAAAAGTACGATTCTGCGTTTATAGTATGTTAATTCCCGTCGTGCGCACATGATCAAGTCGAACACCTTTCCACATGAATCACCGGAGAACAAATGGCAGCCCGTCCAATGCACTGCCCTTTTAGACCTTGGGTACCGCCATTTGTGAGTGTGCATATCGCTATCGCATGACTTTCGTCACCTACCTTTTTTTTTTTTTTTTTTTTTTTTTGAGCACTGTGGGACTTAACTTCTGAGGTCATCAGTAGAACTTAGAACTACTTAAACCTAACTAAGCTAAGGACATCACACACATCCATGCCCGAGGCAGGATTCGAACCTGCGACCGTAGCGGTTGCGCGGTTCCAGGTTGTAGCGCCTAGAACCGCTCAGCCACTCCGGCTGGCTCTTCCCCTACTGCAGGAGACTGCCATCCAAAGAAACGAATACTTCCGTTTCTGTTTGAATAAACCATCGTCTTACATGTTACAAATGTCTTATGAAACGTAAACTTACTGTTGTTAGTTGTTTTTGGGGGAAGAGACCAAACTGCGAGGTCATCGGTCTCATCAGTTTAGGGAAGGACGGGAAAGGAAGTCGGCCGTGCCCTTTCAAAGGAACCATCCAGGCATTTGCCTGGAGCGGTTTAGGGAAATCACGGAAAACCTAAATCAAGATGGCCGGACGCGGGATTGAACTGTCGTCCTCCCGAATGTGAGTCCAGTGTGCTAACTAGAGATGGGGGATCCGCTCTTGAACTAATTCATAGAGTTCAATCTTTCAAAGGAGTGAACAATCAGTGATTCAGAAAAAAAGAACGGTAGCTCCAAACGTTTCCCACGGCAGAGAGAGAGAGAGAGAGAGAGAGTGAGAGAGAGACGGAGCATATCAGCAGCGCCTCTGCTGGTCAGAGCACAGTGCACGCCACACAACACAGCCAGCGCCGGCCTCTGCCCTGCTTCTACCTTGGCTGCCTGCATTGTGCAGTGCCCCATTGGATTTTGTGTTTCACATATGCCGTGCCGTCTCTGTGCGTCGTCTGCCGTGTGGACTGTGCAGTGTCTGGCGCAGCTTAACTTTGCATCACACTCTGTCGGCGATCGTTTCAGTCGCAGTTGATGCGAGCAACAGGACAGAGAGCCACCTAGCGGATAACATAGGAACTACTTGCAAAAACCTGCTCGCAAGGGAACGGACGATTTGTCTCGGAGCGGGTGAGTTCACCGCTCACCCCCACCCTCGGAACTCGCCCGCTCAACGCTCACCCCACCGTCTCGACTCTAGCCAGAGCGTCGAGCAAAGCGACTCAGGTGTCACTCTGGTCTCTGCAGTCTCAGCTCACGCAGTAATACAGCTCGCGGCTCGACCTGCTCGCCTCTGCATCGGAGTTCGTCCCCACTGGATATTGTTCTTCGTAGTAATACCGCTATGTATATTACATTATTATGTTATGTATACATCAATTGTTTTTATTTTATTTTTATTTGTTTAAACTGATTAGATTAGGTTCCTGATGACTCCTCTTACTATAGGATTTTTATTATGGACACTCGAATTTACGCTTTAATTACGAGCGAACCGATAAACGTATTGCAAAATGTGATACACCAATATTTTTCTTGTTTTATTCTGCGTAAGGCTATATGCAGCACTTTCGTTTTACAGTCAAATTTATATTTTTTTTTCTTATTCTGGTACGGATTTTGCGATTTTAGGCGTCTTCGAAAGGAAACGTTCACTTTAAAAATATATGGCTTGCGATGTATTTGTATGAGGTTAATGAAATTTTAATACATTATAGCCAAATATATTGTTAATGTAAATCTCAAGTTACAACATTTTCCGATCACCCAAAAAACCACGATAGTGCAAAATAAATCAATAATCAAAAACTTTGTCATATCATGGAAATTTCAATAAACAATACAAAATTCTTACTCATTATCTGTGTTACTTCAAAATAGGATCAAATAAGATCAAAATACAGGTATAGTACTGGAATAAACCAAGTTTAAAGGGCAATGTGCCTTACATTTATTTTCTATTGTAAATGAGTGGTGAGTCATGAAAAAGAGCTAATTCATTTCAGGGAGTGAACAGTTCTGATCCAATCTCTGAAAAGAACAGTTTTGCCCATCTCTAGTGCTAACCACTGCGCCACCTCGCTCGGTTGTAAACTTACTCTTTATTTTTGTATACAAAATCGAAAATTAATCTCTCACTATCCACAGTTCTTTTTACATCACATTACAGACATCGTATTCTATCCAAACTGTGAAGACTGGTCTCTGAAACGTGGGGAATGGAATGAAATGACTTACATTTAAGAAAGATTACAATATTTAGAACAAACATTAATTATGACATAACACATTAACTTTAATGTTTTTTGAAGAAAATCTTCACTGAACAGAAAGAGTTGCGCAAGCAAATTCTGTAATTCAATATGAAGATCCAAAGCATGACTGCTTGTTGAATACAGGTGTACCCATGTACCCATGTATCTGATTCCTTTGGGCACCAATGTTAAATCCTGAAATACTTGAAATGTTTTTTTAACCATATAATGATCCTGATCTCATTAAAAAAAATTTAAAAAAAAAACAAATCCTTTACTGAGCCACTAAGCTGAAATAGATTAATTGAGACATTTTCACGAATTTTAATAAGTTTAAATTGTTTTGATAAGAACCAAAATGTGTCCTACTAAAACTGAATAAGACAATCAGATTCATTTCTGTGAACTCACAGAGTATAAAACACCAATAGCAAGAGTTCGATGCACTGCTGCGAATATTTAGTGCACCAGTGACCAACCAGACCGAGGCTGCAATTGAATCTTCCTACTTAAAATATCCTCAATGTGCCACGCCCCTTAAACCAGATTCTGCTTAACACAGGATGCTAAGTGATTATAGCTACACAACTGGCTTGTGGTTAGCTTTCTACCTACTTCAGTTTGAGATGGGCAAAATAATACACTCACACACTCTTACAAAATAACGCATCAGAATTTCTTTTGTAACAACAACTACTTAAAAGGTCAACTGTTTGCTATAGAAGACGTCTGTGTTGATACCAACGATGGTCATGTCAGATATGTTGTGGGACTAAGAGCGAGTAAACCACTGAGAAATATCGGGTCAGTTCTAGTGTCCGATTGAATCCGACAATTATCTGAATTATCAGTGTACATCGGTAGATTGGTACTTAGTAAGATATCCTGAATCAAGTTTATATTAAACATTGCCTCTTAAAAATCTGTTGTGTATCAAAATGCGAAGTTAGCCATGAACTGATTTATCGTAGTATCAAAACGAAACTTCTAGCAATGATTGAAAAAAAGCATTAACGAGTTAAAATGAGATTCAAAGTGGGTAGAGAGTGAACGTTATAATGAGATATTTTCCTGATGTTACACGTTAAATCTTGTTGTTTCTAAACAAAAGTGATACTTTCTTCCAATGGAGGTAAATATATTCAGAGAGTAATTAATTTCATAATATGATTGTTAATCATTTCTACTAAACGTTACGTTACACACAATCTCTAATGCTTAGACTGTCACTGTTAATTGGTATGATTACAAATTCTAACTGCGAAAGATTTTAATGCTGATTATGAATTGCTATGCAATTAAATTATGTTCCTTTCTTTTTTTAAGGAATATAGAATGCAGTTCTGCAGTCTTCGTCAACGCCTATTGCCGAACAAAATTGTACACTGTGTAGAAAAAGCTGGAATATTCATCTGTCTCACATGTCGTCATACTGGTGGAATTAAATGGACTTTTATCCCGGCACTCTGCATCTGTTTCTGACAGTCGATGGACCACAGAAATATGGTGGTTGTTATCTCGTCAATAGTAAAGTTAATTAGAAAAAGCACAATTTCTGCTGCTGCTCCGACACACCGTCTCGTGGTTGAATCGATTCTGTAAAATCTTGGAAACTATTTCTGGATAGGATGCACAACTGGATTATGCCGGCTTTAAATTTTTAGACACGATTTTATACTGTAACAATGGATGAGTGCTAACTATATGTTTTCAAATGGCGAACCGTGTCTTTTATAGGCCTTCACCAATTATTTCATGGTTTGGTCCTTCCCCTGGTTAAGCTAACTTTTGAAACGTTCCACAATTCAATACACGAACAATAACTGTCAGCTTCCATTCGTAACAGAGTCGATAGTTCTGTCAAAAGTAACACGAAAAACAGCTCGGTTTACTACTAAGAATTCTCTTGACTAATCTGTTTCTGGTTTTATGATGCTTGATGTATTCTTCGGCTCTGTCTCCCGATGTCTTTTGCGTTGGATCCTGAAAAATTTTCTCTCTTATAATTCTTTATCTTCGTTTCTCTTCTTTTCTTTAAAGCTTTCACCTCTTCCGAAGTTCTCTTCTACGATTTTCAGAATTAGCTCTCCACTCAAAATTCCGATAAGCTATTGCAACAATAGCGAAGAAGTCCTGTTCTATAAAGTTCTGAGTTCTTCTTACCCCCCTGTGTTATTAATGCGTTCTCTGTCTTCTTACACAATCTCTGTGATCTTGAGCTTCTTCACATTCAGGCGCCACTAAAACTACTATGCCATTCACAAAATAATTAAGTTTTCACTAATTAGCTCCGCTCTGGCGCCATCCGTCCTCGCACATTCGAGTCAAATTTTTTCATAGATTAAACGTTCCCTACTGGCTCGACGCTTCAGAATTCGCAGCAGTAGCATGTAATTGCATTGACGGAATATTATTAAAAACTTTTTACCTTACATTCTCATCTACACTAAAACATGAAAGAAATAAAAGAAATTAAACATGGTTAGCTAAACACAAATTTACCGCACATTCTTGCTAAATATTAGACTGGCAAGATGTTGTTACCTGATCAAAGAATGTTCCCATTGCAGTCCTAGTACAAAATCAGTAAACCCCCAATTCTTTAAAGAACCGAACTCCCGTGTGTAAAACAGCTTTAAACGCCTGATTACTTTAGAAGTGAGTTAATGTCTTTAAGTATTTGACTTTAGGCACGTAATCGAGAAAAAATTCAGGACATATTTCAAATAACCTATTCTTAAAGTTTGTTGGAAGTCACTAAGTGCTTCCATTATGAAACACTGCATGAATAGAGTTTGGGCAATTTGGGCGTTACTTTAAGCAAAAGTTAGGCCGCATCTTAACTTAAAGAAATTTATCATTTTTTTGGCGGAGGGGGGGGGGGTCTTCCTGGACAGATTGCGAAAGTATCGTCGAGACAGAGAAAGCAGCATTTAGCTTCAGCTGTGCGGAAGGAAGTGCTGATCCTCAAACGCTTCCATAGTCAGGTATACTTGCGTTCCCCCAATAACGTTGCATGAAGGCTACTGGCAATCATGGCTGAAACGTTGCTACATGTCGAAAGGGACCATTTCTTTGTTACGCCGTCTGCGTACTCACAAAATGTTCCTTTTCATTTCAAAGAGAGTGGTTGTCAAGGTGTTGTACGAACTCGTCTAAGGCAATTCGCTCTTGAAAAATGTTGCCACCGCTTCCACTGGCACATTCGTGATGAGAGACGTCATGTTAAAACTAACAATGAGTCCGTGTGAGAGTTGGTCAGTTGTATAAAAGTGCGATGAAGTGAACCAATAATATCCTGTCTTAAATTACAATCAGTAAAGAACGTCAGCTCCCTTCCTCTCCACAATCCTAATGCCAATTTTTTTCATGTGCATTGTAAGGAATTGTAGGGATAGGACAGAAGACAGTACATGAGAGTTACACTTGCGTTACCCCAATAACGTTGCATGAAGGCTACTGGCAATCATGGTTGAAACGTTGCTACATCATTTCTACAACCTGACGCATTCTACCACTGAGAACGAATTACACTGATGCAACCCATTATTTTTTAACAAAAGAGAATTCCTAACGGTAAGGTACACTGCTGAATATATGAGGTACACAAATAGTAAATACCAAATTTTTGAAGAACAGTCTACAGCATGCTTTATAGCTAATACCACCTATATTATCCATTGTGGTTGGAAAACACCGCAGCTGTTCTCGTAATTCACACTGTATACAAACTGCAACCAGCTACAAGTTTTCTTGAAATGATTTTACTGTACCATTACTAGTTTCAGGCTTGAGCTCATCGTCAGATTGTAGCGCCGACTTCTTGCCTGTTTTACATTTGTGTTCTAAAATCTAACAAAGTTTTTATGATTCATAGCTTACTGAAGAATTTTCATTTTAGGACGCAAGTGTAAAATGAAAGATCTTTTGTAAACTATGCGACACAAAAACTTTGTTATATTTTAGGACACAAATGTAAAACAGGCGAGAAGTCAACTCTGCCATCTGACGATGAGCTCAGACCCGAAATTAGTAATGGTATAGTAAAATCATTTCAAGAAAACGTGTAACTTGTTGCAGTATTTCATACAGTGTAATATTAACTATTGTTATAACACGGTTTCGTTTTTAGAAAATATTAACCTGTAAGCTGGTTTTCAAAAAAACATAATTTCTGAACTTACTCTCTTCTGCCTACTTTCAAAGTTTCTTTTTATTTTTAAATCACCTACAGATATACTCACGCGTACTGCAGCTGTACTAGAATGAAGTCGCTTCATTAATTCAAATGGGTTTTTCAATTCGTGTTGCAGCCTATCTGTGGACCTAAAATCTTATCGGCACCTGTTTCCTGTATTTCATTGTTTGAATAGACTATCGACATAGCTTGTGAAGTTCTATGAGAGTTACAGCACTCAAAGTTTAGAAATAAGGACGTTTGCTAAATGTTTTATACTTAACTAACGATCCGCCGCAATTCCGCACGAGTAGCAGTAAGTACTGACCCGACGACTTATTTATAATAGTTACAGATAAATAAAAACTCTCCCCTTATAAGAGGAAGTCTATTAGTGAAAACCATGTCAAAATTCCTACAGTACTTCCTGAGATTAACCTTCACATACAAGCAGAAAGAAGCGACGAGGGACTTTAATTTATAATAGATACAGATGGACTTTAATTTATAACAAATATAGAGGGACTTCAATTTTTAAGATGTATAGACTGTTCACTATTCAGTAAAATGGCAAAATGCAGTTCTTCGGATTGTGTAGTATGAACTAAAAGCATCATTTCTCCTTTTTATCAATGACTCACAGTCAGTGAGTGATGTTACTGTGAAATGAGCCAACACATAACTTGTGGATCCATTCTTAACTAATTTTGGGATCAGCTGAGAAGATATTTGCATTTCTGGGAAACATGGAAGTTAATGGGACAGCTAATTTGTTTTTATAAGTAGTAGGCCTAAGTTAAATGTTCAAATGTGTGTGAATTCCTAAGGGACCAAATTGCTGAGGCCATCGGTCCCTAGGCTTACGCACTACTTAAACTAACGTATGCCAAGAACAGTACACACACCCACGTCCGAGGGAGGACTCGAAACTGGGCAATCCGTGACATGGCGCCTCAAAACGCGCGGCCACTCCGAGCGGCGCCTAAGTTAAATTCCCCTCATTCTATTCTCGTTGTGATACGTGGACATGAACTGTATCTTTCTTCGAGTAACACAAATGGGGCTACAGTAGATTCTTAGACTGCATTCTCTAAATTACACGAAATAATCAGCGTCGTTGTTTGTGTCTACTTATTGATGGCGCACAAAGCCCCATAATGTTGTCACGTGAGAATAATGCAACTTTTATGCACAGCGTATCCCTTGAAGTATTTAAATTACCCCCTTAACCTAGCCTAACCGATGTCTCATACGTTTGGGCTGTACTTGCGAATAAATCGATCAAACGTTGCGTAAGCGGCTACTCCCGCTATTGGCCTTGAGAGATCGATTCAACCAACGTAGCGTCCCATCGTTACTCTTATCTTTCTCTGCCGCACAATTCATATTAGGTACGAATCGTAACACTAATATCACAATTTTCTTACATTTTTATACACAGAAAGGTTCACAATTTCCATTCCCGTGCATCTAAATCCAAGCATTTCTGTCAGAAAACGTTCATGCGTCTTATTGCTATGAGGACAAAGTCGTTCATAACAGGTGAAGTTATTTGTAATCATTTACGCAGAAACTGATTACAGTGTTATGTGACTCTTTTAAATGATTTGTGACTGCTGATGACTGTCAACTCAAAATTCTGATCTATTAGACATAGAGCTATTCTCACAACTGAATCAACACCCACGGGTGCATGTTTGATTTTTGAGTTTTTTCGGTGTGTTTAAGTGAGTTTATGTCTCTGCACAACATTTCGACAACTGCTTTAGTTGACTTCCTCAGGCTGTGTGAGAATATCTTGAATTCGGGCAGCGGACATGCCTACGACCACGGTGTGCGACAACATGGTATTTTGTCAACTACTTCATTACGAATAGTTTCTGTTTTCATAAAAAACAATAAACTTAACACTAGGACCAAAAACAACTTTTGTAAAGACTTCATGGAATTAAGATTAATGCAGAGAGGAGTCGGGTACTTGTGTACACATGTATTCAATAAATACCATAGCAACTTAAATTTCAAGCAGATAATGTAGTGGAGATTAAGACTGAATAAATGAACTCTCTGTTTGGTAACTCATTCTATTTCATTAAAGAATATCTTCACAGAAACCCTTAAATTTATTTTTTAGGTTAATGTATAATTAGAATTAGCTATGTAAAACACTAATGGTATGTCGTTTCACTGTACTGCACTTAAATTAAATGTTCAGCCTTGACTTCTTTCCAAGGACCATTCAACACAGGAACCGTGGAATTCGAATAACGTAACTGAAGAGAATGGCTGAGTTAGAGGCTTTTATCTACGTTTATTATTGTTTATTTATTGGGAGGGGTTCATCAGTGTGACTGTTTGACGCAGCGCACCACAATTTCTTTTTCCTGTGGTACCAATCTCATCGTTTTACAGTAGAACTTACATCCTAAAATACTATACATAGTTACTGAAACGTCAGCTTCGCTGGAAATCTGAAAAGAATGCTGTTAAGCTGTGTATTTTCTTTGTAGGCGTCAGCTTGCTACCAAACGTAATACTGTTAGAAAATTGCTCACTTGTTACAATGATCGACAGTTCTTTGTATGAGATTACTTAAAGCATGATATGCATTTTACACGACTGATTGTTTCATGTAGCACTGATTATTATGCACATATTTGCAAATATCTTGTAGAATTATGCAATGGTGTACATGGGACGATATTCTAGTGAAAAACACAATACTCTCTTATTACGAGAGCGTGTTGAAAAGTAACACCTCCCAACTTCTGATGCGAAACTCTTAAATCTTTTAAAATAAAACAATCGTTATTAACATTGTACTTCTTTATTCTTCATGTCTACATATTTGTTTCTCAATATAGTCACCCTGGCGTCGAACAAATTGCTCCCAACGAGAGACCAGTTTGTTGATACCGTCACTGTAGAATGTTTGAATTTGTTGACGGAACGACAGCCTCACCCCTGCATGTACTGCTTCATCACTATCAAAGTGAGGACCTCGAACGTGTTCTTTAAGTTTTGGATACACATGAAAATCGGATGGCACCAAGTCATGATTGTACGGAGAATCGCATTATTGTAGATGTCGCAGCGCTCCAGTGTGGTCTGGCAGTGTCATGATCCATGAGCGAACGAACTCTTCGAATTCGAAACTCGTTTACAACACGCTGTACCTAAAGTACCGGCACAGTTAAGTTACACACAGCCACGTTGCACGTTACAAGTCGGTGCCCTCTAGCGGCAACGGACTGCAAATGCGAGGGTTGGAACTTAAATAGCGGCAACTATTTATTCACAACCGACACAAAAGAGTTACATGTTTTCACCTGTTACTGTCCTTCAAAGTAGTCACCAGCGTTGTGTAGAACCCGTTGCCAGCTATGTGGAAGACGCAGTACACCGTTAGCACAGCCTGTTCTGTTGATGGTGCGAATGGAGCGGCCTAAAGTTATGGTGATTCTCGTGTACGACTGTGATGGTATTATCCTAACGCATTACGTTCCTCCACGACAGACCGTCAATTCACAGTATTACTGTTCGTTTTTGGAGCATCACCTGCGACCAGCTTTGCGAAAGAAGTGGCGACACTTTCTATGCAACTCAACCATCATTTTGAACGACAATGCGCGGGCGCATACAGCGCAAGCTGTGGCTGCTCTGATCGGTCGATGGAAGTGGGAAGTACTGTACCACCCACCATACTCTCCAGACTTAAGTCCCTGCGACTTTGATTTTATTCCGAAAATGAAGGAACCACTTAGTGGCATTCGCTTCAGAACTATTTCAGAGATTCGACAGGTAGTAGACCGCTCCATTCGCGCAATCAACAGAACAGGCTCTGCTAACGGTATACTACGCCTTCCACATCGCTGGCAACGGGTTATTCACAACGCTGGTGACTACTTTGAAGGACAGTAACAGGGGCAAACGTGTAACTCTTTTGTATCGGTTGTGAATAAATAGTTGCCGCTATTTAAGTTCCAATCCTCGTATGTAGGCAAGAAGAATAAAGACGTAGAATTTTATAGCGTTCGTTTTATTTAAAAAGGTTTAAGAGTTTCCACATAAATAAATCTGAGGCTTAACTCTTCAGCATGCCCTCGCACATTGGTATATTCGTGTACATTTCCAGTTTTTGGAGCTAAATATCTGATAGACGGACCCACGTGAAGTATTGTTCTAGAGATGTTAAATCATAAAGGTATTCTATACAGCTTAATCTTTTAAATTTTCAGTAATTTCGCTTGCTTTGAGGTTTCATTGTTGTGTACGTCTACATAGTTATGTTTCCATTCAGATTCCGTGGGGAATGAGTTTCTTCTGACCGTGGATGTGGATCTCAGATCATATGCCCATTTTAATCTACCGTAACGTAAGGGCGGAATGCAAAGTTTTCCACATGCCTGAACCCAGTTCAAACTCTGTTCAGTACGTTTTGTTGTTAAATTGACTGCTAACGTGGCACTTAAGTGTAGGTGTGGAACCAGCCCAGCATTCCACTAAACTGTTGTGGGCGAAGCGCCTATAAAGAAAATCCAGGCTAACGAATGTACCATTCGAGTGGTTGTTGACTCGATCCGAATTTGGTTATTCTCTCTATCTGCAGCTATTGCGTTGTGAGCGGTCATGTGTAGAGGACAATGCGTAAATTTATCGTTCATCTTCAAGACGATAGGATTTGGCTGTAAGCGATCACTTTGTCGCACCATGACTGGTTAAACAAACAACCTATCAACTGAAGATGCATCTCTATGGATGCGAAACAGGTAGTGACTTTTTAATAAAAGTATTTTAACAGCTAGTGCGGAAGATTTTATTCACCATGTGGAATTTTGGCTGCGGTTGCCGCACCTTTAAAATAATAAAACCGCGTATCAGACTCGAATCCGAAACCTCGACTTTCGCTGATAATACTCTTAACGACGGGAGTTGATTGTTCGTACTAACCACGTTATTGGCTGGGAGCATCAGTTGGCTCATTACTTTCTCTTATAAGGTTTACTTCACTGAGTGCTGGCGTAACTGTTTAAGACCCTATCGGTTTCGACAGTCTGCTCGTTATCAGAGGTTCGCAAATATCGCTTGGCTGACAGCAGCTTGAAGTACGCTGGAAGTCATCATTTCATTGAGGCGAGAGGACTCTGACCGATGGCTGCGTCTAAATGTTATGGACTATTAATAAAATGGCTGCACAGTCGAAAGCGGCGTAGTGAATAAATAATTTATGTGAGGCATGAGCTCTAATCTGACAGCAAGTTTCAGTTTTATGTTTTATTATTCCGTGAATTACTTGTGGCGGGATGGACCTTCGAACAAAGCCACGGCTTTGACCAGGTCAAAGTCGTGTTCCATCGCTAATGTTCCCGACGTTGACATTAAATGCCAACCATCCTGACGGAACCCCCTGCTGAAAAGATAAGTGTTGCGCCTTTACTTGTGCCACAGAAAAGCTCGTCTTTCACATCGCGAAAGAAAACAGAAAAAAAAGGAAGAAGAAGAAGGAGACGAGGAAGAAGCGGGTGTGTGTGTGTGTGTGTGTGTGTGTGTGTGTGTAACGGTGCAGGCGACCACAGCTGTGCAGCGTTTCTCCAGAAGGGGAGCGCGGTTCCTGTGTGCAGTGTGGCCTTTTACGGTGCCTCGTTAAAGCGGTAGAGGAAGGGGAAAGGGAGAGAAAGGTGAAGGGGCGTGGCGGGGTGAGCGCAGCTGCAGGGGCAGTGTCTGGCGACACAGACCCTCCTGCCTGTAGAGGGCTACGGCCGCTCAACTACGCTCAATAGCAGCAGCCTGCAAACAGCCTCACACACTTACGTAAGCCCGCCTTGACGTAGGACGAGGTGGCCGAGTGGTTAAGGCGTTGGACTGCTAATCCAATGTGCTCTGCACGCGTGGGTTCGAATCCCATCCTCGTCGAACGTTTTTATTCGATAATGTCTTGCGATTATGCAACTGTGAGTACTTAGCGTTACGTATGTCATCGGTACGTTGCGATACGCTAACAATTCTGTGACAATCAAATATCCTCACTTAAATAGGTCATAAGTTTGAAGAAATGTCCAAATTAGTGTTATAACAAACATCAGACCTATTTGGCAACACAAAAGTGGCTAAATCTACCCAGCTCTCACAAAGAAATATAAAACTGATGTGATCCCTCAACATTACAGCAAAACTATTCAGATCAGACTGCCTATCACTCGCTGACGAGTATGATTATCTTCTTCGAAACTCAGTTGCTATGGGATCTAAAGTTACTGTACAGGCCGATCTTTGAGCTGTTGATTTTCCCACATTTTTTATATACATCTTTTCTGGTGGGGACTGGCTGTGTAATGTTGCTCATATTTATGAGCTCCCGTTGTTTCCTAGCATTGCGCTTGTCTGTTTCTTTTTTTCGCCTCGGTTCTCGAAGCACTGAATTTCCTCCCAAACATTACGACGCTGCACTGGGTGAATAAGTGCAGTGGTTTTCCAGTTACCAGTTTTAGCCGGACATATTTTCACGTTGTCCTTTAATAGATCTTTGTATCGTATTTGTGGTCTCCTTAAACTAATCTTTAGCTGGGAATGCATAATTTGTTTTGGTAGCTGGGATTCAGGCATGCAAATAATGTGGTCCTTCCAATCGAGCTGATGATTGATGATCATGGTTTAAAAGCTAGTAGAGTTTGTTTCTTCCAGAACACTGATGCTACTGCGTCAATGTTCACCCTTACGATACTTCTCAGGTAGCGCTGATGTTTCTTTTCCAGGCAATGCATGGGCCTTCTGTAGGCGATGATATAACAGACATAGACTTCGGTCTTAATGCCGACATTATGATTATCAAACGCTCTTAAACGAAGACGACCAAAAGCCGTACTGGTACATCTTAGGCGGTGTTGGATTTCAGCATCAATATTTGCATTTGTTGAAAGATGGTTGCCCAAGGAATGGGAAGTGTTCGGTGTTCTTCAGGACTTGCCATGGACTGTGATTGTTGGTCGTATGGTGATAGAGTTAGATGCAAGTTGATGTACGACCTGCGTCTTCTGAATGTTAAGGATTAGTCCAATGCGAGCACATGCTTCATCAAATGCATTTAGGATTGCTTGTAGATCTTCTTCTCAGTTGACAAGAACGACATTATCATCTGCGTATTGAAATTTAATGATGGTTGAAGTGGATACTTTAGTCTTCGCGCATAGTCTACTAATACTGAACAATCCACCATCAGTCCTACGTTCTATTTCTATGCCCCTTAGCAGTTTCTCATCGACAATTCGATGCAGAGTTCTAACAAATGTTAAAAATAAAGTGGAAGCTATTATACAACCTTGCGTCACACCCACCGTCATTCCGAAATTCTCTCCAGCGTTATTTTTGACCAGAACCATGCCATTCATGTAATTCTGCAGAAGTCTAACAATGATAATGTCCGGCACAGGACAGCCTATTTCAGCTAAGATCTTCCAGAAGGCTTCTCTTTGACTGAGCCGAAGACCTTGTTAAGATCTACGGACATCATGTACAGAGGACATTGTCGTTCGTTGCACTTCTCCAGTATTTGTGTGGCACAGAAAATCATGTCTGTGGTAGTGCGATTAGGGCGAAATCAATACTGTGTTTTAGACAGTCTTCAGCGAAAGGTATCATCCGGTTGGATAGAATTCGAGCAAGTATTTTTCCAGCAGCAGTTAGAAGACACAATACACGGTAGTTACCACAGTCATTTCTGTCTCGTTTTTTGAAGATTGTCACCATCAGTACATCTCTGAAATCAGGAGGATTGTTTCAGTGCTCCATATTTTAACAACGAACGTTAGTATATGGTCAACGAAGATTGAAAAATTCTGCGGGGATTCCATCTGATCCGGCAGCTTTGTTATTTTTGAGTTGTTTAATAGCTGTCTCAACTTCTTGTAGAGAAGGAACTTCACCAGGATGAGGTTTTGCAGGTGGAAAACTTGTTTTATCTGCAGGGTCTTTTTTCAAGAGTTCGTGGAAATGGTCCTTCCATTATGTGCTAATGAAATTTTCTGTTCTTCAGGAGAGTGGAGCCATCCCTAGATTTACGTGGGTTTACACCTAAACTGTAACCACTTGAAATAGGGCGACGGAAAAATCTCTGTATCACCACGAGAACTGCTAGAAATATGATAGACGATCAAGTTTTGATACCAGATTAGAAATTTGGGCGGTCAACACAATGCATTTGCCTAGCATGTAAGTCATTTGACATTTTTTCTTGCCAGACTCAACGGTAGATACATACATATCCATTTTCTTTTCATTGAGACAGTGGAGTCTCAAATCTCATGCATGAGTCATGTATGAACCATAATTACATGACTGTCTGCGTTTGATTCTCAAGACAGGTCAAGAACTGAAAACGATGAAACAGAGTTTCCATTTAAACCAGTAACACCATCATCTGTTGGAACATTGGTTGGAAAAATTATGTTCTAAAATTGGAAAGTAAATACACTTCAAATGCAGAATGTTTTGACACTACATAAAAGAATTCTTTAGACATATAATAATTGATTTGTGCAATACTGGACTTCTTTTCTGCTAATTGTAAATAATTTGGGAGATCCCAGAATGAGATTTTTACTCTGCAGCGGAGTGTGCGCTGATATGAAACTTCCTGGTGGATTAAAACTGTGTGCCCGACCGAGACTCGAACTCGGGACCTTTGCCTTTCGCGGGCAAGTGCTCTACCATCTTTTTTTTTGTTTTTTTTTTTTTTTAATCTCATTTTGTTCGCTTTCGTTCGTTGCATCTGCTCGTGGCGGACGTCGTAAGACATCCGTTTAAGTTCGTCGTTGATCGATTAGCTCAGTTTTTTTTATTACAAAGGGCTGCTAACCCTCTGACCGAACACGCTGAGCTACCGTGCCGGCGTCATCTGAGCTACCGAAGCACGACTCAGGCCCGGTCCTCACAGCTTTACTTCTGCCAGTGTCTGGTCTCCTACCTTCCAAACTCTACAGAACCTCTCCTGCTGTGAGGAGCGGGCGCGAGTCGTGCTTCGGTAGCTCAGATGGTGGAGCGCTTGCCCGCGAAAGGCAAAGGTCCCGAGTTCGAGTCTCGGTCGCGCACATAGTTTTAATCTGCCAAGAAGTTTCAATTTGGGAGATGTTTCTGCGATGGCTAAGCTTTCTATCAACGTTTTTACAACATTGTAGCTTGTTGCATTTAAACATAAAGAGTAAAAATTGGAGTCAGAGTGATTAAAGCGCTGGACTCCTTATCCAGTATGCTCTGCAAGCGTGGGTTCGGATCCCATCCTCGTCTAATGTTTTTAGTCAGTGAGATCCTGCGAGAATGCTACTAAGACATGAGTGAAAGATCGAGATGGGGCACTGATGCACCAAAATTAGAAATTTTCTAGCAGAACCAGTTCCTGAGTCGTACTGGACTATTATCTGAAGCATTTGTTAATAGATCATCACAGAGCCTACAAGACTGAATGTACAAATGTAGCTTTCCGTGGTTTCAGTGGCAGCGTTTCAATATTACTCCATAATCCTAAACAGCGTGTGAACGGATGCTTTTGTTTTTATTCCAATTTTTTTAATTTACTGCTTCTTTTTATAAAGCAGATGGGAAAAAATTAAGTTGGCGATGATATTATAATTCTTTCAGAGAGGTAAACAACTTGGAAAATAAGTTGAGTGGAATGGATATTGTCTTGAAAAGAGGTTATACAGTGTCCGGTCACAATAATGTGACCACCTGTCAAAAGCCTGAATAACGAAATTTTCAAGCTCGGACCGCTGCAAGACGTCCGGGAAGATGAGGTTCTGGAAGGCTCCAACAGGATGGGGGACAACTCCAATGCCGTTGCCAAGTTGCGTTAGGTTTCTCGATTCAAGATCCATGGCGCGAATAGCCTGATCAAGGTAGTCCCACAGATTCTCGACTAGGTTTAAATCCGAGAACTTTGGTGGCTGCGGACGTACGCTAAACGCATCGTGGTGCTCTCCGAACCACGCACGTGCGCTGCGAACTGTGTGACAGATTGCATTGTCCTGCTGGTAGATGCCATCGTGCTGAGGAAAAACAGACTGCATATAGGTGTGGACACGGTGGACGGATACTGCTGTTGACCCATTGTGCCTTTCAGAATAACGAGATCACCCAGCGAATACTACGAAGACATTCCGCAGACATAACGCTCCCTCCTCTGGCCTGGATCTTTCCGAAGATTGTTCCAGGATACTTGCTTTCAGGCGTTCCACGCCGTATGGAGCATAAAAAGTGAATCATATCGAGAGGCCTCCCGTCACCTCTCAGTAGACGTCCAGTTGCAGAACGGAGTGCAAATTCCAACTTTCGTCGCCGATGAAAAGCAGTGAGCATCAGTACATAAACCAGGTGCCTGCAGCGGAAGTCCATACGAAACAACGTTCGCTGAACGGTTGTTAGGAGACACTGTTGATAGCCCCTTGTTTTATCTAGGCAGTCAGTTATTCGACAATTGCATGTCAATCCCCCCAACACATCTCCGCAGCCGTCGTTCGTCCCTGTCATTCATGGCTCGTGGTGCACCGCAGTTGCCTTGACGCCGGTTTTGGATAGCCCTATTTTGCTATGCACGGCATACTTCATCAAGGGCGGCAAGCGAACAGTTTTCAGACTTAACCGTTCAGAAAATGCTTCCATCCTTGGCCCGAAAGCCGATCAATCCCTTTTGGACATCTGATAAATGGATCCGTTTCCGCATTAGGATAGCGACTGCAGTGTTATCCACGACCTCCTCCTTCTCCTCCACCCCCACCACCCTCTCCCCGACACGCTTCATATACCCTCCTCCCATTGCTGCCACATACCGTCTATGTGGTGGTTATTTATTGCACGTTGACGTTGTACACAGACGATGGTCACATTAACGTGATTAGACTCTGTAAGATGAGTATCAACAAAAGTAAAACAGTCTAATTGAATTAGGAGATGCCGAGGGAATTAAATCAGGATATGAGACACTAAAGTTATAGAAGAGTTCTGTTAGAGGCTGCAAAATGTTCAAAAATGGCTCTGAGCACTATGGGACTTCTGAGGTCATCAGTCCCCTAGAACTTAGAACTACTCAAACCCAACTAACCTAAGGACATCACACGCATCCATGCCCGAGGCAGGATTCGTACCTGCGACCGAAACGGTCGCGCAGTTCCAGACTGCAGCGCCTAGAACCGCTCGGCCACACCGGCCGGCGTCTGCAAAATAATTGACGAAGCACGATGTAGTGAGGATTTACACTACTGGCCATTAAAATTGCTACACCACGAAGATGACGTGTTACAGAAGCGAAATTTAACCGACAGGAAAAAGATGCTGTGATATGCAAATGATTAGCTTTTCAGAGCATTCACACAAGGTTGGCGCCGGTGGCGACACATACAACGTGCTGACATGAGGAAAGTTTCCAATCGATTTCTCATACACAAACAGCAGTTGACCGGCGTTGCCTGGTGAAACGTTGTTGTGATGCCTCGTGTAAGGAGGAGAAATGCGTACATCACGTTTCCGACTTTGATAATGGTCGAATTGTAGCCTATCGCGATTGCGGTTTATCGTATCGCGACATTGCTGCTCGCGTTGGTCGAGATCCAATGACTGTTAGCAGAATATGGAATCGGTAGGTTCAGGAGGGTAATATGGAACACTGTGCTAGATCCCAACGGCCTCGTATCACTAGCAGTCGAGATGACAGGCATCTTATCCGCATGGCTGTAACGGATCGTGCAGCCACGTATCGACCTCTGAGTCAACAGATGGGGACGTTTGGAAGACAACAACCATCTGCACGAACAGTTCGACGACGTTTGCAGCTGCATGGACTATCAGCTCGGTGACCATGGCTGCGGTTACCCTTGACGCTGCATCACAGGCAGGAGCGCCTGCGATGGTGTACTCAACGACGAACCTGGGTGCACGAATGGCAAAATGTCATTTTTTCGGATGAATCCAGGTTCTGTTTACAGCATCATGATGATCGCATCCGTGTTTGGCGACATCGCGGTGGACGCACATTGGAAGCGTGTATTCGTCATCGCCATATTGGCGTATCACCCGGCGTGATGGTATGGGGTGCCATTGGTTACACGTCTCGGTCACCTCTTGTTCGCACTGACGGCACTTCAGCAGGATAATGCACGACAGCATGTTGCAGGTCCTGTACGGGCCTTTTAGGATACAGAAAATGTTCGACTGCTGCCCTGGCCAGCACATTCTCCAGATCTCTCACCAATTGAAAACGTCTGGTCAATGGTGGCCGAGGAACTGGCTCGTCACAATACGCCAGTCACTACTCTTGATGAACTGTGGTATCGTGTTGAAGCTGCATGGGCAGCTGTACCAGTACACGCCATCCAAGCTCTGTTTGACTCAATGCCCAGGCGTATCAAGGCCGTTATTACGGTCAGAGATGGTTGTTCTGAGTACTGATTTCTCAGGATCTATGCACCCAAATTGCGTGAAAATGTAATCACATGTCAGTTCTAGTATAATATATTTGTCCAATGAATACCCGTTTATCATGTGCATTTCTTCTTGGTGTAGCAATTTTAATGGCCAGTAGTGTAAAATCCAGACCGGCAACAGCAAGAAAAGCATTTCTCAAATAGAATAATTTGTTAATATGGAATGTACTCATAAATTTAAGTTTAGGAAGTATTTTCTGAAAGTATTTGTCCTGAATGTAGCCTTGGACACAAGTGAAATGTCGACAATAAATAGTCCATACAAGAAGAGAATAAAAATTTCGGAAATGTGGTGCTACAGAAGAATGCTGAGGATTAAATGGGTAGACACAATAACCAATGAAGAGTTACTAAAAAGAATCGAGAAGGAAAAAAAGTACTACAACATGACTAAAAGAAGGGTTTGTTTGATAGGTCATATCCTAAGGCGTCAAGAAATTGTCAATTTTGTAATTTTCGGTAGTGTAGGGAGTGAAAAATGTAGAGGGAGACCAAAGCTTGATCACCCGATAGGCAGGTTAAAGTGGATGTAGGTAGCGGTAGCTGCTCACAGTTGAAGAGGCTTGCAAAAGATAGACTAGCTTGGAAAGATGCTTCAAACCAGTGTTCGAATTGAAAACGAAGACTTTTTTTTCACGATGGTGTGTGAGCACTTTCCACGGCGGAGAATCTAGTGACCAGGCCTATCAGCGAATGTGCGTGGCTAACTGTAGCGGGTTGTACAGTATGCTGGCCGCGGCGCGCGGCCTACGCACCGCACGCAGCTGCGTCTGCTTGCAAACAAGTGGCTGTGGCACGGCCGTCGCCGCCCACGACTTCCCAGCAAATCGCCGTCGCCTATTGCTTCGTCTCTCTGCGCAACAGCGCCAGCTGCGGCACGTGATGGTTAGCGAAAGCTGACACCGACGTCCCTCAAAGAAGCAGTTGTGACACTGCAACGGATTTCAGCGACGCAGCGAGCTATCCACGCCGATACCGACACTGTGCGAGAGACCTAATGAGGTCTCTTGCATACTGTGCACCAAACACCTGCAAATTGTCCACACTCCCTCCCGACGAAATTTCAACAGATTACCTCTTCAAGACAATATTGTACACTCCCATACTTACCTATCATATCAGCTCTTTCCTCTCCATCCCGCACCATACCAGGGCAGTCCACATCCATTTCCTCTTCCCACCATAGTCGGGAACGCACCTCATTGTCCCATTCCATTCCTTCATGTCTTCTACCATCCATCCCCTTATCTATCCTCATCTCCACACTACAGCCCACCTGTTTCGTCTGTTTACATACACGGAGACGGTAGTCGGTGGTTGTGGTGTACATGTACAGACAAACAAATGATTAAAATATCAGAACAACTGGGTAATTTATTCAACAGAAACAACTTCAAAAACTGAGCACTTCAATAACACACTGGTCAACCTGCAGGCCCTGTAGAAGCTATTATTTGGCTTGTCTTTGATTCATAGAGTGTTGGATGTCCTCCTGAGGAATAACATGCCAGATTTTGCCCTATTGGCGCGTTAGATCGTCAGAATCACGAACTGCTTGGTAGGTTCTTTCCATAATGTTTCACAAGTTCTCAATTGGGAAGAAATCCGTAGACCATACTGGCCAAAGTAGGGTTTGGAAATCACAAAGACAAGCGTAGAAACTCTCGCGGTGTGCGGGTGTGCATCTCCAGACACGTTTTCGGTGATCATTGGGGTTCAGTTCGACGCGGGACTCATCACTGAAGACAATTCTACTCTCAATTAGATTCCAGGCCAAATGTGTCAAACACCCCTGCAGACCGGCTTGTTGGAGTACAGATATCAATGGCAGTCGAGGCAAGGGGCTTCGTGAGCTCAGCCCCCTTTCTGTGAGCCACCTGAAGTATCAGTTGCACATCAGATCGATGGTGATGATAAATCAAGGGCGCTGAGTGTCTCTCTCATGAATGGTCTCTCCTCACGTTCTGTCGTCTCTGTAGATCGATCGCCTCCTTCTCGACGTTGTGTTCCGTCATGACTGACCCATTCCTGCCATCATCACCGAAGAGTTCTTTGGACAACGTGGTTGTGGAGATGAAGCAGCGATTAGTATGATTAATCAATTCTTCAAAAACAGTCTTAATCACATTTATTATTATTATACGGCCAACCGGTTTCAACCCGACGTAGGGGTCATCTTCTGGGCGTTTACACCATTGGTCGACTGCTGGTGGTGTCACTCCTGTCTACATAAGGGCAGGAAACTATATAGTCGTAGAATGGCATAGTTTGTATTCCATTGTCGAGCGAATCGCCGATCACTCCAACCGGCTACTTTAAGCTTAAATATACGTCCTCTCTCAGAAGCCGACATCTACGTATATAGTTCGCCCATCTCTCTGCGGGGTATAGTTACTGTCCATCTGGGTACACGGAATGAAGTACGCAAAGACGCTATACCCAGGTAACGACATGTCCCCTCTTTACTATCGCTGCCAGCTATGTGGTGAAACTGCGCTGAAGTATCACACATTCATCTGTCGGCCGCTAGAGTTTACAGTTTTGCATTTTTTGTCGGTACCTGTGTAAACATAACTCCTTCATGGTGCGTCTTTATTGTCTTAGAGCGTACATAAATGATCTGACGGACAGGGTGAGCAGTAATTTACGGCTGTTTACTGATGACGCTGCAGTGTACGGGAATGCGTTGTCGTTGAGTCACTGTCTGAAGATACAAGATGACTTAGACAGAATTTCTGTTTGGTGTGATGAATGACAGCTTGCTCTAACTGTAGAAAACGTAAGTTAATGCGGATGAGTAGGAAAAACAATCCTGTAACGTTCGAATACAGCACCGTTAGTGTGCTGCTTGATACAGTCAAATCTATTAAAAATCTAGGCGTAACGTTGCAGAGCGATATGAGAAGAATGAGCATGTCAGGTTGGCAGTAGGGAAGGTGAATGCTCGACATCGTTTTATGGCGAAGAGTAGCTTATCTATAATGGAGAGGGAGCACAGAACGCTAGTGCGACCCAATGTTGAGTACAGCTCGAATCTTTCGGTGCCCGATCAGGTCGGATTAAAGGAGGACTTCGAAACAAGTCAGATGCGTGCTGCTAGATTTGTGACCGGCAGGTCCAATTAGCACCGACGGCCTTGCCGCAGTGGTAACACAGGTTCCCGTCGGATCACCGAAGTTAAGCGCTGTCGGGTTGGACTAGCACTGGGATGGGCGACCATCCGGTCTGCCGAGCGCTGTGGGCATGCGGGGTGCACTCAGCCCTTGTGAGGCAAACTGAGGAGCTACTTGATTGAGAAGTAGCGGCTCCGGTCTCGGAACCTAACATACGGCCGGGAGAGCGGTGTGCTGACCACATGCCCCTCCATATCCGCATCCAGTGACGCCTGTGATCTGAGGATGATATGGCGGCCGGTCGGTGCCGTTGTGCCTTCATGGCCTTTTTGGGAAGAATTTAGTTTTTTTTTATTTATTTTGGTCCGAATACCACGCATCCTGAAATCAAAGAGGAATCCCTGGAGAGAGTATGACGCTTCTTCGTAAGACACTATTTCGAAAATTTAGAGAAGCTGCATCTGTGGCCGACTGCACAACGATTCTACTGCCGCGAACGTACTTTTCGTGTACTGAATACGAAGATGACATTAGAGAAATTAGAGCTTGTTCAGACGCTTATAGGCAGTCGTTTTTCCTCTGCTCTTTTTTCGAGTGGAAGAGGAAAAAAAAGATAATTAGTCGTGGTACGTGGTACGCTCCGCCATACAAAACACAGCGGCTTGTCGAGTAATATATGTAGATGTAGATACCCCATAATCTCTATTCCTTCCTTTCCTAGATCTGTCCCTTCTCGGTGCAGTTGCTTCCAATTTCAGTGAACGTGCAAAATTTGTTTTTATATGATACGCTTCTTGTATTTTATTTTTATCATACGTGTTGTCGAATTTAAAAGCGGGAAAAGCCGACAGTTTGTTTTTTGAAATTCCCTGGAGGGTTTCTTTTAATAATTTACGAAAAATTGTTAATATTTCACGTTTTTAATTATATTGCTTCATCTTTATGAATTTCTCACCCATCTGACCAAGTGCAGGATGTTTGTTGCACCTATGACAACGGACTGTTTGTCCGTGGAAGGATGAAATGACAAAAACAGAAAACGAAACCATCGACTTCTTGGAACATGAAAACGATAAACGTAACAAACCGCGATATTTCTTTCATGATAGCTAGTAACGACAAGCATTAAACAACTACTAGGAGGAGATCAGAGAACAACCAGTCTGGGCTCTTCGCTTTCGGTGTGCAGTGAGGACGTAGCGTACGCAGTCGTAGGAACTCCTCCGATTGCTTAGAGAAAAAATAAAAAAATAAAATAAAAAAAAAAAAACCAAGAAAACGGAGCAAAACATATTGCTAGAACGAAGAGGCAAGGGTAATGTTACAGTTTTCTATGATTGCTGTTGTCGTTGTCTTCAGTCTGAAGAATACTCTCCACGCTAGTCTACCCTGTGTAAGTCTCCCCATCTCTGCATAACTACCGCAATCCAGATCCATTTCAGTCCGCTTGCTCTGTTGAAGTCTCGGTCTTCCTCTACAATTCACCGCCCCCCCCCCCCCCCATCGAACACACACACACAAAAAATCCTTTTTTTTTCATCACCAAATGGACTATTTCTTGATGCTTCACCCAATTGTAAGCGTTCTTCTGCAACACCACATTTCAAAAGCTTGTATGGGTTTCTTTTCGCGTTGCCTACAGTACGTAACTCGATGTAAATACCTTCAGAAAAGACTTACTAACACTTAAAATTATATTAGATGCGAACGAAGTCCTCTTTGTCAGAAAAGCTTTTGTTGTTATTGACAGTCTACATTTAATTCTTTCGTACTGAGTTGTTTTGCTACCCAAATAACGAAACTAGTCTATTACTTTCAATGTCTCGTTTACTACTTTCTGTAATGAATGGAGAAAATATGGCAGGGAAGTTTCCAATTCTTCGAGAATACCAGCAAAAACAGTTTCAGAATGGGTTTTTTCATAATTCTTTTCAAGAGTAAGGGTGGGCTAGAATGGCAGGAGAATGCTACATAAAGCAATTATATTGAACTTATCTTATTGATTCATTATAATACACTGAAAAGCCAAAGAAACTGGTACACCTGCCCAATATCGTGTAGGGCCCCCGCGAGCACGCTGAAGTGCCGAAACACGATGTGGCATGGACTCAACTAATGTCTGAAGGAGTGCTACAGGGAATTGACACCATGAATCCCGCAGAGCTGTCCATAAATACGTAAGAGTATTAGGGGATCGAGATCTCTTCTGAACAGCGCGTTGCAAGGCATCCCAGATATGCTCAATAATGCTCACGTCTGGGGAGTCTGGTGGCCAGCGGAAGCGTTTAAACTCAAAAGAGTGCTCCTAGAGCCACTCTGTAGCAATTCTGGACGTGTAGTGTATCGCATTGTCCTGCTGGAATTGCCCAAGTCCGTCGGAATGCACAATGGACATGAATGGATTCAGGTGATCAGACAGGATGCTTACGTACGTGTCTCCTGTCAAAGTCGTATCTAGACATATCAGGGGTTCCATATCTCTCCAACTGCATACTCCCTACACCATTACAGAGCCTCCAGCAGTTTGAACAGTCTCCTGCTGACAAACAGGTTCCATGGATTCATGAGGTTGTCTCCACACCCATACATGCCCGTCCGCTCAATGAAATTTGAAACGAGTCTTGTCTGACCAGGTAACATGTTTCCGGTCATCAACAGTCCAATGTCGGTGTTGATGGGTCCAGGTGCGGCCTAAACCTTTTGTGCCGTGCAGTCATCAATGGTACACGAGTGGGCCATCAGCTCCGAAAGCCCATATCGATGATGTTTCATTGAATGGTTCTCAAACTTTTTTTTAGTTGTTGATGGCCCGGCATTGAAAAATTCTGAAATTTGCGTGAGGGCTGCACTACTGTCACGTTGAACAATTATCTTCAGTCGTCGTTGGTCCCGTTCTTGCAGGATCTTTTTCCGGCCGCGGGAATGTCAGAGGTTTGATGTTTTACCGGACTCCTCGGAGATGCCGTGTTCCATCGCTCGTGCGCTGACTATAACACCATGTTCAAACTCATTGAAATCTTGATAACTTGTTGTGGCAGCAGCAACCGATCTAACAATTGCGCCAGACACTTGTCTTACAGACCAGTTTGCCGGCCGGAGTGGCCAAGCGGTTCTAGGCGCTTCAGTCTGGAACCGCGCGACCGCTACGATCGCAGGTTCGAATCCTGCCTCGGGCATGGATGTGTGTGATATCCTTAGGTTAGTTAGGTTTAAGTAATTCTAAGTTCTAGGGTACTGATGACTTTAGAAGTTAAGTCCCATAGTGCTCAGAGCCATTTGAACCATTTTACACACCAGTTTCTTTAGCGCTTGAGTGTATATTTTATTTTAAGTTTTAAAGTGTCGGAACTGTATCTTTCAGTAATTTTTGTTTGTTGTATTCTTGAATACTGTTGCAAACAAGTGAAACAATAAACACTACTCCAAGAACTATGCTGTTACAAAACAGCGAAGAAATGTTAATAACTATTTCAGGTAAAAGGTAATTACATAAATATTTCGAACACAGGTATGGGAAAAATGTGAATATGGAAACTGAATAAAAATTGATATCTAAGCTAAAATTGATACTTACTTGTTTTCCTTTCTCCTTCGTCATCCAGTTTAGTAACCACAAAGATTCATTTCCCGATTTGAAATGCAGTGGTCAGACGAGACTAGGAGTGCATACCAGTCTCGGGCGACTCGTTGGTTCTGCTGACCGGGCGTCTAACCGCACGTATCTTCTTTAATACCTCCTGATTGCTGTCGACTCACTTGCTGGCAACCAGTGGACAGCGCACGTGAGGCCTTACTGTCCGCTGCGTAAGCGATATTCCGACGTCATGGCGAACTGACGGACTTTCGACTGCGTAATTTATACTAGGTTCGTTGGTAGGAATGTATTCGACTATTTAGAGTGCAAACAGGTACCGATATTTATCCATCACGTCAGCTCTAACTCTCACCCCGCGACCTGGATACCAGTGACTGTTAAAAGCCCAGCTTCAGGGACGGGGAGGTGTGCCGGCACCGGACCGAATCTGGCCGGCGGATTAACAGTAAGGATCGGTGTGCCGGCGAGCCTGGACGTGGTTTTTAGGCTGTTTCCCGTATCCCGTTAGGTGAATACCGGGCTGGTACCCCAGTCCCACGTTACTTATACGATTTGCAAACATTTAGAAAACTTTCGGTCCTTTCCACCTAAATAACACTACAGCCAGACAGTTGGGGTACATATATTCCGTTCCGGAGAGTAACGAGGTGGTGACAGGAAGGGTATGCTGCCATCACTTAAAGCAACCATGTCACATCCGTTGATAACCATGCCGACCCTGCGCCGATGCGGGACAAAGGCAGAAGAAAAAGAAGATATGAGCTCCAGTTCTTCCCTTCCTATCCTATACATCAGGACTCCCCACATTCTCCATCACATTTTCCTGTGCCTTTCCTTTTCATATCATGACTAATCACGCGCCCATATTCCCTCACTTCCACATTTCAACTCACCTGGTCCGTTTGTTTGTATACGCTCGTTATGACCCTACAGAATCCCTCTAATCCTTCCCGTCCTAAATATACGTCTTCCCAGTGCATGTCCTTCCAATTTAAGTACATGTGTAGCGCTTCTCTTTAAAGATCTTCCATCTTTCTCTGTATATTTTTAAATTTCTTTTATTGTTTAATTTAGAAAGGGAGGAGGTCAACATTTCATTTCTTTAACACTCTCGGAGAAATAATTATTTTAAACGCATTTCGAATATATCAAGTTTTAAATTATATTGTTTCATTTTCATATGTTGTAAACCTAAAGAGCAGGACATTTTACACACAGACAAGATGACAAGCTAAGATGTAGCTGTATTGCAGAATACTACACTCCTGCGAGACGAAGCAAAGAGGTTTGCATATTCTTGGGGTTTTACAGGCCCTAGTAAACGCTCTGTTGACTGTGGACGCCTTCCATTTTCTAAATTTCATCCTGTGACAGTTTTACATACCTTAACTAATCACAAACAATTGACGACTGCGAATGGCACGCAGTTAAAACACCTCAGAAATTTGTAGTAAAAAACCGCACGATTTGCAGACACTCTTGTTAAATACTGAATAGGTGAATAATAATATTTTTATTTTTGGCCCTGGATATACATCTAACTGTGTACTGAAACAAGACCTTCCCTACACAGTTCTAAAGTTAAAAATCCGAGGTATTTCTATAAATTCCAGAGAATAAATGTTCTGCTCAGTTCTCGTAACTATTACTCACATGAAATAAAAGTTGTACTGTATATTAGTCTTCAAAGCGGTTATCACAGTTCATTACTATCTCCCCAATAACTTCGAGCTACTAACCATAACCAATGAATACTGTTAAAACATAACTTTGTCTATAACGTGGAGCTTTTCATTTAGCATTTACAATACACTTCATTAAATAGTATGGCCTGGCGCAACATAAAAGCATACGTCAGTCAGATAATTAAGTAATATGACTGACGGTTACAACTTCTCTTTATCATTTATGTCACGATCCTTGGCGGCAGGTCCATTGTCGCGTTGCTGTGACTGCACGTGTTGATGAGACCAGGTACTTCTTTCCCCAGCGTTCCAGGCTACTG
Source organism: Schistocerca cancellata (assembly GCF_023864275.1). Taxonomy (NCBI): domain Eukaryota; kingdom Metazoa; phylum Arthropoda; class Insecta; order Orthoptera; family Acrididae; genus Schistocerca; species Schistocerca cancellata. The sequence continues at coordinate 506,544,560 of NC_064627.1, read as the reverse complement.
TGTGGCAACGTATCATTTTTATTACGAAAGTTCTTAAAACAATTAATACATGCTTAATCCCCCACTTGTACCTTGAGTTGTCTCTCAGCAACATTTCTCTTTACACCACCTTCCTTGCCTTATTACCTGATGGAGGAAATAATAGAGGCTTAAGGACGTCCAATGAAGACGGACCGTTACAATAAAGTACCACGAAAGATACATACACATTTCCGGTGCCTGTTACAGATAATACTACAACTTAAAAACAGACATACTAAAGTAATTTTTGCAAGCAGTGTTCATTAGTTCTGAAATTGCTCAGGGATCACATTTTAAACTGCTAAAAGCTGCTGTATCAACGTTGTTTTATTTACGACTAGTTTTCGTGTTGCTGTCTATACAAGACTCTAGCTCAACTCACTGAAGTCTGTAGTGATTTCAGTGGTATTACGACCTTCATCCAGATGAGGAGTTGGGGTTGGCTTTTATGGCTTTGTCATTTGTGGTTATGCAAACTCTTTATTTTGTATCTATCGTTCATTTTAGAACCGTTATGTATAATAAAGTGGTCACTCATAACCTGTTTGTACGTATAATATCAACGAACTGAAGTATTTCTGGAATCATGATGCTCAATAAGGAGGATCTTATATCTCGCATCAGTGTCTGGTATTAGTGAACTTCCCCTCCATGTCATATTAATTATGACACTGAGTATTTGCATTATTCTATGTATCACGAGTGCCGACATCCTTTTTTTACTATGTTCATGTGCATATTCCTTGTGCCTTTCATATGTTTTGTTGTATAGCGGACCTGATCGTAACATCCGAAAACAGTTGTAAATAATATATTATTTACAGAGCAGATTTTAGCTGTTCTAAGATGTCATTCCTGAAGGACAGGTCAAAACAAAAATGGCTGTCTCACGACACGTGAGTTTCTCGTTCATCTCCCAAAAATCGCTGTAAATGTTCTGAAAGCACGTTATTAACCGTGGATTTTTTCTGGAAATTTTAAAAATATCATTTGTGGTTTTTTTTTTCATCTTATTGACAGTTTCGTTCCTTTAGTAATTTCAAACGCACATTGTTATTTAGCATTTGTTGTAAGTTTTAAACATCCATCGTTTTGGGTGTGCATTCATCATCACATTACGTTATGTTGCACTAGAAAGATACACCTCATAGCTATCAGGATTCCCAGATTTGCTGTAAATAAGCACATAACTCCCTCAAATGAAATTATTTAGCATTAAACATCCTTAGGAATGTAACCGTTTATGAAATATGTTACTAACATATCTGTAAAGAGATTTTTTCTATTTTTGTACAAAGATAAATATGATTTATTCTGATAAAATAATCCTTTACTCACAGAAATTTTTCGTATCTTTAATTCCGTTTAACTGTCACCTTCACTAAAGCAAATGCAATTATGTTAGTTATGCCTCTTGTTTCTAGAATTGTACTTCTCAGATATAGCAAAAAGACAGTAAAAGCTGAATATTAGCTCGAAGGCGACTGTCCCTGACTCATTTCTAAGTACTTATCATTTTCCTCACTGCTGCGCCCAGTTCAGTTGTAATGAGGCCAAATTGCTTTCTAAATTGTCCAATAAAGACGACCAGCTCCCGGCCAATATCTACTCTCCTGATAAAAGCCCTCATTACCTGCCAAAGCTACCTTTCAATAATGGGCGTCACTTATTTTTATTCAATGGACGCACTGCATATTGACATCGTGATGTAAGACATGTATCTAGCAGCTCGGTATTAGCCAATCAAGGTCGATCATAAGTTACGTAATAACTGTCGTAAATCCAGCGTAACTTCAGTACATAAAGGTCCGTTTACAGCAATGTAGCAAGTGCTTTACCAGATGGGTAACAAACGTTCCGTGCTGAGAGCTAAGTATTATCTCCAAACACTATTCTCAGATAATATGCTTCGGTAACGAATGTGATTGGTAAATGCCATTAATCACTAATATTTAATCGAGCTATCGTTTGGTATCTTATACTCGTGTCGTCAGAGAACACAGACTGGAAAAATGGAGACAAATATATTGTCAATCCGTGTTCAACAGGATGAAAGAACTATTTGGCACGTTGTGCTAGAGAAGAGATGCGTGTTTCTCTTGACCTTCACTAAACGATCTGACAAGTATAATTAGGTAAGCGTATTTCGACTAACAAAGAATGAAATGATACATTGTACAAAGTTCAGAGCCAATACTGCACAAAAAAAAAAAACAGAGTGACGCAGGAATAAGACATTTGACTCTTATTCGGCTGGAGTGGGGTTCATGCTCCCTTCTGGCCATTCTGATTTAATTTTCCGCAATTTCCCTAAATCGCTAAAGGCTTGGCGGAATACTTCCTTTAAAAAAAAAGGCTGTGGTGATTGTACGAGACTATCTAAACTTACTCAACATCGGAGGTGCATTATTACCTGACTTTCCTTATTTTAAAAAAGGATGCATACTAGAGAACCATCCGCCACCACATATTTCAGTCATGACCAGCGAATTCTTGAAAGAATAGAAATCAGCCAGCAGAAGTAAATAATTTTGGAGAGCCAGTTACAAAGAAGTGCAATAACTGCAAATAATTCTATGTGTACTGAAATTGTGTTAGCTCAGTGTTACATACAGAGCAGCAACAACAAACGGCCCGCTTGTTTATTTGGAAGTGTACAACGACGTATGCTTAACAGATCAGCGCCACCTTCGGCTAAAGCCTCTTTGCAACTCGATATCCTCCCAAGTGTTGATTTGCCTTAGGACCTATCAACAGTCAATGTATGTCAGTATAAACAGCTTTCTGTGAGTGTAACAGCCCACCGGGAGTACAACATTAGCACCGGAAGTTTATCCCCTCAATTGATACTTAAACATTTCACAAACTGAAGCCCTGGAAATAACTCTCCATCACAGTTGCTGTAAACCACATGATTTACGTTTGTATTGCTAACGACGTATCATCTCTTAAAAATTTGCAAACAAAAATTTCACTGCAGGAAGTCACAGGATAATTTGCTTCCGCAACAGTACGGAAGAGGGATGAGTCTAGCATCTCACATTCGATTTACAACGGGGCAGATTTATTGCCTTGCAATGAAAAAATTGAAATTTAAAAACTTATGCGAGTGCTGACAGCGGTCGCACACATTGCGCAGCAGTGTTATACATGTATAGCTGTGCCGTGTTAGCACAGTAGCTCGGTACTGTCGTACTGTCGCATTTGGATGTTTTACGTACTACAAACACTGCCTTAACACCTACGAGTGGATATTAATAATGACTGTGCCCATCCGACGCCATTATGACAGGTTAAACTCTGTTGGGAACACTTTCAGTGAGGTGTCTGAATGACTATGGAGGATTGGCAGCCCTTTCTTCCTCAAGAGCCGAAACTAAAGGAAATGGTCTTGTTGGATGCTGATATCTAGGGCGAAGCCGACGTTCTAACTCATCCCAAAAGAGTTCCACATACATACATTGCCGGCCGCGGTGGTCTTGCGGTTCTAGGCGCTGCAGTCCGGCACAGCGGGACTGCTACGGTCGCAGGTTCGAATTCTGCCTCGGGCATGGATGTGTGTGATGTCCTTAGGTTAGTTAGGTTTAAGTAGTTCTAAGTTCTAGGGGACTGATGACCTAAGATGTTAAGTCCCATAGTGCTCAGAGCCATTTGAACCATTTTTGAACCATACATACATTAATCCTTGTTCCATAGATCATGAATACGACATTTGGTAATGATGTGGAACGTGTCACTTTAACGTAAGTTTTCTTTATACAAAATAATTAATTAATTAATTTTTTTACAGTTACTACTTCATATCTAAGAATTCATCTATTGAGTAGAAGGAGTTGTCACTCAGAAATTCTTTTAATTTGCTTTGAAATGTTGGTTGGCTATCTGTCAGACTTTTAATACTATGTGGCAAATGACCAAAGATTTTTGTGGCAGCATAATTCACCCCTTTCTGTGCCAAAGTGAGATTTAATCCAGAATAGTGAATATCATCCTATCTTCTAGTGTTGTAGCTATGCAATTCGCTGTTATTTTTGAATGGGGATGGGTTATTAATGACAAATTTCATAAGTGAATATATGTATCGCGAAGGTACTGTGAATATCCCGAGTTCCTTAAATAAATGTCTGCAAGGTGACCTTGGGTGAGCTCCAGCTATTATTCTGATTACACGCTTTTGTGCAATGCATACTTTCTCTCTTGATGACGAATTGCCCCAAAATATGATGCCATATGAAAGCAGTGAATGAAAATATGTATAGAAGGCTAATTTACTGATACGTTTATCACCAAAATTTGCAATTACCCTAATAGCATAAGTAGCTGAACTTAAGCGCTTCAGCAGATCATCGACGTGTTTCTTCCAATTCAATTTCTCATCAATGCACACATCCAGAAATTGTGAGTATTCTACCTTAGAAACAGACTTCCGTTCATAGTCTATATTTATCAATGGTGTTACGCCATTTACTGTACAGAATTGTATAAACTGTGTTTTCTCATAACTTAGTGAGAGTCCATTTGCAGAGAACCACTTAATAACTTTCTGAAAGATATTGTTTGCAATTTCTTCAGCTGATTCTTGCTTCTTGGGTGTAATTACTATACTTGTATCATCAGCAAAAAGAACTAACTTTGCATCTTCATGAATATAGAGTGGCAAGTCATTAATATACATTAAGAACAATAAGGGACCCAAGACTGTGGGACACCATTCTTGATGCCTCCCCAGTTAGAGGGCTGAGTTCAGACTGGGACTATGGACAGGCTAGTTCATTTCAGGAAAGTTATTGAACACAGACCACTGCCCCACAGATGCTACTTTATGACAGGGTGCATTGTCATGTGGGATACAAACAAGCGTCATCTCCAAACTGTTTGTCTTCTGTACTCGGCACACAGTGTCGTAAAATATCTTCTTGTCCTTCCACATTTAGCGTTTTCTTCAGTGTAACAAAGGGACACACACTAACCACGAAAAACACACCGATACCGTAACACCACATCCTCAGTACTTTATTATTGGCACTACACATGATGGTAGGTAGCGTTCTCCAGGGATTCGGCAAACCCAAACCCTTCCGTTGAATTGCCACAGGGTACATCGTGATTCATCACTCAAATGCATTCGTTTCCTGTCACACACTGGCCAGCGGCGTGTCCCTTAGCTTAGAGTACAGAAATGTGTGGCTCACGAGGAGCCACTTGACTATTGCACTCCATTCTTCATAACTCCCTAAGCACTGTTACTGTACGAGCTGAATAGCTGGCAGCACTCTGGCATTCATGAGTGATTCCTTCCGCTGATTTCGTGCGATTTCTTACATCCACCCTCCGCAGTCCTCAACAGTCACTGTCTGCCAGTACACAAGTTCTGCGTGGTCTCGGTTAAGCTGTGGTTGTTCCTTCAGATTGACACCTCACAATCACGTCACCAACAGTCGACGTGGGCAGCTGTAGTAGGGTTGAATTGCCCTGACAGGGTTGTAACTCAGGTGATGTGCAGTGGCTAGTACACATTAAAAAGTTAATGAGCACTCCTGGTTGGCCCTCTCTGCTCTTAGTGCTTCTCTACTAACAACACTTTCCGCCTCCTTTTACACTGGTGGGTCCGTCTCTCGTGAAATATAGGAGTCCGTTCCACATTACGTAGCAGTGATCAGATACTTTTAATCAGATAATGTAACTGGTGTTTACATGACTATTCCTGTATGTTCAAATGGTTCAAATGGCTCTGAGCACTATGGGACTTACCTTCTGAGGTCATCAGTCTCCTAGAACTTAGAACTACTTAAACCTAACTAACCTAAGGACATCACACGCATCCATGCCCGAGACAGGATTCGAACCTGCGACCATAGCGGTCGCGCGGTTCCAGACTGTAGCGCCTAGAACCGCTCGGCCACCCCGGCCGGCCTGTATGTTCAAATGATACGACATGCAGTAACCAATTTCAAAAGAATAATGAAACATTTTAAAATAGTAACAGAGCGGAAATCGTTGTAGTGTCCAAAAGGAACCAAAAATAATTATTTCATGACGAAAACGTTATGATTTAGACAAATCTACATGTCTATGACGCCTGATAGTAAGAATATAATCAAACGTATTTTGATTTTTTAAACGTTAACCTGTCTTTTATAAAGTTTACAGATTTGATAGACTTTCTTACAGCCTGTTCGCTTTCGTTTCGGGATCTTCGGCCGTCTTTGGTGAAAGATTTTTCTGACGTTTTGCCAGCACGGGTGTCTAGCATGGTCGAAGATTCACTCTCCATTCTGATGGCGGACTGGAATCGAACCGCGCACACTTGTTGTGTCAACGTCTGAGGGCGTTTCCCTGGTCATTACCTCTGTGATTCTCCCCTTATTACCCACAGTGGACGGCTGCTGTAGTCCGACAGTCCAGGATATTTTTACTTTGGAGCGTTCTCCTTGCTTGTTGAAAATGTTTTCATTTTTGTGAATTTCCATGGTTTCTCCCGACAAGCCGGAGTGTGAGTCCTTTTCGGAACAAAGGCCGTAGCCCACATTTCTTCTCCCAGCGAGTCACTTAGCCGGATTTTAGATTTCGTAATTTTATTTACACAACTGCTGAGGTACCCGTTGCTCCTGAGAACGTACCCTATATGTTGTATGTCGCGTCCCAGCTGCTGCCGCTCACACATTCATCCTGCGCTCATTACAAGCGTATTAATCATCCCTCTGTTCTGGCTCTGGTGATGATTTGAAAGTTCAGACAAGCATAGGTCTGTGTGTGTCGGGTTTCTCACCATTATTCGTAATTAGCACATCTAGATAGATTAGCTGTTGATCCTTATTACTTCCATAGTAAATCTGACGTCGTCATGGATACTGTTGAGACGTCCTAGATAGCCACCGAGCTGTTCCTCACCGTGGCTCTACATGGCTAAGCTGTCGTCAACGTACCTGTACCACACCTAAAGTTTACATGGTGTCAAGCCTAGCGCACCATTAACTAAACTTCGGCAGAAGATCCCTAGTCAAAAGCAAACAGGCAAGTACGTCAATAAACGGCCACCAAACTCTCAACTATTTTTATAAAATGTGCTAATTATGTAATTAGAGGAGGACGGGTAAAGTGGTCATGCCAGGCAAAGTAGTTATTGGGGGCCTGGGAGCTGACATCGCACGAAAAATCTCTCAACTTAATCTCCCTGGAAGCTCAGTCACCCTGACCTCTCTGCTGTGCCGTTTCTCGGAGTTAGAACAATTTTTGTGGATTTTAGTTATCCTGATGTAACTCAAGGGGACACACGGTGTATTTATTATTGAGAGTGAATGTCACTTACCGTGTTTTTTTAATGAAATTGTGTTGCAAATGTGTTGACGTTAGTTACTGGAAGTTCGGTCATTAGAGGGTACGCAGCTGTTGTGTAAAGGAGTCAGTGTGGGCAAGGTAACCATATCGGCGGTGTCTTCTGGCCACTTTGTGTATGGAGAAAACGTAAAAGCAACGACAGAAAGAAGCTAAAATGGTTCAAATGGCTCTGAGCACAATGGGACTTAACATCTGTGGTCATCAGTCCCCTAGAACTTAGAACTACTTAAACCTAACTAACCTAAGGACATCACACACATCCATGCCCGAGGCAGGATTCGAACCTGCGACCGTAGCGGTCACGCGGTTCCAGACTGAAGCGCCTAAAACCGCACGGCCACACCGGCCGGCCAGAAAGAAGCCTCCGCTGCGATGCGTACACCAAGTCGTTATAACAGAGACCTAGAAGAAGCAAATAAATAAAGAGAAGAAAAAGAAAGTAACAAGAAGGAAAAAACGGAAAGCAGCCGAAGAGAAGAAAGGCAGTACAAAGAAAATTGCCGAGAGCAGGAAACTGGATCCTAGAAGAAGTGTTTTTGGCGACGAAGACGACGACTGCGAAGAAAAATTTTCAAATTCAAGACCATAAGAACAGTGGATTAAGTGTCGATTGTGCTCCCTCTGGTACCAAGAGTTCTACAGGAGTTGAGGAACACTGTTTGAGTTTTACTTGTGAAAACTGTAATTCGAATCACGTTTCGCAAATAAGATATATTTAGATCCCTGTTAATAAAATTTTTTGAGTGTACAGCCTAATGGTCACTTTGCACTGCTCACGTATGGCAGAGTGACTGTTTTGTCACTTTGTGAATTGTTTAAAGTACTTCATTTTATCTTAAGGTGATTAAACTAGTCTATATTGTGCTTCAGTAGTTGTGGATTATAATCACTGATTTCTATGCATTTCCCTCTATTGCTACAAAGCTTAAAAACTGGAATACGTTAGTCTATCCGCTTTGCCCGCCTCTCCTGTACATAAAGAAATGTTTGAAACGTTTAGTGATTCATGGAATACGATGACAATAGCTCGCCATAGTTAGCTAGTATAACTCAACTACACTGACAACATGACGATGGTGATTACGAAGCTATCGAAACTCGTCGTTGAACGAAGTAAAGTCACACTGCTGCTTCCCGGCAGTCGAGCGTTCCTTTTCCTAACGTAATGGCATCGATGACTGCATCACTGTTGACGTAATATTAGAAGCGACTCGGCTGCCGCGGCCACCCTTGAACCGGGCGGTGCGGGCGAGCGCCGGCGCCCGACAGAGGCGCCCTGTCAGCCGCGTGTTTTTGCGCGGGGCTAATGAACTTGCCGGCCGCGGGGCGTGACCCCCGGCTGACAGGCCTGCCGCCGGCGCCAGCTCCCGTGCTGGCCGTCCACACACGCACTAATCAAAGGGCTTCTGTTCCTCTCCACCGTGAAGTGCGCGCCAGTCCGCCTCGTTATCTGATACGGTGGTTCTACCAGCACGTCACGGGAATGAAGCCCAAAAGCTCAATATAGTTACCATAAGATTCTTACAAATAAGCTTCTGATGGCCTTTACTGTTTTGTTATAGTCATCTCTCTTTATCGTCAACCAAGGAATTAGCCGGCTGCAGCGCTGCTTTGTCAAGCGTCGCCCACAGTCTTCAACAAGTGCCCCTTATTTAATCTGCACCATGTCCTGCTGTCCGCAGCTCCTGGTCTTGCGGTAGCGTTCTCACTTCCCGGGGTCCCAGGTTCGATTCCCGGCGGGATCAGGAATTTTTCCTGGCTCGAGATGACTGGGTGCTTTTGTGTCCTCTTCATCATTATCATTCATATCGTCGGAGGAAGGCAATGGCAAACCATCTCCACTGGGACCTTGCCTAGTACGGCGGTGTGGGTCTCCCGCATCTTCCACCCTTTTGTGTCCTCTTCATCATCATCATTCATATCGTCGGAGGAAGGCAATAGCAAACCATCTCCACTAGGACCTTGCCTAGTACGGCGGTGTGGGTCTCCCGCATCGTCCACCACTTCCCGGGGTCCCAGGTTGGATTCCCGGCGGGATCAGGAATTTTTCCTGGCTCGAGATGACTGGGTGCTTTTGTGTCCTCTTCATCATCATCATTCATATCGTCGGAGGAAGGCAATGGCAAACCATCTCCACTAGGACCTTGCCTAGTACGGCGGTGTGGGTCTCCCGCATCGTCCACTACGCTCCTCGGACTATCGGACCTCATCATCATCAGCATCATCTCCTGCTATGTTTACATCAGCACTTGCTGTCTCGGCAAGCTATTCACGTCACTCAGAACCCCTGCTCCGCTTTCTGAAGTCTTCTGTAGCTGCTAAATGTCGTGATAAATAATCCCTGAGCATTTTACATTTGTCAAATACTTTCAGCATACTTCACGGTAAATGATAACAGCCAAACACTTGCAGGATAAAGATTTATTGAAATCCTTGATCACTGTTTCGGTATATCTAAATATACCTTCATCAGAAGCAAAAAACACTAAAATCACATCCTGCAGTGGAGATGCATAAAACAATCGTGCCAAAAGGCATCGTCAGGAGTTAAAATTAAAATATTTTAGTTTTAACTACTCACGACGCCTTTTGGCACGATTGTTTTATGCATCTCCACTGTAGGATGTGATACTTAGATATGCCGAAACCGTGGTCAAGGATTTCAATCAATCTTTATCCTGCAACTGTTTGGCTGTTTTCATTTACCGTGAAGATTTGTAACTGTGCTGTGCTTCAGCCATGTTAAAATTGGAGATACTTTTTGAGCATAGTTTGGTGCTATTATGTTTTGACATACCTGTCATTTTTTCCTAAGTTCTTTGGTCCGTCCACAAATCAGACTAAAAATAATCTTTGTACGTAATTAATCCAGGTAGTACCGCTACGAAATTGTAAGTGTTCTTTTAGTTCTTTGTGTATTTATATAGACTATATATTTAGTTGCACTTTTCAGTTCCTTCCTTTTATGGTCGATGGCAGCGTGTAAGGCGGCCTTGACTGTTCCTTATGTAACCAAAAGGTTTTTGACAGCTTTCTTGATCTTCATTACGTTCGGTTTGTTTCAAAATAAGTGTGTTAGTCTTCCATCGTTACAATTTTTTGTTATTACTTTGTGATTTAGAATTATTTGTTTGAAGATACCGAGATCGCAGTTTCTTTAGTAGTCTGAAACTTCGGACTACATGGAAGAGGCAGCGTAGACTTTTCTTGTTTGGGAAAGCAAATAAAAGTGTCATTAATGAATATCTTCATAGTCAGCTCCAAGCATTCACCGCGGGACACAAAGTTATTGAGCATCTTTGGTCGGAATTTAAAGATATTGTCCACCACATGCTAGAGAAATATGTGCCTAGCAAAAAATATAGGGGAGGGAAAGGATCCACCTTGGTTCAACAAGGAAGTTGCTAAGAAAGCAGAGAATTTTGCACAGTCGTTTTAAAAGTAGTCACTGCCCCGCTGACAAACAAATTATGCGAAATGAAAGCAGCTGTCAAAGGGTCAATGAGAGATTCTTTTAACGAATTTGAAAGCAATATTTTATATGCAGATTCCAAAAATAACTCCAAAAAATATGTTCGTACGTAAAATCTATGAACGCTACAAATAATTCAATACCTTCTCTTGCTGACAGTACTGGTAATGTAACGGATGATGATAAACAGAAGGCCGAAATTCTAAACCTAGCTTTCAAAAACTCGTTTACGGTAGAGGACTGCAGCACTATCCTCCCTTTCAGTTATCGAACAAACTCAAGAACGGATGACATAGTGTTTAGTGCACATGGGATTGTAAGATCCTTAGACGCCAGGAAGGCATCTGGCCCAGACGGTATCCCCGTAAGATTTTATGTTGACTATGCAACAAATATAGCACCATTCTTATCTATTATCTGTCAGAGATTATTGGAACAGCGGAAGTTCCACTGAACTGGAAGAAGGCCCAGGTCATAGAAATCTACAAAAAGGGCAGAAAATCGGATACATATAATTACCGGCCAATTTCATTGACATCGATTTGTTGCAGAATAATGGAACATATTTTGTGTTAAGACATAATGACCTTTCTACACTCTGAGAAGCTCATCTTCATAAACCAGCACAGGTTTAGGAAACAGCAGTCGTGCGAGACACAACTGGCCCTCTTAGTGCATGATATACAACAGGCTCTGGATACCGGCTCCCAGGTTGATGCCATATTCCTCGACTTTCGAAAGGCGTTCGACTCAGTTCCGCACTGTCGCTTGCTCCAAAAAGTGCGCGCTTACGGTCTATCCGAAGACATATGCGGTTGGATAGAAAGTTTTCTAACAGACAGGGAGCAGTGTGTCGTCCTGCAAGGGGAGACTTCAACAGAAACAAGTGTAACATCAGGTGTGCCCCAGGGCAGCGTAATAGGTCCGCTGCTTTTTACGATTTACATAAATGATGTGGTTGACGGTATTGACAGCGACATTAGACTGTTTGCCGTTGATGCTGTAGTCTACAGGAAAGTAGCATCACACGAAAGTTGTGAACAAATCAATGAGGATTTGCAGTAAATAAATGCGTTGTGTAATGACTGGAAATTATCTCTCAATATTAGTAAGTGTAACCTACGGCGTATAATAAAGCGAAAATCCCCATTAAGGTACGAGTACAAAATAAATACCCAGTCTTTGAAAGCTGGTAATATCGAGTATCTGGGTGTGACTACTCGAAATGGTCTCAAATGGAACGATCAGGTTACACAAGTAACGGGTAGGGCGAACTCTAGATTGAGGTTTATTGGTAGAATCCTGAAGCGATGCAGTCCTTCAACAAAGGAAATTTCTTACAATACTTAAGTTCGTCCAGTCTTAGAGTACCGTTGGTCTGTATGGGACCCTTACCAGTTCTGCCTGATTCAAGAGACTGAGAACATCCAAAGAAGAGCGGCAAGATTCGTGAATGGTACATTTAGCCATCGCGAGAGCGTTACAAATCTCACAGAAAATTTGAAGTGGGACACACTTGCACATAGTCGACGTGCTAAACGAAAGGGACTGCTCACTAAATTCCAAAATCCAAACTTCGCCGAGGATGTAGAGCATATATTATTCCCACCAACTTTCAAATCGCGCAATGATCACCATTCAAAGATAAAGGAAATTAGAGCTCGTACTGTGGCGTTCAAATAATGATTTTCCCCTCGCGTGATCCGCGAGTGGAACAGAGGGGGGGGGGGGGGGGGGGGTGGGGGGGGAAATATGACTTTGGCGCGAATAATGCCCTCCGCCACACACCGCTTGGTGGTTAGCGGAATATATATGTAGATATAGATGTAAGAACTGGAGAATTACATATCTAAACGTATAAACAAACACGTAGAAGGGTGAGGAATTCCTAGTGTACATACGGGCGAACATCTAATCACCAGACGGACAAAGTGCAGGGCGAGTTACCGACTTGTTGTGTGTAGAAAGTTAACAGTCAAACAAGAGATAAGTATGACGGATATAAAGGAGTAACCAGGAAGATATGAACGAATTACAATTTGAGAAAGGGTGCATAATGAGCCTGCAACTACATGATGGGAAGGTGATGCAACTATTTCCATTCATGCGTTTGTGAAGTTAATGTTTGTCGGTATTTGTTATAAAAGACCCTTTAATTCTTTTGCTCAACCTGCAATGTGTGCAGTGCTCACTCGAGTGTCACGCTCCACGGAAATTACTGTTTACCTCCTGGAACTTTTGTTGTTTGTTTGTTTGATTGTTGGTAATTCGCGTTTGTGTAAGAGTGAGATGGATGCGAGTTCTATTGGTGTGTTTGGATGCACTTTTAAGCTTATATTTGAGCAAGACAATTCCCGCTCGCACACGGCGAGAGTTTTACCTCTTGCCTCCGTGCCAGCAAGGTCGCCGGATCTCTGCCCAACTGAGAACGTTTGGAGCATTACGGGCGGAGCTCTCGAACCATCACGGGATTTTGTCGATCAACGCCCCAATTGGGCAGAATTTGGAGCACATCCAACGACTCTGTAAATCAATGCCAAGCCGAATAACAGCTTGCATAAGGGCCAGAAGTGGATAAAAACGTCATTCACTTGCTCAATCTGTGAAGCTCTGAATGTATCGTCGATTTTTTCCGAAATTGTATTGATTTGTTCTATGTATATGTACATCACATCTACAGATTCCCGTCCCAGTCGGATAATTCCTTAGTGTTGCGTCTTTTTTTTTGTTTTAGAGTGTATCTGTGAGCTCTGTCTTGTGCTATTGTCCTTATTGCATTGGTGTGTTACTAATTTGGGCGTCTACATCGTGGTACAAAATTAAAAGCGAACATCAATAAGATCATACATTTTTTCCCATATAGTTTCAAATGATTACCTGTCCGTCGCTTCTTAAGACATCGACGCCAGCATTACCTTAGGCAACAGTTAAGGAAGCGCCAAGAGTAAGAAGTTATGTACAACAAATAATTTGCTGCTGGAGAAAAATACGTTTAACTGGCTGCCACATATGAGCTCACTAACTTGAGAAACGTTTTTTGACGTCATTGACATAAAAGAAGGCTATTAGAAAATTCTTAAGCTATATCTCTGGCACTGTTATAAACTAAATTTATCCGTTATTACAAACTAGATGGAATGTAATTTATTTGGAGATGTGAAGGAACAACCTTGATGGAGAGTGACAAAACTATCTTGACTTGTTTTAAAAGAAATGACGCTCTTGAAAATAAGTATTATTTTAGAAGCAAGAAGTTGTAAAATTTGAATATTAACGCGAGGGCAGCAGAGAGGTGATAAATAGATAATGATTATATCTAGGTATAGAGGTATTTATCCCTGATTTTTTGGAGTTGATACCTAGTTGTATTAAAACGTTACTGACTATCGGCAAGATGGTGACTTCCATTAAAACCAAGTTTTTGTAAGAACTTGAATGCTTTAAAGCGCAAGAACACACCTGCAAGCTGAAGTTGGTCATTAGGAGACGCCAGTGCCTGCCAACTTAATGGTCAAGAGCAGTACTTTCGGAACTGCTGCAAAAAGTAATTAGGTTGACCATAAAAAGCAGTTCGACTTTGGTCTGCCGATGCCTTCGCTGGGAGCCGAGATTTTAAATAGAACTCCACCGCCCCACTTCCCTCCGCGAACAGTATCTCCCTCATGTTAACTTTTCGAATCTTTGTGAAGAAGTAATCACGCACTTTTTGCACAGGTACAGTCATCCTCCGAGTTACATGGGCCAACAGTTTGGACGATAGTTTGTAGCAGTTTGAGTCCTGAAGCTTGCCGGTTTTCAACGAACCAACCCTTTAAGCACCATACTGTTCATTAGTCGTGACAAGTTGATTAATAAATGTTATGATGATAGCTCGAAAGTATGACCGCAACCGAATCTCGGGGTCATCCATGTTGCCTCTCAGGTGATGCTAACACTTCTACTGCATCCGTAGTATTATTATCTAGAATCTCTGTCCCTGTCGCCTTTTTTCTCACATGTTTCAGCATTTGTTGTATGTGGCTTCCTTCTGTTGATCGAGCCGTGACTGCACACCGAAAAACCTGTGCAGGTTGAACAGTTTCAGCTCACTTTGCCAGTTACTACAAGGCTGTCACGTCAGCTGATTAAGTGAGCTTCTTGTTTGTGTATTTGTGCGTTTTGTTCTGTGGATCAGTTTATTTGAGCTGTCTGCGTTGCTGTAGCTCGACCATAATCACATGATTAAGCTAGAGGCCAAGGTTAATTGCAGTTACCAGTACGAGAGGAAGTTGATGCCTGAGTCATGGCCAGCACTGGAAGATCTAAGGCGGTGTCCAGTTTAGCAAGAGCAGATGGCGTATGGGAACGCTATTACAGAAAGTTTTATGTATCATATTTTTTATATCCTGTCTACATTGGATCACACACTTTTGTCAAGTCAGGGTTTTGTTGTTAGAACGTTATTTGTACGAGGGCTGTTCGGAAAGTAAGGTCCTATCGGTCGCGAAATAGAAACCACAGTGAAAATAAAAAATTTTTTGTTCGCAATAGTTAGCCAAACCTTCCAGCTACCTTTTTAAATAGTCGCTGCTCTGATTTAGACATTTTTCGTGGAGTTGTACAAACTTTCCAGCACCCTCGTCGCAGAAAGCAGTTGCCTGTGCTTCCCGCCAATTCTCTACGCTGGTCTGCCTTCCGTTGTTTGTTCCAAAATGTTGACTTCGTAGCCAGCTGTTCATGTGAGCAGCGAGAACATCGGAGCGTCTTCATTGCCCCTGCAGACTGCGGCTGAGAACTGTCTTGAAGAAAGAAATGCATGACATTTATGTTATGTAGGATGCATAACTTCAGGCGAAATCTCTCACCATATCCACATACTTGTCGGGAGACACT
This sequence comes from Schistocerca cancellata, assembly GCF_023864275.1. Classification (NCBI taxonomy): domain Eukaryota; kingdom Metazoa; phylum Arthropoda; class Insecta; order Orthoptera; family Acrididae; genus Schistocerca; species Schistocerca cancellata. Next base: position 506,528,857 of record NC_064627.1, on the reverse strand, counting down.
GTAGTTTTAGGCATTTCTATGTGATCACTTCGAGCTGTGAACTGAAAAGAGCGATGTGAAGCCATCGACAGGCACGCAAAGACACTGCCCAACACATCTTTGCAAAGTTCCATCGGATTTTCACAGTGGTTTCCATTTCGCACCAAATCGGACCTTACTTTCCGAATATGACTCGTATTGGGGGTTCAATTAGCAGTTTACAGCACGTTCAGCCGCCTTGGGGGTGCACTTACCAGCTAGTTTTGAGGGAGCAGCACTACGCCGATGTGAGGCGTGCAGGTCTGCACAGTCGAGAGGAGTAGGCTAAGGCGACTGGAAGTGTAGCAGCGACAAAATCTTGGAGCCAGAACATGCGGATTGCGGACAGCAGACGAAAAGTCGTCAGTATGGCACTCAGACCATGCATGGCGCACCAGCTGAGCTTGTCTGTGCGTTTGCGAGGCTGGTCCAGGCAATTGATGGTGCTGCTCCATCTAGACGTAGGGCCACTGTCGCCAACAGACAGACAACTTCGCTGGAGCAAAGAGTTCAAAACGGCCAGAAAACGAGAGCATTACAACTTGATGAACATAAACAGCCACCTGGGAAGATTAAGCAAGACTAATGGTGCAGACGTACGAGGCAGCCTGATGGATGGACAGCTGGACCTGGTGGATGGCTAGCTGCCAGTGTGTGGTGTTTGGCTTCAAACATTCAAGGAACACAGCAAAGCCTCAAGTTGCTGCAATGTTTTTTCTGATGTGACAGTTATAGGAGAGTGAGTTTGGTGTTACAAGTGCTAGTTTGTAGCTCTCATGTTCAAATTTCATAGAAAAGTTTTCGAATGGCCCCGAGTGGTTCCACAGAGCAGAAAGTTTGGTCACACTACACTCCAAAGGAGTCCGATCACGTTCAGCGGGGTTGCAGTCCCATGACTTTCTTTAAAGTGCGTTGCATCGCCCACGACGTGACAGGAGTGGAAAAGATTGTGAAGAACGTCGTCCTGTTGCTCGTCGTACTGCGAACTGTCGTTGTCGGCCGCGCTCGTATTAACTTCTGAATTATGGCCCTTTTTTTTTGGTATGTGTCGATGCCTTGCTATTTGAAACATGGCTGAGTCCGAGGATGTTGCCGTAAGGCGCCACCACGCTTTTGCATCATTAGAGATGAAGATTGTAGGCACCTTTGAGCCAAATATAAAACTTACGTGTTGCCATGGGAAACATTTAGGTGGTTTCGAAAAAGTGTGGTAACATTCTCCAAGTAATAGAAAACTGCTCGTGTGATGCATACTGAAAAATAACAATTTCCGATTTCTTTCCCATTTTCACCCAGTGCGAGCTAACTCTACATCTCTACTGCCCTCGACGTTAAACTACCCTTCCTTCTTTTTTTTCATAGTAGTCTCCTGCTGTTCTAGACATTACCACGGCCTGTTTTAAATTAACCTTGCTGTGTACTCGTTTGATGGGTATTTCCAAATGTCTTGTGCATTTCTTAAAAAATTACTTGAAGTTAATTGAAATATACTGAAGAGCCAAATAAACTGATACATCTGCCTAATATCGTGTAGGGCCCCGCGAGCACGCAGAAGTGGCGCAACACGACGTGGCACGGACTCAACTAATGTCTGAAGTAGTGCTGGAGGGAATTGACACCATGAATCCATCCAACAGGGCTGTCCATGAATCCGTAACAATACGAGGAGGTGATCTCTTACACTGCAAGGCATTCCAGATATGCTGAATAATATTCAAGCCTGAGGAGTTTGGTGGTCAGTGGAAGTATTTAAACTCAGAAGAGCGTTTCTGGAGTCACTCTGTAGCAGTTCTGGACGTGTAGGGCGTTGCATTATCCTGCATGCGCAATGGATATGAATGGACCCAGGTGATCAGACAGGTTGCTTATGTACGTGTCCCCTGTCAGAGTCGTATAAGGGGTCTCGTATCACTCCAACTGCACAGGCCCCACACCATTATAGAGCCTCCACCAGCTTTTTAAAGTGATTACATACAGGGTCCATGGATTCATGAGGTTGTCCCCGTACCTACACGTCTATCCGCTCGATACCATCTGAAACGAGACTCGTCCGCCGAGGCAACATGTTTCCAGTCATCAGCCATCCAATGTTGGTGTTGAAGCGAAGCGTAAAGCTTTGTGTCGTGCATTTATCAAGGGTACACGGGTGGGCCTTTGGCTCTGAAAGCCCATATCGATGATGTTCCGTTAAATGGTTCGCACGCTGAAACTTGTTGATGGCCCAGCATTAAAATCTGCAGCAGTTTGCGGAAGAGTTGCACTTGTGTCACGCTGAACAATTCTTTTCAGTCGTCGTTGGTACCGTTCTTGCAGGATCTTTTCCAGCCGCAGCGATGCCCAAGATTTGCAGTTTTACCTGATTCCTGATATTCACGGTACACTCGTGAAATTATCGTACGGGAAAATCCCCACTTCATTGCCACCTCGGAGATGCTGTGTCCCATCGCTCGTGCGCCAACTATAGTACCAGGTTCAGACTCACTCAAATCTTGATAATCTGCCATTGTAGCTGCAGTAACCGGTTTAACAACTGCGCCAGATACCTTTTGTCTTATCTCTTATATAGGCGTTGCCGACCGCAGAGCCGTTTTCTGCCCTTTACATACACTACTGGCCATTAAAATTGCTACATCACGAAGATGACGTGCTACAGACGCGAAATTTAACCGACAGGAAGAAGATGCTGTGATATGCAAATGGTTAGCTTTTCAGAGCATTCACAAAAGGTTGAAGCCGGTGGCGACACCTACAACGTGCTGACATGAGGGAAGTTTCCAACCGATTTCTCATACACAAACAGCAGTTGACCGGCGTTGCCTGGTGAAACGTTGTTGTGATACCTCGTGTAAGAAGGAGAAATGCGTTCCATCACATTTCCGACTTTGATAAACCGCGATTGCGGTTTATCGTATCGTGACATTGCTGCACGCGTTGGTCGAGATCCAATGACTGTAAGCAGAGTATGGACTGGATGGGTTCAGGAGGGTAATTCGGAATGCCGTGCTGGATCCCAACGGCCTCGTATCACTAGCAGTCGAGATGACAGGCATCTTATCCGCGTGGCTGTAACGGATCGTACAGCCACGTCTCGATCCCTGAGTCAACAGATGGCGACGTTTGCAAGACAACAACCGTCTGCACGAACAGTTCGACGACGTTTGCAACAGCATGGACTATCAGCTCGGAGACCATGGCTGCGGTTACCCTTGACGCTGCATCACAGACAGGAGCGCCTGCGACGGTTTACTCAACGAGGAACCTGGGTGCACGAATGGCAAAACGTCATTTTTTCAGATGAATACAGATTCTGTTTACAGCATCATGATGGTCGCATCCGTGTTTGGCGACAGCGCGGTGAACGCACATTGGAAGCGTGTATTCGTCATCGCCATACTGGCGTATCACCCGGCGTGATGGTATGGTGTTTGTAATAGAGTCCTGCATGACCGAGTAAGCGAGCACAAAATACGAGATGGGGCGAGCACACCCTAACTGGATAGGCTGCCCGCACTAGTTCTTGTGACCGAGCATAGAAGCCGTGACCGAATACGTAGCACGTTAACTTCAAACACATTACACGTGTCATTATCCGTGTGAGTCTGCAGCCAGTACTGGCTTCTCATTTGTGGTGTGTCTCTCTCTCTGTAATCATGCAGTGCGAGGAAGCCAGTGCAGTAAGACGTAAGATTGACACCAATGTTTACACATTGAAGAAACGGGAAGGTCCAAAAAGCCAAGCAGGGAGCATATTTTTGTTGGTTGTAGACGAAAACAGTGCGTCTGCTGGGTACGTATCGTGCATAAACTGCTCCACATTATTGTGTTTCCAATCGGGAACCACTCATTTAAAGAAACACAGTTGCAAGAAACCTCACAAAGATACAGCTCCTTCAGGAATACAGGCAGTAATAAAAAGTAGTATTACAGCAAAGTGTGTTGCAATGTGTGCTAAAGATATCAGACCTTTTCATGCTGTTTGCGGTGAAGGTTTCAGAGAACTAGGCCAAGAATTAATACATCTAGGTGCGCATTATGTTGAAGTTAACGTGGCAGATGTCATGCCACATCCCTCTACTACAAGCAGACATGTCAAAGAACAAGCTGATGCAATACAAAACAGCATAATGCCTTCTGTTATTGCGGAAGTTATTAATAAAAGATGTGCTGCGACTGTTGATGTGTGGACTGATTCGCATAATCAGCTGCACTATTTGACGCTTACAACACATTACATTAAGGGGCTCCGGAAAGGCTCAAAATCATGAAAAGTTCAATTTTTACTTTTTGCGTTTTCTGAATCTGCAGGCTATTACCTTTTAATAGATATATAATTTATTCAATTCCGAAGACTACAACTATTTTTAAATTTTTTTTGAAATGTGTTCTACATGGGCGTGACCCACTGTGGCGCTGTTAAACTGCTGCCAATGGTGTTATTATTAACGTCCGTGTTCATCAGGTACATTTTAGTGATGTGAGATAAAGTATGTGTTGTGGCTAACCTGTGATGGTTCAATATATATCGCTGGTGTGATTGTTGATTGTTTCATGTTTATTTACTCTGTCGTTATCTCGAAAATATTCGTAATTAATTCTGTTTCTTGAGTCTCTGTTTTGTTGAAGTATAATAATGAGTAAAAGTAAAGTTGCTGTTGCGACTTTCAATGATGGCAACATTGTAAGGTGCAAGGTATTTAGAAATATGGGAATGAAGATAGGTTCTAACATGGTACGAGCGATGCTTGCTTTAGACAAGGAACGCCTTCGGGCTGCAGACAGGGCTGTAAAGAGTCTAGAAATACAAGCAAGAGTAAACAGGAGGAGGAACAAGAGGAAGCTGGAGGAGGAGTTTGCAGAGGATGAAGATAATCCATCCTATGGACCTGGAATGCACTAAAAAGTTAATCCAATCTTTGTCGCTCGATTCCCAAAACTTTTATTTTCTCATACTAATTACATGTTTTCTAAGGATCTTCCAAACATATTTTTTTCAAACTTTCAGTAAATGTTACACAGTACCTTCTGCATAATTTAACACAGCCTTTTTCCAAAAAACTGTATATTTTTGAATATATAAATAAAAAAATTGCAAAAAAATGTTGTGAATTTTCATTACAATTGAAAAAAATTATCTTTAATAACTGAACTAAAATTTTGTAAAATCCCTGTGTTAAGTTGTAGCCCATATTCCAATAAATAATCTGTAAAAAGTTCAACTTCCTACCTCAAATACTTTGTGAGGAAAGATGTAATTTATAAGCGTTATTTTAACATTGCAAGTATAGGGCGTTCCGGAGCCCCTTAACACAGATTGGTCTCTTGTGATCAATGTTTTATTTACAACAAAATTCCCGAACGTTAGGAAGACGGGAGTAAATATTATAAAAGAAAGTGCTCAGCTGTGTTACGAACCCGTTCTTGGAAACGTTACTTTTGTATTAAAAGAGAGAGAGAGAGAGAGACAGGGATAAATACATTGTGTGTGTGTGTGTGTGTGTGTGTGTGTGTGTGTGTGTGTGTGTGAGTGAGTGAGAGAGAGAGAGAGAGAGAGAGAGAGGGGCGTTGGATTTGTACGGTACAGAGCAGCGAGCCGGGGCGAGGTGAGGTGAGGTTAGACGTCAGCGGTGACCGGTCTTGCTCGGTTATCCGCGTGTCCGGAATCCGGACAACAGACACGGGGCGAGTACGTGACCGAGCCGAGTCGTATGGGGCCGGACACGAGCTGCTCGGTCCCCCCGTCAACAGGCGAGCCGTGACCGGTCAAACATTGCGCGTTGCAGCACTCTAGTTGGTAACCTCCCCCTCACTTATCGACCTTAATGACAGTGAAAAATTAAACCGCGTGTACCTAATGGAAATTTGGGAAAAGCAATCGTCACCGAAGTTACTTTGTCGGTAAAGAGGGAGGAAAGTGTTACATCTAAATGAAAGAAAATATGCAAATGAAACTGGTGGAAATTAATTTTGAAAAGGGGTAAAGTTAATAAAGAAAGTAAATGTGCGGCCGTTACGTTAACAATTAACTAGCGGTAATTAGATATTTGAGATTTGGGGGAAATTACGGTCGCCAGTTCTAAGGACAATTACTATAGTAACTGAAAAAGAAAGGTTATTACACATATAATTAGCACTAGAAGTGTGGCAACTGAAGGTTGACACGTGTAGTGTGAAAACTGAAAGTTTGTCAGAAGTAATAAATTTCGCTACACTCTGACTTAATTTAGCAAAAGAATTAATAAAACCGGAAAATCGAAAGTTAATTTAGTGACTGAAGTTAATAGTGAGCTTTCTTTCTGAAGCACATCGAAATTCAGTAAAATACGGTTAGTCTTGGACTACGTCAACAATCATTTCAAAAGCTACTTGAATCTACGCAATTTAGAAATAAGAGATTTAACTTTGAACTTGAATTAAATGATTCTGAACAATTAACAATAGTAAAATTTAGTACGTACCAAGCTGAGCTGTAGTCGCAGGTAAGCTAAAATATGGTAACAAAACTCGCACTCATAATTTGTGCTTGTGTAATCTAAATATTGTAGCCAGCTATGAATACTTTAACTGAACTTTGAAATTAAAGCAGTGAAATAGAATAATATTGCTTTAATGCTGGCGTTTGAATTTCAACGACACTCGGGTTCTTTCCGGAAAAGGAAGGGACCCTGCTTGGTAATGCCATTGGGACAATGAGCAACAAAGGTTCATGCTACGTTGCTGTAATTTTGTGATTTGAACAGTTTTAAAAGCTGAGGTCTGCCATACAGTTCTAAAACTTTACGTGCTTCCGGTCTTCCTTGTTGGTTGATTGAAGGTTTGAAGCCGTCGATCGAGGAGGTGGCGACAGTCACTCATTGTCGGCCGTCGCTGTTGCAGAAGCTGGATGTTGGCGCGCCTCCTTCTCGACACGGTCACCAGGCGAAACGGGCTCTTGATGTGCGCCAGCTAATGCTTCCCGTCCGCGACACCGTGTCAGAAACTATCATAGCAAGTCGAGCGCAATTACATGCTGCCAAACCCCGGAAGCGCGGCAACTTGCGGGAGCGTCACACAGCACACCTGCTCCACTCGCTACTCCAGCCAGACCCTGCTCTGCTCGCGCTCCACGCGACAGAGTTAACACTACCAAAGATCCTAAACACTTTTTTTCTCCACACGACCTATCGATGTATTCGTTCGATAGCATAGTGTTCCGTAGGCCAGACCCAGCGTATAAATACAAATAATATTCACAAAACAAACCAACATAAACGGTAAAACAATTACAATATATAAAGACACAGAAATGTCATATCTTCAGGTAACAAAATAAGGAAAAAAAATTTTTATAGTGCAGCAGATGGAAATAGGAGGATATGCATTTCCGGCGTTACAGGTTCCATTGGTTACACTTCTCGGTCACCTCTTGTTTGCACTGACGGCACTTTGAACAGTGGACGTTACGTTGAAGATGTGTTACGACCCGTGGCTCTACCCTTCATTCGATCCCTGTGAAACCCTACATTTCAGCAGGATAATGCACGACCGCATGTTGCAGGTCCTATTGGGGCCTTTCAGGATACAGATAATGTTCGACTGCTGCCCTGGCCAGCACATTCTCCAGATCTCTCACCAACTGAAGCCGTCTGGTCAATGGTGGCTGAGAAACTGGCTCGTCACAATACGCCACTCACTACTCTTGATGAACTGTGGTATCGTGTTGAAGCTGCATGGGCAGCTGTAGCTGTACACGCCATCCAAGCTCTGTTTGACTCAATGCCCAGGCGTATCAAGGCCGTTATTACGGCCAGAGGTGGTTGTTGTGGGTACTGATTTCTCAGGATCTATGCACCCAAATTGCGTGAAAATGTAATCACATGTCAGTTGTAGTATAATATATTTGTCCAATGAATGCCCGTTTATCATGTGCATTTCTTCTTGGTGTAGCAATTTTAAAGGCCAGTAGTGTATCTCCGTATCTGAATACGCATGTTTATTTAGCGCTTCAATGTATATAATGATGGACACATTAGTTACTTTGATCAAGAACACTTATATCTATGCTCCAACACAACACCTAAAAGACGTCTAGATCACTGAGTTCTCGAATGCGTTTCGTGAGTGTTCTTTTCTCCCTATGTTCCTGTCGTCTTTAAGTTCGAGCGAAACATGTGAATCACTCGCTTTTAAAATAGACGCGTTTCATCAACGCAGAGAGAGCTCTCGAGGAAAAGATGAGTGCTCCCGCTTTTGATGTCCTGATATAGAGTTATGGACATGAAAGGCGAACCGACGCGTCACTGGCGTGCGTGCCGGGCCATTCAATAAGGGCTGCTCTCTGTCGCCGACGGACACGTGCCACGCTGCACGCGGCTCGGCACTCAGCAGCACTCGGGGCTCGCCTTACTGGAGCACAGCTCGGTCATTCCTGATGGCCGGTTGCTGCCGCCTTACTGGAGCACGTACCGCATGCACGTGTGCGACTTGCGACTCCCAGGCCACACGCGCCGCCCTAAGTGACGTGGCACGTTTCCAGCTACTATTACGTGCCTCTGCTACACCCGGAGTACAATGACACGTCTTTAAAGTAGGGAAAAGGCGCCATGAGCAAATACACCGATACACTCCACTGTCATTATGCTACTTAGTTTCGCAAGTACTCTTTGAAAATCCACATAATTTTCAGATAGGCGTTTCTGCCTTTTCAAAGCATTTGTTTCATTCTGCCCTTTACAAATCTGACTACTTCTTTTGTACCTTCTTTCTTTCTTGATACCTTTCGTTCTTCCCCGCAGCGTTTACCCCGCCCAACACGACATCAGCTTTTTCCTCCTCTCTCCTTTCTCTGTCCATCTTCTCCTCTTCCCTTTACTCTCCATTTCGTTCTCTCCTCCTCTCTCCTTTCTCTGTCCATCTTCTCCTCGTCCCTTTATCTCTCCATTTCGTCCTCCCGCTCTGTCTCTTCGTCTTCCCCCTCCCCTCTCTTGCCTACCTCTTCCTCCCCTGTCCGTGTTTATCTCCTCCTCTTTCCTTTCTCTGTCTATCTTTTCCTTTCTCCTCTCTCCATCCATTTTTCGCACCACTTCTCTCTGCCCATCTCCTTCTCCCCCCTGTCTGTGCCCATCTGCCCCTTCACCTTCATTGTCTGTCCATCTCCTCCTCCATCCTTTTCTCTCCACGCTATCACGATCAGTCCAATATGAAGCAGGTGGTTTTTACCCGCACAGTATTATAACTACTACATGTACCAAGTTAGGCTGAAATCGTTACAGGTTTTTAGGCTTAGCTTTTTACGTGTGGCTTTGCCCGCATATGCTCTTGTTAAATATATTTTACATATATTCAACATATTTCACACATATTTTCACATATATGTCGCCTGTATCTCTAGAGAATTTCGCCGGCCGTTGTGGCCGAGCGGTTCTAGGCGCTTTAGTTTGGAACCGCGCGACCGCTACGGTCGCAGGTTCGAATCCTGCCTCGGGCATGGATGTGTGTGATGTCCTAAGGTTAGTTAGGTTTAAGTAGTTCTAAGTTCCAGGGGACTGATGACCTCAGATGTTAAGTCCCATAGTGCTCAGAGCCATTTGAACCATTTTTCTAGAGAATTTCGCCCTGGGGTTTCATCTTCACGCAGCTCAATGTTTATGACGTCATATCTCCGAATTACCTGCTGATCAATAATACGATGTTTTAGGTACATCCAAATGTACATGCGAGTACTGCGTGCGAAATGTGTTGCGAAAAGAGTTGGTAGGAAAGAATTATGAAATTAAAACGTCATAGATGATGTCACAGATGAAATGCATCTCAGTATTTGACGTCATATATGCTAAACTGTGTGTCGTACACTTGTACATTTTTGTAGGTACATTCAGCAATATACGTGTATACTGTCTGCGAAATTCATTGCGAATAGAGTAAGTAGTAAAGAATTAATAAATTAAAACGTCATTCATGATGCAACAGTTTTTCACGCATCCCTGTGTTTGACGTCAATCTCCTGAACTACGTGTCGTACAATGACATGATTTTCCTGGTACATTCAGTGCCATATATGAAATCTGTCTTCAAAACGTGTCACGAGCACAGTTAGTTGTCAATAAGTAATAAAGTGAAACGCCGAGCTTCATGCGCCAGTTTTACTGCACGAACAACGAAAATGTAATAAGGAATAAACTTTTTTCCTATCGTCATTTTGTGGGGTTTGTCAGCGAGAAAAGCTTTCGAGAAGATTTGAAATTATGTGTAAAGTTTGTTGCATGGCCGTAAGTGCTCGTATTCTCAAATACTGGGTGACGAAAGTAAGGCAATTTGCGTGTCGTGGGCTACACTGCCCTTTCACCGTCATCCTCACGCCTTTGATAGGTAGCCTCACAGCGATGATTTCCAGGCAGTAAGTGAGATGTTTATGAAGCTTCATTGAAATCGATCCGCTGGTTTAGGAGGAGATGTCGAAAATACATACATATATACTATACGTACTTCGATTTTTATGATATGTGTGGATTTAACTTTCTAGCCGGATGCCTTACTTAACACACAGTTGTGTGTGCCATCTTTACGCGATCGTGTAATTTTTTTCTCTGTGTTAACGTATTTTACCTGTTTGTGTATCGTATCCTCTGAGATTGAAGCTTAGAGACCAGCCCAGCATATGCCTCAAAGGACGTGGAAAACTACTTAGAAAGCACACTCAGGCTGGTCTGAGCATCAGCCCTCGGACGCTAATCAGCAGAGCATATTTGATCCGGATGTGTCTCATCGTATACGAGCAGGTTACTTCTTCTGTTTCCACTGTAACCAAAATTGCAACTCCACGAAGACGGCATTCAACAAAAGAAAAATTAGCATGAAGGGTACTACATTCTCGGATACGCAAATAAACATTTCGGCTCAACTGGAAAAAGTACTTAGGAGTAATGTCGTACACATTCTGTGCAGAAAGAAAAGTTACACAGTTGGTTCCTCATCCAGAAATCACATTTGAATGTTGGCTGCGAGATGATCGTGTTCCATCTCGCGTAAGAAGGAGACACGACTAACAGTCCGAGTTGGAATTCGAAAACAGCAGGACTGTGACCTAAAGAGACTTGGCTTTATCTTTCTGTGATATTGCTGCTCGCGTTCAAAAGGATGCCTGTCATGAAAATATGGAACTCAGGAGGTGAGGAAAGCCGCACTCAACGCCAAGCAGGCATTGACATCTCAACGACGCCACGCGACTAGCCCCCGAGAGGACGTGTGAGATCGCACAGCCATGTCACCTACTTCCAGTCAGGGAATGGGCTTGTTAGAAGCACGACAAGTAACCACATGGACAGTGCGACAACTTCTGGAGCACCACATACCGTCACCAAGGCAATCGCCATTGCAACATCCCTTGATGCAGCGCCGGCCGGGATGGCCGAGCGGTTCTAGGCGCTACAGTCTAGAATCGCGCGACCGCTAAGGTCGCAGGTTCGAATCCTGCCTCGGAAATTGATGTGTGTGCTCTCCTTAGGTTAGTTAGGTTTAAGTAGTTCTAAGTTCTAGGGGACTGCTGACCTCAGTAGTTAAGTCCCATAGTGCTCAGAGCCATTTGATTTGAACCTTGACGCAGCAGCGGAGAGAGGAGCGTCAAAACTGGTGCTTCCAACGACAACATTGCAGACAGGAGCGGCACCGCGTCATCTTCTCAGGCGAGTCCCTGATCTGCGCACTGTGTTACGATGGAGGTATCAGTGTATAGAGGCACCGAGGTGAACGAACGTGCCAGATTGCAATCGTCATCGCCATACGAGCTCTGCACCTAGCGTGATATGGAGTATCTTTGGTTAGGCAACACGGGCACCTTTGCTTCACATAATCTGTAATTTGTGCAGTAGTTGCTACATTTCTGACCTATTAAGGCCGGCAGCTGTGCACTGTCTTCGAGGTCTGCGTTATGTTATCTTCCAACAATACGACGCAAGACGGTGATGTTGGCCGTGCAGTAAAGACTCTCCTCGATACAAAGAGTGCGTTCGACTGTTGACGTGGCCAGCGCGTTTTCAGATCTCTCGCCCATTAAAACTGTCTGGTCGTCGGCTGGCGAAACAGTGGCCTTCCACATGCCGTCAGCTATTACGATTTATAAATTCTTGCTTAGAGTTGAAACAGCATGGAATGACGGATCCGTATCTCTCAGCCAAGCTCATTTGAAATCGAAGTCCATTCTGATTTCTGCTGTTGTTGGTGCCAGATGTATGAGCTCTGTGTAGTAAATTCCGAACGCTGGAAACCCCCAATCGCCTACAAATTTAATTATCTGTTATTGCTATTACAGGGTTTATGCAAAGTAAGTAATATAACGTTATTTGCTAGTGTTGCAGGCGCTGCAGTTTTGAAGGCGAGCAGTGTACATTTCGTTCCCTGGCAGAGTGGTTCGTTCTTTTCAAATCCATACCAACGAGCTGGCAGTGAGGCAGTTGGGTTTCCCATCCGTAAATGTTTGGAACGCAACCTCCAGTCCCGACATCTGCCTTGCAACCTGCTGAAAACCTTGGCCAGAACTGGCAGTTGCCTCAGATAGTTTGTGTGTATCAGCGTGTACAGCATGGTGAAGTTGATGCATACCACTGTATCCTCCATCTGATTCTTGATGCTGGCCACTGTTGTGAAGCAACTGATAACATGGGGTTGGAGAAGAGTCGTTAGTGAGTACGTGAATCGATCACTATTCCGATGGAAACTTCGCTGTTATATCAAAGTTTAATATCAGTCCTCTTGAGCACTCTTAAACAAAAAAAGAACTATATGCATATTTAAATTTCTCATCTTTTGCCCGGTGGATACTGTGCTAGTCAAACATATTGGGGTTGGACAAAAAATGGAAACACCGATAAGACAACGCGTCGCCATGTCTAATATTTCATATGAAAATACGTTGGCATTCAAAGTAGTTTCCAGTGGTCTCGGAATGGATAAATACAGGTCCTGAATGATTTTCAAGGGCACCATATACCACTCTTCCCGCAAAATAACGACAAGTGAAGGTGGATAGCCATCCCGCCATCTCCCCAAAGTAGACGACAAAGTCTCAATAACGTTGAGATCTGGTGACTGTGATGGTCAGTTCATCCTCGTGCACAGGAAGCTACTATAGTCCCGACGAAGGAAGCTGCGGGAACAGGGGCTTGGTTGTCTTTAAACACAGCATCACCATTGGGGAACAAACATTGAACAGTGGGGTGGACCTGATCCACCAAAATGGTCACATAATTCTTCGCAGTAATGCAACCTTCCGCAGTATCCACGGGGCTCATAGAATACCATCGTATGGCTGCCCAAATCATCACCGAACCTCCACAATATTTCATTCTTGGGACGTTAACTCGACCTGAAGTTGGAGACAGTGTGAAACGAGACTCATTCGACCAAATGATTTTCTTACATTCCTCCATACCCCAGGTTTCGCGTCACTTTTTCATACTACCGGTATTTGCATCACTGTTGGGTGGTTTTAGAATTGCAGCTGTCGCTGCAGTCACAGCTTATGGAGCTCCCTTCGTGTTGTTTTGGTCTTCATGGAGTTCGCGAGCATGACACGCAATGCTGCAGTGAGTTTTGCAGTTGTCGTCCTCTTGTTTTCTGTCACAGTCCTGTTCAGTGACCGTCCGTAACGGTCACTCAACACACTTAGCGAGGAAGTGAGCACCAGTGACGTCACAGCCAGCAGCGCGGCTATATAACGGCGAGGCCACGGTGACTCGGCAGTCAATTACCACTTGACAATGGCGCAGAAGAGCTCAGTCGAAAGCTCGTGGTTTTTTAACCACCTGATGAGCTGGCCGTTTGGGTGCTGTATATTCTTGTTCGCCGAAGTATGTCATCTAGACGTCATGAAGTCACGGAACTTCCACGTGATACCAGAGATTATGTATACGTCTGTGATGGAGAAACATTAGAACCGATGCTGATGTCTTTATATGGTAGCTTATTTGAAGGCATATTTTCAGCATCACGCCCCTGTTTCCCGCACACCACGAAGGGTGTAGCCGCTGTCCCAGTTGAAGTAGTTGCTGTTGTACATTCTGATTTCAACAGTTTCGTAGGTCAGAGTCATTTATTTAGTTAGCTTGCAATCGGAAGTAACAGCTTTATACAAAAAAAAAAACAAAGAATAAAATTCCAACACTCAAAATCAGTTACTCTTCCAAGGAATAAACAATGCACTTCACTGGTTGGTCTCTTGAACCCACACTGCTCACCCTTAAAATGTGCGGAGCACCTGAGATGCAGGGGTACTTGAATTTGACTTGTCCAGCTCATACGGACGACCGGTTGTTGTGTCAGCATGAGCACAGATGTGACTGGTTGTTCCGTAGTCCTCTGGCGTCTTTGCGTTGTGTCTTCAATCCGATTGGGTGTTGGCTCGCCTGCCCCGAGATCACCCTGCACTATAGTAGTGCTTTCGTGCATCGGCGATGGTAAGATCCATGCTGGTTTCACTCTTTCACTGGACACACTGACAGTTTTTCCATTTTGCAAGATGTCTGTAGTATGGGCATCGCATCGCAGTACCTGATAGGGTCCAGTATAAGGGGGTTCTAGAGGAGCCCGTAAGGCGTCCGTGCGCAACCTGACGTTCGAGCGATCCGCCAACGCTTTGTGCCCGAAAACCTGATGTTCCCCACGGCGGGATTCCGGTGGTCCTCTCATCCTTGCCACAGGTCACGAATGTCTTTACCAGTAGCGGTAGCTCCGTTTGAGGTGGTAGTGATGCCGTTATGAGATAGTCTGCCGGATCTCGTCACCAGAGGTTTGTAAAAAATTTATTGCGCCTTCCATGCTTAACAGATGTAACCCGAAAAATGTCATTGCAACTTAAACCGTTCTTGTTTTCGGGCTCACCAGTTATGTATGTCAAAGATTAAACCCACATGTACCTCGAGAAATTTATTTAGTTAGCTTACAGTCGGAAGTAACAGCTCAAAAGAAATAAAAAACAAAGAATAAACGCCCAACTGTCATAATTAGTTACTCTCCCTAGGAATAAACAATGCACTTCACTGGTCGGTCTCTTGCTCCCACAGCTTCCTTGATGACAGAATCGTAGCACGTAGATGTGTGAGATAAGACTTTAATTTCGTTAAACACTACCGTATATTTATGAAGCTGTGTTCGGCAACAGAAGATTTGTCAAAATAGTGATATTTAATGTCCCGTCAGTGTTCTGTGCAGCTTTTTGAAATCGTTCGTATTCACTGGCCACTGTAGCTGCTGTTCCTGAAATTTATAAAATCTTTGTTAAAGCGGTAACAAAGTCTTCAGTAGTTTGGGACATATCAATTCCAAAAAATGTATGTGTGAAATCTTATGGGACTTAAGTGCTAAAGTCATCAGTCCCTAAGCTTACACATTACTTAACCTAAATTATCCTAAGGACAAACACACGCACCCATACCCGAGGGAGGACTCGAACCTCCGCCGGAACCAGCCGCACAGTCCATGACTGCAGCGCCCAGACCACTCGGCTAATCCCGCGCGGCGTACCAATTCCAAAATTCGTTTGATGACACAATATGTTGGAATGTCGTGGAAAGGAGTACGTAAGTGAACGGCACATGGTTTCAAAACATAAGCACGCTTAATTGGGACGGAAGGAATTCAATGGCAAGTTCAGTCATTGTCTACCCTGTATAACATGGCAACAAAACAAGAAGGACTAGATAATATTCGCATTATTATACGGCTACCTTTTGTACCAGAACATTGAATCGCCTGCACCTGCGGTCAGGTACTGCATGATTTCAAGTTTTAGTGGATAAGCCGGCCGCGGTGGTCTAGCTGTTCTGGCGCTGCAGTCCGGAACCGCGCGACTGCTACGGTCGCAGGTTCGAATCCTGCCTCGGGCATGGGTGTGTGTGATGTCCTTAGGTTTAAGTAGTTCTAAGTTCTAGGGGACTTATGACCGAAGATGTTGAGTCCCATAGTGCTCAGAGCCATTTTTTTAGTGGATATTTTAATAACAAGACGCCAGTCAGAAAACTAATGAGGGACAGACAGTAAAGGCGATAGCTGCCTTCGATGGGAAGGATGAGAAGAAGCATTAAGATCGGTGTCATTCCCGCTATTCTCCGCAGTAAGTAGGCTGTGTGCTCTTTCATCCTTTGTCCTCTTCTCGTACAATTCTCACAAACAAAGAGCTGGCGCTACTCTGAACTGCCACCAAATACCGTCGTCATACACAGCAGTAACGCTTGTCTGATACTGCATACATGTTGTAGGAAGCCACATGAGGCAGGCCAAACGATAATGCGGGATGCATCTCGTCGTCTCAATCGATTTCTAATATTTGAACAGAATTAGGTAACTCCCTGATTCACTCCATGAAACTGGCGCTAGTTATTAAGTCAGTCAGTATTTCATTCATGGACGTGCACTGCATTCTGCGCAATGCACTAAGACCAAGAAACTACAAAGGCTTCTGTGCGTCACACCATGGTGATGGAAGATACATAGACTAAAACATAGTTTACATACTCTGTTTCCTGTTGATCAGTTTACTGGTTTGCCATCATCTTAAGAAAACTTAGCACTTATTTCTTTTTTTTGCAGTAAGGAAACGTCCGGAATCTACATCAGGAAGCAATACAGGTCAAGCAACAAAAGGTATGTACGCCTCACTTGTAGTGAACATTTCCGCACTTTCATGGAGCTGGTTTAATATGTCTGTTGATTGCAGAGGATGTATCATTCAGACCTAAGCAGTTTCTTAAAACATTTGTGGTAAGTTGAAACTGCATATCATTAGTCACACTGCTTACCTCCCTCACTCAAAAGAGACTGCCCAAGCGAGCGGCAGCGCAAACATCTCTGGTGGAAAGGCTACAGTGAAGAGTCAAGACTTAACTACAGCCTCAGGATATTGCTGCGATGACATGTTTTTACTATTTAGTGGAATATACCACCGACAAACATTGCTGTTTACGCAGTTTTAACTGTCCACAAATGTTCGTAACAACATATACGTTACTGAGGAGCACAACAATGAAATTTCAAGGAAAATGTTGTGGTTACGTTGACTTGAAGCTTAGCCTAATATTTACATTACGCCATATTTTAGTGAGCCGATTTCAGCCGAGTGCCACTTGTACTGTATTCATTTCAGTTGTTTGCAGTTTCTCATAATTAGAGATTGGAAGGAGCGATCTGTATTTGCTTTGAAGAAAATTTTATTAGCCAAGATCGCATTCAATACTATTTATTCCTGATGGGTTGATGACATCTTGCTGCAGTTATCTACAGATCTTAAAAAAAAAAACTTTTTGCTATACGTCCTGTTCCATAATGACTGTATCATACATGCAATGTTGACATAGTGGATAGTATGTAGCACATTCCACACAGGTTCGTCAAAAACAAAAATATGTTTGTTACAAAAAAAACAGGAGGAGGGGGAGGAGGAATTAGTGTTTAACACATTGGGAATTTGTGGTAAGGTCTTTTGGGACCAAACTGCTGAGGTCATCGGTCCCGAAGCCTGCACACTACATAATCTAACTTAAACTAACTTACGCTAAGGACAACACACATATCCATGCCCGAGGGAGGACTCGAACCTCCGACGGGGTGAGAGTCCCGTCGACAACGAGGTCATTAGAGACAAAGAGCGGATAAAAGAAGGATCGGGGAGAAAATCGGTCGTGCCATCTCGGCAGCTGCCTGAAGCGATTTAGAGAAATCACGGAAAACCTAAAGTTGGATGGCTGGAGGCGGGTTTGAACCGTCATCCTCCCGAATGCGAGTCCAGTGTGCGCCACCTCGCTCAGTACAAATAAAAACAATGCAGTTAAAAAGCGCCTTGTCTAGCTAGGGTTCCAACACAATAGCGTTCCATTGACGCCTGTTATATGTTGAAATGCGTAACACTGCACATTTGTGCACATTTTTTGCGTTTGAATGACGAGTTAAATACAACACGGATCAAGATTCTTTGAAGTACGCAGTATAGCCGAGTCACAGTTCTACCTGACCACGATATTATTGCACTTGTGTGTACATCCATAGTTTAGCAATGTGCTACATACCGGGTGATCAAAAAGTCAGTATAAATTTGAAAACTGAATAAATCACGGAATAATGTAGATAGAGAGGTACAAATTGACACACATGCTTGGAATGACATGGGGTTTTATTAGAATCAAAAAAATACAAGAGTTCCAAAAATGTCCGACAGATGGCGATTCATCTGATGGGAATAACAATAATTAGCATAACAAAGTAAGACAAAGCAAAGATGATGTTCTTTACAGGGAATGCTCAATATGTCCACCATCATTCATCAACAATAACTGTAGTCGAGGTATAATGTTGTGAACAGCACTGTAAAGCATGTCCGGAGTTATGGTGAGGCATTGGCGTCGGATGTTGTCTTTCAGCATCCCTAGAGATCTCGGTCGATCACGATACACTTGCGACTTCAGGTAACCCCAAAGCCAATAATCGCACGGACTGAGATCTGGGGACCTGGGAGGCCAAGCATGACGAAAGTGGCGCCTGAGCACACGATCATCACCAAACGACGCACGCAAGAGATCTTTCACGCGTCTAGCAATATGGGGCGATTCTAATAAAACCTCATCTCATTCCAAGCATGTGTGTCAATTTTTACCTCTCTATGTACATTATTTCGTGGTTTATTAAGTTTTCAAGTTTATACTGACTTTTTGATCACCCGGTACAATCCAATTTAATGTCAGCATGGCATGTAGGATACAGTTATAGTGGAACAGGACATATAAAAAAGTTTTCTGAAGCTCAGAAGACGACAGACTTAACTGTTGAAACCGGTCATCGGGAATAAACAGAATCGAATGTGATCTTGGCTATTAAAAGTTTCTTCAATTTCAGTTGCTCGTCCAGTCGAAAGCCCGCTGGTGAGCACACAGCAGCAGCGTGCGAGGTCGCGCCTCGCAGTGCACGCGAGAAGGCAAATCAATCAAAAAGATGCAGCCGGCCTCTGACCAGCCTTATCAGAGGCACGAATGAAGCGTATTACGCAGACGCCGTCACGCTGATACCGCCTGAAGGCGGAACAAGAGGCGTTCAACCGCGAATAAGAAATGGAATTGGTGGCACACTTGATCGACGCGACCACAGAGATTTTCATTGGGTTCTAATCCTGGGACATCGCGAGCCAGCCAGAATGTATCGTTACACGTGAATATGTCAGTCACAGAGTTCATACTGAGTGTGGTAGACTAAGGAATTCTCTTCTTGGAAGTGAGGACTTGTAATATTGGGATCTCAATAAGAAGTTGGTGTAACGGCAAGAAGTAGTTGTTCAATATTTCGATACAGCCGTCTCTATTAGAGGTATCTGGCACCTCATCAGGAAACGTGTACGCAACATTAAAACGTCTCCAACAAATAATACACTCATCGCCCTTTGCACAAGAAAAAGAGGACATGGTCTAATGTCACTCTGACCTGGGGATGGAGCTCATTTTCAGTTCTACAATACGAAATCGTCATCCTGTCATTCACCTGTTGTGTTTTACAGATTCCACGGAAAACCTAGATGAGGATGGCTGGACGTGGATACGTGAGCCGCTCGGTGTGTCTTGGTAGATCACTCGTTGGGTGCTAAAGTGTGGATCAAAAAGACTTGGATTCGATCCTCAGCCAGTCTTCGGATTTTTAAATTTATTTTTTTATTCTACACATCTAGTTCCGCAGGACCAAACTGAACAGAAAATCTCTATGGTCACTGAACGAGTCAATACATGAAACTAACACAGATAGAAAAAAACGTAGACAAAACCCACGCATATGACAAGCTGCGAGTATATGTTACCATAATCAACAAATTATCGCAGGAATTAGCTTTTTTTCAGGTGCTCCTCGACAGAACAGAAGGAATGATCCATGAAGAAACTCTTCAGTCTAGACTTGAATGTATGAGGAATACTACTAAGACGTTTTAATTCTTGTGACGGCATGCTGAAAATGGATGCAGCAGAATACTGCTCGCCTTTCTGCACAAGAGTCAAGTGGATGCGATTCAGATGCATAATGTTCTTCTGCCTAATATTAACTGAGTGAAAGCTACTTGTTCTTGGCAATAAGGTCACATTATTAACAACAAGCGACGTTAAAGAAAATAAATATTGAATGGCCAATGTCAGAATTCTCGGGCTCCTGAATAGGGCTCGACGAGTGAACTGCGGGCTTAGACCACGTACTACTTGAATGTATGTTTCTCAGTCGAAAATGCCGTTTCTGAATGGGAAGAGGTACGTCAAAATATAGTGCCGCATTTTATAAGCGAATGAAAGTAAGCAAAATAGTCCAATTTTTGTGTTGGGCTCTCACTTATTGCAGATAGTGTTCTAATGATAAACAAAGCGACTTTCAGTTTTTAACAAGATCCTGAACATGGGCAGTCCATGACAGTTTATTATCTGAACACCCAGAAATTTTAATTGTTCAGACTCACTAATCATGCCCATCATGTATAATCCAAATGCCAATTTTAGTTAGCTTGCGTGTTAGAAACTGTAAAAACTGAGTCTTGCTGTGATTTAGCATCAATTTATTTCCTAGAAGACGCCAACTTACGTTTTGAACTACAGTATTTGATACATTGCCTTTGCACCACTCAGCAGCTGGTATCATCAGAAAACAGAAATATTTTAGAATCGTCTGCAAATTTAGAAGAAATATCATTATACACCGGGTGTCTCTTTAGAGTCGTCAGGTGGATTTTCTCTGGTGTTTCGGCAGGTATTTGCAATTTAATTTTTGCACCGTGTAGCTGGAGTCGGCTCAAACAAATACCGCTCAGGACGTTCCTTTTACATGCGACGCCCAGCGTCGATGGAGAGCGTCGGTTTGTTTCCCTTTTTAAGGTGGAGGTTACTTGTCCGTTCTACAGAGAGGCCCCAAATTAGTGTACTGAGATATTCGTTTTACCGGTATGTATTAGCAGAAACAGTAAAACACTAGGAATAACGAGTAATTCAGCAAGGACAGCACTGCCCTTGCCCGCGCTGACTGCTGCCGCCTCGGAGAAGCGCGCTGCTCATTCGCTGCTGGACTACTGATTATTCCTCGTCTTTTACTGTTTCTGCTAATACACATCTCAAAACGAATATGGTGCTAGACTAATCTGGTTGCGCTCTGTAGATTGGGCATCTGAAATTCAAATTAAAAAAAATGGTTTGAAGCGGGAAACAAACCCATGCATTCCGTCAACGCTGGGCGTCGCATCAAACGTGCTGAGCAGCATTTGTTTGGGTTCACGCTATCTGCACGTTGCAAAAACAAAATTGCAAATATCTGCCGGAGCACTAGAGAAAATCCGCCTGACGTCTCTCTCTTAAGAGACACACCCGGTATATATGAGAAACAGTAGTGGTCACAACAATGACACCTCACAACACCCCCCCCCCCTCCCCGCCGCCTCCCCCCCTGCACTTACCCTTCTCCCGATCAGACACCCTTAGAAATTGGAAGTTTGTGGTAAGATCTTATGGTACCAAACTGCTGAGGCCATCGGTCCCTAAGCTTACACACTATTAAATCTAACTTAAACTAACCTACGCTAACGACAACCCATGCCCGAGGGATGACTCGAACATCCAACGGAGGGACCCTCGCGGACCGTGACAAGGCGCCCGAGACCGCACGGCTACCCCGCGTGGCAGACGTCCCTTCTTAGCCGTTCTCATTACTGTGGAAATGACCTTTTTCCGGTCTGTTCTTAAAGTATAGGACGAACCAACTGTGAATTACACCTCTTATTCCACAACGGACCAATTTCTGTAGTAATATTTTGTGATCCACACAATCAAACGCCTTAGCTAAATAAAAGAAGATGCCTAATATTCGCAAATTTTTTTAAATCTGTCCAGTACCTCACTGAGAGAAGAGAATATAGCATTTTCAGTTGCTGAACCTTTGAAACCAAACTGGACATTTGACAGGAAACTGTGTGAGCTGAAATGATTAATTACCCTTGCAAAGAAGCCTGTTCAATAACTTTTGCAAACGCCGATGGCATAGCAATAGGCCTAAAATTGTACTTTAATCGATAAGGAAAATAGATTTATTTGTACCTGGGGGCAGGGATTTTCTCTGCCTCGTGATGACTGGGTGTTGTGTGATGTCCTTAGGTTAGTTAGGTTTAAGTAGTTCTAAGTTTTAGGGGACTGATGACCATAGATGTTGAGTCCCATAGTACTCAGAGCCATTTGAACCATTTGTGCCTGGACAGGTCAGTCGGTAAGAACATTGCTCGCGAAAGACAAGGTTTCGTGTTCGACTGCCGGTCCAGCGCACAGTTTTAATCCATCGCGAAGTTTCAACCATAAATAGTTTTGCTGTTAATAAAGTGCAGAGTGATTCAAAAAGAAAGAACAGACTTCAGTTGTCTGTTACAGACAATCTATGCTCCCTGCCGCCGTTGGATAAGCAGCTGCAGCAGCAGGTCGTATACCCCTAGCTCACTTATTTGTTACATAGTTTAATTATTAATTTCTTTGCGTGTTTTTGGGTACTTGCATTGTTTAATTCATAAATTTCTGGCGTATTATAGTATTTGAGAGTTGTGGCATCGCGCTTTAGTGTTTACTTCGTAGATTCTTACTCAAATTGCGTGTGAGTTTCGTATAGGAGGTGTAATTTCGAGTTTTAGTTACTGTAATCGTAAATTCAGGCAGATTGTAGCGCAGTCGTTAGGCATTTGTACAGGTTAGTTAATACATTCTTTGCGTGTTTCCCTTGCGTTATCTAGGCACTGACTCGTGTTTCAGTAACTGTTGTTCAACATGGATTAGAATGGACACGGACTGTGATTGCTGTGTTCAGATGAGGGCTGAGTTGGCATCCCTTCGCTCACAGCTGCAAGCGGCGCTGACTTCGGTCGCGCAGCTTGAGGCTGTTGCCAATGGGCACCACTGTGGGGGGCCGGACTTGGGTATCACGGGGATGTCAACCTCGTCCCGTCTGTCCCCAGATCATCTGTCCCCAGATCGGTCTGCCGCTGTGGTTGCCCCGGTTGCTGCCCGCAGGGGGGCTGAGCCCTCGCCTGTGGTTGATTGGGAGGTCGTTCCAAGGCGTGGCAGGCAGCGAAAGACGTCCCCGGAGGCTGATCAGAAAGCCTCCCCGGTGCGTCTGACAAACAGGTTTCAGGCACTGTATCTGGCTGAGCCAGATGCAGCTGCCTGCCCTGTTTCAGAGGATGATTCTCAGTCTTCAAGGTCCGGGCAATCACAGAGGGTGGGCTTATTGGTAGTTGGGAGCTCCAATGTTAGGAGCGTAATGGCGGCTAAGGAGGGGAAGAAATCCTGTGTGCACTCCGTGTGCATTCCGGGTGGAGTCATTCCTGATATGGAAAGGCTCCTTCCGGATGCCATGAAGAGCAGAGGGTGCAGCCAGCTGCAGGTGGTGGCACATGTCGGCACTAATGTCGTGTGTCGCTTTGGATCTGAGAAAATTCTCTCTGGATCCCAGCGGCTATCTTATTTGGTGAAGGCTGCCGGTCTTGCTTACGAGATGAAGGCGGAGCTCACCATCTGCAGCATCGTTGACAGAACCGACTGCAGACCTATGGTGCAGAGCCGGATGGAGGGTCTGAATCAGAGGCTCAGACGGTTATGCGACCGTGTTGGCTGCAGATTCCTTGACTTGCGCCATAGGGTGGTGGGGTTTCGGGTTCCGCTGAATAGGTCAGGAGTTCGCTCCACTCAGCTGGCGGCTACGCGGGTAGCGGAGGCTGTGTGGCGTGGACTTGGCGGTTTTTTAGGTTAGAAGGCCTTGGGAAAGTACGGGGTGGGCTGCAATCTCAAAGGGTGCATGGCAAATACAGGACGTGCTTGGATCAAGGAACAGTCGGAATTGTAGTTGTAAATTGTTGTAGTTGTGCTGGGAAAGTCCTTGAGCTTCAAGCGCTAATAGAAAGCACAGAAGCTGAAATCGTTATAGACACAGAAAGCTGGCTAAAGCCTGAAAAAAGTTCTGCAGAAATTTTTACGAAGTCTCAGACGGTGTTCAGGGAAGATAGATTAGGCAGAATTGGTGGTGGAGTGTTTGTGTCTGTCAGTAGTGATTTATCTTGTAGTGAAGCCGAAGTAGATACTCCGTGCGAATTGATATGGGTGGAGGTTATACTTAACAGCCGAACTAAGTTAATAATTGGCTCCTTCTACCGACCCCCAGACTCCGATGATATAGTTGCGGAACAGTTCAGAGAAAATTTGAGACTCGTAACAAATAAATACCCCACTAATACGGTTATAGTTGGTGGGGACTTCAACCTTCCCTCGATATGTTGGCAAAAATACTTGTTCAAAACTGGTGGTAGGCAGAAAACATCAGCCGAGATTGTCCTAAATGCTTTCTCCGAAAATTATTTCGAGCAGTTAGTCCACGAACCCACGCGAATTGTAAATGGTTGCGAAAACACACTTGACCTCTTAGCCACAAACAATCCAGAGCTGATAGAGAGCATCATGACTGATACAGGGATTAGTGATCACAAGGTCGTTGTAGCTAGGCTCAATGCCGTTTCTTCCAAATCCACCAGAAACAAACGCAAAATAATTTTATTTAAAAAAGCGGATAAAGTGTCACTAGAAGCCTTCCTAAGAGACAATCTCCATTCCTTACGAACTGAATATGCAAATGTAGACGAGATGTGGCTCAAATTCAAAGATATAGTAGCAACAGCAATTGAGAGATTCATACCTCATAAATTGGTAAGAGGTGGAACTGATCCCCCGTGGTACACAAAACAGGTCCGAACTCTGTTGCAGAGGCAACAGAAAAAGCATGCGAAGTTCAGAAGAACGTGTAATCCCGAAGATTGGCTAAAATTTACAGACGCGTGAAATTTGGCACGGACTTCAATGCGAGATGCCTTTAATAGGTTCCACAACGAAACATTGTCTCGAAATTTGGTAGAAAATCCGAAGAAATTCTGGTCGTATGTAAAGTACACAAGCGGCAAGACGCAGTCAATACCTTCGCTGCGCAGTGCCGATGGTACTGTTACCGACGACTGTGCCGCTAAAGCGGAGTTATTGAACGCAGTTTTCCGAAATTCCTTCACCAGGGAAGATGAATGGAATATTCCAAAATTTGAAACACGAACAGCTGCTAACATGAGTTTCTTAGAAGTAGATACCTTAGGGGTTGCGAAGCAACTCAAATCGCTTGATAAGGGCAAGTCTTCAGGTCCAGATTGTATACCGATTAGGTTCCTTTCAGATTACGCTGATACAATAGCTCCCTACTTAGCACTCATATACAACCGCTCGCTCACCGATAGATCTGTGCCTACAGATTGGAAAATTGCGCAGGTCGCACCAGTGTTTAAGAAGGGTAGTAGGAGTAATCCTTCTAACTACAGACCTATATCATTGACGTCGGTTTGCAGTAGGGTTTTGGAGCATATACTGTATTCAAACGTTATGAATCACCTCGAAGGGAACGATCTATTGATACGTAATCAGCATGGTTTCAGAAAACATCGTTCTTGTGCAACGCAGCTAGCTCTTTATTCGCACGAAGTAATGGCCGCTATCGGCAGGGGATCTCAAGTTGATTCCGTATTTCTAGATTTCCGGAAAGCTTTTGACACCGTTCCTCACAAGCGACTTCTAATCAAGCTGCGGGCCTATGGGGTATCGTCTCAGTTGTGCGACTGGATTCGTGATTTCCTGTCAGGAAGGTCCCAGTTCGTAGTAATAGACGGCAAATCGAGTAAAACTGAAGTGATATCAGGTGTTCCCCAGGAAAGCGTCCTGGGACCTCTGCTGTTCCTGATCTATATAAATGACCTGGGTGACAATCTGAGCAGTTCTCTTAGGTTGTTCGCAGATGATGCTGTAATTTACCGTCTAGTAAGGTCATCCGAAGACCAGTATCAATTGCAAAGCGATTTAGAAAAGATTGCTGTATGGTGTGGCAGGTGGCAGTTGACGCTAAATAACGAAAAGTGTGAGGTGATCCACATGAGTTCCAAAAGAAATCCGTTGGAATTCGATTACTCGATAAATAGTACAATTCTCAAGGCTGTCAATTCAACTAAGTACCTGGGTGTTAAAATTACGAATAACTTCAGTTGGAAAGACCACATAGATAATATTGTGGGGAAGGCGAGCCAAAGGTTGCGTTTCATTGGCAGGACACTTAGAAGATGCAACAAGTCCACTAAAGAGACAGCTTACACTACACTCGTTCGTCCTCTGTTAGAATATTGCTGCGCGGTGTGGGATCCTTACCAGGTGGGATTGACGGAGGACATCGAAAGGGTGCAAAAAAGGGCAGCTCGTTTTGTATCATCACGTAATAGGGGAGACAGTGTGGCAGATATGATACGCGAATTGGGATGGAAGTCATTACAGCAAAGACGTTTTTCGTCGCGGCGAGATCTATTTACGAAATTTCAGTCACCAACTATCTCTTCCGAATGCGAAAATATTTTGTTGAGCCCAGCCTACATAGGTAGGAAGGATCATTAAAATAAAATAAGAGAAATCAGATCTCGAACAGAAAGGTTTAGGTGTTCGTTTTTCCCGCGCGCTGTTCGGGAGTGGAATGGTAGAGAGATAGTATGATTGTGGTTCGACGAACCCTCTGCCAAGCACTTAAAAGTGAATTGCAGAGTAGTCATGTAGATCTAGATGTATATAGAAACACATTGCGCATGTCACTGGATAAATGAAGGTGGGAAGTTTTGTCCCTGGACAGACACTACACCATGCACCCAACATCAGCACCATGTATCTCCGGAGAAACGTCAAAACGGTAGCCCATTCCATTCCACACTCGAATCAACAGGTCCCTGTTTATTGATCGACAGCTTCAGATTCGATTTCTCAGCTCTTGAAGAGACCCTGTCTTTTATGTACACCCACAGAAAAATATCGCAAGGTGTCAAATCTGGTGACCTGGCTGGCCAAAAGCAATGAAAAAGATCTTGTTTTCCACCTCTCCCAATGCAACGTTCTGGGATGGAGTTGTTAAGATAACGCCGCATCTCATGGTGAAAGTGAGGCGCGCCGCTGTCCTGCATAAAAACGAAATCATTGGGTTCTTCGTGAAGTTGAGGAAACAACCAATTTAGCTGCATGTCAAGGTATGGCATTTCTGCCACAGTTTCCTCCTCAAAAAAGGAATGTCCGTAAGTTTTGTGAACAGAAACGGCACAAAACACATTCGTTTTCGGCGAGTCTCTTTCAAGTTCTTCGATGACGCCAGAATTTTGTGACTCCCAAATTCCTATATTAGGGCGGTTTGCTTTACCCTGTAGATGGAACGTCGATTCGTCCTAAAAAAAGAGTCATTCAGAGAAAGTGTGCTCTGCCACATCCTGGAGAAATGAGATGCAAAATTCGTACCTCTGTTACGGTCGCCGGGACGCAATTGCAGTAACTGCAGCTTGTAAGGCTTCATATGCAGGCGTTGTTAGGGAACACGCCACACCGCTGTTTGAGGAAATTGAAGTCCATGGCCAGCCCTTCTTGTGGACTTCCCAGGGTTCTGTGTGGACGCATATTGGATACTCTCGACATTTTCATCAGACGTGCGTAAGCGACCAGTACTCTTCCCTATCAATATGCAATCAACTTCCAAGAATTTTACATGCCACTCATAAATGTGGCTGTACTGAGGCGGTTTCTTGCTGAATCAACGACGGCACGTGCATTGTAGTTGAACAATAGATTAACTTCGAGCAAATTCCAACACACAAAATGGTTTCTCTTGTGGTGTAGTCGCCGTGTTGCTACAAACAAACAAAAGCGCAGCTGTGTCAAAGCTTTGGATCTTCCTCTATACAGTGAGATGCACAATATGTATCTATCTTTTACAGTTTGCAATAAAAACTGAAACCTGTTCTTTCTCTTTGGATCACTCGGTAAAGTTTAAGAGAAGCCTAAAGGATTTATTGCTGATCAATTACTCCTAAGCCACTGATGAATTTCTTAGTAGAAGTAAATGATGTACTTGCAACGTATCAACCCCTTGGCGGTCTATGTGGCGAACAGACTTTCTTCCTCCGCTCCACGCAATTCCCTTTGGTATCGCAAAGGTTGCAGTTAACGCATTGTATCTTTTACTATATCTCATAATATGAATGATACGTAATGCCTAACTTCGGCACAGGTTCAGTGCAGTAATGTGATCTATGAAACTGTTTTTGACGATGCTTGGCTTCAAAAGCTTTCGGAGTGTGAGTATTTGAAAGCACTTATGGTAAGCTTTTAATTAATTTGTAACGGTAGTTAAGGGCCTGGACCGACTGAGTTCCCCCTATGTTCCCATTCCGTTTCCACACACCTCGTGAGACAGCCTCTCGTAGTTTTGTTCGTAACTTCCAAGTTGTTGTTGTTGTTGTTGTGGTCATCAGTCCTGAGACTGATTTGATGCAGCTCTCCATGCTACCCTATCCTGTGCAAGCTTCTTCATCTCCCAGTACCTACTGCAGCCTACATCCTTCTGAATCTGCTTAGTGTATTCATCTCTTGGTCTCCCTCTACGATTTTTACCCTCCACGCTGCCCTCCAACACTAAATTGGTGATCCCTCGATGTCTCAGAACATGTCCTACCAACCGATCCCTTCTCTTTGTCAAGTTGTGCCACATACTTCTCTTCTCCCCAATTCTATCCATACTTTATCATTATTTATGTGATCTACCCATCTAATCTTCAGCATTCTTCTGTAGCACTACATTTCGAAAGCTTCTATTCTCTTCTTGTCTAAACTATTTATCGTCCATGTTTCACTTCCATACATGGCCACACTCCATAGTAATACTTTCAGAAACGACTTCCTGACATTTAAATCAATACTCGATGTTAACAAATTTCTCTTCTTCAGAAACGCTTCCCTTGCCATTGCCAGTCTACATTTTATATCCTCTCTACTTCGACTATCATCAGTTACTTTGCTCCCCAAATAGCAAAACTCCTTTACTACTTTAAGTGTCTCATTTCCTAATTTAATTCCCTCAGCAACACCTGACTTAATTCGACTACATTCCATTATCCTCGTTTTGCTTTTGTTGATGTTCATCTTATATCCTCCTTTCAAGACACTGTCCATTCCGTTCAACTGCTCTTCCAAGTCCCTTGCTGCCTCAGATAGAATTATAATGTCATCGGCGATCCTCAAAGTTTTTATTTCTTCTCCATGGATTTTAATACCTACTCCGAATTTTTCTTTTGTTTCCTTTATTGACGGCTCAAAATACAGATTGAATAACATCGGGGAAAGGCTACAACCCTGTCTCACTCCCTTCCCAAACACTGCTTCCCTTTCATACCCCTCGACTCTTATAACTGCCATCTGGTTTCTGTACAAATTGTAAATAGCCTTTCGCTCCCTGTATTTTACCCCTGCCACCTTTAGAATTTGAAAGAGAGTATTCCAGTCAACATTGTCAAAAGCTTTCTCTAAGTCTACAAATGCTAGAAACGTAGGTTTGCCTTTCCTTAATCTTTCTTCTAAGATAAGTCGTAAGGTCAGTAATGCCTCACGTGTTCCAATATTTCTACGGAATCCAAACTGATCTTCCCCGAGGTCAGCTTCTACCAGTTTTTCCATTCGTCTGTAAATAATTCGCATTAGTATTTTGCAGCTGTGACTTATTAAACTGATAGTTCGGTAATTTTCACATCTGTCAGCACCTGCTTTCTTTGGGATTGGAATTATTATATTCTTCTTGAAGTCTGAGGGTATTTCGCCTGTCTCATACATCTTGGTCACCAGATGGTAGAGTTTTGTCAGGACTAGCTCTCCCAAGGCCGTCAGTAGTTCTAATGGAATGTTGTCTACTCCCGGGGCCTTGTTTCGACTTAGGTCTTTCAGTGCGCTGTCAAACTCTTCACGCAGTATCGTATCTCGCATTTCATCTTCATCTACATCCATTTCCATAATATTGTCCTCAAGTACATCGCCCTTGTATAGGCGCTCTATATACTCCTTCCACCTTTCTGCTTTCCCTTCTTTGCTTAGAACTGGGTTTCCATCTGTGCTCTTGATATTCATACAAGTGGTTCTCTTTTCTCCAAAGGTCTCTTTAATTTTCCTGTAGGCAGTATCTATCTTACCCCTAGTGAGATAAGCCTCTACATCCTTACATTTGTCCTCTAGCCATCCCTGCTTAGTCATTTTGCACTTCCTGTCGATCTCATTTTTGATACGTTTGTATTCCTTTTTGCCTACTTCATTTACTGCATTTTTATATTTTCTGCTTTCATTGATTAAGTTCAATATTTCTTCTGTTACCCAAGGAGTTCTACTAGCCCTCGTCTTTTTACCAGTTTGATCCTCTGCTGCCTTCACTACTTCATCCCTCAGAGCTACCCATTCTTCTTCTACTGTACTTCTTTCCCCCAGTCCTGTCAATTGTTCCCTTATGCTCTCCCTGAAACTCTGTACAACCTCTGGTTCTTTCAGTTTATCCAGGTCCCATCTCCTTAAATTCCCACTTTTTTGCAATTTCT
Organism: Schistocerca cancellata; assembly: GCF_023864275.1. Lineage (NCBI taxonomy): Eukaryota > Metazoa > Arthropoda > Insecta > Orthoptera > Acrididae > Schistocerca > Schistocerca cancellata. Next base: position 506,498,382 of record NC_064627.1, on the reverse strand, counting down.
TCAGTTTTAATCTACAGTTCATAACAGTTAATAACCACTCCCAAGTGGAAACTTTAATTACTACAAAAGTTTGAGGCATAGACCAGAGCCAATACATGTTAACCAGTGGAGCGTTCACGTGTCTCGATCTATTCTATCTAAAATAGAGTTTAAAAAAATTAATGATACATGTCAAGTATCCACGAATAAACTGACCTCAAGCTGGAATATTTTTCCAATCTCCGATCCTGGCCACAAATATCAGAGCTCTCTTTACAAAGTAGTCACTGAGACAGTTCTGGTACCAGCAACAACCAAAAGCTTCATCTATCTGATTCCGAGTTCACATTTTTTTCAGTTTTGATACTACTGTACCTCATGTCTTCCTATGCAAGGAAATCATTTTAGTTTGGAATTTGACCAGAAAAGAGAAAGCCTTATTTACGTAGACCATACCTCAAGTAATTAAAATCATCATCAAATATCCTGAGTGCTGACTGGAAGCTCTCTCCCAAAGTCAAATATAATTACTGTATTACAATTGGCCACCCGGACATTTTACGTAGTACGTTGTGAAGACCGAAAATACAGTCCAACCTTGGAAGAGTTCCCATACTTCCTTCTTCTGCAGCATTTGATGTTGAAGCGACGAACTGGAGACTGCTGCACAAACAAATTTCAGTCTTACCTGCACATAGCACTAACACCAGAACGAAAGTTGGATTGCAAGAGGACCATTACTTTAGAGATTTTCTATTCAAAGACGACTTCTAGCCTCCAAAGGCGACTTAGGTCCTCAGAAGAATTTTTATTTTTGAAGAAAATCTAGTAATAAAGATCTCAGGTTTTGAACAGGAATTTAGGCCCTCAAGAAAATTCTTAAAGCTTAATGAAGAAATAATCCATTTATTATTTATAACTTTAGTGTTATTCCTTGTAAAAACTGAAAATATGATATAATTTAATGTAAAAGAAAGATGGCGTAATGACTAAAGAGACGGTTTGTCATAAGCAGGAAATCCAGATCTGAATCTTAGTCAGCCACAAACTTTTAATTTTTCATTCATTAAATTATAAATTTTTTTGTTTACTTTTTCCACTTCCTTGGGGATCATTTCATTTAGGGTCTTTGACAAGAACATTAGCATATGTAAAAGGCTAATGCGTACTTTTGTTTGTGTGATATGTTTCAAACGTACTTGACTCTCTTCGTTGTGGGTCTATGGAGCAGAAATTGTGTAATCTAAGCTACATTATGACAAATACACTGACGGATAAAGATCGCAACACGAAGAAGAAGCAGTGCGACGTAAACGATAGTCGGTAGGCGAGATCTACATTTGGGAGATGATCTCTATTCAAATTCCGTGTCTATCACGCTACTAGCGCCTCTAAGAGGATGAAAACCAGGTTTTCTTTAAATACACGTTTCAACGGTCCTGAGCGTTAGTGCCTTTGAGATTGGAGGTTAGTCGAATGTTAGTCAAAAATGCCATTATCAACACCTCACTCAATTTGTATGAGGTCGTGTGGTAGGGCTACGAGAAGCTGGATGTTCCTTCTGCGATACCGCAGAAAGACTTGGCAGGAATGCAGCCACTGTCATGATTTATGGCAACGGTGTTCATGAGAACGTACAGTCGCAAGAAGACCGGGCTCCGGACGGCCACGTCGCAGTATCGAGAGGGAAAACCATCGTGTTCGGCGTATGGCTCTGGCGCATCGTGCTGCATCTGCAGCAGCAATGTGAGCAGCAGCTGGCACCACAGCGACACAAAGAACTGTTACAAATGGGTTACCTTGAGGACAACTCCGAGCCAGACGCACTACAGCGTACATTCCTCCGACCCCAAACCACCGCCGTTAGCGATCTCTGTGGTGTCAAGTGAGAGCTCGCTGGAGGGCAGAGCGGAAGTCTGTTGAGTTCTATGATGAAAGCTGGTCACACCTCCGTGCCAGTGATGGCCGTGTGTTGGTTAGAAGCAGGCCAGTTGAGGACCTGCTCCCAACCTGTCTGTAGCCTAGACCAGCTTATCCTACACCTCCTGTTATGGTCTGGAGTGCGATTTCGTATGACAGCAGGAGCACTCTCGTGGTTACTCCATGCACCCTGACTGTAAATCTGTAAATTTACACGCCAGTCTGGTGAGTCGATTTGTTGTGCTCCCATTCCTGGGAGTGTTTTCCAACAGGATACCAGTCGCCCATGTACCACTGCTGTAGCCCAAGGCGTGTTGTCTTGGCCTGCTCAGTCACCAGACCTGTCCCCAATCGAGCACGTATGGGACATTATGGACGATAACTCCAGCCAGCATCATCCACAACGAGCATCAACCGTTCATGTATTGACCGACTAGAAGCAACAGGTGTGGAACTCCATCCCACAACTGATATCCGGCACATGTAGAATACAATGCATGCATATTTGTACGCTTGAATTCAACATTCTTACAGCTAGACCGATTATTAATGTACCAGCGTTTCACATTTGCAATGGCTTATTTCACACTTACATTAGCGTGTTGTCTTGCAACGTTAATCACTTAGATATTTTACCTAGACGAATGCATTTACGAAACTTTATTACTCTACATTATTCCTTGGTGTTGAAATTTTTATTTACGTCAGTATAACTTCTGCTGCAACAACTTACAAAATGGTTCAAATGGCTCTAAGCACTATGGGACTTAACTCTGAGGTCATCAGTACCCTAGAACTCAGAACTACTTAAACCTAACTAACCTAAGGACATCGCACACATCCATGCCCGAGGCAGAATTCGAAACTGCGACCGCAGCAGCAGCGCGGTTCCGGACTGAAGCGCCTAGAACTGCTTAGCCACAACGGCCGGCTACGACAGCTTAACTAGGAAATATGCAACAATGAGCTGTATTATAACTTAGTGCCGAAGCATACGTGGGAATTCGCTCTTTGTGGAAGTTACAACGTGGGAACAGCTGCGCCTTAACAGAAGGGCGTCCGGGTGTCCCCGAAACGGGACGGCAGAAGAAAGTTGTGGCCGGTGTACTTACACGTGGGCGCCGACCATCTCAGCGATGCCGGCCGCGTCGCTGGCACATTACGCTGCCTTTGTGGCGCCGTCGCCTTGGCGAATACGGCGACTTTTTACTGTTGGCGTACCGTGGCGCTCCGGCCCACTTCATACAAAGTACCTCATTGACTACTGAGCGCGGTTACAGAGTCGCTGTCTTGCTGGGATTTCGGCCACAGCGCGACAAATTAGTGCACGGGACAGTTACGGCGACGCGGGGTCGAAAGAAACAATGAGCGACTCCCCAAGTCTCTTCCAGATTCGACGCCAGGCGCAGTCGTGGCCTCGCGAACACTCACAGAATTTTAATCGTACTTATATTTGTACGACTTCTCAGAGAACATTCGTCTCATTTGCAATTTTGATAGCCAAGTTGTCCTCGAAAACGACGTTAAACGAGATTTTCTTTACGTCTGAGTCACAAATAGCAATGGTACGAAATGCGCCGTCCCCTTTTGTACAACTGGCGATGAATGTAATTAATCTCGAACCCTCCCATCTACGTCTGCAGCTCGTGGTCTTGCGGTAGCGTTCTCGCTTCCCGCGCACGGGGTCCTGGGTTTGATCCCCGGCGGGGCCAGGGATTTTCTTTGCCTCGAGATGACTGGGTGTTTTTGTGTCGTCTTCATCCTCACAATTCATCACCATTACGGTCGAAGGAAGGAAATGGGAAACCACCTTCGCTAGGACCTTGCCTAATCGGCAGTGCGGGTCTCCCGCATAGTCCCCTACGCTCCTCGGGGTATGGGACCTCATCATCATCATCTCCCATCTACACCAAGACACACTAAGGGGATTAACTGTTGCTTGCAAAACAATTGCCATTCTAAATAAACATCTTATCGTAACTGATGTTTGAATTATGATCTGTTTGTGATCGAAGATAAGCGTCTAGATATACAGGAGCAACGTACACTCTAACGGAAAAAACCATACGCAAACCACGAAGGAGTTAGGCAAATTGACCAAATACTTGTATTCATATAGGAATCGAAGAAAAATGCAAAACTCTAAACTTTGGCGGCCGATGGATAGTCTAAACGTGTGAAGGTGCAGCGCTGTTTCCCGGCGCAACTGGTAGGGACAGTAAACAGAAGACATGTCGATACCAGGGCATAAAATCTTTGCGAATATCCTTCCGTGTACTCTGTTGGACAATAACCATACCTCGTGAACAATATTCGCAGATGTCAGCATTTGGAAGAGGACTTGTAGTTAGGCTCAAAGAAGATATTAGAATAACTGGCGAATCGCTCGACATCTGAAGAGGAGCGATACCACAATTCGACGATGTTGTCAGGAATGGGTGAACCATAGCCAACACAGGGTGAATACCAAACTATCGACCTAGAGAGACGGTAGACCATGAGGACCGAGCAATCGCCAGAGAAGCACTCAGAGCGCTGGATTCATCATTGTCATCGACCTGGCATGCAACTGATGCTTCAGTGACCAGAAGGATCATTAATAGGTGGGCCACAGAAAGGAGGTTGGATTCACGGCGCCCCTTTCGCCGACTACTATTCATCTCTGCGGACCGAGAACCCAGTTTGCAGTGGTGTCGGGACAAACTCGGCTTGGAATCTTCTTCACTGCAGTAGAAGTCCTCATTGATGAGTCCCACTTGGAACTAAGCCCCAGTGGAAAACTGTCTCTCGCCCGCCATACGCCCCGACAACCATGAGAGATGGTCTGGGGTGCCACTTCATTTCATAGCAGGACTCCTTTTCAGAATGAAATTTTCACTCTGCAACGGAGTGTGCGTTGATTTTGAAACTTCCTGGCAGATTAGAACTGTGTGCCGGACCGAGACTCGGAACTCGGGACCTTTGCCTTTCGTGGGCAAGTACTCTATCAACTGAGCTACCCAAGCACGACTCACGACCCGTCCTCACAATTTTACTTCCTCCAGTACCTCGTCTCCTACCTTCCAAACTTCACGGAAGTTCTCCTGCGAAACTTGCGAAAGGAAAAGGTCCCGAGTTCGAGTCTCGGTCCGCCACACAGTTTTAATCTGCCAGGAAGTTCTAGGACTCCTTTTGTTGTCAGCCGCGGCGCCCTTAACAACACAGCGGTACGTCGACGACATTCTATCCCAATTATGTCTTTCTTCGTGGTGATCTTGGGCTTACACTTCAGCACGATAGTACCAGCCCCAACACAATGAGAGTTTCTATTGCTCATTTTCGTGCCTACCAAACCCTACGTTGGCCAACAAGGTCGCCGAATGTCTGACAGTTGAGATGGTTTGGAGCATTATGGGTGGGGTCTTCTAACCAATTCAGGATTTTGACAACCTAACGCGCTAATCGGACAGGATGTGGACCGATATCTCTCGTGTGGACATCCAACAACTCTTTCAATCAATGCCAAGCCGAATAACTGCTTGTATAAGGCCCAGAGGTGGTCCAAGGCGTTATTGACTTGCTCAATCCGTGAACCTCTTTCTCTTGAATAAATCATCCAAATCTTCTGAAATTGCAATCATTTGTTTGTCTGAAGATGTAAGCCCTGTTCAATTCGTTCGTCGCGTGTCATTTTTTGTTTTTGTTTAGAGTTTATTAAAAACATTAAGATAAAAAAATCTATGTCAGTGCTTTGACTATATTCCTTTTTTAAAAACGTTCACCACGCTTCCAAGAAAGATCATCTCTACAGGATTGATGTTTTTCTTTTAGGTAAGAACGACTGTTTGTACTCGCCTTTTGCAACTGAATTTTTATTATGCCTTTTAGTCACACACGTTTAACCACAGTGATTCAGCCATCTTAAGTGATTTCTAAGTTCCCCACGCATTATTTGTGTCCATTGAATCTTGTGGAAGCACATAAGAATCATTGATAAAGTTTTCAATCAACTGCGTGTCGCGACCTTGCTGTTCGCTGGTCTTAATCTTTCTGCTACAAGTCTCCTACATCAACTGTATCTTTGCCCTTCCACTTCTGCGTAACCCGATAATAAAAAGCAAAACATTTTGCATCGTAGCACGAAATAATTTAACGTAATATCTCTATCGTAGCTTCATATTTCATCATCAAGTATGTATCTTTCCTCCTTTGTGTTTTTTTTTTCGAGCAATTTGGTTTTTTACAAGAAGTACTAAAATTACAAAACATATGTGAGTAAAACAATTGCTATGGATATATTAACATCACTCCATAGTTAAAAAGAATACGCATTTCTACAACACTGATACGCAAAGATATACAAAACATCATTCCAGCCGTTCAGTTTTACAAACAGAATAAACAAAGACACAATTTATTACTGACACAACGTGAATGTAAATAGTGCCAAGTATATAACTGTTGTCGGTACAAAGTAGTAAACTAGAAACAAAACTATAAGCTTAAACCAAATATAGAGTGAAATTACCAGTTTTTAGTGTCAGCAGATCATGTTGCAACAACAATATACAACAATAGCAATTATGTTTAACGCCTATAGCTAGAGTGTGTATTTTGCGATATAATTATAGAACGCCAATATACACTCCTGGAAATGGAAAAAAGAACACATTGACACCGGTGTGTCAGACCCACCATACTTGCTCCGGACACTGCGAGAGGGCTGTAAAAGCAATGATCACACGCACGGCACAGCGGACACACCAGGAACCGCGGTGTTGGCCGTCGAATGGCGCTAGCTGCGCAGCATTTGTGCACCGCCGCCGTCAGTGTCAGCCAGTTTGCCGTGGCATACGGAGCTCCATCGCAGTCTTTAACACTGGTAGCATGCCGCGACAGCGTGGACGTGAACCGTATGTGCAGTTGACGGACTTTGAGCGAGGGCGTATAGTGGGCATGCGGGAGGCCGGGTGGACGTACCGCCGAATTGCTCAACACGTGGGGCGTGAGGTCTCCACAGTACATCGATGTTGTCGCCAGTGGTCGGCGGAAGGTGCATGTGCCCGTCGACCTGGGACCGAACCGCAGCGACGCACGGATGCACGCCAAGACCGTAGGATCCTACGCAGTGCCGTAGGGGACCGCACCGCCACTTCCCAGCAAATTAGGGACACTGTTGCTCCTGGGGTATCGGCGAGGACCATTCGCAACCGTCTCCATGAAGCTGGGCTACGGTCCCGCACACCGTTAGGCCGTCTTCCGCTCACGCCCCAACATCGTGCAGCCCGCCTCCAGTAGTGTCGCGACAGGCGTGAATGGAGGGACGAATGGAGACGTGTCGTCTTCAGCGAAGAGAGTCGCTTCTGCCTTGGTGCCAATGATGGTCGTATGCGTGTTTGGCGCCGTGCAGGTGAGCGCCACAATCAGGACTGCATACGACCGAGGCACACAGGGCCAACACCCGGCATCATGGTGTGGGGACGCGATCTCCTACACTGGCCGTACACCACTGGTGATCGTCGAGGGGACACTGAATAGTGCACGGTACATCCAAACCGTCATCGAACCCATCGTTCTACCATTCCTAGACCGGCAAGGGAACTTGCTGTTCCAACAGGACAATGCACGTCCGCATGTATCCCGTGCCACCCAACGTGCTCTAGAAGGTGTAACTCAACTACCCTGGCCAGCAAGATCTCCGGATCTGTCCCCCATTGAGCATGTTTGGGACTGGATGAAGCGTCGTCTCACGCGGTCTGCACGTCCAGCACGAACGCTGGTCCAACTGAGGCGCCAGGTGGAAATGGCATGGCAAGCCGTTCCACAGGACTACATCCAGCATCTCTACGATCGTCTCCATGGGAGAATAGCAGCCTGCATTGCTGCGAAAGTTGGATATACACTGTACTAGTGCCGACATTGTGCATGCTCTGTTGCCTGTGTCTATGTGCCTGTGGTTCTGTCAGTGTGATCATGTGATGTATCTGACCCCAGGAATGTGTCAATAAAGTTTCCCCTTCCTGGGACAATGAATTCACGGTGTTCTTATTTCAATTTCCAGGAGTGTAATTACAACAAAACTTGGTACATACACTCTGTGGGAATAAGGCACATACAGCTCCATATAAGAGGCAGCGCGCATGAGAAGGAGGTGATAAGAAAACATTTCATAACATCTATTATTAAATCTGTAAGGTGATTGATGACGGACACAATGACATTTTACGCTTAAGATGTGGCGGTTGGGATGGGCAAGAGTACTCGAAACACGCGAATACGAGTAAGAAATATACAGTTTGCGGTATCACTAGGCTGATGGGAGGTAGTTCCGATGATATTTAAGTCGGAGATTAGTCTACTAGGAAACCGTAAAAATCAGTAAAGTGTATGGCTTGTTCCCATATTTATATATGAATGTGTAATATGAATGTAAAGTGACTCGTTCCGTATCATTATGATTAATCATACAAAATGATGCATGGAACAGAAAGCTGAGTAATCTTAGAAACGAACAGAACTCTCTAGGAATTTCTACAAGAACTAAGCACGTGAGAAATCATTTTCTCTGGGTATTTGTGTTCTGGGGAAAATTTGGACCCGGGTCGATACGGATGGTTACCTGTTAAGAGCTAAAACTGAGAAGTTAGTAGATGATGAGTTTTACTGTCAGCAGTCATAAAAGAGATCAGTGTGGTGGCATCTACAAGGTATTTTACATTATGCAGGTTGTTCTTGGAGGAATAGTGGATATTTTGGCAGGTGGTAGTATGACTAATCTAAATAAAACATTCCATATAACATGTGTCCAGGTTTTATGCTTACAGAGAAACATTTGGTTACAGAGATAAGTGTTTTTGAACCGTACGTGCACTGATGAGCCAAAGCGTTATGATCACCTGCTTAATAGCTCGTTTGTCCGTCTTTGAAACGAAATATATCACTGATTCTGTGAGTCAGGGATACGACAATTTGTTGGTAGGTTTGTAGAGTTATGTGGCATTAGATGTCTACGCAAAGTTTGTGTAATTCGCGCAAATAACGGGCCGCTGATTTACGCACGCCGTGATGTAGCACGATAGCGACCCAGATGGGTTCCATAGGATTTACATCAGGCGAATTTGATCGCCAACACATCAACTTGAGTCCACTATAATGTTTCTCAGAGCATCGTATCACAATTCTGGCTCTAAGACACGGACAATTACACAGCTGAAAGACGTCATCGCCGTCGGGGAAGACATGAAGCACGAAGGGATGCGGGTAGTTCGCAGCTGTCAGGAGGTCCCATGCAAGCGCAGGAGAATGTCTACCGTAGCATAATATTGCTCCCACTAGCCTGCGTCAGTGGCGCACTGCATGTTTCCAGCCGCCGTTCACCTCGATGACGGCGTTTGTGGAGACGACTGGCGTCCAAGCGTTGCAAAAATGTGATTCACCCGAAGAGCCGACACGTTCCCATTGATCGACCGTCGAGTCCCGACGGTCCCGTTCCCACTGCAATCGTAACTGACGATGTCGTTGGTCAACACGTGAACACGTAGCGAGGCTCTCCTGCGGAGCTCAATATTAAACAATGTACGATGAGCGGTGTGGTCCGAAACATTTGCGCGTGCACCGGCACTGTGCTCTTTCGGCAGAGGTGTTGCAGATCACCGTCTGTCCTACTTTACAGAGCAGATAAGCCTCCGAACCCTACGTTCTGTGTAGGGTCGTGGACGTCCAACGATTTAGCACCTAATGGTAGCTTCACTGCCCTTCTACCTCTTTCCGTAGATGCGCACGTGGACGTTCGACCAGCTTCGCCGTTTTCGAGGTACCCGTTCAAGGTCTCTGCGTAATAATAACCTTCTTTTTGTCAAAGTCGCTTATCTCAATGGATTTCCTCATTTGCAGCTCATATTTTCGCTACGGTGATGCCCCCGTCCGCGTCTGCTCCGCTTACATACTTTTGTTACCGCGTCACGTGATCGTAACGCCACCAAGCGGCATTCAACATCGCGGTGGGCAGTGGTCATGTTTTGACTCATCGGTGTATAGGCCGTGACCAACCGGATCTTCGTGAAACTATAGGGGCTGAAGCTGGAATATTACACGATATCACACAAAAAATTCCGAATTTATTCCACCGACATTGGCCGAGAAAAAAATCTATTGCATTACTTATTGAACGTCCCTCGTACAAGAATGTGGTATGCACGGCCTCTATTCTTACCACTTTCAGCGAACACCTTCGAAATGGAAATAAAGGTAGACGATTGAAATTTTCTCATTGACTGATTACAAATTTCCGAGTAGTTCCATTAATACTGTTTACTCATCAAGCCAGTTTCACTTGTGATGCTATCAGTAACAATCGTAGCTCACATCGGTAGGCCGACGGGAGCTCACATGCCTTTCTGTAGGTACATTTGCAACAATGCTTCTATGTACATGTCTGTTTCGGTGTTTTGTGTTACCGCATCATCTTACAGGGACACATTAAATAGACTTCCTTTTAAACGAGCACACACCGTTAATGGAAGAGGTTGCTTTCACTATAAGGATATGTATGTCCTACCTGCAGGAATGGGCCCCTGGACAGTTTAGTCGTAAGGTGACACATCATCTACACTACTGGCCATTAAAATTGCTACACCAAGAAGAAATGCCGATGATAAACGGATATTGATTAGACAAATGTATTATACTAGAACTGACATGTGATTACATTTTCACGCAATTTTGGTGCATAGATCCTGAGAAATCAGTACCCAGAACAACCACATTTGGCCGTAATAACGGCCTTGATACGCCTGGGCATTGAGTCTAACAGAGCTTGGATGGCGTGTACAGGTACAGTTGCCCTTGCAGCTTCAACACGATACCACAGTTCATCAAGAGTAGTGACTGGCGTATTGTGACAAGCCAGTTGCTCGGCCACCATTGACCAGACCTTTTCAATTGGTGAGAGATCTGGAGAATGTGCTTGCCAGGGCAGCAGTCGAACATTTTCTGTATCAAGAAAGGCCAGTACAGGACCTGCAACATGTGGTAGTGCATTATCCTGCTGAAATATAGGGATCGAATGAAGGGTAGAACCACGGGTCGTAACACATCTGAAATGTAACGTCCACTATTCAAAGTACCGTCAATGCAAAGAAGAGGTGACCGATACGTGTAACCAATGGCACCTCATACCATCACGCCGGGTGATACGCCAGTATGGCGATGACGAATACACGCTTCCAATGTGCGTCCACCGCGATGTCGATAAACACGGATGCGACCATCATGATGCTGTAAACAGAACCTGGATTCATCCGAAAACATGATGTTTTGCCATTCGTGCACCCAGGTTCGTCGTTGAGTACACCATCGGAGGCACACCTGTCTGTGATGCAGCATCAAGGGTAACCGCAGCCATGGTCTCCGAGCTGATAGTCCATGCTGTTGCAAACGTCGTCGGACTGTTCGTGCAGATGGTTGTTGACTTGCAAACGTCCCCATCTGTTGACTCAGGGATCGAGATGTGGCTGAACGATCCGTTACAGCCATGCGGATAAGATGCTTGTCATCGCGACTGCTAGTGATACGAGGCCGTTGGGATCCAGCACGGCGTTCCGTATTACCCTCCTGAACCCACAGATTCCATATTCTGCTAACAGTCATTGGATCTCGACCAACGCGAGCAGCAATGTCGCGATACGATAAACCGCAATCGCGATAGGGTACAATCCGACCTTTATCAAAGTCGGAAACGTGATGGTACGCAGTTCTCCTCCTTACACGAGGCAACGCCGGTCAACTGCTGTTTGTGTATGAGAAATCGGTTGGAATCTTTCCTCATGTCAGCACGTTGTAGGTGTCGCCACCGGCACCAACCTTGTGTGAATGGTCTGGAAAGCTAATCATTTGCATATCACAGCATCTTCTTCCTGTCTGTTAATTTTCGCGTCTGTAGCACGTCATCTTCGTGGTGTAGCTATTTTAATGGCCAGGAGTATAAATGTAAGTGGAAGATGGATAGGCAGAAGTGGTTACGTTTCTTTGCCACTCAGGTCCCGGTTGAAAGACGAAGCCTACGTACAATAAGGAAATACACGAGATGAATTGATCGTTCGGTTTATGAACAATGCTGCCCTCATAAAAGAATGCCAAAACGACTTCAGAAGAGCTACACGCAATGTTCTCAAGATAATTCGAAATCTCATTCATGTCGGAGTAGAAATTTATGAGAACCAACTTAGAACATAGTCATTTGCTTTTGCTTTAACACTTTCTATGAGTTTGTTCTAGCAAATTTGTAAGCAATAGACATTCTAGATGTTTCATGTGGAATGTTTTATTCGATTTAGTCTTGACTACCTCATCCTATTCACTTTTCCTCTTGAAACATCCATATACATTATGTGATCAAAAGTATCCGGACACCTGCCTGAAAATGGCTTACAAGTTAGTGGCGGCCTTCAACGGTATTGCTAGAATTCAATATGGTGTTGGCCCACCCTTAGGCTTAATGACAGCTTCCACTCTCGCAGGCATACGTTCAGTCAGGTGCTGGAAGGTTTCTTGGGAAATGTCAGCCCATTCTTGAATGAGTGCTGCACTGGGGAAGGGTATCGATGCCGGTCGACGAGGCCTGGCACGAAGTCGGCTTTCCAAACATCCCAAAAGTGTTCTATATGATTCAGGTCCGGACTCTGTGCAGGCCAGTCAATTGCAGGGATGTTATTGTCGTGTATCCACTTCGCCACAGGCCGTGCATTATGAACAGGTGCTCGATCGTGTTGGAAGATGCAATCGCCAGCCTCGAATTCCTCTTCAACAGTGGGAAACAAGAAGGTGCTTAAAACATCAATGTGCCGGCCGCTGTGGTCGAGCGGTTCTATGCGCTACAGTATGGGACCGCGCGACCGCTACGGTCGCAGGTTCGAATCCTGCCTCGGGCATGGATGGGTGTGATGTCCTTAGGTTAGTTAGGTTTAAGTAGTTCTAAGTCTAGGGCACGGCTGACCTTAGATGTTAAGTCCCATAGTGCTTGGAGCCATTTGAATTTGAATCATCAATGTAGGCCTGTGCTGTGATAGTGCCACGCGTAACAATAAGGTATGTAAGCCTCTTCCGTGAATAACACGACCGCACCATAACACCGCTACACACGCTGGCAGATGACGTTCACCGGGCATTCGCTATACCCTCACCCTGCCATTGCATCGCCACATTGTGTACCGTGATTCGTCACTCCACACAACGTTTTTCTACTGTTCAGTCATCCATTGTTTACGCTCCTTACACCAAGCGCGGCGTCGTTTGTCATTTACCTGCCTGATGTGTGGCTTATGAGCAGCCACTCGACTATGAAATCCAAGTTTTCTCACCTCTCGCCTAACTGCCATAGTACTTGCAGTGGATCCTGATGTAGTTTGGAATTCCTGTGTGATGGTCTGGATAGATGTCTGCCTATTACACATTACGACCCTCTTCAACTGTCGGCGGACTCTGTCAGTCAACAGACGAGGTCGGCCTGTACGCTTTTGTGCTGTACGTGTCCCTTCACGTTTCCACTTCACTACTGCATCGGAAACAGTGGACCTAGGGATGTTTAGGAGTGTGGAAATCTCGCGTACAGACGTATGCCACAAATGACACCCAATCACCTGACCACGTTCGAAGTCCGTGAGTTCCGCGGAGCGCCCCATTCTGCTCACTCACGATGTCTAATAACTACTGAGGTCGCTAATATGGAGTACCTGGCAGCAGGTGGTAGCACTATGCACCTAATATGAAAGACGTATGTTTTTGGGGGTGTCCGGATACTTTTGATCTCATAGTGTATGAAGCCATAGTTACATAATCACTTGCTTATGAAAACTGGGCCCATTTATAAATTATAGATTTACTTTTACAAATTTACAAAATTTTTGTGTGAAACTGGGAGCTAAGTAAACAGATAATAAAAGTATAATTATTTGGTGAAACCGTCTTTTTCGTATTCCCCATCACCGCTGCATTCAACCAGCACGCTAACAAACACTACACTAATTATATTTTCAAGCGTTGTTATTAGTTCTGTAGTGTTATAACCTAACTGCATTATCAGTTAGGCTTGTACTTCGATACAGATACTTGAATATATTCCAGGAATGAAACCGTATGATGAAATGCAGTTTGTACGTTTTCACATTTTTACTGTAGTCCTCTTGTGTTGTGAAGCCCTATTAAAAACTGCTCTACATTGCCTTTGGATGTCCGAAAGGGTGCAGTGACGCTTTGTTTTTCATCAACTCAATATTCGTAGATGAAGGATACGGTTAGCAACATCTTCACGGACTATGTTTTACGGACGCGATCTTTATTTTTAGTTTGATTTAAGTGTTGCGGAGCCGAACTAAGCTTCACTCTGACTCTCTGTGAGAAGTTCATCCCATCAACGAACATTTTTTTTTTAAATCTGGGTTACTTTGGGCTGGCCACAGTATGTCTTTGCAGAGTCCCACTCTGCTGTAGTTTTCGTTCTCGACAGAGTGAGCGGTACAAACCGCTCACAGGCAGCAGCGTCTACATATGCACTCCAGAAGCCACTGTACGGACGATGGCTGTATTTGCTTCCCACAAATACTACAGACAGTCTCACCTATTCTATCTGAAGAGGAGTAAAGGAAAAGTTATAATGTAAAAATCTCTCTTTATTCTTTTAATTCCTAAGGAAGCTATACAATGCGGGCATTAGAATTGTCCCATGGTCATCTAAGGACTATCATTTCTCTAAATTGATCACGACACAGCTTCACCTTTGATTCATAGATTATAGTTTAATTAAGAAATTTCATCTTAAGTCTGTCAAAACATTTTATTTGTTGGTTTCACAATAAAAAATTTGAAAACTGTAAGGAGTAATTACTCTATTAAATAGTTACATAAAAGCTGTGTACCTATACTATATCAGACTATAACTATTCGAGTTATCTGAGCATCTCTATAACACCATTGTATGAGCTGTACAAGCCTGTTATGACTCCAGCAGGACTCCTCTGAATTCGTTCAATGTATTCACTTACGCCTGCATGATTGGACTCTAAACTATGAAAGAGCGCGTCAGAATACTTGGCACTAGTTTCTTGTAAGCAGATTTCTCTATATATGCCTCTCACTTTCGTAGAATGTTTGCAACAAATATTCGTCTTCCAATTGCCGTCCATACTGACTGCACACGTTTATCGCAATTGATATTGTTTCGTAGCAAAGGGTGTTTCAGAAAGATTTATCCGGTTTCATAAGACTACACTATATCTTTTACCAAAACAACGACAGCAACATGGGGTGAGTTTTACCTTACACAGGACTACAACGATTTCATTTTCAGAAGAACTATCCAAGTGTACAGGGGTATATCTTTTACACGTCTGCCTCCGTAGCTGACTGGTAGATGGCCGTCATGTGGAGGACCCGGTTTCGATTCCCGGTACTGTCAAGGATGTTTCCTTGGTGGCAGCTCTGGTGTCGGGTGCACTCACCCTCGTCAGCTCATTCGAGGAGCTGCTTGACCGAGTACTAACTGCTGCGCACGGCATGGAAAGTCTACAACACGACAGGAGGGCGGTGTGCTGACCACATGACCATGCATACCGCATCGGCACGACTCCACAAAGCAGAGGATGACACGGCGGTCGGTAAACATCCCTTGGGCCTTTACGGCCTGACGAGTAGCTCTTTTTTTAAAATATCATTTATGCGCTTGCACAGACAATCTTGGGGTACTTTTTACAATTCCGTTTCGCAACAAAGTTTTTATTTACCTTTCACAAAGATACGATGTGCCCTCCATCGGACGTAAGACAAACATCCAGGCGATAGTCATACTCGCTCCGCGATTTGGCGACCATATTTGACGTTAGTGTATGCGCGTTACAGTTCACTGCGTCTTGATGGGAGGCATACAAAGACGGAGTCTTTCCAAAGCACGTAAGATAAATAAATGCTGTTAGGCCATGCGACTTCTGGAGCCAGTGTTGCAATACGTGATCCGTACGGCCCTTGTAGCCGATCAATCGATGAGGGAGCATATGAGCCGTAATCTCGACAAAAAACACGTCGCGCAGCTGTAACTGAATTGCACCTATTGAAACGGAGACCCCAAAACACATTTTGTTACCGTGCGAAACTAGACGCA
This sequence comes from Schistocerca cancellata, assembly GCF_023864275.1. Classification (NCBI taxonomy): domain Eukaryota; kingdom Metazoa; phylum Arthropoda; class Insecta; order Orthoptera; family Acrididae; genus Schistocerca; species Schistocerca cancellata. Next base: position 506,482,355 of record NC_064627.1, on the reverse strand, counting down.
TGTTGGGTAATGAAAGAGCTGCGCCAGTGAGTCCCCAGTCAGCAGCCACATGAAGCGGCGACACAGCTGCCGCCTAGGTAAGCTCTTAACTTCGATGTATAGCTTAAAATGAGCCCCAAGTTTCTATCTGCATTCACAGACAAAATATAGTCCTGAGATACGCGATGAATCTTTTTTTACACGCTGTGTTACTCCTGGGTACTTAATAGATCTGGCAGTATGTGTAATGTATCATAAACATTCTAATCAGATACTGTCGGGTTCTTTGTGAGCGTTATCAGGTATTTATCCACATTTAAAGAGAGCTGATTTTCGCTACATCAAGTGGAAATGCTGCCAATGTTGCTCCGTATTCAGTTACGATAATAGTTGGTTGGTTTGAGGAAGGAGACCAGACAGCGTGGTCATCGGTCTCATCGGATTAGGGAAGGATTGGGAAGGAAGTCGGCCGTGCCCTTTCAGAGGAATCATCCCGGCATTTGCCTGGAGTGATTTAGGGAAATCACGGAAAACCTAAATCAGGATGGCCGGACGCGGGATTGAACCGTCGTCCTCCCGAATGCGAGTCCAGTGTCTAACCACTGTGCCACCCCGCTCGGTTTACGATAATACAATGATGATGCCTCCCCCTATAGAGCATCACTAGAGACCTTCTTTAATTTTTCTTTTTTTAGTCTTGGTAGTGGTTTGATACGTACCCTCCGGTAATTTCCTCTCTTGTTCTAACCTCTTCATCTCAGAGTACCGCTTACTGTTATTGTATACGGTGAATATTTGCTGTCCTGTTATCCTTTCTTGGGGCATACCTAACGTTATTGTCGTTTAGACTGAACTTTCCCCTCTCAGTACCGCATCCTGGGCTCTGTTAGGGAATAAATTTTGGACGCAAGCGAATACTTGTCATAATATTGCGTACGATTAAATCCCAGTCATCTGTCGAGAATGTGGTACACTGTCGAGCGCCTTTTGGAAATACAGTAGTACGGACTGCACCTGCCATGTGCTCGTAGGACAGTGGACAGAAGGTCAGCCTAGTAACAACACAAACGGAGATAAACAAACAATCTTATCACGTTCGCTCGAGAAGGGAATGGGAAAAAAACCTTGCTATGTCATTCATTAAAAAGCACCCTCTGCCACGCACTTCACAATTATGTTGAGAGTTTAGATGTAGAAACAGTGTTCCGGCCTCGTTACGTGGTAGACTGCCGCGTCGGACCAACCCGGCCAGAACGTGGTGGCACCGGCTGTGGGTGAGGTAGCCCAACTGAACAGTGAGCAGCCCGCGTGGCTGCTGGTGCTGCTGCAGTGTTAATGGCGGTATCCGGTGTCCACCCAGGTGTCGATGTCCCAAGCTACCGGTCCAGCCTGCGGTCTGGCTGACCGCACAGAACGACCTCGGAAGCTGAAGAGAAGGGAACGGTTTCCTTCCTCATCAAGTTCCAAGATAGCTCGAAGACAATATAACGTTGTTACTTTAATTTGTGGTGTAAGCGGTCCTGATTGACAATAAAAGCGGTTTAAAAGCTGTGAGCTGTCTGCGGAAGTTAACCTTGCATTACTGCGCAACTGTTTCACCAGGTATCCAGTCTAGCTTACCAAATTCCCAACCAGACTAACATTAATTATAATCTTTTAATAGTCATACGACAACCGGTGATTATATATATATATATATATATATATATATAAGAGAATTTAAATAAAAAGAAATAAATCAGTTTATATTTGGAAATTTATTTTAACATTGATCATTGAAATTTCAGCATATTAAATTTGATTCATAAATAAACTGGTGCCTTATTTAGGATTGTGGAAAATGTGAGTTTGTAATCTTACGGAACACATCAAATATGGAGCCAAGATTGGGAGACTGCATACAACACTGCATTCATAAAATAACACACGAAGAACGTTGAAACATATGCAAGAGGAAATTAACCACAACCAACCGATTCAATTTTCACCCAAAGAAGTTACGTTCGTAGCACAATCCTGTCCGTCATGTAATTACCACACACTGGTATACTAAATTCATACTAACTCTCTGTGAAATCTTCCCGAAAAGAATAGCTGAGGGCTACTTTGATGATTACACCACATGCTTCACGTGGTCAACTTGGTTTACACAAAGCGTGTAACTCCACAATAATTTTGATAATTAAAATAAATTAGATCGAAAAGCAATTTACAAAAGAAAAACCTCGAACTGGTTACTAACGTCTTACTATTAACCGTATGGGTCAAACAATTATATAAGCACGTGGTAGTGGTCTCACAAAGTACACCCCACGTGGGTTGAACATAAAGAAAAGTTGCTATATTGAAAAATATTGTCAAGACGAGATGTTATAATCTCACGCACACTCGCATTTAAGATTGATGATCTTAGTTAGAGTTACTGATCAACACGTGGTTACACTTTACTCACAAAGTAGTGACGAAGCAACTACTGGAAAATATTCTGAAATTCACACTCGAAATACATTGCGTTGCAATTTAAGATAACATTAGATATTTTAGAGCTAAACCTGAAATAAAGGTGATTAAATTTTCAGTTAGGCTGAACTTAAGAAATCCATTGTCCTACGGACTTAGCAGACACGCGCTTAGCCGGAGATCTTACCACTTCAGACGCTCGCCACGGACAGACTGCCCTGGTCCCTTCCTGAGGGGTGGCTCACAAATACAAACGGAAGTGGCCAGAGGGGCAGCTTCCTATACCAACATGACAAGAGACGGACAGGACCATACTAAGGATAGAAACCTCTTTGCTTTTAGAAAGCGTAGCTACCTGTTCCGACGTTGGTCCTACTGTTCTCTAGCAGACAGGCTTGTCTGCTACCCTCAAGCATGCAACTAGAAATACATTTGCTCATTCATCCTCTCACACAGAAGGGAAGGGGGATGACAGTATCTTATCATATACAGTATATAAAAGAAAGCGGATGTAGGTTCCGTATGAGACTGTGTGACATGAATTACATATAAACCGTGTTTTAAAGTGTAGTAGTGTGACAGATCGTTCTTGTTTATGTGTAAAAGTAAGACGTTCCACTACTCAGTCTCCTCCCAGTTAGTCAGAAACGCCACAGTAAATTTTAGAAGAGGAATTTATGCCGTAAATGACAACAGATTTAAGAAATTAACATGAAAGGAATCCAACAGAGACCTTTCAACAATTACCTTGTTTTGAAGAAAGTTGTCGTAAGTCAGAACAGGATATGTGAAACAAATGAAAACTATATACATTAAAAAAGTTATTTATAGGGCACACACGGAAAAAAGCGGTATCGATTTCCTACATAATCATCCCGACGCTCGCTGCAAGTTTTCCAGCGCTTACTACGTGTTTGACAAGCCATTTGCACAGTCTGCTCAATTACTTGTTCGTCGCATGACGTAATTAGTCAAAACGGAACATCTTGACACCCAGAGGATTGACATTTACAAAGTGTAAAATATTGTGAACAACGTTGATAAACAGTGCTTTTTTTTCGAAACATAGGCACATTGGACATGTAGCGGGAGCTACACACTCCAGATACTGAAAAAGAGGCAAAATCGCAACTCCTTCCACCATACTACACGCCTACATCCAGCTACAATCCAGTTTATGTGTCGTGTGACCCTTTATAGGTTGGTTGGTTGTTTGGGGAAGGAGACCAGACAGCGTGGTCATCGGTCTCGTCCGATTAGGGAAGGATGGGGAAGGAAGTCGGCCGTGCCCTTTCAGAGGAACCATCCCGGCATTTGCCTGGAGTGATTTAGGGAAATCACGGAAAACCTAAATCAGGATGACCCTTTATAGACTTGCAGCTTTACGTACCATTGTGACCAATGGCTTCGTGCGGGGTACGTTACTCAAAAAGTACATTACATGCTCGGAAACTGCTTGAGACAGACCTGCATTCACTAACAGCTGCAGTTCCTGTCGGGTTGGAAACCGGTTGCCTCTGACCAGACGTGACACTCGCCTCTGGTCCGCCTCGATTAGGATGTTTTCGCAACCATTGTTCTTACGACGTGTTACATGGCTGCAAGTGGTACACCATTGCTTGCAGATACGTTGGACATTCGACGTTGATATACCAACAAATCCGGCAACTTGATACACAGTGTGGTCACGGACACCTCTAAACTTAATGCTTTCTTTCTGCCATTGTGCCACGTCCTCATGTGGACCCATCTTATTGCACTGATTCCGTACAACTGACTGAGGACACACACCGCCCCACTGCCATGAGTTAAATCGGTGGTGAAGAGCCACATGACCGCCTGGTACCAGTTCCAGACCTGTTTAAGTTGCTCCTAAACACCTACTCGCTCTTTTATGGGAACGACTAATATATGCCTAACGAGCTTGCAATGCAGTATTTATCAGAGATCTGACACTATGATTTAAGAGTGCTCCCAGCCGTGTGTTAAACAGCTATCTGCAGGTATAGCATTTCAGAGTGCATCGTTCAATAGTGGTGGATCCTGAATAAAAGCTTGGTAACGCGCCGTTATGCAACATATAGATGAAACATAGGCACATGGTTAACCAGTTAAAATTTTACTTCTGACAGGAATCAAGGGGTCGACTGCAGGAAGATTTCACAGGCTGAGCCAGAGGAGGTGGGTTGAAGGGGACCTCCATATCCCAGCGTGCTTAAAGGATGAAGTCATGTTGCTCCAAATAAACGTAACAAACGCCACATAGCCGAGACATACCTTAGTTTCTGCTTTCTGAGTGATTCACACAAACTGCGAACAGTCCAAATCGTAAGATCGTGATGGATTTCAGTGGGTCACGTTATACGCCTGGGGTTTTGGCTTAGAATAAGTAAATACTGAACGCTCTGTTCGTAAATTTTTACGTAAGATTCTAATTTCGTGAATGATCCACCACAGCCTACTTTATCACTTGTTGTGGCAGCTCAGAGGTTGCAGCGTAAGGCGCCGAGCCTGGGCAGCAGGGGACTGGGAACTGCGCGTTGCCATGGCGACGGCGAGGGTCGCAGCCGCACCGGGGAAACCCGACACCTGTAGCACGGTGGCTGCAGGAGCGTCTGCAAGAGGCGCAGTTTAGCCGCCAAGCTTCACACCGGGAAAGCAGCACGAACAATGAGCATCAACGAAATAACAGCAAGTAAATTTATCGTGACGGAGCAGCGATATCAAATGCGCGTCCGGCAGACTGATTTACTTTTCTGTACATCGACGAAATTATTTGATACGATTGGAAGTGCAATTTCTTCAACCGGCTACTTCCATTTACTCCTTTTTCGCAAATGAACCAGTCTCTGTATGTAATGACGACGACAGTCTCCCTTTATTTTTTTCATTTTTCTTCGTAACTGGTTGCTTGCCGAATAGGAGAGGCCAGCTGAAGGATTTGATACAACTTGAGAGAAGGTGCATTTCTTAGCGAAGATCGCTTGTAAACAACCTTCACTGTCAATTATCGGTTTCGGTAAGCATGGTTACCATCTTCAGATCTCAATAAAAGTCTCCTATACTAACTGAACTGTCTAGCGGTGCGCCGGCCGTTGTGGCCGAGCGGTTCTACGCGCTTCAGTCCGGAACCGCGCGACTGCTACAGTCGCAGGTTCGAATCCTGCCTCGGGCATGGATCTGTATGATGTCCTTAGGTTAGTTAGGTTTAAGTAGTTCTAAGGGTCTGGTGACCTCAGATGTTAAGTCCCATAGTGCTCAGAGCCATTTTTTCTAGCCGTGCCCTGGTGCAATGAAGTACACGGTAGCTTGTGGTATGGGACACGAGCATTTGGCGAATTACTCTGTATACCATGGTTTTAACCTTGACTTTCCATTGCGCTGCCCATTTTCGTCCCTCAGATACCTGGCAATGTTTTATAAAAAGTACTTGTACAGCTGGTATAGGAGACATGTAATAATCTTTTATCGAGGTCTGAAGATGGTAACCATGCTTACAGAAATAAATAAAGGTTGTTTACAAGCGAGCTTGGCTAAGAAGTTCGCCTACTCTAGATTAATTAATACAGATCGTCCATACCAGTCAAGACGAGTGAACTATTTGATACAAATATGAAATTTTCATTCTGCAGCGGAGTGGGCACTGGTATGAAACTTCCTTGCAAATTAAAACTGTGTGCCGGACCGAGACTCGAACTTGGGACCTTTGTCTTTCTGGGACAAGCGCTGTACTGACTGAACCATCCAAGCACGATTCAGGCACTCATTGTCTCTTACTTTCCAAATTTCACATAAGTTCTCCTGCGAAACTTACGAGACTAGCACTCATAGAAGAAAGGATATTTCGGAGATACAACACGTGACATTATAACAGGGATGACAGAGTATAGGCCTACACTACACGTAAGCGTAGATGTCAAAGTACAGGCGACAATTAATTTTCTAAGTGTTAGTACTGCGAAAATCACCATATTTGCCGACAGTGAACTAAATTGTGTAACACCACTTGAAAGATTTGATATAAAGGATAAACCTGAAATCTTGCCCGTGAAATTTCGGAAATTCTGGGGATATATACTAAATATTTTTGTATGAGGAATCCGTGGTTTCCAATGACTAGTTAAAGAGTAATAGTATGTATCTATGCATATTGTATTATAAATTAACATCCCCCACAGTGGTTTTCGTCTGTATGTTCAGGATTTTGATACGGTTTTCGCTGATAGAAAGACTGATTCACGATGAAGATCTATGTACATAATTTAATACCTTACGCCAGATAATTGTTTCGACCGTTGTTATTTACAAGGCAAAGGTTTGACACGTGGGTCATCGATTTTGATCAAGTTTTGCAAGGACTTTCTGTATAGAAAATAAAGAGACACGAGTTTCGGCGTTTTGCTAGACATTCCTAGTTTTTGAAAAAATTGACGTCAAAGATGATGACGGAAAACCGTATTTTCGATGCTATGCATCGAAGGATCGCCTAAAAACTAACATTTTTTTGTTAAGATAATTTGGGATCTAAAGTTAATAACGTTCGAGTTATTAACATTTCTGTGTTTTCACTCTGTAGCTTGGGTAACCGTCATTCAAGGTATCTACCATAGCGATGCCGTATTCGATTCTTGGTCGTAGAATCTTTTTATTACATATTTTTTTGGGTGTCTCTGATAATATTCTGAAAAATTGGAACACTTTTCTTTGCCGTTTTTTAAATAACTCATGGGGAGGTGTGTGATTAATAATTAAATAATATATACAATGTATTAGTAGTTATTTTCGTCGTGATATATGACGCTCTAGATAGGACTTTCGTAGATGATGATGCTCAACCGACCTGCACCGTGAAAACACTAAACTGTTAAAACTCAAATATTACTAACTTTGGACCCTAAGCTATATTAATAAAAATGTTTGTTTTCAGACGATATTTCGATATTCAGAATAGAAAATAAAATTTTCCGCCATAAATTTTGACCTAGATGTTTTTCAAAATCTGGGAAGTGTCTAGCAAAAAGCCGAAAAATGTGTCTCTTTAGTTTCAAAATAGAATGTCCTTGTAAAACTTGATCAAACTCGGTGGCCCACGTATCACACCCTCCCCTTGTTAGCGTTTGCCATTCGAATCTGGGGCACTGTTTGTTACCTCAGTTACCCTTGTTTCTGCGAAAATACGTTCACGACAGCGTAAAGGCTTATAATATGCAACCACCAAAATGTAGAACACGAAACACTAAGTAACGTAACAACCCTCGGGCAGATGCCGAAGCACTGCGATGCAGCTGCCGTGGCTGCGGGAACAGCGCCGTATAGCGTCCTTGCGCCGCTCTTCCGTTGTATTCAGTGAACCCACCCAGGTGGCGAATATTGGCCCTCACACCAGTAAACCTATTCACACTGTTGTGTAGCACTGCATATTAACATTTAACAAGGAACTCCTTGAGTGCGAGATCACTAAGAATGCATGAAAACTGCGCCCAGTGAAATTTGCGCCCAACCAGAAATCTGTGAAATCTGCGCCCAACACCTGGTCCCTTTGTGTCACGGCTTACCTGCGCCAGGACTGTAGTAATTATGTAAACTACCTACTTCCTACACACGGCCGAAATGCGACCCTGTAGACCTCCTCCATCACAGTAGCTGACTGTCTGTGCAAACATTAGTACCGCACTAGCTGTCGTGAAACGTCCCCTTAGAAATAGTATACATGACTGTGCTTAAACTGACACACAATATTTTTAGCGCAACGCAATCTGACTTTCAATAATCCCTACAAAAGAATGGCCCTGACTAGCATTAACGTATACCTTTCACAAATCACTTACCTCACAAAAATCTTCGTTACTCGAACTACTGCAATACAGCGAGCGCCACTACTGCCAGCTAAATAAAAGATTCAAACTACAGAAGGCACTAACTACTGATAGGCATAGTTAGCAAATGAAAGATTTTAATAGAGAACAAACAATGTATTTACCTTAATAGTGTTGAAAAATCATAATATACATAGCAGTTCATGACATCCAGTCTTACAAATTTCAAAACTCCGCCATTTCTCTCCCCACATCCACCACTGCTGGCTGCTCACCTCCAACTGCGCAACGCTACGCGCTGTTCACATCCAGCTACCGCTGCCCAACACTACAATGGCAGACAACAGTGCAAACTAGCCACAGACTGCACACAGCACAGCCAGTAATTTTCATACAGAGCGCTACGTGGCGTTACCAATATAAAAACCTGAACAGCCTACTTACAGTCGTAGAGTTGATATGGCGAGACTTGTGTATTCCTGTCACAGTTTCGATATGGAAGTTTCAACGACCATTCGCTGTAAGCCATGTTACCGCTATGAAGGTTATTCTTACACGGTGAAGAGAACGAAAGAAGACGGGTCTGTGACGTGGCGCTGTTCAAGACAGAAAGCAAACCGCTGCCGAAAGAATGCTTAAAACAAAAAATTCGACGGTGCTTTTATTCACTCGAGCATCAGTGTGAAGCTCCGCATGGCGCTCGGTTGGAAGTAAGGAAGACTTTGAACCAGGTGAAGAAAATGGCACGAGGGGAAGAGACTTCTATTTCGAAAATACATCCAGAGGAGCTGGGATGCCTGTATAATCGAGGGTATGATTTTGTCTCTGAAATGCCAGAGCAGCAAGCAACGAAGACAACTTTATGCTAGCAGCGGGAAAAACGTCGGGGAAATGAGAGACACCCGCAGACAGGAGACGAAACTAACTTCAAGGCATAGTAGCAATGAATGATGGCAGCAGTTTTCTGTTAAGCAACGACAAATTAGGAGAAAGGATAACAGATTTTAGCGGAAGAGTAGAGACAGAGACTTTAAGAAGTATACAAAACTTTTTGTGGATGGCAAGTTCAAGTGCTGTAGCAAACAGTATTCGCAAATATACAGCACTCACGACGGACTTTGGGAGCACAGATAAAGAGACAAACATCTACCCAGTTGCCTTCGCATTGTTGCCAAACGAAACAAAGGAGACATACATCCGTCTTTTCCGAAATTTGGTGGAAAATATTCCAGAATGGAAACCAGCAAACGTGACCGTAGGTTTCGAATCAGCAGCGATTTCTGCATTTAAAGTTGTACTACCGAAAACGGAAGAGCATGGATGTTATTCCCACATGAAAAAGTGTCTCTGAAGAAAAATAGAAGATCTAGGAGTTATTCATGAATGCAAAGAAAACAGGGAAGTGATGCACTGGGGTTTCTACTGCCTGAAGATGTATGTGATGGCTGCCTCAAGATAAATTCACAAACCCCAGATATCCCCAGGGTTTCTGAATTTTTTTCTACTTTGTAGATGGATGGTTGGAAAATGAAGAAAACCCTATCAGACTTTGGAATTGCTAGAAACGGTGCTATCGAAGGACCAACGCTATAGAAGGCTGGCACCACAAAATTAATAACATGCTTGCTAAACCAAATCCTGAAATCAATGACATAATTAGGTGTATAAAAATTCAGCTTGCGAGTTAATGAGGGAAGAGCTGAGTATGGAACGTAAACGAAAAAAAAACAGTCTACATGAAACGGGATAAAAGGCTGGAAATAAGTAGTAAAAATGTACTAAGAGGGTGGTGAGATTAGAGCTTGCTTGGAAGCTACCTCCTACCAACAAAAACCTGACTAAGTTTCTCAGAAGCTGCATACAGATAGAAAAATGTACAAAATGTGAATAGCAACTTGTAAATAAAAAACTGAAAATAGATGTATGGATTTTGCTTATACGGTGATTTTAAACACGCCTAAATGTCAATAATTTACTTTTGCCATTTAGCCTGTCCAAAGCCTGGATAAATCTGATTATTTTGAAAACTTGGGCTCAATTCTGTGGCCATAGCAAATTTATTTTTCCTTTGTTTCTCAGATCATTTCATGCAAATGCTTGGATGGTTTCTTAAAGAGGCCATGGTTGCTTCCTCCTCCTCCAGTGACCACAAATCCGAGCGAAAGCTACATCTCTAACGATAATAAAACACCAAACGCAACATTTGTTTCCGCTAGGTTGTTATGACGATAAATGAAGATATTCTGAACGAAAATTAAACATATCACTGGAATGCAAACTTTGTTTCTGTGAGTGAACTTGGCATTCACTTTATAAAGCTTCTATGACAAAAACACATACTCTAATTATATAAAGATAAGTCTGATGAGCTATTTAAATGTTATTGAATGTCTTGGCGATGTTTGCTGTGATCAGTTTTGAACTTGTACAGAACTGTATAGAGAATTCCTTATTTGGTTACCTACACATCCAATATTTTACTCTCGTTCAGACTAAAGTTTGCGCAGTGACGTAGCTACGTAGTTTGGTGTACGGTACAGAATTTTAATTTGCCAGCCCCCCCCTCCCCCAAATTGCCAACGTCACAAAAGCACGAAATACAACATTTGTGTATAGAAGTTTTATGATAAGCGTTATTAAGTAATCAAAGTGTAATGTTAACCACCTCGCAAACAGTTTTTATGGATGAAAACGAATAAGTTTTAACTGACTATTAAGAAAGCAGAACTTGTAACCGAAGATCTTCTTAGTGACAGGTGACTAGCACGTGGCTTAAGATTTATTGTTTCTTTTTCTTCTGCAAATTTTGAAATTACCTCATCAGTATCGATATCTTTAGCTAACCCATTTTTTATTGACTGACACCTAAATTAGACAGTCGTGCCTGACACATATTGGGACATAAGATAATTCTTAATTAATTTGACTTTTTGAAGAAGGGAATTCTCTTACATAATGCTATCGAAACATACAAAGTTAAGAAAAATCTTAGCGCCAAAATAAAGTTGGGAACAGTTTCGGAAAAAATTTTCTTGGTCGCGAAATTTGTGCAAGGATACCGTCTTCAGGAATATCATGATAATTGCCAAATGATTTTTGTATAACCATCGGAAGTTTCGTTTCTGAAGTTTTAATCAAATTACTAGGATCTGAAGCATCATCTATTGTTCACGTTCCATAGTTTTACAATGTGTATCGATTCTTGTAGAAAGCTGTCGATGCAGTTTTAACATTGACCTTCTCAGTTCGCAGCGTTCTGGATAGTATGGCTTGAAAGTGCGAGCTTGGAGACCTCTACGTAGCGTCCCTCAGCTCTCCTACCTGCCGGGCGACGGGATTACTGGACTCTTCCTCGACCCTTTCTGGGCGCAAATTTCACTGGGCGCAAATTTACTGGGCGCAAATTTCAGTGGGTGCAGTTTTCAGTGGGTGCAGTTTTCAGTACACCGTCGCTAAAAGCCAATGAGGTTTACGGCATTCGACGTCCCACTCATTGTCTACCATGCAACCACAATATTGGCTGCTAATGGCAACAGGAGGCGGGACTGGAGGTATCTAATGGCGAACACAGCATGAGGTCACTGTGTGTAGTTGAACTGCTTCGTCGACGAGTAACTCCCAGTGGTGCTGCAGTGCTACTGGCGTTGATACAAAGCAGAGAAATGGCAACGATAAACAAAGCAAACATTGCATTATATCTACAAGAGTTGTCGAAGTTGACATTTCGTCAGAAAGAAACCCAAGGAGCGGGTACCAAACATAATTACGTAAATGGAAGATCATCGGTAGCATAGTAAAAAAAAAATTATGAACAGATTTCGAATAAATCTGCATCAATATGATCGTGTAGTGGATAAGAAAAACTGCGGATATTCAAGCGAAGACAAGGCGCACTTGTTACCGAAACCGTTGTTTGCGCTTTTGAAGTATGCTCGATACAATCTACAATAGTGCATGGTCGTGACCTACGACGTTATGCACACCAAACTGCGCGCGGCACAAATGGTTCAAATGGCTATAGGCACTATGGGACTTAACATCTGAGGCCATCAGTCCCCGAGACTTAGAACTACTTAAACCTAACTAACCTAAGGACATCACACACATCCATGCCCGAGGCAGGATTCGAACCTGTGACCGTAGCAGCGCACGGTACAGATTACAGTGATTTCAAGGGAAGCAGTGGATGGTTACATAATTTCAAACAGTGCTACAGATTCGAGGTCGCAAGGTAACCTTTCAAACAAAGTGTCAACTTGACAATGCACAGCAAACTGCGGAATCGGCCAGAAAATTTGTAGATGAGATAAACAAACATATCTCGTCGTTCAGCAAGGAATTTGTTTCCAACTCCACCCAATCTGGATTTAAAGAGGAAATGCATATGAAAAGAACCCTGGAAATTAGAGGTACCAAGAGTGCTGTGTCATGGTCAACTATCGTCAATGACTTAACGCATTCGAATACCGACTGTTGACCTGGATGGTAGATTGACGGTAAGCTGCCAGTAAAGTTATTTACTGTGCTCCGAGAAGCCAGAGATGCTCTGCAAAGGCAATAGACAATATTTACGCCATATCAAGCAAGACTGGGAAAATGGGTGCTGGAGAACTATAACTATGGAATGAGCACAGCTTTTGACCAATAGCTGATCAAAAAAACTTGCGTTTGCTTGATTCCTGGTCTGCGTATAAATAGCATACTCCTTTAGAGCTAACTATCCCTCCTGAAAAGTGTGTAACATAGCAATTTGCACCACCTGGAACCCCTGGACTGATTCAGCTTTTGGATGTTTGTCTTTTCCTAGCTGAAAATCCTGCTCGGTTTGTAACTCCCGAGCATTTCGCCTTCGATCTTGATGGTGTGAATCTTTACGATTACTATGGCGCGTCATTTTTAATTCGGGTTTGTTGGTGGAAGTTAATGGTTTGTTTTGAACATTTCTTGAATGTCGACGATCTCTGTACTGTGAAGTGTAATAGATACATCCCATGGAAGGTTGATCTCTGCGTCTTCCAGACGCTCATTTTCTGTTGCCCTCCTGATACACATGGTGGGTCATTAGAAGCTAAAATTTTTCCTGTCATAATTATCAATATAACATTTTCAAATGAGTCTTACTAAAGACTGATCTTGCAACCTCGCACTCAAGGGGTTCCTTGTAAGACTCTCGTAAAACAAAGCAAAGACAGCTTAACAGTACTGAATGCAAGCTTGAAGGCGAATAGTAAAATGGACACACCTGTTATCAACAGGAACTATCGTGCAGAATGGTATATGGAGGGAGGGGAATTGGGGCGAGGGTGCATCGTTGGGTCATGATCCACCTCAAAAAACACTTAACTAAAGCTTTTACATTTTTATGTACATAATTTTCCAAACTTCTCAGCCAACTTTCGGGGAATATAGTGGCAGGAAAATTGGAAGGCGCTCAAATGGCGAGTTATTCTAGAAATTACAAGCTATATTTAACACAAGATACTTCTCTGTTGGTTCCTCACATGGGTGGGCTTGCGGTCTGAGCACTAGAAGAGGACATTCCAGCCACGAAAGGCCCACATACTAGGTTACTTGTTGTCAGCAACAAATCCGACACAGTTCATAAGTCCGCTGGTAGAGATGGGGAACGACAGCAAGCCTTTTACTAAGAAAAAAGTAACAGGAAGGCTGGCTCCGCAAACGTAGGTGGAAACTACAGAAATAAACAACATATGCCGGCCGCATACCACTGTCTATAGAACTGTGCTCATAGGCGCAATCCTAAGAGAAATGCTGCTAATGACGAACAAGCTCGTCGATTTTATGCTGTGTAAATTAGGAGGGGCGTTCAATAAGTAATGCAACACTTTTTTTTAAAGCAGATTGGTTTTACCCAGGATTTCACCATATTATTCCCTATTATTCCCCACTCTTTTGGCCACAAAAGTTTATTTTTCAACATAATCTCTGTCCAATGCGACGGTCGTACGCAACCTCACTGTGAGGGCCTGTATGCCTGCATGATACCAATCTACTGGTCGACGTCGGAGCCAACATCTTGCTGCATCGATAACATCCCCAGCATACACCTACTGCTTCCCGTGGAGTGCATCCATCATCTGGGCAAACAGATGGAAGTCGTAAAATGCGAGATCCGAATTTTAGGGTGGGTGAGAGAGAACAGTCCAGTCTCACGAAGAAGGAGAAGTTCGTTTGCATTTTTGTTGCGTCGAACACCTTGAAGTCGTTTCTCCAGTTTCCTGAGGGTAGCACAACACTCTTCATAGTTGATCGTTGTACCCTGAGGGAGGACATCAAACAGAGCATTCCATGATCTTACCGGCTCCGGGAGCGACTTTGAACTTTTTATTCGTAGGAGAAGTGGTGTGACGCCGCTCTATGGATTGCCATTTTGTTTCCGGTTCGAAGTGATGAACCCATGCTTCATAATCTGTGATGATCATCGATAAAAACTGTCACTATCAAACCTCCTAAGGCGCAAGCAATTTCGCATAGCTAGTCCTTCGTTGCTCCTTATGGTCTCCTGATAGAAGGCGAGGAACCCAGCGACCACACACCCTTCCAGTACCCCAACTGGTGAACGAGACGTCCAGTAGGATAGCGAGGCGTTTGATTGTGATCCGTCGATCACTTCGAATGAGAGTGTCTTCACGTTCCAACATTGCAGGAGTCATAGCTGTGTGCGGCAGGCAGGCTCGCAGAAGATCGGACGCGCTGCACGACGTTACGATGATGACAGACGTCTCGCCCAACGACTCGCCGTGCCTTTCTTCATTGCCAGGTCTCCGTAGACAATCTGCAAGCGCCTATGAATATTTGCGATGTTCTGGTTTTCCGCCAAAAGAAATTCGGAACGTACCTGTGTTACAGTCTGTTGAAGGCTACGTATCGCGCCGCCACCTACCGGAACTCCATGAAACTACAGACGGTGAAACAGGAATATTCCACGAGGTCCTACAACAAATTCAGCATTTTTCCGGCCAAAATTGGCCGAGAAAAAAAGGGTTGCATTACTTATCGAACCCCCTCGTATAGCATTGTCAAAGTTGTGAGAGTTTGCCGCTATCACAGTTTTGAATCGCAGCACGAAGTGGTCGCGTGATTTGAGGCTCCATGTCACGGATTGCGCGGCCCCTCCCGCCGGAGGTTGGAGTCCTCCCTCGGGCATGAGTGTGTGTGTTTGTCCTTAGGATAATTTAGGTTAACTAGTGTGTAAGGTTAGGGACTGATGACCTTAGCAGTTAAGTCCCATAAGATTTCACATACATTTGATTTTTTTGAAATGGGCCGGTAGGCCAAACTAAAAACTAATGTAAACAAATGGGTCTATAGGCCAAATTTGTTATCAGACAAGATACACTGCGCATAACGTATATATTTGCACTATTGCGGAGATATTTTCAGTGCAACATAGATAAATGAGGGTAAAACATAAAATAATTGCAACTACTCTGTATGAAGGCACCAGAGACCAAACACCTCGAAAAGATCTCTAACCACACCTGAAATTTTGCCGGTGGAGTTTGCTTCCTACTGGTATTCTAGACGCGTAGACAACAACACTCTCGTGGCTCGCATTTGAGCGTCTTTCAAAACTGTCAGCAAAATACCAAGTAACTGTGGTGAAATGCAATTCACAGCGGATGCGGTATGTGTCTAAACACTCAAGGTGAAGTCATCGTTGTTGTAACAACGTATGAGCAATAAAAGAACTTAAAATTTAGTGCTTACTGTAATTACTTGACTTTCTTCTGTCACTTTGGCATTTAGGTATACAACAATTAACAGATCCTACTTTCTAACTACAGACATTGTTTCTGTGCTTCGTCACCCTTCGGCGTAAATAACATTAATTTTACGGTAATCAGATGTCTTTTCCAAGAGAGTCACATTTTCTAGTGTGTTTTGGCAGACTTATAGTAATAGGCCATGGGAAGTTTTGGTTACGGAAGCAAAGGGCTGCAGCGCTATAGTTCTTACAATGTCAGCAGCTCACGGCGCGAGCCACGTAGTCGCGTAATAAAGGCTAGCGAAGTAACCACGAACACACTCTAGCGAAGCGACCCACCTGCTACTGGTCTCAATTTACACAGCACTGCCTCCGAGGTGATGGAAGTCAGTTCTTGTCACATAAATATGATGAAAACTTCCTCGCTAAGATCTGTAAAAAAAAGTGATACCCTCTAAGGTCTGCAGCGGAATTGTGGATCAACTCTGGTCCATAACGGAATGAGTTCGGAAAGCGTCTCCCCGTGGTTTTACGAATTCGGACGCAGCTCAGTAGCGTGCCTACTCCGAGAGGAGGTATTCGCTGAAGCCAGCTTCACCGAGGGGTCAGCGAGGAATTTTTTCTGCGGCTTCTGGCTGCAGGGCAGCCACACCTAACGTTAAGGTTCAAATGGCTCTGAGCACTATGGGACTTAACTTCTAAGGTCATCAGTCCCCTAGAACTTAGAAACACTTAAACCTAACTAACCTAAGGACATCACACACATCCATGTCCGAGGCAGGATTCGAACCTGCGACCGTAGCGGTCGCGCGGTTCCGGACTGTAGCGCCTTTAACCGCTTGGCCACCCCAGCCGGCCCTAACGTTAAGGTTGGGTAATTTGTCGTGGCGCGAGGACAACGACCGCGGGATGAAAGCGTCTACATAGGTGCGGGACGGCGTGTATGGTACTGCAATTTGAATGCAACAGCTCGGAACCTTATTGATTTACGTCATCTTGCGGCTTTCTTAATTTAACAGATCAGATGATATTAAACATGACCAGTCTGACGGTCCTTTACCTAAGCAACACTTCGGTGGGACCAAATGACTGAAGAAAATTGATATTAATGTATAAATTTCATTACGTGGTTAAACATTCTTTCTTTGCACGCAACTGGACTGCACAGTAGTGTTATGCGGGGGTGGTCAAATCAAAACCTTAAATTTATAATAACAAATCGAAATTTCGCGCCGTTATCCTTTCAGTTGGTAAGCGTGCTACAGACAGCGTGCAGAATGACCTGTAGGTGGTAGCATAGTGCAGATGCACACATACCGTCGCAGTATCAGTATAAAGATGACCGCCCCACTTGCGACTTGCAGCAACGAAGAACAGCGTTCTGTTATTAGGTTTCTGCGTAGTGAAGGTGCGAAACCTATTGAAATTCATCGACGAATGAAGGTTCAGTACGGAGGCGCAAGTTTGTCACAGCAGCAAGTCTACGAATAGAGTACGAAGTTCGCAACTGGTGTGACTTCAGTGAAAGATGCTCCTCGTCCTGGTCAGGCACAACGAGTTGTGACTCCACAGAACATCCAGCAGTTGAAGCCGTAGTGAAGGAAAACCGCCGAGTGACACTGAATGACATTGCAGCATGTTTACAGATTAGTCATGGGTCAGACACCACATTGTGCATGATGTGCTCCAGTTTCACAAAGTGTCTGCAAGATGCGTGCCACGGCAGCTGACTCCTGAAATGAGAGAACGACGTGTTGATGCTTGTGAAGAACTTCTTCGCCGCTTTGAACGAGAAGGTGATGGCTTCCTTGCAAGAATCGTTACTGGGGACGAATTGTGGGTTCACTTCCACCAACCGGAAACGAAGAGAGCGAGCAAGGAATGGCACCATTCCTCATCACCAAAACCAAAGAAGTTTCTAACAGAACCATCAGCAGGAAAGGTTATGCTGACTCTCTTTTGGGACGAAAAAGGCGTCATTTTGGAGCATTACATGCATAGAGGGACCACTGTCACCAGTGCATCATACACAGATCTTCTAAAATCATCTAAGGCCTGCAGTCAAATCAAAGAGACGTGGATTGCTGGCAGCAGGTGTCCTTTTGCAACATGACAATGCAAGGCCCCACACTGCCCGTACAACAGTTGCAACAATCACAGACATGCATTTTCAGTGTCTTCCTCGTCCACCATACTCACCAGACCTTGCCGCAAGTGATTTCCATATGTTTGGACCACTCAAAGACGCAATGGGAGAAAAGAAGTTCCGTTCTGATGAAGAGGTACGCCACGCGGTGCATGAGTGGTTGCGCAGACTACCAAAAGAATTTTTTTCTAAAGGAATTTATGCACTTTGTAGGCGCTGGAGGACTTGCATTGAGCGTGGGGGAGATGTTGAAAAGTGATACAGCTTTGTACCACTTCTGCACAATAAATAATATTTAAAAAAGTATTTAAGGTTTTCATTTGACTCACCCTTGTACATCGTAGAAAAGTCTTGGATTACACACATTCCGAGTGCCACATAACTGTGACGTCGGAAGGGTGTTTACATTCCGAGGAGTTTCACGACTCATCCTTTACGATCACACACTTGAACTATATTGCAGGACGGGGCACAAGAGTGTTTTGGAACCAGTTTCGTTTATAGAAGGACTGCATTGTCCCACTATTTTATCAATGAATTTACACCTGACACCTGTTTTACGTACGATTTAGCCTTTGCCACCATTCGATTTAATATCTTCACAAATTGTTGCACCCAGTTTTGCATGATTTGACTGATGTCAATTGTGTAATCATAGGAAACTACATTTTTTCGTTTCGTAAAGTGCACAGTTTTACATTTCTGACCATTTAAAGTAAGTTGTCAGTGTTTGTAATGCATTCAGAGCTCAGCGTCTGACTGGACATTTTCACCAAGCTAGTTAATTTGATGTGTATTGCAATTTGTATTTATTAGAATTCAGAACGTCATTTCTTAATTATTAAGCAGACTAACCAACAACAAAAAAAATATGATCCGTGATTGGAATAAAGTTAGTGTCAGCACTAAAAAATGAGTGATGACCTGGCTTTACATAACGTGTCTGTAAGGATTTTTGAAGTCGTAGTTAACTGATTATAAAGTGTTCAGCATGAACAGTCATATCAACACACTTTTTTATGAGACGAATGCGTAAAGATCTGGCATTTGAAATAGCCATTTACAGCACGTAACGTAAATCTAATCTGAGCTGTTACTGCAGAAGATGTGCTGAACGGTATATTGGGAATCGATTTGAATTTATTAATGCACTTTAATAATGTTTGTCAAAAGGAATTCCTGTTGAGAACTCGTAGCAATGTAACATCGGTTGACAATCGGCAATGTGATTGCAGAGATGTGCATGCTGCAGCTTCCTACCTGAGACGACTGCTGTGAGATCTCTGGCGTCGATGGTCCGTTTCTCGTCGTTCGCTGACCCGCCGAAATACTTCATGATAAACCTTTCCCTTTTCAGAAGGACGGGACAGGCAGATGGAGTAAATTTATTAAGAACACAAGACGATTTCCAGAAAACAACAGTGGATGGCTGGCTGAATATTCACGCTGGCGTGCATTCCGCCCGTTTATTTTTCACGACGTCAGAATTAAATTGTTTAGCAACTCAGCCTCACATAAATTTCAGACACAGTTTTGAGCGTACGGAATCTGACCACACACGGTTGATAGACTGAAATGATGACAGTCTATGACAGTCTATCTCACTCGTAGTGTTCAGCTTTACTCGCAATTGCAGCGTAACATCACTCACTATTGCTCCCCAGCTGACCCTTTTTAGCATTCTCTGTAGATACTAACTTTTCTAACATGTCGAAGCTCCTCGAATTACAACGAATATATGGGAACAATATTATATCGTAAATAATATTCATAATACATTACATAGCATCTGTATGTATGAAATGGTTATAATCCAATATAAGCAACGTTAACGCAGAAAAGGAAAAAAAAGTACGCGAGGAAGCACATACAGACTTCATTAATATTTTACAGAACGACAACGATCAGTAGTAGGTGTACCATATAGTAACATAAGTCAGGTAAGCCCGTCACATTACAAGTGTTCGTTGTGAGCACAACTCGTCGTGCGTCGAGTCGTTAGGCGAGTTCTTCCCAGACCTTGATCAGGGTGTCTGAAATAATTGTTGCAAAAATGCTGTTTCTAAAGTCAGGTAGCGGAAGCACATTCACATGAACCTTTATGAACCCGCAAAGGTGAAAATCGCTTGGCGTCACTTCGGATGTGAATGTGGGGGTCACGCAAAATAAGCTCTGCGGCCAATCCAGCAGTCGGGTAAAACGTCTTTTAACCAGTCGCGTATTGAGTTATGCCATTGAGGCGACGCACCATCTGGCTACCAAATGAATTTCTGTTGTACAGCTTCTTCCAATTGAGGAAAGAGCTGTAGTTCTAATGGAAATGCCGTGTGGCTAGGGCCGCCCGTCGGGTAGACCGTCCGTCTGGTGCAAGTCTTCCGAGTTGACGCCACATCGGCGACTTGCGTGTCGATGGGGATGAAATGATGATGATAAGGACAACACCCAGTCCCTGAGCGGAGAAAATCTCCTACCCAGCTGGGAATCGAACCCGGGCCGTTAGGTATGACATTCCGTCGCGCTGACCAATCATCTACCAAGGGCGGGCGTAGTTCTAATGCATCAAGATAACACACACCATTTACAGTTGCGTCAACGAAAAAGAAAGGCCCATAAGTTTTGCGCCGATATATGGTAAAACATTCAATTTAGGGGGGTCTCGTGGCAGCTGTACTATCTCGTGAGGATTTACTGACTCCCAGATGCGCATATTATCTGTGTTCACGTTTTCACGTAGGTGAAATGTCGACTCATCATCGAAGACGACACGATCCAGAAAATCTAGGTCGTTATGCAGCATCATTTCATTGACAAAGATGGCACTTAACCGTAGTCTGTATGCTTTAGAGCTTGTAACAACTGCAAACAATAAGAACTAGTAGTAAGCACCTCTTTAAGACTCCACATAGACGTCCCTGAAATTGTTTTTCACGATTAGGTATCCGAACTGATTACTTGGGGCTTCGCGGAAAGACTCTCACTCGTTCAACACATTCTTCCGTCACTCTTGGTCGTTCCATACTCTTCCCTTTGCGGACATGTGTACAAACAAAACTGTTTGAGCTGCTCTTACATTTGATGTATTATTTATAATTGCAAGTTGAATGCAATAAATTTTACAAAGTCTTGAAACCTGTGTTCATTTTGGAACATCCTGTAGATTGCACTGTTTACAAAAGCTATGTGTTTACTATAAGTATCATCTGCCAAGTCACTGACATGCAACATGGGCAACGTAGGTCCTACTAGAGTTGCGCTGTACCAAAACTACAATTCGGTATTTGTGGTATAGCGCATAAATGAAGCAGTAAATGGCAGGATTACCGGTATTACTGGTACCATTGGTATGCAAAGAAACATAAATGATTGTGTGAGAGGTAAACTGCGAACCGACAACTTCTCTCTGTTTTTTGTTTGTTTTTGGTGTAACTAGCACCGCACATCGTTCAGTGTTAGTCCACTGTCCACTTTCATATGAATACAAAATACACTGCAGAGCCAAAGAAACTGGTAGACCTGCCTAATATCGTATGGGGTCCCCGCGACAATGCAGAAGTGCCGCAACACGACATAGCATGGAATCGACTAACATCTGAAGTGGTACTGGAGGGAATTGACACCATGAATCCTGCAGGGCTGTCCATAAATCCGTAAGATTACAAGGGGGTGGAGATATCTTCTGAACAGCACGTTGCAAGACATCCCAGATATGCTCAATAATGTTCGTGTTTGGGGAGTTTGGTGGGCAGCGGAAGTGTTTAAACTCAGAAGAGTGTTCCTGGAGCCGCACTGTAGAAATTCTGGACGTGTGGGTTGTCGCACTGTCCTACTGGAATTTTCCAAGTCCGTTGGAATGCACAATGAACATGAATGGATGCAGGTGATCAGACAGGATGCTTATGTACGTGTCACCCGTCAGAGTCGTATCTAGACGTATCAGGGGTCTCATATCACGCCAACTGCACGCGCTCCACACAATTACAGTGCCTCCACCACCTCGAACAATCCCCTGATGACGTGCAGGGTCCATGGATTCATAAGGTTGTCTCCATACCCGTACACGCCCACCCACTCGATATAATTTGAAATAAGACTCGTCCGACCAGGCAACATGTTTCCAGCCATCAACAGTCCAATGTTGATGTTGACGGGCCCAGGCGAGGCACATAGCTTTGTGTCGTGCAGGCATCATGCGTACACGAGTGGACCTTCGGCTCCGAAAGCTCATGTCGGTGATGTTTCGTTGAATGATTCGCACGCTGATACTTGTTGATGGCCCAGCATTGAAATCTGCAGCAATTTGCGGAAGGGTTGCGCTTCTGTCACGTTGAACGATTCTCTTCAGTTGTCGTAGGTCCCGTTATTGCAGGATCTTTTCCCGGCCGCAGCGATGTCGGAGATTTAATGTTTTAGTGGATTCCTGATATTCACGGTACACTCGTGAACTGGCAACACCACGTTCAAACTCACTTAATTCTTGACACCCTGCCATTGCAGCAGCGGTAACCGAACTAACAACAGCGCCAGACACTTGTTGTTTTACACAGGAGTTGCCGACCGCAGCGCCGTATTCTACCTGTTTACATATCTCTGTATTTGAATATACATGCCTATACCAGTTTATTTGGCGCTGCAGTGTATAAATTGCATTTCACAGGTAGTAAAAATTAGTTGATCTAACTTCTGTGCTTTTATGCAACCAAAGTAATTACTTTTGATGAAAGTGCAGTTTACATACACAATCATAAAAAATCTGTATAATTACTGTTGTTATTTTGTACTCAATAGAAGGTTTTCATCATGACCAAAGACAAGAGTTTCCTGTTACTATACACGAAAGTTGTTTATGAATTTATGAATAACAGAAATATGTTTTATGTAAGCTCCCCGAAGCATTGAAGCAATGTCTGCTGTGTTTTTGTTATGCATCTTTTTTTATTTGTACGTTTGTTTCTTGAAATTGATATTCGAGAGCTATGTGATAAATCAGTATTTTTTATTTTTATCACAACATCTTTCTGTTTCTTGTTACTAATCAACAATTTTCAAATAAAACCTGAATTAATCATTGACAGTTTCAGTGTTGCTGTAAATACTGTTTATTTTTAAGTAATAGATAGAAAGAAAACTATATAGAACAAAGATGTTCCCTAAGGTACGCGGCCTTTTATATATCGTCATTCAGTTTCTAGACGTTTCACTTCTTCCGGTTTCTAGGGGAATCTAGGAAAACACTGGTCGCATACTCAAGCAAAGTGATGTGAGGTAACGCCCAATACGTATGCAACACACCTAACGAACAGGTAAAGCGGGTACGATCTTACTGGCCAAAGCTACTAGGTAATCCACCGTAGTCTCCGCTTACTTATGATAGTCTACTGTACACTAAGGTAGTTTTACAACTCTGGCCCCTGCACACTTCGCCTATAAGTCAGTTCATCTGCCAATGTCCCTCCATCGAAGATAACGTGCTGCGTCCTCCGTGCTAAAAAATCGTAAACAGAATCGTAAATTTCGTTTTGTATACCACTTGATGGTGGTTCAGTTAGTAACCGTTGGTGTGGTCCAGAGTCACAGGGTGAATGCAGCTTTCTACATGCAGTGGAAATTTCTTCAGTCACGCATGAGCGGTAGCGTAAAACAACTGACACGTGTACAGTCTTCCGACAGGAAGAGTTTCGCCAGCGGTCTGGTTGAGCCGGTGTGCCGCGGCAGATGGATTCGTGCCTCGGATGGCGTCGGCGTCTGTTGTGTCTCCAGACGGGAGGCGCAGTGCAAACAGCCCCGACCGACGCAGCCGGCAGGGGTCGCCACAAAAAACCCACGGCCGCCGCCTCTCTGCTCTGCTGCGCTCTTACTTCACGCCCTGCTCCACCTCCGCCCCCGTCTCCACAGCAGGAAGCTCAAACGGTCAAGGTCAAACTCCCCATGTGTCACGCGGGGATCGCAAGAAACGCCTGCCCGCTGCGTCACATCAACAGCTGATGCGACAACGCTCGAGGCCTGGAGAGAACGCGACAGCAGACTGAGTCAGTGGTTATCTCGTCTGACTTAAGTTTCTTCTCCACTAATGCAAGAAATCAGATTGAAGTCGACGACTAGAGCGTAATTAGGTTTAGATTTTAATGACAAGGAAAAAATCAACGATATTGTACCTTGTTTTGCCTGTGAAAAGTGTATTCTCATACGGATCAAGAATAAGAAACTACAGATGGATGAATTCTGCGCTGTAGTATGAATGCTGCATGCGCATGGCCGTGCCAAAGGTGACGAGGTAGCCCTCCGTTAAGGGCGTAGCCAGAGAGGAAGCGCAAAACCTGATCCAAAATAAAAAGCTGGAAGAGGTACATAAGTTCTCCTACCCTATGTATCTTCCACATACTAGAAGCCTTTCCGTGACAACAAAACTGTGAGACTAGACTGAATAAAAAGTATCAGTTACTATTAAAATCAATTCCTGTAAGGAAACTCTAGGGCTTATCGTATCGTCGACGTCGAGGTCATTACAGATCGAGCACACACCTAAAGCTAACCGCAGAGTATCGATGCAAATGTAGTAGGTAAAGAATCTCATTTCTACAGCGTCATTTCGTCCAAGTAGCATCATGAAGAACCTACCGCTACCGAACGCACGTCTAAGATGGTTTACGCGGCATTAGCGTGCCATTGGTTCATACAACTGCCGCCTACACAGGTCGTTTAGGCCCAACAAAGGAGTTGTAGCAGCTAGCACGCTATGGAACTGTAGGATGTTACAGGTCGGCGAGCGATTGCGCAAAAACGGTGGATGGGACTTGGAGTTACCTTGTCTGTACTTTTCCTGCTGCCAACTTTGGGCTGGTACGAACTGCTGTGCAAGTAGGAAAGAATTCATCACTAAGCCTTCTGTGGCTGATTAATAACGTTACGAGAGTTGTTCATCGTTTCGCCAATTGACATCTTAACTATCTTCATCTAAAGCGAACCCACTTTTAAACAAATTTGTAACTGCCATTGGTAATCTGCTACGTTGCTCAAACTGTTAAACTTCAGTTGAATGACATAATCAATAAAAATTGTATAACAGACACAATGCCTGTTCTCATCTCTTAATTACAAAACTTTTTCTTTTATCTGTAGTTAATAATTTGAAACTATTAATTAATAAGGTGAAACTATTAACTAATAAGGAGTATATCATGCCAAACCAATGTCCTCCACTGGTTCCTACCTCTTGCAATTACGTAAATCACAGGCAATTTGCGTATAGTAGAAAAGAGCATTAAATTATATCGGAAGCAGAACTCATGGCATCTGTATCGAAGCAAAATTTTGATAATATTACGTCTGAAGACTTTATTACAAATCTGCCACAATTGCAGTAGCATACACGACTAGTTTCGAACCGACTGGTTCATTCTCAGGCCTAATCTACTGAGACTGCAGTGAAAGTGCCTCATCTTAACGACAACGATCTAAAATTGGCAGTACGTGCACCACACAGTGACGATAGATAATGTCATAATATGCACATGCCCACTATGTAAGTCAAAATCAAACTGAACCACTTCAAAATGTTGAAATTGCATAATTTCATGTCTAATTACCTGTAGACTACGATATCAGGAACGCGTTCTCCAGCACTCTAGTTTCGGTACCACTTGTCGACCTGCAACCTGGAGAACTGTACAGGTGTGCGGGTTGCCTGTAGCAGAGGTAAGTTCAGTGGAAATGCTCCCGCCAGCAAGAGAAGTGCATATACAGGGCTATTACAAATGATTGAAGCGATTTCATAAATTCACTGTAGTTCCATTCATTGACATATGGTCACGACACACTACAGATACGTAGAAAAACTCATAAAGTTTTGTTCGGCTGAAGCCGCACTTCAGGTTTCTGCCGCCAGAGCGCTCGAGAGCGCAGTGAGACAAAATGGCGACAGGAGCCGAGAAAGCGTATGTCGTGCTTGAAATGCACTCACATCAGTCAGTCATAACAGTGCAACGACACTTCAGGACGAAGTTCAACAAAGATCCACCAACTGCTAACTCCATTCGGCGATGGTATGCGCAGTTTAAAGCTTCTGGATGCCTCTGTAAGAGGAAATCAACGGGTCGGCCTGCAGTGAGCGAAGAAACGGTTGAACGCGTGCGGGCAAGTTTCACGCGTAGCCCGCGGAAAATTGGCTCATGCCACAACTGGAGACCGACAGCGCCGACTTCATCTTTCAACAGGATGGTGCTCCACCGCACTTCCATCATGATGTTCGGCATTTCTTAAACAGGAGATTGGAAAACCGATGGATCGGTCGTGGTGGAGATCATGATCAGCAATTCATGTCATGGCCTCCACGCTCTCCCGACTTAACCCCATGCGATTTCTTTCTGTGGGGTTATGTGAAAGATTCAGTGTTTAAACCTCCTCTACTAAGAAACGTGCCAGAACTGCCAGCTCGCATCAACGATGCTTTCGAACTCATTGATGGGGACATGCTGCGCCGAGTGTGGGAGGAACTTGATTATCGGCTTGATGTCTGCCGAATCACTAAAGGGGCACATATCGAACATTTGTGAATGCCTAAAAAAACTTTTTGAGTTTCTGTATGTGTGTGCAAAGCATTTTGAAAATATCTCAAATAATAAAGTTATTGTAGAGCTGTGAAATCGCTTCAATCATTTGTAATAACCCTGTATTTTATTAAAGTGACGTTATCTGTTCATCTGGTCACACCTCAACCTGCGTTTCACTTCAGCCGATAGTTCATCTTGTAGACTCACTGAAATAATCAGAATTGTTTGTTAATATTGGATCGATATGTATAACAGGATCAGACGAACAGAAGTCGGTCAGTCAGCTGACCAAAACATCTGCACGCGACCAATTCCTCGGTCTGTCGGTAGGTTGGTTAGTGGATATGTAGGGCTCTTTCCGTTCACCATTGTTGAGTCGCACTACTAGGTATCTCAGGCGCCAGTCGCCAGTTAGTTGCAGAAAACACTTGCATCCACTGACGTAACAACTGTGATTCGTTTTCGTTGTCTGCATAGTTTCTCTGCGCGGTGTGTTTATTTTACGTGACACACTGTCCTAAAAATTACGGTACACAATGTGGCGATCCGATGGCAGGGTGTGGGTACGGCAAATGCCCGGTGAACGTCATCTGCCAGCGTGTGTAGTGCCAACAGTAAAATTCTGAGAGCCGGCCCTGTGACCGAGCGGTTCTAGGCGCTTCAGACCGGAACCACACGGCTGCTACGGTCGCAGGTTCGAATCCTGCCTCGGGCATGCATGTGTGTGATGTCGTTAGGTCTAAGTAGTTCTAAGTCTAGGGAACTGATGACCTCAGATGTTAAGTCCTATAGTGCTTAGAGCCATTTGAACCATTTGAAAACTCGGAGACGGTGGTGTTACGGTGTGGTCGTGTTTTTCATGGAGGGGGCCTGCACCCCTTAATATTTTGTGTGGCACTATCACAGCACAGGCCTACATTGATGTTTTAAGCACCTTCTCGCTTCCCACTGTTGAAGAGCAATTCGGGGATAGCGATTGCATCTTTCAACACGATCGAGCACCTGTTCATTATGCACGGCCTGTGGCGGAGTGGTTACACGACAATAACATACCTGTTATGGACTGGCCTGCACAGAGTCCTGACCTGAAACTTATAGAACACCTTTGGGATGTTTTGGCACGCCGACTTGGTGCCAGGCCTCACCGACCGACATCGATACCTCTCCTCAGAGCAGCACTCCGTGAAGAATTGATTACCATTTCCCAAGAAACCTTCGAGCATCTGATTGAACGTATGCCTGCGAGAGTGGAAGCTGTCATCAAGAATAAGGGTGGGCCAACACCACAGTGAATTCCAGCATTACCGGAGGAGGGCGCCACGAACTTGTAAGTCATTTTCAGACAGGTATCCGGATACTTCTGGTCACATAGTGTACCTGATATTGCTCACCAACAGCGGATGTCTCCAGAACAAAAACGTCCCGCCATTGCTGCCGCAGTCATATTGTGTTCGCAGACAAACGTGAAACGACAACACCGTTGCTCCCATGTTCCACAATAAACCACATCGTTATTCTGGTCAGGTATAATCATTGCTGTTACAACCTATTGCCGATATCAAAGTGATGTAACTTTGCACCCATCGCCTAAGGTTTTTCATTCGTAGGTTTCTTCTCAAAAAATAATATAGCCGATTAATAATAGAACAGTATGGATATCAAACGTAGACAGCATCAAAGAGTGATGAACATGAATGAGGATGTGACGGACTGTAGGTAATAAAAGAAATCTTCTGATATAAATTTATTGATAGGATAGGATCACACGTTTCAGCAATTAAATTCTCATCTACTAGAAATGGAGCTCATAAAATCAGGGACGTGTATGAGCAGACTGTAGTAAAGGTACGATATCCAAAGCCTGGCATGGAATGACTGACTCCTAGTATGAATGACTGTTATCATTCGCAATATTTGTATGGTTATGGACACAATTTTTATTAAAATCTTAAACCAATGAAATATTACATAACTGTAGCAGAAAAAAATCTAAGAGGGAAAAATTAAATTGGACTAGACACAATTTGAATGAGGATATCGAAGATAGAGGAAATAATTACAGTACTTTGTCACAGGACTGACATAAGAACGAAATAGCAGGTTTGCTCCCATACCACAATCAGTTTTCTACCTCTCTATTGACCCATCGACTAGGTGTTTTTTAGGATAGTTCCAGTGTAACCAAAACAAGACAATACTTAATGTTGGTAGCAATGCTGCTTATTTATTTCTGTCTATATTTTGTTTCAGTCTTTTCCATACAAACGTCAGAGATACTATGGGGGACAGTCAAAAGAAAACCGAACAACCGTTACAAGGGGACCATGAAATGGTTTCATTCAACAGTAATCACTAGAGCATATATGAATTTTTCCCACGGGGAAACGAGATGATCAATCCTTGTTTAATAGAACGCGGTCGGTCGCTGACATATCCACAACTGTACCGGCTCTTACCCTTCCTCGTCCGACTGCAACCGACGTGCACGTGTGTCATTCTTCAGGTCACCACCACTGCGAGCCCGAGGGGAAACGGCAAAGCCAATAGTGGAAACATCCCACTCGTCAAAGTAATACAAATCTTTTCACACAAGTTCTGGTAAGGTCATTATGACATCTTTCTTCGACTCCAGGGGCTCTCTGCTCTTCGAGTTCCTCGAACGTTGAATCAGAATCGATACGCAGCGCCACAGGACACTTTGCAGAGGCTGCGCCACTTAGTCTAAACGTCCAGGAACGCTGTCAGACGAAATCATCCTGTTGCAAGATAACGCCCGCCCCCACACTAACAACTGGACGAAGGCCACTCCGCGCTTCAGTAATTTGGTTGGTATACACTGCAACGTCTTCCGTACAACCCGGACCTTTCATCGTGTGATTTTCTCATCTTTGGCGACCTGAAGAAAGACATGCGTGGACGTCTGTGTCAGTCAGACGGGGAACTGCAAGAGTGGTGCGGTTGTGGATCCGTCAGCGGCCGACCGCGTTCTGTGAAACATTAATTGGTCGTCTCGTCTTTCAGTGGGATGAATATCTTAACGCGTGTGGCAGTTACTTTTCAATGGAATCATTCCATCGTTCCGCTGTGATGGGTGTTCGGTTGTCATTTGACTGCCCCTTAAACGTAATACACTTTCAGTGCGGACTCCTTTCGTTGTTTGAAGCGGTATGATATCAAATAAGAATTTTTGGGAAGTACCTTAATTCCGTATAGTGCATAATTTATGTACACAGTTCTTTTACCGTATTGTGCAGAAGTAACTGTATTATGGAAAATGATTTTCGAAAGATTTCCACGATGTTCTTCTTTGAAGTTACTTAGTGAGGTACGGCAGTGGTTAAAACATTTGAGTCACATTCGGGAAAGGAGGGAACTTTTTCGAGACGGGTCCTACAGAAAAGCCGTCATCAATATCGGGACTTGTGGTCGTCTAATAGCATTTCTTCACCAACGGTCTACGTGAAGTTTGTCTTCCATTTCTGTAACAGACGGTGAGATGTTGCCTTCCAAGATGCTACTCCAGGCGGGTGTAAAATGAATGTCCGCAACGGAAAATAATAAAGGCTAAAATGACGATTTGGTCCTGTCTGACTACCCTCTGAAGCAGATTAGGATCTCTTAATGGACTTTAACATATAAATTACAATCTAAACATAAATGAATGATGAAGGCAACTAATTCTAATAAATGATAAACGTTGTTACTGCTTATATATTTATTATAGATCTAAAAAAACTTTGTATTACAAAGTGTACATTTCCTAAGTAAGATTACTGATCAATTGCCCAACTCTGCCCCTTATTGTGACTGCGAGGTCTAACATCAATAACGCGGAATGACTAACGTCTACGTACCAAACGCAAGAGGACACTACTTTCAAAAATGATCTACGGTGGTATGGAACCTCAGTGGAAATAAAGTAACGTGATCACAGCTGTTTAGCTTATATAACCCTAATAAGCCGAAGCAATTTGAGATATCACCTTACGTACTGCGTCCGGTGCGTCGAAGCGATGGTTCTCGTACTCGTCTGCGACGATGGAAGAACTCCAGCCACAAATAAACTCTTTCAAACACTAGGACGGCAGAAGGCGGTCCTCTGACTAATATACTCTAATACTGTCTTCTCCTCTCTGCGTTCTACAGACGAGAAACGCCAACTCCCAACCACAAGGACGGAGTTCAGGTAACGTCTCAACGTAAGTATAGGCTGCGTACTCAACGACGACTTCCAACCCGGAGGTGAAGTCCAGAATCGTATACGTTCTCAACAGTACAGTTCCTAACTGTTCTAACTACAAACACTACCGAGAGCAAAGGCAGTTAGTCCATCTGTACCAACAAAATCTGATATCGAGCGACCGTCACACACGGGCACTCACAACGGAAGACCTCGTCTCTCCAGCGCTGGCTTCCCAGCATGGCTTGGCTCCCCACCATCGTAATTCCGAAAACGAATCATATTCCCGAAACCACGGAATATTCTCCCTCTCTACAGATTCTTCCGAACGGCGACCAACCATATTTTAGTCTTTTGTCGTCCAGCGCGGAAAGTTTGCGAGGAAAAACCTATACTCGTACAATGGCACGCTTCTGAGTAAAAATCCTTGGAAATAACCCAGCCTGCGTGGTTTCAGAGGTGCCGTTTCTTCGTTCTTCTCACCTGCATCCAAGATTTTCAGCGTTCGGAAGTATTATCCGGTTATCCTTCCGGCCCCTACTATAACAGCGGCCGGCCGTCACCCTATTGTACTCCAGAGCTCGGGTGCCACGACGTCTGTCTAGCTACTTCCTGTGTTTAAGCAGGACCAACACCTGTGCGGGCCTTCCACCCAGAGCTTGAGTTCTGCCTATATACGACCTGCCATATGATACCTAACTGTGTTTGTAGATCACGGCACATTATGTGGATGAGTTCTTGTAAGGTGCGAAATTATAGCCACCTTACAGCCTGCATGTATTGAGCTGGCATAAACGGCGGTTCTGGCATTACATTTAGTAACGGTTGTGGATCTGTTTATGGTAAGGAAATATTTGCTGGCATGTTTTATAGCTTTAAATCACGAAATGATGCAATTTGACGACCGTGCTATGCGCAGTTACACATGGTACTCGACTTTTGCATGACGGGACAGAGACGATGGTTCCACATCTTTTATAGATGCACTTGAAAATGGATCATGCTTGAAACTAAAAGTGCTGAATAAGGTACGAT
The DNA here is from genome assembly GCF_023864275.1 of Schistocerca cancellata. Classification (NCBI taxonomy): domain Eukaryota; kingdom Metazoa; phylum Arthropoda; class Insecta; order Orthoptera; family Acrididae; genus Schistocerca; species Schistocerca cancellata. The sequence goes on along the minus strand of NC_064627.1, from coordinate 506,450,464 downwards.
TTTAAAATGCATTCCGGTGGACTGATGTCTTTTTCCAGCCGCAGATGATGCAATTATCGACAACGAAGTACAGTTTGAACGAAATTCTGCAAATATTGAGTCAAACCTTGATAGGATTTCAAAGTGGTAGGGCCGTGCGGTTCTAGACGCTACAGTCTGGAACCGCGTGACCGCTACGATCGCAGGTTCGAATCCTGCCTCGGGCATGGATGTGTGTGCTGTCCTTAGGTTAGTTAGGTTTAAGTAGTTCTAAGTTCTAGGGGATTGATGACCTCAGAAGTTAAGTCCCATAGTGCTCAGAGCCATTTGAACGGAAGTTGACAACATGCTTTAAATGTTCTTAAATGTAAAATTGTGCAGTCGACAAAACGAAAAAGCATAGTGTGCTATGAATATATTAGTGAGTCACATCTGGAATCTGTCAACTCACACCAATTCCAGGGTGTTACAGTAGGGATAAGAAATGGAACGAATATAAGGCTCGGTCTTGGGTAAAAAGGTAGCAGAATTCGGGTTATTAGTAGAATACTAGGGAACTGCAATCACTCTACAAATTAGATTGCTTACAAATCACTCGTGCGACCCATCATAGAATAATGCTCAGATATGTGGGACTAAATAGGACTAACAGGGGATGTTGAACATATACAGAGATTGGTAGCACTAATGGTCACAGGTTTGCTTGAACCGCGGCGGGAGTGTGTCACAGAGATGATGAAAGAACTAATCTGCCATCCCGAGAAAGCCTGATAACGAAGTTTTAAAAACCGCCTCTAAATGATGACTCTAGGAATAATGACTGATTCGCGAAGATATGCAAATATTTTAATATGTTATTCTACAAGTAAAAGTAAAGAAAAAAGTCATGTACACATAGGTCCGCAAATGATTAGTTATGGAGTTAGGGCTAATAAAAGATTTTGCATGAAATTTAGCGACTTCACTAATATGAAGCCATCGAAAAACAGTGGGAGGTTGAAGTAAAGCACGATTTCCATTTATTTTGTTGTTATTGGTCTAGTGACTCTAATAAAACATGTCCCATACGCGTATCTACGGTAGTTCTCCAGAACATCCAGAGAAGCAAAGATTATACAAGTATAATTCTTCAGGCTTTCGCGGCGATGTAATGACATCTTGGGTTGTCGGGTGATCTGCCGGATATCAGCATCGTACTTGCACGATATTTCGGTAGCGTAGCTCTTTACCTTCATCAGGTGCGACCTGAGACAGTCTCAGGTCGCACCTGATGAAGGTAAAGAGCTACGCTACCGAAATATCGTGCAAGTACGATGCTGATATCCGGCAGATCACCCGACAACCCAAGATGTCATTATACAAGTAAATTTGTTTACTTTCCATTAAGAATGTAGAAACGTTTATGTCATTGTTGGCAGCCGTTAGTGAGTTGTTTAGTCGTTTCCTAACCTCGAAACGAGTTAGTTTCCTGCATTGTTTAGTGAAATTGTATTTACACTGTACAACTTGCTTAACACTGAGTTTTGCTTTTTTCCGGTTTAACATGAATTCACGTATGCTATCGTATTAATAAAAGCAGATTATCTGACACATTCACACAGTTTCAATTAACGTTATTACCATCATTTTTCCAAAATTAAATTCTCTACAACTTCTGTTGAAAGCTTTGTGCAGTTGTCTGGAATTAAAAAAAGAAAAAAAACAAATTCGACCAAGTAGTTAATAAATTAAAAATTTTGCAAAATTTCTTCTTTACTTCTCTGGATGTTCTAGAAAACTACTGGAGATACACGCCTGAGACATATTTTATTAGGGTCACCAGATCAATAACAACAAAATAAATCGAAATCGTACTTTACTTCAACCTCGTACTGTTTTGCGATGGCTTCATATTAGCGAAGTTGCTAAATTTCAGGCAAAATCTTTTATTAGCCGTAACTCCGTAACTAAACATTTGCGGACTTATGTTTATACGAACTTTTTTCTTTAGTTTTACTTGCAGAATAACATATTAAAATATTTGCATATTTTCTTTAATCACCCCGTATACTATGAGCCTGTATGTATCGCTCCCATAGGGATAGCCAGGACAACCTTAGATTAGTTGCAGTGCACATTGAGGCACTTAAACAATAATTCTTCCCGCGCTCCATACGTTAGTGGAACGGGAAAAAGTCCTAATAACTGGTACAGTGGTACGTAGCTTCTGTTATGCACTTCACACTGGTTCGTGGAGTGTAGATGTAGATAATAACCTCTTTATAAACCCTCTTCTTTCACTTACCACGATCATTAAGACCACTTATTTAAATATGTTCAACTTAACAACAAGAGATATTCGAGCAAAAGTCGCGCAGTTCCATGGCGACAAAATGCAGAAATAATGCTTGCCAAAGTGCCCCTGTGTGCCGTACCTTCGGTAGGTGCATTAACAGTTGTCTATTAGCATTTAAAGCGATGCCGCCCGTCGCCGGACAGTGGGCCGACCCCTTCATTAAGAGCGCCAGCAGCGCTTTGTCGCGTAGCGGTGCTCATTAGCGACAACAGGTAGGCGGCTCGGCTAGGCGGCCAAGTGAGCCGCGGGCCCTGCAGCCGTGGCCTGGCCCGGCCTAACCCGCCGCGTCAGCCAGAGCTGACGCTCCACTCGGGCTGCTTCCCCTTTTTTTGTTTCTGTTTCCCTCTCCTTCTGTCACAAACGACGACAGTTGATGGTCTGACATCGTTTATCTTGAGCAGCTCTTGAGTGTGAAGAGTGCCTTGTCATACTAACAGACACTATAGAATACCTGCATTCGCGGTTTCCCTACGGTAAACCGAACCGACCGAACAAAATGTTTTTCACGCCCCTAAAAGAATACGATGGTCGCTTTGGAGCGCTGAAGATGGCGTAGCACTATGAAGCCTGCAGTTGCACTTGGAGCGGTGGGAGGCGACTGTGACGATGCGGAGGGTCCAGAGGTAAAACTGCAGACAAAGAGGCTTTTGTTCAGTATCAGCACAAAATTTGCCGTGGCTTGGTGAGGCAAAACACGTCTCATGCGGTTGACCCTGGCCGGCGCTGACAAAGGCTGCGGCCTTTGTGAGAGCATGTTGCGTTGCTGCTCCGCAATTACGGATGTTTATAAAATGTCGATACATCTATATACTAAAAGGTATCAGATAGATTATATAATGGTAAGACAGAGATTTAGGAACCAGGTTTTAAATTGTAAGACATTTCCAGGGTCAGATGTGGACTCTGACCACAATCTATTGGTTATGACCTGTAGATTAAAACTGAAGAAACTGCAAAAAGGTGGGAATTTAAGGATATGGGACCTGGATAAACTGAAAGAACCAGAGGTTGTACAGAGTTTCAGGGAGAGCATAAGGGAACAATTCACAGGATGGGGGAAAGAAATACAGTAGAAGAAGAATGGGAAGCTTTGAGGGATGAAATAGTGAAGGCAGCAGAGGATCAAGTAGGTAAAAAGACGAGGCTAGTAGAAATCCTTGAGTAACAGAAGAAATATTGAATTTAATTGACGAAAGGAGAAAATATAAAAATGCAGTAAATGAAACAGAGAAAAAGGAATACAAACGTCTCAAAAATGAGATCAACAGCAAGTGCAAAATTGCTAAGCAGGAATGGCTAGAGGACAAATGTAAAGATGTAGAGGCTTATCTCACTAGGGGCAAGATAGATGCTGCCTACAGGAAAATTAAAGAGACCTTTGGAGAAAAGAGAACCACTTGTATGAATATCAAGAGCTCAGATGGAAACCCAGTTCTAAGCGAAGACGGGAAAGCAGAAAGATGGATGGAGTATATAGAGGGTCTATACAGGGGCGATGTTCTTGAGGGCAATATTATAGAAATGGAAGAGGATGTAGATGAAGATGAAATGGGAGATATGATACTGCGTGAAGAGTTTGACAGAGCTCTGAAAGACCTGAGTCGAAACAAGGCCCCCGGAATAGACAACATTCCATTAGAACTACTGACAGCCTTGGGAGAGGAAGTCCTGACAAAACTCTACCATCTGGTGAGCAAGATGTATGAGACAGGCGAAATACCCTCGGACTTCAAGAAGAATATCATAATTCCAATCCCGAAGAAAGCAGGTGTTGTTTGTTGTTTGTTTCGAGGTGGTTAGCAGCGAGATCTGCGTTAGGATTTCCAGGATTTTAGAGAGGTGGTTTAGTAGGGAGATAGCCGGCCGGAGTCGCCGTGCAGTTCTAGGCGCTACAGTCTGGAGCCGAGCGACCGCTACGGTCGCAGGTTCGAATCCTGCCTCGGGCATGGGTGTGTGTGATGTCCTTAGGTTAGTTAGGTTTAATTAGTTCTAAGTTCTAGGCGACTGATGACCTCAGAAGTTAAGTCGCATAGTGCTCAGAGCCATTTGAAACCATTAGTAGCGAGATAGGCCGGTGATTTGGTGGAAATAGATGGTTTTTGTTGGGTTTAGGGATTGAGATGATTTTAGCAACCTTCCAGGCTGAAGGGAAATAATTTATTTTTAGGCAGTTGTTGAGTATGGCTGTGAGGTGTGATATGGCAGGTTGGGGAAGGTTTTTGAGGAAGGGAGGTTTGTCACTATCGGGACCAGGGGCTTGGAATTGCCGATTCGCCTGATAAGAGCACCAACTGCACGTTCGCTGACTAGGGCGAAGGAGGTGACATGTTTCTGCCGAAGTTTCCTGGTGAGGTAGCGACAAACTCTTCTTTCATTCCTCTCCACTTCTTCTTCGTCGTCGTCTACGATGTTTTCTCTGAATTGGGTCTAGTGTGCTCGACATGGCGTCGGATTTTTCCTCTGGGGTGTATACGATGCCGTTTTCTCCGTGTAGTGGGTTTATGGTCTTTTGGGGTTGCCTTCTAGCCCTAATTTTGTTCCAGAGACGGTCCGCGTCTCTGTTTGCCTCCTGCAGGCTTCTTTCCCAGAGGGCATTTCTTAGCATTTGCAGTCGGTGTCATATTTCCCTGGCCATTCTTTCCATGTTTCTTCTGTCGCGTGGGTCTCGGAATCGTTGACAGAGCTTTCGGGTTCTCTTCTTATCCTCAATGAGCTGGGCAAGGTCGGGTGGTAAATCGCTTCTTCCTTGGTCGTGGGTGATTTTAATCGTTCAGATTTTGCTGCATGAAGACACTATATGGGTGAATTCCTGTATAGCGTGGTCTATGTCCTTTTTTCGGGGCATCTCTGGGGCAAAATCGGGTATGTGTTGACCTATGAGCGCTCCCAGTTGGTATGATACGTAACTCTCTTTCTCGCCTCTGCTGCATCTCGGTCATCTTCGAATCTTAGGATAACCGGGTTATGGTCAGAGTCAAGGGCGTTCACCACTTCAGTTGTTGTGGCCAGAGGTATGTTTTTGTGGAGACATCTGGTCGGCATCTGGAATCGTAGTGAAAGTGGGTGAGTTGCCCAGTCTCCAGGAGTTATTTGTACGTGAAGGACATTGGCGTGGACGCCACTCCTCCAGGGCGGCTAACGGGACACTCGCCACGGCGAGAGTGAGAGACAGTTGTGAATGGACACGCGATCAGGCGGCTGTCGTAGTTCGGGGTCCGCGCGTCTCGTTTGCTAAATGGGAAATATGTATATTTTCCTTGTGTGTAATTGTTGTCAATAGTAAGTCTCTACGTATGTTGTAATTGATTGCAATCCAAATGGATCCGAACCATTATACAGTCCTTTAAATTCCTATTGTTCCAATAAAATTGACGAATCAAATTCCCGTCTGCAGACGCTAACTTCCACTAACACTGTGGCTGTCGGCCTGCGGCTGCTGATGCAGTACTTCACAGTATCCCTGCCACTACTTGTTATTACTTCTCTTACAAGGCTTATCACCTTTGTTAAAAGACTGAGTAGCGACACAACAGCTCGACAGTGACACAACAGGCAGTCATGTGACCGATGTCAGAGCAGTGAAGAAACGAGTATGTGTCAGTCGGTTATATGGAATCAGTGCAGTAGGGTAAGTAGATGTGGCTAGCTGACAGAGTAGCAGAAAGGAACGAACTTGTGTGGACCTCTACTTGAATGAAGATATCCGATTTGTCAGTGCTCCTCTGCGGGCTGTCCAACATCTCTGCAAGGGATGGTGTATAACTCACAGCCACATAACAAGGCGTAAGAACAGTTTTCGTTCAGATACCGCAACCGACAGAAGCGGACACGAGTGTCACGCCTTGCTGTTTCGAACTCGGCAGAAATTGCTGCTATCAGCTAATGCTGGCACATCCGCCCAGTTTCCGAGCGAAATCGCAGTGGGCAGTGCGTGGAAAGGACATTTTGGTGGCGGTTACCTCGTAAAAAGGCACTGATCAAAGCGGCACTGAAGTGTTCCAAACAACTCAGAAACAAGGTAATAGTTGACTGGAGGCGTGTAATGTGGTCCGACGAGTTGAGACCTGACATCTCAAATAACGCGAGGTAATGAGTGCTGCTACGGCCCGATCAGGCCTTTAACCTGCAGTGTGTGGAAGTTGTCGTTCAGGTTAGAGGGTGATTCTGTGATGTTTGGGAGAGGGGGGTGGGGGGGTTTATCGCACCTATGACTTGTACCCATTCGTTGAGCTTATTTTTGTAAATGTCTGAAGAAACAGATATTGGTAACGATTTTGCAGCTGTACTAAATTTATGATATTTATTCGCAATTGCGGAATCTTTCTGAAGTTAGACGCATTAAGTTAGTACCTATTGGTGACACCTGAAAACATGTGTCGTACCGGAAGTCAGGCACGGACTTCCCGCTTGTTGCGAGCGGTTGCCTTAACGACGTCAGCTATCCGAGCACACTTCCAGAAACCGAATCGAACTTCTGTATGTCATACTGTCTATGACCCGATGGCTCGCAACTTTGCTTGGATTCCCACCACGGGGTTTCAAGGAGACAAAAATCTATTCGGCGTTAGTATAACGATCGTCATTTTTCCGGCGAGGTTTGCAACACTTAATTTTTTACTGGAGACCGTCACTCGACTACTGAGTACAAGCAACCCCCAACACCGATGCTGGCACTGCAGCACATCGGACGGTCCATATACGGTGTCAGTTGATGGGGAGATGACCGGTACATATATCGTACCCACTGGTCCAGGATGTCAGAAGGAGAGAACTGATTATGATGGTACGTTCTCCGTCAAAAATTCGTTCTACAGCGATCAATCAGTCTGCCTGCAATCCCAAGAAACTTTCAAGCAGAATATTCGCCAGGAAAACCTACCAATGGACATTAGTTCCCTCTATGGGGAGGGAATGCTACAGCAAGCACTAAGTTTGATAAGCTCCGAAACAAGAAACGACGCCTTCTGAGTGAACTTGCCTTTTAGAAAGGGTGCCTGGGCCGATCAGAGTCACACGCCGCCAGTTTGACTCCGTAGGACGCAAGCTCCTTGCCCAACTTCTACAACTGACGTCCTTGCTCGCCCCCATTACCTGGGAGTGGGCTGAATGTTCATCCTCGGGGCAAGCAGAGCTTGCATAACGAAATGCATCTGTGAAACAGTCTTGAAAATTCCAGTGACTAACATCAAAACAGTCAAAACAAGAAACCACACGAACTGTTATGAATCCTAGAGGGAAAACCATCGACGGCACTTCGTTGTCTGTCCTTGAAAAAAAGTTTACACTTTGCCTCAAAACCAGCAGCACCACTACCGATACGGCAGAGAAGATACGGCGGGAAACGTGCCGCACTTTCGCCAGGTCCGTGCCGCCGAAGCACAGCGCGTCCTGACGGGAAAGAGCCGCGCTGCGTTCTCTGCGTGACGATTCAAACGTAGTCGTCCTCCCAGTGGATAAGGGGAAGAGTTGCCGAATGCAAAGAGAAAATGTGCGAACTCCTACACGACGCGACTTTCAAGATGATGGCAACTGATCCAACGGGCCAAATGCACGGCAAGACGATTGAACTTCGAAGTACTTTTACAAAGAAACAGCGAAGAAACTTCGGCCACGTGATGCCACACCATCTAGGCTCTACGGGTTTCCAAAAGTACACAAAGAGGGCACACCTCTGAGAGCAATAGTGAGCACAACAGGAGTGTCAACGAACCAGCTTGCGAAATACTTAAAGTTCTTTTCGAGTCCGGTGGTTGGCAAATGTAAACACCACACCAAGAGCTCGGCACACTTCGTGGTACGTCTACGGAAACTCAGACTGGCAATCTCAGATCTCATGGTCAGTTTCGACGTTGTCACTTTTCACCAGATATTCACTCAAGGAGTTTCTGGAACAATTGGAAAGGAAACTGAGCCCTCGTTCTCCGAAATTTTCAGTTTCGTGCTCACGTACACGCATTTTCATTTTGACGGACATTACTATGAACAGACTAATGGCGTCCATATGGATGGTCCTCCCTCACCTGTGATGATCAATATGTACATGGAGAACTCTGAGAACAAGGCAGCACCATTAAAATCGGCAGTTTTCTACAGATATTTTTACTATACGTTCGTCGTTTGGCCTCACAGGAACGATGAGCTTCAGGTTTTCTTGCAACACCTGAACTCTACGCACAATCAAATTCAGCTCACCACGCGTGGTCAGCTGCCATTCTTGGAGGTTCTCACACGGATAAAACCGTATGGAATATTGGGCCGCAGTGTCTATCGAAAAAAAACACACACACAGAACAGTACCTTCACTTTTTGCAAAAACAGACATAATGTTTGAAGGGATACCGCAATTACTGGTTATACAATGTTACTTATAATCCGTCTTGATTGCAAAAATGTTTATTCGCATGACCGGTTTCGGTTCCTCTAGAACCATCTTCAGATCTGCAATTTCGGTTACAGGAATAACCCGTCCACACACAGCAACCTTCACAGCAGCATGTGAAGGTTGCTCTGTATGGACAGGTTACTTCTGTAACCGAAATTGCAGATCTGAAGATGGTTCTAGAGGAACCGAATCCGGTCATGTGAATAAACATTTTTGCAATCAAGACATATGATAAGTAACCTTCACTTCTCTAGCTGTCTTCGCCCATCAGAAAGGGAAGGGTTACTAAACGCTCTGGTTCACATAGGTTCTGTGATGTCCGACAACGAAAGCCTTAAAAACCGGAATTGGACCACCTCAGGCCTGTAATGTCATCGAGGATACTAGAATTACCTTCAGTGATGAGTCCCGTTATGAACCGATGACCAGCGCAGACGTATCTGGATACTCCCGGGACAGTGGTGGGATACCTACCAGATTATCAGCCGCCGTACAGCCCGACATCCAGGACTGATGGTCTGGTGTGCCATTTTTTTCATAGCAGGGCCACTTTGGTGGTCATCTGTGGCACGCTTACAACACAGCAGTACGTCGGTACTCTCGGTTTTGTTGTTCATGGCAAGCCATCCTAAGCTTATGTATCAGCAAGATAATGCCGACCCGCACATGGTGAGAGTTTCTGCTGCCTGTCTTCGTGCTTGCTGGCCCTCCCTTGGCCAGCAAGTTCGCAGGATGTCTCCTCAGTTGAGAACGTTTGGAGCATTAAGAGCAGGGCCCTCCAAACAGCTCCGGATTTTTACGAACTAGCGCGCCAAACGGACAGAAGTTGATTCGTTATCCCTCAGGGGGACATCCAACAACTGTATCAAATGGCTCAAATGGCTCTAAGTACTATGGGACTCAACATCTGAGGTCATCAGTCCCCTAGAACTTAGAACTACTTAAACCTAACTAACCTAAGGACATCACACACATCCATGCCCGAGGCAGGATTCGAACCTGCGACCGTAGCAGTCACGCGGTTCCGGACTGCAGTGCCTAGAACCGCAACAACTGTATCAATCAATGCCAAGTCGAATACCTGCATGATCTACTTGTTCCAGTGTTACGCTGGAAATAGAGGTATTGAAATCCGGATAGGCAGGACCAGTCTCTCTGTGCGGGTACTTTAGTGTTTGGGATGTTGATGGTCAGGCTAAACCGTTCATATGCGCGACTGTAATAACTTACAGACAGATTCAGATCTGCGGGAGTATAAACTGGAGGAGCATTCTTGTCTTACGTGGATGAGATTTGTGAACCTTTTAGAATGGATCAAAAATTTTTTTCCTGCAACTAACAGGATCGATATACTTGGACAAATGCATGATACATAATGTGCTGTCTTACAAATATATTTATTCACTACTGGTTTCGATCATGGACAACGTCTTCATGTGTTCAACATTGTTTTCTGTGTGGTTAAGCTTGTATTAGGGCGTTTTCTTACGTTTTCAAATGAGAAATGGTGTAGTCTTTCCTGGTTAAATAGCATGTCTACCATGTGAAGTTGTTGCAATAGACAGTTTTCCACTGTGAAGATGGTCCATGAATGAAACTAGTATTGAGTAAGCGTATTGTAAGACAGCACAGTGTGTATTATGCATTTCTCCAAGTTTTAGAATGGAGTCTGGACTGCATATGTAGTCTTCCGTCCAATATGTGTGAAAGTACTACACCTGCATTGTTTACTGACAATGTCTCATAATGCATGGCTGCGAGGTACAGTGCAATCAATATTGCCACGAGGACACAGTGAGCCCATTATTTACGACTGCATTACGCAAAATAAAAGTGTGAGGATAGACTACAGCAAATTTTTTTTTTTCTCGTTGTATTGATCGCTGTTCCAACGGTCACTGTGTGGGTATATGTACTATGCTGCAATATGCAAAATAGGTTAGTTTGTTGATATGGTTGTTCCCAAACTAGCAATTGTACGAAAACCAAATGTTATTGAACTTAGCTGTTTGAGCAGCTCAGCAAAACGTTTCTTCTGCAAAACAGTTTCTGTTGCAGCACGTTAATTCGTGGTCTATTCACGTGTTTTTTTAATGGATTTTGAGGTGGTACACGGGCTTCGAATTGCGTAATGTTACCTCATATTGCCTTGTTATGTACAAGGCAACTTTCTCGTTGCTCCCGGCCTCACTCTGAGGTCGTGTGGCAGTGCTCCCCTCTTTCCCTGACGTCTGATACACCGGCGGTACGTCTTGTTGACATTCCGATTGGCAAACCGGCCACGCTCTGAGCTCTGCTTTGCTTTGCTCTGACGTCGCCTGGTAGAACTTTTAAAAGATTTAAATGTATTTATTTTTTATTTATTTATTTATTTATTGTTCCGTGGGACCAAATTAAGGAGAAGTCTCCATGGTCATGGAACGAGTCAGTACAAGAAATTATAACACGATATTAGAAACAGATAAAATGAAACATAAAAAAACATATTCAGGTGACAAGTCGTAAATTTAAATAAAGAAAATCAACACTGTAACACTGGAATTTGCTTAATTTTTTAGCTCTTCCAGGAGCTCCTCGACAGAATAGAAGGAGTGAGCCATGAGGAAACTCTTCAGTTTAGGCTTAAAAGTGTTTGGGGTACTGCTAAAATTTTTGAGTTCTTGTGGTAGCTTATTGAAAATGGATGCAGCAGAATACTGCACTCCTTCCTGCACAAGAGTCAAGGAAGTGCATTACACATGCAGATTGGATTTCTGCCTAGTATTAACTGAGTGAAACCTGCTAACTCTTGGGAATAGGCTAATATTACTAACAACAAACGACATTAAAGAAAATATATACTGTGAGGGCAATGTCAGAATTCCCAGACTATTGAATAGGGGTCGACAAGAGGTTCTCGAACTTACACCACATATAGCTCGAACAGCCCGTTTTTGAGCCAAAAATACCCTTTTTGAATCAGAAGAATTACCCCATAAAATAATACCATACGACATAAGCGTATGGAAATATGCGAAGTAGACTACTTTTCGTGTTCAAGTGTCACTTATTTCAGATACTGTTCTAATGGTAAATAAAGCAGCATTTAGCTTCTGAACAAGATCCTGGACATGGGCTTTCCACAACAGCTTACTATCTATCCGAACGCCTAGGAATTTGAACTGTTCCGTCTCGTTTATAATATGCCCATTCTGTCTGATCAAAATATCTGTTCTTGTTGAATTGTGAGTTAGAAACTGTAAAAACTGAGTCTTAGTGTGATTTAGCATCAAATTATTTTCCACAATCCACAAACGTATTTCATAAACTAAATTATTTGTTACTGTTTCAATATTACACACAAGATCCTTCACTATCAAGCTGGTGTCATCAGCAAACAGAAATATTTTTGAATCACCTGTAATACTAGAAGGCATATCATTTATATAAATAAGAAACAGCAGTGGCCCCAGCACCGACCCTTGGGGAACGCCCCACTTAACAGTGCCCCATTGGGACTGAACATCACTACCACTCTCAATATTGCGGAGAATTACCTTCTGCTTTCTGTTCTTAAGGTAAGAGGCGAACCAATTGTAAGCTACTCCCCTTACTCCATAATGGTCCAACTTCTGCAGTAACATTTTGTGGTCAACACAGTCAAAAGCCTTCGTTAAATCAAAGAAAACACCTAGCGTTCGCAATCTTTTATTTAATCCGTCCAAAATCTCACAGAGAAAAGAGAATATAGCATTTTCAGTCGTTAAACCATTTCTAAAACCAAACTGAACATTTGACAGCAAATTATGTGAATTTAAATGCTCCAGTAACCTTGCATATACAACCTTCTCGATAACTTTAGCAAACACCGATGGCATAGAAATAGGTCTATAATTGTCAACATTATCCCTGTCTCCCTTTTTATAAAGTGGCTTCACTACCGAGTACTTTAATCGGTCAGGAAACCGACCACTCCTAAAGGAAAAGTTACATATACGGCTAAGTACTGGGCTAACATACATGGAACAATACTTCAGTATTCCGCTAGATACCCCGTCATATCCATGAGAGTTCTTGGTCTTTAGTGATTTAATTATTAACTCAATCTCCCTCTTGTCAGTATCATGGAGGAGCATTTCAGGTAACAGTCTCGGAACACTTTTTTCTAAGAGCGCTATATGATTCCCTGTTGGGACTAGGTTTCTATTTAGTTCACCTGCTATATTCAGAAAGTGATTATTAAATACTGTACATACATGCGACTTATCAGTAACACGGACATTCCCACTACGCACTGATTCTATATTCTCGACCTGTCTCTGCAGACCAGCCACTTCCTTTACGACTGACCATACGGTTTTAATTTTATCCTGAGACTTAGCTATTCTATCTGCATACCACATACTTTTTGCCTTCCTAATAACATTTTTAAGCACCTTACAATACTGTTTGTAATGGGCTGCTGCATTTAGATTTTGACTGTTTCTAACGTTTTGATATAATTGCCACTTTATTCTACAAGATATTCTTATCCCTCTAGTCAGCCACCCCGGCTGCCTGTTTGTGCTAGTACCCTGTTTTGAACGTTCTAACGGAAGGCAACTTTCAAAGAGCACGAGAAAAGTCTTGAGAAAAGCATTATATTTATCGTCTACTGTATCAGCGCTATAAACATCTTGCCACTCTTGTTCCTTGATAAGGTTTACAAAGGTCTCTACAGCAACTGGATCAGCTTTCCTAAACAGCTGATGACTATATTTAACACGTGTTGCAGCACAAAAATCTTTTAGAGTTAAAATTTGTGCATCATGATCTGAAAGGCCATTCACCTTTTTGCTAACAGAATGCCCTTCTAGTAATGAGGAATGAACAAAAATGTTGTCTACGGTTGTTCTATTGTTCCCTTGCACTCTCGTTGGAAAGAATACGGTTTGCATAAGATTATATGAATTAAGGAGGTCTACCAGCATCCCCTTCCTTGCACAATCACTTATACAATTAATATTGAAGTCACCACATATAACTAACTTTTTGTATTTCCTATAAAGTGAACCAAGGACCTCCTCTAGCTTTAGCAAAAATGTTGTGAAATCGGTGTCTGGGGACCTATAAATAACAACAGTTAGAAGTTTAGCTCCGTTAAATTTAACCACACCTGCACAACATTCAAACACCTTTTCAGTGCAGTTCTTTGAAGCATCAATTGACTCAAATGGGATGCCGTTTTTCACATACATGGCTACTCCCACACACCGCAAAGAGCTCCTCGAAAAGCTGCCAGCCAACCTGTATCCTGGTAAAGGAAGCCTCTGAATCATCTCCTTATTTAAGAAGTGTTCAGATATACCAATAATTTCAGTCAACATCTATAAGCAGTTCACTAACTTTATCTCTAATACCTTGTATATTTTGATGAAATATACTAATTCCCTCATTACTCGGATACCTAAGCTTTGTCAAAAGTGGTTCCTTTGTTAGAGAGACTTCCCTTAAGCAGGAATACATACCAGCTGACTTCAATCTAAAAAAGGTGCAGCTCTAACACCCACTACTGTAGGAATTTTCCCATGAGTGATCCCACCAACCCCACCTATGCTGTCACCTAAAAGCTTTGCCAACCTCCCCTTCCCATACCTGTTGAGGTGCAGGCCATGTCTAGTGAAACCCGTCCTGCTGATAGACTCCACCGATACCACTGACATGTGACCCATGCTTTCTGTCATCAGCGCACCCCCAAGTGCCTGACGGCTGTATTAAGATGAGGCCGATCGTGACGCTGAAACAGTTCCACGAAATGCACATTCGTGTTGCCAGTCTGAGTGGCTATCTTTTCCAGGTCACCATCTATGTCATACTCCCCATCCCTATCAATACTGTTACCAGCCCCACCCACAATCACTACATGATCCTCTTTAGTAAAATCCCTACATAACACCCCTATGTTAACAGTCACCTGAGCCAATCCTGCATTAGGCTTCACAATGCTGGTGACCTGGTACTCACTCCCCAGCACTTCCTGCAACTGCTGGCCTACACCTCTACCATGAGAACTACCTAACAGCAGAACCTTCTTCTTCCTCCTCGACTTTGCAACTGTTCTAGCCACCGTAACTACTGAGGTCTGCTGCATACTTCCTACATCTACAGCTACTAGAGATTCCTCTCCACTAGACTCTGACAGTTGGTCATATCTATTGTAAACACCAATAGTAAAACTATCTGAAAATCTTCTTCTCCTATCAGATCTCTTGCCAACAGCCAGCTCCCATTCCCCAACCCCTTTCTCCCTCCTCATCCTATCTAGCTCCTCCTGTGCGTTTTTCAACTCCACCTGAAGGGCACAGATCTTACGCTCCTGCTCCTCTATCAACTTACTCTTGCTACATAACCTGCAGTTCCAGGAGAGGATTCACCAGAACGCCCACTGGCTTCCCCACTGCATTTCCCCCAGTGAAAATACTTCGAACAAGTCTCACATCGCAATCCACTACTCACGAACCTACGGCAAAGCCCACACTTCTCACTCATGGTAAAATTTTACTTTTTCTAAGTTCCGCTACTACAATAAGAAGATGTTAAAAACCTGACTACAATAAACACAAACTTACTCTACAAGGGAAGTAACTACTATTATTAACAGTATTAATAAACAACAAATGTGAATAAAACAAAAGACTAATACAGAAAGAGAATCAAACGTCTAATGAGACAGTAACGAAGCTGAAAACAGTTCCCAAAAGGTTCTTCTGAATTTATTTCACCAGAAAACACTAAAAACTCCGGTTGAAGACTACTATAGTTTCTAAATAAACCACTATACACAAACAATTAATTAGCACTTAGCTTTCGATGCGCCGCTACAGCTGTAACTTGTCAGCGCGGAATGTAAACACAGGTAAGAGGTTACGTTGCTCGATGCGAAACACACAAATATCAGGTCAAATTACAATAAAATTACAATAAAATTATTCTGCTGCACAACAGTTCAGAAATGTAAAATCTTGCACTTCACCAAAAGGAAAACCTTAGCATCCTATGATAACAATACCGATGAGTTGTAGTTGGAATTGATCAACTCATAGGAAAAACTGGATGTAACAATTTGAAGGCATATGAAATGGACCGATCTCATTGGATCAGTTGTAGGTAAATCAGAAGGCAGACTTTGGTTCATTGGTAGAATAACAGGGAAATGCAGTCCACAGAGGAGATTACTTACAATTGCTCGTGCGTACCAAACATGATGAACAGGGAATACAAAGAAGGGCAGCACGCATCGCAGCAGGTCTACTTGACCCATGTGTGAGCGTCACGGACGCACTGAGAGAATTGGTAAACACGTAAAGATAGACGAAAAGTATCCCATGAAAGCATACTTCGTAAGTGTGAAGAACCAGTTGTAACTGATGAATGGAGGAATATACTACTGTCTCCTTCGTATTTCTCCCACAAGGATCGCGAAGATAAGACTAACAATAGTGTGTACAGAGGTGTTTAAGCCATCTTTCTCCCGCGTTCCAAACATGAACGGAAGGGGGAAAAGACCCCTAGCCACTGGTTCAAAGGGAAATGCCTTCTGAGACGCTCATTAGGGGTTTACAGAGTGTGGGTGTAGAGGCATATGCAACTTACTCTGTATTACATCAATGATTGGTAACAAGGGTACGCTTACATCGTCTATCAACAAAATTTGTGACTGGACTGAGGTTTTCTTTGCAGGGATGGTGTAGCATGTTACATTGAATGGAGAGTCATCTACAGGTGTAGAAGAACTTCATGTGTGCACCAGGAAAGTCTGTTGGTGTCTGTGTTGTTCATACTCTACACTAACGACTGCCAGATCAGAAATACTACAAATCCCTGGTATTCTCAGGCCGAGATTCCATTTAGCGGGTCGTAACATTTCTTTAATGTTTATGGGTGGCTGGAACACTGGTCTGATTCGCCGCCTGTTTAGGACTTTACTTGTCTTACTCACATTGCGCTGCAGAATGGAAGCCACGCTATGTGCTGGACCTCTTGGATGAACGACATGGCCTCTTGATTACCTCGACAGAGTTGATCTGATGTCACGGAATGATACCCGTCCCTTCTGAAGATTGTCGTCAGATGTCGTCAGATGATTAATTTCGGAGTCGAAGTGGTCCTAGTCCGAAATAGCCCTGGCACTGTGTATTAGAATGTTCAGCGTAACTCTCTTATGAGCTGGATGATGAAAGCTACGCCAGTTGAGATATACACTCCTGGAAATCCAGGAAGGGGAAACTTTATTGACACATTCCTGGGGTCAGATACATCACATGATCACACTGACAGAACCACAGGCACATAGACACAGGCAACAGAGCATGCACAATGTCGGCACTAGTACAGTGTATATCCACCTTTCGCAGCAATGCAGGCTGCTATTCTCCCATGGAGACGATCGTAGAGATGCTGGATGTAGTCCTGTGGAACGGCTTGCCATGCCATTTCCACCTGGCGCCTCAGTTGGACCAGCGTTCGTGCTGGACGTGCAGACCGCGTGAGACGACGCTTCATCCAGTCCCAAACATGCTCAATGGGGTACAGATCCGGAGATCTTGCTGGCCAGGGTAGTTGACTTACACCTTCTAGAGCACGTTGGGTGGCACGGGATACATGCGGACGTGCATTGTCCTGTTGGAACAGCAAGTTCCCTTGCCGGTCTAGGAATGGTAGAACGATGGGTTCGATGACGGTTTGGATGTACCGTGCACTATTCAGTGTCCCCTCGACGATCACCAGTGGTGTACGGCCAGTGTAGGAGATCGCTCCCCACACCATGATGCCGGGTGTTGGCCCTGTGTGCCTCGGTCGTATGCAGTCCTGATTGTGGCGCTCACCTGCACGGCGCCAAACACGCATACGACCATCATTGGCACCAAGGCAGAAGCGACTCTCATCGCTGAAGACGACACGTCTCCATTCGTCCCTCCATTCACGCCTGTCGCGACACCACTGGAGGCGGCCTGCACGATGTTGGGGCGTGAGCGGAAGACGGCCTAACGGTGTGCGGGACCGTAGCCCAGCTTCATGGAGACGGTTGCGAATGGTCCTCGCCGATACCCCAGGAGCAACAGTGTCCCTAATTTGCTGGGAAGTGGCGGTGCGGTCCCCTACGGCACTGCGTAGGATCCTACGGTCTTGGCGTGCATCCGTGCGTCGGTGAGGTCCGGTCCCAGGTCGACGGGCACGTGCACCTTCCGCCGACCACTGGCGACAACATCGATGTACTGTGGAGACCTCACGCCCCACGTGTTGAGCAATTCGGCGGTACGTCCACCGGGCCTCCCGCATGCCCACTATACGCCCTCGCTCAAAGTCCGTCAAACTGCACATACGGTTCACGTCCACGCTGTCGCGGCATGCTACCAGTGGTAAAGACTGCGATGGAGCTCCGTATGCCACGGCAAACTGGCTGACACTGACGGCGGCGGTGCACAAATGCTGCGCAGCTAGCGCCATTCGACGGCCAACACCGCGGTTCCTGGTGTGTCCGCTGTGCCGTGCGTGTGATCATTGCTTGTACAGCCCTCTCGCAGTGTCCGGAGCAAGTATGGTGGGTCTGACACACCGGTGTCAACGTGTTCTTTTTTCCATTTCCAGGAGTGTATATCCTTATATTTGTGAGGGAGAAAAAAGTGTAGGCATTCGACAGTGGCAGGGTCGTGGCTTGTCGAGACTACGATTTATTGTCCAGTGATATCGCTGCTTTTGTTAGTCAGGATCCCACGAGTGTCGTGCGAATGTGAAATCATTGAGCTTAGGAGGGGCTGATTCGCCTCAATTGGCGCTCGAGAGGACAGAGATTCGCTCGCCCATAAACGGTCGCGCAAACGATCCAACTACGTTCAGTCAGGGAACTGGCTTGTTTACAGCAAGGCAAGCACTAACACGGACAGTGCCGCGATATCTGGGACACCACCCAGTGTCGGCACGGCGACCATTATTGCAGCTTCCCTGGATGCGGCAGCAATCACGCCATGACAGTGATGCTCCCATCGACGACACTATGTCGTACACTACTGGCCATTAAAACTGATACACCACGAAGATGACGTGCTACAGACGTGAAATTTAACCAATAGGAAGAAGATGCTGTGATACGCAAATGATTAGCTTTTCAGAGCATTCACACAAGGTTGGAACCGGTGGCGACACCTAGACCGTGCTGACATGAGGAAAGTTTCCAAGCGATTTCTCATACACAAACAGCAGTTGACCGGCGTTGCCTGGTGAAACGTTGTTGTGATGCCTCGCGAAAGGAGGAGAAATGCGTACCATCACGTTTCCGACTTTGTTAAACCGCGATTGCGGTTTATCGTATCGCGACATTGCTGCACGCGTTGGTCGAGATCCAATGACTGTAAGCAGAGTATGGACTGGGTGGGTTCAGGAGGGTAATACGGAATGCCGTGCTGGATCCCAACGGCCTCGTATCACTAGCAGTCGAGATGACAGGCATCTTATCCGCGTGGCTGTAACGGATCGTACAGCCACGTCTCGATCCCTGAGTCAACAGATGGGGACGTTTGCAAGACAACAACCATCTGCACGAATAGTTCGACGACGTTTGCAGCTTCATCACAGACAGGAGCGCCTGCGAAGGTGTACTCAACGACGAACCTGCGTGCACGAATGGCAAAACGTCATTTTTTTCGGATGAATCCAGGTTCTGTTTACAGCATCATGACGGTCCATCCGCGTTTGGTGACATCGCAGTGAACGCACATTGGAAGCGAGTATTCGTCATCGCCATACTGGCGTATCACCCGGCGTGATGGTATGGGTTGCCATTAGTTACACGTCTCGGTCACCTCTTGTTCGCATTGACGACACTTTGAACAGTGGACGTTACATTTCAGATGTGTTACGACCCGTGGCTCTACCCTTCATTCGATCCCTGCGAAACCCTACATTTCAGTAGGGTAATGCACGACCGCATGTTGCAGGTCCTGTGCGGGTCTTTCTGGATACAGAAAATGTTCGACTGCTGCCCTGGCCAGCACATTATTCAGATCTCTCAGCAATTGAAAACTTCAATGGTGACCGAACGACTGGCTCATCACAATACGCATGGATGTGTGTGATGTCCTTAGGTTAGTTAGGTTTAATTAGTTCTAAGTTCTAGGCGATTGATGACATCAGAAGTTAAGTCGCATAGTGCTCAGAGCCATTTGAACCATTTTTTTTTTTTTTTTTTTTTGCGTGAAAATGTATTCACATGTCAGTTCTAGTATAGTATATCTGTCCAATGAATACCCGTTTATCGTCTGCATTTCTTCTTGGTGTAGCAATTTTAATGGCCAGTAGTGTATATTCAGGCGAGTGCCGCTTCTGTGTACGGCCTCTGAATGGATGTAAGTTTGTATGAAGGCTATGACATAATTAACCTTGCCAGATACCATTTGTTAACGTCATGTCGTCTCACCATGGTGCCCCTGGTTGCACATCACCATTATCTCTGGTGCCGTAGCCGGTAATTTGGAAAACAGCCGTTAAATTTTTGACGTGTTAAGGTCGGTGCCCGTGCCCTATCTTCGAGATCTCCATGATGTTATCCCTCAACAAGATAACGTAAAATCGTGTAGTGTCCATGCTGTTCTAACCTCACTCGATACATATGGTATTAGACTGCTGCCAACATCAGCCAGTTCTCTAGACCACGTACCCATTGTAAACATCTACGCCGTGCAACACAATTAAAGGGTCAGTTTTTCGAAACCCCGTAACTGTCTCCCATTGTGTCGTGGAAGTTTGAAATTTGGCTCAAAGGTGCCTACAACCTTCCTGTAATGATGCAAAAGCGTGGCGTCTTGCAAGGTCACCTTCCAATTGGACGACGCTTCAGACATCAAAGTATGCACACATGGTTCAAATGGCTCTGAGCACTATGGGACTCAACTTCTGAGGTCATCAGTCATCTAGAACTTAGAACTACTTAAACCTAACTAACCTAAGGACATCACACACATCCATGCCCGAGGCAGGATTCGAACCTGCGACCGCAGCGGTCGCGCGGTTCCAGACTGTAGCGCCTAGAACCGCTCGGCCACTCCGGCCGGCAAGGTATGCACACATGCGAAATAAAAGGCCTGCGCTTATAAGTTTATGTGAGCTGTAAGGTGGGTTAGTTATGTCACATCGGCACCAAATTTCCCCACAATTCAATGGCACCGTGGACAGAAAGTGGCCACATCCCTTTTACTCATATTTCACCCCTTCTGTTGACGCCTCTGCAGTGAAGGTCAGAACCGTGACGCCCAGCGTTGCATCACGCAGTTTTCTTATAAATGGCAGAGGAAAACATTTCAAACACACTGCCACTGAGAATCGACACGATAAGGCCTCAGGGGGTGGCGTAAAGGGCGTCAGTGAAACCTTGCCTTCCATTGGGGCGTTCGTGCCCACACATTTCGCAGTCTAAAACTATAGTTCGCATTGTGATGGGCAACAGGACGACATTCTTGAGAACCTTTGACACTGCTGACATCATCGCAGTGAACGCACATTGGAAGCGTGTATTCGTCATCGCCATACTGGCGTATCACTCAGCGTGATGGTATGGGTTGCCATTAGTTACACGTCTCGGTCACCTCTTGTTCGCGTTGACGACGCTTTGAACAGTGGACGTTACATTTCAGATGTGTTACGACCCGTGGCTCTATGTAAATCGCGGGCTTCCAACCACACTGAACGTGAACACACCCCACTGGAGTTAAACACGACCGCAGATTCTCCTCAGGTGTACGGAATGGAACGGCTAGGGATCGTTCAAAATCTTTCGACGAAGTTTGAACATGATCATAAGCAACAGAGGGTGTTTATGCTTTTTCAGCCCTCCTGCATCGCGCCTTCATGTGGCGTGATCATGGCGAGGTGTTACATTGATGCAGGTGTGGCAAACGATCCCTCTAAGACTCCCCGAGTTCGGCAACACCCTCTGCGCCAACTGCGCACTTTTGTTGGGCACTTTAAAAATGGCCCTGTGCAGTGACAACTTCTCAGCGATTCCTAGGCGCCGGTGAGACAGATGTCCATTTCGTCCCGTTAGATTTCGCATGCCACCGGCAGGCGCTATTTCAGTGATACAGAGCCATTCAGCTGAGGTGTGTTGATACGGCGCCTGTCACGCCAGCACCTAGGAATCAGTGGACAGTTGTCTGTATACAAGAATATGTTTAAAGCGTCCAACAAATGTGCGCGTGTGGCACCGACGGTGATGCCAAACTCGGTGATGTGAGTGGGACCGTTTTCCGTACCAATGTCGCACGCCCCCGTGATCGCGCCACAGGAAGGCGCGAAACAGGCGGACTGAAAAAGCATGAACACCCTTTGCTGCTTCTAATCACGTTCGAATTTTGTCGAATGATTTTGCACGGTCCCGAGTGGTTCCACTTTGTACACCAGGGCAAATATTGCGATTGTGCTACGTTCCAAAGGGATGCTATCGCATTCAGTGGGTAGTAGGAGGTCATTGCTCTTAGAGAGGCATAGGATCGTCCGGAGGGTGTCAGCAGTGTCAGTGGTTGTCAAGAGTGTTGTCCTGTTGCTCATCGCACTGCGAACTGTCGTTTTCTATTTCGTAATGTGCGGGAATCAACGTCCCAAAGGAAGGGGTTGTTTCATTTACACCTTTTACGCCACCCCCTGAGGCCTTTTAGTGTCTAATCTGAGAGGCAGCGTGTCTGAAATGTTTTCCTCTGCCACCCATAAGAAATAAGAAAACTGCACGAGTTCAACGCTGGACGGTTCTGACTTCCATCACAGAGGTGTCAACAGGAGGGCTGTGGCGACCTCTCCGACGTGTGACATGTCCACGGTGCCGTCGGGCAGAATTGTGGTGAAATTTGGCGCCAATGTGACGTCATTTTCCCACATTACACCTCACATAAGCTTCTGATCTCTGGTGTTTTCTTCGTACGTGTCCACACCTTGGAGTTTGAAGCGTCGCCAAGCCGAGGATGACATCTCAGGACGCCACGCTTCTGCACTATTATAGAGGAAGAATGTAGGCACCTTTAAGCCAAATTTCAAACGCCTGCTTTGCAATAGGAGACATTTGCATGGTCTTGAAAAAGTGACTCTTTAGTTGTGTTTCCTAGGATACATGTGGTTATCTCAGGTTGCCGTGAGACCGGCATGCCGTCATTCGCCGGTCATTATAGTTGAAGAACTCTGGCGCAGAGGTTAAGCAGCGTGGAATGACGAACCAGTATATCTCAGCCAGGCTCAGATGATGCCCAGCATGGTGAGAGACGTTGTTGCTACCAGAATTGAGAGCTCTGTGTAATAAATTTGGCATCCTGTGTACACGGAAATCATCTAAATATTTAATAATGTATTCCTCAAATACATACGCACAATAAGTAAAATTTCTTTTCTTGCTATTCTTGCTGTTGCTGCAGTTTTAACGGCCAGTAGTTTAATTCGGTATATAGAGTCAAATGAAAACGAGACGGATGGAAGAAAATGTAAGTAAACAGTTCGGTCTAATGCCCTGCTTCCCGAGCGGGAAGGAGTGCTGGTCCCCGGCACGGATCCGCCCGGCGGATTAGTGTCGACGTCCGGTGTGCCGGCCAGCCTGTGGATGGTTTTAAGGCGGTTTTCCATCTACCTCGGCGGGCTGGGTCCCCTTATTTCGCCTAAGTTACACTGTGTCGGCGATTGCTGCGCAAACACCATTTCCACGTGAGCGTACACCATTATTATTCTACATTCGTCTTGTAAAATAATATCCCGGGGTGTCCACTGGGGGCCGAACCGCACAATAACCCTGGCTGCGGTGTGGGGCGGCGGTGGGGCGGGCAGAGTGCTGTGGCCTGTTGAGGGCTTGTGAACAACTGAGTAGAGATGGGCAAAACTGTTCTTTTCAGAGATTGGATCAGAACTGTTCACTCCCTGAAATGAATTAGCTCTTTTTCATGACTCACCACTCATTTACAATATAAAATAAATGGAAGGCACATTGCCCTTTAAACTTGGTTTATTCCAGTACTATACCTGTATTTTGATCTTATTTGATCCTATTTTGAAGTAACACAGATAATGAGAAAGAATTTTGTATTGTTTATTGAAATTTCCACGATATGACAGTTTTTGATTATTGATTTATTTTGCACTATTGTGGTTTTTTGGGTGATCGGAAAATGTTGTAACTTGAGATTTACATTAACAATATATTTGGCTATAACGTATTAAAATTTCATTAACCTCATACAAATACATCGCAAGCCATATATTTTTAAAGTGAACGTTTCCTTTCGAAGACGCCTAAAATCGCAAAATCCGTACCAGAATAAGAAAAAAAAATATAAATTTGACTGTAAAACGAAAGTGCTGCATATAGCCTTACGCAGAATAAAACAAGGAAAATATTGGTGTATCACATTTTGCGATACGTTTATCGGTTCGCTCGTAATTAAAGCGTAAATTCGAGTGTCTATAATAAAAATCCTATAGTAAGAGGAGTCATCAGGAACCTAATCTAATCAGTTTAAACAAATAAAAATAAAATAAAAACAATTGATGTATACATAACATAATAATGTAATATACATAGCGGCATTACTACAAAGAACAATATCCAGTGGGGACGAACTCCGATGCAGAGACGCTGAGTCGAGCAGGTCGAGCCGCGAGCTGTTTTACTGCGTGAGCTGAGACCGCAGAGACCACAGTGACACCTGAGTCGCTTTGCTCGACGCTCTGGCTAGAGTCGAGACGGTGGGGCGAGCGTTGAGCGGGCGAGTTCCGAGGGAGGGGGTAGCGGTGAACTCACCCGCTCCGAGACAAATAGTTCGTTCCCTTGCGAGCGGGTTTTTGCAAGTAGTTCCTATGTTATCCGCTAGGTGGCTCTCTGTCCTGTTGCTCGCATCAACTGCCCAGAGGGCAGGACGTGCAACTGAAACGATCGCCGACAGAGTGCGATGCGAAGTTACGCTGCGCCAGAACACAAAATCCAATGGGGCACTGCACAATGCAGGCAGCCAAGGTAGAAGCAGGGCAGAGGCCGGCGCTGGCTGTGTTGTGTGGCGTGCACTGTGCTGTGACCAGCAGAGGCGCTGCTGATATGCTCCGTCTCTCTCTCTCTCTCTCTCTCTCTCTGCCGTGGGAAACGTTTGGAGCTACCGTTCTTTTTTTCTGAATCACTGATTGTTCACTCCTTTGAAAGATTGAACTCTATGAATTAGTTCAAGAGCGGATCCCCCATCTCTACAACTGAGGGCTCTGGCGGAACGAAGCCTCTCCGTCGTTTCTAGATCCCCGGTTTAATACAGTACAATACAAACTGTTCATTATTCCAAATTATTGACGTAACTGTTACACATTTATCCCATTGTGTGACAAGACGATCAATGCTTTTATGGAAAGAAGTTTGTAGTTGCCTGCGGAACCATGATCGTACTCAGACCTTCGTCTAAAGCAAATCGACGGCGCGGTTGTCCTTCTTCAGGGCTCCAAAAATACTCAAATCGCATGTGGACAGATCGGAACTGTATGGAGTTTGTATAAGGGCTTCCCAGCGAAACATCCTCAGCGTAATCGAAACATGTGGGCGGGATCACGTGTTGCCAAGTTTGTTGTGATTACGCTGTAGAAGATTCTGTGTGAAGCCCTTACACTTCCTCCGTAAGTCCCTTCTCTCCCAGTGTGATTTCCATAGTTTTTGAGCGCTGAAGAAAGACATTCATGGCTGTCGATTTGCTTCGGAGGAAGAGGTGCACGTCTGGGTGCAATCATGCAACGGCAAGCTTTCTTACATGAAGGTACCGACTGTCTTGGCTCACAGTAGGATAAATGTACGAGTATTAACAGTTATGGCGATTACTTTTGAAAAAAAATGAATAGTCTGTGTTGCTTGAGACTTTTGCGTTAACTGCTTCAGTAGTTCACAACGTCATCCGAAGTCACCCCCGTGAACCACTGAAGCGAGAAACGGTTACCAACTTTTTTCCATCTGTCTCGTTTTCATTTGACTGCACCTTATAATATGTACAGACCTAGGTTATGTTATCGTGGCAGGAAGGAAGGAAGGAACATTAATATTTAAATTCCCGTCCATGAAGATGTTTTTAGAGACTGCATTGTTGTTGTTGTTGTGGTCTTCTGTCCAGAGACTGGTTTCATGCAGCTTTCCAAGCTACTCTATCCTGTGCAAGATTCTTCATCTCCCAGTACCTACTATAACCTACATCCTTCTGAATCTGCTTAGTGTATTCATCTCTTGGTCTCCCTCCACGTTTTTTTGCCCTCCACGCTACCCTCCAGTACTAAATTGGTGATCCCTTGATGCCTCAAAACATGTCCTACCAACCGATCCCTTCTTCTAGTCAAGTTATGTCACAAATTTCTCTTCTCCCCAACTGAATAGAACTGGGGAGAAGAGACTGAATACAAGCTCTAAATCGTGAAGCACATCTTCTTACTGCAAGCAACCCAGGAAAATACGTTTATTCATAAGCGAACCTCACATGGAGGATACGCCTGGTTCGCTATTATCGTGTGTCAACGAATTAGGTTATGGTATGTAACAGTTTTATTTTTAATAAGCGCCTTTCATATTTTAGAAATAGTTCCAGAATATGATTACTAGTTTTGGTAATACGTTGTCCATTTACAGAATCTACAAATCGAAACGAAGGAAAAGCGTATATTTATACGTTAGAATCTAAAAATATTTCTATTTGTATGTTATATGAGCATTGTGTGTGCAAAATAAAGCAGATCCAGAAAATAAATACCATAACACTGTTTCGGATTGACCATTGCTAATGAATTTCGTGGTCACATGGGCACTGTCCGCGCCGGTAGACCTTTGTTATCGAGTAATTAAACTATGTGACGTACCAGCAGTCCTGCCGGACAGATGGCAGCAATAGCGTTTTCAGTATTCTGCTGCAGCTCTTGCAACCTGTGAGGGTTATTTGAGTACACCAGATCCTCCTATGTGCTCCAAAGCTAAAAGTCAATAGGGAGAGAGCTCAGGCTTTCACGGTGGCCAGGAGTCTGCACCGCCTCTGCTCAGTGGCAGGGCGGCATGTGCTGCTGTCCCGTATTGCCGGATACGTCTGTGAGTTGATCCACACATGGATTACACAGTTTCTGACACACTAGACACTGCGCCGTGAACACCAATCTTGATATCATGCAACGGCTCTTCGAATTAATGAAGGTGATCTTCTAATTCGTAATTGCGCATGTTCAGTGAGTTCGCATCCATGACAGGCTGAACCAGACCTCATCTGCAGAAACACTGAGGACCCAAAAATTCTGATTCGACTTCAGTCAGAGATCACCGGCATAACTTAACACGCGAAAGTTCATCTGGACGCTTCAACTCCTGCACAAAAGTAAAATTATAAGAATACAAATGCAGCTTCGTTAACAAGGGTCAATTACGCATCAACCGTATAAATATTATCGTGCGAATTTTATTTTTACCGTCATTACGCATTAGAAAATCTCCATCAGTACTCTGAAGAGCCGTTGCATGATCTGACTATTGGTGTTTTGGTGCGCAATGTCGGCTGACTGCACCTTAACATGACTCTTTCACCGAACTATTAAATGCCAACGGTATTCATATGTGAATTACGTCACTTCTCTCTCTCTCTCCCTCCCTCTTTTTCAAGCACACGCACACACAAACACATACATAAAGTGTGAGTACAAAATTAGTAATAGTAAATAATTTAAAAAAGGATGTTCTATCGTAGCACACCACAAAATCTGCGGTTCTGACTTTCTTGTTGAAGTACCGGTATTTGGTACCAGTGCGTACTGTTACAAAGCAAGCACTATATATATGGGACGCCAAAACCTAATCTTCTTTCCTTTCCTTTTTTTAATATATGGTGTAACAGGTATAAGTACAGATTTTTATATTGGTCACTGAGGACGATGTATTTACGTCATTTGCAGATTAATAATTACAGTTACTACAAGACGTATGTTTTTAGGTTCAGTAGTACCTCCATATATGCGTGGTACAAGCAAGCCATTAATGCTTTTTCCCCTGGGTAGCAGATCAGCTGTTGAAGTGTGTCGCAGAACGACCATTCTATACTGACTGGCGTAGTCCACTGAGAGGTGGAGCTATAACAGTGCAGAAAAATCAGGTCGTAAAGTTTGCGTGTTGTGGGAAGACACGCAGGAAAAAACAACCAGCACATTGATGTGTGTACGTATTAAGGCACCTCATATAAAAATATCTGCACTTACGTCCATACGTATAGAACGAATCGTCGAAAACTAGCAGCAGCACCGCAAACATTGCGAAAATGAAAAGCGCTATCGATGTGCGGTTTTCACAGAACGGACTGGTTGTGAGGGCCTCGTTTTGTTAGCTAATAAACAGATCGTAATAACACTCGCAAAGTATATTTTTTGTGTAAACCTGCACTTTTTAAATGGAGCAATGCCTATTTACATTAACAAACTAAACGTAGGGTCAGTTACAATGTCAGTGCTGTTTGTTGCAGGATTCTAATGCGGGTCGTTTAAGAGACATCGTGTCTTGACAAGCCCCCACACCGACACTTGCACGTTTCCTGCAACATAACTGCACACACCAGTTATATGGATTCTGACTAGTAACGAGACAATCGACCATCACATGTTATTTCAAAATGACAACGGCAGCGCAAATACACGCTTCCACTCTAGTATGGAACGAATGCGGCACATGTGTTAGCAAGTCAGTGGAGGTGTCCGAGCAGGCTGCAGTAATTCGTCATTGGTGCGTTCTTGTAGACAGCGTCTTTCAGCTTTCCCCACAGAAAAAAGTCTATAGGTGTCAAATCCTGCGAACAGGCGGGTCAAGGTACAGGTCCTCTGACTTTAGTCCAACGATTTGGAAACAATTCGTGAAGACATGCTGTAGTACTTGGTGCATTATGGGCTGGACAGCCATCATGCTGGTGCCACTGGTCCTTCGTAATCTGCACAGGAAAGTCTTCTAGCATTCGTGGTAGATGGTCGGTTACGAGGCTGTGATACTTGTGCGCGTTTAGTGCTTCGTCTTTGAAAAACGGACCTATGAGCTGATGGTTCACTGTCCCAAACCACACGTTTACACTCCATGGAAGCTGACGTTCTACCTGATGAATCCAACGGGGATTCTGAACAGACCAATAGTGCATTTTTTCGGCGGTTTACCTGCCCGTGATTGGTAAAAGTTTCTTCATCAGTAACTAAGATACATGACACTGCTGGAGTGTCGTGTCTTAATGCTCTTGTACACAAATAAACCCGATTGTCATAATGGTTTCTGTGCGGCTCCTTATGATGAGAGATGTGAGAGGGATGCAGCTAGAGATCGCGTAGGACACTTACCTGACTCATCTCACTTCCTCGTACGACTGCGCGGGAGCTAACGTGCGGATCAACTACAACATAAGCAAGAGTATTAATTTTTCTCGTCACTTGTTTCCTTCTGCTAGTTTGTCTAGGTGTTACACTACCACTTTCACGTAACTGGCTGAAGAGGTTGACAAAAATTTACCGAGATGATTGATGTCTATTGCGATATCTTGCCACATACACCGCACGAGAGCAAACTGCATACTTCCTACACTCACCGTACACCATGAACATGTCGGCTTTTTCTGAACTGGTAAATCGCATCGTCCGCTGATGACCTAGTGCTAAGACTGTCACACACTATCAAACTAGCAAGTCACAGTGCACTCAAATAACATAAAAGCACAGTGTAAGCAAACATAACAACATCGTATCTAGCAACTACGTATGTTGAATGACGCAAACTAGTGCCGGTGTGGAAATTTTTCGTAATACGGTATCTCGTAAACGACTTGCACTAGACTCCTCTAACAAACACCACTGACATTCTGTTACCCGCATTTTAGTATATTAATGTCAATAGTCATTGTTCCATTCAAAACAGTGTACATGTACACAAAAAATACACTTTGTAAGTATTATTATAATCTGTTGACTGACTAAAGATACGGGCCCCTGACTACTAATCTATTCTGTGAAAACCACACATCAATAGCACTTTCCGTTTCCGCGATATTCGCGGTGCAAGTTTTAGGTGAGTCACCCTTATGTATACGCGCGCGTCTCCTATATACCAAAGCAGAACATGCCAGATCTTTAAATTTAAAGATAAACGTTCGACTGAAGTAGATTTTAAAATTTTCCTCGAATTCTATACGTCAAGGGCTTCACTGATGAATGTCACTGTTGCATTCTAGAGTTTCATTGTAGCTTTTATAGCCGGCCGCGGTGGCCGTGCGGTTCTAGGCGCTGCAGTCCGGAACCGCGGGACTGCTACGGTCGCAGGTTCGAATCCTGCCTCGGGCATGGATGTGTGTGATGTCCGTAGGTTAGTTAGGTTTAAGTAGTTCTAAGTTCTAGGGGACTGATGACCTAAGATGTTAAGTCCCATAGTGCTCAGAGCCATTTGTAGCTTTTATATATAGTTTTTATGTTTCCTACATTTAAAGTTTATATTAAATCATTCAAGTGTCTCCTTTGACAAGTATAATTTCGTACTAAATGATGACTTAGTTCATTAGAATTGTCATTGGTTTTTCCCTAAGTCCCATCTTTGCGTTAATAAGCCAAGTTAGCCATGGTGAAGAGACGAAAGAGCTTTGGCAAGGCGCTTCTTGTGTTGCAGGCTAGTGGAGCCATGAAGACCGCTGGGGGCGCGTCGTGTCTGCTGGTGCTGTGGTTGGGGGTGGGACTGCTCTGCTTGGGGGCGCACGCCGCGCCGCCGCAGAGGGGCCCGGCCATCACGTAAGTACTCAAAACACGCTCCTTCCATTCTACACGCTCCACAGTTCCATTCCGTTGCCCTAGTAGTCCTTGTTTATGCAGCCCTCCACACTACTCTGCCGTGTCTAAACTTCCGCGTATCTGTATAATTTCTACAACCTACAATCCATTTGAAACGGCCTTGGTCTCCCTCTACAATTTTTACTCCCCATCACTCAGCTACCAAACTGACGACTTTTGATGCTTCAGGATGCGCCCTATCAACCGATCCCTTATTTCAATGACGTGCAAGAAATTTATTTTCAGTTCAGTGCCTACGTTATCACATCTGCTCATCCAATCTACTGCATTCCGTTGTGGCACCAAATTTCAAACTCTTTTGTACTCTGCTTGTCTTAACTGTCCATCATCACGTTTCATTTCTGTACAAGACTACACTCCAGATGTATTCAGAAAATACTTCCTAACACTTAAATTTGTATTAAATATCAACAAATTTCTCGTTTTAAGAAACATTTTCTTGCTGTTGCCAGTCTACGTTTTATATCCTCTCTATTTTGACCATCGCCACTTATTCTGCTGCCCAAACAGTAAAACTACTACTTTTAGTGACTCGATTGTTGATCTAATACCCGCATCATAGCCTGATCTAATCCGACTACATTCCTTTTCCCTCGTTTTTCTTTTTTTTTCATATTCGTCTTGCATCCTCTTTCCATTCTATTCAAATGATCTTGCAAGTCCTTGCCATGTCTAACAGAATTACAATGCCATTAGTAAACCATAGAGTTTTATTTCTGCTCCCTGAATTACAATTCCATTTGTAATTTCGTCAGTAGTTTCCTTTACTTCTTGCTCGCCATACAGATTGGATAATATTGAGGACAGTTACACCCCTTTATGACACCTTTTCCACTACTGCCTCCCTTTCATTTCCTTCGTTGGAGGCACAGGGATAAAATGCGGGGAGCGAATGGTTATCTACGTCTTGTGCAGACAAGGTATAGATAATCATTCACGCCGTGTATTTTATACCCATCACCTCCAGTCATCATTATCCAAAACTTACTCTAAATATGCAGATGCTATACGGCAGGTGTGCCTTTCTTTAGTCTGTTGATATTAGTCGTAGGGTCAGTAGCGCTTCACGGGTTCTTACATTTCTTCGAAACCCAAACTGACCTTCCCTGTGGTCAACTTCTACCAGTCTTTCCAATCTTCTGCAACTAGTTCAAAATCAGATTGCTCTAAGCACTATGGGACTTAACATGTGAGGTCATCAGTCCCATTCTCTTAGAACTAATTAAACCTAACTAACCTAACGACATCACACACATCCACGCCCGAGGCAGGATTCGAACCTGCGACCGTAGCAGCCGCGTGGTTCCGGACTGAAGCGCAAGTAATTCATGTCAGTATTTTACAGCCATGACTGACACTTCTGCAATATTCACATTTTCCACCGCCTGCATTTTTTTTTATTTACAATTATTATTCTTGAAGTCTGTAGGCATTTTGCCTGCTTCATGTATCTCACATAGCAGGAGGATTACTTGTGTCATGGTATGTTTTCCCAATGATTTCTGTAATTCTGATGGAATGTCGTCTATTGCAGCACCTTGTTTGGACTTAGATGTTTCAGCGCTGTGTCAAATTCTTATCGTACTATCGTATCTCCAATCTCATCTTTATCCACTTCCTCGCCTCTCTCAATAATATTGTCTTGAAGTTCGTTTCCGTTGTTTATTTCTTTCTATATACTCCTCCCTGTCTTCACTTCTTTGCTTAGTACTGGTTTCGCATCAAAGTTCATGATATTCATACACATGCCCTTCTTTTCCTTCAGGCGCGCCTGTCCTTTCCGTAGTCATGCATGCTTCTACAGCTTTCGCATTTCTGCTCTAGCCTTTACTTATTTGACATTTTCTTCTTTCCGTCGATATCATTTTTAAACGTCTGCATGCCCTTTTGTTTGCGTAATTTGCTGCTTTTTAAAAATATTTTCTCTTTCGCAATTAAACTGCCCAAGGATTCCTATTGCGCCTAGTCTTTTTGCCTGTTTATCATCTGTTTCCTTCTCCACACCAGCTCTCAAGGCCATCCGTGTGTGTCCCGTTGTTTTCCGTTGTTTCAATCTTTGTCTAGCGCTCTCTTTGAAACTCTCCACTACCGACGGTTCTTTCAATTTATTCAGATCTCACATCTTTCAACTCTTTCAGTTCTCCAAATCTTTTAGTTTTAAACTGCATTTCGTAACCAATAATTTATGGGCCGGCCGCGGTGGCCGTGCGGTTGTGGCGCTGCAGTCCGGAACCGCGGGACTGCTACGGTCGCAGGTTCGAATCCTGCCTCGGGCATGGGTGTGTGTGATGTCCTTAGGTTAGTTAGGTTTAAGTAGTTCTAAGTTCTAGGGGACTTATGACCTAAGATGTTGAGTCCCATAGTGCTCAGAGCCATTTGAATAATTTATGGCTGGGGTTCACACCTGCTCCTGGAAATGTTCTTTAGTTTAAAAGCTACTTTCGAAATCTGTATTTCCATTATCTAATCTATCTGAAACCATCTGTTGCCTTCATATCTCTTATTGAAATACAACCTTGTTTCACACATTTTAAAACAAGTGTTTGTACGCTCAGAGCAAAATTCTGCTATTTGCCTCTCTTACTCGGTTGTTTTCTGTATCACGAAAAGAAAACACTGTTCACATGACACTTGACAGATTGTGACACAACTAGCGTGCCTGTTCAAGCGTGGCCCAGTGAACGGACTGCCTGGCAATGAGTGCACTTCGGTCACCGTTCTGGGGGAGGGAGAAATTCAGTTGCTCAGCGCAAATGGAAAATGGAGCAGAAACTATAACGTTTCACTTTCGGTGATATCCCTCTGACGGAGAAGGGATAGAAACGTGTCCTGGGAAGATTTCACAGAATAAACATTTCCCTCTGTAGCGATGTGTGCGTTATTCGGAAAGTTCGTAGCCGGTTAAATGTCTGCCAGACTGAGCACAGTTCGTTGTCTTCGCGGGCAATGCTCTTAGTGTTTGATCTATCCAAACTCGATATACAATCCGCCGTGTTGAGGAGAGATTAATTTCTTGGCAAAATAGTCATGAACATACTGGTGTTCATTTTAACTGGAGACATTGAACTATGTCGAAAACCACACATTGCATCAAAAAAGTTATAATTCCAATTTGCTTGTCTCGGAAGGACGCATCCAACGATACCGCACTTCGATCCGCCACCCCATCCCGTGCGTGGGTGGTGGGAGCAACTTTGAAATCTTCAATGGGAACCCCCATTTTTTATTGTAGATTGATAATCTATGGCAAAATCTACATACGTTTTGTCTGAATCATGTTCTTCCTTCCACCACAGATGGTGCTGTAATTGGAAGAACAGAAATGGGTTCACAGTGATAATTTACAACATTTTACGCAATGGCCCTTGAATATCCAATGGCACGTGGGACATCACCTCCATGCTGTGAGAGTAGGACAGGCCGGTATTTTATTGCTTCTAATTGTTAACCCCATTCGCAACGTTGTATTCCTCTGACATATCGAAGAGGGGACTACTCGGCGCGTCACCGTGGCCGTGTAGCGAAATACGACGTACTATAACAGGCAGTCCACTGCGACCGAAGCTCATGTGTCGTGCAGACGTAGTACAGATGGTGGCTCTAAACATCCGGAGAACAGACGTGAAGGTGGACGATGTATATTGTAACCACAGAAGAAAAAATTGAAATTATCCTCATTTACGGAGAATGTAGGAGAAATGTTGAGGCTGCTGTTTTCCAGAAAGATCTCGCTCTCGTTTGTTTTTTTACAAGGTTGTGAGCGCATTTATGTTTAATGGCAGTGCACAGACACGCAAAAGGAAACGA
Organism: Schistocerca cancellata; assembly: GCF_023864275.1. Classification (NCBI taxonomy): domain Eukaryota; kingdom Metazoa; phylum Arthropoda; class Insecta; order Orthoptera; family Acrididae; genus Schistocerca; species Schistocerca cancellata. The sequence continues at coordinate 506,416,133 of NC_064627.1, read as the reverse complement.
AGCAAACGAGTTAGAGGAGAAGCTAGTGAAATAGGTGTTCTAGCGGCAGTGCACCACTCCCTACGGCTAAGCGCCCAACAATTACGCCGCAAATCCGATTTGTCCGTAGGTAGTGTAGTCATAATACTGCGTCGTCATAAGTATCATCCATACCACGTGACAGTGCTTCGAGAACTTCACGTCACCGATTTCCAACACCGAGTAGTCTTTTGTCAACGTGCACGCCAACAAATGCAAACGACCCCCACCTTCTTTGCCGAGGTACAGTTTTCCGATGAGTGTACATGTACATACCATGGTAGCGTTAACCGGGATAACATGCATTACTCGAGTGTAGACACTACCCATTGGTTACGGCAAGTTGACAAACAACGTCCTTGGTCGGTTAACGTATGGTGTGGCATCATGGGGAACAAGCTCACTGGTCTGTATTTATCGACGGCACGGTGAAGGGTCTCGCTTCCCACGCCCGGGTTCCCGGGTTCGATTCCCGGCGGGGTCAGGGATTTTCTCTGCCTCGTGATGACTGGGTGTTGTGTGATGTCCTTAGGTTAGTTAGGTTTAAGTAGTTCTAAGTTCTTGGGGACTGATGGCCATAGATGTTAAGTCCCATAGTGCTCAGAGCCATTTGAACCACGGTGAAGGGAAGCAAATATCGAACGTCTTTGGAACAGGAACTACCGGTACTGCTGCAGGATGTTGCCGTGGACGTTCGACATTGTATGTTGTTTCAGCATGACGGTTGTGCAGCGCGTTACGCGATTGAAACACTAGAGGTAGTGGCCGAGCGTTTCTAGGCGAAACAGTCTGGAACCGCGCGACCGCTATGGTCGCAAGTTCGAATCCTGCCTCAGGCATGGATGTGTGTGATGTCCTTAGGTTAGTTAGGTTTAAGTAGTTCTAAGTTCTAGGGGACTGATGACCATAGATGTTATGTCCCATAGTGCTCAGAGCCATTTGAACCACTAGAGGTATTAGGCCGTATTTACATTGGCCGGTGGATAGGCGAAGGTGGCCCTATTAATTGGTTCGCTATGTCGTCGTATTTGACGCCGCCGAATTTCTTTCTGAGGGGATATTTAAAAGATACGGTGTACCAGCAAGTGCCAACAGGCCATGATGACATGGTCGACCGAATCAGAAGCGCCTGTGCTGACATTCCCGCAGATATGCTTCTGTTCTGTGTACGGTAATTTGAAACGGAGATCACTAAGTTGGTGGTACTACTTTTGAACACCCTCTCTAATTGGAAGAGAAGAGTAGCGTTCGCCTAGAGCCTCGGTCACAGGGCGCGTCCAGTAGTCCCCTGTCCGACATGCCGGAGGAATACAATGTTTCAAATGGGCTATCCAATTAGAAGTTATGAAATACTTGCCTGTCCTACCCTTGCAGAATGGAGGGAGGGGGCCATTGAGTAGCATGTCATAAATTATGATTGTGTACCCATTTCCATTCGTCCGGTTCCAGCACCATCTGTGGCAAAACGAAGAAAATGCTTCAGATCATCATCATCATCATCATCATCATTTAAGACTGATTATGCCTTTCAGCGTTCAGTCTGGAGCATAGCCCCCCCTTATACAGTTCCTCCATGATCCCCTATTCAGTGCTAACATTGATGCCTCTTCTGATGTTAAACCTATTACTTCAAAATCATTCTTAACCGAATCCAGGTACCTTCTCCTCGGTCTGCCCCGACTCCTCCTACCCTCTACTGCTGAATCCATGAGTCTCTTGGGTAACCTTGCTTCTCCCATGCGTGTAACATGACCCCACCATCTAAGCCTGTTCGCCCTGACTGCTACATCTATAGAGTTCATTCCCAGTTTTTCTTTGATTTCCTCATTGTGGACACCCTCCTGCCATTGTTCCCATCTGCTAGTACCTGCAATCATCCTAGCTACTTTCATATCCGTAACCTCAACCTTGTTGATAAGGTAACCTGAATCCACCCAGCTTTCGCTCCCATACAACAAAGTTGGTCGAAAGATTGAACGGTGCACAGATAACTTAGTCTTGGTACTGACTTCCTTCTTGCAGAAGAGAGTAGATCGTAGCTGAGCGCTCACTACATTAGCTTTGCTACACCTCGCTTCCAGTTCTTTCACTATGTTGCCATCCTGTGAGAATATGCATCCTAAGTACTTGAAACCGTCCACCTGTTATAACTTTGTTCCTCCTATTTGGCACTCAATCCATTTATATTTCTTTCCCACTGACATTACTTTCGTTTTGGAGATGCTAATCTTCATACCATAGTCCTGATCTAGCTCTGAAATATTACTTTGCAAACTTTCAATCGAATCTGCCATCACAACTAAGTCATCCGCATATGCAAGACTGCTTATTTTGTGTTCACATATCTTAATCTCACCCAGCCAGTCTATTGTTTTCAACATATGATCCATGAATAATATGAACAACAGTGGAGACAGGTTGCAGCCTTGTCTTACCCCTGAAACTACTCTGAACCATGAACTCAATTTACCGTCAACTCTAACTGCTGCCTGACTATCCATGTAAAGACATTTAATTGCTTGTCTTAGAATCGTAATCTGCAAAAAAATAAATAAATAAAAACAGAGTTCCCACTGAAGATTTCAAAGTTGTACCCGCCACCCACGCACGAGATGTGGTGGCAGGTCTAGTGTGGTATCATTGGATGTCCCCCTCCAAGAAAAACAAATTAGAATTATAAATTATAACCTTTTTTTAATCCGATGTGTAGTTTTCGAGATATTTCAATGTCTTTAGTTAAAATGAACACCCTATGCATAGAGCAACAACAAACAAATATTTCATTCTCGCGCCACGGCCATGTTACGCTGCGTGCAAGCAGTCTTAATCGCTCATCTCAACTGCCCGTAATCACCATATGGCTTGCTGAGCCGACGAGTGGTTAGAAATTGCGTTCTTGTGGATCCTAGAGCCGACCGGAGTGGCCGTGCGGTCCGAGGCGCTCCAGTCTGGAGCCGAGCGACCGCTACGGTCGCAGGTTCGAATCCTGCCTCGGGCATGGATGTGTGTGATGTCCTTAGGTTAGTTAGGTTTAATTAGTTCTAAGTTATAGGCGACTGATGACCTCAGAAGTTAAGTAGCACAGTGCTCAGAGCCATTTGGATCCTAGAGCGCACGTCGTTTGGACGGGCTGTACCACCTTCCCTCCATCCCTTGATTTAGTTGGGAGCCACGTAGTAACTTACTGTGGACGGACCTCGTGAGGTTGTCAGTCACCGAAAGGTCGCCGTTTCGTTTCGCGCCGCGGGCTTGAATGTGAATTTTAATGTGAGTCTTCTTCAACCATAAGAAGCTTTGTGTTATCCTTCAGCGTTGCCCATAATTGATGTTGATCATCTATTCAAATAAGCAGGGTGGTGTTTGACTGTCTAGTGAGGCCTGGAAAGGTACTGGGCATTGTCATCTGGCAAATGATGTTGCACACCAGAAGTGGTTTGACTTTCAAACTTGAAGTAATCGTAGGCGTTCCAGAGCTTATCGACGACACTTATGAAGCCCGTCGCTCCTTCACACTATAAAAACACGTGAAACGCAGAAAACTGGATGTCCTCGCAACCATAAATTACGTCAGTAATTCTGAAAGCCAGCCGAGAGGTCCGAACTGTATGCTGTAATAAACCCACGCTTAAATGTTCCACAATCATTCTTCACAATAAAACTGCTACGTGATCTTTTTTCATGTTATAGCAGTTATTCCCTAGATTAAGCATAGGACTGAGTGCAGAGCAATAACAATTGGTACTTATCTTTTCAAGATGGATTCAGTGTCTGGATCTCCTCTCTTGCTCCGTAATACTCTATAAAAGTAGGTCCTCGGTGTTGTATATTAACTGTATCTGAAGAATTAAAAATTTCGGTTTACCACAACTGTTTCCTTTTTTATCTTCTCAATTGAGCACCCATATTCTCACAAATACTGTATAAATATGTTTCGAAAACAACAAGTATCTTAGTCATACAACACAAGGACTTTAATCGAAAACCTTCCCGATCATAAGCTGAGAGCAACATGAACCAAATTCTAAAAATGCTAATCCCACTCTGACGCACTTGCCGTCTAAAAATTGTGTATACGAGTATATTGTAGATTCAGGTTCCAGAATCTTCTAGAACCGAAAATAAATTTCACATTAAGGTGGCTTGCATTATTTGTCGGTTTTGATTTATGTATTGTTTTCTGAAAATAATTATTTACGTAAAGATTTATTGACAGAATGGTTAATAACAAACGTATTAAAAATAAAAGCTTCCTCTCATTTCATTATATCAGTTTCGTTATCGATGGCAAAATCAACGAAATTATAAATGGAAACAGATATTTTGCTTAAAGCTAACACTGGAAATACAAATTATTGCAGTTAAGATAGACTTCTTTTCATATTATGTACTTTTAGAATTGTGTCTACTACTTTTCATGGTGTGATATCAAAACACAAGTGGCAAATATATTTACGAGAAAGTTGTGTCTGACAGAAAAGTTTATAATCGTTCATGGATGAGAAATAATTCATATAATTAAGTCAACTCAAGTCTGGATGAAATTCAGATGGTATCGAACAGTTCATTACTTAAGTAGACGTTGCGAGGGGAGGGGGGATGAGGGGGAGAGGGGGGGGGGATAGAGTCACTATAAGTGCTGGGCAGCATGGTGGTACACCATAACTTTTGTGCCCCAAAATATTTTTACGCTGTTATGAAACACGAGAAGTAGCTACAAGTCGTAACTGTTTGTTTTCTTTCTACATTTACTTATTTGAAAATTGCAGCATCCTCAAAGAAGGACCTGTAGGACAGTGCATTAGTATTAAGTGATTAAAATGGAAGCAGTGAAGCAGCAGTCTCCAATGACCGAAAAGACCATTGTTGCGCCAAGATGGGCACGTATAGAGCAGTCAGACGAAGTGGAAATGTGAAAGTAAATGGCAATCTAGATCGTCGACGCGAAATCATCCTCATGTGAGTCCGAACAGGTAGAAGAAGTGGCCACTGGGAAATGGGTCTGTGATACTCCAATATTTGGACTCGTACAGGGAATGTGTAAGTGGAACCAGTTGTTACGAGACTGTCGGGCTTAGCTGTAGCGGATATTGGAGCGCGCGAATCTGACTTGAGGCTAGGATGGCCGTCTCCTTGTCCACGTGACCGTATAATGGATGGTACTGGTATGGAGTCTGTGCAGGGTGCAGATTTGACTAGAGGTACACGCAGCTTTACGTTGGTTGCAGTTACCTAAGATTTATATTCGGCTACACTAATGTGGCCTTTACAAACACAAAGGCACTTTTTTTCAGTAGCATGACGAAACGTACAAAAATAAATAGTGGCCTTGATAACAATACCATCCGTACACTGCGCTGTACTGCTGTGAGTCCCTAAGAAAAACCGAGCGAGGTGGCGCAGTGGTTAGACACTGGACTCGTATTCGGGAGGACGACGGTTCAATCCCGCGTCCGGCCATCCTGATTTAGGTTTTCCGTGATTTCCGTAAATCGCTCCAGGCAAATGCCGGGATGGTTCCTTTCAAAGGGCAGGGCCGACTTCCTTCCCTGTCCTTCCCTAATCCGATGAGACCGATGACCTCGCTGTCTGGTCTCCTTCCCCAGAACAACCACCACCAACCACCCTAAGAAAATGTTCGCAGCCTCGCATAGACTTTGAAAAGCGCTTTCTTCGATTGTTTCCGTATAAAGAGCTGTCAACAAGAAGAGGCTCCATTGTTCTAAATCTGTTGCTGAATGAAAATAATTATCTTTTCCTGGTAAATTAATGCGCTGCTATTCTCAGCGAACCAGAGTAAGAATTATAGGATCTGCTGAACGGAGTGGACATTCTACTGAGTACAGAACAAAGACTGAAAGTAAACTAAAAAAAGACGAATGAACTGAGGAGTAGCGGAAATGGGATTAGCGAAAAACTTCTCATTAAAAATACTGACATCTTATTAGAAGAAGTGAAGAAATTTGTCTGCATTATGGACAAGGTAAGGAGAATATGACGAGCAGTCTACCATTAGCAAAGAGGGCATTCCTGGCTAAAAGAAGTCTACTAGCATCAAACATAGACCTAAATTCGTATGTACATCTGGGTCACAGATTTGTACAGAATTGAATAATGGGCTGTGAGAAAGCCGGAAAGGAAAACAATCGAAGCATCTGAGATGTAGTAGCACAGAAGAATGTTGAAATTTAAGTGGACTGACAAGATGAGAGTGAGGAGGTTCTCCGCCGATTTGAAGACGAAAGGGATGTGTCGCAAACACTAATAGAAGGGACAGAATGATAGGACATGTATTAAGACGTTAATAAATAACTTTCATGGAATTAGACGGAGACGTAGCGAGCGAAGATTGTAAGGCAAGACAGAGACTGGCAATACAGTACATAGAACTTATAACTGAATGGACAGAGTGTAAGTGCTAAAATGAAACGAAGATATTGGCGCAGGATAGAATATCATTGTAGACCGCATCAAATCACATTGATGACATATCCCACACCCTCCCAAAATTTTTTATTTTCTTGCATCATGACCCAGTAGCGTAAAGTTTAAACAAAATATCAAAGAATATTCGCTATGCGAGTGAAAGCGTCGCTCCAAAGCACGGGAAATATTCACTCATACTTAGTGGTAGGTATAAAAACAAAGGCAGCCCTTCCTGACGACTCAATGACTGCGATTTTCTACATCTCCATCTATATTTACATCTACATCTACATAATATATATTATCTACTCCGCAAGCCACCGTACGGCGCGTAGCGAAGGGTACCCTGCACCACTACTAGTCATTTCCTTTCCTGTTCCACTCGCAAACAGAGCGAGGGAAAAACGACTATCTATATGCCTCCGTATGAGCCCGAATTTCTTGTATCTTATCTTCGTGGTCCTTACGCGCAATATATTGGCGGCAGCAGCATCGTTCGGCAATCAGTTTCAAATGCCGTTTCTTTAAATATTTTTCAGTAGTGTTTCTCGAGAAGAATGTCGCCTTCCCCCCCCCCTCCCCGTCCTTCCCCCCCCCCTCCCCCCTCAGGGATTCCCATATGAGTGCTCGAAGCATCTCCGTAACACTTACGTGTTGTTAGAATCTACGGGTAACAAATGTAGCAGCCTGCCTCTGAATTGATTCGATGTCTTCCTTCAATCCGACCTGGTACAGATCCCAAACACTCGAGCAGTACTCAATAACAGGTCGCACCCGCGTCCTATATGCAGTCTCCTTTACAGGTGAACCACTCTCCTAATATTCTCCCAATAAACCGAAGTCGACCATCCGTCTTCCATATCACAGTTCTCACATGCTCGTTCTATCTCATATCGCTTTTGCAGCGTCACGCCCAGATATTTAAACGACGTGACTGTGTCAAGCAGGACACGAGTAATACTGTAACCGAGCATATACACTCCTGGAAATTGAAATAAGAACACCGTGAATTCATTGTCCCAGGAAGGGGAAACTTTATTGACACATTCCTGGGGTCAGATACATCACATGATCACACTGACAGAACCACAGGCACATAGACACAGACAACAGAGCATGCACAATGTCGGCACTAGTACAATGTATATCCACCTTTCGCAGCAATGCAGGCTGCTATTCTCCCATGGAGACGATCGTAGAGATGCTGGATGTAGTCCTGTGGAACGGCTTGCCATGCCATTTCCACCTGGCGCCTCAGTTGGACCAGCGTTCGTGCTGGACGTGCAGACCGCGTGAGACGACGCTTCATCCAGTCCCAAACATGCTCAATGGGGGACAGATCCGGAGATCTTGCTGGCCAGGGTAGTTGACTTACACCTTCTAGAGCACGTTGGGTGGCACGGGATACATGCGGACGTGCATTGTCCTGTTGGAACAGCAAGTTCCCTTGCCGGTCTAGGAATGGTAGAACGATGGGTTCGACGACGGTTTGGATGTACCGTGCACTATTCAGTGTCCCCTCGACGATCACCAGTGGTGTACGGCCAGTGTAGGAGATCGCTCCCCACACCATGATGCCGGGTGTTGGCCCTGTGTGCCTCGGTCGTATGCAGTCCTGATTGTGGCGCTCACCTGCACGGCGCCAAACACGCATACGACCATCATTGGCACCAAGGCAGAAGCGACTCTCATCGCTGAAGACGACACGTCTCCATTCGTCCCTCCATTCACGCCTGTCGCGACACCACTGGAGGCGAGCTGCACGATTTTGGGGCGTGAGCGGAAGACGGCCTAACGGTGTGCGGGACCGTAGCCCAGCTTCATGGAGACGGTTGCGAATGGTCCTCGCCGATACCCCAGGAGCAACAGCATCCCTAATTTGCTGGGAAGTGGCGATGCGGTCCCCTACGGTACTGCGTAGGATCCTACGGTCTTGGCGTGCATCCGTGCGTCGCTGCGGTCCGGTCCCAGGTCGACGGGCACGTGCACCTTCCGCCGACCACTGGCGACAACATCGATGTACTGTGGAGACGTCACGCCCCGTGTGTTGAGCAATTCGGCGGTACGTCCACCCGGCCTCCCGCATGCCCACTATACGCCCTCGCTCAAAGTCCGTCAACTCCACATACGGTTCACGTCCACGCTGTCGCGGCATGCTACCAGTGTTAAAGACTGCGATGGAGCTCCGTATGCCACGGCAAACTGGCTGACACTGACGGCGGCGGTGCACAAATGCTGCGCAGCTAGCGCCATTCGACGGCCAACACCGCGGTTCCTGGTGTGTCCGCTGTGCCGTGCGTGTGATCATTGCTTGTACAGCCCTCTCGCAGTGTCCGGAGCAAGTATGGTGGGTCTGACACACCGGTGTCAATGTGTTCTTTTTTCCATTTCCAGGAGTGTAGGTTTCATCTTCCTACTCATGCGCATCAACTCACATTTTTCCGACGGGAACAATAATGTGATTTTAAGAACATGAACTGTAGAGGACTCTTTCAGATGTTAAAGTATTTCGCATAGAAAAAGAGACTTGTCCTGAAAAAAACTCCTGTTACGCAGTGGGTAGGATAGACACAAATTATCCTGAAATACCCGATTTTCAATGCTGTTGTTGTTGTGATCTTCTGTATGAAGCCTCTTTGTATCCGAATAACTATTGAACTTGCTTATTGTTTTCATTCCTTCGACTCCCTCTACAGTTTTACCCTCACACACTTCCCTCCATTAGCGGCCGGCCGCGGTAGCCGTGCGGTTCTAGTCGCTGCAGTCCGGAACTGCGGGACTGCTACGGTCGCAGGTTCGAATCCTGCCTCGGGCATGGATGTGTGTGATGTCCTTAGGTTAGTTAGGTTTAAGTAGTTCTAAGTTCTAGGGGACCGATGACCTAAGATGTTAAGTCCCATAGTGCTCAGAACCATTTGAACCATTTTTTTCCATTAGCAAATTGACGATTCCTTGATACCTCAGTATGTCTCCTCTCAATCACTTCGTTTAGTCAAGTTGTATCATTATTTTTTCTCCAGTTTGACTCAGTACATTCTCATTAGTTACTCGATCTATCCACCTAATCTTCAGCATTCTTTTGTAGCACATTTCAAAGGTTTCTAATCACTTCTTTCCTGAACTGCATATTGTGTAACTTTCACTTCTGTACGAGGCTACACTCCAAACAAATACCTTCAGAAAAGACTTCCTAACTCTTAGATTTGTATTCTATATTAACAACTTCGTCTTTTTCAGAATTGCTTTCCTTGCCAGAGACACGCTGAATTTAACATCCTCTCTTCTTGTAAAATCGTAACTAATTTTGTAAAATTCATCGCTTAGTTTTAGTGTCCCTCAGCATCATTGATTTTCTTCGAACGCAACCCATTAGTCTTGTTTTACTTTTATTGATGTTCAACTTATAACCTCTTCGAGGCACTGAGCATTCCGTTCAATTGCTCCTCCAGGTCCTTTGCCGTCTCTGACAGAATTGCAGCGGCATCGGGAAATCTCGAAGTTTCATTTCTTACCCCTGAACGTTAATTCCCTTTCTAAATTTTTTCTTGGTCTTATTTATTGCTTGCTACGTGTACAGATTGAATAACATGGCGGACAGGCTACAACCCTGTCTCACTCCCTTCTCAACCATTGCTTCCTGTTCGTGTCCTTCGACTATTATTGCTGTCTTGATTTCTTCACAAGTCCTAAACAATCTTTCGCTTCTTGTACTTTATCCCAGCTACCTTCACAAATTTAGTGTATTCCGGTCAACAATGTCAACAGCTTTCTCTAGATCAACAAATGCAGTAAACATAGGTTTTCTTTTCTTTAACCTATCTTCTAAGTCACCTAGTTAGTTTTGCTTGAAGTCTTCCTACGTTTCTGGAAGCCAAATTAATCTTCCCCGAGGTCGGTCTCTACCAGTTTTCTATAGATAACGGGTCTCAGTGTTTTCCAATACCGAGATCTTAAACTGTTATTTGAGTAACATTCTCATCTGTCAGTAGATGCCTTCTTTGGAATTGGAAATATTACTTTCTTTTTTATGTCTGAGGGTGTCTCGCGTGTTTCATACGTGTTGCACATCAGATGGAACAATTTTGTTCTTGCTAGCTCTCCCAAGGATCTCGATAATTCTGATGGAATGTCATGTACACCAAGGCCCTTGTTTCGACTTTTGTCTTTGAGTGTCCTGTCAAATTCTTCTCGCACTATCATATCTCCCAGCTTATCTTCAGGTACTTCCTCTTCCCTTTCTACAACATTGTCTTCAGTCTTCAGTCCCTTTGTATAGTCCTTGATATATTCTCTTTCCCTCTGTCATTATAACACACAAAATGTTATTAGTGTGGGACGAATAATGTAGACACCCGCTCCGCTATACTAAAAGCATTGTAACAGATTATTTGAGAGTAACATTACCGAGTTGTTTATTTTTGAACACCGGAACGAAAATAATGCTCCACAACCTATAGAACGCTTGAGTCGCAGCCTTCTCTGACCGTGAGCCGAGCGCGAAACACCGCCCGACACGGAAACGCTTCGTAGAGTCGCGAACACCCGGGAGAGCCATCAGGCTAACGACCGCCTGCAGCACTTTGCGTCCAATTGGGACGGTCGCCGGTAATTAGAAACGGCTGCAGCCACCGCTGTACCCCCAGCGTTGCGCCTATAGGCACCGAACTGCCCACGGCGCGGCAGCTTCGTGCCTGGCAGGTAAATTGCGACAAATTGCGGACACATCGTTAAAGAGGGAAGAATGAACAGTTTCTGATTAAACTAAAGCTAATTGCTATTACCCGTACTTCGAAACAAATTCTTTTTCTGCCCAGTCTAAGTAGAACGTTCCCAACTACTGTCGACTGATCAGCATCAGATGTAAATTTATTCTTAAATATAATGTTTCTTTCATCTTTTACTGCTTGGTAGCAGAGGAAGTTTTATGAAGCATATATGGAATAAAGGGGGAGAACTAAATTTCTGTTTTCAGTTCGTGAAAATGAATAAAGGAAACAAATTTCCTGAAGGAGTCTACGACCATTGTGGTTATTTTGTAAATGAAAGCGTCTAGATCGCTTCATATATTATTTTATTTATAACGTCGTTCAGCTACTGCCATCGCCAGACTAAAACGTAGAACTTTGAAACATCTTTCAGTGTGAAATCTAACTGTCGTCTTCATTTTAATTAATGACTCAAACAAAAAAATGAACTACAGGGTGTTCCGTTTGAGATGTCAGAAAAGTATAATACTATATTCATTAAGTTAATGTATATATCTCTTTGCAATTTTTTTAACGTACGTGAAAATGATGGGCGTTAACAATGAGTGACCATGCTCCGGGGGGCAAGTCAGCATCGCGTAGTTCATAACACAGACACCAGATGTCAGAATCACACTCTACGTAGGTGGCACAAGTTAGCACATTCAGCGTGTCTCGGTTGTTAAGTAAAAGTAGTCGTTACCGTACAACAACGCGCTCATGTTAAATATGTCGTAGGGCATGCGAAGTTTTCGTGTGTAGTAGAGACCCAGACAGCTTTCAGACGTCGTTACAATGTCATCGGCCCATTCTTTTTTGCGGAGGAGACTGTTCGTGTCGTCACTTACCTTGATATGATCGAGCAGTATGTGGTCCAATAATTACAAGATGAGGTACTAGGCACCATTGTCAACAGGACGGCGTTGCACCACATTGGGCTGCCATAGTGCCGGAACGATTAAACTAGATATTCAACGATCGTTGGCGCAGCCGTGTTGGATCTGTCCCATGGCCTCCTAATAGCCCCGACCTGACGCCTACAGATTTTTTGGGTGAGCATACGTCAAGTCAACAATGTACGTACAAAAACCAAGTCGACCTACGGAGGCAGATTACAACTGCCTTTCAGCAATACACTAAAAAACAAAGCTGTGCGCTACATGGCGCAACATAGACGCGATGTATGACACATACCGAATTCTCAATCGCGGACACGTTGAGTGCTAATGGACTGTGACACAAACGGCAGACTCTCCTACACACGTATGTACCGTTAAAAAGCAATGAATTTGCATATTTTCTTGTATACAGTGTTTTACTTTCCTAACATCACGAACAGATCACCCCGTGTTTGTAACTGATTACAGTTGTTTTTGTGGCAAGCCCTAGCAAAGACGCATCTGACTATGGTTTATGTGGCGACGAAAGTTAACCTTCGCAAGCACAAAGGACAACAGTGGTGAGAATTCTGGTGAATGTGCTGACCAGGGCAACAGTTGAACGACCTTGCTTTGAGGTAGGTCAGGACAGCACAGGGAACATGAGGTCTCGAGTTATCTTGTAGAAAGATAACGTCACAGAGACTCCGAAGATAATGCGCAGCCACCAGCCTTAAGACGTCAGAAATGTAGCGCCTACTGTTCAAAGTACTGGATATGCGAATCGGGGGTGACCGTGTTGTACACGCAGTGGCACCCCATATCATCATGGGCCTGTAAGACGATCACGAATTCAATTTGGCAACTTTCATTCTCCTCAGAGCCTCCACACAAGGATGCGCCTAACATAACTATGTATGCAAAACCGTCTGAAAAGACGACGTGGCGCCACACCTGTGTCCTGCGTTGTTGGGTTTATAACTGTCCAATCATTACTCTCTCCTGCCACGTCAAGGGAACCGCAACAATGGTTGCCGCGCTACCAGTCCAGACGTCGCCACACTGTCGGTATTGAAATCATTCTTGCTGAAAAATAAACTTTATTGACTCAGGTATGTGGCGTGCCTGTACGACATTTCACAGCCGAGCGAACAGTATTCTGTCCTCCTGGGCGCTAGTAACGCGGGGCCATATAACCCTTGCATGGCGTTGAGTCTGATCCTCCTGCGACAAACGAGGGATTCTGGTCAAAGTGAGAAGCAGTTTTCACAGACGCAGGGCATGATCCTGCCGTTCTCGAATTCTGCCAGGTGCAACTAGAAATTTCTTATACGAGGCATAACACCGTCTTCTCACAAGCAAAGTACATTCAAATGTTAATCTTTCCTTACGTACAGAATTTGGATGGTGTTATTCCTTCCTTCTTCGAGCAGTTGTTCTGGAAGGCCAATCATTGCCATATCCATCCACGTAATACACTTCATCTTAGTTTAACGTTTCATGCCTGCTGTCTTTACGAAGTTATAATTTTACCGCACAGCAATATTGCCAACAGTGAGTTACAGTATCTTAATTTACGTCATTTTCAAACGCTTAGAGTGCGTACCTGTTAACAAGCACAAAGTATAGAAACTATTCAGTTACTGTTAAAAATAAGTAGAAACAAATTTTAGAACAGTCACTGAGGCACAGTTATGTCTTTAAAAAAAAAGTATTTCACCTGAGAATTTAGCAGTAGGAAAGTTAGTTCAAACGTTGTATTTAAACAGTGATGTTGGTCGATTGACGGTATAGTGGCAATTGATACCAACATAACAGTTCCCAGTTATTACTCACGTAAGGTAGATGTTTTTCATTAATTTACTGAGTATACCAAAACGTTCATCTCTTGGTCGGTCCAAAATGTTACTACAGCTGTTCTAAAGATGTTCCGGTTTTGTGTTTCTTTTGCTTGTACAGAACTGTTTTGAAGTTCACGTAGGCATCAGGGTAATCTTTTTATTGGTTTCGAGTCAAAGTTGCTGTAGATGCGTTTCGCTGATTTGGAGTCATTCGTTCTTATCTTATTGTGATATTTTAGACCCAGTATATCTTGCAAGATCTTCCTCTCTTTTCATTCTAAGAGGATAAGTCCCTCAGGTGCTCAGTCACAATAATTCAGACTTCAAATATGATTAATTTTGCTATTATTGATCCGAGATTCCAGCACTCTTTCCACATGGATCTCGTACGCAGTTGTAGACTTTGTTAATATGTAAACGGCAAGTAGTATGAATACTATTGATTCTATAATCGATTTGGTTCACAGATTTAATGATATTATTGTTTATATATATCCCTTTACTGGACGTCTACATTTGATATTTCAGCCGCCTACGTTTCATTCCTTCCCTGTACGCCTAGCCAAGATCGCCTGCATTTAAGTCGGATGAGGCAGAATTTTGTACCCCTCCTCCGGTCCTCATACCAGACAGCCAGTCATCTTCACTCATGCTCAGATCACAGGTACGACCACATCACCGCATTAACTGCGAAAAAATTTGTGCTATGACGCCAACGCACCCGTTCTTGCGACCCAAAGCTTCCGCCATCCACGTCAGCTTCCCCACGTCTGGAGTCGCATTGCCCGTCCTCCTGCCTATCTCGCTACGACGAAAGCGGGCCTCTGGTTGTTCCATTTACATTCCCTGGCTGACATCTACACATACCTTTTCAACAGAAAATGTTCTAATAATCTGTATCTTTTCTGACATACACATGATGTACAGATCTTCATTGAATCCATTTAATTTACTTTTTAGTTTAGTTAATTTCTTTGCATTTTAATATACCGAGTGAATCAAAAGTAACGCTTCGTTGGTGTAACGTACACATCCAAAAAAGAGTAAAACGTTAAATAAAGTTTTGTTTGAAATTTCTTTCTTACTGAGTTGTGATGCATTGCGTCATTTATGATAGGCATCACATCCTGGGCTAGTACAGGCTTCTGGCGTGTCGCGTTCGCCAGTAAGTCGACTGACGTTGCTTAGTACACCACTCTGTGTTATTTGGTTCATTCTGGCACGTATTGACTACAGTGTTATCTGTTATAATCTATCGTGTTGTTGAACTATAGCAGAACCAGAGGTATTACGCAAATTCATTCCGTCAGTAGTTTATAGACTGCAGTCGTTGTGTACGGTACTCAGACGGTGAATATGCTGATATGCACTTCCTTCACGGCGCAACAGAGGGCAGTGCACAAGTAGCAAGACTACGCTATACGGAAATCTTTCCAAACAGAAGAGTACCAAACAATCAGACTTTTATTGGTGTGGACAGGCGTTTAAGGGAATATAGCATTCATGTTGCCCCACTGTTAGGTCAACCTAATTTGAATGGAGTGGGTTCTGTAATTGGTAGATGAAGATCTACCCACACCACTGTAGGGGTTTCACAATCAACTGCATGGCGCTTGCTTTGGGGACAGCAATTCCACGTATTTCACCTGAAGAAGGCACATGAGCGTGTTTACCCGTGTGGCTATCGTGAAAGCTCTTAACATGCACGTGAGGGCGTATGAGAACCTTCGCATAACTACACTACGAGGACATCAACATAATTTTGTAGTGAACATTTGATGTGGTATAATAGACAATCGTTACTCGGCGCACATGTTCTTCTACGGGGCCTGCCAGGCAGAGTGTATCGACAGTTTCTAGAACATGAACTGGTTGGTCTGCTTCATAATGTCCCACACGCTATACAAAACAACTTATGGTTTATGCAAGACTGTGCCGCTGGGCATTTCAGTCGGGAGGCAAGAGAGTACCTCACTGTTGTTTATCCAAATAAGTGGATAGTTCGTGCTGGACACATTGATTGGCCAGCCAGATCTCGGGATCTTAAATCCTTGGACTTCCTTCTTTACGGTCATCTCAAGGAGCTAACATATAGTGTTGCAATGAGAAAGTAGCGTCGCTACAACAGCAAATTGAAAATGGCTGTGCAACTGTGCACAATGAGATGAACGGAGCCTGCTACATTACGAGAGCAGTAAAACGTAGAGCACGTCACGTTATTCGTCTGTGTGGACATCCTTTTGAACATATTCTGCGGCAAATGTACAGTACGTAGTAATATTACATTTCGGATCCTTTCGCTTTGTTGTTTCTGCAAAGAATTTATTTAGTATTGTTTGTATTGCACTTGTGGTCACTACTCTACTGCATAACTCTGAAATAAAGTAATTTCAGACAAAACTTTACTTAACATTTTAATCTCATTTTGATGCATACATTACGTCCACAGTTACTTTTGAATCACCCTGTGTAAGGCATTACATTTCAAAAGTTCAAATCGGTCTTCTCACTGTTTCCACCATCCAGCAGGTTCCCTGAAACATTTCCTTATGTGGTCATCCTACAGGCGACACTGCACTGTGCCACAATGCGCAGCGTTTCGCCATCGGAGATTAATCACCAAAATTTTTTTTCATTGAATGAAACATTACGCGTCGACTTTTTTTTTGCACTTGACGGGGAAATTTATTTTTGCCGATTTTTTATCATCGATATCCATAACTTGCTTATCAACATTTATCAGAAAATCTGAAGATGCCTTGAATTAGGCGAAACGCGCGTCATTGATGAATAAATAAACATTAATTTCAACGTCATAACCTAGACTGTTTTCTTTTCCTCATGATCCAAAACTGTTCCTTAGAATTTTTATTTCGTACTTGAACTGGTGATCTAGGTTAATAATGTAAACCGGGTGAACACAAATTCCGTCGACAATATTTCTTGTGTCCTTCAGGGATATTACCTAAGGGGTGATCAAAATGTTTCCGTTTAAGGACGTTGCTACAGCGTATATGCAACGCAGCGAGGCTCCGATGCGGGTATATAAGCACCGACATGTGGGAAAGGGAGGATTGTGGCCTTCAAAAGTAAACTTTTTGCTCGCCTCCCTTACACTTTAGTATGAAGTGGTATCCGATGCATAGTTATAGAATTTCTAAATTTCGTCTGATTTCTTACCTTCAGTTAACTTGTTAGCATATTTTACTTAACATACTGAACGACATTACAAATGTCGACGGAATGCCCCGTGTGTCCAGCCTGGAAATTAACTTGTTCGATTAAGTGACAGAACTTGTTGTTGACAACGGTAATGATCCCTTTATTCTTCTCCAACAACTGAGTTCGAGTTTACGATGTATAGAAACGTAAATATTGTCAACAACTTGATAGTTTACTGACACGAAAATTATAACTTCTTCTTCGTATTCGTCTTGCTGTAAGTGTTAGGCATTTGCCTGTTACGTTTTCTTACTGTATGTGGTTAGCTTCTGTTTATTTCTCAACCTCTTTCCTAATCTGCCTATTGATGTTTTCCCTGTGGCTGATAATTCATTATTATTTTGGGCATTGTATTTTCGTTTATTCTTGTGACGGGGTCTCTCCATTGTAACTATACCCCTTGTTCTGTTCAGCTATGCTTGTAAGTGCTAAGTCTTCTCTAATTACTGTATCCCTTATCATGTCTGATACTACTCCTCTCAAAAACCATGTTTCTGCAGCTTTTATTTCCGATAATTTCTAGCTGCTATGGCTACGTCTCGATGTCGATAAGTATAGACGCTACTGGCACTGTTTTGTAGGACTTTATTAAGGTTCATTTCCTCACCTTGTTATTCAGTGTTTTGTATATGATCCCTTTAATGTAACTGAACCTTTCATTTCTTTCGGTGTGCCTTTATCATTTGCGAAGGAATTGTAATTCACAGTAATATAGTATTTCCTGCCACATTGTTAGACTCCTAAAGCAATGAATGTATCGAAAAAATAGTTCAGTTGTCTCCAACTTTGTAGAAGTATGCATGTGTGCGATGTGAATTACATGTGTGTCTGATTATCCAAGCACAAATAGTTGTTTGATATGTTTAACTGCTTTTCTTAGTTTCTTCACGCGTGGATCCACAGCGTAACGTAATTCCTGCATGATGGAACCATTTTAAATATTCAGCGTAGGCTGTCACATTCTTCATACAAGATGACCTTAACTGCATCGTGTATTACCTTATATTACTGGGTAGTTTCGGCATGTGGCGATTTTCGAATGCAGTTGTTTCCGTTCTTTGTTTGTTGTATTTAAAAACTATTTACAACTTTAAGGACGTAGCGCTAAATAGTATTTAAATCTGATGCACTTATCACCGACACAACTGCATTCGAAAATGACTGCAGGCCACTACCGGTCAGTAACGTAAGATGATACACGACGCAATAAAGGTAATGCCGTATAAAGAATATGGCAGCCTACGGTAAATATTTAAAATGGTTTTATCATTTAGGACTTATTCTTAGTGACAGAATAAATTTCAATGATTTTTTTATTTTTAGCAACACTTTTAGTATCAGATTCAAGAACTTTACTGTATGACTCATCAATCAGGAAGAAAAGATATAATAAATACATTTATACTGAAACTTTCGTGGCAGATTAAAACTGTGTGCCGGACCGTGACTCGAACTCGAGACCTTTGCTTTTCGCGGGCAAGTGCTCTACCATCTGAGCTACCCAAGTACGACCCACGCCCCGTACTGACAGCTTTACTTCAGCCAGTACCTCGTCTCCTACTTTCCAAACTTGGTGAGTCGTGCTTGGGTAGGTCAGACGGTAGAGCACTTGCCCGCGAAATGCAAAGGTCCCGAGTTCGAGTCTCAGTCCGGCACACAGTTTTCAAAAAATGGTTCAAATGGCTCTGAGCACTATGGGACTTAACATCTGTGGCCATCAGTCCCCTAGAACTTAGAACTACTTAAACCTAACTAACCTAAGAACATCACACACATCCATGACCGAGGCAGGATTCGAACCTGCGACCGTAGCAGTCGCGCGGTTCCGGACTGAGCGCCTAGAACCGCTAAAACCACCGCGGCCGGCGGCACACAGTTTTAATCTGCCAGGAAAGTTCCATAACAGCTCACACTCTGCTGTAGAGTGAAAATATCATTCTGGAAACATCCCCCAGGCTGTGGCTAAGCCCAGTCTCCGCAATATCCTTTCTTCCAGGAGTGCTAGTTCTGCTAGGTTCGCAGAAGAGCTTCTGTGAAGTTTAGAAAGTAGGAGACGAGGTACTGGCGGAAGTAAAGCTGTGAGGACGCGGCGTGAGTCGTGCTTGGGTAGCTCAGATGGTAGAGCACTTGCCCGCAAAAGTCAAAGGTCCCGAGTTCGAGTCTCGGTCCGGCACATAGTTTTAATCTGCCAGGAAAGTTTCATAACAGCGCACACTCCGCTGCAGAGTGAAAATCTCATTCTGGAAACATTTATACTGCACAGACTCTGCGTAACGTCCCCTTAGAAAAATTAATGAATTACTGTGCTGATAAACCTCTGACATTATTTGATTTTCAAACAACTAAGCAGAACTGAACGTACTCAGACATTTCGCTCTTTACCTATTCTGATCAACACTAAACTGACACACAATATTTTTTAGCCCAACGCAATCTGACTTTCAATAATCCTTACAAAAGAATGGCCCTAACTAACATTAACCTATACCTTCCATGTATCACTTACCTCACAAAAATCTTCGTTACTCGAACTACTGCAATACAGCGAGCGCCAATACTGCCAGCTAAATAAAAGATTCTAACTACTGAAGGCACTAACTACTTGTAGGCATAGTTAGCAAATGAAAGATTTTGATAGAGAACAAACAATGTATTTACCTTAAAAGTGTTCAAAAGCCATAATATATATAGCAGTTCATGGCATCCAGTCTTACAAATTTACTGTCTCTGATGGACACACGTCCAGATTATTCGCTCTCAAAACTCCGCCATTTCTCTCCCCACATCCACCACTGCCGGCGGCTCACCTCCAACTGCGCAACGCTACGCGCTGTTAACAGCCAACTGCCCAACACTACAATAGCAAATTCCAACAATGCCACCCATCCACACACTGCACACAGCACAGCCAGTGATTTTCATACAGAGCGCTACGTGGCGGTGGCGTTACCAATATAAGAACCTAAACAGCCTACTTACATCTGAACTAGACCACAAAGAACCTTCACATAATGGACATCTCTGTTGGAGAAGGAATAAAAATATTACGCAAAAGATAGTAGTCGAGTGATCGCCGTCGGTTTCCGCAGGTTGGACTACGTGCGGGACGCGATCGTGTCGCTGGTGCGCGTGATGCACGACACGGGGGACAAGCTGGAGCGGCACGAGTACCGCGAGCGGCAGCTGGGCGAGCAGCTCAAGAAGTCGCTGGCCAACCTGGGCAAGCGCGCCGTCTCCACCGACGCGGCGCTCGACTCGCTCGCCTCCGCCATCGCCATCCTGGACGACCGCATGCGCAGGTCGGAGCAGGAGGACAGGCTGGTGAGCACCACTCTGTGTGTGTGTCTGTGTGTGTCGTGTGCACGCGCACGTGTTGGTATCACGCGGCGATTCTGAGGACTTCATACAGCCTGGTCACAGGAACCGACACACGAAGATTGTCGCGCACTTGTCGTGAGTAAGAGCAGAGCATGTGTTACCTGCAGCACGTCAAAAATTCTGTGGAACGTTCATTCGACTCGTCCTGAGACACGCCGTAGTGTCGCACGAAATCTCGAGATTGCTGGTGGTCATAATATAAGCCCTCCTAGCCACGTGCGGTAATTATGCAACATATCACACACCCGGTTAACAGGAGAACGTTTGTAAGCGGACGGTATCAATTCTCAGCACTTCTGCCTCCTCTTACTTACTCACTGGTCATACAGGACTCGAGAGTCCATTACGTATTTTCGCCATCTGTCCCTGTCTTGGGCTATTTCCTTCCATTCACCTTGACTACCTAGGCTCCTCAAATCAACCTTCACATTGTCCTCCCATCTACGCCTCGGTCTCCCCATAGGACGTTTTCCTTCTAGGTGCTCTACCAAGCCTACGTGATTTAATAATACTGATTATGTCAGGGCTTGAATAGAGTTCGTGAACCTCTTTGCTATGCAGTTTTCGCCACTCTCCGCTAATGTCATCCCTTTTTGCTCCGAAAATTTTCCTCAACATTTCGCCTCCCTCAGACAGTCTTTTTAAGGGCGACCTGCCCCGCTTTCGCCCACAAATGAGGGTTAAAATAAACTCACTAAACAAGATACTGATAACTTCCTCAAAAGAGCACACTGGTCGCTTTGGAACACTGTAGATGGTGTAGAACTGGTACCAGGCGGTCTTGTGACCCTCAGTCGCCGACAAAAGGAATGGCAGGCAAATGGTGCAAAGTATAGAATCAACGCAGTAGAATTGGCCGAAGCGGAGACGTGGCAAAATGGTGCAAAGGAGCGATGGTTTTAGGACGTGCCTATTACGAAACTGTGAATGAAGTTGTCCGATTTGTTGGGTATCAGCAGGGAGGATCCTACGTCTCCACAAGAAATGATGTACCAGTCGCTCCCAGCTAACAGGGCGTAACAACAGTGGCTGAAAGAAGATGCATTGTCAATGCCACTCTCTTCCAATCACGACATGAATTGTTATCGCCAGTGAAAGTAAGTGCACGCCAACCAGTTTCCGAGCGAATACTGCGAAGAGAACGGCACGCAGTGGGGAGTCTCGTAACTGCCAATAGACCACTGCTCACAAGGGTTCATAGCGCTGCACGTCTTCAGCCAGTCGACCAAAACAGAAACTGGACAGCAGCTGTGGTCTGATCCGATTAATTTCCAGTTTGTTTCTTTTCAAATGATCCAAAGTGCGGTTGCACAGATGGCTGAATAACGCGTTGGAATTGCAGTATTCGGAGGATATAGGTCAAGCCATTAGTGGTTCTGTGATGTTTAGGTGGTGTTTTTCGTGTCATGACTTAGACACATTCATTCAACTTACCATGAACTGTAACCAGGATGAGCCGTGCGGAGTGGCCGCGTGGCCTAGGCGCCAAGTCACTGATTTCGTGGCCCTTCCTGCCGGAGGTTCGAGTCCTCCCTCAGGCATGGGTGTGTCTATTGTTCTCAGCATATGTTAGTTTAAGTTAATTTAAGTAGTGTGTAAGTCTAGTGACGGAACCAGGATGGTTATTTCAACGTGCTCGGTGAACAAGTTTTGCCCTTTCTTCTACAGCTTAGTGGTGAGTGTGCCGTGGACACTCCCGCTTGTCAAGATAGGTGTCTGGATTGACGAACTCTCAGACACCATATCTCGTCTCGCCTGGCACCCAAAGTCGATCGATCTTAACCCCATTGAAAATGTTTAGATCTAGTCGGAATAGTGGGTGAAAAGTAGCAGTCACTATCCCCGCAGTTTGGTAATTCCACAGGGTCTAATCATCAGTGAGTGACTTCAACTAGATACTCAAACACGAAGAAACTTGTGCATTCACTTCTGCACCGAATTGAGGACGTCACCAACAGTAGACACTGTGTTACACGGTGAAGCGTAATCCCTCCTTGAATGTAAATAACTTTTTGTCCGATATATGTATACTTGCATGTTTTGTATGAGTGGGAGAGTGAGAGAGACGGCTGTTGGCGTGTTCCAGCGCGAGGAGCGGCAGGCTGAGCAGCTGCGGCGGCTGCAGGCGGGCCTGGAGCGTCTGGAGTCGTGGCAGAAGGTGGCGGAGGAGGCGCTGCGCTCGCAGAACAAGGTGCAGGCCTCTTCCGAGGAGGACGGCCCGGCCGCCGCCAAAGCCGCGGAGGCCGCCGCACGGCTCGCGCACTCCGTCGACCGTCTCGAGGCCCGCATCGCCATGGTAACTCTCCATTCTTACTGCACGCCTTATTGTTTTCTTCTTTTGTGCTTCCCGTTTTGCCTCTCCTCGAGGCAGACGTACTTTCTGACCGAATGTATCCCGACACCAGTTAGTGCACATTAATATGGCGTGTGTCGACCCTTCACCTCAATGAAGGGGACACTTTCTGAGAGATGTCTGAAAGTCTGTGGAGGAATAAATACAGCCCATCCTTCCTCAAGAGCTGAAACCAGAGGCGATACTGATGTCGGACGCTAGGATCTGGAGAGGAGTCGACGTTCCAACTCGTATCAAAGGCTGTCCATTCGATGTAGGTCGGGACTCTGAAAAGGTGATACCATTTCAGGAATGTTATTGACCACAAACCATTGCCTCACGGATGCTACTTTATGACAGGGTGCATTGTTATCCTCACACAAACGATCGTAGTATACAATGCTGTAAAATGCTTTGTACCTCGCTTGGAAGGCGGCGCGTGAGTCTGCTCCTGTAAATTGAAGGGTAGGCCGAATGTAGGAAGTGAGTAGGAGCAGGAAAAGGTGAAATGCTTCGGTGCTGCATTTAAAAGTGGTTTTACTATTTTACTTAACTTTGGCTGATAGATGAGCACTTAGGTGCGAAGCCGTACATCAAGTTACAAAGGCAAAGTCTGTATTGGCTCGCCCACTATGAAATAGAAAACAATGTTGCTTGGTCGCCTGCTCGACATCAAATGGGCTGAATCCGGAGCGGCGCTCGTAGAGCTGCACAGCGCCGGCTAGAGGGCACTGTCGTCGGTGTCGGTGTCGTAGTGCCAACCTAGCAGAGCGCACCTACGTTGTGGCATCGTAGCTATCGATACCATAAATGTGTTCACATGCTTCCGCATTTAGCGTTTCGTTGGCCGCAATAAGGGGACCAAACCCTAAGCACGAAAACACACTCTCATACTGTAACATCACCTCCTTTGGATTTCACTGTTGGCACTACACATGATGACGGGTAACGTCCTCCAGTCATTCGCCAAACTCGAACCCTTCCATCGGATTGCTACAGCGTGTAGCGTAATTCATCACTCCAGATCACTCGTCTTCATCATCCACAATCCAGTGGCGTGGTTCTTGGCGCCACCATAAGCGTGGCTTGGCATTGACTACGGAAATGTGTGGCTTACTGCCCGACTATTGTACCCCATTTTTTTTAACTCCCTGTGGGCAGTCATTGTACTGGCTGGAATACTGGCAGCACTTTGAAATTCTCTGGTGGTTGCTCCCGCTAATTTAATGCGATTTTTATAAACACCTGCTGCAGTGATCGACGATCCCTCTCCGTCAGTCATGACAGGTCTGGGCTGTCTTGGTTTAGGTGTGGCTGTTCCTTCATTTTTCCACTTCACAGTCAGCCGGCCGGGGTGGCCGTGCGGTTCTAGGCGCTATAGTCTGGAACCGCGTGACCGCTACGGTCGCAGGTCCGAATCCCGCCTCGGGCATGGATGTGTGTGATGTCCTTAGGTTAGTTAGGTTTAAGTAGTTCTAAGTTCTAGGGGACTGATGACCTTAGAAGTTAAGTCCCATAGTGCTCAGAGCCATTTGAACCATTTGAACCACTTCACAGTCACATCAACAACAGCCGATTGGGTAGTTTTAGACGGGTTGAAATGTCCTTGATGGATTTTTAACTCAGCTGAAATTCAAGAACTGTTTCACATTCGTACTTATTGAGGTCTCCTGGTCGATCTATTCTGCTGTTACTACTGCTCTACTGACGGTAAAGTACTCCCCACCTCATTTTGTATGGTGGATCCGCATCTTGTGAGCTCTAGTGGTCAGTTCTCCACCACATAGGGGTGTGCGGTTACTTTTGATCAAATAGTTTATCATCAGACACAATCATTTTCAGCTGAGTAGTCACTTCTTACACTACACTGGGTTGCTGAAAAGCAGAATAGTGTCAGTATTATGACACTACACATCTATTCAACAATTCTCCCCACGCCGGGTTCATACACTTAACACATTGCTGTTGCAGAATGAGATTTTCACTCTGCAGCGGAGTGTGCGCTGATATGAAACTTCCTGGAAGATTAAAACTGTGTGTCGGGCCGAGACTCGAACTCGGGACCTTTGCCTTTCGCGGGCAAGTTCTCTACCAACTGAGCTACCCAAGCACGACTCACGCCCGCGAAAGGCAAAGGTCTCGAGTTCGAGTCTCGGCCCGACACACAGTTTTAATCTGCCAGGAAGTTTCATTGCTGTTGCAGCTTTTCTAGTCCATCCGTCAAGAAATCGTGTGACAGATGCTCCAACCAGCTCGCTGCAACATGTTCGATGTCTTCGTTATCATCAAAATGGTGAACTTTCATACACACATAAAAAAAAGTTTTGCTTCACCGCGGTTCCCAGATCTCCTGAAGATAACCGTTGACTGTGGATATTCTATCGCCTATCCAGGCGTCTCGGAATTAATCAAAGCGATGTTGTTCGGACATGGAGGAGATATAGAGAGACAGGAACTGTCGATAACATACCTCGCTCACGTTGCCCATGAGCTAGTACTGCAGTGGATGACCGCTACCTACGGATTATGACTCGGAGGAAGCCTGACAGCAACGCCACCTTGTTGAATAATGCTTTTTGTGCAACCACAGGACGTCGTGTTACGACTCAAACTGTGCACAATAGGCTGCATGAAGCGCAGCTTCACACCCGACGTCCATGGCGAGGTCCATCTTTGCAACCACGACATCACGCAGTGCGGTACAGATGAGCCTTACAGTATTCCGAACGGACCGCTCAGGATTGGCGTCATGTTCTCTTCACCGATGAGTATCGCATATGCCTTCAACCAGACAATCGTCGAAGACGTGTTTGGAGGCAACCCGGTCGTGCTGATCGCCTTACACACACTGTCCAGCGAGTGCAGCAAGGTGGACGTTCTCCGCTGTTTTGAAGTGGCATTATGTGGGGCCGACGTACGTCGCTGGTAGTCATGGAAGGCGCCGTAAAGGCTGTACGATACGTGAATGTCATCCTCCGACCGACAGTGCAACCATCTTCTTCTTCGGTTATCAACCCACAGGTTGGTTGGCAGCAGCACGCCATTCCGTTCTTTTGTCAACTTTCTTCTTCATATCTGCATAGGTCTGGCACCCGATGAGCAACCATATCGACAGCATATTGGCGAGGCATTCGTCTTCTTGGACGACAATTCGCGCCCCCATCGTGCACATCTTCCGAATGACTTCTTCCGGGATAACGACATCGCTCGACAAGAGTGGCCAGCATGGACTCTATCGAACATGCCTGGGATAGATTGAAAAGGGTAGTTTATGGACGACGTGACCCACCAACCACTCTGAGGGATCTACGCCGAATCAACGTTGAGAAGTGGGACAATCTGGGCTAACAGTGCCTTGATGAACTTGTGGATAGTATGCCACGATGAATGTAGGCATGCATCAATGTAAGAGGACGTGCTACTGGTTATTAGAGGTACCGTGTTTACAGCAATCTGGACCACCATCTCTGAATGTCTCCCTGTATGATGGTATGTGTGTAGTGAACTCGAGTTGATGTCTAGGCAACCAAACTCGCCTGATATGAATCCTGTGGGACCCATCTGCGTCGCTATCTGGCGCCATCACCGCGTACGAAAATCAGCGTCCCGTTATTTACGCGATTTACATGACCTGTGCGTAGACATCATATGCGACTTATCTACCAGCAAACCTACCAACAAACTGTCTGATCCCTGATGAGCATAATCAGTGATGTATTTCGCCCAAAGACCGACAAACAGGCTATTAAACAGGTGGTCATAATGTTATAGGTCATCGGTGTATGTCACTTTCGTTAGACTGCCAACCGTTGTCGTACACCGCCAAATACATGGCAGGTCAGACCTCACAAACAAACGAGGTGTGCCGCGATACTTACGTCGAATAAACATGGCATACACATCAAACGGGTACGCTGATATAGTGCTGATGCGAGGCGAAGGCCGACACGATGCCAATGAAGCAACCATGGCGTATGCCACGAGATATCCTGGCTGAAGAGCTCTCTCTGACAGCCATTACGTTCTTGCGTGCACAACAAGTACTTCGTAAACAAGTAGTTTCAGTATGCGTGGAAGTACGAGACGAAGACCAGCAAGAAGTGAAGAGATGAAGGAATTTGTTTTAGTTGCAGCACATCGCGATGCCCATGACAGCTTACGAGACGTTTGCTGTAGTTACTGGTATCAGCCTTTCATCCGTGTGGCGTATAGTCAGTCTCACAGGTTTCAGCCGTACCACCTGTCACAGATACGGGAGCTCAATGGGAACGATTTCAATCGGAAAGTTACTTTCTGCGAGTGGGCCGTGCATAATTTCACTTCACTCTGCACGCCTTCTCCGAACCCACGTTAACAAATCATGGTGCAGTGACCGTGATAATAAGCTTTGCTGGGTCACAGAAAATTCTATGTTGGTACGTCCTGTCGATCGTCAACGGAGATAGTCCATTAATGTGTATGTGAATCTTTGGAGATAAAATGGTCGGTCCATACTACTTCGCAGGTACACCGACCGGTAAGACGTATGGAGCTTTTATCGTCGAAAATTAAGGTCCTCTGGGAAGACGATTAGGGCGTTATGGTCTTGCGGAATGATTGTTACTGTCTCCCGATTTAACATAGTAGAATTATTTTTGTGGGGATGTTTAAAGAATCGTGTTCATGTCAACCCAAAACCCTAGATGACTTCAGGCAGGGCATCGAGGAAGCATGTCGCTCTGTGACACCGACGATGTCTGCAGATTATTTAGAAGGCGTATTGCGTTGTGCATCAGAAACATGGGTACACATTTGAACACTTCAGTTACATTAACAATTCCGCCACCAGACTATTCATCTGCAAGCAGCCAAGTATTATGCACAATATGTTGAATCCACCCCTAACATTTTGAGGGTTCCTAGCTTCCAAAGTGATTTGAACAATTATTTTAAATACTGAACTGATTTGTACACAGCTACATGATATACACTGAAGAGCCAAACAAACTGGTACACCTGTCTAATATCGTGTAGGGCCCCCGCGAGCACGCAGAAGTACCGCAACACGACGGCATGGACTCGAATAATGTCTGAAGTAGTGCTGGAGGGAATTGTCACCAAGAATCCTCCAGGGCTGTCCATAAATCCGTAAGAGTACGAGGGGGTGGAGATCTCTTCTGAACGCACTTTGCAAGACATCCCTGATATGCTCAATAATGTTTATGTCTGGGGGGTTTGGTGACCAGCGGAAGTGTTTAAACCCAAAAGAGTGTTGCTGGACCCACTCTGTAGCAATTCTGGACGTGTGGGGCGTCGCTGGAATTGCCAAAGTCCGTCGGAATGCACAATGGACATGAATGGATGCAGGTGATCAGACAAGATGCTTACCTGTCAGAGTCTAATCTAGACGTATCTGGGGTCCCATATCACTCCAGCGGCACACGCCCCACACCATTCATTACAGACCCTCCATCAGCTTGAACAGTCCCCTGCTGACATGCAGGGTCCATGGATTCATCGGGTTTTCTCCATACCTGTAAACGTCCATCCGCTCGATAAAATTTGAAACGAGACTTGTCCGACCAGGCAACATGTTTCTACTCATCAAGAGTCCAGTGTCCGTGTTGACGGGCACAGGTGAGGCGTAAAGTTTAGTGTCGTGCAGTCATCAAGATACTCGAGTGGGCCTTCGGCTCCGAAAGCCGATATCGATGATGTTTCATTGAATGGTGCGCACGCTGACACTAGTTGATGGCCCACCACTAAAATCTGCAGCAATTTGCGAAAGGGTTACGCTTCTGTCACTTTGAACGATTCTCTTCAGTCGTCGTTGGTCCCATTTTCACAGGATCTTTTTCTGGTCGCAGTGATGAGATCTGATGTTTTACCGGATTCCTGATATTCACGGTACACTCGTGAAACGATCGTGATCTCCTGACCTTCATTGCTTACGTATTCCGCCCTCACAATCATATTCCGCACATCAAGACGCTTCATTCGAACCCAAACTTGATAAGATAAAGTCAATGTTGTATGAATTCATGTAAACGATATGCAAATAACCAATAAATCGCAAGTGCGCACCATGATTGAAATACTCGAAGCTGGCGTACACACATACATTCCAGACACAACGATCACAGCAGCTTTTAGTTCGAGAGAGGCAACCGCACGCCAGAAGGCCAGTCCCAAGCCATCTACATCGGTCGGTGGCCACCTGTGGAGCGGACAGCGTTCGCCCAAGGGAAAGGAGGAACGACCCCTGTGTTCGGCTTGAAAGCAAATTCCGCTACATTGTGTGGGAGCGACCAGCCTATGCATTCTTTACACATAGCACGCAGTTTCAG
The DNA here is from genome assembly GCF_023864275.1 of Schistocerca cancellata. NCBI lineage: Eukaryota > Metazoa > Arthropoda > Insecta > Orthoptera > Acrididae > Schistocerca > Schistocerca cancellata. The sequence goes on along the minus strand of NC_064627.1, from coordinate 506,386,970 downwards.
AGATTTTCACAGGGAGACAGTAAACGCCAAACGCCGATACTACAGATTTCCAGATTGGTCGTCTTAAACGAAACGTCATTGTCCCGTTTTAGAAGAGCAATGCTGATTGGCAAACGATATTTATGACGCCTTGAGATGAAGGAGTAATGGAAGAGACCGAAAGATATACCCCTTCACGTCTGGCGCTGATCCGTTGTCGCTCTTGGAGCGAGGAACAAGTCTCTCCTCAGTACTTCACTGGGAGAGCACCTCTGTCGAGAGCGAATCGAAGTGCGACTCTCTATATTGAGTCCTTGCGATTAAGCGTTGTTCACTGTGTTGGCCGACACACTTATTGTGCGGTGTGAACGAACAGAGTTATAGTTAAACGCCTGCGAGCGAATTTTTGAGTGGCATCACGGTGGACTGGTTATCTGACCGGTGTACCACACCAATAGTTAGACTAGCGGCGAATAGGAATCCTTGACTTCATCAAGGCATAGGGAGAGTTTGATTGGCGAAGGTCAATTCAGATAGAATGAGAGTTATCTTATTTGTCAGCAGCGAGCGGCGCAGACAGCAGTCATCGCAGCTTACGGTATTGTGCGCTACAGCTATTGCAAGCCCCATATTTCCTCCACAACAGTACACTTCACTGCATTTCACACACGACAGTCTCGACCGTACCTAGCAACATTCTAAAGGATAATTATTCAAGTTGAGTAGGCGCGCCTCTCAGCCATTCTGCCAAGTCAATAACAATGTTAAACTTTGTATAGAAATTTCATTAGCGAATCCTATCCTTGAGACGTAACTTCACATTCCGAAAAGAACTAGGATATAACTCGTTCAATTCATAACTAAAAGTGCCATTGTGATTTCTCAGAATTTTTGCAAAATAGATAATAACTTTCGTTAGTTTCATGTTTTTCTTACACTAACTAGCACTACTCCAGTACCCGAGTATCCCACTAGTTACGTAAGAAATTTTGTGAATTTTTGTGTCATTTCCTTACACAGGACGACTCCAGAAGATATTTATTGCTGAAAGTTTTTCAGGCATTTCTCTTTAGAACGTTAGAAGCGTCTATCTGACTTCTGTAGTAGAGTGGGGGTGGAAATTGCATCTTGCAGGAGCCACAGGGTAAAGGGTACATCTCAGATTAATCCGTTGCGCAGAATAACAGAATCTCAGATCAACCACATGCTCACATATTTAAAAAATTGTGTCTCGTTACTGTAACTCTCCGGAAAATACGTCAGTAAACAATGTTCATAACACCACAGGAAGTATAATTTTTGTTATATGGACCTATCTCAATAAATATTCCAGTCACTTATTATTTTGTAAGTTAAAGGGGGGATACAGTTTATCTGAAACACTCTGTATATTAAACACGCGTTATATGAAAATGAATCGTTATTTTGGGACACTCCGTATGTCATACATGTTAGTAAGTGAACACTGCGGCGCTTGCAGGAGCAGGCGGCCACGGAGCGGCCGTGCGCGCCGGCGGCGGCGGCGGCGGCCGTGCCCGCCGAGTGGCGGTCCGAGGTGCTGGAGGCGCTCGAGTCGCAGCGGTCGTCGCTGGAAGAGACGCGGCGGCTGGCGGGCGCGGCGGCAGAGGGCGCGCGCGAGGCGCGCCACGCCGTCCACCGCGAGCTGGAGAAGACCGCCAACGCGACGCTGGAGCGCCTGGAGGACGTGCGCCGCGAGCTGGCCGCTGTCACCTACAAGACCGCCGGCGTGCTGGAGGGCAAGCTGGCCGACGTGCGCGCCGCCGCCGCGCAGGACCACGAGGAGGTAGGTGTTGCCGCCACGAACTCCCGCTCTACTAGCTTTTGTACTGTGGTCAGAGAGGGGACGAGCATGGTAGAACGAAAGTTGAAACGTCCCCTTAGAAAATTTTGTAAATGACTGTGCTGATTAACCTCTTACGTTGCTTGATTTTCAAACAGCTGAGCAAAACTGAACGTACTCAGACATTTCTCTCTTTACTTATTCTGATCATCACTAAACTGACACACAATATTTTTAGCGCAACGCAGTCTGACTTTCAATAATCCCTATAAAAGAATTGCCCTGACTAACTATTTGGGGAGCAAAATAACTGATGATGGTAGAAGAAGAGAGGATATAAAATGTAGATTGGCAATGGCAAGAGAAGCGTTTCTGAAAAAGAAAAATTTGTTAACATCGAGTATAGATTTAAATGTCAGGAAGTCGTTTCTGAAAGTATTTGTATTGAGTGTAGCCATGTATGGAAGTGAAACATGGACGATAAATAGTTTGAACAAGAAGAGAATAGAAGCTTTCGAAATGATGTGCTTCAGAAGAATGCTGAAGATCAGATGGGTAGATCACATAACTAACGAGGAGCTAATGAATAAAATTGGGGAGAAGAGGAGTTTGTGGCACAACTTGACAAGGAGAAGGGACCGGTTGGTAGGACATGTTCTGAGGCATCAAGGGATCACCAATTTAGTATTGGAGGGCAACTTGGAGGGTAAAAATCGTAGAGGGAGGCCAAGAGATGAATACACTAAGCAGATTCAGAAGGATGTAGGCTGCAGTAGGTACTGGGAGATGAAGAAGCTTGCACAGGATAGAGTAGCATGGACAGCTGCATCAGACCAGGCTCAGTACTGAAGACCACAACAACAACAACAACAACAATAATCTATACCATTCAAGAATCACTTACCTCACAATAATCTTCTTTACTCGAACTACTGCAACACAGCGAGCGCCAATACTGCCAGCTAAAGCCCGCATCTCGTGGTCGTGCGGTAGCGTTCTCGCTTCCCACGCCCGGGTTCCCGGGTTCGATTCCCGGCGGGGTCGGGGATTTTCTCTGCCTCGTGATGGCTGGGTGTTGTGTGCTGTCCTTAGGTTAGTTAGGTTTAAGTAGTTCTAAGTTCTAGGGGACTGCTGACCATAGATGTTAAGTCCCATAGTGCTCAGAGCCATTTGCCAGCTAAACAAACTACTGAAGGCACTAACTACTGATAGGCATATAGTTAGCAAATGAAACATTCTGATAGAGAACAAACAATGTATTTACCTTAATAGTGTTCAAAAGTCATAATATATATGTATAATTTGTGACATCCAGTTTCGCAAATTTCCTTTTTCTGACCGACACACTTCCAGATCGTCTGCTCACATTAACATTTCAAAACTCTGGCATCTCTCTCCCCACATCCACCACTGCTGGCGGCTCACCTCCAACCGTTGGGGTTGGGTTGTTTGGGGCAGGAGACCAGACAGCTAGGTCATCGGTCTCATCGGATTAGGGAAGGACGGGAAGGAAGTCGGCCGTGCCCTTTCAAAGGAACCATACCGGCATTTGCCGGAGCGATTTAGGGAAATCATGGAAAACCTAAATCAGGATGGCCGGACGCGGGATTGAACCATCGTCCTCCCGAATGCGACCTCCAACTGTGCAACCCTACGCGCTGTTCACATCCAACTGCCCAACACTACAATAGCAAATATTCCAACAATGCCAACCAGACATAGACTGCACACAACACAGTCAGTGATTTTCATACAGAGTGCTACGAGGCGTTACCAACATAAAAACCTAAACAATCTACTTACAAAGTGCCCAATACGAGTAGTGGAGCCCTCATTACCAGCGTAGTAAATGGCCAAATGTTGATCAGACTGTAGTGTCGGCGCCACGTGCTAGCTGCTGCGAATTCTCCTAGAGCAGTGATAGTACCAGATTGTTATGATTAAAGTGCAGCTACTCACAGAGTTCTAGTGTTGACTGTAATTATCGTATAGCAGCGAAACTTGGTAGATATTCTAATGCGTTAATGTGGAACCGACTTGGGCTGAACAAAAATTAGTTCCAGTTTTGGTCACTATGTCGAATCTGGCGCTGTGAATTCAAACAAGGCATATAGAAATGTTTCCATATGTAATAGATTAGGACGGGACGCGCACAGAAAAGGCTAAACAAATGAGAAAGGCGTGATGCTGATTTTATTATTAACCACCGGTTATACAGTTTGTTCAGTATGAACACCAGAGATATTGACAAGTTGCTGCATCCGTACGTAAAACGACGCGATCAAAAGTTGCTCACAGCAGTTCCGGTGCAATCTGAGCAACTGGCCTTCAGGTAAGATAGAAACCGAACAAACTTCGGTTACACGATAAATCAGTCTAATCTAAAAGCCGTAAATTCAACTACATACCTAGGTATTGCAATAACGAACAACTTAAATTGGGAGGAACACATAGAAAATGTTGTGGGGAAGGCTAACCAAAGACTGCGTTTTATTGGCAGGACACTTAGAAAATGTAAGAGACCTACTAAAGAGACTGCCTACACTACGCTTGTCCGTCCTCTTTTAGAATACTGCTGCACGGTGTGGGATATTTACCAGATAGGACTGACGGGGTACATCAAAAAAGTTCAAAGAAAGGCAGCACGTTTTGTACTATCGCGAAATTTGGGAGAGAGTGTCACAGAAATGATACAGGATTTGGGCTGGACATCATTAAAAGAAAGGCGTTTTTCGTTGCGACGGAATCTTCTCACGAAATTCCAATCACCAACTTTCTCCTCCGAATGCGAAAATATTTTGTTGACACCGACCTACATAGGGAGGAACGATCACCAAGATAAAATAAGGGAAATCGGTGTCGTACCGAAAGATACAGCTGTTCATTCTTTCCGCGCGCTATACGAGATGGGAACAATAGAGAATTGTGAAGGTGGTTCGATGAACCCTCTGCCAGGCACTTAAATGTGATTTGCAGAGTATCCATGAGGATGTAGATGTAGATGTCCCTGGTAAATGCGTTCTTTTGGAAATTCCTTGAGTCTAAAGTCACGTGGCTTCAAATCAGATGATCTTGCAGACAACCTTGGGAGATAACACGTTCGTGGGATGCTGCATTACTTAGAAATTTTACGGGGTAAACGGCATGAGGTGTCGCCCCAGCTTGCACGAAAATAGTGTTTTCCATACAGATGCGCTCTTCCAAAGCAGGACTCACATGCTGCACAAGGAGGTCTCTATAACGTGCAGACGTCACGTTACAACTGGCAGGCCCTCTGGATGTTTTCTCTTCAAAGAAGAAATGACAGTGAAAAAAAGCTGCCTGTGAATCCACACCACACGGTCACAAACGGCGAGTGCAGTGCCTGTTCGTGCACAGTACGGTGTTTAACAGTACTCCAGATCGGGCAGTTCTGTGCATTCACTCCAGCCTGTAGTGTAAAATGTGCCTCATCACTCCACAGAATATTGCCCGGCCACATGTCATCAACTTCGATCCGTGCCAGAAACCGAAAAGCAAATTCAACACGTTGCTGCGGATCACGAGGTTTCAGTTGTTGCACCGTCTGGATCTCATACGGGTACCAGTGTTAAATAGACCGCAAAACTTTTCGTACTGTTGACCATGGGATGGACAATCCTCGTGACACTACACGAGGGCTAGCACTGGCTGGGACACTTGCTGCATGGGCAGTTACAGCAACAGCAACCTCGTTTACTAAAAACAATTTCACTAAAAGCCCACGGTCTCTCTTCTCGACAGCCATACTGTTCACTCACGCTGTGGCGTGTCAAATCACAACGTGGGTGTCATACCGTCAAACAAACTGTGTACAGCGCCAGATTTGCACCTGGTGACCAAAATTGGAACTCATTTTTCCAGCGTAAATCGAATCCGCGTTACGGCATTAGCATATCTACCAAGTTTCGCTGCCACACGATAATTACAGCTCACTTTGGACCTCCGCGAATAGCTGTACTTCAATTGTAACCACGCTGTATAATGAGTGAAAGCAGATTCCCCCCACAAAATTTCGATGGTTGCTCTGGAATGTTTTGCCATAATGGACTGGTGCTCTTCAGTGGATCGTTACGGTAATAATGTAATTATAATTTATTCGGTTTGTTACGGCGATCGCCCTTGTTTTTTCTGAATATACCTTTGCGACAGTGAAAAAGCCTATATAAGCAATCACCAAAGCGTACAACACAAAACAAAGGATAATGCAAGAAACACGTACACTTTTATCTGGTCTGTCGATGTACAGTACATTATATAACAAATGCAGAATTTAATTATTGAATATCAGGCCCGCCTCCCATACGAAGAGCTGTGTTTTATACAAATCGAAACACGTTTCAGCATCTTTGTGCCATCGTGAGTGGATATTCTTTACTCAGTTCTGTAAAATATAAACATATCCTAAGTTGTAATTATTCTAACGACATTAGGCCTATAAACAGTTTTTATCTGTTGTTGACATTACGTTTATTCTTCTACATTATTCGGTCGGGCGCTGATGACCGCGCAGTTGAACTCCCCACAAACCAAACATCATCATCACATAATTCGGTTATGTCGGACCTTCTGTAAGATATTGGATATTGGTTAGCTCGTCATCTGTAATTAAATGACAATATTGTGAGTTTGGTTGCCAAGTTAACAATATCCAGTGATGTACAAAGGTCCTAAACAACCCAGTAATGTAGAAGAAATAACGTACATAACGACAACACCTGTCAAAAACTCTTTCTCGCTTTTATTTCGTTAAATAATTATTATTTAAACACGTTTACACTTTAAAGAACAGGATAAAGAATATCCACTGACGATGTCACAAGGATAGTGAAACATGTTTGAATTTACGCAAGAAACAGTTGTTTGCATAACAGGCAGACCTGATATCCAGTAATTTTGTCTGCAAACACCGACACATGGATACTGCAATAGCTGCAAAACTATATGATGAGTAAATACAGAAGTGTTTTGTTCAAATGTGTGTGAATTTCTAGAGGACCAAACTGCTGAGGTCATCGGTCCCTAGACTTACACACAACTTAAACTAACTTACGGTGAAAATAACACACACACCCATGCCCGAGGGAGGACTCGAACCACCGACGGGAGGGGCCGCGCCAGAACTGTTCTCTTAGATGTATTGTTCCTCAATAAACCTGTCCGTAGTGCTGTGTATCACTGTCAGCAAGCAACTAACACGGCCGGAAAAACAAACCCAAGACAGAACCGAGCGGCATTGAACTCAAGTGTGATGGCAAAGACTTCAGCGGGCAGCAAATACAGTAAGTGAATGGGAAAAGTTACGTACAGTAGTTAGTTACACGTTCGATGGAACAGTCGGACTATTTCTCTGTCGAAATTAAGTGTAACAAGTCAGTTTACAAACGTAATTAGTTTTAACAACAATGAATGTAATATTTTTCTGACCTACTTTTGCTATGATATTTAAATGGTTCAAATGGCTCTGAGCACTATGGGACTTAACATCTATGGTCATCAGTCCCCTAGAACTTAGAACTACTTAAACCTAACTCACCTAAGGACATCACACAACACCCAGCCATCACGAGGCAGAGAAAATCCCTGACCCCGCCGGGAATCGAACCCGGGCACCCGGGCGTGGGAAGCGAGAACGCTACCGCACGACCACGAGATGCGGGCATTTAAAAACCAGGTTTCCCTTGCAGGCAATTAGCTAAAATTTCGTCTGTGGGAATGAGGAGTAGTCAAAACAAAAGATTTTAAGCTGAATTTAAGCCTTGCTTTGCTACCTTTCAGACATTTCATATTACTGGGCAATAAATCGAAAAATTTTGTTGATATGTATTGAACTCCTTTCTGAGACACTGACACATTTACTAATGGGTAATACAAGAATCGAAGGATGTTCATTAATCCAAGCATTCGCAAAGTATGCTGAAAAAATGACAGTTCCACTCTCTGCCACCAGGCGCAAATATGGCGCTCTAAACAGTCATAATGTGAAAAAAATTGTCATTTTTTCGTCTATTTCACTGTCCGTCTGAAGACTCCTTTTTCTGAGTAACGGAAAGGAGTATCAAGTTCAGATTTATGACACTCACTAAGGTCTAAGGCACCTTGGTGGGGTAAAACATTTAAACTTTTAAATCAGTGCAGTCAAAAGATGCGGTCGTTTATGCCACATGTTTTGATACTCGCAGACTCACTCATCAAAACCTATACGGCACTTCCCGGTGTTCTAGAATCATGAGATTTGGCAAGAAACAATGTTTCACAGTACAAGTAAAGGTATAAAATACAAAAATTGTTAAATTTTAATTATATCACATGGAAAATATCTTTTTACCATTGGAACTTATACTGCATTCATCATCGATCAAAAGCATGACAGAAAAACACTACTTCATTCAAACATTAACTGTTAGTTGTAGTCATGTTTTAGTAAGTAAACAAAATACTTCATTAATTATAGAAACTGAATCCCAGGTCGCTTCTTTTTGTATGTCCGGGCTAGTCTCAGGACCTATTGTCCATATTTCGATACGATCTTGGAATTTCCAGGATTAATATCTTCTACATCTACATCCATATTCCGCAAACCACCTGACGGTGTGTGGCGGAGGGTACCTTGAGTACCTCTATCGTTTCTCCGTTCTGTTCCAGTCTCGTATTGTTCGTGGAAAGAAAGATTGTCGCTATGCCCCTGTGTAGGCTCCAATCTCTCTGATTTTATCCTCATGGTCTCTTCGCGAGATATACGTAGGAGGGAGCAACTGCTTGACTCCTTGGTGAAGGTATGCTCTCGAAACTTCAACAAAAGCCCGTACCGAGCTACTGAGCGTCTCTCTTGCAGAGTCTTCCACTGGAGTTTATCTGTCATCTCCGTAACACTTTCGAGATTACTAAATGATCCTGTAACGAAGCGCGCTGCTCTCCGTTGGATCTTCTCTATCTCTTCTATCAACTCTATCTGGTACGGATCCCACACCGGTGAGCAGTATTCAAGAAGTGGGTGAACAAGTGTACTGTAACCTACTTCCTTTGTTTTCGGACTGCATTTCCTTACGATTCTTCCAATGAATCTGTCTGGCATCTGCTTTACCGACGATTAATTTTATATGGTCATTCCATTTTAAATCACTCCTAATGCCTACTCCCTGATAATTTATCGAATTAACTGCTTCCAATTACTGACCTGCTATATTGTAGCTAAATGATAAAGGTTCCTTCTTTCTATGTATTCGCAGCACATTACACTTGTCTACACTGAGATTCAATTGCCATTCCCTGCACCATGCGCCAATTCGTTGCAGATCCTTCTGCATTTCAGTACAATTTTCCATTGTTACAACCTCTCGATATACTACAGCATCATCCGCAGAAAGCCTCAGAGAACTTCCGACGTTATCCACAAGTTCATTTATATATATTGTGAATAGCAATGGTCCTACAACACTCCCCTGCGGCACAACTGCAATCTTTGTCCCTGCCACCCGTTATAAACGTTTGAGTCTCCCAGTCTGTATCTGGTAAATTAAAATCTCCACCCAGAACTATAACATGGTCGGGAAATCTATTCGAAATATTTTCCAAATTTTCCTTCCGGTGTTCTGCCACAACAGCTGCTGAGCCAGGGGGCCTGTCTATTCCGACAGGCAAAAGTCGTTGAGATTTTCGATTCCCGGGTTGGAAGAACTGTCTGTATACATGATTAAGTTTGTATGGAACCCTCAGTTCGTGAGTCCTAATCACATTTTTTTTCCATCAATGGTACAAGATCCTATTGACCACCAATCGGGATTTACATGCAATGATCTCCAGAAAGACACTGACAGTCTTCGATGTCAAAGGTAGCCTTGCTCTATGTAGATGTCCATAATTTATCTTGCCCAGCTCTAGTGAGTACGTTAGGAATGTGCACCGGGCGACGCAGTAGCAGAGAGTAGCTGTTACTGCTGCCTGGGTGTCAACAGTTTGACAAGGGGGCTCTGAACAGCGTGCTACTGTGCAGGTGGTGCGCGCCGTGTCCGAAGGCAACCAGGCGGCTGAGACGCTCTTCTCGGGCGTGACGGCCAGCTACGAGCAGCTGCGCTCCGAAGTGCAGGCGCTCGCCAAGGTGGAGAGGGTGCTCATCCAGACGGCCGACAACGTGCTCGACACCAAGCGCCGCATCGAGTACGGCGTCCATCAGATCCTGCTGCAGGTGGGTGCTCCGCTCTCAGACCTGCCTCCCCCTTACGTTACGTTACCTTACCTTTACTCATCCGTTTAACCTAGCATTATCTCACCTGGAAACTTTATTCTGAAGCTTTACCTTGAAACTATACTTGAACCACACCTTACCTTACCTTAACCTCCACCTAACCAGAACTCTGTTTGTCTTTTCAACACTTCGTTTTGTTGCATGTCATACAAAATATCCTACCGACATTGGAGTGCCTGTACTATTCCGAATTACGATGCAAAATTTCTTCTGACATGCGCACTGCGGCGACTACAGCCATTATGAAATACAATGAATGTATTCACAGTTGCGAATAAGGACAACCATCATCTGTATAATGCATTGAGGACGATGAAAATTTGTGCCAGACCGGACTCGAACCCGGATTTCCCGCTTATTGAAAGCTGTCGCCTCGCCTTTTGGCTATACGGCCGTGAGCCTCGCTCGGATAACCAACTGGTAACGCGACCGTTCTCGATAAGCGGGAAATCCGGGTTCGCGTCCGGTCTGGCACAAATTTTCATCGTCCTGAATCCATTACTCCGCCCCGATACCTGAGTGGTCAGCGCGGCGGTCTGTCACCCCAGAGGGCCCAGGTTCGATTCCCGTCTGGGTCGGAGATTTTCTCCGCTCAGGGACTGGGTTTTGTGTTGTCCTCATTATCATTTCATCATCATCAGTGGAAGGCAACGGGAAACCACCACTGGAATCACTTCCCTAGACGCTAATGCGGTGGACCTCTCTGACGAGACTTCCTCCATGACGAGACCTGCCGTAAGGCAGAACACAAAGTTTAAGTTTTCAATCCATTACACACTGGGTCTCGCTGTGAGTCGTGCTCGGATAGCCGAGTGCTGAGACGACTGCTCGCGATAAGCGGGAAATCGGGATTCGAGTCCGGTCTGGCACAAGTTTTCATCGTCTTCAATCCGTTATACAGCTGACGGTTGTCCATATATGCAACTGCAAATACATTTCTTGTAAAATATCCCAAATTATTGTAATGTTTCCTTTACTTCACGTCTATGGTCAAAATTTCTTGTCATCAGACTACCCGTTTCGGTCTGTAATGACCATCTTTAGATCTGCAGAAATACTTGAGAAAAACACAAATACACTAGCAGTTTGTCTACGGCTTAAAACAATAAAATAGACCACAATGAAACGTATTATTGACATACATGTGCGTGTGTGCACTTTAAATATGAAGAGGCATACCTGTTTCATAAAAACATTTCCTAACACGCTGGAGTCATAGTGGCATCGTGAAATGCTAAACACAAAATCAGAGCCAGCATCGTCAAATATATTTATAAATAATAGTTTATACAAGAGTCGTCTTGTCAGCAGCACGACTGTTCGAAACAAACTGCCGTACAGTAGCCACTAAATGTTTGTGTTGCAAGTTCGCCAGATGTCGTTAGCGTAGGCGTATACATATTCTTGAATGATTAATTCTCCGGTAGTTGTGACCATAGACGTCAGGTAAAGGAAATTTGTTCTATATTCGGGTCACTGTTCAATTCGCGACCACGTCGCAGCTTGTGAAAATATTGTATTGTTTATGCGGAGCTGAACGGTGCTCAAAGTTGCTGAAGATGTGTTAAGTCGGTTTGAAGGGCCTACAGGCTTTAAGTTAGGAGACGCCCATTAATTACGTTAGCTCAAAATGGCGGGGGAGGGGGGAGGCGAGAGGAGGAGTGCCCGGCAGAATCTCACGGAATTTCATTTAAAGGTGGCGCGGGGGGGGGGGGGGGGGGGGGGGGAGCAATGAATATCTCACCTAAACTTTTTCATTCAGAGAATATACATTACTAAAATGGCTAAAATTTGGTTGTTTAATACTAATCACAAGCGTAGAAGCCGCCCGAAGTGGCCGTGCGGTTCTAGGCGCTGCAGCCTGGAACCGCGAGACGCCTACGGTCGCAGGTTCGAATCCTGCCTCGGGCATGGATGTGTGTGACGTCCTTAGGTTAGTTAGATTTAACTAGTTCTAAGTTCTAGGGGACTAATGACCTCAGAAGTTGAGTCCCATAGTGCTCAGAGCCATTTTTGAACAAGCGTAGAAAATATTAAAGCACCCGCAATCTTTATGGCCACTCTGTGCTGAATTGAGTGCCTTATGCATGTGCATCCCCAGCATACCTCGATTTGAAACAAGTACCGCACAAGTAGCAGATTTAATTCGAGTTCTCTGCCGTGCCAGTCGAAAACACTATGTCCCGGTCAGTAAGTCAGTCGTGATATTCTTATAACACATATAAAGCCGATATTATTGCATTCAACATGAATTTGTATCAAAACTTTTACAACGCGTGCGTTAAGCGGCAAGCCGACAAGTCGAATAACATGTGTTAGCAGGAGGTTACTTGTTTGTGGTAGGAAGCTAAGCTGAAGCTCATTGACAAGAATTCTCTTACTGGTCGTGTAAATCAGGAAACTGAAAAGTCACTTGCACACAACGATCGAAGGAAGGCACAAACAAGGTCCAGTGACATTTAATGTATGTAATAAGCTATAAAATGCCAGTTTTTTAGAGACCATTCAAATGGTTAATACTATTTACACAGAGCCTTTTTGCCACTCTGTCTCTGACTGTCTGTCTGTCCGTCCGAATAATACTCTTGATTGGCACGTTTATCAGAATAACGTTTTATTAAAGTGTTTTACTCAATATTTAAAATAAATAAGAAAATTTCATTTTTACATATTTTTAACCAACTTCTTATAAAACACTTCTCACGTAATTAATGGACTTCACCTTACTTGTACGTTTAGTGAGAGCAGATGCCTAGGCTAACCCCGTGCTGTGACCCCCAACCAGAAGAAATCTTGCGACAACTAAACGCAAAAATAGCATCTTAAAACAACTGTCGAATTTTTGCGGTGCGGTGCGGTGTGTGATGTCCTTAGGTTAGTTAGGTTTAAGTAGTTCTAAGTTCTAGGGGACTGATGACCTCAGAAGTTAAGTCCCATAGTGCTCAGAGCCATTTAAACCAACCAAAGGGTATTGAACATATAATTAGCACTAAAAGCGTGGCAACTGAAGGTTGACACATGTTGTGTGAAAACTGGGTGTTTGTTAGAAGTAATAAATTTCGCTACACTTTGACTTAATTTAACAAAATATTTAATAAAACCAGAAAATCGAAAGTTAATTTAGTGACTGAAATTAATAGTGAGCTTTGTTTCTGAAGCACTACGAAATTCAGTAAAATAAAGTTAGTCTTGGGCTACCTCAACAATCATTTCAAAAGCTACTTGAATCTACACAATTTAGAAATAAGAGATTTAACTTTGAACTTGAATTAAATGATTCTGAACAATTAACAATAGTAAAATTTAGTACGTGCCAAGCTGAGCTGCAGTCACAGGTAAGCTAAAATATGGTAACAAAACTCGCACTCTTAATTTGTGCTTGTGTAATCTAAATATTGTAGCCAGCTATGAATACCTTAACTGAACTTTGAAATTAAAGCAGTGAAATCGAATGATATTACTTTAATGCTGCCGTTTGAATTTCAACGACACTCGGGTTCATTCCGGAAAAGGAAGGGACCCTGCTTGGTAATCCAATTGCGACAATGAGCAACAAAGGTTCATGCTAAGTTGCTGTAATTATGTGAGGCAAATGGAACAATTTTAAAAGCTGAAGTCTGCCATACAGTTCTAAAACTTTACGTGCTTCCAGTCTTCCTTGTTGGTTGATTGATGGTTTGAAGTCGTCGGTCGAGGAGGTGGCGACAGCCACTCATTGTTGGCCGTCGCTGTTGCAGAAGCTGGATGTTGGCGCGCCTTCTTCTCGACACGGTCACCAGGCGAAACGGGCTCTTGATGTGCGCCAGCTAATGCTTCCCGTCCGCGACACCGTGTCAGAAACTATCTTAGCAAGTCGAGCGCAATTACATGCTGCCAAACCCCGAAAGCGCGGCAACTCGCGGGAGCGTCACACAACACACCTGCTCCACCGCCCTACTCCAGCCAGACTCTCTGCCCGCGCTCCATGCGGCAGAGTTAACACTACCAAAGATCCTAAACACTTTGGTTCTCCATACGTCCTATCGATGTAATCGTTCGATAGCATAGTTTTCCCTAGGCAAGACCCAGCGTAAAATTACAAATAATATTTACAAAACAAACCAGTTATACATCGACATATATATATATAGTAAAACAATTACAATATATAAAGACACAGAAATGTCATATATTCAGGTAACAAAATACGGAAAAAATTTATAGTACAATAGATGGAAATAAGAGGATAAGCATTTCCGGCTTTACAACCCGGCGTGTTTATACCAATATCAATGGATCGCGCGCATGACAGGTGTTTTCATTTACGTATTCTGACACATACAGCGCCATCTATTGACCAATTTTCACACTATATTTTTTCTTCTGCCATACGTTTTCACTCTTCTCCGATAACATTCCGTTGCAATTTGACGTCATTCTGACCAGTGGTGTTATTTCTACAGTGTTTTGAAAGTTTAACTTTAATTATAGTCACCCTGTATATAGACAAGGCCTTTTGGACAAGGTGTTGTGAGTTTTTAAATATTGTGCCGATGACAAACGTTTATAATGTGCTGAGTTTATCCTCTTGAATCTTGTGCATGAGGTTCAGCGTAAAATGAACATGTTTTGCAACAAAAAACTGTTTAAAACTTGAAGAAGACAACTAAGACTGTTGAAACCGATTGTCTTGAATAAAAAATATTTTGTGCGATCATGGCTTTTGAATGGTTTTTAACAATTAAAACAGATCGTCCTTCAATGCTCTCAGAATGAGAAAATTCAATCAAGATTATCTAACTCAACATGGGAAAGCATATGCTTGCTACAACCTGGAGCCTCATTGCTTAATGAGGGTATACTCTACTGTCAATTTGCAGTTCAGTATTCACGCATGGTGTAGATGTTGTTTTCTCTGTAGAGCTGTACCATGGGAAGCAAGGAGAGGATGTTGGTTGGTGGCCGGTATCCTCGTTCCATAACACAAACTGCATGCAATTAATAACTGGGTTCTTTATTCATAAAAAAGAGAGTTTACAATATATAAAGACACAGAAATGTCATATATTCAGGTAACAAAATAAGGAAAAAATTTATAGTACAAGCTCTCTTCTGTATAGACCACGTAGCCTCAATACTGTTGAAGTAGGAGCCCGCTGTGTTCACTGTAAGTTTGCTATATGCTGCCTGTCTGTGTGCTAGAGGCCAAGTCTGCGGCTCCGTCTCGGTGACACGCTAGAATTCACACAGCATACAGCCTCGAATTAACTGAACTAACTGGAACGAACTAACTGACTAACTCGAACGAACTGGCCCTTCGGTCCGCAGCGGCTATCTTAAATACTGTTGTAAATTGTTGTAGTTGTGCTGGGAAAGTCCCTGAGCTTCAAGCGCTAATAGAAAGCACAGAAGCTGAAATCGTTATAGGTACAGAAAGTTGGCTAAAGCCTGAAATAAGTTCTGCAGAAATTTTTACGAAGTCTCAGATGGTGTTCAGGAAAGATAGATTAGGCAGAATTGGTGGTGGAGTGTTTGTGTCTGTCGGTAGTGGTTTATCTTGTAATGAAGTCGAAGTAGATACTCCGTGCGAATTGGTATGGGTGGAGGTTATACTTAACAGCCGAACTAAGTTAATAATTGGCTCCTTCTACCGACCCCCAGACTCCGATGATATAATTGCGGATCAGTTCAGAGAAAATTTGAGTCTCGTAACAAATAAATACCCCACTCATACGGTTATAGTTGGTGGGGACTTCAACCTTCCCTCGATATGTTGGCAAAAATACTTGTTCAAAACCGGTGGTAGGCAGAAAACATCTTCCGAGATTGTCCTAAATGCTTTCTCCGAAAATTATTTCGAGCAGTTAGTCCACGAACCCACGCGAATTGTAAATGGTTGCGAAAACACACTTGACCTCTTAGCCACAAACAATCCAGAGCTGATAGGGAGCATCACGACTGATACAGGGATTAGTGATCACAAGGTCGTTGTCGTCAATACCGTTTCTTCCAAATCCACAAGAAACAAACGCAAAATAATTTTATTTAAAAAAGCGGATAAAGTGTCACTAGAAGCCTTCCTAAGAGACAATCTCCATTCCTTCCGAACTGACTATGTAAATGTAGACGAGATGTGGCTCAAATTCAAAGATAAAGTAGCAACAGCAATTGAGAGATTCATACCTCATAAATTGGTAAGAGATGGAACTGATCCCCCGTGGTACACAAAACAGGTCCGAACGCTGTTGCAGAGGCAACGGAAAAAGCATGCGAAGTTCAGAAGAACGCGAAATCCCGAAGATTGGCTAAAATTTACGTATGTAAAGTACACAAGCGGCAAGACGCAGTCAATACCTTCGCTGCGCAGTGCCGATCGTACTGTTACCGACGACTGTGCCGCTAAAGCGGAGTTATTGAACGCAGTTTTCCGAAATTCCTTCACCAGGGAAGACGAATGGAATATTCCAGAACTTGAAACACGAACAGCGGCGAGCATGAGTTTCTTAGAAGTAGATACCTTAGGGGTTGCGAAGCAACTCAAATCGCTTGATACGGGCAAGTCTTCAGGTCCAGATTGTATACCGATTAGGTTCCTTTCAGATTACGCTGATACAATAGCTCCCTACTTAGCACTCATATACAACCGCTCGCTCACCGATAGATCTGTACCTACAGATTGGAAAATTGCGCAGGTCGTACCAGTGTTTAAGAAGGGTAGTAGGAGTAATCCATCTAACTACAGACCTACATCATTGACGTCGGTTTGCAGTAGGGTTTTGGAGCATATACTGTATTCAAACATTATGAATCACCTCGAAAGGAACGATCTATTGATACGTACTCAGCATGGTTTCAGAAAACATCGCTCTTGTCCAACGCAGCTAGCTCTTTATTCGCACGAAGTAATGGCCGCTATCGGCAGGGGATCACAAGTTGATTCCGTATTTCTAGATTTCCGGAAAGCATTTGACACCGTTCCTCACAAGCGACTTCTAATCAAGCTGCGGGCCTATGGGGTATCGTCTCAGTTGTGCGACTGGATTCGTGATTTCCTGTCAGGAAGGTCGCAGTTCGTAGTAATAGACGGCAAATCATCGAGTAAAACTGAAGTGATATCAGGTGTTCCCCAGGGAAGCGTCCTGGGACCTCTGCTGTTCCTGATCTATATAAATGGCCTGGGTGATAATCTGAGCAGTTCTCTTAGGTTGTTCGCAGATGATGCTGTAATTTACAGTCTAGTAAGGTCATCCGAAGACCAGTATCAGTTGCAAAGCGATTTAGAAAAGATTGCTGTATGGTGTGGCAGGTGGCAGTTGACGCTAAATAACGAAAAGTGTGAGGTGATCCACATGAGTTCCAAAAGAAATCCGTTGGAATTCGATTACTCGATAAATAGTACAATTCTCAAGGCTGTCAATTCAACTAAGTACCTGGGCGTTAAAATTACGAATAACTTCAGTTGGAAAGACCACATAGATAATATTGTGAGGAAGGCGAGCCAAAGATTGCGTTTCATTGGCAGGACACTTAGAAGATGCAACAAGTCCACTAAAGAGACAGCTTACACTACACTCTTTCGTCCTCTGTTAGAATATTGCTGTGCGGTGTGGGATCCTTACCAGGTGGGATTGACGAAGGACATCGAAAGGGTGCAAAAAAGGGCAGCTCGTATTGTATTATCACGTAATAGGGGAGACAGTGTGGCAGATATGATACGCGAATTGGGATGGAAGTCATTACAGCAAAGACGTTTTTCGTCGCGGCGAGATCTATTTACGAAATTTCAGTCACCAACTTTCTCTTCCGAATGCGAAAATATTTTGTTGAGCCCAACCTACATAGGTAGGAATGATCATCAAAATAGAATAAGAGAAATCAGAGCTCGAACAGAAAAGTTTAGGTGTTCGTTTTTCCCGCCCCTTGTTAGGGAGTGGAATGGTAGAGAGATAGTATGATTGTGGTTCGATGAACCCTCTGCCAAGCACTTAAATGTGAATTGCAGAGTAGTCATGTAGATGTAGGTGTACTGGAGGCGGAGATGACGTTGGCGTCGCATTTCCAGCGACTCTTGTCGTTGGCCTCTGTCGATACTCTCATAACATCTATGCCACATGGCGTGCTGGCGCCAGCGTACACCAGCACAATAGAGCCATAAATAGAAGCAGAATGGCACCTACCGTTCTATGTAGTATCAGGCACTGGCTGCAGACACCAACATACCTGCGTCTGTTGCTATGTGACTCCATTACAAGATGTTTCTCGCAGACAGAGGGGCTGAACACCACTATGTCACATAGCTCACCATTTCTTTGCACACATTATGACTACTACTTCATACACTAGAATCACGGGCACCTATCATGACTGGCGGGCAAGAACCGCCACTTCTTGCCTTTCCAACTGGCCGCTATATCGCTGTATCCCAAACCAAGACAAATATCTCGCTCGAATCTTTGACATAATGCTTATGAAAGTTATGAAGGGTGTAGGTATGATAATGTCAACCATGGCACATATGCCTCCCCCCCCCTCCCCACGCCTCAATTCCTGATCATGACTTCTTTACTTACTGGATTGGTGCCTGGGTTAATCTGCAAGAGGTGACCAGGGATCTCCCTTACTTTTTGCAGACCTGACAAAGTTAAAAAAAATCGGTTTTATAACAGTTTAGAAAGACATAAGGTTTTTAGTAATTTTATCAGCTGCATTACTAAAGATCTGATTTTTTTTTCAAACACCTTATCTCCAACCTATCAGAGGGAGTATTATAGGACAAACGTTACAGGTCTACCGCGATAGCCATCTGGCGATAGGACAGGTAAAACTAGGAAAATTAGCAGACTCATTATCCGCGCTCGGAGAAAGACAGCAGTTCTAAACTGCCTTGAATCCGCGCGTGCACACTGTACTGTCCTTATTGACATCTGTGGCCAGCACGTACCTTCAGGTGCTCATATTGGTGCTTTTACTTGTTTTTCAGCGATTAAACTTTCATAAGTGCAGTATTTAAGGAAAAGCAACATTTTTTGCCGGTAGACTTTCTTCTACACAAGCTGTTTGCAAAAAATCGTTCTTAGTACCAGTACTGATTACTTCGTATTCCAGAAATGGAATGGACTAAACAAGTGTTAAGCGTCCTATCGCTGTCGAAGATAGGTGTCTGATCCTCACGACCCTCTTTATCACAACAAGGCATGCTGGCAGTCGTTTATTTCTAAGTAAACATACATAAACTTTACATGTGTGATCTTCAATTTGTATAGGTAGCGCCTTAATAGACGAAAGTTCACGTTTGATTTGATTGCATGCCAGAAAGGAGAAAGTGGCAGTAGTTGGTGAGAGAGTTCCTTCATACAATGAATAAACGAATGGGTTAATTCTTACTTCCGACTAGTTGAAATTGCCTCCTACATTACTGTGTCACTTCAGCAAATTCCTTCCTGTATCATCAACAATCCACGTCCATTCTCACGAAATTCAGAAATTCCTGTGGATTTTTGGGCATGAGTTCCTTCATTAATAGGGAATATGTGCTCCTGCTTTCGTCCCTTCTTACCAGCCAGCGGCGAACTCAATAACGTCTGGCTCTTCACCGTCGTCGCCTTCTAATCCTGTGGGTTATAGAAAAAATCAAATGGCCCTGAGCACTATGGGACTTAACATCTGAGATCATCAGTCCCCTGGACTTAAAACTACTTAAACCTAACTAACCTAAAGACATCAAACACATCCGTGCCCGAAGCATGATTCGAACCTGCGACCGTAGCAGCAGCGCGGTTCCGAACTGAAGTGCCTAGAACCGCTCGGCCACAACGGCCGGCCAGTGGGCTATAGACATTGCCAGGTCAATGGTTCCAGAAACAACTTGTCCTACATGTACAAAATTTTGTATAAACGTAAATTAAACGTACACTTGTGTAACGAAGTGTCATAATATAAAAGGAATAATTGGTCCATAATTCAGAACAGTAATAACGAAATTCCTTGATAGCTACCTACATAAGAGACCAACAGCTATTTATTCGTAATAAATAGGAACCTCGAGCGCTCAGAAATTTTTAATTCAAATGAACGACTTTACAAGAAATCAAACATCCCCATTCGAATTTCAAGTCTTATTTCTGTCTAGCGCGCATGCGCGGATTCGCGCCGTTAACATCCTGCGTGTATCGTATTATCGGGCGACCAGTCTGTAATTCCAAACATGTAAGATTGGGGCGTTGCTGCAGACGTGTACTCCTTAGATGCACCGCGTAATATGGACTTTAGGGTTTTGCTACAGCGTTTTATTATTTTTGAATTCAAATTGATGAGCAGTTTTAATGTTTCTTCTGGTTTTCCTCCATTGGGCAGTCAGTTGAGGTGGTGCGATCCACTTCAGCAACAGATCATTAATAGACCAAGTGGTGTTGTGGGGTGGCGGGTGGAATAATAGAATAAATGTTTTGTATTTATGCTGTTGTTTGCCGTTCTCAACACTGGCTCTCTAACTACAATATTGGCAACCAGAAAGTGATTAGCAAAACGTGAAGCCTGTAATTAGAATTCCTAGTGCCCACTTCATCTAAGAAATACATTTATAGCTACAGCTTATAGCTCTGAGGAATTAGGAGATTGTCTGGGATTCATAATCAAAAAACCATTCTCTCTAAAATGTTCACTATATTCTGAAAGTCACAGACCAAAAAGAATCCACACAATCCAACTACCAGAGCAGTTCAGAGTCTAATGCGCTGATGCAACTATAACTGTTCAAATTAAATGTTTAAGTGAATGCTTGGCATAATTTGATGATAATGTTCATCAAACGCCACGCTAATAATGGTAGAATGTCTGTCCTGCGGCGGCACGTGAAAATACGACATACGCAAACTAAAGATAGATCATTAACGTCATCCCAAAATTAACACTTCACTCGAAAACGATTTCATGGTTACGCGTATCCCGAGTAACTTATTACTGCATCCGAGGCTGTTTATATCAACGATACCGACGCGACGCGACTCCCGGCACAGGTGGTGCGCTAATCAGCGTCTGGAGAGAACTGGGGCCTTCTTCTCTCGCGCAGCGTTCTCACATATAAAGCCGCAGTGTGGACGGCTAAGGGAACGCCTGATCAAATCTGCTCTCCCGACTAGCAGCTGGGCTAGTAATGCACCACTTTAAGTTAACAAATAAATCATTGCTTCCTTTGCTGATGGCCAATGAAGCTTTCAATTTAATTGTGCAATCAGCACACAAGTAGGTAATCATAATAAAAGTCTGATGTGGCTAAGTCAAATATTTTGGGCGAGAGAATTAATTTAATTACACTACACGCAGTAGACGAGCTCTGAACTTGCTCTTTGGAGGTATGCTATAGCTATAGTTTTATAGTTATTCTGTTGAAACTTCTTATATTTTTATGATTATAGCGGATCTCCCTTCTACTTAAATTTAAACATCCTAGCTTTATTTATTTGCCTATTTAATCTGTCTTGCTTCCTTAATTTCTAAGACAAAAACCAGAAAATCATGAATTTCAACTTAAATTTTAATTTGTGAGATCCAGAATACTGTTTCTACTAAATTATTATGCGAAAGGAATCTAAATATAAATTTTTAAGTTTCTAGCTCTTTTCTGTTGCGCCAATGATTTTTACAGAAAAACATCCAAATTTCGAAAATGGTTAAAGTTATTGAACTGATATCCAACACATATTGATTTTGTATTACTCCTGACATGCTAGAAACGTTTCAGGTTATTTAGTTCATTTTAAAGTATTGCGCAATATTTATGAAGTCAGAGCTAGTTACAGCGGACTAGGCTGGCACACAATGGAAAGACTGATGTGAATTTTATAAGGCGTGAGTATGCTGCTTCCCTACAGTGTGGTCATTCGAAAACTCGAGAGGAATTCGGTAGGTTTGGATTTAAGGCTTTCATGCTTAGCGTTTTAAAGGCTAATATCTATCAAGGGAGTAAACGATTCCATCCCCTCTGATCCTTACTATGATTGGCTGTCAATGTGGCCCTTAAATTCTTATTAATGTATACCTGTGGGAGGGATTGGAATAGCAGTGAGTTGTACATCTACGTACATACTCCGCAAGCCACCGTACGGTGCATGGTGGAGGGCCCGTGTACTAGTACTATTACTACTACTAGTACTACTACTACTACTTCTAGTACTAGTACTAGTTATTTCCTTTCCTTTTCCAATCGCAAATAGAGAGCGAGGGAAAAACGGCTGTCTAAAAGCATCGTCACGAGCCATAATTTCTCGCGTCTTATCTTTATGGTCCTTACGTGAAATGTGCGCTGCGAGAATTAGGATCGTTCTGCAGTCGGCCTCAAATACCGGTTCTCTAAATTTCCGCAATATTGCCTTGCGAAAAGGGCGTCATCTTCCCTCCAGAGATTCCCATTCGAGTTAAAGAAGCGCCATCGTAATACTTGCGTGCTAATCAAACCTACCAGTAACAAGTCTAGCAACACATCTAGAATTCCTTCGATGTCTCCCCTTAATCCGAAATAGTGCGGATTCCAAACACTAGAACGGCACTCAGGAATGGATCGCACTAGCGTTCTATACGCGGTCTCCTTTATGGACGAGCTACACTTTCCCAAAATTCTCCAAATAAGACAAAATCGAGCATTCGCTTTCCATACTGCCAATCTGACGTGGTCATTGCATTTCATATCGCTCTGCAAATTACGCCTACATAAAAAATCTATGTAACTGTGTCAAGTAGCACACCACTATCGCTGTCTTCTAACATTACGGGATTGTTTTTCCTTCTCGTCCGCACTAACTTACGTTTTTCTACATTTAGAGCAAGCTGCCCGTCATCGCAACAACTAGAAATTTTGTCTAAGTCACTCAACAAAGACACCTTCCCGTACACCGCAGCGTCATCAGCAAGCAGTCGTAAATTGCTGCTCCCCCCTGTCCGTGAGATATTTTGTGTATATAGAGAATAAGAGCAGTCCTATCACACTTTCATAGGGGATTCTTGACGATACCCTTGTCCTGATGAACACTCGTCATGGAGAAAAACGTACTGGGTTCTGTGACTTAAAAAGTGTTCGAGCCACTTATCTGGGAATCTATTCCGTATGCTCGTAACTTCGTCAACTGTCTGCAGAGAGGCGCCGTGTCAAACGCTTTACGCAAATCTAAGACTATAGAATCTACCTGTTGCCCTCCATCAATGGTTTGTAGGATACCATGTGAAAAAAGAGCAAGCTGTGTTGATTTGTGGACAGTACCTTTCGTGCCTCAAGGAAATTTATTATATTAGAACTCAGAATGTGTTCTGATTTTTTCTGTTGTGGAATCCCCATGCCAATACAAAATTGTTTGAACCCATGGAAAGTAAAGTACACTACTGGCCATTAAAATTGCTACACCACGAAGATGACGTGCTACAGACGCAAAATTTAACCGACAGGAAGAAGATGCTGTGATTTGCAAATGATTAGCTTTTCAGAGCAATCACGTGCTGACATGAGGAAAGTTTCCAACTGATTTCTCATACACAAACAGCAGTTGACCGGCGTTGCGTGATGAAACGTTGTTGTGATGCCTCGTGTAAGGAGGAGAAATGCGTACCATCACGTTTCCGACTTTGATAAAGGTCGGATTGTAGCCTATCGCGATTGCGGTTTATCATATCGCGACATTGCTGCTCGCGTTGGTCGAGATCCAATGATTGTTAGCAGAGTATGGGATCGGTGGGTTCAGGAAATACGGAACGCCGTGCTGGATCCCAACGGCCTCGTATCACTAGCAGTCGAGTTGACAGGCATCTTACCCGCGTGGCTGTAACGGATCGTGCAGCCACGTCTCGATCCCTGAGTCAACAGATGGGGACGTTTGCAAGACAACAACCATCTGCACGAACAGTTCGACGACGTTTGCAGCAGCATGGGCTATCAGCTCGGAGACCATGGCTGCGGTTACCCTTGACGCTGCATCAGAGACAGGAGCGCCTGCGAAGGTGTACTCAACGACGAACCTGGGTGAACGAATGGTAAAACGTCATTTTTTCGGATGAATCCAGGTTCTCTTTACAGCATCATGATGGTCGCATCCGTGTTTGGCGACATCGCGGTGAACGCACATTGGAAGCGTGTATTCATCATCGCCATACTGGCGTATCACCCGGCGTGATGGTATGGGGTGCCATTGGTTACACGTCTCGGTCACCTCTTGTTCACATTGACGGCACTTTGAACAGTGGACGTTAACATTTCAGATGTGTTACGACCCGTGACTCTACCCTACATTTCAGCAGGATAATGCACGACCGCATGTTGCAGGTCCTGTACTGGCCTTTCTGGATACAGAAAATGTTCGACTGCTACCCTGGCCAGCACATTCTCCAGATCTCTTACCCGATTGAAAACGTCTGGTCAATGGTGGCCGAGCAACTGGCTCGTCACAATACGCCAGTCACTACTCTTGATGAACTGTGGTATCGTGTTGAAGCTGCATGTGCAGCCGTACCTGTACACGCCATCCAAGCTCTGTTTGACTCAATGCCCAGGCATATCAAGACCGTTATTATGGCCAGAGATGGTTGTTCTGAGTACTGATTTCTCAGGATCTATGCACCCAAATTACGTGAAAATATAATCACATGCCAGTTCTAGTATAATATATTTGTCCAATGAATACCCGTGTATCATCTGCATTTCTTCTTGGTGTAGCAATTTTAATGGCCAGTAGTGTAGGTAGCATTGTCTCTTACTGTGGGAGTCCCAAAAACACTAAAAATATTTTGTAGATTATAAATTTAGTGTGTGTGGTAGCAACCATTATCGGAAAAGGCCAAAGTGAACCTCGTCAAAGCGTCCACGCACACCAACCGTTCTCTACTTTGACCTACCTGGGGCCAACAAAATGTTTAAAAAAATCTTTTTAGTAATGGGCGATCAACTGGCTTCAATGAAAATAAGCCTACCCTGATATTTTCAGGTGGTCTGCACATAGTAGACACATTAAAATTCTCTATTCGTGTCTTAATGTCTTTATCTGTTCTTTTCCAAACGAATTGTTGCCTGATTTTGGCCCTCGTTTTGTAAATGTCTCAATGCCACGCCATCAGTGGTTCGTGAAAATAAATAAAGAGGTCACTAATTCCGGCAGATTCACTATCTGTCACACTGCATGCAACAACAAACCACGTTATCTTTAATTAAATAAGGCTTAACACACTGTCCGTTCGGTACTCTATCTTTGATTTTGACCGAATATTCAACAATATTTTAATATTCTCTAACGTCTCTAAGCAGTTGTGGAAACTCAGTTATTACTTAACTGATAGGTTGAATTTCCCCGGATACAGTGAGCTCATTGTGTGGTAACTATTATCCAATTCACGTTCAAAATTCAAATGACTCCAAGCACTATGGGACTTAACATCTGAGGTCATCAGTCCTCTAGACTTAGAACTACTTAAACCTAACTAACCTAAGGACATCACACACATCCATGCCCGAGGCAGGATTCGAACCTGCGACCGTAGCAGCAGCGCGGTTCCGGACTGAAGCGCCTAGAACCGCTCGGCCACAGCGGCCGCCAATTCACGCTCAAACATTGGGCTCTGTCCATCAATTATTAGATTATTCAATCCCTCAGTATAATGCACCTGGAACTGAAAAACCAAGCGTGATTCTCCCTGTCTTTCGTGGACGATCAGGGCCCAACTTAAAACCAGGTTGTCGGTTTAAAGAGTACATAGAGTGTGTCCAAGATGGTATTTGAATTTCTAGATTCCGAACAGTCTGCCAACGCTTGCAATCCAAATCATACACAGAATATCACTTTCGAAATCGTTCAGTCTTCTGGGAGCATAAACAATCGGACTTCTTCTCTCTTTGCTTTTTTGTTTAAAATAGTCCTTATTCTTACAGCCAGAGCACCAGTCTGGAATGTAAATGTCGGATTAAAACCAGTAAGTATCAGAACAGGTGTTGTCATTAAACGCCTGCTTTAACGCCATAAAAGATGCTTCTCTAGAGGGACACCGTCCAAACGTTCATCCTTTTCTGCACAATTTGTTCGATTGTGGAGACTTATCTGCAAAACTCGGAATAAATTAACGAAATAAATTGGCCATACCAGTTAACCTAGGAACCGCCTTCCTATCCTTAGGGATCGGGGACTTACAAATTGCTTTAACACGATCTGGATCAACGGTTATGCCCTCAGTCCCGGTTATTTTTTCTAAGAGACGCCGTCAGACTTAACTTTGCGTGGATTCACAATTAATCTGGCTCTCCTCAGTCTCTAAAAGACTCACACAAACGGAGGAAATGCTTACCCTTAGGCCACTAAATTGTCTGTATAGTGATAAACAAACTGGAACTTAAAGTCGGAAAATTTGCTGTCCATCAATTGAGAAACTACGGACGCGCCAGTAGAGAGTCCAAAATGGACTTTATAGGATTTAGAGATGTTCCAGTTTTGGCAAACTCTGTAATAGATTTTGAAATTTCAGGAAGGGGGATCTGATTGTATGTCTGATCCAAATCCAATGTGGTATATAACCTTGCTCCATTAAACCACCCGAAGCAGGAGTGTAGGTCCGGTAGAGACAATGAAGGGGAGAAGACGGTATGTGACGTAACCCGATTTCCCAGAAACTTCTCTCAGTGGAAGAGGAGCCAAAATAAGCAAATATGAGTCTCAGCTTATCCGTAGATACTCGACTGTTTCTGCGGAAACGACCGTTGTAGAATTTCGACGCCATTTAGATGCCTTTTAGTGCGCCACAAGTTCAGCCCAGCTGGTGACATGGTGGCCAATGTTGCGGCCTCTCACTTTCGCGTCCCATGTTCGAAACCCGATAATTTTTTTTATTTATTTTATTTTTTTTCATTTAGCTACCTACGCCCTTAGAAAGTTACTATACGAAAGTTCCTTATCATGTTAGCGGATGCAAGGGCATTATATTAATTGTAAAATTACAACTGGGTTTCACACTAAATGTCATACATTTATTATACAGTATATGTGTGTATGGTATCATGTATTAGAAACTTTTAAAATTCTCATATTCTTGTATTTCATTCTTATTTCAATCCTTGATTCTTAAATTTTTTTCTTGTGTTTATTCGTCAGGAAGATTTATTGCATTCCCTTGGATGACGTCGATTGTAGAAACATTCAAACCATATAAATTCTGAACACGACAAGAATCGCGCGATGGCAGGTTTACCACAGCGACGCTTGTTGGTATGATTCTCACTCGGCAAAGAAACTTCGTTAACTTTGCCAAAGGTTTCACGCGTTGGTAATAATTTTGCGGCGCACCACGTATCATCTTTCCGAAAACGGGCGCTTGTTACCGTTTATGAATCAATATACACTACAGGAATTTCACTGAAAACAATTTCAAATATTTTATCGTTCATTTATTTTTATTTCTTTTTCTTTTCTTTAAATTCCTTCAGCAGAGATAGAATTAGTAGACGAATAAGGACAACGATAGTTCTGTATGTACTGGAAAACATTAGCGTACTAAGCTACTATGGATATGAGTAGATAAATGAAAAACAAAAATAAAAATAATAGTCGGGTTTCGAGCATGGAGCGCGAAGCTGTGAAGCCGCACGCAAGCCACGCTTCTATTGGACTGATTCCTCGTTAAAAGGCACGTAAATTACCTCGAAAACTTTGACGTTCGTTTTTTTCAGAAACGGTGAATACCTATGGATAAGCCACTGAGAGAATTTTCTGATAAATCGGGTTATGGCACTTGCCGTGTTCTCCTCGTGAGCATAAAATAACCTACATTTTCCCCATTTTGGTTTGGTATCAGGATTATGGATGAGACACAAAGTGATTTTGAAGGATGAGTGATCACTTGCAGTAATATGCTGTCAGTCAACTGTTCTAATGTCTTCATTCTGGGATATTATCAGTCAATTCAGTATTATACTCCAATATTATAGTAATCCCAAACTGGGGGGTTAACGTATTCGACTTTTTATACCGATTGAGTTCCTATATTTAGGTGCCCCAATTGTTCTTCTAATACATTTTCTCCATCCTTTCCTTACTTAGAATTTGTAATAACCGCTGCACCCAAACATTTGTGGTTATAAATAAACTCTTTTTTGGTTTAAATTTAAAGGAAAATTTACTTACTATCACTCCGGTTAGTAACTAGACTGGCTCTGGATATAAGGTTGGACCGCAAAGTACCATTAGTTGCCAAATTATTACGTCACAAATGTTAACTTCCCATATAAATACTTCTATTCTAGCTTTTACCAAAACCACCCATTTGACCCGCATATTAGATTGATTTGCCACTATATACTGCACTGCTTCTTGTCTCAACTTATCACATTATAATCATTTTGAATCAAGTAGTGCACAAACTGGATCATTATTAACAGCATAACGAACTGCGCAAACTGCCTTTCCCTCATTCTGCTTTCTTTGCAGTAATTCTCAAAACTCCAGATCCAATTCCTTCTGCAGACAGTTATTACTTGTACTCCGTATCACGACAATCCTAACACGTTACTTTTTTCTTACGTTTCTTCTGAGTATAGAAGTCAATCCCCAACTTCTTGTTGGAGGCTCTCTGTACTGATGATATGTATTACTACAGCTAAAACACTTCCCATTCAGACTTCTCCCATTTTCTTTTTCTCGATGACCATTTCCCCTCCCTCCCCCCCCCCCCCTCCTCCTCATTACTTGAATATTGTGCACTAAATCATATAACTGCACAAAGTGTTAGAAAATTTACAAAAAATAGTTCTTTGTCTACCTATGAGCCTTAAAAGATTAAAAATGTATTATACAGTTTGTTTTTCAGGATATGGTGGACACAACAGGAATGCACTTTCTCTGACTCCCTGCATGTATTTAATAACTGACTCATGAGAACCCTGTTCTCTACCATATCCGTTGTAAACGAGTTACTGCAATGCCTGAGTGGAACATTTCGACGCATTTCAGCCCTAAACTGATTTACTGTATTCCCTTCTTGTACTGCCACTAAAACACTTTTCAGTAAATCCCCTTTTACTGCAGCAGCTTGTTCTTCTTCTTCTTCTTGCCTTTGGTCTCTTTAGGACGACAGGAAGACCCTACAAGGATTGCAGTTTTATCTTCTCATCCCAAAACTTCTTTATCCTTTCTCTTCTTCTCTCCCACTCTCCTTCGGCCGTCTTCAGTATCTTCTTCACTTATATTCTTCACTGGTGACTATCAGTCCTCTATTGTCGATTTCTGGCACATCGGTCGGTGCACACTTGCTTTTCCACTTCTGCTTTCCTTGCACCTTGTTCCCCAATTTCGCCCAGTTGTTCAACAACCCGCTTTGTTCCTGTCTTTCCTCTGGTCCTATCCGTAGTTACCCATATTCTTTTTGTCATTCTATCCATATTCATCCCTATCAGATGTCTAGCAATACTTACCCTTTTCCATCTCTCCTGATACTCTCCTCACGCTCCGGTATAATTCTTACCTAAGTTTTTGCATCCATCTCTAACCACCTCTATTAAGACCTAGTATTTTCCTCAGTGTTTTTCTCTCTTCTTCCCCCAGTTGTTCTGCACTATTTCTTCCTAGTGTTATCATCTCAGCTGCAGGTAGTACTGTGTGCCTCACAACTGCATTTTAATGTCTGATCCTTGCATCTGTTAATATTTTCTTTTTATTGAATATGTCTTTGGTCATGCACAAGACGGACCTCGTGTTCGTTGTCATGTATTAATCCCTCATAGCTTCATATGATGAAATGTGTGTGAATTCCTAAGGGACCAAAGTGCTGTGGTCATCGTTCCCTAGACGTACACACTACTTAAAGTAACTTATGCTAAGAACAACACAGACACATCCATGCCCGATGGACGACTCGAACCTCCGGCGGGAGGGGCCATGCCCGTGACATGGAGCGGTGGCCGCGCGGCCCTCATAGCTCCCGGTTCTTCCTGTTATATATGTTCTCCCAAATATTTAAATTTGTCTTCTGGTGCTTTCCTATTTCAAGAGGTATACAATGTCTTTGTCTTGTTATAAGCGATCCTTGCGTAGGTTGTCGAGTTATATCTTCGCGACTTCTTCGGTCTCACTTACTTCTGCTGTGTCATCCACGAAGACTAAGCAGTCCCTATGGGCTCTATCGTCTTCTTGTCCCTCGTGTATTCCTATGCACTACCTGTTCACTCTATCCAGTGCTATGAACAAAATTGGTGACAGTCCATCTCCCTGTTTGATATCTGTCGTGATCTCAAACTCTTCCGATTATGCTCCTCTGAAACTAACCCTTGCCTTTGCGGCTGTTAGAATTCCCGCTGTCAATTCTCATAGAGTGCCGTCTAGTTCTGTGGTCTTCAGATTTCTTCGAAAAGTCTATAGATGGATGGACTCATAAGCCTTCGCAAAGTTCACTACTGTCTTTTGGTTTTTAAGGCTCTACGTTCTATTAGTTGTTTAAGGGTAAACACACCCTAAGACAAAAAAGAAAAGCGCAGCACCAGGAAGGAATTACCCGAACACGACGGAAACTGGTAGATACAGTGTACATGTGGAGACAAACAAATGATTACAATTTCAGAAAAAACTGAATGATTTATTCAAGAGGAAGAGCTTCACAAATCGGGGAAGTCAACAACGCATTGGTCCACCTCTGGCCCATATGCAAGCAGTTATTCGGGTTGGCGTTTGTTGATAAAGTTGTTCGATGTTTTCCTGAGGGATATCATGCCATGTTCTGTCGAATTGGCGTCATACACCGTTAAAATCCCGAGCTGATTCGAGGACCATGCCTGTAACGCTCCAAACGGGATCAGCTGGGGAGAGATCCGGCAACCTTGCTAGCCATGGTAGAGCTTGGCAAGCACGAAGAAAGGGAGTAAAAAATTTCACCGTGTCCAGGTGTGCATTGTCTTGCTGAAATGTGAGCCCAGGATGGCTTTCCATGAAAAGTAACAAGGTATCGCCATCGTACCGCTGTTCTGTAAGGATGCCGCAGATGACAATCAAGGGGGTCCTGCTATGAAAAGAAACGGTACCCCAGACCATGTGGGGCCCTATGGTGGACGATAATCACTTTTGTAACCCACCACTGTCCAGGGCGTTTCCAGACAAGTCTTCGAACTGTAATCTCACTGACTGAAGCAGAATTGCCTACAGGTGACCAATGAAAACGTGTCTGGAGACGCCCTGGAAAGTGGAGAGATACCAACCTTACTGTTGCCTGCCACAAGCGGAAACTTTCGGTATCAGTTATATGGAAAGTGTTAATCCGTGTCAACTGTGATGACAAAATCTATTTTAATAAGATTTCAGACTGTTATTTCTTTTGTCATTGTGTTTCACAATGTCAAAAAAAGGTATTGTGATAACATACATCCACCAAAACAAAAGAAACACATAACGTAAGATTGGATTTGGACACGCGTAGTGAAATTTCGAAACGGTGCTCTTAGTCACTGCACTACCAATGCAGCTGATTTCACGACGTGCGAGTAGTCTGATGAGGTCGCGTGGAAACTTTGACCGTCAGTTTCACGGAAACTGTTGCCTGTTGGTATCTAAGCCAAAATGGTTGCCTTTTATTTTCATCCTATCACCCTGCGAGTTTTCACCATGTCAGGGAGCAACCTAAGGCGGGTTTCACTCTTCAGCTTGGGATTGTGCTTTCTAATCAAGAGGGTGAGAAAAACACACTGGAGAGCACATGTGATTCATATAAAACTGTGTGCCCGACCGAGACTCGAACTCGGGACCTTTGCCTTTCGCGGGCAAGTGCTCTACCATCTGAGCTACCGAAGCACGACTCACGCCCGGTACTCACAGCTTTACTTCTGCCAGTATCTCGTCTCATACCTTCCAAACTGTGAGTACCGGGCGTGAGTCGTGCTTCGGTAGCTCATATGGTAGAGCACTTGCCCGCGAAACGCAAAGGTCCCGAGTTCGAGTCTCGGTCGGGCACACAGTTTTAATCTGCCAGGAAGTTTCATATCAGCGCACACTCCGATGCAGAGTGAAAATCTCATTGTATAATTCATATACGTTTCATTCAGACATATCAGACCAAAAGACCCCTTCAGATAAAACCTACAATCGGAATATAATGTCATCAAGTGCTGCCTTCCAAATCTTCTCAAAATTTGTAATAAATAAATTATGCTTTTAGCCTCTCCATAGTGTGTTATACAGTGAGGGAACCTCCATATTTGATGATAAACTGCTTATAATGTTGAGAACATATGATCTGTTGTTGTCTTCATGCTCTTAAGGAGAAGCAAGCTGTGTCCGTTTTTGCTGCCAAAGTCAAGTGTAAGAACGTTAAAACAGCATTAACTTCAAAACACTTGTCACAGTAAGCCACTGTTTGCAGTTATCTATTTGACACCTCAGTCTAGTTTTGCTGTTGAAACAATTAATACCAAACAACTTTCAGTAAGACATAACAACAAAATTAGTAATGACAATAGTGTTGGCAATTTTGGATTTTTAGCACTGACCCAATTAACTTAATGTTTTATCATTCCCTACAGTCTTGAAAGATTGGTGCACCACAGCGATTTGATTCTGAAGTCTTTCTCGCTATTTTTCAGGTAGGAGATACAGTCAAGATCCATTCCAAAGACCTGAACAACACCTTCAATCGGCGTTTCGATGACATCTCGGCGACAATCTTGGATAACCAGACAGGCGCTTTGGCGAACCTGAGCTCAAAGATCGAGCAGGAGATCAGCCAGGTGTGGCGCCAGATCGGCACCATGTACAACCAGCTGTCCGCCTCCACCACGGCGCTGGATCGGCTGCAGCAGCAGACGGAGCAGTACGTCAACGGCAGCCTCCACACCATGGACAGCATGGAGGGCAAAGTCGGGGAGATCACCAGCCGGATGAGCGTCGTCGACGACAACCTCAACTACCTGCTCAAGCGACTCGCTTTCGTCGGCTCCGAGTTCAACGATGTCAAACAAGGGCTAGGGGAAGCTCTGGAAAACATCAGGTCGAGCTTCCTCGAAGCACAGAACAAGATAAAAGAACTCAGTCCAGGACCCCATGAAATCCCGGATAGGAATCTGAACCTCGGTCAACAAAATGCCAAGTAACACTGCTACATGATGACTATCACATCAAACATTGCGTCAAGTTTATGTAGTAACCTTGAAGAATGAATGGTGGTTTTTACTGTCGGAAACAAAGTCAGGAAAAATTACCACCAGACACAGAATTAATGGCTCTTTTGAGCTCCTGTGAAGATACCAGCGTTAGTACTCCACTGTAGGGCCACATGTATCACTGCAATCTAACTTTAACGTAGTATTTTTGTAAATATTTATGTGACTTGTCTTTATGTAGAGTGACAGGCAAGATTTCTTACAATAATTTTTATTGAACTCACAAACAGTTAACAGGTGCAACTTATTATAGCCGTAAATATTCCATTTTTGGTTTGTACTTACCATATAATTTCGGAGGAGATAAGACTTTAGCTTTTTAGTAGCATGCAACAGCTCCAGTCTCTGTATTCTCTCAGAGATGCCTTAACCTCAATCAAAACTGTGCAGGTGCACTGTGAAGAAGACTTCATTATTCTAACAGTTATATAACATCTGATGTCCTAAATGTGAATGGCTTGTGATTTGTAAAGCCCTGCTCATATGTAGAAAATATTCTGTCTACAATTGTCCTTCAAGACTTCATGTACAGTGCAATTTGAGCTGAGATAAATAAACTCCACTGGACATGTTTATTTGTAATGATTTATGGAACATATACAAACATCTTCCAAAATATGTTAACTAATCCAACAGACCTGTTACAACAGACCTGTTACAAAATGACAATACAATAAATCTTCATAAGCGGAGCGTTATCAAACTGACTTTCTTCCAGCAAAAATTCTGGCATGTGATTTTTCTTTCAAGTTAGTTGTCCTCAAAAATTCAATTAGGCCTTTTGCATTTTTCTTGCCTGTTTTCGTACCTTTATTAACGGAAAGCAAATCCTATAACAGTTTTGTTTAAGAAGTTTGTTACTAATTGTCAAAGTGACACACATAACTAACAGTAGCTGACATTGTTGTAGGTGCACTTTTTGCAGTAATGCGTTGGTCTACCAGCGCCGGCACGGTAGCTCAGCATTTTCCGTCAGGGGACAGGCCACACTCAAATAGATCGAAGAAAGAAGCTGGTAATGAGCGTGTCTGGAAACAGGAAGGTCGCGGGATCGAATCCCGGTCGATCCACGGAGTTTTTCAATTTGCGTTTAAACTAGTATTCTACTGTCAGTGATGTGAAGATTCACCAGAAACAACACGAGGTTCGTATTCCACG
Organism: Schistocerca cancellata; assembly: GCF_023864275.1. Taxonomy (NCBI): domain Eukaryota; kingdom Metazoa; phylum Arthropoda; class Insecta; order Orthoptera; family Acrididae; genus Schistocerca; species Schistocerca cancellata. The sequence goes on along the minus strand of NC_064627.1, from coordinate 506,352,638 downwards.
TTGAACTGAAGTCCCCTTTCACCGGTCGAGGCCACTGAGCCACAAGAAATTATTATATTTGATGTGTTCGTGAGATAGACTGACTTTGAACAGCATGTTTGTATACATTACAAGGCAGTTTTGTCAAAGAAATGAGAAATTATTAGATTCCAGTCGCAAATACAGTAGATAATGGGAATAAACCAATGGCTAAAAAAGCTAATGATGGGTAGCAGGCAGCATACTACAAATTGTGCCACTGGCAACACTATACCACTTTGAAATCTTGTCAACATCTGGTTGAATATGCGTACAAAATTTTTGAGACAGTACTTCATTTTAGATAACTACATCACCAACAAAAAGTCTGCAGTTACTATCTATACTGTCTGCGAAGTCATTACTACACAGCACGAACGGCAAGGTCTCAACAGACTTCTCTGGGGCCCACTTGATGTTACTTCTACAACTGCCGATGATTCTCCAGCCAAGACAACATTCTGCGTCCTCCCTACCAAGAAATCCTTAATCAATTCACAAATTCCGCTTGATACCCCATACGACCTTGCTTTTGATAATAAGCATCGGCGTGCCACTGAATCAAATGCTTTTCAGAAACTGAGAAACATTGCACCTATTTGACTGCTTTGATCCATAACCTGCACATCATCATGTGAAAAAAGTGCACATTGGGTTTCATACGATCGAAATGTTCAGAAACCATGCTGGGTTGTGTGGAGGAAGTCATTCTGTTCAAGATACCTCATTATGTTTGTGCTCAGAACTTGGTCTAAGATTCATCAACAAACAGATGTCAGGTACGAGTATCTACGATAGTTTATGATTAAAACAGGAGCTAACTCAACGACAAATTCGGTAAAGAAACTAATAGCGATTCCGCCGTGTCATGGAGCTTTGTTTAATTTTCTTCTCAAAATCACTGACATTAATATTTATATCACCCATCTTTGTGGTGGCATGACAATCAAACTGGATCAATGCCCTGGATTTTCATTAATAAAGGTTCACATGGCTCCAAGCACTATGTGACTTAACATCTGAGGTCATCAGTCCCCTAGACCTAGAACTAACTACTTAAACCTAACTAACCTAACGACATCACACACATCCATGCCCGAAGCAGGATTCGAACCTGCGACCGTAGCAGCTGCGCGGTTCCAGACTGAAGCACCTAGAACCGCTCGGCCACAGCGGCAGCCTTTAACAAAAGGAACATTTGAGAACGCAGTTCTGCACTTGTACTTTTGCTTTGCTACTGTCAATTTCAGTCCCTGTCTTCTCCATGAGTGACTGTACATTAACTTTGGTAGCACTAGCGAGATCCGGGTTCAAATCTCACATTTTCCTTTTTTTTCAGAAAATCGCCAACTTTCCGTCCGGTCATTGACGTGTCTGCTCGCTGTATTAAAATTTGTGTATGTGTCGTGGCGTACTGTCAGTTTGCAACAGCGACGTGTAACGAAGGGACCTCCTGATGTACGTATCTCCTATTTGCTCTACACAGGTACCACAAATTATACGTCTTGCGTTCCGTTTTGGAACCTTTGACTCGAGAATTCCTTCGCTGTAACATAGTTCACACCCGTTTATTTGTTGTTCTCATTTCTGTGAGAGGTCTCGCCTGCTCTCACTATTCATCACATTTACTTACGTAATATATTCTTACCACATGGCTCACATTCTGTGATGAATAGTGAGAGCAGTGGAGACGCCGCGAAGACCTCACACAGAAATGAAACACAGAAGTAAACGAGTGTGAACTATATTACAACGAAGGAATTCAAGAGCCAAAATTTCCAAAACGGAACGCATGAGGCATAGACAGATACCTGTGAAGCAGCTTCTGACGTATAGTGCACATCTGACCCATTTAGGAGGACCATCTAGTTGTCAACCCAGTGGCTCAAGTCCAGGAAGACGCAGGCTAGATTTTCACAGAATCTTCGAAGTCTCTGCTTCAGGGAAACTGTGAACGCAACTGATCGTCCACGAGCAAGGCTGCTCTTCTCAACCTACTCTGCCTACTCTGGTCCAGTCCGGCATGTCTAAGGCCACGCAAAAATTTTCATGCAGGAAAAATACAACAACAGAAATGCGCTGTCAGAATTTTAGCAGGAAGAATACAACGGAGGAATGAAGCTGGTAAAATTTTAGCTGCTAAGACTGACTGGTAGTATTGAAAATTGTTTTAGTTACTCGTTTATGTCGCACGAATAACCGCTATCACAGCGGACTGTACAGCCCTTGCTACCTAGCGAGCGATCGGCAATGACCAGAGAGCGTAGCACCACATAGTGATAATATCCGGGATGACACAAGCGAATGTGCTGGTGGTAAGTTCATATGGGACCAAACTGCTGAGATCATCGGTACCTAGGCTTACACAATACTTAATCTAACTTAAACTAACTTACGTTAAGGACAACACACACACACCCATGCCCGAGGCACGACTCGAACCTCCGACGGGGGGAGCAGGGCGAACCGTGGCAAGGAGCCCAAGACCGCGCGGCTACCACGTGCGGCGCAAGCGCACGTGAAGCTCCTAAACTACCCAAAGAATATCACGTATCATTTATGTTTTGAACAAGAGGCAATTCGTATCGACAGCTTAACTGATGCATATGTAATTCTTACAAAGATCACTAGCTGAGGAAAATAAATCAAGGTCCTGTTTGATGTTACATTATAGACGACTTCCATCAATCGTGACTACGCAGAATAAACAAGGAAAGGTTTCATTGTATTAAAATATACGTTACTCAGAAATTATCGTAAGAAATGTGCTACAGGAGTTGTTATAAAATGATGTAAGTGTGAACAGTAACTACGGACAGTTGTTTCAGAGAAACTATCAAGGAAAACTGAAATTCGCTTTACAAGTGACGACTGCGCTGAATTATGTTATCTGTTTACTGCTTTAACCTTGGCTTTCGTCCATCAGCAAAAAATATCAACACTTGTGGGATAGGTCAAAGGTGATTTACAGCAGCACAAGGTAGGGGTTAATAGGTCTCTGTGCATGCACATATACTTTGGGAGCACACTGTGGAGCAGCAGCGACATATTGGTCGTCTCCAAATTGGCAAATCCGCCATAGTTTAATTTTGTATTTCTACTGGTCATTCAGTAAGTTATAATGAAACAAAACTATGGCCCATTTCGAGCTTTTTCTTAGTACTCTGCCTATTTTTGCGGAAACTTTTCCCGTATATAGCAGGTAAGCTGTTGTCTTGAAGGCCTCATCCTCTTTCTCTTTTTCTATTTAGACGCTTTGTGCTCTCCGTGTGTGATGAGACGAGACGAATATCAATTTTCTAAGAACATGGTCTGGAGATGTCCCAACCGTGCCTGCAAGTTTTAAGCAGCTTACATTATGGGCAAAGTGACCCAAGGTGTTGAGAACGCCCATTTTGTGCGCTGGATAACAAAGCTGAGTTCACAGCTGACAATATACGAGTATTACGCAATACTCTGTAACACCTCACCGAAAATCACAGGCTATGTTTACAAATTACAACAATTCTACACTAAATATCATGGTACTCGCATGAGTTTTGATAAAATTAGCACAAAAACACATCAAGTTTATGTAACAAAGCTTTCCAAATAAATTTATGTGATGCACTGATTTTATTCGGTGACAAAGGTAGTGCTGGGGGTCGGCTTATATACGTAATTTTAAGTAAACAGAAGTGCGAACTGTACACATTTTGCCACTTCGTGATACTGCTTCCCTTTTACACTAGTGTGCCAAAGATGAACATTGCACCTTCAGCATATCCCCCAAAAACAATGTGAAATGTAGGGCACAACAAACGCATATCAGCTTGGGGTCTATGGCACACTCTAAATGCAGGTCTGTATGAGTGGGCTTTGATACTCCACATTTCTGAGTAGACCATTGTTCTTATCATATACTAAGACATCTAAAAGATACAAACAACCATCTTTCTCCACCTGCACAGCAAATCTTGTATTTTCATATATGGAATTAAGGCGCTGGTGGAACTCTTGGAGACTGTCTGAACCAAGAGATCAAATTATTTATATATCAACAAAATACTTTTGGTTTTAAAGCTTCTAAGTTAAGTGCCCTCTTCTCAAAATTTTCCATAAAAAGGTTGGTCTCTTGGGGCATCAAAGGACTCCTCATTATGACATCTTCAGACTGTTCAAAAAATCATTGTTGAATAAAAGTGTTTGATGTTATCTCAGCCCAAAACCTGTTGCCTATGAAATGTAATGAGTCCGGAAAAGGCATTTTTATAGAAAGGAAATAACATTGAAACTGACCAATAATTCAATGCTATCCAGCTTAAGAGACTTAAGTCTGTTGATAAAATCAGTAGAATTATGTATGTGACTTGGCCATTTGCCTGCAGTGGACTTAACTAAGACGCCAAGCAATTGTCCAAGCAACTGGTGGCTGCTCCAGTATTGTTCACAATAGGTCACAGAGGCACACCTTCTTTGTGAATATTGAGCAGTCCATATAGTCTAGGTGGAACTGAACTGTGTGATCTCAGTTTCTTAATGACCTCCTCGCATAAAGAGTTGGAAATTAAAAGTTATTATGTTTTCCTCACTACTTGATCAGGCATGTCCTTATTAATGCTGGGATACCCTTAGTCACCCAATCAAACACAGATCTTATTAATATGGTCCCCTGTGACGTACCTATGGTAAGAATGATCTTTACCCACTTTGAGTACTACCATACAAATGTATGCCAATTCCATAAATGAAATCTTATTCTTTGGTTGTACAGTTCTTGACTCGCAATGACTTTTCTTTACTGCATCTGTTGTAAGACAGTACATGCCCTCTTCAATGGAAATGATGAAGTCCACTAGTGATGATAAAACTGGTGTAGGAGAAAAATTATGACCTCTTATAGCATGGCCAGTTATGTAATACAAAGATTTCCTCATCAGAAAATTAACAGATTGTATACCAGCTCTCACTGTTGAAACAGATAAATGAAAATAAGGTGCTAAATACAAACAGAGATTGCTGAGAAAAATTTTAATATATTGTAGAATTATTTGTTGTTTGCCTTTGCAACACTCTTTATTCAGGAATTTAGATGACTGCAAAGACTTTTTCAGGAAACAAAAGCTGAGCTGCAAGCTGTATTCTTAGATCATAATAGCTCACGAAACATAATATTTGATAGAAATGGCCAGAAAAAAAATTAATCAAGTTGATTTTGATATTAAATTTTCATCAGAATGTAATCGTTTCTTGCAAAAATGCAATATTACTGAGGTTCATTGAAGACTGAGTGATGCCAGAGATGAGCGAATAGACTGCAGGGAACATGCAGATTTCTGTTAGAAAGAGAATCTTATGTTAAATTAAACCCAATATATTTTTAATCAACTTTCAAGGCTGATGCTTTCTAAGTCGCCATTTATACATCTTGCTGGTGACAGTGTCACCGTAATTGACGAACAGTAAATATGGAAAATGTCATTTGTGAACTTGCATGTTAAAGTCTGCTTTAAGAATCATAGAGTGCCGCCAATAGACACTAAGAAATGTTGGATTGTTGTTCAACATCAGGGATTTAAGAGCTTTTGATATTTATACTTACTTGCCTAATAAACACAGTCAACGATTATGTATGGTACTTAAAAGAATATTTTCTAAAGTTTCCTCTATTAAGGCAAAGGCTTGAAATAAAATGCAGTTGTATCTCCTTAGCACTATTGTGAGGATTAGAGCATAATTCTTGCTTGCATACAGGTACTGCAGAGACTTCACTGCAACTCAAGAAACGTTAAAAAAAACTATCTTCTCACTATGTGTGCAATATGTGTTTGTTATTGTCAGCAGACAAGACAGTGAAGTCTTTTTATATGAGGTAATGTGACTTCGCAAGTTATTACGGAATAACATTTATTGCAGTAAGATACCTAGGCGTGGAGCCCAGTAAACGTAACGAGGCTGCAAACTTGTCTTAGCCATGGCTCATAGAACATCTGTCGCTACTAGCCAGCGTGAGAATGGGCTTCTGTGTCACTTAGAATGACCGTATATTCATACCCCCTACGAATCTAAGTAAAACATATTAAATATTAACATTATTTTCAAACTTCGTATACTATTTTTTGCTATTCAGAAGAAGATCTCCTCCAAATTTCAAACCTGTACATATAATAATTTCGGGGATTCAGAATATTACCTAAAATCCACCAAGTCGACACTGGGGATGGAAAATTCAATTAGAAACGATTACAATTTGCCTTTTGTTACCATTTGAAGTCATTCACAGACTTCTCAATATATCAAATCAATTGGTTTGGATTTTTATTTCCAAAACTTTAATTATTCTTCATTTCACAGTATAAAAATTCAGAAAATGTTAGTATCTGCTTCTTATGTTGTTGTGTGAATAAATGAGGATGAGTGAGAGTGTGTATGTGGGACAAATGAAAAAATTCAATATTATATCATGCACAACATTAAGTAATTGGAACGTGGGAAAGATGTAATTTACCCACAATGCTGATGACGTATGTCTAGGGGTGATTGTTATCGTAAGAAGGCAGCCAGAATACTAGTTTAAAATGCAATCGTTTTCTAAACAATTTTCAAGATTAATTTTATTTCGTATTGTTTGATTAAACATTGTGTTAGCATTTGCATTTTGGGATGATGTAAACTACTTTCTGAACAATGATTGAGTTAGGCGAGTTTTGCCGCGGGAATAGTCTCGAACGATCATTCTGATTAGTCTATCAGACTGATCAGCCAGTCGGAATTAAGTAGTTCTCGTGCACAACTAGTTAGCATATGCTGTGGTTGGTTGATTTGGGGAAGGAGACCAGACAGCGTGGTCATCGGTCTCATCGGATTAGGGAAGGAAGTCGGCCGTGCCCTTTCAGAGGAACCATCCCGGCATTTGCCTGGAATGATTTAGGGAAATCACGGAAAACCTAAATCAGGATGGCCGGACGCGGGATTGAACCGTCGTCCTCCCGAATGCGAGTCCAGTGTCTAACCACTGCGCCACCCCGCTCGGTCATATGCTGTGAGTGAGGCAGTATTGAGAGAGTCGCTCGCCAGCTCGGATGCGGAAGGACATGTTAAATGTGATTCTCATTATGTGTAAAATGAAGGAATACTGAGTTCCTCGCGTTTAATACGTGTCACGACTAACGCTGATGTAATTATGAACAGATGACGAAACTTTTGGAGCTTCGGGAGTGTTTTGTTGAAAAGTAAATCGCGTGTGAAATTTCGGCCTTTATGAAAATTCCGTGTGGCGTATTCTGTATTTAGTTATGAAGTATTTGGCGAACAGCTTCTTTTAAAGAAACCCACAGGACCGAATGTGAAACTCATTTATAGTAGCGGATCTGTGACTGTGAGATCGCGTCATCAATCAGGTCGGACTTGTGTAAATTTCTGGTTGCCTTGCATGTGAAATTGGTTGTATGAACTGTGAACAGAGAACTATAGATATGTTAGTTAGGTAAATGCGGACTTGATAGCCCATTTTCATGTGTGCCAGAAGCAATAAAAAGCCTCATCTACAAATTTTTTGAACATTTGCTGTGAAAAAAAAAATGCACCATATCACTACCTGAAATCTTGATAAACGTGAGATTGCAGGAACTGAAATAGTATTAGAGTTTACGCGAACTTTGCAGGACAGATATTAGGCGGCGTTTTCTTCAACACTGCCATTTCGCTGTCTACAATAGTAAGTATCTACGCTTGCAGAGATAAAGGACGTTGAACACAAGCCGCATTGAGGTAGGTGGACATTTATTTTGAAAAGTACGACCAACGATTTTTTTTAACCTGCCCCGCCACAGTAAGTATGAAACCTAGATCAAATTTATTTTTATTTTCCTAGGATAGTATGCCCTTAAATTATAATTTGAATTTGGAACCGTGTGTGCACTCACATCAAATGCTTGCATGAGGTGGAAATGTACGTGCTTTATAGAAAATAACTCTTTTGGAATATGTAAAACTGCACTGAAACATTTGAGGTGCTTAATTTGTACCTCACCTTTCAAAGAAAGATCACTAGAAGTAAATTTTGCAGTCACATGCTTTATCATTGTGTGACACTGCACTATCAAAGGGAAAACTGTAAAGTATTTCGCAGAACAGCTATTAACTGGGAAGTGCTATCAGTATGATAGTAAAGCCACATCAAGGTAAATACATATTTCCTTTACAATTATGTATGCCTCAGTAAAAGGTGTTGATCAGTACAACATATACAAGCGAAAATAAAAAATGAAACTGCAGAATACAAATTAACAAAGTCAGTGAGAACGCAAAAATGCATTCCAGGACATGCAAATATAATTCTCTTTGTGTTTAATTATTCTTCTGACATACCATAGAAGAGTAATTTATATTCAAGGGTGAAATGCACTCAAAATGCAACTGTTCAACCAGTAGAAAATCACATAAACCTTGGTAGTTCTACTAGCAGAATAAATGCGATTACAGTACTTTTGAAATGTAATATTTCACCCTCTAACTAAAACGTTGAAAATTTTAACAAGGATGTACGTGTTGCAGGTAGAAGAATGAAGGGCATTAACAACAGCGCTGTAAAACAGAAGTTTGATACATGTGTGTGTGTCCTGTAACAAATGTAAAAATATTTCATTTCCCAGTTGTTTTATATTTAGTGTAATAGCGTGTGCAAGAAATACTAAGAAAGAAAAATCTCTATTTATGAGAATGAGTGCAGTGGAAAAGTAAAATATAGAAGCACTAAACAACAAATGTACCATCAATTACCAGTACTTCGGTTATAATTTAGGTATTTCATGTTAGTATGAAGTTATTAGTTCTTCACGGTAATGACAACTCGCAGTAATAAAGATTTGAGTTTCCATGTCAGATATATTCATTATTTGACCCAAATAACAAAGTAAAATCAGCCAGAATTTTTTTTAAACACAAGTAATTGCAATGTCACACTGATAGCAAATTGATTAGCTGCTCGAGATGTCCATATTTTAACAATAAAACGTGCTCTCCAGTTGCGTTTACATCATGGAAGCAGATTTTCGTATAACAGAATCATTGCAGAATTCAGAGACAACTTGAGGGAAAAAGAATGGTAAGAGGTGAACAAATTGGATAATGTAGCTGAAAATTTTAACTGTTTGAAAGTATATTTCTATAGGAATTTGTATGCTGTTTTATCTGTAAAAAAATTTCGATAAACAGATGCAGGGGCAAGGATGGTAGCACGTGGGATTAAATTATTTCTTCTTTGGAAGAGAGAGCTGTACATCATGTCCTTGATCAGAAGACCTCCACGTAGTAGTTGTTCAAGCTGGTAGAAAATATGTCCTGTCTTGCACATAGATTGATGTCAGGGGAGACCTGTTACAAATGGAAGTGGAAGAGAAGCCTTCTCACAATGCTGGTATTGTTATCTGTGTTTTGTGTTTCTTCGAAGCATATAAAATTTTGCATTGATTTGGTAGGACCACCACTGAACTGTCTTTGTAATCAATCAATGTGTTAATTGTATTCCCTGCCAGACTTACATATGCAATAGGATCGCAGTTGATGAAAATGGAGATAAGGCTATCACCTGTAGTTATAAAGCAGTTTCATTCCTTCCTGTCTTCTCAGACAAATTTGAGAATGTTATCTACAACAGAACACAGAGTAAATTTTGAGGATGTAGCTTATTAATCACATCTCAGTTTGGCCTTGAGAAAGATTCTCTACATAGAAAGCCTTACATGAATTCACAGATAAAGTAATGAAAGAGCTAAATTATATGTGAAACTAAAAAGTTACAATATTAATCACATCCCTTACGCATGGATGGGTTCCCACCACTTCATGTAAGTTCGCTGTTTTCTGGGTAATGAAGCGAAAAATAATAATAATGGATGACAGTCCAACATTTTTTATTTGACATGTAAGAAAAGCATAGCACATTGACTGAAACTGCTATTGTTTTGGCAACAAATAGAACACCAATGTGTAATTAGTTCGTGTGCCAAAATGTCAGTGACTGGAAAATACGAGTATTTTACACATATTCATCACAATCAACCAGCTCTGGGATTGAGAAATGTCTCTTTTGCTCAAAACTTTGGGAGGAGGGGGGCATTAAACCTTCCACTACATCCCCCCATTTGTAAGAAAGCATATCTTCACTTACAGGCCATTTCCGGTTTTTAAGAATGTCATCATGGTATTTACAGTTACATTGCCATAATTTAAATTTTCAATACCGTAACAGTGTTGTCATGTATAACCACAAACACACTAATTGGCGTGCTGGTTGATTTTATTTCTTCTTGTAGTTTTGGTTGAGGCTCTCCATTCTGAGGGGCACTGCTTGAACTTTTTTTTTGCGTGCTTCCAAACCTTATTATCAACTTTCCTGAAGAATTTGTTCACCTAACATGTCTTCGTCACTAGGATTATCGATCACTGTCTGGATTTTTCTCTTCTTATGTTATTTACTAGTGCCAAGCACTGACTCAAAAACATTTTGTAACATTTCAAGCAAGTGTTCTATTTCTTATGAATTCTAAGCAGTCTTCCAGGTTTCCAGTGCTGTAAACTGCGTATCAGCAAGCTCCTGGCTTCTATTTACATTTGCATCAAAGTAGAACATCATTAGTCTCTGTGCAATATTCTTTTTAAATGTAATGAGATGCATCCTGGGCTTAATTAACTCTAAAATAAGCTAAGAATATTCTGCTCCAACCTGTTAGTGGTGTAAAGTTGTCCACTTTTGCCACAAAATAACTTACAAGGCTGTTTTCAATGGCAGAGTGATAAATAATGTTTTGCTTACAATGGTGGGTATGGTTTAGTCAATAGTAAATTTCTACACATAAGTAAACGGCACGCATTTTAATTTTAAACAGTTTTTCGGTAGTAAATTACACATTTTTGTGACAAAAAGTAGCTCAAAATAAAGTGGCACAAATTTGGTTTATAGACAATATTCAAGATGGTAGATGGCCGAACTAGTGGCTGCTGTCAACTGTTTGACAGAATCAAAACTGTTCTTAAATGTTTGTTGGAAATTCCGTGTATGTGAGTAGACGCAATAACACTCGCATATTGTTATAATAAGATTGGTCAATTTCATTTGTATAAAATGGGAGACACCGAAATGAACACTGATTAAAGTCACCCACCGTCAACGGACTGGTCAAACAGCTACAAAGATAAAGACTTTTAAACAAACGCATCTTACGTTCCTTGTTCTCTATTTCAGACATTGAATCGACCTTTGCAGCCATGGTCCCCACAGAGTCACCTATTCAATGCAGAGTACGGAAGAAAAGGAAGGTGGAGGCACCATTAACTCTTAACGTACTTGTGCGGGAAGGTGGGGTCTTGAGGAGCCGGCTGTAGCGAGAGTGAAGAGGGGTGACAGCAACATCTCGAAGCGATGATGCCAATGAATCACTCTCTGTGTCTAGGGTAGATGCGTCGGCATTTTCTCGAAGTGATGACGTCTGTACAACAGTCTCACTGACAGGGGATGGGGAGTGGTGCAGCAAACCATAGTTGGTTGTACCCAACGTAGATGTAAGATCCTCTTGCGGATGGGCTAATCCTCGTACTGAGGGTTTGCCGTTAAGCAAAATAGTAACTGCAACTTCCTGGACGATTAAAGCTGTGCGGTGTCTGACGGATGAGTTCTATACAAACTTCCGTCAGTCTGATAGCATCTCATGTCATCATGTTTTCCAAAAATATAATCTCTTTCTTGTGTGATTGGAATTTTCCTTGCTTACCACAATTCCAAATTTTCCTAGTGCCCAGAAAAACAGTTTTTGGTATTGCTTGGGGAAAAAGAAGAATTCGGTATATCGTCTAGGTACGGAAAACAGACTGGAGGGTGACTGAGAGCCCTACTGACAAAGTGCTGCCACGTTTTGGCAGCGTGTACCCATATGACATATAGAAGAATTCACTTAATCCGAAAGGAGTAATCATGGCGGTCTTGGAAATGTCTTCCATTGCCATTGGGATCTGGAGGTATACTTTTTCACAGTGGTCAACATTTAATGTCGAAGTGCCAACCAGAGACTGAACAATGGATTGAATACGCATCTGGTACAATTCTGGCGATCAATACTATGTAGTCACCGCACATCCTGCGTATACGTGCCAGATTTCTTAGGCACTAAGTGTGTGTGGAGCCCATGCACCATCTGATGGTCGCACGATACCCTTATTTAATAATTCTGCGACAACTGCTTTCAAGGCATTTATCTTAGCTTAAGTTAGGTGTCGTGCTTTCTGCAAGATTGTGGGTTCTTCAGAAACGTTTATCCTGTGGATGGTTCCCAACCTAGTGCCACGTTGAGTTGATAGTATATAAACACTGGACGAAATGGAAGTAACACTGGGAAGGTGAGAAGATTCACCGATGTCACAGTGGCTGTGACCTGTAAATCTGACCTGTATCTGCTCCGTGGTTTCGGCGTCGACTCTATGGGTGGGGAGAGTAGGTGTAGTGAAGTCACCGACAATTCTAACTAGGTGATACGTAAGTGACTGTTACCTCTTTACATAACCGTTTTATGTCCTCATTATCTCGAATGTACACAGCCTCTGGTTCCAATAAGGTTTGAGAGTGTTTCTCTTCCATGTATTTATATTCTGCATATTCCTCAAATGATCCACTTAAGTTGCTTGTCATAATATTTAATTTTTCCATGGTTTGTAAAGTGGTGTGGAGATGAGGAGGGGAAGCTCGGTGTCAGTAATTGCATTAACCGTTAATAGTGACAGTCGGTGCTTGACCTCAGCTAATTTGCAGCATTTGTCATGTAAAGTTTTGTATAACACCAGATTTTCGTCCCCTAGTTTTTCGTGTTCCATTTTCATGTCTATTTACACATGGCTGTAGTAGCCAGTTATTTAGTATGCGACCAGTAGAGTCTTGAAGTTCTTTAGTTGCTGATGCAGAGGAGTCTGTCAACATCGATAGAGTAGGGATTGGTGGTTGGCTGATAACACCTGGAATGGAATCTGTTGTGAAGTATTCCCTCCGTTAAATCTGAAAGTCGAGTAATGTTGACCCCAGTCGAACGCGTCATGTTTCTCCGGACTTCTTCGGCTCTTAGCCGCCACTTTCGTCATGCTTGGCTTCCCAGGTCCCCAGACCTCAGTCCGTGCGATTATTGGCTTTGCGGTTACCTGAAGTCGCAAGTGTATCGTGATCGACCGACACTCTAGGGATGCTGAAAGTACCTATTTCTCTTAGACAAAGCAGCTATTAGTTCAGTACTGTAGGATTTATATTTTGTTTTGAATGTAATTACTTAACGAAGAACACCACCACACAATTTCTTAAATCAGTTTAAACAGTACCATTAACTTTTTTATTTACACAAATTTGTTCTTTCCTCCTCTCTTTTGACCTTATTTTAAGGCCTATGTTCAGCAGAGTGATTGAAGAATATTGCACTTATGAAATGATATACTCAGTCTTATGGAGCAGGAATGTAATGAGCAGAACTAAAAAATTAATATACAAATCCATATTAGAGAGTGTGGTTCTGTATGGAACGGAGACCTGGACAATTAACATGAAGCACATTAAAAAATTACAAGCTCTAGAGATGGACTTTTGGAGAAGATCGGCAAGAATCTCCAGGAAAGAAAAGATACGGAACACCGAAGTAATAAGGAGAATGGAAATAAAAGAAAGAATATATGACGTAATGGATAGGAAGAAATTACAGTGGTACGGGCATGTACGACGAATGGAGGAAGCCAGAATACCAAAACTGATACTGGAGTGGGAACCGGAGGGGAGAAGAAGAAGAGGACGACCTGTGACCACCTGGCTCCAAAATGTACAGCACACAATGAGGAGAATGGGCACAGAGGAAGAGGACACGCAAGATCGAAACACTTGGAGAAATATTTTGAGAGTATAGTTTAAGAACGTTTATTGTTTGTATTGTATTTTCTAAGTAAATTATTATGTTGGAGATAAGCCTCTGTAATGAGGAAAAGCTCAAAAATAAAAAAAAATGAAATGGTATACATCACATTTGTCTATAGCAGTCTCAAATGTATGAAAATGCGGCTAATAGCAATCATGGATGGTAAGCGTCTCAGTGGTCTGTGTGTGGTGCCAGTTCATTGTGATAAAACAAAATCAGTGTTAGATTGCTTCGCAAGAAAGATATAGATAGTTACAGGAAGCAATCAAGACGAGTTCAGTGTACATTTAAGTAATGCAGGTGTGTGAATAATGAAGTTTTGCATATTATTAATATCAGAACGGATTTCCATAATCCCATGTTCGTTTTTACTCTTAACATTAAATTTGTAACAAAATGTAAAAGAATTTCAAACTACATCTTACTTTTGAAACAGTAAAACAGTTTCATTGTCCTTACAATCAGAATTCACAAAATTTTTGACTGATGGTTACTCTGATGAATTAACTGTTGTGGATTACGGATTTTTGTGAACGCATTTAGCTTATTATTATCAGAATAGAAAGTAACTGGCAAAAAAAGTGTGAAATGTAGGAAATGTAAAATACGCTGCGCTCTGCAGAGTCATTTCACAGAAATGCATGTCCACCATGTTTTATTTATGTCCTTTCTATCATTGGGACTAACAAGTAAGTATGAAGCTTTTGCCAGTGGACATTTACTTCAGCATTGCGTACCAGGCTATCGTGTTAACTATACAGACATTGAGTGATATTGGCTGAAAGCTGAGATGGTAATTGGTTTGTGACTGATAATTATAGAAATAATGACGACCTGGATGAGTCAGATTGAAGCGATAGTGACTTGGAAATGAGTGATCTCAATTCCTTAGCAGCCACAAGAGTCACATGTGTTCCATGTTTCATTTCTGTCATACATCCTGTGGTTCCAGATGTGCCAGTTTCAAGATGTACAGCAGGAAAGATCATATCTCTGGAGGAGGGGTGGGATGACCACTTTGTGATGCAACCCTAATGAAGTATGGAGCTTGTAATGCTCTCTGCGAGGCTATGTTCCATAGCCCGTGCAGCTTCTGTATCTTGACTGGGGTAGTGTAGGCCCACTTGGCACATTTGTACTCCTAAACTGGGTAACATCACTTGAAACAATCATCTGCAGTTAGTATGAAATATGAATATAGCACACTATTATTAGGTGAATTCAGCGATATGTTCACTGCAGTGAAAGTAAATTCTAGCCAACCTTACAGAGCTGAATGTCATGACCTGCTTTTTCTGGATTGTTAATCTAAGCCGAACCGAGTTCACTGCATGAACATTGAATATTATGCAAAACAAACATCAAAATTTGATCATAAGATGTAGGATTTCATGGCCAGAATTAACTTCATTTCAAACTTCCAGGCTGACTGTCAGTGGTCTATATGTACGAGGGTGAGTCAAATGAAAACTTAAAATATTTTTTAAAATATTATTTATTGTGCAGAAGTGGTACAAAGCTGTATCACTTTTCAACATCATCTCCCCCACGCTCAATGCAAGTCCTCCAGGTCTTACAAAGTACATAAATACCTTTAGAAAAACAATCTTTTGGTAGTCCACACAACCACTCATGCACTGTGTGGCGTACTTCTTCATCAGAACGCAACTTCTTTCCTCCCATTGCATCTTTGAGTGGTCCAAACATATGGAAATCACTTGGGGAAAGGTCTGGTGACTATGGTGGATGAGGAAGACACTCAAAATGCAGGTCTGTGATTGTTGCAACTGTTGTATGGGCAGTGTGGGTCCTTGCACTGTCATGTTGCAAAAGGACCTCTACTGACAGCAATCCACGTCGCTTTGATTTGATTGCAGGCCGCAGATGATTTTTTAGAAGATCTGTGTATGATGCACTGCTGACAGTGGTCCCTCTAGGCATGTAATGCTCCAAAATGACGACTTTTTCGTCCCAAAAGAGAGTCAGAATAACCTTCCCTGCTGATAGTTCTGTTCGAAACTTCTTTGGTTTTGGTGATGAGGAATGGCACCATTCCTTGCTCGCTCTCTTCGTTTCTGGTCGGTGGAAGTGAACCCAAGTTTCGTCCCTAGTAACGATTCTTGCAAGGAAGCTATCACCTTCTCGTTCAAAGCGCCGAAGAAGTTCTTCACAAGCATCAACGCGTTGTTCTCTCATTTCAGGAGTCAGCTGCCGTGGCACCCATCTTGCAGACACTTTGTGAAACTGGAGCACTTCATGCACAATGTGGTGTGCTGACCCATGACTAATCTGTAAACATACTGCAATGTCATTCAGTGTCACTCGGCGGTTTTCCTTCACTATGGCTTCAACTGCTGCACTGTTCTGTGGAGTGACAACTCGTTGTGCCTGACCTGGACGAGGAGCATCTTACACTGAAGTCACACCATCTGCGAACTTCCCATTCCAGTCGTAGACTTGCTACTGTGTCGAACATGCATCACCGTAATGAACCTTCTTTCGTCGATGAATTTCAATAGGTTTCACACTTTCACTAGGCAAAAACCGAAAAACAGAACGCTGTTCTTCCCTGGTGCAAGTCACAAGTGGGGCGGCCATCTTTATACTGATACTGCGACGGTATGTGTGCATCTGCACTACGCTGCCACCTACAGGTCACGCTTACCAACTTACAGGATAACGGCGCGAAATTTCGATTTGTTATTACAAATTTAAGGTTTTCATTTGACTCACCCTCGTAAAACTTACCCCTAACATTTTATCTCTGGCTGCAGGCAGACAGTGGCATGAAAACTTAACATCTGGGAATGAAAAATAGGTTTTACTATAATTATACTATTAATTTGTTTAGATTTAACAATGGTAAGGTTTAAAAGAGCACTTTAAAAAGTAATAGGAGAAAATGATGTGCAGGCAACAATGTTTTAAAAATCTGTAAATTATGTGCATTAGGAAAATGTTATGCCCATATAGAGAAGAGAAACTGTTTCACACTTTTTTTGCCAGTTACTTTCTATTCTGACAATAATAAGCTAAATGCGTTCACAAAAATCCGTAATCCACAACAGTTAATTCATCAGAGAAACCATCAGTCAAAAATTTTGTGAATTCTGATTGTAGGTACAACGAAACTGTTTTACTGCTTCAAAAATCAGATGTAGTTTGAAATTCTTTTACATTTTGTTACAAATTTAATGTTAAGAGTAAAAACGAACATGGGATTATGGAAATCCGTTCTGATATTAATAATATTCAAAACTTCATTATTCACACACCCGCATTACTTAAATGTACACTGAACTCGTCTTGATTGCTTCCTGTAACTATCTATATCCTTTTTGTGAAGCAATCTAACACTGATTTTGTTTTATCACAATGAACTGACACCACACACAGACCACTGAGACACTTACCATCCATGATTGCTATCAGCCGCATTTTCACACATCTGAGACTGCTATGGACAAAGGTGATGTATATCATTTCATAAGTGCAATATTCTTCAATCACTCTGCTGAACATAGGCCTTAAAGTAAGGTCAAAAGAGAGGAGGAAAGAACAAATTTGTGTAAATAAAAAAGTTAATGGTACTGTTTAAACTGATTTAAGAAATTGTGTGGTGGTGTTTTTCGTTATGTAATTACATTCAAAACAAAATATAATTCATACAGTACTGAACTAATAGCTGCTTTGTCTGAGAGAAATAGGTACAATTAAAAAAATTTAAATAGATGATTATGATTATGTTTGGTTTGCGGGGCGCTCAACTGCGCTGTTATCAGCGTCTGTACAAATTCCCAACCTTTGCTCAGTCCAATCTCGCCACTTTCATGAATAATGATGAAATGATGAGGACAGTACAAAAACCTAGTCATCTCGAGGAATTTAAATAGAATTTTCGATGTTGATAACATGCAAAATTTCAGCCTACATAAAATTTCAAATGGCAGTAGTAAAACATACCTATGTGTCGCACTCGGTGGCTGTCTTGAAATCAAATTTAGGAATTTAGTACTGTGAATCTGGGCTACTTTATGCCTACAAGGGTAACTTTGCACCAGTCGTGAAACAAATATCCAGTCCTGTGTAGCACATATTCCAATAAACTTGTGGGAACATAATGTGTGTGTATTTAACGTTTTTATCTTTGTAGCACTTTCATCAGTCCGCTGATGGTAGCTGACTTTGACATATGTGTATGTCAGTCAATTTAATTTTATGCAACTGAAGTGGATCAATTTTGCTGTAACTACGTGAGTGTCATTGCACCTACTCACCCACATGGACTTTCCACACCTACGACAAGTATACTGCTTCCTCAGCACTTTGGAAATATGCGACACTGTGTTCTCGCCAAACTGTGAACAGTTGTATTATACAAAGGTTGTTGGGATTTTTGGTCCAAGCAAATACTGTTTGTAGAGGATTACAAAGTGCGGTGAACGGTATTGAGCAGTTTATTTATAAAGCGAAATGTGAGAGTGATTAAATTTTTCCTCGCACTCGAATGAAAGACCATGTGGACCCCGTACAACAAAATAAAGTGACACCTTCCTTGGACCTTATTGACTTCATTACAGAGAGAGATCGAAATGCACCGTACAAACATATGTTCCTAGACGTGATTCAGATTTTTTGTGTGAAAGCATACGAACCTGACCACGTTCCATACCATTACCATCATGCTTCTGCGCCGTGATTTAAGTAGACGAATCCGGCCCTTCCTCCTTTTGGAACCCGTCTGACAAGATCACACATGAAGAATTATGGTTTATGTACAGCGCTGTGCTCGATCAATAGGGTTGCGTACAACTATATTTCTGGATCACATTACTTGGTGCCACAAGGACCCAATTTCAGTGATGTTCATATTCCACGGCAGGCGCGGCTACAATGCACTACCGAGTTTAAATGACCACGTCGCATTTAGCATAATTACCACACTGACTTGAGAATGTCAGTCAATGTTTTTGGAACTGTTAATATGTGATACCAAGCTATGTTTTTCAACAGGCAGTACCGCTCCTTGAAATGTCATTTTGTTTTAGTTAACAGAGGTTTGGAGTCATGACTCCTACAGAATACAGCCCTTAATGGATGTCTCGAAGACTCTGGCCTTTCAGCCTAAGTGTGTCCCACCAGTCTCCACACAATTTTTTGCGTTCCACTGCTTACATCAAAGTTATATGATCAGAGTTGCTGAAACTTCGATACTTCGCTGTCGGATCTCTGTCTTTGTATATCTCCATTACGCCTTGATACGTCACTAATCGACGTGTAGTATCAGTCCTCAGGTTCTATTACGCACAGAGATAAGGGGTAAAGTGTATTGCATAGCCCTTGGACTAGTGACCATTTGTATACATACCGGGAGAAACAGGGCGTACTGTAGTTATCCTGCAGTACAGGGTCAGTATTTAAACATAACACACTCCTTCCAGTCAGGCAAATTGATCAAATCGGTTGATTCTTTTGCATTAAGTGAGGTATAGGGTGGTTCTTAGACGGATTCTAAAAGCACCATTTGTTAATGGACAGTTTCTGAGAAAACAACAAAAAACTATGATTTTTTCCGTACCGAAAGTACCAATTGTGGGAATGGCCACTTCTATAATTGCAACATTGAAACATTGAAATTTTTACCATATGTATTTAAGATGATATTCGCAGGCATCTTTGAAACTTTTTTCGATATCGTTATCCATTACTGAGATCCAGAGGTTCAAAGTTACCATTCTTATGTAGAAGATCACAAAAACCAGAGTTTAGCCATTGTGGCACCCTGAGCCTCAATTATCTAAATAACTAGTCATAGCAAATGGCTCAAATTTTAGTTATACATTCTTTAGACCTCTAGAGACTCCATTTTCCTGTTTTCGAAAATCTGTATCTGTTGTCAAGACACACCCTAAAACCTGACTCTTGGGTGCCGAAAGAACCAAGTGTGGAAATGACCTCTTCTATAATTTCTATTAATGGCAAATTGTCGACATTTGTATCATATTTTCTTAAGATGATGTTCTTGGGAGCCTTGAAACTTTTTCCATGTCATTATCAATTACCGAAATCCAGAGTTTCAAAGTTGCAGCCCTTATGCACGTAAAATATGCAACTGACATAGTGAACACATGAGAAGGGTTCTAGGGTCATCGCAGGGGTTGTGAGGCCACCAAAATATGTTTGTAGTCAGCATTTTTTCGCCAATAAAACTTCATGGCTCGCTGTCTGTGTGTAATGAGCACTTCAGGCCTACACGTTATGCCCAAAATGGTACTGCAGTGACAAGGAAGAGCTAAAAAGGGTTTTAATGTGCATGAAAATAACTAAAAATGACTGCCAAAAATTATATAAGACTGGGAAGATTGCAAATTCAGTAAAATATTTGTAACAACATTTTTACGCTTTTAAGATACAAATTATAAGTGGCCAGAAAAAATGTAAAGCAAACGATTTTGTATCAACTTTATATTACATGTACTTATTTCTTGTTTGTATGTGTCAAACTACATAAATATTTTTTGATGTATATAAATAAACTGTCAGAAATTTACTGACATATAAAATTCGTTTTATATCAGCAGCACGTCCTTCTGTAGCAGGGATAAGAAGGGAGCCAGAGGAAGAATACTCGTGTAAGAGCACTAAAAAGCCGAATATGTTTCTCTTTAAAAGACTCTTACAGGAAAGTGGCGAAATAGCTCCCTCATTACTCACTCGGCCTTCCTTCCCAAAAATTCTGGCATGCAAACGTATTCGCGAATTTTGTGCTGTAAGAGAGTAGCAAAGAGACAGTGGCGGTGGAAGAGAGAGGAGAGAGTTCCAGTGCAAGAGAAAGAGATGGGAGAGAGTGCCAGCGCGAGAGAAACAGAGAGGAGACAGTGCCAATGTGAGAGCAGAGAGAGGAGACAGTGATGGTGGGAGACCGAAAGTGGCAGCAAAAGAGAAAGAGAAGTGGATGAAGGCAACAGCAGTGGAAGTCAAAGAAATAGAAGACAGTGGTGGTTGGTGAGAAACAATGGTAGTAAAAGAGAAGGGAAGATGGATGGTGACAGATTCAATGGGAGCAAAAGGTAGAAGAGACAGTGGAAATAGGAAACGCAGATGAGTGGAGACCATACAAAGGCCTGACGGTTCTGGTACCTTCCAGATCGGCGAACATATACCTATAAGGGATGGCCCATTTTGGACCGAAATTTTAAAAGTGTAGATACAGGGGAAGAAATAAGTTGCACCTTCCAGATTTTTGAGATGCTGAGGTATAGCAAGGACAGTGGCAGTGGGACAGGAAGACAAATGGAGACGGTGTAAGGGAGAGTGGAGACAGTGTAAATGAAAGAGGAGACAGTCGCTGTGGGGTCTACTGTAGACCAATGGGAGAAAAACGAGACAGCAGGAGAGAGACAGAGGAAGTGACAGGGAGATTCTGAGTATGAAGGATTAACTACAAAGAGAGACCAGGTAACATGATCTAGAATGTCCTGTCTTAAAAGGGCACTAGTATGTTCGCATACCAAAAATTTTGGTAAGGAAGGTAAAATCAGAATTGAGGCAACTGGTTCCCCTCTTTTCTGTCAGAATCTTTTAAAGGGGAACATATTCGCCTTTTTTATGCTCTGACAGGAACTTTCTTCCTCTTGTTGTTTTGATAGTGTATTAGACAGCTCTTTTTTTGTTGTTGCCGTCGGTTATCGTACCCACTGTTAGAATAAGTTTGAAGATGTCTCGGCAGAGTCCACTAGAATACGATTGCATAAGTATCACTCTGTTTGCGGGTAATTCGCGTTATTAGTAATTTCTTTTTTGTGTGTGTACCGTGCCAGAGTTTAGTGAGTTTTATTTTCTTGTGATTAATTGAAGCTTACCACGAGTTCGAAAGCAGTACAATATGAATTCATTGTGGAATTTATCAGGTAAAAATTTGGGACATGGGCTTAGGATGAAACTGAATGGACTTGGTGCTCCCACACCTGAGCTAAACATCAGTCAAGAACAACAACATGGTAAATCCAGGCAAGGGTAACACGCAATTTTAACAGAGCAATGTACAATTCAGTTGTGTGGTTGTGAATTTAAAAATTCATTACTCTGTTTTTCCTGTCTTGTGACAAAAAATAGTGATAGCTTTTGGACTGGGAATGATATCAAAGACTTAAGAAACTTTCGCGCAAAGCTGAAAAAAGACAATTCCAGTGAAAAACATGTAAATGGTTTTATTGAATTTTCAATGCTAGGGAAGTGGACATTACGTGCCAACTAGGAATTGCTTACTGCCCTAATACGAAAACGTATAATGAAAATGTGTTAAAACCCGATACATATTGAGTTAACTGATAAGACTGCATTAAAGTTTGCCGCAAATTTGTGCTTGGTTTAAGGGCCATGTCGAAACAGAATCTAGGAATTTTTCGAGGTCTAGTTCATCTGATATCAGAACTGAGCTGCGTCTTGACACAGCACATTTAAAAGTAGGAAAACCAGGGTTTCTTAGGCTTGTGCAAAAATATTTAAAATGAACTGCTGGAATCAGTTTATGAGGTATGCCACAGTCTCATTAGGAGAGAACTCCCGAAGACAAATTTCCTCGTAGTCGAAGTTGATGAAACCACTGACTGTAATAATTCGGTATGAGCTACTGGGGAAAATAAACGAAATATTTGTTTCCTTTGTCACTGCAGACGAACTAACTGTAGCTGTTCTCAGCGTTCCAGAGAAAATGAACATAAATGAAACACCTGAAAACCTCATAGGTCCATTCTTTCGACGGTGCTCCTGTTATGAGCAGTAACAAAAGTGTAGTTCATTTCAGAATTAAAGATCTGTATGGAAACGCTCACTTCATTCACTGCTACACACATCAGTTGAATGTAATTGTTGAACGTTGTGTGACAGTCAGTAAGGAAGTGCGGATCTTCTTCAACAACTTGGAAGACTTTTTTGCCTTTTCTTTCCAGTCTGCTAAAGGCACAGCCGTCCTTGACAAGATAGGAAGAAACGTATTCCTGCCTGTGCTCAGTTCAATACATAGAACTTGAAGCCACTAGATACAAATATCAAAAGGTAATTGTTGAGTGCATGGAAATAAATATTGATGATGATACTAATGATTGCAGGACTATAAACAAGGCCATGGGACTGAAGGGTTGTCCTACTCTGGTTACACCTTTTTTTTTAATAAAGTCATGCCTCATTATGATTCAGCTCAATCAGCTATAGCAAAGAAGTGCTAACACAGTTAAAACTGTTGAATACATACCTCACTTTACGGCTTCTGTCCAACACGTTAGGGTTTCATCTAACACTGATGATCACTGGAAATAGTTAGTACCAACTGCAAAACGGGGACGTGTCACGGAATCAAGAATGATGTGTGCACAAGACGTCTGCGGCCGCATCATGACTCAGATTAGTAATCTATTCAGCTTTAATGATCATTTGTCAACTGCACAATTGTTTGAACCGTTGTCGTTTTCGAAACATAAAATTATTTTCCCTGTAAAAGACATCAAATCAGGTGTTAATATATTTAAATTACATTCTTCAGCCTGACTTCGTGAACTGATTGTGTACACAGCCGAAAGGAGTTGTGATAGCGTCATGTGCTTTGACCTCGTTGAAAACATTTTGGCAAAAGCTTTTTTTGAAAATGTTAAATTTCTACAGATAGTAATTACTAGCATTAGACTTTAATGATGGAGAGAGTACAAGCGCGTCTGAACAAACAGTGTACTGAAGAGTCCTAACGATGGGCCCCCACAGCCGACGACCCACGCATATGCTAATGTTAACACTACGACATCGGCAACTAGTACTGAAATGGTCACTGACTATCGGCATTGGTCGTTGGTGCAGTGGCAGAGCGTTTCATGGTCTGACGAATCCCGATACCTCCTTCATCATGCCGACGGCAGGGCGCGAATCCGTGGTCTTCCAGGGTAACAGCTCCTTGGCGCTTGTACGGCGGGACGGGGACAAGCTGGCGGCGGCTCCATTATGCTCTGGGGAACATCACGTTGGCATCCATAGGTCCAGTGGAGCTCGTGCAAGGCACCATGACGGCCAAGGAGTATCGTATACTGGTTGCAGACCACGTACAGCCCTTCAGTGGTGTTTTTCATCAAGATAATGCACCATGTCAGAAGGCTAGAATTGTCATGGAGTGGTCCAAGGAACACATTGGCGGGTTGCAATTGATGTGCTGGTCTCCTCAACTCGCCAGGCCTGTAACACATCTGGGATATGATTGAATGTAGTGTCAGAACTCATCATCCTCCTCCTCAGAATTTACGGGAATTAGGTGATTTGTGCGTGTAGATATGGCGCCAAATCCCTACCAGAGCCTCATTGCTTACATGCCATAACCCATTCCCGCTGTTATCCGTGCCAAAGGTGGACATAACCGCTATTAGATAGGTGGTCATAATGTTCTGGCTGATCAGTGTAAAGTTCTAATGTTTAGAACCGAAAACACCAAAAACATTAAGCATGAAACGGAAAGTAGACGTAGTATGTAAACGTTTGGCTGGAGTGTGATATTGCAACCTATCCCTGAAATCTTGGTTGTGGTGACAGACTGACCAGTAGCGAAGCCCGAGGTCTAAGTTACTTTTCGATCGATGTATGTCGCACCCTTCCCCAGTATGGAAACCATGAGTTTCGTCAGCTCCACGCCATGCTTTATCTATGAGAGGTGGCATGAGCCCCCTCTCATATTTCTATCTTACGATTTTCCTCTCTAATTGCACGCGGACTTCCCACGCAGCGTCTCTCGTCACCCGGGTGGTCCGGTGACAGGCGGGCTCTGCTGATCTGGAAAGGGTTAAGCCGACGGGTGTGAGGAAGTCGAGTGAATGCTTTGCAGACGCCGACATTGTCAAAAGACACGCCTGGAGGGGTCTGAAATAGCGGCTGGGCTAGAGGTTCCGTTACTTCGCAGAAACTTAGCGAAAACACTTTCTGGCGAGCTACCAGCGAGGCGTGGGAATGACTTGTATACCCAGGCAGTTGTGGCGGGAAAATTCCCGCGCTTTCTGCAAAATAGTAACTGTGATTGGCTTGCTCAGGGCATAGCTCCGTGACGTAGCAAAATCAGCGCAGAAATTGGCGCCAAGAATCTCCATTGGTGGAATGGTAGTGCTCCAGCAATAGAGTGGAATTTTCCGCCGGTTTTCGAGTTGCTGATTGGAACGTTTAACCACGGCCACTGTCGTGGGGGCGGGAATGTTGTGTGTTTGGCCTGTACGCGTGCTCTACATAGTCGGCTCTCGCCTTTCGGTCAAGGACGTCGAAGCAACCAGCCATCGCCTCCAGTATGCCAGATCGTGTTCTGGCAGTTAAGAAGACAGTTTGGTAATGTATGTCCGCAGCACCGGCAGATAGGGATTTTCCTAGGTGATAATCAGAGCTCAGCAGAGCGTGCCTGTTCGTCTTTTTCTAACTTTTTTCTGTCTTGAGTAGCAGCAATTAATGTTGGGTTAGCTGTGTGTCTCTCTTAAGATTTGAGTGGCAAGGAATTGACTCCACATACCACTTCGTCTTAAACCTCACAATCTAGTTTAGGGACAACTTCACCTTCATAGCGTTTGTTTGAGTATCCAATTTGAGCCAATTTGATGTATTATAAATGTTTCATGTGTTTTTGTTTATTATTTTGTGTTTAGTCTTAATAAATCATATTGTTATTTTGGACAGAACTTTCATTCTGTTAATCGGTAGAGCAACCCATCATTTCTCACTACGTTAATGAAACCTTCCTTTATTTAACTTATTTATCAAATTAAATTATTGCAGGTGCCAAACTCTTTTCTACTCCACTTGCAGGGTTGATTACAGTCAGTTCGCGTATATTTTTTAATCCATGTGCAACAGCAAAAGTCGGAGATAGAATAGGGGGGGCTTAGAGCATCATTTACATACGGAGGTTCTAGAAGAATTTAGTGTTAAATACACTGCTTGCCCCGGCACCTCACATAAAATGGCGACCCTTAGCCTCGGATCTTTCCTGTGAATCACTGATTAACAAACAGTATTCTTAGTAGGAACATTCAATTTTTTTTTCTCTACTATTTTTATGATTAGTACCCAAGTTCTTTTTCTTGTAGTTCCGCGATTAGTTTTTATTAGCGGCGCATGATTACAGTTTCTGTTTTCAGTGTATATATTTTTTTGTGTGTTCATTGTTTTTTGTTTTCCTTTGATGGTGTGTCCGTATCACATCCCACTTTGTCGCCCGCATCTCGTGGTCGTGCGGTAGCATTCTCGCTTCCCACGCCTGGGTTCCCGGGTTCGATTCCCGGCGGGGTCAGGGATTTTCTCTGCCTCGTGATGGCTGGGTGTTGTGTGTTGTCCCTAGGTTAGTTAGGTTTAAGTAGTTCTAAGTTCTAAGGCACTGATGACCATAGATGTTAAGTCCCATAGTGCTCAGAGCCATTTGAACCACTTTGTCGGGTTTGTGTGCAGTTTCTGTACCACAACAAATCGTGCGTATAATTACAGCGTTGGAGAGGCGTTGTTGAAATTTTATGTCTATGTGTAAAAAATGTATGGAGTAGGTTAATTTTATTGTGCATTTTACATAAATGATAACGAGAAGTAAGGCACGACTGTTATCGAGCGAAGCTAAAACAAATGAGGATAGCATAATGGATAAGGGGCAGTTTACTGACGGGAATAGGTTCAGAGATGAGATGGGCACATTTTTAGCAGGACAGGACGCCAGGGTCATTGATGAGGAAGGTGATTTGGACGCGATCTCAGAACAGCGTTGCGGCCGTGATTATGATAGTGAAGTAGAGGATGAAACAGAGACTGGCACACAGGTCGAGACGGTAGCAGAAGTTTATAATCAAACGAACGAGAGCAGACAAGGGGCTAGCTCGGCCACGTCAGAGCTCTAGCGCCCAGGTGTCCAGAGTTACATCTCCCACGTTTGAAGAGGATCAAAAAGATGACGTAAACCCAATACTGAGCTTCCTACGATCAATGAAAGAAGAAGCTGACGAACAGCGTAAGAGTGAGAAGGAAGAAGAGGAGAAACAACGTAAGAAGGAGAAGGTAGAAGCTGATGAACAGCGTAAGAAGGACACTGAGGCAATAATTTCGCATATAGGGGAAATTCGTGGGGAATTACTAACAATAAAGAAAGAATGTGGAGAAGTAAAACAAATGTCAATGGCTGCACAAAAAGTAGCAGGCCTGGCCAAAACGGCAGCAATAGGGGCAATGAAAGTCGCAAAAGCAACTTCTAAACTCGCAGGGCGCCTGCGACGTACAACACAATCCCACTCAAAATCCCTAGCATTCTTAAAAACTCAAGGTAATATCGCGGTTGCGAACACCACGAAACGAATAGAAGAAGTACAGAGTCGGATAGCAAAACTAGAGCAAAACGGGCACACGAGCACTGCGCGTTCAGATACCAATGATGGAGTACACAGAATTCTGTCTCCGAGGAAAAGCCCGCCGTGCTCTAGCCCAATGACCGAGTGCGGAACTAACAATGCACACGCAGAAACAGCGAGTAATAGCTCCAATAATTATAGCCCACTTAGGAGAGTGAATTCTGAGTGCCACTTCCACTGTGATACAGAGGTAGCACATCACAGTTATCAGCAAGATAGAACAGGACACTCAGCAGACGTGCAAGTATCGGAAACGAGTGACAACACCAGTGTGAGGATCAGACAGGATTTTGATCACAATCACTTCCTGTCGATACAAAAATTCCAGAAGTTCAAAGAAAATGGAGGGTCGATGCATCCGAAGAGCTGGGTGATGCAGTTTACAAATTCATTACCGGCATCATGGCCAACCCAGGCAAAATTAGAATTCATGTGTGGACACATCGAAGGCCAAGCTGCGGAAAAGATGCGGGGTGTGGCAGTGACGTGTCGGACTTATCAGGAATTTGTTGGTGCATTCCTGCTGACCTACTGGTCAAAGGAAACGCAAGACAGGATTAAAGAT
Organism: Schistocerca cancellata; assembly: GCF_023864275.1. Lineage (NCBI taxonomy): Eukaryota > Metazoa > Arthropoda > Insecta > Orthoptera > Acrididae > Schistocerca > Schistocerca cancellata. The sequence continues at coordinate 506,324,742 of NC_064627.1, read as the reverse complement.
GAAATAATATTTTGTCCTGAACTGGAAGTGTCCGGGCATAGGAGCGCAACCCAATTTCTTGATGATTTACTCAAGAAGAATCAATTTTTAGATAGTCCATATAGCAACGGAGAAATCATTAAATTTTGCTTTTCCAAATTGCCAGTTAGGTACCAACAGACACTTGTCGTGAAGTGTGGATCTGACATAGAAGCATTCAGGAGTCTATTGCGCGAACTCGAAGTAGTCTTTGATAAACAAGACGCAAAGGACAGGAAGAAGGGGCAGAGTAACAAATACCACGGGCCAGGAAGGGAAGACGACAACAGATCGCATAATCGCACTGGTCAGTTAGGAAACCAGGGTTACGGAAGCCAAGGTTACGCTATTCAAGGTTCTGGAAACCAAAGACACGGAAACCAGAACGTCAGGGAGCAGGGTCAATCTAGACAAGGAATCGGGGACAGGAGAAATAACGAACGGCAAAGCGACCGTAATTGGAGAGAGCGAAATCAAGGACAACAGGAGAACCAGGAGACTGAAATTAGACCTGCAAATCCTAATGCACGTCAGAGAAGGGGGAGTCTAACAAGGGACTGGCGCTAGTCCATAGGACTCCACCACATCTCTCACACAAAGAAGTTCGTGGAATAATAGTAGTTTAAGTAATGTACATAGTAGAATAGGCAAATATATGAACCGTTCTTTGGGAAACAATAATCGTTGCATTAATAGATTAAGACTGTTAAAGTATTAACATGCTGCGTTTGCTTGTAAAAGAATTTACTGCTGCTAGTTTTTTTTGTATATGTTCGCAACTTCCATTGTCGGTGGAGTAGGAGACACTATCTTTCCATGAGCAATGTTTTAGTCCTTTCCTGTCTGGTGTCCATGTTGCGGGATAATGATGAGTGAGGAGATGTCGCACAAACGGGTGCATACAAGAACGTGCTCTTAGAAGCGTTCTGAGAAATCGTGATACGCTCCATAGCGGCCACAACCAGTTCGTGAGACATTCATACCAATGCTTGCAGGCACGCGTCAGGACACTGCAAGATTGTGGTATATTGCGTGATTTCGAGGATGAACAAGGGCAGTATAGTTTTTTACAGTGATGCGCCAGCATCGTTGTCTTGCAAGTCGGGGTGAACCTGTGAGCGTTTGACTCCAATGGTGCCCTAGGGCCTAGACGGTAGAAATGCGGGCATAAAGCCTACCATGCCAATGTGCTGGTTGGGGATTTAGCGTGCTGCTTGTGACTGTCACAGATGAATAACCAAGGAATTATACTTGGAGATTCGTGACATACTGTGTAGCTGGTGTGTGGTGGGCGACGGAATCCTCAACAGGGACCAGTCCTGGCTTGGTCATATTACATTGCCTCTGGAAAGGTGTGCTTTGATCACGAATACCGCATAACATAGAAAAAGAAGTTGCAACTATAAATTTATTGTCTTGTATAGCCATGGGTAACCCAGTCTCTGGAGTTTCAGTGAGGTGTAGTGAGAACGCGGAGGCCATGTCATACGGTGCGCACATTACTGTCGTCAATAGCGGCGAGCAGCGAGACATCTCAGCGTAACAGGAATTATGTAAGAGTGTTGTATAAGGTAAAAAAAATAGAGAGTGTACCATATACTAGGATAAATTAAACTTTAGGATTTTACAATAACTAGATCCTTAATAGTGTGGCGGTTTTCTACCACAAGTGTTTGGCGCGCGCCTGTTGAGATGCTATTTTTCAGGTCACCAAACCACAGACTCGAGATGGAGGGACGACGGGCGAGCGAAAGTAGCATAGTTGCATGTTCTTTATAGCACAGTAAAACTTAGACCTGCATAACAACATAATTTAATTAAAATACATAGAATGTAGATCGTTGGCAAATGGTAGTTAATTCTTGAGCATGTCTACTGTCGATCTATATAATTAATAGTAATATTAGTGCGGGCCTGCACATTTAGCTGTTCATCCAGTGTAGCGTCACACACCATGCACAGTAGTGAGACCGGTCTCTACACAAATATCAAGATAAATTATTTCCATGTCTAAATTTGATACACCAAGATTTTGTTATAATGATAGCCATAGATTAATAACTATAAAAGTAAAATAAGAGTGTCTGAAATGACAGACCATCAATGAGTCATTATGTAAATTTATTATAACATAGAAGGTTATGGGAAAAAGTTAGGCATAAGATTTTTGTCAGAACTGTGCAGATGACGGGTATCGTGGCAATGCAGAGGCCAGCCAGCGCAAAAACAAGAGGTCTTCGGCTACCTGCAAGAAGGCGAGCGTCCGGTCCTGCAAGCTGACAGTCACCGGGCCGTATACCTGAGGGATTAGGCGGGATCCTCGCCGGGCCACAAGCGAAAGTGAGGCTGGCCGTTGACACTGACACGCGACCCACACGCGACAGCCTGCTAGCTCTCCGGACGCGGCAGCCGTTTGGAGGGATTCCCTGCGGCAGACCACGTTGTCGTGAGTACACGAAGAAGATCACATATCATGTCAGAACCTGCGCCTCATGTGCCTCAGCGGACTTCCCACGCAGCGTCTCTCATCACCCGGGTGGTCCGGTGACAGGCGGGCTCTGCTGATCTGGAAAGGGACGCTATATACTCACCTGTTCGGGTTTTTACAACTCACTAGCATTGGCCGATCTGCATACACAAAGCAGTATCGGGCCACACTAACAAATGTATGGTCTCATTTCTAACTTCTCCTCTCTATTAGAGAGCAGTTTTAGCAATCATCGCTCCTAGTTCGATCCTGTATGGATGACCTCACACACTTGTGGAGTCACTCCATGTGCCATCATCCCTCGTCAAACTGCAATATTGGGAAACTTTAAAGTAATGTCCAGCAAGAGAAGAGACCTAGACTAGTGATGTATCCCAACAAGTAGACCTCAGAGACAATTAATCGACGTGAGGAGAGCCTATCACTGTGTCTTCCTACCGTACTGCTGTGATCATATGCGTAGGTCTTGGTGCAATCTCAACAGAGTACTGCAGATGCTCCAGCACACCCTATTGCCGTTGCAACAATGTAGCAACAACACCCGACGTTTAGCCCTATGTGATGTCAGTACTGTGGAATTTGTGAAGTGCTTCGAATATTTCTAACAATGTGATTTAGTGCCTCATTCTCAGCACAGTCGTGAACTTTGTGCAATGTGCACACACAACTTGATGCCCCATGAACCTTGTTTTTTTTCTTAAATTTCTTTCTCTAGTGTTGTTTTTGTAATGTATGTTATACCTTGTATGTGTTTGTGTTTTACACTGTAATTCTTATTACAAATTACTGTATTGTTCTCCACACCATGTTTTTTTTTGTATTTTGTATTTATTGTTGGGTGTATGCAAACAGTGTGCCTGAAGTCCCCATAAACTGAAGCAGATACCACCACTGTCATTGTGAATGGACCATCAGTTCAGGGAACATTTTGTAAAGGTTATTCTTGCTGCAGGGAGACAGAATGAATCAGAGGTAGTAATTAGATTCTGAAAGCTCACAAAGAGATTGTTAACTTAAATAGTATCATGTGTGAGTGAGTTCAGGTTAGTTTAATGATTAAAATTGTTGAAACATCTTGGGCATTTAATTGCGGAGCACTCCAACTCTGATTGTAAAGAATAAATTGCTCCATATTTGGCTCACATGCCCGGGCCATATTTAGAGAGTGAATGTCTGTGTGAATCGGTGTTTGGAAGGGGCACCCTAGGTATGGATGTGTGATGTGAGTGTTAGTGTTCCATATTAAGAAGGTGAAGTTGGCTACATCATAAATAATCCTCTCTCTATGAGCTGCATTTTTCAGTTGCAGTGATTTTCTTTATAGAGTGCGGCATGTGCAGCCAGTTTGCGAGATTGTTCTTGGGCGATTGACTCACTACTTTGCTCCTAAGTGAGCCAACCGCTCACCAATTACAACCTAAAATGGCGTAGGGGCTATGAGAGGTGGCATGAGCCCCCTCTCATATTTCTATCTTACGATTTTCCTCTCTAATTGCATGCAGTGAAAAGTCGCTATTCCTTCACACGCGGACTTCCCACGCAACGTCTCTCATCACCCGGGTGGTCCGGTGACAGGTGGGCTCTGCTGATCTGGAAAGGGTTAAGCCGACGGGTGTGAGGAAGTCGAGTGAATGCTTTGCAGACGCCGACATTGTCAAAAGACACGCCCGGAGGGGTCTGAAGTAGCAGCTGGGCTAGAGGTTCCGTTACTTCGCAGAAACTTAGCGAAAACACTTTCTGGCGGGCTACCAGCGAGGCGTGGGAATGACTTGTATACCCAGGCAGTTGTGGCGGGAAAATTCCCGCGCTTTCTGCAAAATAGTAACTGTGATTGGCTTGCTCAGGGCATAGCTCCGTGACGTAGCAAAATCAGCGCAGAAATTGGCGCCAAGAATCTCCATTGGTGGAATGGTAGTGCTCCAGCAATAGAGTGGAATTTTCCGCCGGTTTTCGAGTTGCTGATTGGAACGTTTAACCACGGCCACTGTCGTGGGGGCGAGAATGTTGTGTGTTTGGCCTGTACGCGTGCTCTACATAGTCGGCTCTCGCCTTTCGGTCAAGGACGTCGAAGCAACCAGCCATCGCCTCCAGTACGCCAGATCGTGTTCTGGCAGTTAAGAAGACAGTTTGGTAATGTATGTCCGCAGCACCGGCAGATAGGGATTTTCCTAGGTGATAATCAGAGCTCAGCAGAGCGTGCCTGTTCGTCTTTTTCTAACTTTTTTCTGTCTTGAGTAGCAGCAATTAATGTTGGGTTAGCTGTGTGTCTCTCTTAAGATTTGAGTGGCAAGGAATTGACTCCACATACCACTTCGTCTTAAACCTCACAATCTAGTTTAGGGACAACTTCACCTTCATAGCGTTTGTTTGAGTATCCAATTTGAGCCAATTTGATGTATTATAAATGTTTCATGTGTTTTTGTTTATTATTTTGTGTTTAGTCTTAATAAATCATATTGTTATTTTGGACAGAACTTTCATTCTGTTAATCGGTAGAGCAACCCATCATTTCTCACTACGTTAATGAAACCTTCCTTTATTTAACTTATTTATCAAATTAAATTATTGCAGGTGCCAAACTCTTTTCTACTCCACTTGCAGGGTTGATTACAGTCAGTTCGCGTATATTTTTTAATCCATGTGCAACAGCAAAAGTCGGAGATAGAATAGGGGGGGCTTAGAGCATCATTTACATACGGAGATTCTAGAAGAATTTAGTGTTAAATACACTGCTTGCCCCGGCACCTCGCACCTATGCATCACATACGCCGCTATTATCTGATTCTCAACACTTAGTTTGCTATAGCAGAAACCATTCTGTCTACCAGCATCGTTGTCGAAGACGAAAAATAAAATTATCTGCTTTGTTGCCCTGACCACGTGCAAGTTTGAAAGAGCAAAGGCGGCTTTACTACAGTGGTTGCACAAATCACCGGAGCAGCAAATTCGTCAAGCGATATACAGTACATAGAAAAATTGAGCAGCAGCGTAACTTCCCAGTTCTGGCGATATCTAAAGGAGGTAGTTGACTCTAAGCTTATGCCTGATAAAGCACTGGGGGTGATATGGATAAGAAAGTTGTCCCCTCAAACCCAATTTCTTTGATTACTAACGAGAGCGACACGCACAATAATGACTTACATATCACCGACTAGTTTTTTGCACTGCAAGATATACGCCATTATTACCATGAGTAACAGGTGGTTTACGACAGGAGCAGCTATTTACACCGCTACACAACAGTCAGAAACCGATCAGAGCCGAAGAAGTCCGGAGAAACATGACGCGTTCGACTGGGGTCAACACTACTCGACTTTCAGATTTAACGGAGGGAATACTTCACAACAGAGGTACTGGTCATTCCATTCCTGGTGTTATCAGCCAACCACCAATCCCTACTTTATCGATGTTGACAGACTCCTCTGCATCATCAACTAAAGAACTTCAAGACTCTACTGGTCGCATACTAAATAACTGGCTACTACAGCCCTGTGTAAATAGACATGAAAATGGAACACAAAAAACTAGGGGACGAAAATTTGCTGTTATACAAAACTTTACATGACAAATGCTGCAAATTAGCTGAGGTCAAGCACCGACTGTCACTATTAACGGTTAATGCAATTACTGACACCGAGCTTCCCCTCCTCATCTCCACACCACTTTACAAACCATGGAGAAATTAAATATTATGACAAGCAACTTAAGTGGATCATTTGAGGAATATGAAGAATATAAATACATGGACGAGAAACTCTCTCAAACCATATGGGGACCAGATGCTGTGTACACTCGAGATAATGAGGACATAAAACGGTTATGTCAAGACGTAACAGTCACTTATGTATCACCTAGTTAGAATTGTCGGTGACTTCACTACACCTACTCTCCCCAACCATAGAGTCAACGCCGAATCTACGGAGTAGATACAGGTCAGATTTATAGGTCACAGCCACTGTGACATCGGTGAATCTTCTCACCTTCCCAGTGTTACTTCCATTTCGTCCAGTGTTTACATACTATCTACTCAACGTCGCACTAGGATGGGAACCATCCACAGGATAAACGTTTCTGAAGAACCCACAATCTTGCAGAAAGCACGACACCTAACTTCAGCTAAGATAAATGCCTTGAAAGCAGTTGTCGCAGAATTATTAAATAAGGGTATCGTGCGACTATCAGATGGTGCATGGGCTCCACACACACTTTTCCGTACCTAGACGATATACCGAATTCTTCTTTTTCCCCAAGCAATACCAAAAACTGTTTTTCTGGGCGATAGGAAAATTTGGAATTGTGGTAAGCAAGGAAAATTCCAATCACACAAGAAAGAGTTACATTCTTGGAAAACATGATGACACGAGATGGTATCAGACTGTCACAAGTTTGCATAGAACTCATCCGTCAGACACCTCACAGCTTTAATCGTCCAGTAAGTTGCAGTTTGTATTTTGCTTAACGGAAAACCCTCAGTACGAGGACTAGCCGATCCACAAGAGGATCTTACATCTACGTTGGGTGCAGCCAGCTATGGTTTGCTGCCCCACTCCCCATCCCCTGTCAGAGAGACTGTTGTATAGACGTCATCACTTCGAGAAAATGCCGACGCCTCTACCCTAGACACAGAGAGTGATTCATTGGCATCATCGCTTCGAGATGTTGCTGTCACCCCTCTTCACTCTCGCTACAGCCGGCTCCTCAAGACCCCACCTTCCCGCAAAGGTACGTTAAGAGTTAATGGTGCCTCCACCTTCCTTTTCTTCCGTACTCTGCATTGAATAGGTGACTCTGTGGGGACCATGGCTGCAAAGGTCGATTCAATGTCTGAAATAGAGAACAAGGAACGTAAGATGCGTTTGTTTAAAAGTCTTTATCTTTGTAGCTCTTAGACCAGTCCGTTGACGGTAGGTGACTTTAATCAATGTTCATTTCGGTGTCTCCCATTTTATACAAATGAAATTGACCAATCTTATTGCAACGATATGCGAGTGTTATTGCGTCTACTCACATACACGGAATTTCCAACAAACATTTAAGAACAGTTTTGATTCTGTCAAACAGTTGACAGCAGCCACTAGTTCGGCCATCTACCATCTTGAACATTGTCTGTAAACCAAATTTGTGCCACTTTATTTTGTGCTACTTTTTGTCACAAAAATGTGTAAATTACTACCGAAAAACTGTTTAAAATTAAGATACTTGCCGTTTACTTATGTGAAGAAATAAGCTATTGACTAAATCATACCCACCATTGGAAGCAACACATTATTTATCACGCTGCCGATGAAAGTAGGTTTGTAAGTTATTTTGTGGCAAAAGTGGACAACTTTACACCACTAAGAGGTTGGAGCAGAATATTCTTACCTTATTTTAGAGTTAATTAAGCTTGGAATGAATCTCATTACATTAAAAAAGAATATTGCTCAGAGATTAATGATGTTTTACTTTGATGCAAATGTAAACAGAAGCCAGGAGCTTGCTGATATGCAGTTTACAGCACTGGAAACCTGGAAGACTGCTTAGAATTCATAAGAAATAGAACACTTGCTTGAAATGTTACAAAATATTTTTGAGTCAGTGCTTGGCACTAGTAAATAACATAAGAAGAGAAAAATCCAGACAGTGATCGATAATCCTAGTGACGAAGACATGTTAGGTGAACAAATTCTTCAGGAAAGTTGATAATAAGGTTTGGAATCACGCAAAAAAAGTCAAGCAGTGCCCCTCAGAATGGAGAGCCTCAACCAAAACTACAAGAAGAAATAAAATCAACCAGCAAGCCAATTAGTGTGTTTGTGGTTATACATGACACCACTGTTACGGTATTGAAAATTTAAATTATGACAATGTAACTGTAAATACCATGATGACATTCTTAAAAACCGGAAATGGCTTGTAAATGAAGATGCCCTTTCTTACAAATGGGAATATGTAGTCGAAGGTTTAATGCCCCCCTCCTCCCAAAGTTTTGAGCAAAAGAGACAATTTCTCAATCCCAGAGCTGGTTGATTGTGATGAACATGTGTAAAATACAGGGTTATTACAAATGATTGAAGCGATTTCACAGCTCTACAATAAGTTTACTATTTGAGATATTTTCACAATGCTTTGCACACACATACAAAAACTCAAAAAGTTTTTTTTAGGCATTCGCAAATGTTCGATATGTGCCCCTTTAGTGATTCGGCAGACATCAAGCCGATAATCAAGTTCCTCCCACACTCGGCGCAGCATGTCCCCATCAATGAGTTTGAAATCATCGTTGATGCGAGCTCGCAGTTCTGGCACGTTTCTTGGTAGAGGAGGTTTAAACACTGAGTCTTTCACATAACCCCGCAGAAAGAAATCGCATGGGGTTAAGTCGGGAGAGCGTGGAGGCCATGACATGAATTGCTGATCATGATCTCCACCACGACCGATCCATCGGTTTTCCAATCTCCTGTTTAAGAAATGCCGAACATCATGATGGAAGTGCAGTGGAGCACCATCCTGTTGAAAGATGAAGTCGGCGCTGTCGGTCTCCAGTTGTGGCATGAGCCAATTTTCCAGCATGTCCAGATGCACGTGTTCTGTAACGTTTTTTTCGCAAAAGAAAAAGGGGCCGTAAACTTTAAACCGTGATATTGCACAAAACACGTTAACTTTTGGGAATTGCGAATTTGCTGCACGAATGCGTGAGGATCCTCTACCGCTCAGATTCGCACATTGTGTCTGTTCACTTCACCATTAAGTAAAAATGTTGCTTCATCACTGAAAACAAGTTTCGCACTGAACCCATCCTCTTCCATGAGCTGTTGCAACCGCGCCGAAAATTCAAAGCGTTTGACTTTGTCATCGGGTGTCAGGGCATGTAGGAATTGTAAACGGTAAGGCTTCTGCTTTAGCCTTTTCCGTAAGATTTTCCAAACCGTCGGCTGTGGTACGTTTAGCTCCCTGCTTGCTTGATTCGTCGACTTCCGCGGGCTACGCGTGAAACTTGCCCGCACGCGTTCAACCGTTTCTTCGCTCACTGCAGGCCGACTCGTTGATTTCCCCTTCCAGAGGCATCCAGAAGCTTTAAACTGCGCATACCATCGCCGAATGGAGTTAGCAGTTGGTGGATCTTTGTTGAACTTCGTCCTGAAGTGTCGTTGCACTGTTATGACTGACTGATGTGAGTGCATTTCAAGCACGACATACGCATTCTCGGCTCCTGTCGCCATTTTGTCTCACTGCGCTCTCGAGCGCTCTGGAGGCAAAAACCTGAAGTGCGGCTTCAGCCGAACAAAACTTTATGAGTTTTTCTACGTATCTGTAGTGTGTCGTGACCATATGTCAATGATTGGAGCTACAGTGAATTTATGAAATCGCTTCAATCATTTGTAATAGCCCTGTACTTGCATTTTCCAGTCACTGACATTTTGACACACGAACTAATTACACATTGGTGTTCTATTTGTTGCCAAATCAATTCCAGTTTTAGTTAATGTTCTATGCTTCTCTTACACATCAAATAAAAAATGTTGGACCGCCATCCATTGTTATAATTTTCGCTTTATTGCCCAGAAAACAGTGACTTACATGATTATAGAAATGAAGTGTTGGGAACCCATCCATGCATAAGGGATGTGATCAATATTGTAACTTTTTAGTTTCACATATAGTTTAGCTCTGTCACTACTTTATTTGTGAATTCATGTATGGCTTTCTATGTAGAGAATCTTTCTCAAGGCCAAACTGAGATGTGATTAATAAGCTACATCCTCAAAATTTACTCTGTGTTCTGTTGTAGATAACTTTCTCAAATTTGTCTGAGAAGACAGGAAGGAATGAAACTGCTTTATAACTACAGGTGATAGCCTTATCTCCATTTTCATTAACTGCGATCCTATTGCATATTTAAGTCTGGCAGGGAATACAATTAACACATTGATTGATTACAAAGACAGCTCAGTGGTGGCCCTACCAAATCAATGCAAAATTTTATGTGCTTCGAAGAAACACAAAACACAGATAACAATACCAGCATTGTGAGAAGGCTTCTCTTCCACTTCCATTTGTAACAGGTCTCCCCTGACATCAATCTATGTGCAAGACAGGACATATTTTCTACCAGCTTGAACAACTACTACGTGGAGGTCTTCTGATCAAGGACATGATGTACAGCTCTCTCTTCCAAAGAAGAGATAATTTAATGCCACGTGCTACCATCCTTGCCCCTGCATCTGTTTATCGAAATTGTTCTTAGAGATAAAACAGCATATAAATTCCTATAGAAATAAACATTCAAACAGTTAAAATTTTCAGCTACATTATCATTCTTTTTCCCTCAAGTTGTCTCTGAATTCTGCAATGATTCTGTTATACAAAATTCTGCTTCCATGATGTAAACGCAACTGCCGAGCACGTTTTATTGTTAAAGTATGGACATCTCGAGCAGCTAATCAATTTGCTATCAGTGTGACATTGCCATTACTTGTGTTTAAAAAAATTCTGGCTAATTTTACTTTGTTGTTTGGGTCAGATAATGAATATACACTCCTGGAAATTGAAATAAGAACACCGTGAATTCATTGTCCCAGGAAGGGGAAACTTTATTGACACATTCCTGGGGTCAGATACATCACATGATCACACTGACAGAACCACAGGCACATAGACACAGGCAACAGAGCATGCACAATGTCGGCACTAGTACAGTGTATATCCACCTTTCGCAGCAATGCAGGCTGCTATTCTCCCATGGAGACGATCGTAGAGATGCTGGATGTAGTCCTGTGGAACGGCTTGCCATGCCATTTCCACCTGGCGCCTCAGTTGGACCAGCGTTCGTGCTGGACGTGCAGACCGCGTGAGACGAAGCTTCATCCAGTCCCAAACATGCTCAATGGGGGACAGATCCGGAGATCTTGCTGGCCAGGGTAGTTGACTTACACCTTCTAGAGCACGTTGGGTGGCACGGGATACATGCGGACGTGCATTGTCCTGTTGGAACAGCAAGTTCCCTTGCCGGTCTAGGAATGGTAGAACGATGGGTTCGATGACGGTTTGGATGTACCGTGCACTATTCAGTGTCCCCTCGACGATCACCAGTGGTGTACGGCCAGTGTAGGAGATCGCTCCCCACACCATGATGCCGGGTGTTGGCCCTGTGTGCCTCGGTCGTATGCAGTCCTGGTTGTAGCGCTCACCTGCTCGGCGCCAAACACGCATACGACCATCATTGGCACCAAGGCAGAAGCGACTCTCATCGCTGAAGACAACATGTCTCCATTCGTCCCTCCACTCACGCCTGTCGCGACACCACTGGAGGCGGGCTGCACGATGTTGGGGCGTGAGCGGAAGACGGCCTAACGGTGTGCGGGACCGTAGCCCAGCTTCATGGAGACGGTTGCGAATGGTCCTCGCCGATACTCCAGGAGCAACAGTATCCCTAATTTGCTGGGAAGTGGCGGTGCGGTCCCCTACGGCACTGCGTAGGATCCTACGGTCTTGGCGTGCATCCGTGCGTCGCTGCGGTCCGGTCCCAGGTCGACGGGCACGTGCACCTTCCGCCTACCACTGGCGACAACATCGATGTACTGTGGAGACCTCACGCCCCACGTGTTGAGCAATTCGGCGGTACGTCCACCCGGCCTCCCGCATGCCCACTATACGCCCTCGCTCAAAGTCCGTCAACTGCACATACGGTTCACGTCCACGCTGTCGCGGCATGCTACCAGTGTTAAAGACTGCGATGGAGCTCCGTATGCCACGGCAAACTGGCTGACACTGACGGCGGCGGTGCACAAATGCTGCGCAGCTAGCGCCATTCGACGGCCAACACCGCGGTTCCTGGTGTGTCCGCTGTGCCGTGCGTGTGATCATTGCCTGTACAGCCGTCTTGCAGTGTCCGGAGCAAGTATGGTGGGTCTGACACACCGGTGTCAATGTGTTCTTTTTTCCATTTCCAGGAGTGTATCTGACATGGAAACTCAAATCTTTATTACTGCAAGTTGTCATTACCGTGAAGAACTAATAATTTCATACTAACATGCAATACCTAAATTATAACTGAAGTACTGGTCATTGATGATACATTTGTTGTTTAGTGCTTCTATATTTTACTTTTCCACTGCACTCATTCTTATAAATAGAGATTTTTCTTTCTTAGTATTTCTTGCACACGCTATTACACTAATTATAAAACAACTGGGAAATGAAATATTTTTACATTTGTTACAGGACACACAAATGTATCAATCTTCTGTTTTATAGCACTGTTGTTAATGCTCTTCATTCTTCTACCTGCAACACGTACATCCTTGTTAAAATTTTCAACGTTTTAGTTAGAGGGTGAAATATTACATTTCAAAAGTATTGTAATCGCATTTATTCTGCTAGTAGAACTACCAAGGTTTATGTGATTTTCTACTGGTTGAACAGTTGCATTTTGAGTGCATTTCACCCTTGAATATAAATTACTCTTCTATGGAATGTCAGAAGAGTTTTTATATATTTCCATGTCCTGGAAATATTCCCATGTCCTGGAATGCATTTTTGCGTTCTCACTGACTTTGTTAATTTGTATTCTGCAGTTTCATTTTTTATTTTCGCTTGTATATGTTGTACTGATCAACACCTTTTACTGAGGCATACATAATTGTAAAGGAAATATGTATTTACCTTGATGTGGCTTTACTATCATACTGATAACACTTCCCAGTTAATAGCTCTTCTGCGAAATACTTTTCAGTTTTACCTTTGATAGTGCAGTGTCACACAATGATAAAGCATGTGCTACAGGAGTTGGTATAAAATGATGTAAGTGTGAGAAATATTTCATTTCAATACATTAAAGTCACGATTGATGGAAGTCGTCTGTATTGTAACATCAAACAGGGTCTTCATTTATTTTCCTCAGCTAGTCATCTTTGTAAGAATTACATATGCATCAGTTTAGCTGTCGATACGAATTGCCTGTTGTTCAAAACATACGTGATATTTAGGAACTTACCACCAGCACATTCGCTTGTGTCATCCCGTATATTCTACGCTCTCTCGTCATTGCCGATCGCTCGCTAGGTAGCAAGAGCTGTACAGTCCGCTGTAATAAGTGGTTCTTCGTGCGACAAAAACGAGTAACTAAAACAATTTTCAATACTACCAGTCAGTCTTAGCAGCTAAAATTTTACCAGTTTCATTTCTTTCGTTGTATTCTTCCTGCTAAAATTATGACAGTGCATTTCTTTTGTTGTATTTTTCCTGCATAAAAAATTTGAGCGTGTCTCTAGACATGCCGGACTGGACCATTCCCTTGTCAGTGAGTACACCTGGTGCCTCATACAACACGTTAAAGAGGCCATTCCCTCAGCCGTTGTGGGAACATGGTACATACAACCAACTGCACGTGGAGCACGTTGGAACAGATCATACCTCTTCGTCTGGGGTCTGACGTCACACATGGCTCATACCAGTGACTGGCAGAGTAGGTTGAGAAGACCAGCCTTGCTCGTGGAGGATCAGTTACGTTCACAATTTCCAGCATTGTCTCCAGCCCTGAAGCAGAGACTTCGAAGATTCTGTGAAAATCTAGCCTGTGTCTTCCTGGATTGACAACTAGATGGTCCTCCTACATGGGTCAGATGTGCGCTATACATCAGAAGCTGCTTCGTAGGTATCTGTCTATGCCTCATGCGTTCCGTTTTGGAAGTTTTGGCTCTTGAATTCCTTCGTTGTAACATAGTTCACACTCGTTTATTTCTGTGTTTCATTTCTATGAGAGGTCTACGCGGCGTCTCGACTGCTCTCACTATTCATCACAGAATATGAGCCATGTGGTAAGAATATATTACGTAAGTAAATGTGATGAATAGTGAGAGCAGGCGAGACCTCTCATAGAAATGAGAACAACAAATAAACGGGTGTGAACTATGTTACAGCGAAGGAATTCTCGAGTCAAAGGTTCCAAAACGGAACGCAAGACGTATAATATGTGGTACCTGTGTAGAGCAAATAGGAGATACGTACATCAGGAGGTCCTTCGTTACTCGTCACTGTTGCAAACTGACAGTACGCCTTACACAAATTTTAATACAGCGAACAGACACGTCAATGACCGGACGCAAAGTTGGCGATTTTCTGAAAAAAAAAAGGAAAAATGTGAAATTTGAACCCGGATCTCGCGCCTCGTAGTCCAACACCATGACCATACAACCATGACACAACGATTATACACACTCCTTGATAGTGCACATATTACATATGGACCGTTCACTGTTTCTGCTGTCCTTTTTTCCACAGTTACAAGCCATTCATGTTTTCATGCTCGATCTGTGTTCAGTTTTGACGGGCTATCCAATGGGCAAACTTACCACTGAATCAGGGGCGGGGGGGGGGGGGGGTGCGATTGGGAGATTCGCTTGTTGGAACAGATTTCTTAGAATTCGACTCACAATGTAAATATATCGGATCTAACAGCAAAAAATAGGCCTGACCTCTTGAAGTCTGTCCACAAAGACACTGGACTCAGTGGTCATGAGGCACTTGTATCAACAATGACTACCAAAGTACCTAGAGCAACTAAAATAAGTAAATGGATTCATATATTCAGCAAACTAGATAAGGAGGCAGTGGTGTTACATCTCAATAATCCGGAAATCGAAACACTTGTCTCTGGAGAGAAACATTTTGAAGAACCATAGCTGGCTTGATAGATATGTTTCTAGTAGAACATTTCATGATGGGAGAGACCCTCGATGATAAACAGTCACTGTAAAGAAACAGAAACAGCTGCCTAATAGGAACAAAACACAGAGACAGAAGTTTAAAGAAACGCGCTTGTCTTCAGTGACTACCGAAGCAAGGACTATTATAGAAAGACCTTTCACAAAACCCAAACAAATTCTGGTAATGTTAAAAGACTGTTAGTGCTACCAAAGTTAATGTACAGTCACTCATGGAGAAGACAGGGACTGAAATTGACAGTAGCAAAGCAAAAGCAGAAGTGCAGAACTGCGCTCTCAAATGTTCCTTTATTAACGCCGCTGTGGCCGAGCGGTTCTAGGTGCTTCAGTCTGGAACCGCGCAGCTGCTACGGTCGCAGGTTCGAATCCTGCTTCGGGCATGTACGTGTGTGATGTCGTTAGGTTAGTTAGGTTTAAGTAGTTCTAAATCTAGGGGACTAATGACCTCAGATGTTAAGTCCCATAGTGCTTGGAGCCATGTGAACCTTTATTAATGAAAATCCAGGGCATTGCCCCAGTTTGATTGTCATGCCACGGCAAAGATGGGTGATATAAATATTAGTGTCAGTGGTTTTGAGAAGAAGCTGACAGTGCTAAAATGAAACAAAGCTCCATGACAAGGCGGAATCGCTGTTAGTTTCTTTACCGTATTTGACGTTGAGTTAGCTCCTCTTTTAATCATATACTATCGTAGATACCCGTACCTCGAAAAAAATGTGACCACTAATTGCAAGAAAGCACAGATCACACCCGTCTACAAGAAGGGTAGCAAGAGTGATCTTCAAAACTACCTTGCAATATCTTTGACATCTGTTTGTTGATGAATCGTAGAACAAGTTCTGAGCACAAACATAATGAGGTATCTTGAACAGAATGACTTCCTCCAAACAAGCCAGCATGGGTTCTGAACATTTCGATCGTATGAAACCCAATGTGCACTTTTTTCACATGATGATGTGCAGGTTATGGATCAAAGCAGTCAAATAGGTGCAATGTTTCTCAGTTTCCGAAAAGCATTTGATTCAGTGGCACGCCGATGCTTATTATCAAAAGTAAGGTCGTATGGGGCATCACGCGGACTTTGTGGCTTGATTAAGGATTTCTTGGTGGGGAGGACGCAGAATATTGTCTTGGCTGGAGAATCATCGGCAGATGTAGAAGTAACATCAAGTGGACCCCCAGAGAAGTCTGCTGAGACCTTGCCGTTCGTGCTGTGTAGTAATGACTTCGCAGACAGTATAGATAGTAACTGCAAACTTTTTGTTGGTGATGTAGTTATCTATAATGAAGTACTGTCTCAAAACATTTGCACGAATATTCAGTCAGATGTTGATAAGATTTCAAAGTGATATAGTGTTGCCAGTGGCACAATTTGTAGTATGCTGCCTGCTACCCACCATTAGCTGTTTTTAGCCATTGGTTTATTCCCATTATCTACTGTATTTGCGACTGGAATCTAATAATTTCTCATTTCTTTGACAAAACTGCCTTGTAATGTATACAAATATGCTGTTCAAAGTCAGTCTATCTCCGAACACATCAAATGTAATAATTGCTCAGTGGCCCCGACCGGTGAAAGGGGGCTTCAGTTCAACGTGGAATACGAACCTCGTGTTGTTTCTGGTGAATCTTCACATCACTGACAGTAGAATACTAGTTTAAAAGCAAATTGAAAAACTCTGTGGATCGACCGGGATTCGATCCCGCGACCTTCCTGTTTCCAGACACGCTCATTACCAGCTTCTTTCTTCGATCTATTTGAGTGTGGCCTGTCCCCTGACGGAAAATGCTGAGCTACCGTGCCGGCGCTGGTAGACCAACGCATTACTGCAAAAAGTGCACCTACAACAATGTCAGCTACTGTTAGTTATGTGTGTCACTTTGACAATTAGTAACAAACTTCTTAAACAAAACTGTTATAGAATTTGCTTTCCGTTAATAAAGGTACGAAAACAGGCAAGAAAAATGCAAAAGGTCTAATTGAATTTTTGAGGACAACTAACTTGAAAGAAAAATCACATGTCAGATTTTTTTGCTGGAAGAAAGTCAGTTTGATACCGCTGCGTTTATGAAGATTTATTGTATTGTCATTTTATAATAGGTCTGTTGTAGATCTGTTGGATTAGTTAGCATATTTTGGCAGATGTTTGTATATGTTCCATAAATCATTACAAATAAACATGTCCAGTGGAGTTTATTTATCTCAGCTCAAATTGCACTATACATGAAGTCTTGACGTACAATTGTGGACAGAATATGTTCTACAGATGAGCAGGGCTTTACAAATAACAATCCATTCACATTTAGGACATCAGATGTTATAAGTACAACCTTTTTTTCAGGTGAAGTGATGCTAGTGCTCCGAGCGGCTAGGCGGTAGTAACAGAAGAATGGCGTAATAGAAACAGAGAACGTCCTGTTTTTAATGCTGTTCTTTCCGTATAAATAGTCAATAAACGAGGTGGTGAATTTTCCAACACGAACAGGAAGAGATAAAGTAATATCCCAGCTCCTTTTAATGTCAGTCTATAATAAAGAAACGCCAGTGCAGTGGAACATACACGATTCACAATAGCAGAGTTGTAATCGTATCGTCGAAAATCGTTTAAGACGAGAAATGAATTTTAACCGAATGTATTTAAGTTCAAAAAGAACCGATTACGATGATATCCGCGTACTTGACACGTATTTGCTGATGCTTTGCCCCGACTGCCTAACTGTTAACGAGTTTTTATAGCGGATTTGGGACTCATTTTAATACATTTTAAAGTAGACGCGGTTTTTGACGTTCTTGGAGATTAGGTGCCACTTCTCTTTATAAACGCTCTTTTCGCCTTGTCTGTACTTCTATGCCTTACGTGTGCCTATCATGTTTATCTTTCCTGCTTCCCAGGTATCAAAATGTACCTATCACTCTCCTTTCCAGATGTACTACTTACTTTCCCAGCATGTTGTCCTAGGAGGATTTCTTCTTATTTATGTGTATATCTTAAACTATAGCTAGCACATGTTCCATTACATTTAGCACAAAACCCAATTCCTGTTCACTTTCGGTTGCCATTGATCGTCATCAGTTAATTGTATTGTGTTAACTTTCTGTACTTGATAAATAATAATAGTCCTTTACTTCCTTTCTTACCTTTTCGCAGTACAAAATAAACATCAGACAATGAACGTAATTGTGTTACACTTTTCCTGAATTCGTTTTGACTTCTTATGAAAATCTGTGAGTACATACCATTAAAAATCTTTTTGAAGAAAGAGAGTAAGTTAGTTACTACCTCTCTCTGTTATCGATACCATACTGCCTCGGAATAGATAAAACAGGAAAAACATTTTATTTCATCTAATGTTGTAAAATACCTTTCCATATTCACAAAAATAATAAACATTTTCTTGGTTTTTCCTCTCTAATTTTACACTGTGGTAAAACTGTTTCTGGAGTGCCGCCCTCCATCTCTCTTTACTAAAACTGAAATTTATAACATATTATGCATTATTACTGACATTCTCCTAACTGAGAATCCATTAAGAGCTCTCTTTGCCATATGATTCCTTTGCTGAAATCACCACGATGTTCCATTTTGTGCTGTCAAATAAAACCTGATCATCAATCTGCCCTTCAAATTGCCTGGGCAGTTACCTGTAGAAACCTGATACATAACAGACCTGTAGAAACCTGATACATAACAGATGGATAAATGTAAGAAATACGTGCACCAAATGAAAATTACAATAAGTGTAAAGTGACACCCTGTGGGAGCTACAAATTTAAGGATTACTGCAAACATGAACTGATTTTCCTTAAATCGCACTGCTGTATTTGTCCAGGGCACATTTTAAAACTATACACGTGCAGATAACTACAGACATGTTATGTAGCCATGTACCAGTACTGCATAATTCAAGTAGTTCATCTGATATAAAATGGTTGTAGAATGTATAAATGAAAATTATTAAGTTTTATCACGAACTGTGACAAAAAGCATTAAATAAATTTACCCTTCACTTCATCCCAACTGATGTCATTCCTCAGTATTTCAGAAAAGTATAGGTACAGGTAGGTTTGGTTTGGCCCATCAAATAATGTTGGTATTCCTTTCCGCACTAATTTCTTCTAGTCTGCATTCATGAACTGGCGTGCCTCAAAATGCAGAGCACAAATGTTTGTACAGATACTGCATACCCTTCTTTATAAGGGCGGCCGTTCACATATTTATAAGCGACTTCTTGCTCCTGGAGAGCGAAAATAAATGATTACTCTATGGAAAAAAACAATGAATGCACATGTTACTAAACATTTTTACACTACCCGTAAAATATTATAATTATCTCTTTGTTTATGCCCACATAATGCAGCCTAATGTAAACAAGAACGTTTCCTTGCTTCCATGGAACTTTTTATGACATTATAATTTTAACAATTTCTATGCTGCTTATGGATGACCATATTAATTGCTTGAAACTGCATGTTTCCTTTCTTATTCCAGTATGTAACCGCAAAAACATACCAGCATTTACACTTACACTTTTTGTGAAATTGAAGTACGAAAATAAGTAGGCCCTATCGAGAAAGTTGTCAATTGCTTATCTGCAATTGGGAAACGTCTAGACATGAAAAGATGGTTAAAAGTTTGTAATTCTTATTAAGAGCCCAAGTTCTGAAGACACTATAAGTGAATGGAAATAAACTTTTTCCCACATGCCCAAAAGTATAACTAGCCATCTTAAAACGTGCATTTGTTATTTGTAACATTACTTACTTACCTCTCAACACCCTTTGGAAACAAAAAAAGAGATATTTCCGAATTATATTTCAGATTAGCGCTACAATTCTTAGTGGCACAATAAGCTCCGAAATATGACCCATTCAGAATGCGCTTCTCCCTTCCATATATTTGTCCGCCGCTCGTGGTCTCGCGGTAGCGTTCTCGCTTCCCGAGCACGGGGTCCCGGGTTCGATTCCCGGCGGGGTCAGGGATTTTCACCTGCCTCGAGATGACTGGGTGTTCGTGTTGTCCTCATCATTTCATCATCATCCAGGAAAGTGGCAAAATTGGACTGAGCAAAGATTGGGTAATTGTACGGGCGCTGATAACCACGCAGTTGAGCGCCCCACAAACCAAACATCATCATCATCATCCCTTCCATATACACATATACAATCGTTTCGCAATATGTTATGTTTATACAGGCCAGCTGCTTGGCAGTACTGCAGTAATGAAATTGCAGAAAATCTCTGAGAGTTTCACGGCTCATATGTTAGACGCTGATAATATCTACATTCATTTGTTTCCAAGGAGTAAGCTTCAGAAACAATGCTGCATGGTACATAAATGCACCACCAAGTGCGAATGGGTTACTCTAATTGATGTGCTTACTGTATGCATGCTATCTACACATTTAATGAATTGTATTTGACAGGATAGTGTTATCATTTGCAATTGACCCCCTACTTTGACACTACAGCCAAAATTAAATTATGCAAATGCTACATATGGCTAAATTTAATTATTAGTCGCATTAGCAATACTTTATGTTAAGCCTACTTACTTTAATGTTGCATATGTGTGCAGCATGTTGTCATACTTGGATATTACAAACTGTATACTTCATCACCCTTCAAGTATGCTTACACGTGCTGTATATTTTTACTCATATGATATTGTGTCGGAAATGCTGTTTAATGACGTCTCAGTTGTGGCTGTTGGAGTCGATGTCATTCACAGTCAGATTTATGAAGTCCAATTCATGCGCAGTGGCTAAGCGGGGCAGTGCCTCTGGGGCCCCCAAGCGCAAGTGGCTTCTCGGCCTCCGTGAACGACATTCTAAAAGTTATGTAATATCTTAGTTGAATCAAGAATTTTCGACGTTTAACTTTTTGGGCCCTGGCCAAAAAACCTCGAACGGCAAGAACTGAAGTCACAAAAATTTCTCCCCACTCCAGAACACAAACATAATAGGGTGTATTGCTTGTCCGTTAAGACGTGGACCCTGCTGCAGTTCACATGTCGTCGGTTGAAGTCGGAGTTGCCAAGGCTGCCAATCTTGGAGAACTAACAGTGAGTGCGTTGAATTACTAGCATGGTGTTTGACAATACAGTGTGTGACCCCCATTTGACTATGATGTCTCTACAGTGTATTATTACGCACCATTGTTGCTGCTGTGCGTCATTTGTAATGTCGAAAACGATAGGTATTCCGTGCGAAATTGCAGGCCCTGAAAGCACCGAACTTTTCTCTCACATCTGCTAACGCCTTGCTCCACACGGTCCCAGAAATATCCACGAGAGCGAGAGGCACGTCGTAGCGGACAAACAATAATACGGCATTAAGCACGGTAACTCAGCTGTTTGTGTAGGGAAATTCCCCTAAGCGAATGATTCTTAATCATAGACCCCTATAAAGTGTTCTAACCAATTGTTCTCTGCATCTCATAAAAGAAGAAGAGAAAATGTGGATCTCGGTCTTAGACGGTCTTTTGGATTGTGTTGGTGATCGGCTCCTCATCAGTGTAGCAAAATAACAGCTCCAGTGGTGACCTGTATGGCTGTATTCATCGGAGTCAGATATCGAGGTAGTTAAAAGATTACCAGGCGGTATTGCCTTCAGTGGCTTCACTTTCTCTACCTGTTCATTCTCTGAACTGATATATGCTTTCCACCGGGCTGTTAAAGTGCTTATTTCAGAAGTTTTGCCTTATTTTAATTCATTGTCTTACAATTAATTAGCATTCGCTGTTTTGTTGTTTCTCTGGCGGTCGTCGTTTCTACAAATTACCTTCAGTGTTCACATGACTATGAGTTAGCTACCACGGCTGACCAATTAGCGCAAATGTGCTGGTAATATCTGTGCTGTTGTGCTATTTTTTCGGTGACATTGCAGCACAATCTGTCTTATTGTCATGCTACTTAGTGTACTCCAAAGGGTGTGCGTTAAGCTCCAAGCAAACAACAGGCCAATGAGGTAGCAGCAAACGCGAAATCAGGTTTATTCTTAACAGTGCATAAAGTCTGTGCAGTGAAATGAGTAACCGACTCGAGCACATACGGGTAACCAAGCATCAGGACTGTTTGTTTCGTTTGTAAAGCTTTTGTTTTAAGAGAACTAAAATCATCGATGAAAAAAAACTGAACCTAGTGATGCGTTTAAGTGAAAATAACGTTAGGAAAAAGAAAAGAGTAAACAAAAATTGAAATTTTTTTTTTCCTCAGCCTTCTGCAAGTACACCCGGCCGAAACGTATGTGCTGATCGTGACTCAGATAATGTGGTATCTGTTGAGAAGCCTATTGAAGACAATCCGACGGTAATTACAGTTAAAAATACTACCGGCCACGACGACGCCATCTGCATGGCATATGAAACATGGAAAATCGTCGACCTACACACTCCGAAAAGGTAAATAAAACTTCCTATGACTTGGGAAACTTCAGAACAAGACATCGATTGATAAAGTTTAATTCTTGATACGGGACCGATACAGCCTTCAAGACCATTTCCTATGGATCCCCACCAGAACAACAGGCGCTTTCCAATATCGACCTATGTTTCAGGTTCTAAGTATGGATCAGTTAATGGTTATTCCAAAATTCTAGATGCTTGCTATTGTCAACCTTGCCGGTTGTTTGCTTCGCAGAGGAATACTGTATAGTGTAGTGTAATCGGAACTGGAAGCACTTATCAGATAGAATTAAAGAACACAATTTCTCGAGTGGACATACAGAAGCATGTGCTGTGTGCAAATTTTGAAAAAAGAATGATACTATCGACAAGGAAGTTGAAAATGAAATTGAATCAGTGGTTTTGAAAAGGGCTCGAGTCCACATGAAGCAATTTTCGGAAATCGATTAAAACTGTTACTTAAAAAAGTTTTTGATTTATATTTTTTAAGAATTTTTTATTAATGTGTGTATTTAACATCTATTGTGTACCTAAATTGCAAGTGATTATATGTTTTTGTTTTTCTTTCTAAGAAAATGTGTTTTTATTTAATTTTGAATTTGAATATGTTAACATTGTATCAAAATATCATTACTTATTTGGATTATCAATAAAAATTAACAAAATATGTGCATTTTAACGTTATATTTTATGTTCAGTCATCACTGAGTTCTCCATCTTGTGTCAGCCATTCACATATTTCTTCATAAAAGGGGAGATGCTCCTGTGGAATGTACTTTACCAACTTTTCAATATCTTCAACTTTCGTATGGTTGATTGGGCACTTGGAAAGGAAATGTTTCCTGCCTTAGCCAGAGTAAAGTGTTGTACTTTTAACCCATCAATATGCTCATAAGCTTTTAACACACCAGGATTATATTTTTCACACTGCAACATGAAATACTTTGATATATTAAAATCAATTGTCCTTTTTTGGCACCCTATTTCCCAAAGATTCAGTCGACTTAGTTGTTTTTTTGTAAAATCTTGCCACCAACCTTTCTAATCAATACTGAACGACTTTTGATGCGGTATGCTAGTAAATAAACATTTCGAACTTCATTCAGCTACTTTCATTGCATAGTCTGTAAGCGAGTACACACGATCACTTCGTTTTATATATCCTTTAATTACCCCAAAGTCATTGTCACAGGGAGGAAAAGAGTACCCCAATTTTGTCGAATCTTCCTGTTGCAACCAGACTCATGACAAAGTGTGTGACTGTGTGGTTTTGGTTTTGACCACCACAGGACTCTGAAAATAAATGAAGCTCCCTGGTGCTGTCAGGTATGTTTTTTTTTTTTTTATTTATGAATTTGGCCAGCTATGGACCGCATACAACTTAAGACTTATGGTGTTTCTTTTTCTTCCGTTCTTCCCAGTACTTCTTCATTTTCTCGCCAACTGCTCGTCTCTGCTCATCTGTCCACACTCTCTTGGGTCGAGGTTTTGGCGCATCTTCTTCATAGTTTGCGTTTTCTATAAGTAGCCTAAAGTTATTCCTGTCACGTATTATGTCAGGTATGTTATTACATATGTAATGATTAAGAAGTCAGCACACCTCATTGGGTCCTTTTCTGCACATGCCCTCATGATATAAATGATGTATTGAGGTTCCATTTTTCTTATCGTGGATGCGAAATAAGTACACCCATAGTTGTCTCAAGTAAAATACCTCTTGCACTGGAATGTGTGGTAAGGGCAAATTCTGCATGTAATCAAAACAAATACAAGCGATGTCATCTCGTTCAACACAATTTGTTGTTACCTCCTTCATTTTGTTGTAGAAGTTTTGTGATCCATGCTTATGTACCAACAGCTCTGTAGCTGCAACACGCTTAGCGTTATCATTTAGAAAATTACTTTTAAGTTTTTGTCCGAGCTCCTCACAAGTAGCACACACATCTTTTTGTGGCCTTCCAAATGCATAGCCGAAGTTCTCCTTGCAATACTTCGAATAAACTGAATAATTAACTTTAATGTCTGGATACTTTTTGCAGAAAGAGTGCACGCATATTTTTACTGTTAGCTCAGCATTCAAATACTAGATATTTCGATTTGCATAATGTGTTGCCTTTACTGGAAAGAGGAAATATAAGCATTTATTTTTTTTACAAACTGCTCCTGCTACAGAGTTTCCCGATTTTCTTTTGCAGATGCTCCTGCAGCCAGCAAGTCAACAAGTCTTCTTGCTCTCTTTTCAGATACTCCATACAAACTGATGAATGCTTTTTTGCAAGTAGAATGTCTGTTACCTGAAAGATTAATGTTGTACAAAACATTGTGCAGTCTGGCCTTTGAGTATCTTTCCATGGTCTATGGTGATGAACATCAGATAAAGTCAGCTGGCCTTGTACGAAAATATCTTGCCCCATTTTAGTTTCAAATTCATAGAGGTTTTCCAAAGTTATCTTGTCTAGGTCACTGAATTTTGTAAAACACTTCATACTGCATCTAAAATCAAGCAAAAGCTACTAGATTTGGCTTTAGTTTTTTTTTTAATGGGCATTTAGGCAAACTGTGTTATCTGGATAAATCCGTGGAAATATAAATTTAGTACTGCAGATTTTTAATTTATTTGAGCTTAAATACAGGTGAGACTGTATTTATGCTAAGTGGTTGAAAATTAATAATTACAGTAAAATTCATTGATTGTCCCAGTAAACAGAATAAGCCTACTTTAAAATTTTGATTTATTTATTTTGTAGGATTTAATTAGTGAAGCGGAAGTGAATGTTCGCCCCATGTAAATGTTATTTTTATTGTTCTGCCGACCATTATGTGGAAAGTTTATTTTGTATTGCATTTTTTTAATAAGATGTAACCCACATAAAAGTTAGATCAGAAACTTACCTGCAATCGAGTCCTGTAGATCTGGCTGCAATAACTTTCCCAGAATAGCTGACGTGTTCATTTCCCTTTACTTCCCACCTTTTAATCTTGTTGTTGTTGTTGTGGTCTTCAGTCCTGAGACTGGTTTGATACAGCTCTCCATGCTACTCTATCCTGTGCAAGCTTCTGCATCTCCCAGTACCTACTGCAGCCTACATCCTTCTGAATCTGCTTAGTGTATTCATCTCTTGGTCTCCCTCTACGATTTTTACCCTCCACGCTGCCCTCCAATACTAAATTGGTGATCCCTCGATGTCTCAGAACATGTCCTACCAACCGATCCCTTCTTCTAGTCAAGTTATGCCACAAGCTCCTCTTCTCCCCAATTTTATTCAATACCTCCTCATTAGTTATGTGATCTACCCATCCAATCTTCAGCATTTTTCTGTAGCACCACATTTCGAAAGCTTCTATTCTCTTCTTGTCTAAACTATTTATCGTCCACGTTTCACTTCCATACATGGGTACACTCCATACAAATACTTTCAGAAATGACTTCCTGGCATTTAAATCTATACTTGATGTTAACAAATTTTTCTTCTTCAGAAACGCTTTCCTTGCCATTGCCAGTCTACATTTTATATCCTCCCTACTTCTACCATCATCAATTATGTTTATATTCTTCTGGGTTTCGTTGACCTTTTTTGCGTTTTCGAGGTAATTCATTAGTATCACTGTCCATGTTTGCACACAAATCAACTATATAACTACACTCAACCAGTTGCTTGAAGAGTTCACCAGACAGCAGCAGCGTAGTTGTTTTGAAAGCGGCATGAGTCCAGGAGTAATTCCCTTTTCAAAACATTCAACAAACTCATTGCCTTCCCCTGCCTATGTTATACATTGGACTAATGCCGTTTTCATACAAAGCGATGTATCTATCTCTATACATACTGAATGCAAGCAAAATTTAATACGGTAAAAAATGTGACTCGTGCCCTTTTCAAAATAACTGATTCAATTCGTAAACAAGCGTCATTTTGTAAAACAGTTCTCACAAGATTATTCGATATCATACTTACTCTAGCAAAAAATTAATTGGCTTTCAGAGGTCATCGAGAGAACTTTAAGTCTGTTGTAGAGCTTGTCACCAGGTATGATCATATTTTGCGGAAAGTTTCGGATATGCCCAAAGGTAATCATTTTTCACTTCTAAGAAAATTTTTAGCGTGGTAATTCTTTTTTTTCCAATTGCTTACATTCGAAAACATTTTTAAAATCACATCTTTCTGTTTTTAGGATCTACAGGGTACCGAGTCCAACAATTCAAATTGAAGTGATTGATTGCTTAGGGAACAAACTTAAAAATAAGCTGATAGAACAAATTAGAGCCCCACCGCTTTTCACCATCATAATGGACACTACACAGGATGTATTGAAGATAGATCAGCTAAGCATTTTTCTGATATATGCTGTAATCCCCAATTTCAAAAATTGACATCGAATCGATATAGAAGTAAAAGAATTATTTCTAGGCTTTTATGCATTCATCAAACATGGCGCAGAAGATTTAGTCAAATTTGTGACTAAATTATTTTATACTGACAAAAATATTTATTTAGAAAAGTGTGTGTATCAAGGTTATGATGGGGTCAGTGTGATGATGGTGTACAAAAACAGATTAAGAATATTCAGCCAAATGCTGAGTATGTGCATTGCACCAGTCGTCATTTAAATTTGGTGATAAAAAATGCCATTAGCGGTTGTGTGGAAATACAGATTTTTTTCTCGCACTTATATATTTTTTTCGGGAATAGCATTGAATGTTGGGATCTACTGTCGAAATTCACTGGCGAATCAGAAACCACTGTAAAACAATTAAATACGATTAGATGGTGTAGTAGAGTTAATATGATTCTGCAATAAAACTTTGTTTTCTTGATGTAATGAAGGCATTATCAGAAATGGTACTGAAGAGTTCTGGTAAAGATGAGCATAAGGAAGCATAAGGTATTAAAACAAAAATGCTAAATTTCGAATTCTATTCCTTTGTGAATTCATACTCTAAATATTAAATGACATCCATTATGCATCAAAATTTTTACAAAAACGAGATATCGATTTGGACGATTGACGTAGAACTTCAGAACAAAACTGATATCTTACAGAAATGATTTCGAATCATTCAACCGCAAAGCCAGTGACACTGCAAAAAAAATGTGATGTAGATCCCAATTTTCACGAGAAACTGCAAAAGAAAGTTAAAAAACATTTTGATGAACTAGCTTCTGACGATCAATTTCGAAACAGGACAAAACTATTTAAAGTTACCATTTTCAGAAATGTACTAGACACAATAGCACTGGTCTACGACCTGAAAATTGTTTCAAATTTTTTAAGTGATATTTATTGTGTTTTCAACGCTGTAATTAGAAGAAACCAGCAGTATTTTCTTGTCATTGCCTGTCTGTCGCGCTGCCCCTTCCCCCTCCATCACTAGTCAGTGAGCTTCTGCTGTTGTCCTTCAGTTCAGAACACCTCTTCACTCTGTGCTGTTCACGTGTTGTTGTTACTAGTGCTTTAAAATAGTGACTGTTTTCTCGTGTTGTGAAGTTGTTTAACGGACAAAGGCTACCAGAGGATGTATAAACTCGCCAGATTGCTTCTGCTACGTTTGTGGTAACTATACCGTTAAAAAGCAACAAAGAAACATTTCCGATTTTGTTGAAAAAGTATATTCCACCTATTTTGGTAGTTAGACGATCAAGATAAGCTTTGGGCCCTACACAAAGTTTCTTCAGTTTGTGTTGAAGAACTGAGGCAATGGTTTCAACGTAAAAAGCAGTCCTTGCGGTTGGAATACCAATGGTTTGGAGGGAGCCCAAAAATCATAGTGGTGACTGCTATTTTTGTTCTTGCAACGTACGAGGATTCAATTTGAAAAACAAAAAGGATATTTCTTACCCTAACATTCAATCAGCTATTTGCCCTGTTCCTCATGGACCTGAAGTACCAATACCCTCTCCTCCAGATTCTTTGGATGATATAGATGACCACGAGCGATTGGCTCAGCAAGATGATAGTGAAGAAGACAGAGATTGCTACGATCCTGGCACAAGCGGTCGCATTCCATTCTCACATCTGAACTGAACAATTTAGTTAAAGACCTAGTCACTTCTAAGGAGTCGGCAGAGGTTTTAGGATCTAAATTGAAAGATAAACATATGTTGGCTGCAGGTACGTCCTTTTCTTGGTATCGATCGAGGAAAAAGGAGTTTGTATCTTTCTTCTCTCAAGAAGGTGACCTGGTGTTTTGCAGTGATGTTCCTGGACTTATGGCACGTTCAAAATAGAATATGCTCCTGATGAGTGGAGACTTTTTATTCATTCTTTAAAAAGAAGGCTTAAAGCAGTACTTCTACAAAATGGCAATAAGTATGCTTCCATAACAGTTGGACACTCGGTTCACTTAAAAGAATATTACGAATACCTTGAACTGATTTTAAGCGAACTCTGCTATTCATACCACAAATGGACACTATGTGGTGATTTGAAAGTGATTTCAATGCTGCTTGGTCAACAAAGTGGTTATATAAAGTTCCCTTGCTTTCTCTGTGAATGGGACAATAAAGACAGAAAGCAACACTACATAAAAAAAGGTTGGCCCTTGAGAAAAACCGTACAGGTAGGGGTTAAAAATGTTGAGAGGAAAAGCCTTGTGGATCCCAAAAAGATATTACTTCCACCACTTCACATTAAGTTGGGGCTGATGAAACAATTTGATGAGGCACTGCCAAAAGCAGGGGAGTGTTTTGTGGACAGTTTCCTGCTTTATCCGAGGCAAAGCTAAAGGAAGGAATCTTTGTCAGACCACACTTTAGAAAACTAATGACAGATCTCAACTTTGTGGAGAAACTGGAAACAAAAGAAAAATCAGCATTGGCATCTTTTCAATTAGTCGTTATCGGTTTCCTAGGAAACAAAAGAGATCCAAACAACAAGACAATCGTCGCAGACATGCTTGACAACTTTAAGAAGCTGGGCTGTAACATGAGCATTAAAGTTCATTTTCTCCACTCACATCTTGACTACTTCCCTGCAAACCTTGGTGATGTAAGGGAAGATCAGGTCGAAAGATTCCACCAAGACATCAAAGAAATGGAAAGAAGATATCAAGGAAGATGGAACGTCAACATTATAGCGGACTACTACTGGATGATAGAAAGAGATGACCCTCAACGAGTCCACAGCCGGAAAAGCAATAAAAGAAGCTTCGACAGAAAGCGAAAGCGTTATTATGCGGACTTACGAGTTTAAAAAGAAATGAAAGTGTACTGGAAATGTAGTTTAGAACATGATTTATAAATAAAATATAATTGTATAACGTTGGAAAAAATGTGATAAATTGCTTAAATTTTGTTGTTACACCCAAAAATACTCCCTTTATCGTGAAAAAAGTCTGACGTGATAGAAAAGAAATGGACTGAATTATTGAAATCAGCGCTGAAAAGTACTTAAGTCAGTTATGAAATTTCAAACAACTTTAAAAAAATATTTTTTTGCAGACCTGCGTAAACGTTCAGTTAAATATACATTTTACTGACATGAGTGCAGTCTGTCAAATACTTAATTTCCTAAAACCATCATTTTTTGTTCACTGAAGATGAGGTAACTTTTATTACAATAATGTGATCAGTTCCGAAGTAAATATTTTGATATAATAGACCACAATTTTTCACTTCAATTTCTTAATATTTATCACCTTGTTCTATCTAAATTGACTCTGACATGAACTGTCCACCAATTACGTAGGAAAATTAGAACTGAATATGCAGTGCTAGAAACCGACATTGCGGAAGTGTGTATCGCAATTTTGTTATTTTATAGTATACCTGTCACTTCTGCAACAGCCGAAAAGTCATACACCAAATTAAAAATAATCAAAAATTATTTAAGGAAAAGTATGGGTCAAGATCGACTCCAACATTTTGAACTCATAGCAATCAAAAACAAGGCCGCATAAAGACTAGATTTAACAGTATGTATTGATGATATGGCAAAAACTGAAGCCAGAGAAAGATTGTAAAGATAAATTGTTAAAATAAAATTGTCTACTTCGTTTTATTGTCTGCCTACATTATTAACTGAAATCTACTACAGCCATGAAACATGGCCCCTGTCTTCGACGCTTACCAACAATTACCGATCGGAAATCGTAGCTCTAAACGAAATCAGGCTGATCGGTACGGCGCACTGAGCTCACAGCGAACTAGTTAAGCGAGAGTGAGCTGCCGGCACTGACAAGAAATGGTTCCCCTAGAACTTAGAACTACTTAAACCTAACTAACCTAAGGACATCACACAACACCCAGTCCCTGACAAGAGCTCGGCTCTCCGCACCTCTGAGCCACAAAGGTTCCTAACCCTGACTTGACTGTACCCAGTGTGCTTCGCAGCAAGGAGCCAAGTTTTAGGTAACTGAGCAATACTTCTTCATTGGTTATTTTTTTTACTAACTTCTGCCGGTGACTTCGTTCGCCTAGTATGGACCGACATTGAAAGTTATCCTTCGGTATCCTTTTATCCGTATGAAAGTATCCTATGTCCTAACCACGTGGAACTCTACTCGTGTGTAAAATTTAATCCAAATCCAGCCAGTAGTTTTCCAAAAAGCATAACAAACTTTCACCTGTATAATATTATTAGGAAGTACGACTATCTGCTGCTTTACACATAATAATTTATTTAGTAGTAAGTAGGTTTGCATTATTATGGCCTGTAGTGGGCGGTAAGGAGCTGATGATGTAGTAGTTTTGCATCTGTAAAGTATTTTGTTTACTTTAAATAGGTCCCAGTTTCATTTTTGCCCTGGGGCCCTTGGTTACATAGCTACGCCACTGTTACGCGTCACTCCTCAGTTGAAAGTAAACTGCAACTACGACGCAGCTGGTTCGGGGTCGTGTTACGTACATATTGTGGATACCATTCTTGGATATTGTGTGACGTAGCGTCAGTGTCTTTATCATGTTTCATTCCGCAATACAAACAAAAATGTTAAAAAAATATTTAACCTGGATTGCTTGTAATACCTAAATATGGCAACATGGTCCACACATTTCACATCACTTGTAACACTGATAGGTAAAATCAGTGCTGTTGCTATGAAGCATCGATCCCTGGAACTTCGTAATCAATTAACCATTGCTCTCTGGTCCCGAATGTACCTTCCCACTCCAACATCTATTTTGCTAGTCTAGATGGACTCTATTCATGCTGCCTGGATGTTCCATACGTGTGAAAGCTTTCTGGGATGTGGTAACACTGATATTCAAGTGTAGTGTCGTACATACTTGGTCAGATTTGGAACTGAAACAATCTGACAAAACAAATTTTTTAACACAGTGTAAACTGCCTTACAAAAAAACTGAAGTACCCAGACGTGAAGAAGAAAATGAAATGAAACGAAACTTCAGGGGTTGGAGAATTTGTGATATTATTTCAGTAATCACAAAATCAAGTAAAATCTACAAAGAACTTGGCAATATGAGCCTAATTACCGGTGTGACATGGTATACCCTTTAGCCTTAATGCATGCAATGATTCGGTTGGAAAAGGTGTCACAGAGCTGTTTTATCCTCCCTGAGGCTGTAACTGATCTTTGGTAAGTTGGTTACTGGCACTGGGATAGTGTTGATGTCTACTAGGGACAGCGCAGGGGATCTTGCTGACCACAAGAGTACCTCAGCAGCATGTAGGAAGTTCACATGCCCTGTGTAAATAAGCATTGTTCTGTTCAGAGATGGTACCACAATACTGTCACACGAGAGGTAACGCATGGGGACACAGGATATTACTGATGTACCACTGTGCCATCAGAGCTCCCCAAAACGTTTATCGGTCATGATCTGAAGTCACAGGAGTGACGCCCCTGCACCTCTCCAAAACACTGGAAGAAACAGGTTGCCATCAAACTCACCAATGGTGGTCACCCACGGTAGTGCAGAACTGTGATTCATCACTGAACACAAAGCCACACTATACTTCAGGTGTGTATGCTTCACAGTCATAGCACCACTCCAAATGTTGTGTTGTGTCGTGTTGTGTTAACTGCAGCCAGTGTATGAGGCAGTTAGTACAGCAGCTGCTAGTCTCCAACCAATGGTGCACGATCTCACAGAATGTTGCAGCGAATTCACTACTTCTTCTCTGATGTGACGTGCAGATGTGAAGGGGCTACAATGTACTTGGTGCACAAAACTGAGATCGTCCCATGTGGTGGTCATGCATGGGCAATCAGAGCCTTGATGATGAGTATTCCCTACCTTAAGTTCTCACGCATTCTGACATCAGGCCACTGTGACGTCCAAATGCTTCACATCTACATCTACATCTACATCTACATGGTTACTCTGTAATTCACACTTACGTGCCTGGCAGAGGGTTCATCGAACCATTTTCATACTACTTCTCTACCATTCCAGTCTCGAATGGCGCATGGGAAAAAGCAACACCTACATCTTTCCGTTCGAGCTCTGATTTCTCTTATTTTATTGTGATTAGCATTTCTCCCTATGTAGGTGGGTGTCGACAAAATACACTCCTGGAAATGGAAAAAAGAACACATTGACACCGGTGTGTCAGACCCACCATACTTGCTCCGGACACTGCGAGAGGGCTGTACAAGCAATGATCACACGCACGGCACAGCGGACACACCAGGAACCGCGGTGTTGGCCGTCGAATGGCGCTAGCTGCGCAGCATTTGTGCACCGCCGCCGTCAGTGTCAGCCAGTTTGCCGTGGCATACGGAACTCCATCGCAGTCTTTAACACTGGTAGCATGCCGCGACAGCGTGGACGTGAACCGTATGTGCAGTTGACGGACTTTGAGCGAGGGCGTATAGTGGGCATGCGGGAGGCCGGGTGGACGTACCGCCGAATTGCTCAACACGTGGGGCGTGAGGTCTCCACAGTACATCGATGTTGTCGCCAGTGGTCGGCGGAAGGTGCACGTGCCCGTCGACCTGGGACCGGACCGCAGCGACGCACGGATGCACGCCAAGACCGTAGGATCCTACGCAGTGCCGTAGGGGACCGCACCGCCACTTCCCAGCAAATTAGGGACGCTGTTGCTCCTGGGGTATCGGCGAGGACCATTCGGCAACCGTCTCCATGAAGCTGGGCTACGGTCCCGCACACCGTTAGGCCGTCTTCCGCTCACGCCCCAACATCGTGCAGCCCGCCTCCAGTGGTGTCGCGACAGGCGTGAATAGAGGGACGAATGGAAACGTGTCGTCTTCAGCGATGAGAGTCGCTTCTGCCTTGGTGCCAATGATGGTCGTATGCGTATTTGGCGCCGTGCAGGTGATCGCCACAATCAGGACTGCATACGACCGAGGCACACAGGGCCAACACCCGGCATCATGGTGTGGGGAGCGATCTCCTACACTAGCCGTACACCACTGGTGATCGTCGAGGGGACACTGAATAGTGCACGGTACATCCAAACCGTCATCGAACCCATCGTTCTACCATTCCTAGACCGGCAAGGGAACTTGCTGTTCCAACAGGACAATGCACGTCCGCATGTATCCCGTGCCACCCAACGTGCTCTAGAAGGTGTAAGTCAACTACCCTGGCCAGCAAGATCTCCGGATCTGTCCCCCATTGAGCATGTTTGGGACTGGATGAAGCGTCGTCTCACGCGGTCTGCAAGTCCAGCACGAACGCTGGTCCAACTGAGGCGCCAGGTGGAAATGGCATGGCAAGCCGTTCCACAGGACTACCTCCAGCATCTCTACGATCGTCTCCATGGGAGAATAGCAGCCTGCATTGCTGCGAAAGGTGGATATACACTGTACTAGTGCCGACATTGTGCATGCTCTGTTGCCTGTGTCTATGTGCCTGTGGTTCTGTCAGTGTGATCATGTGATGTATCTGACCCCAGGAATGTGTCAATAAAGTTTCCCCTTCCTGAGACAATGAATTCACGGTGTTCTTATTTCAATTTCCAGGAGTGTATTTACGCATTCGGAAGAGAAAGTTGGTGTTTGAAATTTCGCAAATAGATCTCGCCGCAAAGAAAACCACCTTTGTTTCAGTGACTGCCACCCCAACTCGCGTATCACATCAGTGACATTCTCACCCCTACTGCGCGATAACACGAAACGAGCTGCCCTTCTTTGCACTTTTTCGATGTCCTCCGTCAATCCTACCTGGTAAGGATCCCATACCGCGCAGCAATATTCCAGCAGAGGACGGACAAGTGCAATGTAGGCTGTCTCTATAGTGGGTTTGTCGCATCTTCTAAGAGTTCTCCCAACAAAGCGCAGTCTTTGTTTCGCCTTCTCCACAATATTATCTATGTGGTCTATCCAATTTAAGTTGCTCGTGATTGTAATTCATAGGTATTTGGTCGAATTGACAGCCCTTAGATTTGTGTGATTTATCGTATACCCAAAATTTATCGGATTTCTTTTAGTACCCATGTGGATGACCTCGCATTTTTCTTTGCTTAGTGCTAACTGCCAGTTTTCGCACCATACAGAAACTCTTTCTAGATCATTTTGTAATTGGAATTGATCGACTGATGATTTTACTAGACGGTAGATTACAGCGTCATCTGCAAACAATCTAAGGGGGCTGCTCAGATTATCACCTAGATCATTTATATAAATCAGGAACAGCAGAGGGGCTAAGACACTACCTTGCGGAACGACAGATATCACTTCTGTTCTGCTCGATGATTTACCGTCTATCGCTACGAACTGTGACCTCTCTGAGAGGAAATCACGAATCCAGTCACACAACTTAGACGATACTCCATATGCACTCAAT
This sequence comes from Schistocerca cancellata, assembly GCF_023864275.1. NCBI lineage: Eukaryota > Metazoa > Arthropoda > Insecta > Orthoptera > Acrididae > Schistocerca > Schistocerca cancellata. Next base: position 506,289,423 of record NC_064627.1, on the reverse strand, counting down.
TTGATTAATAGTCACTTGTGAGGAACGGTATCAAAAGCCCTCTGGAAATCTAGGAATATGGAATCGATCTGAGAGCCCTTATCGACAACATTCATTACTTCATGGGAATGAAGAGCGAGGTGTGTTGCACAAGAACGATGTTTTCTGAATCCGTGTTAGTTATGTATCAATAAGTTATTTTCTTCAAGGTGATTCATAATGTTCGAGTACAGTATATACTCCGAAATCCTGCTGCAAATTGAGGTCAGTGATATAGGGCTGTAATTCAATGGGTTACTCCTATTTCCTTTCTTGAATATTGGTGTGACCTGTGCTACTTTCCAGTCTTTAGGAACAGACCTTTCGTCAAGCGAGCGGTTGTATATGATTGCTAAGACGCTGTTGTGTCAGAATACTCTGAGAGGAACCTGATTGGTATACCATCTGGATTGGAAGACTTGGCTTTCTTAAGTGATTTGAATTGTTTCGCAACACCTAAAATACCTACTTTTATGTCACTCATGCTAACAGCTGTCCTGGTTTCGAATTATGGAATATTTACTTCGACTTCTTTCGTGAAGGAATTTCGGAAAACTGTATTTAGTAACTCCGCTTTAGTGACATCATCATCGGTAACATTTTCATCGCTATCGCGCATTGACGGGATTGACTGTTTTCTGCCACTGGTGTACTTAACATACGACCAGAATCTCTTTGGGTTTTCTACCATATTTTGAGACAATATTTCATTGTCCAAACTATTAAAACCATCTCGCATTGACGTACGCACTAAATTTCAAGCTTCCGTGAAACTTAGCCAGTCTTGGGGATTTTGCGTTCTTCTGAATTTGGCATGCTTTTTTCGTTGCTTCTGCAACAGTGTTCTGACGTGTTTTGTGTACCATGGTGGATCAGTCCCTTCTCTTATTAACTTATACGGTATGAATGTATCTATTGCTGTCGATACTGTATCTTTGAATTTGAGCCATATCCGGTCTACACTTACATAATTAGCTTGGAAGGAATGGAGACTCTCTCTTAGGAAGGCATCAAGCGAATTTTTATCTGGTGTTTTAAAACGATATATTTTGCGTTTATTTTTAGTGGTTTTGGTTGATATGCTTTCGAGCCTCGCTACAATGACCTTGTGCTCACTAATCCTTGTATCCGTCATGACGATCTCCATTAGATAAGGATTATTTGTGGCTATGAGGTCAAGAGTGTTTTCGCAACCATGAACTAATTGTTCAAAGTAATTCTCAGGCAAAGCATTTAGTACAATTTCGGAAGATGTTTTCTGTCTACCACCGGCTTTGAACATGTATTTTCGCCAACAAATCGAGGGTAGATTGAAGTCGCCACCAATTATAACTGTATGGGGGGGGGGGGGGGGTACTTATTTGTAATGAGATTCAAGTTTTCTTTGAAGCGTTCAGCTATTAGAACATCTGAGTAGGGGGGGGGGGCGGTAGAAGGAGCCAATTATTATTTTGGTACGGCTGTTGAGTATAACCTCTACCCATAGCAATTGGCAGGAACTATCTTTTTCAACTTCACTACATGATAAACTACTACCAACAGACACAAACACACCACTACCTGCTTTATTTAATCTATCCCTTCTGAACACGGTTTGCGCCTCTGCAAAAATTTCGGCAGAATTTATCTCCGGCTTTAGCCAGCTTACTGTTCCTATAACGATTTCAGCTTCCGTGCTTTCTATCAGCGCTTGAATCTCTGGTACTTTTCCAACACAGCTACAATTCACAACTACAATATCGACTGTTGTTTGGTCGATTCTCGTCGTTTCTTTGCCCTGTACCCTTTAAGACTGGAGCCCTTTTTGATCTTACCCAAGACTGTCTAACCTAAAAAACCGCCCACTCCACGCCACACAGCCGTGTGTAGCCACCTCCTGTGTAGTGGACACTCGACCTATTTAGCGGAACCCGAAACCCCACCACCCTAAGGCGCAAGTCGAGGAATCTGCAGCCTACATGGTCTGCATATTCTGGCCTGTCAAATGTAGAGCCAAATGATGCTCCCTTCAAATTCTGTCAGATGCTGATAGTTCTTACTTGAGTACGTGGCATTTCTGTGTCCATTACACATCCTACTAGGCCTGGTAAGAGCACTGAACGCAAACAAATCTATTGCTTTCTGGCGGCTGTTATACCTGTCAGAGAGCATTGCAACTCCAATCAATTACGTACCCACTGAGTGCGAAAATATATGAAATTACAATGACATGCAACCGTATCTTCTGAGTACTTCGCTTTTTTTTTTTTTTTGTCAGGCAGTGTAATTGCAATTATGAAGAGGTTCAGAAGTGGTGTTAAAATGCAGAATGAAAGGATATCAATAATAAGATTGCTGATGCTTTGAAAATGAGGAAGAATTACAGGTCCTGTAGAATGGAATGAACACTCTACTGAGTGCGGAATATGGATTGAGAGTACACAAAAAAGGATGTGTATCTGGAGCATGCACTAAGGAAGTGAATCACACATGGTGGCATAACTGGAAAAGACAATTGAAACATTTGTGATATGGTATGTACAGGTACAGTAAGAAATGAAGGAAAACCCAACTAGAAGAATAGATATGATGACAGAACATCTGTTAAGATATCATTGGCACAGGAAAGGAAATCACGGTAGGCTGCATCAAACCCAGAGATTGTTGATGGAAAAAAAGTTGCAATGAAGTACATATCATATCATTAACTGTGGTATATCATCTTCAGAGGAAATGACAGTGCTAGTATTTTTATTTTTCAATATAGTCACCAAGTCTTTGAAAACAATGCTTAGAATGTTCTACCAATTACCAATCCCTCAAGACTACAAACCTGCACCTTGCTCATGGCACCATATGAGAACCGCTCCTCCTTGTTGGAAAATCTACAATTGTTGTGAAACAGTTCCTCAATTGTCATCTGTGGCCATTGTTGATGGCCTTCCTTTCTGATCTACGTCACTCCATTTCACTATGGCTGGACATGACGTTTGGTCAATTTCACTCGCATACTGCAGTGCACTCGTAATCTTTAGTGCAGCAGAAATGTGTCTGCAGGACACCCCAAACACTCTAAAGATGCACAACTTTTGTTGCACAATCGTATTAGTGTGGGCCTACACCTATAATTTATTTTTTGAAATGCCCTTGTACACTAGTAAGCATTTAAGTTATTTTCAGTCCAGAAATGATAAGGACAAAATGAGAAGTGAAGACAGATTATGCCAAAGAGAAATGAACAGTGCATATAAAAACTAGGGTAGCAATAAGAAGAGAGTCAGACAGGTGGTAGGGAGGAGTATGAAGATGAAAAAATACAAGCAACAAAGAAAATAAATGAGATATAATAAATAAAAGCATTGTATAATATATATGAAACAAGAATGGGAGTTATATGTTAATGGCAATTAAATCCAGGATGATGTTTTGGTAAGAGAATGTGTTGGAAGTAAGTTACCATCTCCAGAGTTTAGGGAAACTAGTATCAGGCGGGAGGATACAAATAACCTGGGTAGCATAGCAGGGGTTCAGGTCTCATTAGACATACTGTAAAGCATGTTCAGAAATGGGCTATTAGCTGTTCCCAAGGCAAACAGTACAAACAATATTCACGTGCTCAGTCACTTTAGTGGTGGCATACCTATATAAAATGTTGTGCACAGGACACAAGTTATTTGATAAACAACATGTGTGTTATCACAAGTTGTTCTGTCTTTGATATTGTAGGATTTACCAGTGATGAGGCTTTCAGTGTTGTGTTATGATGTTGTGCTATCACTGGATTTCCATATTGCCAATCTTTTCTTCCCCACCCTTTTCAAATCCTAGCTGGTGCTTTATCTTTACTGACATCATCAGTGATATGTTAAACCCTAACCTTCCTTCCTTCCATCTTCTAGAAGATATCCACTACCTATCTGATCATTCCCAGCAAATGGACTCCCATTGAACTTAAGTAAAACACAATACATGCAATTCTGTACTGCACTAGGCCTGATTACACAACTAGAAATCATGCATGAAGGTACGCCAATAAATGAAATATAATCTTCTAAATCCTTGGTGTTTATATGGATAAGAACCTGAACCCAAATTACAGATCACCTTTCACATCTAATCTCTGCAAGTCCTGCATCATGAATAATAGCACATTCTGGAGATGAAACTATCAAAAAAATTATTTGTTTTTTATAGTTTCATCCACCTTATGGCACCATATTTTGGAGCAACTCATCAATGAAGAAGAGGGTATCTTTTGCATGGAAGTGTGTAATTAAGGATAATATGCAGTATCCATTGTAAAACCTCTAGCAAAATGCTCTATCAGCAGTTGGGCATACTGACAACAGCATCAAAGTACTTTCACTTGCTTAGCAACTTCATTGTCAACAATAAATCACAATCCAAAATAACAAAAACCTTCAGTAAACATGAAGCTTAAAATGATCAGCTAAAAAGCCAGCATGTCACAATATTTTTCACTGAAACAGTGTAACCTAATTGTAGAACTGATGCATTGCACATCATACTGTTAAGTTGCAATTATGATCCTTGGAATATGCAAATAACTAAACAACTTTAATACTAAGGAATTGCCTCTCAGCAACATGTCATTGTTGCAAATGATGCATAAAATTTGCTTCTGCATCAATATGAACACAATGAGAAACAGAGAGAGAGAGAGAGAGAGAGGGAGAGATAGAGAGAGTACTACTTTCTACACGTTAGTTGTAAAAAAAAAAAAATCTTTGGAAACAGAGAAACGAGAATAGGTCAAATGTGTAAGCCTTCATCATCACTTGCTTCTAAGTTGTCTCTGCCCCTCTATCTCTAAAAACTCCTGTTCCATATAACCATGCACCAGTGACTGTTGTCCCATTGGTTCTGAGGCACAGCCTTAGTGGGTGTATTTACGATGTGTCTAACACGTCTGACGTATAATACAGTTCAGAACCAAAGTAAACATTTCAGTTTTTGAGGAGAGTTTGAGCAGAATGTTAAATTACATGAAAGCGGCAATTCGGTGAAGCTAGCGTGCATCAGTGATACTGAACGTACTTCCCATAATATATTTGCTGTAAGTTTCAAATATGCAGTGTGCAGTTGCTTGTGTGTAGTCATCCAGATGATGATGATATTTGGTTTGTGGGGTGCTCAACTGCACGGTTATCAGCTCCCATACAAATTCCCAACCTTTGCTCAGTCCACTCTCGCCACTTTCACGAATGATGATGAAATGATGAGGACAACACAAACAACCAGTCATCTTGAGGAAGGTGAAAATCCCTGACCCTGCCGGTAGTCATCCAAATGTGTTATATAATGTAACATATGGGAGGAAAGGAATTTATTGCTCTTACTGAATGTTTTCATTGAAAGGTTGAAGTTAAAGGAGCTTTTCTGAATTCACTAAATTAAATGTAATCGGATAAGGTAAACCAGCTGGCTTACAGGGAACCACTGTAAGAATTTGCCAGACAAAACTAGAGCCTTTCCAAATGAAACTATACAAGATCTTGTTTTGTGTGGTACTGTTAACAGTACTAGCAGCTGTAACTCATGGAGGTAAGCACTGGCCAACACATCCATCTTTTTGTAAATTTAACAATTTTTTTGATCTAATTATCCATTTAATAAAATTAAAATTTAATTTTATAATTAATTAGTAGCAGGAACAAAGATGTGTTTGTTAATTTTTAACAGGGAATTGCTAAAACATGTTGCAATGGACTTGTTGAAGGTGTTATAGTAAATTATTCGGAGGGACTTCGAGAAATGGAAATGGAGTGCCTTGATATAACACTATATTATGGTGTTTTACTTAATGTCCAACTCTATTCATTTTATACAGGCTTCAAGAGAGGTTTCCCTTAGTTCAAAACTTACAAGTGTATGCAGTAATGCTAGCAACTAGTCGCTTGATACCGAGATGTAGACCACAGTGTTCATCTTTAGTATTTTACACTATTATCTTTAGGATTTCTAAGAACGTTTAAAATACAACAACGGCCTCAAAGGGAAAAAAAGGAAGACTGGGGTTTAACATCCCATAGAGAAGGTCATTAGAAACTGAGCCTGTTTGGGGGGTGAGGAATGGCAAGGTAGAAAATCATCCATAAGAAAGAATGATTCTGGGATTTGACTTAAGCAAGTCCCAGAAAACCTAACACTGAATGAGCAGACAGTGAACTGAATTCTGATCCTACAGAATGCAAGTCCAGCGTCCAATGGGCTGGAGTTAGTGCCGCAATCACATCAAACAGAGAAATCACAACGATTTTGGGATGTAGACACAGTGGCATGATTTGTCAGCATTTACTAAATGTATACTGTGCTGAGAACCAAGCCATGAATGAAATTTTTTATTGCAATAATGACAGAGAATTAATACCTGGTTGCTAATATAATTGTGTCACCTATTCCGAATACAGTAACGCGGTTTTAATGACGGATAAAATAATTACCAGAGTTTGCCTACATAAATGCAGCCAGGTTTTGCTAATCCAAATAAAATTAGTCAGTAATTAATTTTATTCATATAACACTGTGACTAACTTGTTTAGTTTGTCAGCTCTTGCACACTTACCTCGTCATGATACTCTTGCATGTCTAGCAATTAAAAATCCAAGTGGAACTTTCATTACTTGGGATTTATTTGAAAAAGTAATGCAGCAATAATTTATATTCAATTTCCTTATGTTTATTTTTGGAAATAAGATATTGGATCAATACCTTTCTCTTCATTCAAACTTCACAAATTGCATTTTTAAAACGATAAGATTCTGTTACTTCTCTATCACCAGTGATGAGATTTATCTTCAACTAAATAAGCTGATGCAGAAACTAGACAGTAACACTTGATATTAAGAAGGAAAAAGGAAGCATCAACTGCCTAGATTTGCTGAACAGCTATTGTTAAATTATTAAACTGTAGTCAGAAACAAAATTTAAACTACAATACACAAAATTTTCAAATTTTATCTACAGTCAGTTAAATTTACATTGGGTCAATGTCATTACACTCACCTGAATTATTTGAATCTTGAAGTGTTCCAATGTGAAGAGTGTTGCAGAAGTTTCAGGATTGCATCTAGACGATATCAACGTCTTGCCATGATAATTTGCCTGACAACTCTTCAGCCATTTTTAGATGAGTATTTTAGTGCACATCACTAATTTTATACTAAAAGCTATCTCACACACCCTGCATTGCCTGGGTATTCATTTTGCCAATTTTTTATTAGAAACAAAAAATGAACTGTGTTTGTAGTGTAATATCAAAAATGAAAAACATCTTTGAAATGATGAAACAGTTTCTGTATGCTGGCCACACCTGCTTTGTCTGTCTACAACGCGATTTTGTAAACGTCTCTATGGCAACACCTCTTCATAACTCTACAACCAGCTATTGTTTTTGCCTACAGCCATTTGCACATCACAGTTGAAAGCTGTCAAAAGCACTGACAGGTGTCACGGATTTCCTTCAGTTGACTTAACTGCAGAAGTGTCTTAGTAGTAAAGAATAAATGTATTCAAACTTTATGCATGATGCTGCATTTTTTCACATGTCTCAGTGTTTATGGCATCTTATCTCTTGAACTGTGTGTGGTACCGTTATATAATTTTGTAGGTGCATTAAGTGGAATATGTGGCAATGTCTGCGAAATTCATTGTGAATAGTGTTAGTAGCCCAGGAGTAATGAATTCCACAATCATGCATGATGCGGCAATTTTTCATGCATCTCATTGTTTATGACAGCATATCTCGAGAATAATGATAAGCAGGTGGTTCGTACCCCACAGTGACTGTTGTCTGACAGTAAGGAATGTGTGTCCCAAGTTTGGTTGAAACAGGCCCAGATGTTTGGGAGATGACATCTCATCAAACATACACACATACATACACCCGTTTTATAAGATGTATGGATTTTTGCAGAGATGTATGAGCATACACAGCCACTACATGTGTGCCCTTTGCAGAGTGTAGCACCCTCTTCATATTTGAAGAGCATGAGAGATCTTTGGAGTGCAGGTACATGTGTCAAGGAGTTAAAAATGCATTAAAATTAATTCTGGCTACACATGCCACAAGACATAAAATGCTTTCTTTCTGAAGTTATTAAAGAAATCACGGCATCTCATACCTTATCTTCTGCCAAACATATTTCCACCAATTCGTTAATAACTTAAACCTAGAAGGATCAGGCCAGGGCCAAGATTCTGAGGAAGACTAATGCATAGAATGTGCTGTGGAGGTAGAATACTCAGCTATGGCTGACTTGCTGGACTGTGAAAGGTGAGTGTGGTGATTATATTCATTGCATCTTTCACATACTGTGAATTTAGTCTAACCAATGTAGGCTTTGCCACACTAACAATGTATTCTGTAGATTCCTGTCTTCCAAAATCCCACATCATCCTTTACTGAACCAAGAAGAGCACAAGTCTTCATAGGTAGCTGAACGATCACTTCAACATAATGTTACCTTAGGATTCTGCCCAATTTCAACAAAATATTGCTGACAAATGGGAGTACTGCCCTGGGTTTGAATAGCTTCTTCTCCTCTTCATCTTTAAGAGTGGTCACATTTCTTCCTCTAAAAACTATGCCAGTCCAATGAGGAGAATATCCATTATCTTTGAATACAAACTGAGGTGTTTCAGCTCCTTTACAAAGATACCTCTATCAGACACAACATGTGCTCACTGCACCAAGGTTCAAAGGATGTCTAGTTTGTGAAGGGTTGTGGCACACAGATGCTTGCACATACAGGTCCATATGTGTGGGCTTAAGGTAAACACAACAACGCAATGACACAGTCACGAAGTGACTGACCAGACATCCAGAAACAGCACACAGCCACCTTTCTCCACTTTCATCATGAACAGAATATACTCATGGATTGAATTCAGATACCGCAAAAATCATGAAGTTCATTTTCACTATGGGCTCACACCACAAAAGTATCATCATGATACCACCATAAGACTTTTGGTTTAGGTTCTGCCGCATCAAGATCCCTCTCCTTAAAGTCTCACATTATACGAAAAGAGCAACGCTCATCCTTCACAGCTCACTAAGTTAGCCATAGCTGAGCAATGTATCTCAACAGAACAGTCTACAGATTATTCTCCCATGGAAAACTTGGCTTTGAGATCCTTCTGGGATTCAGTCATTAAGGAGTCTATGGAAATACGTTTGGCAGAAGATCTTGTTAATCACGATGATGACCTTCAACCCGATAAGGCCATGGGAACCAGTGATTTCTTAAATATCTTCAGAAAGAAAACATTTTATGCCTAATGACACATTCTGCCACAATTAATTTTATTAATTTGAGATATGAATTTTAACTCCTCGAATATGCATTCTAGCAGAGGGTGTGCACATAGTACCAACTTCACACATGCTCCTGCATGCCACAGATGGGGCAATATTTGAAGCTCGTGTAGTGGTGAAGCTCGCTTAGTGGTGAAACAGCCTCTTACTTCCAGGAGTAAAATCAGAGAGGCAATAGAAATAGCCAAATGACCCACCAACAGTAAATACCAGTAACGACTTCTGATGACTTGACTGCCAGCAATAACAGCGCTACAGGACGACAGCTAAAATGAAGCAATACGCACAGGCATGCAGCGGACCGCAGCGGCTGCGGGTACATAGAGTACTGGTGCACCTCAGCTGGTGCAAGAAAGCCGGAAAACAACACCATGTCACAACTGCTGCCTGGTTTTCGATTTGCCAATTTCCACCAATCACAAGTAGTAATGCAAACACCAATCAAAATTTCAGGTTTCCACCAACGAAAAGAAATAATAAAAACACCAATAAAGACTTCTAACATCCCTCCCTTTAATCCTTAACAACCTATCAGAATTAGATAACAGCCATGTCTGCAGGTATATAAGAAACAAACTTTTCTAATTCAGTAGTAAACAAAAACACCCTGAAGGAGGTCACATGCAACAGGGACAGAAACGTCATTAGTTGTATATATTGACACTGCAGTCACAAACCCAGAAAAATTTTATTGAATGTGAGAAGGGCCACGGAAGCCAACATTTATTCTGTGAAATCTAGCACATGAGCCACCCGACTTATACTCAAGAAGCCCAATGGTTCTCTTAAATTATGTGGGGATTTCAAGGCTACCATACAGTCATTGGCTGAAAGGTGTCATATACCCAGACAGAAGACCTCACTAACAAACTTGCTGGTTGGGAATACTACTCAAAGGTCAATCTTGCTGATGCTTATGTTCAGTTACCTTTAGATGAGGAATCTCAGAATGTTGTTGTTGTCAGTAGACTCTTTGGATTACATAAGTACAAGCAACTCCTGTTTGGCATTTCATCAACTCCAGCAACTTTCCAAACCAAAGGTATCTGGAACAACAGACTCAGTGCATTCCAGATTGTGTGAATTATCTGGGTGATCTCATTATTATGGGATCCCCCTGTCAGCAACATTTGCAAAATCTCTGCACCCTCTCATCACCTTGCAGGAAAGAGGTCTATGTTGTCATTTGAGAAGTTACAATTTTTTTCAACTGGAAGTACAGTATTTGGGGCATGACCTCACCAAAGACAGAACCAGGGCTACAAATTGTAATGTCACTATCATAGACACTCTTCCCCGCCCAAAGAACCTAACTAAACTGCATGTGTTTTTGGGAAAAGTCAACTATCACTCCAAGTTCCTCCCTCATGCAGCCTATGTTTTGCAACCGCTCAATCACTTGCATAAGAAAGCAGTGCCATACAATTGGACTGCTGCCTTTCACTGGGTTTTTAGCAATTAAAACCATGCTGAAATCTGCCCCTTGTCTCACACTTTTTTCTCCTGGATGTCCACTGGTTGTGGCAGCCAATGTATCTGCCTATGGCATCAGACAATTCTGGCTCACAGGAATGAGGACCGCTCTGAACAGTCAACTGCTTACGTGTCGAAGACATTCACCCCTGCACAACACAACTCCTAACAGATTGAAAAGGAGGCAGCACTGGCGATAATGTTTGCCATTAAAAAAATTCATGTCTATCTTTTTGTTACAGATCACAAGCCCTTGGTTACCTTATTCAGGCCTTGTTAAAAACTCCCTGAGCAAAAGGCTCAACGTTTGCAGTGCTACTGCCAAGTGGTTATAATTGTATCATCTGGTTTAAGCTCATGGTGCTACATTCTAATGCCAATGCAACGTCTACCCGTTGGACCGGACCATGATTTTGACCAAAAGGAGATGATCTGCTTCCACACTGATACCATACGGGAACATACATTTGATGTTTTCCTCATTATGGCTCCATGTGTCACTGCCACCACAGGTCATGACCCCATACTGCAACACATCCTCTGATACACGACCCATGACTGGCCAAACAACCTCACCCGCTGGTTTGCAACTGAGCTCAAAGCCTGGAAACCACTTTCTCACAGGATTTCAGTTGTTGAGAATGTACTTCTCTAGGACACTAGGACTGATGTGCATTGGTTGGCGATTTCCACTGAACTGCATCAAAAAGTCCTGTGCTCACTCCACCAGGGACGTTGAGGGATGTCACATACGAAGGCTTTGGCTCGCCGACACATATAGTGGCTGGGTATCAATAGTGACGTTGAGCGAATGGTCTACTGTTGCACAGGCACTGCCCACCAAAAGGTAGCACCCCCAATAGTCATTTGCACCCCGGCCTACACCCCGCTGTCCTTGGACAGCATCCACATCGATTTTGCGGGCCCGTTTTTGGGGTCAATGCGGTTGTTTATTGTGTGGGGATGCCTAATCCAAATATCCATATATGGTACACATGGCATCCACCACAACCAATGCCTCACTCACTGCCTTGGCACACGTTTTGGCCATCGAAGGCTTACCTTACACTTTGGTTTCAGATAATGGCCCCCAACTCATGGTAACTGTTTTCAAAGGGTTCTGTGTGGCCAATGGCATGGGACATATTCTCAGCCCTCCATTCCATGCTTCCATGAATGGAGACACAAAATGTCTTGTTGAAAAAGGCTGCTGAATCCTCTGCCACTACATCTGCCCTCACTCTGCTTTTGAACACCTACTGCACCATGCCAATTGATCTTAGTTGCCCTGCTAAACTGCTCCGCAGGTGGAAACCATGTATGCAGCTTCATCTTCTAAAGTTGCCCCCTGCCATATCCTGCACTCTGCCATGCTGGCATTATGCACTTGGCACAGCTGTGTGGACCTGCTCCTAAAGAATTCCAGTGGCTTGGATACCAGCAACAATAGTAGAGATCCACGTGTGTCTGGTTACATCAGTCCAAACATGTAAGGGACACACACCACCACCACCACCACCACCACCTCCCTTTCCCTCTTCCTCTCCACCTTCCGGTGACCACAAGGCCCTCGAGCTAGTGTCACTGGTGATACCCCATGAGCACTCTAGCACTGCCTTCAGCTCCCACAGGAATTCGAGGAACCCTCTGGTGCCCTCAGGACGGACACCACTGACCTCCACTCCTTTCCACATCTTTCGATCGATGGTTCTGGGTCATCACCCATATGTTCTTTCTGCCCCCCATGGAATCATCTTGTGTGCTTCTGCCTGTATGCACCTGTTTTAGGGAGCAGGGGATCTGATATCAGGTGCTGCAGAGGTAGAAGGCCCACCTGCAGAGACAAGTCTTGATAGCTGACAGAGAGCACCGTGGCAGCACTGCACTTGCACAGCAAGCGTGCCAATGCCTTGCCATGTGAGTGCACCAGCCAATACTGTTCCACACAGCCGGTATTTAGGTGGCTGCAAAGCATACTGCCAGGCAGTTCAGTGCTTGTGCTGATACAGACAGGTCGATCTTCACTGTACTAGAACTGTTGAATAACTACCTTCCGTGTCACACAGTTAGTCTCTGGTTATCTCGCATTTTTCTCTCCACTGCTCTTGACATTTTTATCATCATTTTGGCCAATACAATCGTAAGGTTCTTTGTCCTTGAACTGGTCTGTTATATTGTCCGTAGTCTTATTTTCGTGAAATAATGGCTTACGAATTAATGCTCGCTTTCAGCCATCTGCTAAAATCGCACCGACATTTAGACAGATTTTGAACAGAACAAATTAAACAATTTAAGTTGAGGTGTGTGACAACTTTGTTTATAATTAAAAATAAAATTCAATCCAGCTACACAGTTGGCTTTTCTGAGTAAATAGAACAAATGAACTAGTAGGACTTGCATTATATAGTATGAACATAAAGAGAAAGGGAGCGTAAGACACAGTTGAGAAATGAGATGGGCATTACTCAAATAAATTTCTCTGGTTGATTACTTGATTAAGTTGAAGATTCAAACAAAGTTATTCACCAATAAATTATGTGTAAATTAAATAATGAATAACATATAATGCCACGTTCTTTTCTTGATTACTTCTTCTACAGGATTAGTATTTGTTTCCTTGCCTCAATGCACTTTCTATTTAATAAATAACTTATGGTTCGTAACAATATTATGAAAAGAATAGTAGCCACTCACCAAATAGCGGAGATGATGAGTCGCAGATAGACACAACAAAAAGACTGTCAGAAAGTGAGCTTTTGGCCAACAAGACTTCCGTCGAAAATAAACAAAAACAACCTGACTTCAGTGGCCAGAGACTGCAATCGTGTGTGTGTGTGTGTGTGTGTGTGTGTGTGTGTGTGTGTGTGTGTGTGTGTTTTGTTCCTATCTGCAACACAGTCTCAGCTATGTGGTGGAGCAGCATCTAACCTTCTCATAATATTGTTACAGTTCATCCTTGATTTTATATTATTTTATTAATGGTTTGTCCAGAAATGACCCTTTGTTGCTCAGTGGCTAAAGTTCCAGTCTACAAAACTTAGGCTTTGGGTTCAATCCCCCGTTGGGCCTTTGATTTTCTCTGTTCTTGTTGCTTCTTTCGCCCATAACAATGATGATAATGCCATGTCAAGTTGCACCATATTTTGGAGTAAGAGTTGAAATGTAGATTCCCCCTCTAACTAGCTGTATAAGTCACTTCAGAGGTGGGAGGAAGTCAAGCACACACCACTATGTCTAGTAAAGCGCTGCAAAATTGGTTCAAATGGCTCTAAGCAGTATGGGACTTAAAAGCGCTGAAACCATCCTTCGAGTTGAGCAAAGCTTTACATGATTTACAACATAACAAAAGAAATATTAAAAATGATTATAGGTGGACGGCCTCAGCACTTACGTTCTTTACTGTAATTATAAAAATTATTTTTCCGACATTTTACTTGCTTTCTGCACTGCGGATTATAAGTTCACTTACATGGATGTTGGAGCATATAGAAACATAGCGAGTCATTTATTCTTATGCAACCAGTTTTGCATGAAAATCTTGTTAGTAAAAATTTACGAACATCGGAGAAACGCCCCATATCAAACACAGGAGTACTTACGCCGTGCGTCAATGTCGTTTATGAGGCATTTGGTATATATGAAAATTTAATGTGTCCTTATGGGAGGCTGGCCGGAGTGGCCGAGCGGTTCTAGGCGCTACAGTCTGAAACCGCGAGACCGCTACGGTCGCAGGTTCGAATCCTGCCTCGGACATGTACCGTATTTACTCGAATCTAAGCCACACTTTTTTCCGGTTTTTTGTAATCGAAAAAACCGCCTGCGGCTTAGAATCGAGTGCAAAGTAAGCGGAAGTTCTGAAAAATGCCGTCTGCCGTCGAATATATGTAGCGCTACACAAGCATGCTTTGCAGGCACAAATATAAATACTGGCGCCAAAACCTCTGCGTCAGTAAATAAATTAAAAAAAAAAAAAAAAGGTGTAAGACGAGCTTTTTACTCCTCCCCGAGTTTCGATCACTGCATTTTTATACATTATCCAACGAAGTGAATACGAATTCCGTATTGTTCATCTTCGAATGTAGCAGCATTTCAATGTACTACGAAAATCCGACTGGCAAGACTGTTTGGGATGTTTGTCAATATGGCCAACTCTACGTTCTGAATTTTTTCCTACCTGAGAGAAGAGATGGTTGCTAATAGGAACTTTTATGAACTGTGAAACACATGCAGTATTCTCTTCACCATAAGAATAATACGAATATAATCATTTTTCCACGTATTGTTTCGTGTTTGCTGGTATCTCATTTAAATCCTGTCTGCCTAATACACTACGAAACTAGAGTGAGACAACAGCAAACGCGGAAGAATATACATATGTCATGTTTATATTCGTATTATTCTTATGCCTAATAGTGATACAGTCAGAAATGAAACACGGCAATTGACTAGATTTTTAAATCTAAGATGACTCTAATTTCTGTGCAGAATGTTATGTACTAAAGAGGCGTCTGCAAAGATTTTCAAACGGAGAAAAATTTTCGCTAAACTCTCGTTCAGAACTTCTATCATACGCAGTATATTATTTGGTTCTTTTTGATCATTATCAAAGCAAGCAGGAGTGTAAGTAACAACAAATAGCAGTCTCTTGCCATTGTTTCGCTAATGAGATGATTCCTCTTTTTTTTGTGTGTGTAAGCGGCGGTAGCGCGCACAAAAGCAAGCCATGCCGCGAGCCGCGACAGGCCGTAAACACGCACTATCAGAATGCGACAAACAATGCATGACACAGTACAGTAATGCATTTTCAGCTTAAAAGTGACGTAAACACCTATAACAAAGAAAACGGCAGTTATCAGATCGAAGCAAACTAAGCAATCGATTCAAACCAGACGAAGCACATGAAAAAGGAAGGGTACCCGAATAAATACGGACGGAGCGCCTGACGCATAGCAATGGCTACCTGATAAAGCTTAACTGCTATGCTTACGACTCGAACCAAACTACTGTAGCTGTGTCGTCATTCATTCGACCTAAATTGTGTCTCATATTACAATGGACCAACTTTGTTTCGATTTGGAGGTGCGGCCTAAAATTTTTCTCTCCCCTTGAATTTCGAGTCTAAAATTACAGGTGCGGCGTAGATTCGGGAAATTTTTTTTCCTTTATTTCGAGTCTCATTTTTCAGGTGCGGCTTAGATTCGAGTGCGGCTTAGATTCGAGTAAATACGGTACGTGTGTGATGTCCTTAGGTTAGTTAGGTTTAAGTAGTTCTAAGTTCTAGGGGACTGATGACCTCAGCAGTTAAGTCCCATAGTGCTCAGAGCAATTTTTTTGAACCTTATGGGGGAAGGAGATTAACAAATCAAAGAATGTGATTCTTGAGTTTCTCCCGGCGTCTTTGATAATCAAAATATCCACGGGTGTCCTGCCGGTCTATAGTGCCCGTTGGCAGACCGGCAGCACACCCATGGATATTTTGATTGACAATTAAAGAATC
Source organism: Schistocerca cancellata (assembly GCF_023864275.1). Classification (NCBI taxonomy): domain Eukaryota; kingdom Metazoa; phylum Arthropoda; class Insecta; order Orthoptera; family Acrididae; genus Schistocerca; species Schistocerca cancellata. The sequence continues at coordinate 506,273,116 of NC_064627.1, read as the reverse complement.
TTTAAAAACCGACTGTCTCGGACTAGGCGGTTTATACAATGCACTGTTGGCATTCTGGCAAGTAAATGGAGAACGGAGAATTTTTCATCACCCAATGGATGTTTGAGAAGAAATAATTTCCACGATAAATGCATGCTGTGCTTTACAAAATAATGTACCAGAAAGATAGATATGAAGATATATTTTACGTCCATCCAGAAATGGAAATCTCCCCAGGTCCCTTAAGCTGTCCAAAGTCATAGTGAAGTTTGTTTCAGGATGCAAGTGAGGTCTGGTTGCTTCGATAAGTGCAAGTAGGCAGAAGGCAGCCACATACGTGCATTACTGCCCCGGCCTACACTACCGAAGCGGCCCCAATATGTCTCCCCCTCCCATTGCTAGTTAACACGCCCAACAACACCACGCATGGATCTAGCGGGCAAGGAAGATGAAGGCGGGAGGGGAGGGGAGGGGGGGGGGGGGGGGGGCACAAGGAGGAATCTGACCCGGGCAGCAAGGCGGCAATTGCAGCGGGCACCAATTTCATATTCTTGAAGAAAAAAATCTTGTTTCAGAAAGCTCCTAGCATCCAGCGCATGTTGGTTTATCAATTATTCATATGATTTTGGAACGCATCCCTGATGGTTTTTGAACACATTCTAAGTTATTTCTGAACAAATCATAAGTTGATTTTTGAATGCATACATAATGTACGTGAAATCTCTGCCAGGGGAAACCCTCTCACATTTAGAAATAAAAATACAAAAAAAAAAAACTTTCCCCGCAGACAAAAGGGGACAGAGGTATACTAGCTGAGCCGAATAAACTTGAAAGCGTGAATGCCAAAGAGAAAGTTGTTCAAAATGATTTCGGGCTTGCAGCCGGTCATCGTAAACTTCATTGCAAGATATTTCGGCTGGACAACTGCCAGCCATCTTCAGGTGAGCCGAACGCGGACTAAGGAAGACTTTCTTTTTTTCCTTTATTGTATTTCAATTCCCCATCGGGGCGGGCTGGCAGCAGCATATGTGCTGCTCTTTAGCCGAAAGGCATAGAACAAACAATAGAAGACATTTAAAAATAACAAAGGAGAGAATATGGCGAACATAGATATAAAAAAGGGGGAACATCATGAAAGGCAATAGACAAAAAAGGGGATGACTGTAAAATGGAGATAAAAAACTGTTTAAAAGTAGCACACACAAGAAGCCACAGACTGTGACAGTTAAAAGAACACAAGGCACAGTATGACTGGAGCATAAAAGGTATCGACGGATGGCGTAGCACATAACAAACACTGACGGCGAACCTCAAGGCAGTACACAATTAAAATCACACCTCTTGACGCACAGGAGAAACAGCACTAAACACAACACTGATGTGGCACACTGACGATGATCAAAATGGAGGATCTGCCAGGCGCAAGGAGATGAGGGAGACCGGAAGAAGGGAGGGAGGGGAAGAGAGGGGAGAGATGAGCGGGGGGGGGGGGGGGGACGCGCTGAAGAGGGCCAGGTAAGGAGGGATGTGGGAAGGAAAGAGGCAAGTACGGGGTGCAGGGTCTCGGGGGGGGGGGGGGAGGATAATCTGCTCTGGGAGAAGGAGGGGGGAGGTAAAAGGGGGGCCTGGGGAAGGGGGAGAACAAGGCCAGGTTATAGTTGGAAGGAAGGGTAAATGTCATGATAAAGTTCGTCATCCAGGAGGGGGAGGCATTGGAAATTGCCCTGATGAAGGAGATGGAGGGTGTGGAGGTGGAGAGAGGGAGGGATACAGCAATAGAGGCGCAGCAATGGGCGGAGGGTGGAGAGGAAGGAGGAAACCAGAGGGTGGGGGGGATCAAGCCTGCGGACAATGTAAAGGATGCGGAGATGTTGGAGGAACAAGAGGAGGTGGGGGAAGTGGGATCAGTTCATACAGGAGCCGTGTGGGGGGAAGGAAGGCGGATACGGAAGGCAAGGCGGAGCGCATGGCGTTCAAGGATTTGGAGGGCCTTGTAAAAGCGGGTGGGGGTGGAGATCCAGGCAACGCTGGCATAACAGAGGATAGGATGGATGAGGGATTTGTAGGTGTGGAGGATGGTAGAAGGATGCAATCCCCATGTCCGGCCAGACAGGAGTTTCAGAAGGCGGAGGTGGGAATGGGCTTTCTGCTGGACAGTCTGGAGGCCAAGGTATTTCAGGGTGGGGGTGAGCTGGATGGGACGACCATAAAGGGTGAGGTAGAAATCATGGAGGCGAAAGGAGCGAGTGGTGCGGCCTATGATGATTGCTTGGGTTTTGGAGGGGTTGAGATGGAGGAACCTCTGGTTACACCAAGTGGTGAACTGGTTAAGGTGGGTTTGGAGGGTATGTTGGGACCATTGAAGGGTAGGATAGAGAGCCAGGAAGGCGGTGTCATCAGCATACTGGAGAAGGTGGACTGGTGTGGGTGGCTTGGGCATATCAGCCGTATACAAGAGATAAGGAAGAGGGGAGAGGACAGAACCCTGGGGGACGCCAGCCGTGGGATAAAAGATACGGGAGTTGGTGTTGTGGAGGGTGACATAGGAAGGACGGTGCGAGAGGAAGGAAGTGACCAGACGGACAAAATTGATAGGCAGGGCGTAGGTCTGGAGTTTAAAGAGGAGACCGGGATGCCATACACGGTCATAGGCATTTTCGAGGTCAAGGGAAACAAAAATGGCGGAGCGACAGGAGTTGAGCTGGAGGGACAGAAGGTGAACGAGGTTGAGGAGTTGGTCTTCAGCAGAGAAGGAGGGTCGGAAGCCACACTGGGTAAGGGGGAGGAGGTGGTGTTGAGCAAGGTGCTGATGGATACGGTGGGAGAAGATAGATTCAAAGACCTTACTGAAGACGAAGGTGAGGCAGATGGGACGATAGGAAGAGGCGGCAGAAGGGGGTTTGTTGGGTTTGAGGAATAAGAGGACGCGGGAGGTCTTCCACAGGTCAGGGTAGAAGCCAGTAGAAAGGATGACATTATAGAGATGGGCGAGGACAGTCAGGAAGGAATAGGGGCTTTCTTGAAGGTGAAGGTAGGTGACACAGTCGTGACCAGGGGCCGTGTTGCATTTGGACTGGAGGATAAGTTTAATGTCTTGTGCTGTGATGGGAGTGTTTATGTCGGAGGGGAGCAACTGCCCCAAGTACTGGAGACTAGGAGCAAGTGGAGCAACCAAGGTATCGGCACGTTCCATAACAGTGGGGAAAAGAGAATAATTAAAGTGGGGATCATCGGGGATGGAGAAGACCTCGGAAAGGTGGGAAACGAAGTGGTTAGCTTTACTGAGGTTGTCAGGAAGGGGGCGATCGTCATGGAGAAGGGGGTGGTGGGGAGCGGAAAGGGAACCAGTAAGGCGATGGAAGGCAGACCAGTACTTGAAGGAGTTGATAGGGAGGGTGGCATTGAGTCATGTGCAGGTCTGGCGCCAGTCTCGGCGTTTCGTTGCTGTAATAAGGTTCCGTACGTGTCGCTGTATTTGCTTGTGGCGTTGGAGTGTATCCCTGTCACGAGTGCACAGGAAGGAGTGATAGAGGCGGTGGGATTCACGGAGGAGGAGGACAGCCTGCGGAGGGAGAGTGGGATGGTATGGGTGGATGTTTTTAGTAGGAAGTGGGACTCCACGGCGTCAGTAATTACCTTCTGATGGAAGGACGAGGCGTGGATGATGTCATCAGGATGGCGATAGGTAAGAGGGTGGCTTTCGACCTGGGTGGAGATGGAGTCCCGGTAGGCATCCCAGTTGGCACGGTGATAGTCATGGACGACCTTGGGAGGGGGTGCAGGGTGCGGAGCTGGAGGGGGGTGGTGAGCAGACGTTATGGTGAGAAGGACAGGGAGGTGATCTCTACCTGTGGGGTCAAGGACGGCGACAGCGATACACCCAAGGAGATTGGCAGAGGCAATGAGAACATCAGGCGTGGTGTCACTTTCAGGTCGGGTGTGCTGGGGAAGGGGAACAAGGTCACCTTGGATCATGGAGAGGAACTGATACCACCGCCGAAGGGCAGCAGGAGTGCGGCTATAGATGTTGAGGTCGGCGGCAATCACATAGGCGGAGAAGGTGCAGTCAATGTGCGAGATGAAGGCATAAGGAAGAGGAGCAGTGGAGCAGACATAGATGGTGGCACAGGTAACGGTGAGGGAGGGGAAGAAGACGCTAAAGATAAGGTGTTCAGTGGGGTCACTGAGGAGAGGTTGTGGCCGGATGGGGATATGCTTAAGGTGGTCAATCGCGACTCCACCCTACACACGAGGACCAGGAGCGGCAGTGTAGTGGAGGATATAGGGAGAGGTGCAGATAGAATGGTGGGGCTGGAGAAAGGTTTCGTTCAAGAGGAAGGTGTCGACCTGGTGGTGGGAGAGGGTGTGCATGAGGAGGTATTTGTTGGAGCGGAAGGAGCGAATGTTCTGGAAGAGGATGCGATACTCGTGCCGCGCCATGGCGGGAAGGAGGAGGGGAAGAGAGGGAAAGGAAGAGACTTAAACTAGGGTCTCAAGGCGGGTGCAGGTGAAGTGGGCTTGGTTGTGGGAGTAAGTGGCGAAGGTGTTCAGGTGGAAAACGGAGCGAGCGGCAAGGGAGATTTGTTGGAAGGTGTGGGGGTGCTGAAAAGGGTGAATGTTTTGGAGTGCAATGGTAAGTAACCGGATGATGTCCTCGGCCATTGGAGGTGGACGGAGGGAATTGTTGGGATGGACAGGGGATCGACGGGACGAACTGGGACTGTAAGCTCAGGGGTGGCTAGAGGGGGTTTAGCTTTACACTCATGGGAGTAGGTGGGATGGGGGCCATTGCAGATACTACAGGAAGGAGGAGCAGCGGGGTTGGGGCAGTTCTTAAGAAAGTGGGAGGCCTTGCAATGGGGACAGGTGGGGGGGTTTTTGCAGTTGGGAGTCAGGTGGTCATTGTACATCAGGCACCGCTGGCAACGGTAGGCTTCGGGAGGGGATTTGGAGGATTCAACAGGGTGGCGACAGTGATATATCAGGGCACCCTGGGTGAGGAAATGGTCAATGGATGGGGCGGACTCAGAGAATACCCGTATGAGGTAGGTGGGACCAGAGGCATTGTGGATACGGCGGGCAGAGCGGATTTCCAAGTCCGGGTGGGAGTTCAGTTCTGCCAACACTTCATCCTCTGTGATCACCAGGCTGAGCTTCGGGATCACAGCGGTGTAGGTGGGGGGGGGGGGGGCGACGGGGAGGCTGGGGCTGACGAGGAGTGGAAGCGGAAAGGAAGGGTGTCAGAGAGGCGTGGGTGCCAAACATAACTCGTGGGAGTTTTCGCAGGAGGTCTGTGTGAAAGGATGGGGACGAGGACTTGATAAGGACTGAGTCCCTGCGGGGAATGAGTTGGCAGATGGGAGCACCAGGTAAGTACTTTCGTATCTCCATGGTGAGGGTACGAGTGTCGAGGGACTTAGGATCGGGGACGAAGACGTTCTCCGCTCCAGCATATATAGTGCGCTGATGGTACTGCCGCGCATGCGTTGCAGTCGCGGAGACAGAAGCGCCACACCACCCAACGGCAGCGCCCTCGCTGGTGGAACTGCAATACTCAGCTGCCGTCGGTATTGTCGCTGGCCACAGCTATCGACGTCTTCTGGCGTCTTCGTCTCGAGCAAATTTCGTCAGTCCTCGTTCAGCTCACCTGAAGATGGCTGGCAGTTGTCCAGCCGAAATATCTTGCAATGAAGTTTACGACGACCGTCTGCAAGCCCGAAATCTTTTTGAATAGTTGATTCGCCAGAAAAATTTCAAATTTTACAAAGAGAAAGTTATTAGCTAATAATCAATAAAGAGTGCAAGTTTTCTGAAGAGTTCTTATTCCCCAGTCACAAATAATCCCACCCAGTATTAACTATGAGCTTTTTTTAAAGGGGGAAGGGGCGGGGTGTAGGATGTCAAACCAGCCCGGCCGACTAGGAGCAAGAGAGACACTACAGGACGTTTTAATTTCCACTGTCCTGAATGTAGGTTTGATGGCTTCCATTACATAACATACATGTTTGAATGCCACAGAGCAAAATACAGTGACGTGCGATAGAAGAATGCTGTGTGCACAGGCGTGGCAATGCACTCTGGCACACTTAAGACCATGTCTTACATTTCCCTGAACATATATGTTTTATACATCAAACTCTTAGAAAGATGTGAGCTACAAAATCAACAATTTTTGAAAAATCGAAGTTTTTAGTTTTGACGTCCTATCTCAAACGTTTGAGGGGGAAGGGTGGGGGCTACACTATCAAGTTTTTGCCCCGGTTCAGAAATATTGCAGATCCAGGGCTGAACAACAATACATAAACAGCCAACGATGAGAATGCTGTCGACAGAAAGTGTCAATCGACAACGCCTTTCTCAGGTTGCTAACATTTTCGGATGTGTGTGTCTCCATGATATAATTACGCAATTCATTCGTATTTGCAGTGATATGAAATGAAAGAACTCAGTGGTTCCTCATGAGTAACATTACCAGCATTTATGGAATTCTGCTGGACATCTAAAGTAATTCGAAATATTTTAGGAATAATTATTTGATCCGAAATCTGTCTGTGCAATTACGTACAGCTTTAAGATTCAAAAACTTCAGAAGAGACACTGGGTTTGAGTACATAAAACAGTTCGCAATATTGCAGTGCATCTGCAACTTGTGTATAGCGGAAGTGTGGAGAGATGATTGGAAGATGTTTTTTGCCCTTCTATACCAACTGCAACTACTGCACCAAGTCTTACCCACGATTTTAAACAAGTACCGGTAGTTCACATCAACTGCCGTCCATGACCAAGGGAGGCTTACAACAAACATCACACGTATCACAACCAAAGAAATCGGATCACGAGTTTTGAATGATATTGTGACGTAAAAAGATTATTTTATTTAGAAGGTGATTTGAGAAGTGAAGATATAGTGGAATCACAGCGAATTATATATTTAAAAAAAAAAAAAAAAAACTACGGCTGAATTGATGATCAATTTTTGCTGCAGAAAATTGTGAGATGAAAGTCATACAGTGAAGTCATGATTAAAGGCAAATTCAGGAGTGCACTGCATCTGTTGAAAGTATTTTCTTTAGTGTCAAAAAACTTATGAAAACAAATTTATAAGGAACGAAAAGTACATTTGTTTAATAAATGACAAAGAATTGGAGCAATGAATGAATAATGAATAGTAATTTACATACATATTCATTATTCGCATAAATTCCGTACAAGTCTGGTGCTAAGCGAAGCGCACAGTGCAGATTTGCAACTCATGTGCAAATGAGTGTTGGCACATGGCCGCTGCACATGCACTCACACAGCTGTCATTAGCATCGGTAATCTTCGGCAACTTCCGCCAATGTTCGCAAAGCGTATTCACGCTCTCATTCGCACACCACAGGTGCGTTCAGGCCACGGGGTTGCAGGGCACATTCCAGGTGGCCTGTGTTGTAAAGAAGCCATTGAAATCAACACGATGCCTAGCTGATCTTATCATCCACCTAAACTCCCAACAGTCCACCAAATCCAAAACCGAAACAATACCAGAACATGTTGTTAGCCTTTCCAACAAAATCCTCAATTTCGCAGAAGTTCTGTCCTATCCAGAGACGTCAGTTTCAGCTCTACACCCAAATTTAACAATGCTGGACTTGTCAAAGATCTACTCACCTCTCCCAATCCCTGCAGCTGGTTGGTACACTTCTCTGCCACCAATCCTTCCAACCAAAACCATCCTAACCCCAACACCAAAACCTATTTCTCCCAGTTCACATCACCGTCCCAACCATGATCCTCTCCCCCTCCACATAACCATCCCCTAATACTTTCCACGAATTTCTCACTTCCAACTTGACCTTCCTCAACACCTTTCCTAACAACACCAACCTTTCAGCAGAATGTAAGGACAGCCATACGCAATCTCAAAACAGATCTTCACCTTATCATCATACCTGCTGAGAGATTTCACTATAATCCATTCATCAGAAGAATAAACCTGATTTAAACATTGCACTATGTATTCTTCTGCGGAAGTCAAATTTACTAGTTTATACTAGACAAACAATTATCTACCTCATCAATAAATTGAGATGCGTTTGCTGGAACCTCACTGGATTTCCGTGGGACTGCAGCCAAGCTGTCTCAAGTACTGTCAAGTGCAGTAATAAGGGTACGTTTTGTGCTGTGCGTTACGAGCACATCGACTGGGCGGTAATACGGGACAATACCTTTACCGGCGCATTAACTTGGACAGCACTGGCCGGTCAGCTGGTACAGCTAGCCTACAGTGACGTGGTCAGCTGTAGTTCACACGTAAAAATATAAGAACAGAGGAGCGATACAGCTTTGAATGTCATTTCCTTTCAAATACGTCTACTCTCAATGTGTGTAACGTAAGAGAATATTGAAGGATTTCACCGTATAGTTAAATATTGAAACCACTGAAGATATTACTTACAGTCAGACGTCTGGTAATCTCTTAGCTCCTTCCTTATTCGAATCCGAGAAATGTATTTCAGCTCTGGAAGTGTCACCTGCTACGTTGATAATAAGCATATCATCAACAGAATCCACAAAGCCAACCAGGCGCAGCATTTTCTCTTTTTCTTTTATGACGAGCCGTTCTATACTGTGGGAGGAACCACCGCACTAATTCCCGCATTTGGTTCACATTCCATTACACTACCAACTGCGCTACACGTTTAATGTGGGTTTGATTATCAACTGCATTATATACAGGGCTGGGAAAACTTCAAAGCTGATTATCTCCGTAAATTTATGAAAAACATTAAGAACAGCCTATTTTTCGGCACTTTTTAACAAGTTCCACGCGCGTGTTTCACTACGGAACAGAAATCAGTCTCAGCCATTTTCACAGTGCGCATTAACAGCGCGACAATCAGAGCACAACGCTGCAGAGCCTGTTACTGTACACGATTTTTGAAAAAAAAGCTACGTAGCTAAAGCGTTATTAAGAAAAACGTTGATGGCTGTTAATACATTTGAATATCTTATAGTTTCGTTTAATGTAACTTAGTAATAAGATATCTAATTCATAAGTAGGACCTACTCTACAGAGCATAACAACACCAGTGTACGTGTGCTAGGGCCTCTGACCAATCATCGCGTTTGTGTTTGTTTACATCAGGATTATTCTTATGATGAACAGATTATAGCGTCAATATGAATCGCAGTGACTACCTAGCAGAAGGCCTGTGGCAGTTGTCTGACACCTCCACTTATAAACTCTGCCCAAATGATCACATCCCAGAAATTCAACATAACACTAATCCCTGCGTAAAGCCTTAGGCCCTTTTCAGAACCTCCTTCCTGAATCCATTTCCCTGATCACTCCTACTAACACACCAGACACCCAGCTTCTACACACTCCCCAAAATCCACAAATCCTGGATGCCTCACTTTAACTGGTTATTGCACTACCATGAAAGATCAAAACCTCCAACCTACTGCCCAAAATCAAAGCCTCCCACATCAAAGATACCAACCAACTCATCACCACCCTTACCCTTTTACCTCCTGGATCCCTACTTGCCACTGTTGACATCACTTCCCTATACAACACCATCCCTCACGCCCATAGTTTTGCCATTACCTAATTCCTCTTACATCTTACTGACTATATCCTAACACACAACTAATTCTCCTTTGAAAAGATGTATACAAATAAATCTGTGGCAAAGCCATGGACCCCGCAGGGCGTCTTCCTACACCAGTCTGTTTATGGACTGTCTAGTGGAAACATTCCTCGTGTCCCAAAACCTGAAGTTCCTGGTCTGGTTCAAGTTCTCTGATGATATCTTCCCAATCTGGACCCAGGACCAGGACACTTCTATCCTCATTCCTTCACAAGCTCAACACCTCTCCCACCCATTTCACTTAACTTTCCTCAATCCAGTGTTCCATCTTCCTGGACATTGACCACCACCTCTCTGATGGATCCATCCACTCCTAACCCACTGACAACCAACAGTACCTGCATTTCGGCAGCTGTCATCCCTTCCACGCCAAAGAATCCCTCCCATACAGCCTGCCCACCCAGGGACAGCGTATCTACAGTGACGGGAACTCCCTTGTCCAGTATGCTGAAGGTCTCACAGAGACCTTCATAGACAAGACACTACCCCCCCCCCCCCCAGACCTAATCGGCAAACAGGTTTCCCATCCTACCTACACACACACACACACACACACACACACACACACACACACACACACACACACACACACACAATACTCCCACCACCCCAAAAACCAGTTACAAAGAAGTGCCCCCTTTCTCAGCCACTATCACCAGGACTGGAACAACTGAACCGTGTCTTTTGTCAGAGCTTTGCTCATGTATCACCATGCCCTGAAATTAGGGACATCCTAACCAAGACCCTTCCCACCCCTCCGAAAGTAGTGAGTGGTGGTCTGTCACACATCCAATCTTCACAACATCCTTAACCATACCTATACCACTCACAATCCCAATCATCAGCTGACACAGGGATAATATCCTTGTGGAAGACCCAGTTGCCAGATCTGCCCAATCCACCTACGCAGCACTTCCTATTCCAGTCCTGTCATGGTCTTATACTACATCAGAGGCTGTGCCACCTTTGAAAGCAGTCCTGTTATATACCAGCTCTTCTGCAATCATTGTTCCACTTTTTATATCAGCTGTCTATGAAGATGAAAGGCAACCACCAAACTGTGGCCAAGAGCAAAGTGAACCACCCTGTGGCACAACATGTAGCTGTACATAACATTTGATTCCAATGGCTGCTTCACAACATGGGACATCTGGATCCTTCCTTCCACCTCCAGCTTTTTTGAACTGTGCAGATGAGAGTTATCCTTATAATGCATTCTCCACTCCCAAAATCATCAGCCCTCAACCTACGGTAACCTTCTGTTCCCACACCCGTCACCCAACTGTTTCCAGCCTCTCTTCCCTGTCATCTCCTCTCAATCCACCTCCCCTCACCCTCATTCTACCCTGCTCCCTGCCAGTGCATCCGCCATGATTCCATGGCAGCGGCGAAGGCTTCTTTAGGAGTCTGTTTTGACCACTGGAAAATTGCTGAGGCAATAGCAGCACGGCTGGTGAATGTGCGGCCACGGAGAGTGTCTTTCATTGTTGGAAAAAGGCAAAAGTCACTAGGAGCCAGGTCAGGTGAGTAGGGAGCATGAGGAATCACTTCAAAGTTGTTATCACGAAGAAACTGTTGCGTAACGTTAGCTCGATATGCGGGTGCGTTGTCTTGGTGAAACAGCACACGCGCAGCCCTTCCCGGACATTTTTGTTGCAGTACAGGAAGGAATTTGTTCTTCAAAACATTTTCGTAGGATGCACCTGTTACCGTAGTGCCCTTTGGAACGCAATGGGTAAGGATTATGCCCTCGCTGTCCCAGAACATGGACACCATCATTTTTTCAGCACTGGCGGTTACCCAAAATTTTTTTGGTGGCGGTGAATCTGTGTGCTTCCATTGAGCTGACTTGCGCTTTGTTTCCAGATTGAAAAATGGCATCTACGTCTCATCCATTGTCACAACCAACGAAAAGAAAGTCCCATTCATGCTGTCGTTGTGCGTCAACATTGCTTGGCAACATGCCACACGGGCAGCCATGTGGTCGCCCATCAGCATTCATGGCACCCACCTGGATGACACTTTTCGCATTTTCAGGCTGTCATGCAGGATTGTGTGCACAGAACCCACAGAAATGCCAACTCTGGAGGCGATCTGTTCAACAGTCATTCGGCGATCCCCCAAAACAATTCTCTCCACTTTCTCGATCATGTCGTCAGATCGGCTTATGCGAGCCCGAGGTTGTTTCAGTTTGTTGTCACACGATGTTCTGCCTTCATTAAACTGTCGCACCCACGAACGCACTTTCGGCACATCCATAACTCCATCACCACATGTCTCCTTCAACTGTCGATGAATTTCACTTGGTTTCACACCACGCAAATTCAGAAAACAAATGATTGCACGCTGTTCAAGTAAGGAAAACGTCGCCATTTTAAGTATTTAAAACAGTTCTCATTCTCGCCGCTGGTGGTAAAATTCCATCTGCCGTACGGTGCTGCCATCTCTGGGATGTATTGACAATGAACGCAGCCTCATTTTAAAACAAAGCGCATGTTTCTATCTCTTTCCAGTCTGGAGAAAAAAAAAAAAATCGGAGGCCTTAGAACTTGAATGCACCTCGTAGTATCGGACAGTTGCTGTGCTATTTTTAAATGGATCTGAAAAATTGTTTTTTGAGGTACAGCAAACTATTTACATATCGAATACTAACTGACATAGATCTCATAGTGACAAAGTAAAACCATTACATATACCTACTACTGCAGTTAAAAAGTAGGGGAAATAATTTCACATTTTATGTGCTCACCATGGCCTCTGTGCAGCAAGAGGTTATGTCTCTGTCACATACACTGATGTATGTCATGGAAGTACTGATACAGCCTTCTTCTCAGATGGCCTTGCATGACAACTTGCATCACACTTGATATAAGAGTCTAAGTTGAAAAAGTTTTACATGTTTGTATTTGGTATTACTATGCTTAAGTCAGTCACTGTAAAGGACATTAGTTCACTCAAATAAAACAGGTGTTTAATTGATACAAAATGTAATTTCTCATTGCAAATCTTCAAATACCTCATCAGGTTATGGGCCCAGGCACTGAATGATATGTCAAAGAGAACTGGACAAGTTATACCATGAAACGTTAAAAAAAATCGTTGTCGGCCATTGTTACTAAGCCAAGTCTCAGTACCCCAATCACATTGTGCTCAAATTAAAACTAATCTACAACTGCCAAAGAAATTTCTATTATGCACACTGCAAAATTAGATGAAATGAAGTGTCAAGCTTGGAAATTACATGCCCTGCAATTCTCAAAGCCTACTGAATTTTTAATGTTGTATTTGTGCCTCCGTAGCTGAGAGGCCAGCATAGATCACTGCCATACCAAGGACCCAGGTTTGATTCCTGGTACAGGATGCACTCAGCCATTTGATACCAGTTGAGGAGGTACTTGCATGAAAAGCAACAGCTCCACAGTCTGAAAAGTTAGAAAAATGGCCAAGACAGCACTGTGCTGACCACATGCACACCCATACAGCAACTGCAAGACATCACGAGGCAGAAGATGACCCAGTGGCCAGTCAACATTACTTGGGCCTTTAAGGCCTGTGTGGTGAGCTTGTACAATTGGAACATGCATGAATTCAAACACATAAAATTGATGGTGAGGACATAAAAGCACAGATACATGAAAATACCAAGCCTATGTTCCTGATTTCCACATCAGTACTTCAAAATCAAATGCAAAATCTGTTCATTTGTGAAACAGTACATGGAATATGGAAAAAGTTGAGATTTATACCAAAGCAATGATCAGAGTAATCTAAGTTAACCTTAATGCAGTGTTTTCATGAATACTGAATGGATGTGAATGATTCAGTCATTGCACACATTGCTAAACTTGAAAAGCTGGCACTGCAGATTCAAAATACTGGGAAAAATGTCTTGGATGTAGCCATAATGGCAAAAATCATCACACCATTGCCATCAAAGTAATATAAGTTCAAAGAAGCTTGAGACAGTGTGTCAGATGGTCAACAAAATGTGGAAACGCTGATGGACGTCTCATCAAGAAGAGTGCCAGTTGGTCATGGATAGTGAAAAAGTTGATGCATTTGCAGTGATGGTGATCAGAAAGCAAAACAAAAAGGTAAATTCACCTCATAAAACCAAAGGTTCTGCAGAAAGCATGGACGTTTTGCTTCAGAGAGCAGAACATTTATCACTTAGTGATGATAAAGAATACCATGTCACCTTGAGGGGAACTGGCACTCCCAACAAATAATAAGATGGAAAACGAGTGTGGCACATCTCAACAACATTCTAATCAGCTATCAAACTAAATTATTTACTGTACTTCAAAAACAATCAAGTTACTTTAGTTTATGACAAACTGTAGCAGAAGGTGTGACTCGAGAGAGTGAGATGAAGTAAATGTTGCAGTGAATAACCTGAAATAAGTCACACAAATGACTGGAGCACATTGATAAATTGATAAATCAGCAAATGATCGCCAAGGGTATCGTTGAACGTAATATCATCAAAGAAGTAGGTTTTTTTTGGGGGGGGGGGGAGGGGGGGGGGGACCCTGTCAGGTCAGCTAGACAAGGTACATCTGCTGAAGTTCAACAACAAAAATATGATTTGTTCTACGAATTCAGTTGAACTTATACATTCATATGTCTGTGGTCTGATATCACTTGCATCTGTCAGTGGTGCAAAGCTATTTAAAGATGATGCAACAGGACACAGGCCTTTTTATTTTCTCATACACAAATCTGGTGTCACTGACTTCGTGAAAGCAGTGCTCTTGTGTTAAACATGTTAGGTCGAAGAATCAAAACACTGTGCATGAACAATGAAACTAAGTTTATTAACTGTGCCATGAAATAGCATGTCAGAAACCTTGGATTCCAGCTGGAGGCAATGCACCATACACACTAGAACAAAATGGTTGATTAAAGAGGTACAGTCTACCAATTGTTGAAAGCACACACACCCTGTTAAAAATTCAGACTCTTCCAAAGTTTTCAAGGGCATAAGCAATTAACACTGCCTTCTACATAGTACACAGGAGTCTGATGAAGCACACACTGAAGCGAACTCCATACGAGTTACGGAACCTATGAAAACCGTATCTTGCAAACCTCCACATCTCTTAATCTAATGGTTTTGCTCATGTGCCAACATAATTTCAAAGCACCCTCAAAGCCAAAGCCAAAAATTATGTCTGCTGAATACCAAGGACATTCGACAAGTTATTGGCTTTTTTACCCTGAAAACTGAAAAGTTTTCATATCCCAAGATGTCACATTCATTGACCTGAGTAGCAGCATAATGCCAGCAATACAACAAAATGATGACATGTAACTTAAGATCAAAGATGACAAAGAATTTGCGGATCATGACAAGCGAGTTCCTACCAGGCCATTGTAAGTATAGGAAGAGACAGTACATCCTAATCAACCAGTAAGGTAAGAAGCTCATTTCATCCAATATTAAACTCTCAGTAGCTTGAAGGAAGCAGTTTCCAGTACAGACTCGAAATATTTGAGGGAGGCAATCACAGAGAAACTGGAAGCTCATGAGGAGAACAAAACTTGGAAGATCATTCCTACAACCACCAGCTGGCAAGTTATTCACTTCAAGGTCTTGTTTGACACAAACAGCAAAGATCACTGGGTTCAAAGTACAGCTTCATGCAAGAGGCCTCAAACACGAGTACAGCATCAACTACAATGAAACCTTGTTATTGCTCTAATATATGGAGCACTAGGATTGGTTGTTGGTTGACTGATTTGGGAGAGGGACCAAACAGCGAGGTCATTGGTCCCATCGGATTAGGGAAGGATGGGGAAGGCAGACGGCCATGCCCTCAACCATCCCGACATTTGACTGAAGCGATTTAGGGAAATCGCGGAAAACCTTAATCAGGATGGCCGGACCCAGGTTTGAAAGGTCGCCCTCCCGAATGCAAGTCGAGTGTGCTAACCACTGTGCCACCTCGCTCTGTAATGAAACCTTCTCGCCAGTCATATGGTATGACGTTTTCAGATCTTTCATGGCAGCTGACACACATGAATAATCAAAGATGATACAGTTTCACATTTCACATCTGCACTGCAATTCTTCTTTAAGAAGAAATCTATATGGAAATAACTAAGGGATTGGTTACTGACACAAAGAATCCTGCTGTTTGCAAGCTTGAGAAGTCTTTGTAGCTGCTCATGCAGGTTCCTCAGTTCTGAAACAAGAAGTTTATAGATTTTATTTTGCAGTTTAATTTTGAAGTAAATGAGTCTGATTCATATTTATTCCTTACCCCAACAAGTGGTGAAGTTCTTTTGTTGTCATTATTTGGAGATGATGGACTTATCGCTTCATCAAAATTGAGGAAAGTGATTTGTAAAGTTGTCACATCACTATAAGAATTGTTTCGTATTACAATCTAAGATGGTCATTGTTTTATGAGGGCAGAAACAAAGAGAACATGCAGAAGAGAAAACATTAATGAATCAGCGCATACAAACTAGAAGAATAAATTTAAAAGTTTGGAATGGGTGATGCAGATGGTCTTGAGTGTTGTGGGTGATCCTCATGTCCATTTACTAGTTTTTGAAAAAGACTCAGAGGTTGAGAAAATGCTGTACCGTGAAGTGGATGGACCACTTACTTTTTATCCATTATCTTGTGATCAGATACATCACTTTCAGTAAACAGTATAGGTTTCGGTAGATCATAATAAGGCATGAAGGCAAGTGGTTAAGGGACTTTTTCATTACTGACTGAAAGAGAAGATAATAGTACAGAGCGCTCCAACAACATGAGTAAACTACAACTAGAGCATTTTTCTGATGCTGATTATGCAGGTGATCTTACACAAAAAAAATTATTTATTTGTGTTCAAAACTTAATGCAATCACTAAAGCACAGGGAGTGTTGAAAATGATTTAAGTGCTTGCATATAGTTTCAGTGTGCATAAAGGTAAAGTTCCTAGTTTTCAGAGATGTGCATGCATTTACTCATTGTTTGTTGTGTGTTCATAGCCTGAAGTCAGTTATTCTAAAGGACGCCACTTCAGTTAAATAAATAAGTAATTTAGCTAATACAAAAATATTATTTCTCTCTGCAAAACTTCAAATACCTCATCATTCTGCCTCATATTTATGTCTCGCTTTGTGAAACATGTTCAGTATATCACAAGCTGCTTGCATGCAAGTATCGCTCCCATCAAACCTCTAAGATTTTTTAGTAATGATCCGGGTTCCAAATTTTGTGTTGTTCAGTAAACCACAGGATTGCGCCTTGTATTAATTGAAAATATAGATACTTCCAGGATTACACATTAAACTGACAAATTAAGATAATCAAAAGAACTTCACACTCTCAAACATTATAAATCAAATGAGAGGTTTTTTTAATTTTTCAGCTCCAGCCCACACTCATTTGTGTTGACTGTCATTCATTCTTCATAACTGCTTTATCAATGTATGTGTGTGCACACGTGCCACTTTAATACCAGCTAGCATTCATAGTGAGTAGCAAGCTCAAATTCGAATGTTTCTGTTTAGCTGCCACACCTTGTATCTGTTGCAATTTCATTTATGATGATAATTTTATTACAGAAACACGTCAGACATTCAGCACTAAGTGCAACAACCAGAATAATGAGTTGTAATTCTGGGAGATAACTTCATGGCCAAAGTCTAGTAATAATTATTAGCACAGAGTAAATAAAACCTGTAGAAAGTTAAGGGATGACATACCAAAGGAGACCAAATTATTGTCAAAGCTGTGAGATACATTTCCTTGCAAAAAAATGTTGCAAAATTTTATAAAAAAGTAATCATCACAATTAATGATCAAAGATGCAGTCCTTGTTTCAGTTGGGTCATCTAAAAGATTTTAGTGTTTTAACATATTGCCACAAAAATGAAGTTCTTCTATGTCCCACAATCATGAATAAATAAACTTCTGGAAGTGACAAAATGAAAGACAATAATACTACACAGTGTAAAGGGAATAGGGGTTTAAATAAACCAAGTCTCATTATAATTGCTCCAACTATTTTTATTTTCCAATATCAATGCCTCTGCATTATCCACTGCTCCCTCCATCACCACCCATTTTTGTGGTTGTTATTATGTGCAGCCATTTAAGTAGAAAGGAACATCAAAAGGAATGACAACATCTCAATGGAACTGTCCATGTGTTAGTCAACTTTCACACCACTGAAAATTTCTATGTGTAACTGTGCTTACACATATACTAAAAAAAGTCAACAGACTTACATCTCTCAGATAACATTAACAAAACTCTGTACACATCAGTAATATTGTACCAATACACACAGCTTTCTAGCATTGATACTGATGTGCTCGCTCTACCATGTGACAATGAAATGCACAGACAGAAATTTCCAATTCTGAAGTAAAATTCGATATGTCATGAGCATTTTCATTTAACTTTTACAAGCCTGATAAAACCTACACATAATTAACATTCATGTGGAAGACTCCTACTTTGTGACATGACTGCAAGAGAAAAAAAAGCAAATGTGACAATTTTTAGGAGAAATATTACACCACCAATATAAACCAAGGTAACATATTAATACAAGTGAAGATTTTCAATGGACCTGTCACAAAATATTTAGCTTACTGGAAGTTACCACACTTTCCTCACACTGTTCTCCAAACATAGGGACATCACACTGAGGTTTTACATCCTCCACACACTGGCACCTGGGCCTTTAAAAAAATATTGAGTGTACAAGGTTTACATACATGTCAACAACATTCTGACTTGGAAAAACATTACAAAACATCTATTTCTCATCGTTGGGATAAAGTATCAGGTACGAAGGAATTTCTTATCATTCGTTTGTTTATAATAAGCTAACAATAATCAAACTAAACCCTGTATATGAAACACTCTCGAACATCAGTCACACATGTGCTTTTAGACTCAAAGTACCCGCAGTGTGAGCAAATTATAACAATAATACCAAACCATAAGACTCTTAAAGGACGAGTCTTAAATAATTATTTCACAAAAACAAGGAACAGTAATCATAAATGGAATGTTAATTAAAATTTTCATGTATGATGCAATACTCAGGAAACCATAATGCAAGTGTAGAAAACATTTAGGGATTACTTTTTTTTTTACATTTGTGTGTTTTTTCTTGCAAATATGTGGAAGGATACTAATGTATGTATAAGTGACCAGTTTGTTTATTTCTATATAACTGTACATGTCATCATAAAGCCCAGGTACAGCACGTACGTGGTTATTTGTGTTTCACAAAATAAAGTATACTTCTTGTGCTGTGGCAGTGAAAGGCCAAATCTTTTTCCTTTCCAAACTACCATCTGCTGTGTGTTCCTTGCACAACAAGGAATGAACTCTGTTTCCTTAACTAAATACTCTCAACTTCACAACTTCATCGGCGAAGTGAGTGTAGTGTTTTTACACACTCGTACCCTGAGGGATAACTGGGTGACATTCGTAGGATCACTGAAATGTTGCAGCAAGTTGAGCACACAAAAACTGCCTTTTTCATATGTTTACACAACATATCAGAGAATTGCACTTGTGCCATTATCAACTTTCTTCTTGCTTCCCTGTTAACAATGTTTTGCAACTAAGAAACATCGTTGTCTCACCTAAACTTCCCATCACACCACTCTTCATTATAAATGAAGATGTATGAAATTATTATCAATCACTTCTGTAGTATGGAATGTTAAATCTACGGCCCACACATCATATACTTCTCCCTGAACCCTTAACTACTTGTAGATGCTATCGGTGAAACGGGGCTCAATGGGCTTCGACTCGAGTCTCTGAGGCAACCATTAACTGTAATTACCACTTTGCGAGAGCCTGCGTGGTCTCGGTGTTCACACAGCCAGATACCCTGCCATGTACCAAGATTTAATTTACCATCCGTTATTGGTATTGTAAGTGAAGAGCCAAGGAAGCAAGCTTTTACATGAGCTGGCTGTAACAAAATTATACATTTTACAACATATTCATAATGATATATAAACTGCAGTAAACTTCATACTACATGAACATGTACATACTTATTTTAAACAACATTTAGGTCTATTGCTTCAAGGCTTACCTCTGTTTAACAGTAAAATTTTTACAGCTGTTCAATTACAGGTCATTTACTCTAAACTGACAATTTGAAAATGAAACAAGCCAATAGCAGTAACCTAGAAAAAATAATGGATATACACCACATGGAATGTGGCTAATGATAAATAAACTTATATAGAAGTATAATCATTTAGAGCCAAAAAGTAAACGAAATACTCACCATGTCGTCGGGCCCTTCACAGGAATGTCTATAAGGCAAACCCTGTAAACAAAATGAAAATTGTATCATTTCCACAATAGCAGGACTAGCCCTCCTTCCCCAAGCTATCCCTTGTTCCTCCCCAACAAGGTAGTCAACTGCTCTTAAAGTTGGGCATAGTTTTTGAAAATCATTTCCATGAATTACGATTAAGCAACATTTACAACATTTAATGAGAAATGCCGCCTGCCCGCATGTGCAGAGAGAGAGAGAGAGAGAGAGAGATAGAAAGGGGGGGGGGGGGGTAGAATCAGCCATCAAAATGTAACTGGACAAGTGTGTGTGTGTGTGTGTGTGTGTGTGTGTGTGTGTGTGTGTGTGTGTGTGTGTGAGAGAGAGAGAGAGAGAGAGAGAGAGAGAGAGAGAGAGAGAGAGAGAGAGAGGGAAAGGGGAGGGAGGGGAGGGGAGGGGAGGGTGGAGGGCTCTCACACATGCATTTGTATGTGTACTTCAGATTGAAAAAGGATTTCACCAAATGGTCCACAGGAGTTTCTGCATAATTTTTATTTGAATGGGAAAGGAAGTCAGCCATATCCTTTCTGTAGGAACCAACATAGCACATTAAACAATTTAGAGAAATAACCTAAATTTGGATAGGTAGACAGAGATTTGAACCCCACTCCTCCTAAATGCAAGCCCAATGTTTAAACACCTTGCAACCTCCCTTCGTCTCCACTGTACGATCAGTGCCCCCACAGTCATTATCCCCAAGATTCTCAGTTAATGTTAGTCATGAAGCAACAGTCAATTTTAATTAAGCTGATCTAACAGTCCCTGTTAAGATATTCATCTACAGAGTAGGAGTTGCCTACCAAAGAGTCTTTCAAACTTTCATTACTTTAAGGTGTCCGCTACATTAAGGACGGCGTGAAACAGCACACTTACAAATGATTTATTTGGCTTATGTCCACTATGACAATGGGCATGTGAATAAAAGCAACGTTTTTATACTGAAAATGGGTTTACAACTTGAAGTAATCCTCATCATTCAGCACCCTCATCATTCAGCACCCGCCAGGCATTACTTTTCAATACGATATTATACTTTACGATGCTCTGAATGTGGAAGTCGTCTTCAAATTACATCTGATAGTGCCCGTTTCCTGAAATGGCAATTTTTCATACCTTTTTCTTTCAACATTTGTAGGGTTTAACTATTTCACAACCAAATTAATGATGTCCAGCTGTCAGTACCAGTTAACAAGCAGGCCTGGAATGAAGCAACTCAGCAGGTAGTTCTTCCACAATACAGCCAATACATGCTAAATTCAACACAACGCAGAAACATTGAAAAAAATAAGAAAAAATGACATTGTGGTAGTAATGAAGTTGGAAGCAAATGAAATTAGACTACTATGAGAGAAACATATCCAACTTTTACAGCATTTATATGGTGCTCTAGAATGATTAATAAAAGAAATAACTGTATCATGATGTTGCAGTTTTAACCTAGGTCAACATAACACAATGGTGACAAAGGTCAAGGGTACCTCCTAACATTACGTCAGACCACCTTTTGTTTGGCGTAGAGCAGCAACTCGTGTGGCGTGGACTCAACAAGTCATTGGAAGTCCTCTGCAGAAATACTGAGCCATGCTGCATCTACAGATGCCCAGAATTGCGAAAGTGTCGCCGGTGCAAGATTTTATGCATAAACTCACCTCTTGATTATGTCCCACAATGTTTTATGGGATTCATTTCAGGCAATCTGCATGGCCAAATCATTCGCTTCAATTCTTCAGGATGTCCTTCAAACCAATTACGAACAACTGTGTCCTAGTGACATGGAGCATTGTCAGCCATAAAAATTCCATCACTGTCTGGGAATGTGAAGTCCATGAATATCTGCAAATGGTCTCCTCATAAACGAAGATAATCATTTCCAGTCAATGATCGGTTCCAGCCCATGTAAATAATGTCAAGTAGAAGAAGATGTAATTATACGAATGACAAACACTAACCTCACTTAATGAAGGTTTATTCAACACTTGCACATACAAGAGCGCGGAGCGCACTTTCTCCTGCCAGAACACATATGTATATGTACAGTTACAGAACATTCCAGTACAATGATTCTTGACATTTGTGGGTACTTCTAGAATGTATTGGAACCAAATATAGAAATTAAAATTTTACAGTTCAGGTGAGTTTTGAACTCATGACCCTCCATGCAACAGTCTAGTATCATAAGCACTACACCACACAGTGACTGTGCTACTCGGCTTCTTTTGCGACACTGCTCCCTCCTTAAGAGAACAGAGTCTCAGTGTTACGTCCTCCTAGTCCAGGAACGAGTCGTCTCTCCTGCATACTCCGACTCCCGATGACTGACGTTTGCCCTGGCGGCGATCTTAGAACTTCCTTTGCCGTTATGCTCTTCATCACCTTTCCGCTTGTTGCCTGTAGCCGGAGCTTCGAATTTACCATGGGTTGCAGGATCCTTAAAGGGCCTCATTCAAAGGATGTGGACCCTATCCCTGATCTTTCGTTGTCTTGTGTTGGGGTCAAAATCTTCAACTTCATAAGTAACATCAGACAACTGTTTTACAACCTTATAAGATCCAAAGTAGCACCTGAGGAACTTCTCAGAGAAACCAACCTTCCAAACAGGAGTGAAGATCCAGATGAGGTCACCTGGCTGGTAGACAGTAGGGCGATGGCTTGCGTCATACCTTCGGCAATTGTTTTCTTGAGCCTGCAACGTGCAGAGTCGAGCTAACTGCCAAGCTTCCTCAGCTCTGGTTAACACCTGGCTGGAAACACAGTGTCCATCATCATAGTTGCCTCATGCCCATGCACCAGGAAAAATGGCGAAATCCTGTGGTGTCTTGTTTGGCGGTGTTGTAGGTAAACATCATGAAAGGTAGCACCTCGTCCCACTTTCTCTGCTCAACACTGACGAACATTGACAGCATGTCGGCCAAGGTCTTATTAAGGCATTCAGTAAGCCCATTAGTTTGCAGATGGTAGGCAGTCATGTTATGAGTAATGTTGTGCTGACGGTTATCTCTGTCACAAGATTCAATTGAAAAACTTTTCCCTCAATCCGTAATTAACGACCTTGGGGCACCATGTTTTCATACAATGTCTTCCACAATGAATTTGGCTACCTCGAATGCTTTGGCTGTTTTCACGGCTTTTGTAATGGCATAGTGCGTCAGATAATCAGTGCAAATAATAATCCATCTATTGCCACTAGCAGACATTGGGAATTGTCCAAGGAGGTCAATCCCAACACACTGAAAAGGCGTTTCGGCTGGTGGAATTGGTATGAGTCGACCAGGTGGTTTCTGAGGAACTGCCTTTCTCAACAGTGCGACACAGTGATGGACACTCCTAAATAAACCTGGCCAGAAAAATCTCTTGCAGATTCTATCATATGTCTTAATAAATCCTAAATGTCCGGCCTGAGGTGTGACACGGAATTTCTGTAGAACATCTAAGCGCATGTGGTCAGGAATCACTGGTAACCACCTCTTTCCAAACGGATCAAAGTTTTTCTTGCAACGTAATCCATTAATTATCTTAAATTGTCCTTTCACATCCTCTGACCGATTTAAGGCAAGCATAATTTGAGATAGCTTGGCGTCCTCCTTGTGCTCAGCAGAGAGATCCTGGAGTGCTGCGAGACAGTCACTATCTTAATCAAAGTCTTGATGGTCTCGCACAGGGTTTCTTGAGAGACAGTCGGCATCAAGGTGTTTTCTTCCACTTTTGTACACTATGGTAATGTCATACCACAATGGTAATGTCATACTCTTGAAGACGTAGTGCCCACCTGGCGAGTCGTCCTGCTGGATTCTCAAGACCTGTCAACCAACAGAGTGAATGATTTTCTGTAACAACTGTGAATGGCCTTCCATAGAGATACTGTCAAAATTTGCACATGGCCCAGATCACAGTAAGACATTCTCTTTCTGTAGTCGAGTAGTTTCTCTTGGCTTTTGTAAGTGTCCTAGAAGCATAGGCTATAACCTTCCCTTTTCCATCTGAAATTTGCAGCAGAACAACACCGGCATCTGTGTGTAGTAATGTAGGTGCTCTCTCATCATACAGACGAAGTAAAGGGTCACTCATCGGAGCTTTTCGCAGCACATCGAAAGAATCTTGTTGGGCACCACCCCAGATAAATTTAGCATTGGCTTTTAATAACACTTGGAGTGGTCTGGCTTTGATACAAAAGTCTAACAAAATAACAGTAATAAGAACATAATCCGAGAAAGCTTCTCACATCTATAATACTTTTAGGAATAGGAAATTCAGTTATAGATCTCACATTTTCTGGGTCTGGCCGCACATCTTTGTTTGACACAAGGTGTCCAAGTATTTTGATTTCTTTTGCTCCAAAGAGACACTTTCTTGGATTAAGTTTCAGTCCACTTTGTTGGAGACACTTAGGAACGGCCATCAGTCTTTTTACGTGTTCATGTCTCTGAGAACACTATAATGTCATCTAACAACTACAAACAAAGACACATCATCCACTTCATGTGACTTAGAAGATTATCCATCATCCATTCAAAAGTTGCTGGTGCATTACACAAACCAAACGGCATTACCTTAAACTCATACAGGCCCTCAGGGGTGATAAATGCAGTTCTCTCACAATCAGCCTCATCTACTTCAGTTTGCCAGTATCCTACTTGCCCAGGGTCGAGAAAAACTTAGCCCCCTTCAGACAATCTAGTGTATTGTCAGTTCGTGGAAGAGGGTAAACATCCTTTTTAGTTATCTTCCTGTAATCAACAAAAGGCGCCAACTGCCATCCTTCTTCCTGACGAGAACCACTGATGACGACCATGGGCTCTGCGAAGGCTGAATGATGTCATTCTTCATCATTTTCTCTACCTCGTCGCGAATTATTCGAAGTTCCATTGCTGACATATGGTATGCTCTCTGGCTTATTAGTTGATGGTCTCCAGTGCTAATCTGGTGGTTCACCGTCGATTTGTCTAATGTGCTCTTCACCTGTGGATTGAAGCATTCAGAGAACTCTTGAAGAATGGCAAGTAGCTTCTTCTGTTGTTCCTTAGTGAGACCTGGTGATAGTCGAGCTAAAAGATCTTGTCTCATGACAGTAGTGCCTATTCCGCCCAAAGACTCGGCATGGGAGGTTTCCATTACACTCAGCTGTTTGGCAATTAGTGGCTCAATGTTTGCCACACACATGCATCTTGGAAGGATCTGCTGTTCTCAGCGACAGTTAACTATCCACAATTCACCAAATCCACTCTTAAACGAGACGACAGAGGCTGGGATGACCAAGTTATACTTCAGTGCTATGCTTCTCTTACATTCCACTACAAGATCCATGGGTTGATGCATGGCATGGCACATGACAGTTAACTTTCTAGCGCTGACTGCAGGAATCATTACTTCAACCAGCACACACAGTCTCCACACACTCGGATGCGCATCCTCCTGTCCACAGTATCTCATCTCACTGAGCATAATCTTCGAGTGACTACAATCTATAATTGCCTCAGAAGCTTTCAAAAAGTCCCATCTGAGAATGACGTCATGACTACACTCTGTAATACAATGAATTCTAAGGGCTGTGTATGGCCACTTATACCCACACAAATGACACATCTTCCTGTAGGTTTTACATATTTCCCATTAGCCACCTTCAGCAGAGATGTTTTGTTGTCGACGAATATGGTTTTCTGCAACTGGCGACGGTACTTCTTCAAAATGACTGAATATGATGCTCCAGAGCCCACAAGAGCTGTGGGCCATCACTGAGGATATTGACATAGTTTCCTATCATTTTTGTAGTGATTGACGGCGGAGGATATTTCTCTTCGGCAGCCTCACCTCCAAGGAAGGTCGCACCCTTTAGTTTTCCAGGTTGCGGCGACTAGGTGATCGGCTGGAGCTTCTAAACGGCGATGGAGACCTCAATCGGCGTGTTGGGGAGCGTCCTCTCCAGTGACTAGCTTGCGGCGATGGTGACCTATGTCATAGTGCACCCCCATCTTCTTGTTCATCTTCGTCGTCCTGGAGTTGGCATCGGCTAAGATCAGTCTGCTGTTTTCTGTTACGAGCGTCATCAAATATCTGCCGCCTTTCTCAACAATAGCGCACCACATGTCCCGGTCGTCGGCAGTGGAAACATACTGGTTGGTTATCCTGGGTCCTCCAGACAGCAGTCTTCCTTGGTGCCCAAACAGGTTCCTCATGGGGCATTGTCGGAACATAACTTTGCCTGGGTCTTGGTATTTCACCGTTTTAAAGGGAAATGAAGGACAAGAGATGGGGTGTCTGTTCCACTTCCTCCCTTATGACCTATTGAAGAGTCTCAGTTTTTTGCTCATCGTGCAACCCCAGTGCCTTCTGAACTTCCTCTCTCTCTCTATCTGATGAATACTTGTGAAATCAGTTCCTTCCTCCATCGCAGACATCAATACGATGTTTGGAAGGCGCTCAAACATCTTGCATGTAATTCTTTTTTGATGCTTTGTCTCAATATCGTAGCACCATTTTATGAAGTCGTCTTCTGTCGAAACCTCCTTCAGGAGTAAGGCATGAGACATGTCCTCAGCAACACCCTTCATGAGGTGTGCAACATTATCTTCCTCCTCCATTCTAGGATCCACTATTTTACACAGCTCCAAGACATCTTGAATGTAGGATACTGTAGCTTCTCGTGGACACTTTACCTTCAGCCTTGCACAGTTCCGCCTGCAATACTTTCCAGCTTGCGAACTTCTCCTCGTTGTTCTCATACCATTGCTTGGCAGTGCCCTCCAAGTAGAAAAACAGGTTAGCCAAACACACGGTGTCATCCCATTTGTTAAATTTGGCAATATGCTCATATACCTTCAGCCACTTGTTTGGATCTTGGCCATCGTCACCAGAGAACCCAGAAGGATGTCTCATGTGGTGGCACACAGTAGCTGTTATTGTAATGTCCTCTTCTTCTTCTTCTGTCTCTGATAGATTGCGATCTATTGAATATGGCTCGAACTCTGGTTTCTCGCCACTGTGTCGTCGATAACGTGCGCTATCACAAGTTCCAATAACCAGCGTCTCCACCAGAATAATGTCACGTAGAAGAAGGTGTAATTAGATGAAGGCGAACACTAACTTCACTTAACGAAGGTTTATTCAGCACTTGCACATACAAGAGCGCGGAGTGAACTGCCTCCGGCCAGAACACATATAGTATATATACAGTTACAGAACATTCCAGTACAATTATTCTTGACATTTGTGGATACTTTTAGAATGTACTCAAACCGAATATAGAAATTAAAATTTTGCAGTTCAGGTGAGTTCTGAACTCACAACCCTACGTACAACAATCTAGTATCATAACCACTACACCAAGGTGACTGTGCTACTCAGCTTCTTTTGCAACAATATAACCCACACCATTATGGAGCCACCACCAGATTGCACACTGCCTCGTTGACAACTTGGTCCATGGCTTCACGGGGTCTGCGCCACATTCTAACCCTACAATCAGCTCTTGCCATAACTTTTGTCACCTCATTGTATATTGTGGCACTGCAACATCATTACAATTCATGAATGGCAAATAATATTTTCTTCCAGAAACAAGAATAAAAATGTATTTCCTGTAACCACTCCCTTGGTAACGAGTTATCAGAATTTTACAGAATTTTAATTTCACAGTCTCAATTGCTGTGACCTACATACAAATGAACAAAATAAGGTACTAGGAAACAGAAGTCATAAGCGTCAACTACTTGCAAAAAAAAAAAGGTAAAATTTGAATGTGGTAACTATTTCTCAGCATTACACTGTTAATGGTAATCGGTAAACTGTTTCATATTTACCATAACTCAGTTATTTCCAAATATGGACTGTTCCATTATTCATTTCAAACTAAATACCAGTCAGATGAACTATTATTTAAGCAGGAATTTCATCATTTGTGGGTGCAAAGGGTCAAGGAAAGAGAAGACAATACAATCAGAAGAGTCACTATTTAAAATATCAAACTGTTCTTCCTGTCAGTATCTGCGTGACCTAAAAAACTACCTAAAAGTGCACTTCAATGAAGGGATATGTATTTGATTCTTATCAACAATTACTAATACTTCTCTCAATACTTCGCATGAAACTAAAACATTTTACATGAATAGGATGGCTGATTACATATTCAGTAATAGAACAGGCTGGAAAGCTTAAACTGTTATGTCTAACCATAAATAGTCTAACTGCCACATAATCTCAATCTATTACTGCCATATTGCAGCCTCATTGAATACACCAGTTCTCATCAGATCACTGAAGTCAAGCAATTTTAGGCATGGGCAGTACTTGGATGGGTAATTGCCAATGAATGTCATGTGTTATTGGCTGCTTTGCCTTTGCCTCTGCAGCAAAGGGGAGGAGTGGTGATGGCATAGAGTTGCTGAGCCCCGTCTTTGTGCCAACGTCTTAGATTAAATTCCAAACCTCTCGGCATTGTCTGAATGTAAGGGCATGTGACGCTGCCGATGGTGACCATCGGTCAGATGGAAATGTTAAGCTCAGTCCCCCTTTGCTGCTATTTGAGAGTAGAAAGCTATGTGCTGGCACTGAGTTTCATCGTCTCCCATGTATTGTCATCATCATTACAACACTACATACACCAGTAAGTCACACACACTTATCAAATACAGTTAAAACAACAACTATCATACTTCACAAATGAAAGGTGCCACTCTGTTAAAGGATAAGAAAAACTTTTTCAATAAGACAGCTGAACCTACCCTTTGGGGTCTCCCAGTCAACAATACTGTACAACTTTACTTTAGTGCCTTATTAACAACACAAACTGTTTATTAAATTGTAATGTACAGACAGTTCTGGCTGAGAATTACAAATTATTTAGGAATAAAGGAGATGACTCACTGAAAGGCAGAAGCGCTGCGTCATCAATAGGTACAAAAAGAAAAGGTACACAGCTTGGCTGGCTTTCTGAATGGGCTTCCTTTTTTCAAGCTTGAAGGAAAAATATGCAGGCAGGCAGGCGCGCGCGCAGGCAGAAGCGCTGCGTCATCAATAGGTACAAAAAGAAAAGGTACACAGCTTGGCTGGCTTTCTGAATGGGCTTCCTTTTTTCAAGCTTGAAGGAAAAATATGCAGGCAGGCGCGCGCGCGCGCACACACACACACACACACACACACACACACACACACACACACACACACACACACACGTACTTACATACCTGTTTTCCTACATTGTGTTCAGTCAACTGCTCTTTTCTGGCCCATGGAGACTGTACTGGGGTGGGGTGGGGTGGGGTGGGGTGGGGGTGAGGGATGGAGATAGGCAGCAGGCAGGGAGGAGCTTGTGGGGAAATGATCAGATGTTCTCCAGTCACGATACTACCTCCTGCCCCCAACACAATTCCTTCTATTCATTACACCCATCAATGTTAGTTACTCAACCCTCCCTACAACCACCTCACAGCTTTACTCACCACTTCCAATGCCAATTTCTTTCGTCAGCACTATCCCTCCTCCCACCTCTCCACAATGGACCCCTGCTCTATTTGTGTGCACCAGTTCAGAAAAATTTCCCTATTCCTAGCCAAATCCCTGTCCCATATTCTGTTTCCTAAACACAGCTTAAGCCATGGAACCCCCCCCCCCCCCCCCAAGGGCCTAACCGTAAAAATCATTATTTATGGATCCCACCTGTCCTTCCGCAACGACCTCTATCTTTTCAGATTCCACCAGTCCCTTTCCCTCACACACCTCATTCAATACAAACATATCTCTATGGCACAGGCATCCCTGAACCACCTTCATTACCACCGCAAAATACTGTTACTATGCAATCCTCACTACCTACACCTCATCACCCAAATTGAAATTCTGACACTTCAACACCTAGAAGAACATTCCAGGCACCAGCTCCACAAGTTATCCAGCCTGCTGGCATCCAACTCCCACCTTGGGGTAGACAGTCACATGCTAACCTTCGCCTAGATATGTACAAGTGGTCATAAAACAACTGAAATCCTCTGATAGCTTAGATATATATGGCATATCATGCAACCTGCTAAAAAAAGTGTGTGATTGCATTCTGTACCCTTTAACCCATTGCATACACAAGTGCTTACTTGAGGGATATTTTCCTGATGAGTTAAAACTGTCTACAATCGTCCCAGTATACAAAAAGGGAGATAAAGACTCTCCATCTAGTTACAGGCCTATTTCAATAGTACCCGCATTCTCCAAGGTAATGGATTGCATCATGTACCAACAATTATCATCTCACTTTGAGAATCTAGGAATAATTAATGCTACACAATACGGGTTTAGGAAGAATCTGTCGACCATTGATGCAATCAAAACGGTAGTCAGTTACATCCTTCAAGTTTTTGAGAACAAAGGCTTTGCTCAGGTCTCATTCTGTGACCTAAGCAAGGCCTTCGACTGTGTTGAGCACACGCCACTACTAGAGAAACTAGAATTCTACGGCATCAAAGGAAAGAGTCTCAGACTATTAAAAGCTTATCTCAACAACCGTAAACAGGTAGTTTGTGTTGGTAAGGAAATGTCAAACACAGAAAATGTTAAAGTAGGTATGCCTCAGGGATCTGTACTGGGGCCCTTCCTGTTTCTGATAATGATCAATGACCTCCCCTCGTTTATTAGATCCACCACTGTATTGTATGCAGATGATACGACTTTTCTTCATAGCAATAACAATCTTAATGATCTTAAAACCTGTGCTGAAAATACACTCACTCATGCAGCATATTGGTTCAGAGCAAATGGTTTCCTGCTAAATGAAAATAAAACTCAGCAGATAATCTTCACTCTAAGAGACAAGCCACTAGTTCTGTTAAATTCCTGGGAGTTTATTTAGACGAAAAGTTATCCTGGGGCCAACATGTAAACTATATTAGTAGTAAGCTATCTAGAGTAATTTATTTATTAAGACAACTCAGAAATTGTGTACCTGAAACATACATCAGGTCATCTTATTTTGCATTTTTCCAAAGTGTAATATCCTATGGCATTATCTTGTGGGGTAACTGTAGTCATATACATGATATCCTATTATTGCAGAAGAAAGCCATTAGGATAATTACAAATTCTTCACATAAGGCTCACTGCAAACCCTTATATACTAAACAAAAAATTATGACAGTAATAAACCTCTATATATACAATGTCTTAATCTTTACGAAGAAGAACCTACAAGACGTGAAACATAGAGAAAATGTACATTGTTACAACACAAGAAGCATCAAACACATATACACACCTTACCAGACTATCAAAATCAATAAATAGCTATGAAGTCACAGGGCACAAACTATTTAATAAGCTGCCACATCCTATAAAGGATCTTCCTGAGCATACATTCAAAGAAAGACTGCATAAATGGTTTATTGCCCACCCGTTCTATGATATCAATGAATTCTTCAACTGTAAAATGCGGTAATCCAACAGATGACCCATTGTACATTTATTGTAATATAAGCTAAAATATTTCAGTAGTCAATACCTTATCACACTGTATTATAAATTGTAACTTCATTTGGCATTGTCAATTGCTGTAATGGCCTAAAGACAATAAAATCTTTATTATTATTATTATTGTGCAACCACGATCCTACCCACAGTGTACCTCCTCATCAACCCTTCATAGAATCCAGATGCTGCCTAACTGTCCTTTCCAACCTACCACATCCTCCAAATAATCCTACAAACACCCCATGAAATCCAGATCCAAAACAATCCCAGAAACTGCTGTTAGACTTTCCACCAAAGTTTTCAGTCCCACAGAAGTTTCAGCCATATCCAAAGGCCTCACATTAAGCCCTACTCCCAGGTTTAACCATGTTGGATTTGTGAAAGACCTACTCTCCTTCCCCCACTCCCTACGGTGGAAAAACTTCTTTGTCACGAACCTCACCAACCAAAACCAAACCAATCCCAACATCGAACCCTGACTGTCCCAATTCATACGACCATCCAACCATGACCCTCCCACACTCCCACCTAACCATCCCCTGGTCACCTTCCAGGAAATCATAACTTCCAACCTGGACTCACCATCCTTCCCCAGGTCCCTCCCTAAGAACAAAAACCTTTAAACAGAAGAGAGGACTGTTCCAAATAATCTAAAAATGGATCCTGACCTGATCACCATCCTGCCAGACGAATATTCCACCATTGTTGCAATGAACTGGAGTGACTACTGGGCAGAGGGCTTCTGCCAGTTGTCCGACATTTCCACCTACAAGGTCTGCCAAACTGACCACATATCCCAGAAATCCAACATAATCTCCAAGATCTGCTGAAATCCTTAGGCCCTTCCCAGAACCTCACCCCTGAATCCAATCTCCCTAATCACCCAACAACAGTTAGCACATCTATCTTCTCGATGCTCACCAAAATCCACCTAACAACCCTGGGCACCTAATTGTGTCTGCTTACAGTACTTCCACCAAAAAGCATCTTGATCCTTGTTCATCAACCAATGGTCCAAAACCTAGCCTCTCACATTAAAGATACCAACCGCTTCCTGCAGTGGCTCTCAACCATCCCCACACCCTTACCTCCTGGATCCCTACTCATCACTGTTGATGCAACCTCGCTATACACCAGCATCCCTCATGCCCATGACCTTGCCATGGTTGAACACTACCTCTCACATCACTCTGCAGATTCCAGACCCCACCTCATCCTCGTACACCTAACCAGCTACACCCTAATCCATAACTATTTCACCTTTGAAGAGAAGGTACACAAACAAATTTGTGGCACAACCATGGGCACCAGCATGGCACCCTCCTATGCCAACCTCTTCAAGGGCCACCTAGAGGAACATTCCTAGCTTCCCAGAAACCCAAAACCCTGGTCTGGTTCAGGTTTATTGATGACATCTTTATAGTCTGGAACCAAGGCCAGGACCCCTTATCCTCATTCCTTCAAAACCTCAACATCGTCTCTCCCATTCACTTCATCTGGTCCTCCTCCACCCATCATGCCACCTTCCTAGGTGTTGATCTTCTCTCAGATGGCTCCACCTACACTTTGGTCCACATAAAACCCACCTATTACCAGCAGCATCCGCACTTTGACAGCTGCTGCCCCTTCCACACCAAAAAATCCCTCCCATACAGCCTGGCCACCCGTGGTAGAGGTATCTCCAGTGATGAAAACTCCCTCACCCAGTATGCTGACACACACACACACACACACACACACACACACACACACACACACACACACACACACACCTGATCTTCACATCCATCCCAAGAACCAACCACAAAAAAGCACCCTCCCCTCCTTTGTCACCCAATACTACCCTTTACTAGAGTGACTGAACCACATCTTTCACCAGGGCTTTGACTATGTGTCATCGTGCCCAGAAATGAAGCACATCCTACCCAAAATACTTCCAACGCCTCCCAAAGTAGTGTTCTGCCACCGACCCAACCTCCACAACATCCTAGTCCAACCCTATGCCACACCCACCCTCAAACCCCTTCCACAGGGATCATAACCCTGAGAAAGACCCAGATGCAAGACCTTCCCAATCCACCCACCCAGCACCATCTACTCCAATCCCGTGACGAGAAAGACCCAGATGCAAGACCTTCCCAATCCACCCACCCAGCACCATCTACTCCAATCCCGTGACGGGCCTATCCTACCCCAGAGACCAGACCACCTGTGAAAGCAGCCTTGTTATATGCCAGCTCTGCTTCAATAACTACACAGCATTTTACATTGGTACAACAACCAACTAGTTGTCAACTAGAATGAATGGCCACCGCTAAGCTGTTGTCAAAAACAAGGTGGAACACCCAGTGGCACAATAGGCAACAGAGCACAAAATGCAAGATGTCAATGACTGCTTCGCAACCCATGCCATCTGAATCCTCCCCACCACCACCACCACCACCACCACCACCACCACCACCACCAGCTTTTCTGAGCTGTGCAGATGCTAGCTATCCTTACAGCACATCTGCTGCTCCCATAAGCTTCCTGGTCTAACCCTCAGGTACCTCACTGCACCACTTCCCCCACCCCTATAGTGTGGGTGTGCATGCACACACATGTTCTTCCTACAGCTTGAAAAAGGAAGCCCATTCCGAAATCCAGCAACATTCTGTACCTTTTGTTTGTGTACCCATCAATGACACACTGCTTCTGTTTTTTGGTGAGTCGCCTCCTTTATTCCTAAATAATTCTTATTTATTTAGTACATTGTTCACTACAATATTAATTCAAAACTAGCCTCTTTATTAGTGTGTCATTATTTCAGTGTTTTATTTATAATTTTAGGTGTACACATTTTGTACAAATCAGCAAATGCAGCAGTCATTGTTATCCCACTCTTCAGCCAATTGCAGCACAGCAATAAATCTTAGAATATATTACAGGTAAAGTCTGTATAAATTTACAAACAACACAATATTTATACTGTGAACAAAGATCACATAGTCCACAAACTTAATCTTCTCAAGTTCTAAAAAGACTGATTCCTATCATCTGTGTAACTTGTTTTCAGTTTCCTCCTAGTATGAACAAACAATGTATCTATGAAACAAGTGAACAGTTTGTGCACACTGGTCAAAATCAAAACATGTAACACTGTATAGTTGGATTCCTTATAACCCCTAATTTATGTTAAAGCAATCAATGTGTGCATGCAATATGAACAAATGCCACACTGGCTGGGTGTGTTACATGTACAGTGATGGCAGGTTGTGACAAGCATTTGGAGATAAGTTTAGGGTGGGACATTCCTCTGGTGCTCCAACAAAATTTCAGTCTGTGATGGGAACAAAAAGTATTTGAGTCTCTTCATGCTCTTCCAACTGATGTTGGATACTACACAACATACCTTACTGCCTTGACCAAAGGTTTAAAATTATGTTTGGAAGGCGGTCTGTACAAGTGTGTAATCGATTTGTATAGATAAATACTACGTCAACCAAGACAACTTTCTACACAAACAAGAATCCTAGAGGGAGTGGGGGGGGAGGGGGGGGAAGGGAGGGGGAGGGGGGGAGGGGAATATCCCTCTCTCAAAGGTGCTTTGCACTAGTTTTCACTTGGAATCCCTAAATTGAACCCCCAGATTAATGTATGAAATCTTTTACAAATGGAAATTCTTATGCAGTGGGAGGTAGGGAGATGAAATTCCAACACTACTGAATATGCTGAAGCAATACTGGTACACTTTCATCAGTATAACTCCACTGACCATCTAACTGCTCAGGATCACTCTCTCCCCTCACCCCAAGATAACAGCGTTTCCCAAACTGTAATTTCAGAAATACCTGACAGTTACCGATTTCATCTTGACTTTATGTGGCTCTATTGTGGTGTACTACTCAAAGACATCATCATAAAGCGTTCTCACATTTAATGTTAGCAGAATACAGTGCCTAGTAGTTTCCCCATTATTGTCATTGTCATTATGTTGTCATTTTTTTTATGCAAGAGACACATTCACTACAGCAGTAGATAACCGAACTTGCACAATTCGAATGCTAAAGAAATACTGCATTACCTATTTTTGATAGTGATCATTTTACTGAAGATGGCAGCAACCAATGTGTTTGGAGACACTTTATTACACATCTTGTGTATCAGCTCCTCTTGCCTACTGTACTTCAAACATTTTTCCATTATTAACATACAATGCATGAGACAATCAAAAAACTGTTGCTTATAGTCAACATACAATGCCAGACACAATCAAACTACTGTGCCTTAACTATCTACACGCTGTATTATTTTATGCTGGCATGAAACCCAAGACCTCCAGCAAAAATATTTGTTTGCATGTGTTTTTATTGTGAAGGTCTTAGAGGTGAGAGGCACAAAATGTTGTGGTGACCATGTAGACCAGTGTTTCCCAATTATTTCTATCTGCTGCCCACCTTTAAAACCCCACAATATCTCATGCCCATGCATTTATTTTATTTATTTATTTATTTATTTATTTTCTGCTTTCGGAAAATTTTCTTTGACACACTGCAATTGACACATCAGTAGAAAAAGGGTTATCATATACAGAGTAGTACAAAACTTTAGTGTTTCAAAAGACTTGGTAGCTAAATTAAAACTGCAGTGTTCACAACAGCTGGTGTCGAGAAACTGGTCCCACATAGGTATGGAGATGAGAACTGTATGAGGATGTTTAAGGCTTGTTTTGCCACTCCTGGATAAATAGAAAGGAAACTGTCCCAAAATTCTTCCAATCCCATTTGTTGAAACTGTTCTTTAGCACCCTAATCACATTTCATTTCAACCACATCCTCTATTATTTCATCAGGAAGTGCATATAAGTGCATATTCATAAGGAAGTGCATGCACATCAATTGCAAAGGGTAATCCCAGCAGAGTCCAGTTTCATGTGACTTAAAGAATGTCTTTTTCCAACAAAAAATATCTTTTCGTTTATTTTTCAACACCGTATGAGCTGTTGTTAGGTGATGTTCCAGGCCGCTACGAGTTGTTACTGAGGGCATTATGACACACTACACACTACGGTGGTTGGACATTGTCTTTTTGAATAAATGTGAATTCATACTTGATTATGTTCTTCATTATTCAATCTCCTTTTAGCAGACACTTTCACTCAATGTACAAAACCAATAAAAATACTATTTACTTCTACAGAACACAACAGGCGTAATACGTGGTTAAGTACGCACAATGCAAACTGAAGAATTTGTTGTGTCAGCAATAATTTTGTGATGTGTGAGGCAAAGCTGCTGTTGCCAACACTACAAAAAATGAACTCACTATATGTAATAATAAGAATATAAAATTTCTGACTTGTCTGACCACAAGTTTCTGTTTTCTTCTAAGCTGCTTGCCTCCCCCTCCTCATCCTATAAAATCTCTCACAACCCCCCCTCCCTCCCCCTCACCCACCCATCCACCCATGTGGGGCACAGTCCAAAGGTCGGGAATCACTGATGTAGACATTCAAACTCTTGTTCTTCCTCAGAGCAGGATGTGTAGGGGCGAAAATACACACACACACACACACACACACACACACACACACACACACACACACACCTTAAAATTCATTAAAGCAATATCTACACAATATATGATGTTGCAGAAACTCTGCATTCATAACTATTTTGTTGACAGTATGTGTATGAAATGTCAATGGCAGATTTTCATGTGAAGTTCAAATCATTCTGTATAATCTCTTGTCTAATTCCACTGAATAGTTGTGTGACAATTTCAGGTTAACTAAAGCATCTTACTGTCATCAAGTAACATTTCCTTGGACATTTTTAATAGCGATTTAAAAACAACAGTACAGAATCTGAACTTTTGCCACCAATTTCCTACTCTCATCACTTATTCTTAGGTGGCTAATGAATGTGACTAAAGTGTCATGGCTTCCACAGCTAGGTCTCACTGTGTAAGGACTTACAATGGCTAACCAGATGTCAACCCCCTAGTATGAGCCACTGTAAATCTTGGCTCCTCGTGTTCTGACGTAACCATGAGCCAAAAAGTACTTATGTTATCACTTAAATTTTAGTAGTTTAGTAATATTTATTTAGATTTTCAGTGTAACATCACTTTAAGTCCACTTGTATATCATACCTTACTTGTTATCAGTGTACAGCAATGGCTACTGCGTCGACACCAGTTTAGCCATTAAGGAATTTATGTGAGCATTTGACAGAAATAAAGTTTACTGTTGAAGGTAAAGCGGTCACTGTGCCTTGCTGCCAATAACATGCATATGCGAACAGCCTTAATTCATATTGGTATTGACATCTAACACAAATATATCACTGGTTTTATTCAACTAATGAAATCAGTTACATTTTCTTCAACTTAATCACCTATTAAGTCATCTTAACTGGTGTAACTCACTAAATTCTCTCTGATTTTAAAAACCTTTTTGGGCCATTGTTTTCAGATTACATCAACCATAAGTGGTTTAAATGTGTTACTGAAATTGTCATGTTCCTTTACACCAACATTGTGTATGCTTGTGTCATTCTACATATCTTCTTGTTGTTGGCTCCTCCTTTACAATGAAATAATTAATTTATACTCAAAAACTGAGTTTGCAGAGGCAATAAACGAACCCTGTAAACATATTTTGGCAAGTTCCTTGTCTAAGTTGCTGGTTACAAACTTCCTCCACTACTAACTCATGATGTTATTCCCCAACCCATGATGGATTCCTAATACACAAAAATTCTGTTATATGTTCCCAACATGAAGTGAAGTAAAATTTCATTGCTCAAACAACATGGTCATTTCATTTACATTAGCTAATAGTATATATACTATCTTATCAAATGTATCCCAACACCACCAAGTGGGCATTCTCCTTTACGAAGGCTTGAACTCTCCATTCATTCTTCCTAAAGAGCCAAAACCAGAGAAGGTGGCGATGCTTGACACTGGGGTCTGGAGCAAAATCATCATCATAACTCATCGCAAATGTGTTCCACTGGATTCAGGTCAGGACTCTGGACAGACCATTCCATTTCAGGAATGTTACTGTCCACAAACCGTGGCTTCACATATGCAAATTTATGACACAGCAAGTTGTCATGTCGATACCGTCATCGTCTTTGAAACCTTCCTCTCCTGTACACAGTACACAATGCTGTAATGCATTCATACTTTTTTAAGTACAGCATTTAAGTGCAAAAGGTAGGCAACAACCTAACCATTAAAGACACCCCCATATCATGACACTACCTCCTCCATACTTCACTGTTGGCACTTCACATTATGGTAGCTAATACTTGCCAGGCATTCACCAAACTCAAAACCACTCATCAGATTGTCGGAAGGTCTAGTGTGATTCATCACTCCAAATCACTTGTTTCCCGTCACCTTCTGTCCAGTGGCATCGCTCTTTGCACTACTGATAGGAAATTAAAACAAACTGACAGGCTGATTTTTTCAGCTGAATGAAAGAATGAAATGGAACTAGTCTCTGCAGCCATGTCAGCTATAAGTTTTTCACTCAAATCCATTGACTGATTTCATTTCCATACTTTTTCAGCCTTTTCAGTTACACATGAACCATAATCTTTTTAGAGTCAAAAAACACACATTATTTCAAGGATAGTTGAGTAAAAACTATATTTTTGAAAATTATGTATTTCCTAAATTTATGTATTTATTTACATGAAAATGATTTTTTCATACTTCTGACTTCAGATACAGATTTTTGGTTGGTTTTAAAAGATTAAGTATTGGTGCTGCATTATAAAATTATACGTAAATAAATAATTAATACATTTTCATTCAAATTTCTTAAAGCGTGCTCTCCCCCCACCCCTTGAAATTACTGTTTTCATTGAGTTGCACCAACAGATTGGTTTCAATCAGAAGAACAGATGTGTAGACAAACTGATATGTACAAGCTACAGCTGATAGAATTGATTGTTTTCATTCATCTGCGCCCCATGTATGATTTCACTCAAAAGAATTGATTGATTGATTTATTTATTAATTAACTGATACCTAAAGCTACAACTGAACGAGTCAATTGTTTTCCAATAACTGACCGAATTGATTCTTTTCATTTTCTTGTTCAGATCACTACTTTACACCACCTTGGGTGTCACTTAGCAATGACACAGTGTAGCTTGACAGTCCCTGTCTGTCAGCACGTGGAGGTCTGTCTGATCTTGGTTTAGCTGTGACTGTTCCTTCATGTTTCCACTTCACAATCACATCACTAGCAGTCAACTTGGGAATCTTTAGAAGAGTTGAAATGTCCCGATACATTTGCACATCAGATGACATCCAATGTCTAGTCCACGTTCAAAGTCACTGAGCTCTCCTGACTTACCCTTTCTGCTGTTACTGCATCTCCACTGACACCTCGCCTTGTTTTATACTGCTGGGCCCACCTCTCATGACAGTTAATGGTCAGAGCCACATTACATAGGAGTGTCCAGATGCTTTTGACCAGGCAGTGTATCTCTGGATATCCATTTTCTGATTTTTATGTAATAGGGATGATACCTTCAGCTGTGTTCACAGGCAGCACTTTATTTGCAATCCATTTCAGTTTTACATACACCATCTACAGGAGACTTTATGTTACCAGGTCAACATGTAGATACCAGGTAATCATCATCACACATTTTGCAGACAAAAAAAAAAATATTGACCAGACTCTACTTGCACAGCACAAGCAGGAAAGAAGGTTCTGCATAGCGGACACTGATTTTTTTGTGCCCACTACAAGATGTATAATGATTACCAGGTATTCACATGGTCTCCTGGTATTGTACATAAGCCTGAAGATAGTGTGATGTAAGCAAATTTGACTGTAAATCAAATAAGATCTATAAATACAGCTGAAGGTATCATCCCTACTACATACAGAAATGTTATAAATCAATTTTTAATACCTTTATTTTAATTTTTGAATACCTGGTGGTTGCAATAAAAGTGCAGTTACTCACAGAGGTCCAGTATGGGCTGTAAGCGAAACTCAGTAGACATACTAACCCGCTAACGTGGTACTGATTTACACTGCAAAAAAATTATATCTAATTTTGTCCACCAGTTGTAAATCTGGCTCTATACACTGTATGGTGGTAGGACATCCATGCTGACATTTGACAAGCGATAACATGAGTGAACATGTGGCTATCAAGAAGAGAGACTGTGCACTGTTAGTGAAACTGTTTTATGTGAATGGCAGCAATTACAGCACTGCCTTGGGAGAGTATCACCCAACTGAAAGGTCTGAGCAGAGGCCTGATGCCATTAAAAGGTTTAAAGGATATCATAAAATTCAAAACATGTGTGAACTTTGTGTAGTATCTCGAAGAGGAAGACATCCTATTACAGTGAAAGTTATTGATGAAGTAGCTGTTGCTGTAACTGATCATGCAGCACATACCCCGGGTAGCGCTTGTGCACTTGCAGAGTCACAAGAATTGTCCATCCCACAGTCTACAGTACAGAAAGTTTTGCAGTTTTACCCTGGTACCTGTGAAAGATCCAAATGGTGCAGCAAGTGAAACCAGACAATCTGCAGCAATGTTCTGAATTTGCTCCTCTGTTTCTGGTTCGGATCAAAGTTGATGACATGTGACAGGGCAATATTCTATGAGGTGATGAGGCACATTTTACACTAAAGGGTCAAGTGAATACACAGAACTATCAAATTTGGGATACTGTTAAACCGCATGTTGTGATGATGTGCATAAAGAGCCACTGCACTTGCCGTAGGTGACTGGGTAGTGTGGATTCTCACATACCTATATTCCCAGCCCTTTCTTTTTTGGCAGAGAATACACGCAGAGGGCCTGTCAAGTGTGCTGTGATGCCTGCATGTTTGTGAGACCCCCTTGCATAGCATGTGGTTCCTGCTTTGGAAGAGAACAACAGTGTGGAAACCACTGTTTTCATGCAAGATTGAGTGACACCTCATGTTGCTCTCCCTGTGATCTGCTTAATGCAACCCTCCTCCTCCATAGGTTTTCTCTATGGATGGCCTGCAGTATCACCTGATCTAAATCATTGTGACTTTTGGCTCTGGGGATATGTAAAAGAACGTGTTTAGCAGGAACATATTCAGTCTCTATCTGATCTGAAGGCCAGTATACAGGAACATGTCACTCAGATTCCACCATAACTGCTGTGAGCAACTGTTGATCATGTCATTTTACAAATGCAGCATCACAACAACATCTCCGGTGCTCATGCTGAACAAAATCTACATTATGCCTTCCTTACTTATTTGTGCTTTACTGTCCACATCCCTTTCCTAATCCATTGCATATGTAAACATTTCTACACTCATCAGGCAGAATATTATGACCACCAGCCTACTATCAATATAAGCCCACCCTGACAATGTCACCTGGTGAGGAATGACTGCTAGTCAGACACACAAATGGCACATGTAGTGTCAGTTAGTGTGCTGTGTGAAGAAAGTGGAAGACATGCAATCCATGTGGGTTTGGCTGAGGGCAGATTGTGATGGCCCAAGGTTGGGCATGAGCATTTCGGAAACTGCACAACTTGTCAGCTGCTTGATGGGTGCTGTCATGATTGTCTTCTTCACATCGCAAAACAAAAGTGAAACCACGTCCAGATATCTTAGGTCTGGGTGGCCATCCTTCATTATAGCTGGGCACATTGGTAAAACAGTTCAGGCCGCAAACTTTGCGGAACTAACAACAGACTTTATGGCTGGGCAGAGTACAACTGTGTCTGAACACACAGTGCACTGAACACTCCAAACAATGGGCTTCCCCAGCCAATGACCCTTGCATATGCCAATGTTAACACCATGACATCGGCAGCTACAACTGAAATGGGCACGCTGCCATAGGCATTGGACGTTGGCACAATGGCAGAGCACTGATGGTCTGATGAATCCCAATACCATGTTCATCATGCCGATGGGGGTCACAAATCCATCATCTTCCAGGGTAACAGCAGCTTGATACCTTTACAGTGGGGCGGAGACAAGCTGGTGCCGGCTCCATTATGCTCTGGGGAACATTCACTTGGCCATCCATGAGTCCAGTAGAGCTCATGCAAGACACCATAATTGTCAAGGAGTATCCTACTTTGGGTGCAGACCACAAAATCCCTTCATGTCAATCATGTGTCATGCATTTTTCAACAATGTAATGTGCCATGTCACAAGGCCAGGTGTGTGATGGAGTGGTTCAAGGAACACATTAGCGAGTTCAAACTGTTGTGCTGGCCCCAACTCACCAGATCCGAACCAGATCAAACACATCTGGGATGTGATAAAATATGGTGTCAGAGTTCATTGACCCCTCCCTCAAATTTATGGGAATTAGGTGACATCTGATTGCAGATGTGGTGTCAAGTCCCTCCAGTAACTTACAAAGGCCTCACTGCTTCCATGCCATGGTATGCTGTCACTGTTTTCTGTGCTGCCAAGGTGGACATACTGGCTACAAGGTAGGAAGTCATGATGTCCTGGCTGACATACACAGCACCAGATTTTCACCAGGTGGCCAAAACTGGACCTAATTTTTTCAAGCATAAATCAATTCCACATTAACACACTAGAATATCTACAAAGCCAGGTTGCTATACAATAATTGCAGCCCACACTGCACCTCTGCGTGCAGCTTCACTTTATAACCACCTGCTATCTATCTTCAACTTCCACAAATTAATTATAACACACATAATAGAAATTCGTTTTTTTTTTCTTTTTACTAGAGAATAACAAACAAATATAATCATGAGCAGTATGAGCAATTAAATTATAGATGGCTGTTCTGTTGGGGTTGGAGGGGTAAGGGTGGGAGAGAGATGGGTGAAGGGTGGGAGTAAACAGGGAAAGGGAGAGGGGGAGTGGGCGGGGGAGAAGATGGAGGTGGCGGGGTGGGGAGGGGGAGAGGAAAGAGGGAGGGGCGGGGAGGGGGAGAGGAAAGGTGGAAGGGCAGGGAGGGGGAGAGGAGAGGGTGTGAGGAGAGGGGAGTGGGGGCGGGGAGGGGGGAGGTGAGGGGGAGAGGTGAGGGGGAGGGGCGGGGAGGGGGAGACGAGAGGGGGGAGTGGCAGGGAGGGGGAGAGGAGAGGGGGAGGGCGGGGAGGGGGAGACGAGAGGGGGGAGTGGCAGGGAGGGGGAGAGGAGAGGGGGAGGGCGGGGAGGGGGAGAGGAGAGGGGGAGGGCGGGGAGGGGGAGAGGAGAGGGGGAGGGCGGGGGGTGAGAGGGGCAGGGGAGGGGAGGGGGGGCGCAGTCGGGGCAGGGGAGGGGAGGGGGGGCGCAGTCGGGGCAGGGGAGGGGAGGGGGGCGCAGTCGGGGCAGGGGAGGGGAGGGG
Source organism: Schistocerca cancellata (assembly GCF_023864275.1). Classification (NCBI taxonomy): domain Eukaryota; kingdom Metazoa; phylum Arthropoda; class Insecta; order Orthoptera; family Acrididae; genus Schistocerca; species Schistocerca cancellata. The sequence continues at coordinate 506,229,399 of NC_064627.1, read as the reverse complement.
GGCGCAGTCGGGGCAGGGGAGGGGAGGGGGGCGCAGTCGGGGCAGGGGAGGGGAGGGGGGCGCAGTCGGGGCAGGGGAGGGGAGGGGGGCGCAGTCGGGGCAGGGGAGGGGAGGGGGGCGCAGTCGGGGCAGGGGAGGGGAGGGGGGCGCAGTCGGGGCAGGGGAGGGGAGGGGGGCGCAGTCGGGGCAGGGGAGGGGAGGGGGGCGCAGTCGGGGCATGGGAGGGGAGGGGGGGCGCAGTCGGGGCAGGGGAGGGGAGGGGGGGCGCAGTCGGGGCAGGGGAGGGGAGGGGGCGCAGACGGGACAGGGGAGGGGAGAGGGGGCGCAGACGGGACAGGGGAGGGGAGAGGGGGCGCAGACGGGACAGGGGAGGGGAGAGGGGGCGCAGACGGGACAGGGGAGGGGAGAGGGGGCGCAGACGGGACAGGGGAGGGGAGAGGGGGCGCAGACGGGACAGGGGAGGGGAGAGGGGGCGCAGACGGGACAGGGGAGGGGAGAGGGGGCGCAGACGGGACAGGGGAGGGGAGAGGGGGCGCAGACGGGACAGGGGAGGGGAGAGGGGGCGCAGACGGGACAGGGGAGGGGAGAGGGGGCGCAGACGGGACAGGGGAGGGGAGAGGGGGCGCAGACGGGACAGGGGAGGGGAGAGGGGGCGCAGACGGGACAGGGGAGGGGAGAGGGGGCGCAGACGGGACAGGGGAGGGGAGAGGGGGCGCAGACGGGACAGGGGAGGGGAGAGGGGGCGCAGACGGGACAGGGGAGGGGAGAGGGGGCGCAGACGGGACAGGGGAGGGGAGAGGGGGCGCAGACGGGACAGGGGAGGGGAGAGGGGGCGCAGACGGGACAGGGGAGGGGAGAGGGGGCGCAGACGGGACAGGGGAGGGGAGAGGGGGCGCAGACGGGACAGGGGAGGGGAGAGGGGGCGCAGACGGGACAGGGGAGGGGAGAGGGGGCGCAGACGGGACAGGGGAGGGGAGAGGGGGCGCAGACGGGACAGGGGAGGGGAGAGGGGGCGCAGACGGGACAGGGGAAAGGGGGGTTGTGGAGGTGTAGACAGGGTGAGGTGTTAGGGGTCGGGGATTGGCGGTCGGTGATTGTGGGTGGGGGCATAGGAGGTGTAGACAGGGTGGGGATTGGGAGTGTGGGGTAAAGGGTGTAGACAGGGTGGGGATTTGGAGTGTAGGGTGAAGGGTGTAGACAGGGTGGGTCGAGGTGTAGGCAGGACAGGGAGGGTTATTGTAGATGGGGCACAGTGCGGGTGCAGATGGGGTGGGGTGGGGGGGAGATGGGGCAGGGGGACAGATGGGTTGGGGTGGGGGGAGATGGGGCAGGGGGACAGATGGGGCAGGGGGACAGATTGGGGTTGGGGGCAGATGGGGGTTGGGGGCAGATGGGGGTTGGGGGCAGATGGGGGTTGGGGGCAGATGGGGGTTGGGGGCAGATGGGGGTTGGGGGCAGATGTGGCAGGGGGGCACAGGGTGCAATGGGCTGGTGGGAGAGGGGGCAGGGGTGTAGAAGGGGGGCAGAGGATTGGGGGGCAGAGGATTGGGGGGCAGAGGATTGGGGGGCAGAGGATTGGGGGGAGCGGTTAGAAAGTTGGGGGGTGGGAAGGGTTAAAGAGTTGGAGGGGTAGAGGATTCGGGGGGAGGGGAGAGGATGCTCGCGGGGTCGGGTAGAGGATTCGGGGTGGCGGGTAGAGGATTCAGGGGGGCAGGTAGAGGATTCGCGGGGGCGGGTAGAGGATGTTCGTGGGGGGCGGGTAGCAGATTCTGGGGGATGGCGGGTAGCGGATTCGGGGTGGGGGGTGGGGGGAGGGCGGGTAGCGGATTCGGTGGGGAGGGCAGGAAGCGGATTCGGGGGGAGGGGGTAAGCGGATTCGGGGGGAGGGGGTAGTGGATTCGGGGGGTATCGGATTCGGGGGGGAGGGCGGGGTAGCGGATTCCGGGGGAGGGCGGGTAGAGGATTCAGAGGGGGGCGGGTAGCAGATTCGGTGGGGGGGGGGGGGGCGGGTAGAGGATTCGGGGAGCGGTAGAGGATTCGGGGAGCGGTAGAGGATTCGGGGAGCGGTAGAGGATTCGGGGAGCGGTAGATGCAGTCTGATTTGGAGAGGGACACCAAACAGCGAGGTAATCAGTCTCATCGGATTAGGGAAGCATGGAGAAGTCAGCCATGCCCTTTCACAGGAACAATCCCGGCATTTGCCTGAAGAGATTTAGGGAAAACTTAAATCAGGATGGTCGAGAGGGCTAGCGAGGTGGGGCGAGAGGGCGAGCGAGGTGGTGCGAGAGGAGAGGATGATGATGATGATGTTTGGTTTGTGGGGCGCTCAACTGCGTGGTTATCAGCGCCCGTACAATTACCCAATCTTTGCTCAGTCCAATTTCGCCACTTTCCTGGATGATGATGAAATGATGAGGACAACACAAACACCCAGTCATCTCGAGGCAGGTGAAAATCCCTGACCCCGCCGGGAATCGAACCCGGGACCCCGTGCTCGGGAAGCGAGAACGCTACCGCGAGACCACGAGCGGCGGACGTGGTGCGAGAGGGCGAGCGAGGTGGGGCGAGAGAGCGAGCGAGGTGGGGCGAGAGAGCGAGCGAGGTGGGGCGAGAGAGCGAGCGAGGTGCGGAGCGAGAGCGAGCAAAGTGCGGAGAGAGAGCGAGCGAGGTGCGGAGAGAGAGCGAGCGAGGTGCGGAGAGAGAGCGAGCGAGGTGGGGGGAGAGAGCGAGCGAGGTGGGGGGAGAGAGCGAGCGAGGTGGGGAGAGAGAGCGAGCGAGGTGGGGAGAGAGGGAGAAAGCAATCCAGTTCCCCTAGGAAACTGAATAGTTTTGTGTCTTACACGACTATGACAATCATATCTGGTTACATTGTACCGATGAAGTGTTGGCTATTAATACATGCACAATATCAGTGTAGTTGCTGAGAGAGAGAGAGAGAGAGAGAGAGAGAAAGAATTCATTTTTTATCTTTGGAAAAGAAATATTTTTAGCTTCTCAAAAAATTCCCCCAAACATTATACATGAATTCCAACTCTTTGGATTTATTCAAATGATTTTAAACATCTCTATGTGGTATTTTTGTTTGTAATCAGTATGCATCCTGAAATACTAGCAACTCTCTGCTCTGTTTCCTATTTCTTGTAGAAACACTAAATTACCAGATTTTTGTTTTCAAATATAGAATTTGGTGATTACATCACCCCCCCCCCTCAGTTATCATAAGCCAATTTCTGTAAAACAGTCTAATAATTTTCACAAACATACAATGTAGTTGCAAAAGTTACATATACCAGAGTCACGTAACTTCACATCTTACTGCAAATATTGCAAATCACCAAAGAAACTTTTACTTCGTAGGTTAATGGTGTGTTTCGTTTTGAAAGGGTACATGAGAAAAATTTTCTTTGTTGTTTACCTTTTACTCAACCAGACAAATTTAACTGTATAAGGAGATCCTGCAGAACATCCATTGTAATTCCTACTCCTGGCGGCTGATGTCTGATGTCTTTACAAATTACTTGTATCCCTTACTGTAACTTTCTGGATTCTGTTTCATACACAGGAGCAAACCTAGGCATATGCCAAACCACAAATGCAACAAAAGTGTCGATTTTCTAATACAATGCTATGGCTGATATACTTTGGATACGTCAAAGAAGATACCAACTTTCAGTACTCCACACCATTTAAAGTAAAATGTTTATATTGTGCACAATTAGTGTATGAATAGCAGTATTGGTAAAGCAAACATTTTAGAATTCAAAATAGGTCTAGAACTGACTAATGTAAAATTTGTTGATAGTATGTGAGTACATTACTCCCTCAAAATAATATGGGAAATGAAGTTAGGTGACTGTCACCCACACCTGTCAGAGCACCCTTCTCAGTGAGGCCTACTAATAGTATATTTTGATCTGTCTGGGAAATCAGCACAGATTAATGGTGTAATTATACATGTGGTTGCAAAAGTTACATATAATAGGATCACATATTTTACATATCTTATTGGAAATACCGTGAATCACCAAATAAACTTTTTTCATGTTAATGATAGGGCGTCTCATTTTTAGAAGGCTTGTGAAAAATTTTGATTCCTCTGTATGGCTTTTTCATTGTACTCCACTGCTGTATCTTGCAAACAATTTTAACCAATTTCTTCAGCATGTTTTAAACAGTAATTTTTTTAAATATCTCTACAATGGAAAATTCTTTCATAAACCTGCATTTTCTGTAATAATAATATGAACCTACTTCCAGTTCATGACTCCTTCTGGCAATTTGTAGATGTCACTTTTTCATTTGAGACCTCTTGAATCTGTAGTGATCTGAGTATCCTTGATGACTACCTAGTGTGGCATTTAATATTTTTGTTTTACACTGTATTTAAAAGAAGTTTATTTAAAAACATTTTAAAATCATTCTGGTCAAGGTTTTTTAAATCTCTCTCTTAAGTTTGCTTTTGTTCTATTATTAATCAGTCTCACTTTTTTCTTTGTGTTTTTTTGTAAATTGTATACACAACTTTACATAATTTGATTAAATGTGAGTTGTGATCAGACAAGCTAATTACCACAAAGTAGGCATGAGTGAGCTTAATTTGAGTTTCACATTTGTCTTTCATGGTGGCCAGCTATCTGCAATCAAACCCACAGCTTTCAGTAAGTGTACCATACAACCAATGGGTATGAACAAACCACTTTATCTGCTACATTTTTTCTATTGACAAATATGTTATTTGCTAATAAGATAAGTTTTCATTAAAGTATTAAAAGCAAATGGAAAATTATATTCTAATGTAGCTGAAAATCATTATTATATTAAATATCATATTACAAAAATGAATAACTAGATAAAACACAGAATCCAAAACCCAATGTTCTTGTGTGAAACATGACAGTAACCCAAATGATAAGATATTTTACAGTGCTGTACACTCATTCTGACTTACCTCAGGCACAATTTTATTCAGCATCATTTCCATGTCATCCCTAGAAAAGAAAGCGAAATCGAATCACTGTGTACATAATGTCAACATTAACATTCAAAAGCACACTACAGAATGCCTGACAAAGGTACAACTTACAAAAGGGAGGACAATATTCAGTACACAATGCTGTTCAAATATACAAACAAATTATCATCATTAAGCTAACTGTATAAATGGAAAAACTTTAGCAGAATATTTACATATTGACTCCTCACAAAAATATTTTCCGAGCCATACAAATTTGTATTATATTCAGCTCCCCACAAAAGATATTTAGGTTAGCCACCAAATTTTGTATGTTAAAAATTAGTTGCTAACAAAATAAATAATTAGGTTACACATTAAACATCAAGAAATCTGTTATTAATGCTTCACAGGCACCAGAAATTAAACCAATTGTGTACAAAATTGCTGCAGTTGTTTTCAACAAGCCAAAGTTTGACTAGAACACACCTATCATTTGTGTTTTCTGAAATTGATTATTTTGCTACTTTTTATTTTTTGTACAATAGCCTATTAATTAAAGAAGGTATATGCTGGATTTTAGGGTATGTAATACTAAATACTGTGTTCCCAATGAATTTCATAGCATCCATTAGTGATGCCTATAAATTCTGTATTTCCTTTCCTGAATTTCCGCCATGTGATTTTCAATCTTAATTATGCTGTATCTTATAACATCTGACATTATGAAGTATTCTTTGCAGAATACACTAGAATAGTTTAATTAGGAACAATGTGGTATATGACTTTCATGTTGCACCTTCGGCAATGTATACAAAAAGTCTAGGATGTCCACATAAATACATTCTGTATTATCAGAAGTCAAACTAAGAAATCAACTATAACAAAATATTTACTGAGCAGTTTATGTTCTGATACACTGTCAGAATAACTAAAAGTAAAGATGACACACAGAAGCAACCAGTAATGCATTACATATAAGATTAAGCAACAACAACCAGCCATTTAAGAATACTGATCACGAGCTATATCATACAGATATATTGATGTTTAAAAGCTAAGTAATATCAGAAAACCACATATTACTGAGTACAGATGAAACCACACTGCCATTACTACACACATTAAACAGTGTTGACAACAATACTTTTTAACTTTGATATGGATGTACTACAAACATACTATCAGTGCCACAAATTAAAAATACCTAATTCCCAGAGTTAAAGGCACAGTATTACTAAACTGCTTATCACAATGTTACCATAGCTATATGAGAATCCTAATACAAAAATAAATAACACAGGAGAAATTGCCTTTTTTTTTTTTTTTTTTCAAAATGAGGTACAGTTATAACATTGTCGTGATTACCTTACTTTGTCTTAAAGCACTTCCTTAGGTGTCTGTGTGTACTAGTATACATCAGATACAAAGCTGCTATGAAATTCATTATTTAGTATTTCAGTAGCTGGTGGGAATCACAATAATTATTGTTAAAAATTTAATTTACAATATTGAGTGTAAGAGAAGTTATCACCAACTATGTTGCTGTACTTCACTGAAATAAATGTAATTTGTGTCTCAAAAGGGAAGAGGGGAAAAAGATTTCCACACAGTAGCACCTGTGACTTCATGTTCAGAAACTATTGCATATTCAGTGGCAAACCAGTAGGCAAGAGAAACTTTCTAAATGTATCTGAATATGGAAAGCCAATGGGTAAAAAATAACGTGTCATAGTAAACATAAAAACTATAACTCTATGTTATACACTTACAGGTGATATTTTCTCTTATTTAATAAATTTATGAATCCAGAAGCTTTTACCAGAAATATCAAATAATTAAACACACATGTGAAAACAAGTTTCTCATTCCATACTTTAGGTCATGCCACTTTTATAAATAAAAAGGTAAACATTCATCTTTACTACAGCAGGTACAGATTCAGTTCTTTCAGGCAATATCAGTCTTAGCATAATTCGAAGAATTCAATCCTTCCTTCAGATTAACTGCATATGCCCTGTGAACACATCTTTTTCCATAGCAAAGCACAAAACGAGAACTATAAAAATATTTAATGAATAAAATTTTTCACAGACTAGCTTTCAACATAAAAACTTGTATTGTTATGTTCACAGCCTATAAGAACTTCATAAGTTGTGACAGCACAAAGAATGTTGGTGAAAACTGTCTAACAGCTCACAGTTATCACAATTATCATACCTCTATTTGGTTCTGTATGGCCAATAAGAAACAATTCAACAAATAAAAATAATCAAGTCTGCTGGGACACTGCAAGACAACCTTACTTCAATAACATTCAAAATGGCAATTGTATACAAAAGTGGGCTCTGATTTAAACTTACTTCCGTGAGATTGAAAACTGCAATGTATGCAAAAGTGGGATTTGATCTACCCTTATTTCCAGCACATTTTAAATGACAATATTTGCAAAATTAGGATTCAATTTTCATTCTGTTTTATCAGAATTCATTATGAGGTACCTGAAAATTTGATTAATGTGCATACTAAAAATCAGCAAACCAAATCCAATTAAAATTTTTGGTGGCAGCAAGTAAATTTCTGACATCTTTTTCCTTTTTGTTTAAATAGAGAAGACTAAATGCTGTGTTTTACTCTTTTGAATGTTTCCCTCTAAGCTTAAGATAAGCAGTGATCTACTTTCTTTACTACCTAGGCATAATGTCTTCATAAAATTTCTTTCATCTGCAGTTTATTTAAATATAGTGCTACAGAGTAAATGTAATGTAGGATATGCACAATGTATCACTTCTGACTGAATACTGCATTTTATGTCTTTTCTTACCCTAATAGCTCAATGTTCGCATGCAGTGAACTGATGCTCTAAAACTCCAATACTTTTGAAGTATTTTTTTAAAGAAGTACCGTATCACTGGCTAATAGAGATAATATCTTACTGGGATTTAATCATAATGTGTTCCTGGTGAAAAAGAGACGTCAAATTCTTGTGAACAAAGATATAAGTACAAGGTGAGTTTTAAAAATTAAGACATGTAACTATTGAGAACTGGCAAAGGAAAATATTTCATTGAAGGTATGTTCTAAATGGTGTTATCCTATATCCAAAGTCAATTAATGAAGAAAAATATAAAACAATTTTAGGCATAAAGGTATTTTACTTAACATAAATCAAAAGCTCTCTAACATTTTGTAATGTATATAGCCTGATAAATGTTTTATACAAAGTATTTGAATGGGAACTAGGAGGTTCAGTGTTTATATTTCCTAACTATTTCCTCAGGATTTTCCTGGCTGCCAAACTTTGTCTTCAGATCATAAATCTTGCCTGGACAACACATTCTACATGAAATGTGATTATGTTATTAATTTTGGAAAATCTGTTTCCTGTCTGTGAGAGAGGTGAATGTAATCCACAGTGTAGGCCTTTAGCTATATTGCGGCATTCCACTATCTTACACTCAACATTTCTGTATAAAATAGGAAGCATTCAATGCTAATCGTACCACTACACAATTATTGAAAAAAAGATTCATAGATCAAATAGTCCCTATGGTGTGAGACTCAGAAAACTTTGGCATAATTTTCTGATGCTGGAATAGTAAGTAGATTTTAAGACATTCAAGGGCACACTCATGTCTTAACAATTCCTTACATGTAAATATGAGACATACATACTTCATAAAACACTAGTCTGAAATCCAGGAGAGGATAATGAAATTAAAGGCACTACCACACCACTTTTACAGAACTCTGTCAAAAATAACAATGAGGTGATAATTCATATAATGTGCTTTGTAATGCACCAACAACAATACTAATTTATAGTTTATTCCCTGTCTGAGAACATTAACCAATTTTTCCTCTCTTTCTGTTGCAACAGGAATAGTGTGTGATCTCTCTAGACAAAGAAGCTTTCACTTTCCAAAACAAAATCAGTCCATTTCACAGCAGTCACTTGGAATTACAATAAAAAATTCCATATTATCTTTTTTATATCAATAGTGTACAAAGTAATGGTTACAAATTCAGAGTCTTTCACTTTTAGTCGCACCGATAACAACTGTAACAAGTGGCTGCTGAATAATTCACATAAAGAGTGTTCAATGTTCTAATGGTGTACAATCACATGGTAGATTTTAATACCAAACTGAGATAGCATGACACTGGTTTTTGTTCTAACTAATCATTCGAAAAATCACAACTTGTTAAGATTTACTCTAAAAGAGGCAACAGAATGGCTACTGTAATAGAACTGCTAGTTATCCTACTTATACACAAAATATGTGCAGTTGGCATCAGCAACACAACTATATCTACTCTCTTTTAAGAATACTCTGGAACAATGCTTAAAGGTTCAAGGCCAACATTAATGAATCACATAAACATTCAACTGAAAACAATGTAAACTAAGTGCAGTAAGCTCCACTTCACTCAACTTAATGAATAAAGAAGAATGCAACTTGAATAAACAAGTACCATCTTTGAAATTTGTTAAAAGTGGTGCAAACATACATTAATGTTTACATGGGCAATTTATGAACAATACACAAAGTTTTGAGAATACCTGATATCATGTTGTATATTATAAGAAGTACAACTTTTGCTTCCAACAGCAATTTTATAATCTATTAAAAAAATCAAATAAAAATTTCCTCTATGTTTTTCTTCTAACCTTGCAAAAACAATTTTCCCACTATTACGTTCACAATCATGAGATTCAGTACTAGGTAACTCATACATAAAATTTGTGAGGTAGCAATGTACATTTTCTGGAAATGAGTCCTCTGTCTATGTTTAAGAGAACCAGGTGAGGTGCAATAGTTCACAGCTGATCATTTAAACAAGTGACTGAAAATGCCAAGGCATAGGTGAGATCGCATTTGCACTGTCTTACAGAGTAATATGAATATCATTTTTAAATCACTACAGTTATGTTACATAAACCAACAAAACCGTACCAATGAAAATCCACTATGTACACATATGAATGCAGTGTAACAGCAGGTCTGACTAATATCTACCCACTGAAGTAAACATCAGAGAGCAACTGCAAGATAAGAAGCTGAAATTTTTTCAGCATATATAAAATGAACACACACATCTCTGCAGAAACAGTCAGAATTCACTATGTGTCAACTTATAAGGATTCATCCCTTCTCACAAAGCAACACCTTTATAAGGAAAACTACGTTACCCAATGCTTCCAACTCCATGTGACAAAAAGTATGTTTTTACATAGAAAATTGAGGTTGTCATACGTATCTCGAATTCAACCTTTATTTACATCCACCCCTGAAAAAGCCATTAACATAGTGACTAAAATGCGTAGAATGTACTAGCTCTTCAGCAATGTGGATGTATAATTTTTAAATTGCACATGTTCATCTCGTTTTGCTGTGAAAGTTTTGTTACGTGAATGGCCTTTGGCTATTATATGTTACACTAAGTAAGGAGATACTACCTTGATACACCTTTACACATACAGAATATCAAGATAAGAACCGTTCCCGTTAAGCAAAATATACTTGATTTTTCAGTAATTCAACATGAAGTACATCAATAATAGGTTTAAATTCCATAAAGATACACTGAGTTTTAAATAACTTCTGGACTAGCTCTTATTTATTGGCCAGTGTATGCTGATGCAAATAACACATTTTCAACTGTGAATACTGCCATTCTGCCCTCCACTGAAAGAGAACTGACGTTATAATTAAGAGCAGCAAGCAACATCACAACCATCTGCCATGAGATAAATGGTCAAATTGACGAGAAAATGAGACCAGTGGCTATTGCTGTTAGCTTTGGAGAGCAAAAAGTTCTCTAGGAGCATATGAAATGAAGCTTCAGTGAAGGGCTATTCACATAACTTAATTGGGTTCAACTAGTTTGTTTCAGATGATGAGGTATTACAAGGGCTGGAGTCAGATGTAATTGTGGAAGAATTAAGATATGCTTAGTTCCTTGAAGCTTTGAAACTATATAAAAATAAATAAAACTGATATGTATGGAAACACACAACAGCACAGAGATGTCATTGCCCCCCCCCCCCCCCCCACACACACACACACACACACACACACACACACACACACACACACACACACAGAGAGAGAGAGAGAGAGAGAGAGAGAGAGAGAGAGAGAGAGAGAGAGAGAGAGAGAGAGAGTAGATAGATAGATAGATTTGGGAGGGATCGGCATGTTTTAATGACTGTTATGTGTTTGAAGCTTTAGACATAAAATTAGACAAAAGTGAGTGGTTATCTTTCCCAATTTTTGTTTATTTTTTATGTCCTAGAATTTCTGTTGGTGTAATAAACTTGTGGAATGGAACTACATAGGCAGAAAACAATTATGCTCATTAAGGTAATACATTTTGTGGAGTTAGCCACCAGATCCTACAAATTAGTTTCACTAAGAGACAGCAATGATCAGTACTGCTGTATTACAGCTGTTATTGTAAAATTGTTTTGAGAAATATGATATAATTTCTTGCATTAGAGAGTTCCTCACTATACAAAACTATTGCTTCAAGTTGCAAGTACAAATTTGTCAATTTACTAGGACAAATAATTAAATATAGAAGGTGTTAATCTAATAACTTATTAGACATCCACTAAACTGCAAACTGTTAGACGTTATCGCTTTTACAGGAAAGTGAAGAATGTAAAGACAGCTCTGCCTTTTCTTTTTCATGAAAAAGAAGAACTGTTTGGACAATGCATTTAAAATACAATTAAAACAAATACTGAAACTAAGGAAAATGACACAGGAATGAAGTTAATAAAATTTTGAAAATATAGTGTAACGGGACAGATAAAAAAATCTACGCACCAAGCAGCAGCAGGAGAACACACCTGTAAAGGTATTAAAGTTTGTAAGTTTTTGGAGACAGTGGCTCCTCCTCCTCCTGGCACAAGGGTTGAAGGGGAAGGAGGAGGAGTGAAGGGAAAGGACTGGTGAGGTTTACAAAAAGGGGTAGAATTTGCAAAGGTCACTCAGAATCTCGCATCAAGAGAGACTTACTGGATAGGATGAGCCCCGTGAGTCTCCCCTGACCCAGAGTTTTGGGTGACTTCTGAACTCTGCCACTTTTCCCGAACCTCACTTCCTTTTCCTTCACCCCCTTCCTCCCACTTCCACCCTTCTGCCAGAAGAAGGAGCCACCGAATCCGAAAGCTTGCAAACTTACCTTTATGTGGTTGTTCTGCTGACACCTCTTGGTGAGTATATTTTTTTATCTGTCCAATCACATTACATTTTTAAGAAAAATGATAGACTGACGTCTACCATGGTCTTCCAAAATGAATTAAGCATCTTATAAAACATTGCTGTATGGATTGTACCTGTGACATTATATTGATATGAACAATAAAAAGAAAAGATCTCAATAACACAGTACTGTTAACAACGTATCAGTAAATCAGCTAGAGCGAAACATATATAACACCAACTTTAGACACCAAATTCGTGGACGATGCTCACAACTGTCATGTCACATTTGGAGAGATACCAAAAACATTCCATGTTTTAAGAAGAATGAGGATGGAGTAAAGCTTTATGAGATGTTAGCCTTAATACTGGGAATACAGATACCAGTAAAACATCAATGGGAACCATATGAATAAAAAGAAAAAAGAAAAAAATTACGAAGTGCCCAGCACTTGGGAGTTAGAGTAACACATTACTACAAATAAGGATGTTAAGCAGTCACAATAAATCCTTGAGATCTGCACTTCAAATTCACATGAGATGTTCTAAAATAAAGTGTAACTTAGGCCACTGCTCCTAAATCAAATGCTAAGATTGTCTTTACCAGACATTTAAGTCTGTATTCTCTTACCATGACCAGTCACCATGGTGTAACGAAAACAAAACAATTACATAAAATATCTGGCATCATTTATTCAACCGGCTCCCAACATTTAAACACTGCAACATGTGTGTTGAATATCTTCTGACTGATTCCGATTTATGCATGTATTCCATTACATATTGCAGTATAGTATCTTGATTACAAAATATATGGGGCTGCTTACATAACAAAGAATTCATTGTGGCCAATTAGTGTGAGAATTTTCAAGAAATGACTCTTTGTGGCTTGTTAGATGGGACTTTTTTTTTTAACCACGAACTGTATCCTTCCTCTGGAACGTTTCATCAATGCGAATAGGACTGTGGAAATATGCTTCTCCATTATATGACAGAGCACAAAGGAGTAGCTACAATTTTCCTAGAATAATGTTTTACTTCTCCTTTTTTTATGATTGACAAGTTATTACACCTCATCGTTATATTCTGTCCATTCTAGGACAAATTATAATGTCACATTTAAGCTAGCAAAATAATTTACAAATTTCTGTGCATCTAAAAAGAAAATGTTACATGTTGAAGTTCAATTAGAAAAACTATATAATCAGCTACTAACAAATGCTCACCATGTTTGGGCTTTCTAATGGACACTGATGACAGCATGATATTCAAGAACCAAGTAAAGATAAAAAAATATATACAAATAGAATTGCACAGCTTATGGTGGGAAAAAATTACACGTTTTTGTACAGACGGACTTTTTTATGCAGCTCTCTCTAATTACTGAATGATACAATTAATATTACGGAATTATTGCTATCAGCTCCATTGATATGTTAAATATAACAAGCATAAAATTATTAAGCACAGCCTAATTGGTAATCTTCTCCAAATACACTCCTTTTTTTTATACAAAATCATATGAAATACTACATTCATTCCTTCAAAAGAAATTCCAAGAGATGCACTGAACTGCTTTAAGAATTTATCTAGCAGTACAAATTAGCCTACATTTACAAAGTATAGACAACAAATATCATCTACAGATGATCATACTGTCATGTACTTCTATGAGAACTGATAAACAACCAACCACGAAGCATTTTAAAGTTTATCTCTTGTGCATAAATGCTCAGTTCTGCTATGGCCAGCAACTGAGAACCTGCAAAAACCTTTCAAATTTTATTTTACAACATGGAAAAATTATTCCTGTACAGCTTGTGGTTCTTACAATTGTATTCCTGTGATATCCAGTAGCAACAATTATTTTCTGCCATAAACACACAGGTATTCTATGGCACATCCACTGGACAGACTAATTAAAAGAACTGCCTTACAAATAATTATCTTTGCAGTGCTTCAAAGTCTACATTCCACAAGGGAAGTTATAAAGGTGAATCAGTATTTGCAGGTGTGATTGGATTCTCTGTAATTATTTGACAATTATTGTGTGCGTGCATAGTTTTAGACAAACAGAAAGACAGAGAGAACTGCAGACAGAATATTATTAATTTAAACAGAGCTTAAATTATAATCACATGTTCTTTGGATGAATATCAACAGCAGTGTTCAGTGAAATCTTAATATTTAAAAAAACAATCCTCTTCTTTGTTTTCTTTTCCTAGATGTTTAGATACATAGGCTTGAAAAGAAAGTAAACTGGATAAGAATGTAACATGGGATCCTAATCTGTGATCTGTGTAGCAAAATTTATATCTACTGCTTAGTGATCCAAAATTAGGGATGTTTAAGAAAACTAATATCTTCTCAGATTAAAATGAAGTAGACAAATGTTCTATCATCATATGATTTAACAAAGGTTTTTTTTTTTTTTTTTTTTTGAGCAGTACTGTATCAGGCTCTGTTAATAAGAAAGTAAATTAATTTCCTTGTAACCACAATTCCAAAATTTTGGTATTCCACAAATTCACCAATTTTATGACAGCTAACAAACTGAAAAGCTAATGTCATGTAACTACACTTTGAAAAGTAGGATTATTCTCTGGCTTTTGCTTAACAACATACTTAACTGGGGCTCTATTGTGAAAATTACAATTTCATTCAAGACAAACTTTAATTTACAGTGAAGCAACAATCTACAAAGAGAAACTGAGAAAAGTAAATTTCTTAAGGAAACCATTAACATATTAGTATGTGCACATGTAACAAATATAAAGTGTGATTATGACAAAGAGTCAAACTTTCAACTCTATGTATGTTTCAGATAAACAACAGGTAAATTACAAAGTTGAAAACTCTTGCCAGTGCATCAGTCATTATTTCCCTATAATGTAGATCTCTATTTCTTCTTCCTCAATGTGAACAGTTAAAAAGTAAGTTCCTGTCATGAAATTAGGATGGAGACTGCATCTAAATGATTCAAGCATAATGAAAAGAACTGCACTGGGAGGCAAGCAATACAATAAGACAATCAAACAATTGAGGTAAAAATGGATAGATATTTCATTGGATTCTATTAAGGTTATTTTCTGTATAACTTGTGGGGAAAAAAGATATCTTGCCAATGCTACCTCACGTAACAAATAAATAATGGTTTCCATAACATGAAAAATAAAGATATTTCCAACTTCTTCAACAGTAAGTATAACAACTGCCTTGTCTCAGAGAAAAATTTCTTGGTAAAATTATTCACATAATTCTGAACTCCATTCTCCATTTTGTTACTGCACAATTCTAACACAGCAGCAGCATTATGTGAAAAAGTACCAAAACCATTATGTTTTACATTACACAAAAACAACATTCAATAATTCTTCTACATGACATGAATTAACAGGAGAAACCTGAAAATCTCTATAGAATTCAGTATAACCATACAGCATTTTGCTTTTTTACAACGTAAGTACTGAATGCCATGAGTAATTTACAAATTTCTAAGCAGAAGTGTTAATTACACAGTTAAATCTTTTGCCTTCAGACATACTTGTACACACAGAACCCAGCAGATACTCTCCACTGAAAATATTTTTCTTTCAGTTTCAATAAACTTAGTATTTCTTTTCTTTCAGTTTCAATAAACTTAGTATTTCTGTACTTTAAATACATCAAACAATTACCTATAATGACAAATTTAGGACTAGTATATTACTAAATGAATCCATGCATTAGATTTGTCCATGCAGCACCACTATTTGAGACTGACAGGACCTCTGAAATTAAAGAATCTATCAATAATGTTATTTCCAACAGTACGTTCATCTAACACTACTTCACCTATATCTAAAGAAAATGACAAGTTTTCTAACCAGACAACACACAGCCTCTCATGGGATGATTCCTACCCTAACTCTACAGATGAAAGCTGTTGCTAAAGTGTTACTAAGCTCAGGGTTCTCAAATACTTCACTGCAAATAGAAAAAATCATTATAGATATGTATCATGCAACTCACGAAGAAGCTGTCATATCTGGAAATGAACGTGTAGATAACTTCACTGAAATCATTCTTTCCTCAAATAACGTCAGCCTGCTGGTTTAATCATAGAGAATAAAGTTTTTTATAAGATAATTATAAAAATGTTGTGAGAAATGTTAAATTCATACTTCCATTTAGCCTTAAAAACCAAGTATTGAATAGTGAATAAAAAATAAATAATAAAATATTTAACAGTGACACTGAAATCTCTCACAAAATAAGGAAATCAGAAAAATACATCTTAGGATTATATTTTCATGATGTTTATGATGCAAGAGAGGCAACTGCAGATACGTTTCCCCACAGTTAAACTAGGAGCATCTGAGTTGGAGTACAGAATTTTTTTTCACTATAGTGTCCCATGTGTCAGATTTGAAATGTCAAAGCTGATCTACACAGACATCACTGGTAGCAACTCAGTTACATGAAGTTTTCTATGCACTTATTGATGCCAATAAATATACAACAAAAAAGATGCCACATTCGCTACATTCCTGAAATGGAATGTTTGTTTTCCCAAAATAAGGGGAAAAGGACGTTATCAGGAATTGAATAGAAAAATCATTCATGTCTCCGGATCAAGGGAGATGCTGCAAGACAGGATGAGCTATTACGCACCATCCTAACCTTAGCCTTTCCTAGCACCGTAGCTCCGAAGTATGTATTATTCTCACTTCCTCGATACATTTTTTCTTCTTTCCCTTTTGTCTGTACCCCCGAAGTGAAGGAATTCCCACTTTCAATAGGTATCAATGGTATACCTTTTGATGTACACCTAGCTCTGCTTCGTTTTGGCAAGCCTTTAAAATAGGGAAGCTTGGGAATAGAAATAATCTCGCACCACTACACTATAGCACAAATGAACACATGTAAAACAATCAGTGTGATGCAACAGGCAAAGTGAAATACTGCTGAAATAACTTTGTAAAAGCACCTCTTTAATTCAAAATCAATACAACTGATAAAATCCAATTTATTCCCTCAAATTTATTGATTTCACTTGTCTGTAACAATTTTAAACAAATTTTCCCATTTATGCTATCTCTGGACTCATGACAACGTGGCCTGTTCATTCACGAGTCTTGAACGTTAATTTAAATACCCTGTGAGAAATGCCCATTCTAATTCTGCACACGTTTTTCCACTAAATCTCTATGCTAAATCAAACAATGATGGAATGTAATACTATGAGTTGCACTTGCATGAGGAGTGTGTGTGGTGTGTGTGTGTGTGTGTGTGTGTGTGTGTGTGTGTGTGTGTGTGTTTTCCGACAAAGGCCTTGTCGGCCAAATGCTCACTTTCTGACAGTCTTTTTTGTTGTGCCTATATGCAACTCAAATCTCTAGGCTAAGTTATATTATATAATTTGAACTTCCGAAATCTTCTTCAGCATATTAAAAGGAAAAATTGAAAAACATACCCTAAAAATACAGAAAATATTTAGTAAGTTCTTTTGATCTTTTTTTCTTTTTTGGAAGAGTTACACATGGTTCTTTGCCCCTTCATAGAAGTGGGGAGATATGCCACAAAGGTTTGGCTATGACGCCTTGCAACCCATTTCAGGTTCTTTATGTACTTGCAGACTCTAGCTTTTCAGTGCAAGCATTTGAGACAGAGATGAAAGTTGCATGCCATCTATGTTTCAATCCAGACAGTTCTGGCTTTAAATTTTGTTACAGGATTGGCACAAGTTTGTACACATGGGTATAATGGGAGCTTGGACCAAGTGCAAAAATACTAGTTGCAGAACACCTGCATTTTGATCTAAAAACGAAAGGACCCAAAAAGACACCAAATATTCTACTTCAACAACAACATAAGAATAATTTTCACTAACAGAGCCACACTGTTGTAATTTGTAGATTATATTTCAGAAACAGAAAATACAGTAGTATTAAAAGTCAGGGGAAGAACTTTCCAATGCTACTTTCCAATGCTACGTTCCAAATGTAAACATAGATAAACTTGTTAATCTTGAAGCTCAAAGGGTTACTTGTTTATTAATGCAAACCACATACACCTGTGTAACTCACCTCCATGTGGAGGTCACTAACACAAGTTTGTGTGGCGAAGCTCAACTAGGAGGTAAGCCAATCCGAGTTCTGGTGGCGGACGAAATTTTCACTTCCAGTATTTCGCCAGCAAGGACAGGAGAGATGACCAGCAATCAGTGCACCAACTACCTGGATTAAATTTCAAATCTCTGCACAATGAGCACCTGTGACATGTTGACAGTGATCTGTCTGTCTGATGGAGACATCAAGATCGGAGCCTGCTTGGTATTAATTGAGAAGACTACATTATGTGCCAGCACTGTGTTTCACCCTTTCCCTTTCATCATCATCATCATCATCATCATCACCACCACCACCACCACCACCACCACCACCACCACACATTATACACCTCTCCATTACACTCACCTACAATCGATAAATAAGACATCCAACACAACTCTCACATATCCAATGTGACAGGAGGAGGAACACATTATTTTTGCATCTTCCAAAAATGTGTTGCATATCAAGTGCCACAACTGAAGCCATTATCAATGCTGAAATTGTCAAAATACTGCTACATCACTCCACAGCCAGCCCACATGACATCATGAGCATTTGGAACTTTAGCATTGGTTACATATTCTATAAGATTTGTTTTACACGCTACGCAATTATACATTTTTGTGTGTGGTCATTAGGCCTGAAAACATTTTTACTATCAACAGTATTATAGATTTATAGATGCAACAATCACATGACTGGCAAAGCAACAAATCTAGGTATAAACCCTCTCCCCCCCTTTTTTCAACATATGACGTCAATATGGGACATGAACACCCAGGCTAGTATTAGAAGCTACATGGTAAGCCACAAATTCAGCATTGCACATGTAATGCATTACTCTTTGTAGTTAACATTTAATGGCTTCTACCACATTCTTTTTCACGGGGCCAGTTTACGGCTAAAATGTCAGAGAAGTCGCTACTTGAGGCACCAGAGACAACACAAGTGTCAGATTTCTAAACAGGATGTATCACAATTAGTAGTGGCTGCTTAGGGCACCAGGTTTAGAGGACAGCCCAAGTGCAAGATTTATAAACAGTGCACACAATTAGTGGCAAAAACTGACACAGGAGAAACTGCACAAGAGAAAGAAAGGGGTGGGGGGGTGGGGTGGGTGGGAGGTGCCAAATGGTAGTTCACTTCTGTGGAAAAATGCTCTCAGGCTGGTCCTGCTTCTTCATTTGGTCTTAAAAAGAATCTTCAGTTTCTTGACCTTCCTTCTAATGCTTTCATATCAAACTTTATCGGTCTATCTCATCTGCCAATCCCAATTATTTTACACATTTTCTGTACGTCACCCCAGCAACATTGTATCTGTTTAAATCTCTCCTGAAGCTAAACATTTCCATTTTCCAGACTAATTTTTTCCTCTACCCTTCCCATACAAGTGACAACCCTACTGCCGTTTCTTCAGCGCCAAGATGCATATTCCATAATTATATTCTAATATTCTTCTTATTGAACTGTTTTATAGTAACATCATTATTGTTTGTCTACCATCTAACATTTACCTCCACATTTAACTTCACTTCTTGTATCGACTTCTAATATATGACCCTTTCCAACATCTATGCAAGACAATTCTTCAATAAACTCCTTCATTAGATAAAATATTATCTGTCAATTTCTTGGTATTTATAGTGCCAACTTTCTACTTTTCAATCTTCAGTATTCATAGTATTCTTTACCTAGACCCTCTCTTTCACTGAGACACACTTACCTTTTATCACCTCAACTACCTATTCACATTAATTTGAAGAACTAATGCTTCATTTTCAGCACCTAAACATACAAATCAAGTTCTGCATTTCTGTTGCTCAATTGTAGCATTTATACACGTTTTTACACATGAAAAAAATTCATTCCAGACTAAATGAATTAAGGCGCCTGCCTAGTAACATGTAGCATTTCCTTCTGCTCTGACAACTGTGGAGTGGTGTCGAGGCATGGTCTTTACAACATATCAAAATTATTTGAAATCCATGCTTATTCAAGATCACTCTCCACTGCCCAAAATTCACAGAGACTGGTCAGAGTTGGATCCAAGGTGCACAGATCTCACCCAATGCTCAATATGATTGAGATCATGTCTGTGGAATGTCCCTCAAAACCATTCAGGCAAAATTTGAAAATGATCAGATGGTGCACAGACTTGACAAGGTACAGGTGGCCAGCTACATTTTCTAGATGAACATGTAGATGGAATTTACAGTAGAATATGTTTCTATTGCATTTCCCAGTAACATACAACTGCCAATGTATCAATGGCCCCATTTGAAAATACTTCACCCACCTGCCTACATGTTGCTCTGTTGGCAAGCAGAATGATTGCACTTCATTTGGTAACCTGCCGTCAGTGTGTACCAAGGTGAGGCATATCTCATCAGTCCAGACAACATTTACTAGTACTCTGACCAGCCCTTGACAGTGTTCCTGAATCCATACTAATGTCTGTACCCTGTGATGTGTGCTGAACAGAAGAGGTGTGTGGAAGCTGCTTTTACACCCAAAGCGAGGTGGTGGTTCTGTGCACTATGCTGGCTCAATGGCAGTTTTGCAGTGAATGAGTGAGTGATCAATAGGTGCACATGATTTGCTGCACTGTGCTCTACCAATCCAGTGTTACAATCCAAGACAGGTGATGATTATCCCTGTCATAAACACACTGTTGCCCCCACAACAGGTCACTTTCGTGGTCACAGTTCACCTAGTAATCATCATACATTGATAAGAAGGTGACTTGAAAAGCTCAGTCTCCACCTCATTGCGTATTGAGTGTCCCATGGATTTGCAACCTACAATTTGAGCAGGATTAAATGTAATGATATCATACATCTTTACCACCAAGCACGCGACTCTTGTGTTAAAGAGCAGCACGAAGATACTATCATATTAGTCTTTGATCACTACACACACTCATAAACAGGAGATATTGCAATAAGCATACACCATGTTTCATTTTACCACACTGTCAATTAATAACCAAGATATCATCATATGGAGTATCTTCAGATATGCAACTGGCTTGATGAATTTGTTACTAGTAGAACCCAACAAGATGTTCTAGATGAGGTATATGCAACAGACATGAAAGTAAAATTGGATGTGCCATAAGAAAGTGCAATAGGATCACCTAACATTCTCAATAAACATAATTTTCCAGATAGGATCACAGCAGTGTAATACGGTTTGCTGATATGATGTGCCGAGGCAAGTATTAATGTTGGAAATATTGGAAAGAAGTAAAACTTTGTGTTAAGAATGTTAAATCTCTTTCAATGTGAATAAAAGCAAGGCAATGACCATAAACAGAGAGAACCCAATCTATATTACTATATAAAGACAAGTTGTTATCTGATGTTGTCAGCAAAAATCTTGAAAAGTACTTGACCGATTTACTTCAAATTTTTACAAATATTCTAATAAATCTTCAGACACATATAGGCTAAGTATTTTTTAAATATATGTAGTATGTAAATATATTTTTGGAATCAGAAACATAAATCTATGTTTAACATCATTACCAAAAACCCTGAAAAATTGTAGACCAATTTACTTAAAAATTTACACAATATTCTTAGAAACATTCATACGAACACAAGCTATAAACTTTTTTAAACAACAACGCATAATATTTCTGTCAAAACTGACTGTGAGAAAGAAATGCTATACAGTGCTGTGAAAATATGTGGTTATGTTTTCTTTCTCAGTGTCAGCTCTAACCATGATAGCAGGATGTTTAAACCATTAGAGAAATTGTTTCACCCACATATATTCTTTCACCTTATACACAACTTTAAACAAAAACTGTGTACAAAAATATGTACTAGTTTGTTTTCTCCCTCACAGTCTGTTTTACCAGAAAACCTGAAAGTTATATTTATGGCTTATGGGTTTATGGTTATAATACTACTAAGGAATCTGAGTTGTCCGATAATTTGTAGTTCTACCCATTTGCAGATAGAAACTACGTGAAATACTGTCACTGAAGCTACTATCCTCAAAGATCCAGCAGCAGGAGAGGTATCTCATATCCTGATCACCAATTATTCCAACCAATTTACCCATTTATTTTAAGCAACTTCAAATCCCTATCACGGATTCGCTGGCTGTAAACAATAAATAAGGCTCAATGACAGTGATGGGAGCAAGAGAAAATGGGTATAGGACAGAGAGCGGGGATGGAGAGAGGTGGAGGGGGCAGGGGGTGAGTGTTGGGGAGGGGGTAGATGGGGATGTCAGATGAGGGGGAATGGGACAGAGAGGGGGGATGGAGAGATGTGGAGGGGGCAGGGGGAGAGAGAGGTTGAGGGGGGAGGGGGAGAGAGAGGTTGAGGGGGGAGGGGGAGAGAGAGGTTGAGGGGGGAGGAGGAGAGAGGTTGAGGGAGAGGGGGAGAGAGGGGGAGAGAGAGGTTGAGGGAGAGGGGGAGAGAGAGGTTGAGGAGGGAGGGGGAGAGAGAGGTTGAGGGGGGAGGGGGGTAGAGAGAGGTTGAGGGGGGAGGGGGGTAGAGAGAGAGGTTGAGGGGGGAGGGGGTAGAGAGAGAGGTTGAGGGGGAGGGGGGTAGAGAGAGAGGTTGAGGGGGGAGGGGGGTAGAGAGAGAGGTTGAGGGGGGAGGGGGGGAGAGATATTGGGGTGGGGCGGCGGGGAGGGATATTGGGGTGGGGCGGCGGGGAGGGATATTGGGTGGGGCGGCGGGGAGGGATATTGGGGTGGGGCGGCGGGGAGGGAGATTGCGGTGGGGCGGCGGGGAGGGAGATTGCGGTGGGGCGGCGGGGAGAGACATTGCGGTGGGGCGGGGGGGGAGAGAGATTGGGGTGGGGCGGGGGGGAGAGAGATTGGGGTGGGGCGGGGGGGAGAGAGATTGGGGTGGGGCGGGGGGGAGAGAGATTGGGGCGGCGGGGAGAGAGATTGGGGCGGCGGGGAGAGAGATTGGGGCGGCGGGGAGAGAGATGAGAGATTGGGGCGGCGGGGAGAGAGATTGGGGTGGGGCGGGGGGGAGAGAGATTGGGGTGGGGCGGGGGGGAGAGAGATTGGGGTGGGGCGGTGGGGAGAGAGATTGGGGTGGGGCGGCTGGGGGAGAGAGATTGGGGCGGCGGGGGGAGAGAGATTGGGGCGGCGGGGGGGGGGAGAGATTGGGGCGGCGGGGGGAGAGATTGGGGCGGCGGGGGGAGAGATTGGGGCGGCGGGGGGAGAGATTGGGGCGGCGGGGGGAGAGATTGGGGCGGCGGGGGGAGAGATTGGGGCGGCGGGGGGAAGAGATTGGGGCGGCGGGGGGAAGAGATTGGGGCGGCGGGGGGAGAGATTGGGGCGGCGGGGGGAGAGATTGGGGCGGCGGGGGGAGAGATTGGGGCGGCGGGGGGAGAGATTGGGGCGGCGGGGGGAGAGATTGGGGCGGCGGGGGGAGAGATTGGGGCGGCGGGGGGAGAGATTGGGGCGGCGGGGGGAGAGATTGGGGCGGCGGGGGGAGAGATTGGGGCGGCGGGGGGAGAGATTGGGGCGGCGGGGGGAGAGATTGGGGCGGCGGGGGGAGAGATTGGGGCGGCGGGGGGAGAGATTGGGGCGGCGGGGGGAGAGATTGGGGCGGCGGGGGGAGAGATTGGGGCGGCGGGGGGAGAGATTGGGGCGGCGGGGGGAGAGATTGGGGCGGCGGGGGGAGAGATTGGGGCGGCGGGGGGAGAGATTGGGGCGGCGGGGGGAGAGATTGGGGCGGCGGGGGGAGAGATTTGGGGGGGGAGGGAGATTTGGGGGGAGGGAGAATTGGGGGGAGGGAGAATTGGGGGGTGGGAGATGTGGGGGGGAGAGAGGTTGGTGGGAGAGAGAGAGATTGGTGGGAGAGAGAGAGAGATTGGTGGGAGAGAGAGAGAGAGATTGGTGGGAGAGAGAGAGAGAGAGAGAGAGATTGGTGGGAGAGAGAGAGAGAGAGAGAGAGATTGGTGGGAGAGAGAGAGAGAGAGAGATTGGTGGGAGAGAGAGAGAGAGAGATTGGTGGGAGAGAGAGAGAGAGAGATTGGTGGGAGAGAGAGAGAGAGAGATTGGTGGGAGAGAGAGATAGAGATTGGTGGGAGAGAGAGAGAGAGAGAGATTGGTGGGAGAGAGAGAGAGAGAGAGAGATTGGTGGGAGAGAGAGAGAGATTGGTGGGAGAGAGAGAGAGATTGGTGGGAGAGAGAGAGAGAGAGATTGGTGGGAGAGAGAGAGAGAGAGATTGGTGGGAGAGAGAGAGAGAGAGATTGGTGGGAGAGAGAGAGAGAGAGATTGGTGGGAGAGAGAGAGATTGGTGGGAGAGAGAGAGATTGGTGGGAGAGAGAGAGATTGGTGGGAGAGAGAGAGATTGGTGGGAGAGAGAGAGATTGGTGGGAGAGAGAGAGATTGGTGGGAGAGAGAGAGATTGGTGGGAGAGAGAGAGATTGGTGGGAGAGAGAGAGATTGGTGGGAGAGAGGGAGATTGGTGGGAGAGAGAGAGATTGGTGGGAGAGAGAGAGATTGGTGGGAGAGAGAGATTGGTCGGAGAGGGAGAGATTAAGGTAACCGACAGAAAGAGTGGGGAAGGTGATGCATAAGGTGGGAGTTGATGCACAGAGAGAGGCAGCCAGAGGCATTAATAAGGAAGACAGGGAGGAGGAGGAGGAGGAGGACATAAAGAGATGGGAGAGGAGGAAATGGATGGAGAGATGGGGAAGAAGGAGATCAGGACATATATTCAATCCTATATATATTTAGCAATTGCAACACACTGCCAGGTTTGTTTGTAGCGTACAACTACAAGATAAGCATGGAATATCTAACAAGACATATCATTTAAATATATCAAGGTAAAACTACGAAACAATATGTAAAGGGATGAGCCCCTGAAATTTGCAGTAGGGTTAGTTAATGGAAGATTTTGATCTGTTGACAGGGTTCTGAGAAAGTGTGTACATCTACAAAGGAGTATACACACAAAATGCTAGTGTTTTCGTAGACGCACTGTTACAACTGGGAACATGTCAGCACAGCTGATACACAACAAAGACACATAACAATGGAATTATCCAAATTTCATTAAACTTGTTAGATGTGGCATGCATCTACAGACACACAAATGATTATAATGTCAGAGAGATTGGGTAATTTATTGACAAGAACTACCTTCACAAACTGTGTCAGTCAATAAGGCACTGACACACCTCTGGCCCATGTACATTCAGTTATTCGGCTCTGCATTGACAGATAAGAGTTGTTGGATGTCCTCCTGGGGGATATCATGCGAAATGCTGTCCAACCGGCATGTGAGATCATCAATTCCTGAGGTGATTGGAGGGCCCTGCCCATAATGCTTCACACATTCTCAATTGGGAAGAGATCCTTGATGGCCAAGGTAGGGATTGGCAAGCACAAAGAAAAGCTGTAGAAACTCTTGTCGCGTCCAGGTGGGCATAAGCCCAGGATGGACTGCCATGAAAGGCAACAAAAATGGAGTGTAGAATATTGTCAATATACTGCTGTGCCGTAAGGGCGCTGCGGGTGACAACCAAAGGTGCACTACTACGAAAAGAAATGGCACCTAGATGACTATTCCTGATTGTAGGACTTTATAGAGGGTGACAGTCAGGTAGACATTCCATCACTATCCGAGGCATCTCCAGACACTTCTCCCTGGTCATCAGGCGCAATTTAAAGCGAGACTCACTGAAGACAATTATACTCCAGTCAATGAAATTCCAAGCTGAAGACATGTCTGGGAATGCCCAGGACAGTGGTGAGATGATAATTCTGTCACCTGCCATAGGGCCCAACAAATTGTAGTGATGGTCTGGAGTGTCATTTCACTTCATTTCATAGTATGATCCTTTTGGCTGTCATCTGCGGCACCCCTACAGCAAAGCAAGCATCCCTACAGCCCAGTGATACACTGACAATATTCTACGCCCCGTTTTGTTGTTCTACATGGCAAGCCCTGTGGGCTTACATTTCAGCAAAATAATGACCTTCCGCACAAGCTGAGTTTCTACTTCTTGTCTTCGTGCTTTGTCAAGTCCTACATTGGCCAACAATGACGCTGGATCTCTGCCCAACTGAGAACATTTGGGGCATTATGGGCAGGGTTCATCAACCAGCTTGAGATTTTGAAAATTTGATGCTACAATTGGGCAGAATTTGGCATAATATCTCTCACGAGGATGTCCAACAACTTCATCAAGCAATGGTAAGCCAAATACCTGCTTGCCTAAGGGTCATAGTTGGACCAGCGCATAATTTACTTTTCCAATTTGTGAAGTTCTTCCTATTGAATAAATCACCAGTTTTTCTGAAATTTAATCATTTGCTTGTCTGCATATGTTTAGGATAATTCCTTCATGGTTGCAAGATGTTTTTATCTTAGAGTGTATAATAAAGATGCTGACTGAACATAAATGGAAACATTTGG
This sequence comes from Schistocerca cancellata, assembly GCF_023864275.1. NCBI lineage: Eukaryota > Metazoa > Arthropoda > Insecta > Orthoptera > Acrididae > Schistocerca > Schistocerca cancellata. The sequence continues at coordinate 506,202,730 of NC_064627.1, read as the reverse complement.
AAGAAAGACAACATAGCTCTTACAGAACCTTGTCATGTACATTTATGATGAATAGCATTAAGAACAACTGGGTGACAACTCTGATGCCACAAAAACACAAACTGCTCAAAATAAGTTTTGTAGCACCTGCATATCTGCGAATGTGAGCAAGCTTAAGAGTCACGGGTAGCAGAGACTGCATTAATAATCACCACGATGCTAAAAAAGTAGCTTTACTGCAAAAAATAGCCAAAATAAAGGCAGTCTGTTCGAAAGAGGGCATCTGTGGGATTAAAATCTGTTTTGAATTCACAGCGTCCTGCAGACTTTATATATACAAGTAATGTTTATTAACTATATAAACAAGAACAAGGCAGCTTGTTTTTATATTTTTATTTTTCTTACACATTACTGAACTACACACTCGTCATCAGTGATCTTTTATTTTATTTTCATGCCCACATAAAATGTTTTCAGACGTTTATGGAGATGTTCTATTAATTTTATCTGGTTTCCAGAATATCTTTGTAATTGTATATATGAGGCTAATCAAAAATACTGTGAAGGCATGAAAATAAAACAGAAGACCACTGACACAATGTAGATTGATGCTAACCTGGAAAAATAAAAGTATAAAAATCAAGCAGCCTTATACTCGTCTAGGTACACAAATAATGTCATTTATCACACAAAGTCTGTTGATAGCTAACATTCAATATCATGTAGCTCCACCCTATGCACTGTAACATGCTTGGATCCTCCTTTGCATAGTCACCACAACATGGTCAAGACATTGCTGGTCATAACTGTCTTACTCTTCAATATCAGCCCTACTTATATAATTCAGTGGGTGATGAGAGTTCCTGTGACAATACACAGAAGTTTCAACCTATCTCATGAGTGATTACCCAGATTTATGTCAGCAGATACTGCAGGTCATTCCAGCCTCCTGAAGGAAAGTTTTCATGACATGGGTGTTCTGTGCATGTGCATTATTTTGGAAGAATAACTGACCTTTGATGACAGGGCTTACCAGTAGATTGCAGGATCCTGTCCTGATACCACATAGCCCTCAAATTCTCTTAATGTTGAGAAGCATCCATCATCCGTACATGGCACTGCTCCAGAACATAACTAACTCATCTCCCTGTCGAGCACATGAAACTGCATGCCCGAGATGTGCATTGGTCCTTGGCACCTTCACTCTCTTCTACAATGATTATAAGCTATCAGAGAAATACTGCCCTCATTGGTGAAGACATTCCAAAGCCATGGAGCCTGGTTCCATTCCAGGCATTTCCTTGCCCACAGTCACACACCACACCGCTGGGAACAGGTGGGTTGAACTGTTATTCATAATGGGCACCTAGAAGCAAATCGATTACATGGAGGCAATTATTTACTGAATGGATTGACACAGCCCTCCCACTCGGCTCCATGAAGGCAGTGCACAGTTCTGCTGCATTCTACTTGAGGTATCTGTGAGCTACAATATGTAGACAATGGTCATCAGTTGGTGGTGTAGACCTGAGGTGACCATGATGAGGCAGATCAATTCTGTGTTTTATCTCTCACCATAGCAGCTATGTTGTCACATGAGGGTTGAGAAAGGGGTTTCTGATCACGAAAACACAAACAATGCAAGTCATGAGGATGGTGCAGCCCTTTTGTTGATCAGTTTACCTCATGAAGGGATAATATAATAAGATAAGAGAGTTTACAACTTGTACAGGGGCACAGAGAGTCATTTTTGTCATTCATGTCCATACAAATGTATTAGGATAGATAATCATTAATACTGGCGTGAAGTATGCTCTGCCATAACTGCAAAGTACCTTGTGGAGTATATACCACAAATAGACATAGTTTCCATTCATGTGACACACAACACAATTCATTCACCATGGGAACAGGAATGGACAATTCTCAATACAACAGCAATCGCTTATTCAACTGCTTGTAACAGTATTTGCTGTGTAAGAATTGTTATGTGAATGAACTTAAAAAAATGTTTAAAAATTATAAATTACTTGCATATTCTTGCAGTTAAGTCTTCACTTTTGGAACCAAAGAAAAGTCATATAGAGCAGAAGCAGCACTGTAAATATGATGAAGTGGTAACACTATCAAGTGTGAAAAATGTATTGCCATGCCCTAGAATGACTTATAGAATGTAACTGTGTTTAATATGGAACCAACAAAAAAAATAAGCACTCACTGTCACTAATTAATAGACATCACACAGACCCAAAGAACACCCAAGAAAATCATAATTCCGATCACACTAACTTAATTTGCTCCCAGCAAGTACGGTACTCTATTAATACTCTGGACATACTTGTCTTCTATACACCCTACACCTTTAAAATTTTTAAAAACATTTGTTGAAGGTGGCAGATTACAATTTACCCATCACCAACTGCTCAGCTGGTGACAGCTTATCTTTCAGTGGCACACAGTGGCTCAAAACATCATCTCCTTATGTCATCTGGACAAATTAATTTTTGTCAGATAATGGTTATGATAATCAAAGCTGCTCACCAAAAACAGAAAGATAAGGAACTGTGACTTACACTGTGACTTCTTATTCTTATATGAAGAAAAACTGCTGATGTTCCAAGACGTTGCCAATATTTCTTTGTTTAAGTAAATAGAGGAAATTTTAACAAAGAACAATCAAAACAAAATCATCTGCTATTTTACAACTGTGAGTGATAAAAGTACATGTAAAATGGAGAAAGGGTCAGTTTCACACACTTAAAAATTCTGTTTACTTTGTTAGTTGGAGTAAACCATTGTCAGCAAAGCACTTTTTTGTCAGAACATGGAAATCCTGACAGTTCAAAAGGCTTTTTCTGTGTATTTTGTATTTTCTGTGTATTGAAGTGAAATTCCAACAGTAGTAAAGTTTCATAGTTACATTTATTCTTACTGTCTTAGAGCAGAAATAGAAATTATTCTTAATGAAATAATCTAGCTGCAAACACTATTATCGCCTGCTTAATTGCTTTGTATATTATCTCTTTCTGCAGATGTCAGAGAATTTCTTAATGGATTTAACTTAAGTAATGCTTATACCCCACAAGCCATATTACTGTGTATGGTACTTTGGGTATCATTATTACCTACCCTTCATTCCATCTATGTGGGAAGACTAACTGTCCACAAACACTGTTTATACATAAAATTGATACTGATATACCAGTGAAGTCATTTTGGCAACTACTACTGGTGACTTAAGTCACAAAGCATGTAAAACTGTACCAAGGATTTTTAATTCTGTAGAAAACAAAGTGGAACAGGCCTAGCCACAAGTTTGAGGACAATAGAGAATATTTCTCATGTTTTCAAAACATATTCCTGCCAGCATTTTCCGGGTATAAGTAAGTTAAGTATTTTAAAATCCACCAGACCATGCCATACGATCTGAACTTCTTAATCTGCAGTGTGGTGACATGCTAAAGAAGAAATATCATAAGGAAACACAAATCCATAAAAACCTACTAATTGCTGAAAACTTTCTGCAAAGATCTTATGCCTGGAGATTTGTGGTAAAGATTTTTATAGGACTTTTTTAATATATTAAACACACTGAACAAATGAAAAAGCCTTGGTTGTATAACAAACACTGCCAAAAACCTTCAATAACAACATTTCTCAATTGTCTATTCTGAAAAAGTACAAATATAAGTCAGACAAAATATCTGAATAGCTCTACACCTGTTCATGTAAAACTTTGTACAACCCTTTAATAGCATTGTAACAGGCCATATTATCCCTATGAAGCCATCAGTGTACAGGTACAAATGCTTAAAACAGAAGGGTAATTTGTTCACTGTGTTCAGTGTTGTGTAAAACAAGTCTAGCTGAGTTCATATTGTCAACTGTTTCATGCAACATGCAAGACACCAAACCAATAGACATGGTACCTGCAAGTTCCATCAACTATAGAGTTAGAGACATGATTATCTTTTTGCATGCAAAAAATGTGAAACCTCTGACATTCAATGTAAGATTTCTTGTAGCATGCTGCAAAGTTGTTATGAATGGTGTCAGTGTCTGTAAGTGCCGAGTGGTGGCAGAAGGACAAGCACCATGTTGCCAAAGTGCCATAATACACACTGTTGTAAGTTCATATACTTGAGCCACATAGCTAATTGGGTGTGAGCCTTTTTTAGTTACTACGAACCACTTTACTTATAAAAAAAGTTTCTCACAAACTTCTGACACAACGAAGGTGAAGTCTGTTTTCATTTTATTCATTATTCAGAGTTTCCTCACATGCATATATAATCTTTTTATTTTATTTTGTGTAACATAACTGTCCTACCGCCACGTATCACAGACCTTGTCATTGGTGGGGAGGCTTGCGTGTCTCGGCAATACAGATAGCCGTACCATAGGTACAAACACGAAGGCGGGCTATCTGCTCAGAGGCCAGACAAACACATGGCTCCTGTAGAGAGGCAGCAGCCTTTTCAGCAGTTGCAGGGACAACTGTCTGGACGATTGACTGATCTGGCCTCGTAACATTAACCAAAATGGTGCTGCTGTACTGCTACTGCAAACAGCTGAAAGTAGGGGGAAACTGCAGCCATAATTTTTCCCGAGGGCATGCAGCTCTACTGTATGGTTATATGATGAAGGCATCCTACTGGGTAAAATATTCCGAAAGTAAAATAGTCCCCCATTCAGATCGCCGGGTGGGGACTACTCAGGCGGATGTCATCATTAGGAGATACAAAACTGGCGTTCGACAGATCGTGGAATGTCAGATCCCTTAATCAAGCTCCTTGGTTAGAAAATTTAATGAAAGAAATGGATAGGTTACAGTTACATATTGTGGGAATTAGTGAAGCTCGGTGGCAGCTGGAACAGGACTCCCCATCAGGTGGATACAGGGTTACAAACACAATGTGAAATAGGGAAAATTCAGGAGTAGGCCTAGGTTTAATAATGAATGAGAAAATACAAATTCGGGTAAGCTGCTATGAATAGTGTAGTGAATGCTTTATTGTAGCTAGGATGGACACTAAGACCACACCCACCACAGTAGTAAAGTTTATATGCCAACTAGCTCCACTGATGAAGAAGAGATTTATTTAATGGAAATGAAAATGTAATAGTAATGGGTGGCTAAATTTCAACAGTAGGAAAAGGAAGAGAAGGGAAAAAATAGTTGGTGAATATAGACTGGGTGAAAAGAATGAAAAGGAAATCACCTTCGCAAAGAGAACAGTTAATTATCACTAACACCTATCTTATGAATCATGAAAGAAGGTTGTACACATGGAAGAGGCCTGTAGACATTGGAAGGTTTCAAATTGATTATGTAATGGTAAAATTTTAAATTTTAAGATGTTTCCAGGGGCAGATGTGGACCCCTATCAAAATTTATTTACTGTAGATTAAAACTGAAGAAATTGCAAAAAAAGGTATGAAATTAAGGAGATGGCACCTGGATAAGTTGAAGGAACCAGATGTTTATGGGAATTTCAGAGGGTGCAATAGGCAGTATTTGACAAGAACAGGGGGAAAGGAATACAGTAGAAGAAGAATGGTTAGCTCTGACAGATGAAATAGTGAAGGCAGTAGAAGATCAAATAGGTCAAAAGGCAAGGCCAAGCAGAAATCCTTGTATAACACAGGAGATACTGAATTTAACTGATGACAGGAGAAAATATAAAAACGCAGTAAACAAAGAAGTTGAAACGGAATACAAATGTCTAAAAAATCTGACTGACAGGAAGTGCAAAATGGCTAAGCAGGAATAGCTCGATGACAAATGTAAGGATTTAAAAGCATATTTCACTAATAGGCCTTTGTAGAGAAGCAGATGTATGAACTTTAAGAGCCCAGATGGAAAACCAGTCCGAAGCAAAGAAGGAAAAGCTGAGAAGGTGGAAGGAGTATACAGAGGGTCTATAGAAGGGAGATAAACTTTTAGGCAATATTATATAAACAGAAAAGGACACAGATCAAGATGAGATGGGAGACAAGATACTGTGAGACAAATCTGACAAAGCACTGAAAGACCAAAGTTGAAACGAGGCCCCAAAAGTAGAGGACATTGCATCAGAACTACTGATAGCCTTGGGAGAGCCAACCATGGCAAAATCTTCCATCTGATGCGCAATATGTATGAAATAGGCAAAATACCCTGAGACATCAAGGAGAGTACAATAATTCCAATCAAACAAAAATAAATAAATAAATAAATAAATAAAAATAAACAGGTTCTGGCAGGTGTGAATATTACCGAACCTTCAGTTTAATAATCCTAGTTGCAAAATACTAACTCAAATTCTTTAAAGAAGAATGGAAAAACTGATAGGAGCCAACCTCAGGGAACATCAATTTGGATTCTGGACAAATGTAGGAACACACAAGACAACAATGACCCTACAACCTCTCTTAGGATATCGTTTAAGGAAAGGCAAACCTACATTTATAGCATTTGTAGGCTTACAGAAAACTTTTGACAAAGTTGACTGGAATACTCTCTCTCAAATTCTGAAGGTAGAAGGTGTAAAATACATGGAGTATTTACGGCTTCTACAGGAACCAGATGGCAGTTGTAAGGGGTCGAGGGGCATAAAAGGGAAGTGATGTTTGAGTAGGGAGTGAGACAGGATTGTACCCTATCCCCGATGCTATTCAATCTGTACATTGAGCAAGCAGTAAAGGAAACCAAAGAAAGATTTGGAGTAGGAATTAAAGTCCAGAAAGAAGAAATAAAAATTTTGAGCTTTGCCAGTGATATTGTAATTCTGTCAGAGACAGCAAAAGACTTGGAAGAACAGTTGACTGGAATGCACAGTGTCTTGAAAGGAGGATATAAGATGAACATCAACAAAAGCAAAATGAGGATAATGGAATGTAGTCTAGTTAAATAAGGTGATGTTGAAGGAATTAGATTAGGAAATGACATGTAAAGTAGTAGACGAGTTCTGCTGTTTGGACAGCAAAATCACTATGATGGTCAAATTAGAGAGGGCATAAAAAGGAGACTGGTAAGGGCAAGAAAAGCATTTCTGAGGAAGAGAGATTTGTTGATATCAAATACAGATTTACATGTTCGGCTGTCGTTTTTGACAATATTTGTATGGAGTATAGCTATGAATGGAAGTGAAACATGGACAATAAACAGTTTAGACAAGAAGAGAATAGAAGCTTTCTAAATGTGGTGCTATACAAGAATGCTGAAGATTAGATGGGTAGATCATGAAAGCAATGAGGAATTACCAAATAGAATTGGGGAGAAAAGAAATTTGTGGCACAACCTGACTAGGAGAAGGGATGGATTTATTGGTCACAATCTTGAGACGTCAAGGGATCACCAATTTAGTAACGGAGCGAAGTGTGGGGGTATAAATCGTAGAGGTAGACATGACTACAGTAAGCAAATTCAGGAGGATGTAGATTGTAGTATTTATTCAGAGATGAAGAGGCTTACATAAGATAGAGCAGCATGGAGAGCTGCACCAAACCAGTCTTAGGACTGAAGACCACAACAAAGGCAACAATGACGTAACTGTCAAAAGCTGGCACAAATTCAGCATATAATATTCTGCACTGAACTTCCATAGTTTACTGATACACACTAGCCATGCTTCAAGTTCCTCAAACATAAAAAAAGCAAGCTATACTGTCCAGTCACTTTAATGTGAGCACCATGTATGTTCTGACATCAATATGCAATAACCACTCACAGGTGGCAGCACTAGCAGTGGAGTGTATATAAAGTTTGTCAGGGGAGAAGCTGAATATAGTGCAGTAATTTGGAAATGTCGTGATTTATCTGGCATCCAAAGGGGCACAATAATAGGCTTTTGGGTCAAAGACGGAAGAATTTTCAAAATGGCAAAATTTGTAAACTGGCTGCATGCTGATTGCATGGCAAAGTGGTGCTATCCAAAACTGGTGCCGAAAGAACCATGGGCAACAGTTGATGGGTGCACAACGACTGCAGAGAAATGTACAGGCAAATCGATGAGTAACTGTTGAGAAACTGACCATCCAGATGAACTAAGCGACTGCCAACAGTGTCTGCTGAACAGACAGATGGCCGCTGGATGGTTCGAAGGATCCAGGCTGAAGGAGGGAGCATTATGGTTTGGGTAATGTTTTCGTGGCATTCCCTGGGTGATCTCAATATTCTGGAATGTACAATGGATCAACACAAGTATATATCTCTCTTGGGAAACATGTCCACCCCTACATACAGTGTGTTTTTCCTCAGCATGATGGCATCTACCAGCAGGACAACGCAACATGTCTCTCAGCTTGTAGCGTATGTCCGTGATTTGAAGAGCCCACAATGAATTTACCATACTCCTCTGGCTACCAAACTCCCCAGATTTAAACCCAATCATGAATCTGTGGGACTACCCCTATAGGACTGTTCATGCCGTAGAAACTTGTCCGAGAAACCTTGAGCAGCTGGCCACAGCACTGGAGTTGGCACGACTCCACATTGTTGTCGGTACCTTGCACAACCACATAGATACTCTTCCAGTAATTCTCAAAGTGGTCCACACTGCAAAAGGGTTATTCAGGCCTTTGACAGGTGGTCACATTTTCTAAAGACTTTTATATATAATCAACAGCTTATCAATTAGAGAGTATGTTTTGACAAGGCCACGGACAGAAAATCAGATGTGACCTTACTGGAAGAAAAATAGAAAGCCTGATATCTGCAGGGAGTAATGTAGAGGAACACTAGCAGATTTAAATGATGACAGGCCATGTCATGGGAAAGCTTTACATTATGTTAGTCACGAAATGCTTTCTGAAAAACTGGTAGCAATGGGGGTCAAAGGGATAAGAAACAAGTGGTTTCAGTTTTATTTGTACAATAGATCATAGGTTGCGGAACTCACACTGGTTCAGTCCAATCAGAAAATCAGATTTGTATCAAACGCAAAGAAAGGAGATACTGGGTACCTCAGGGCAGTGTGTTAGGCCCGCCTTCTGTTCCTTATTTATATAAATGATATTCAGTCCTCGGAAACTGCAAGTAAAATCGTGTTGGTTATAGGTGACACTATTGAAATAATGAGCAATGTTCAGAAGTCAACACCTACAACAACTGATCGAGTTCTCAAGCCATACACTCATATTTCAATGCCCCAATCATTAATATGCACGAAACATTACATTCAACTTGGGAAAATGAATCAAAACCACCTGGTACTCTGTAAAACTGAGTTACAAAGAATTTGATGCACAAAACTTTAAAAAATGTATGTTAATCAAGACAAACTAGAGAGATCATTTAGCAGAACTCTCCCAGAGACTCAGTTCAGCATGTTTTGCTCTGAGAATCACTTCAAAAGTATGCCCCTCACAAGGTGCTACAATGGCTTACTTTGGTTGCTTTCAGCCCCTTATAGTTTACAGACTAGTGTTTTTGAGGTAAAACTAATAGTTAGTTAAATGAAATGTTTATATTACAGAAAATGGCAATTCAAATTTTGTCACATAGTTCTGCAAGCCCCTATTTGAAAAGTTGTGTGCTCTTACTATAGCTTCCCTATGAGTATATAAATGTGTGCCGATGACAAGCTAAACTTTATGACCTGTAAACCAACAGCAAACGTGGGTCCTTCCACGAAGAACAAATAAAAACAACTCTTACTTGGTGTCTTTATTTATAATGCACTGCTAACATACAAGGCGAGGCTGAAGAAGGAAACAGCTTTCAGGCCATAGTTAAAAAAAAATTCTTTTTAAGAAATGTATCTGCAGTGTAAGTGAATACATTGTCTTGCAGAAATACTAGGCATTCGTTTCCTGCTGAGTATTTTGTCATCTGTTATAGGGTGTACCACCTATGATCTGTGCATCCTTGCACAAGAATGTTTCTGCCATTGGTTTCCAGTTTTCTGTTTCAGATGCAGCAAAATACATTTCCTCAGAGCAGGGAATCAGTTACAAGAAAATTTATGATGGATACAACATTAACATGTGTTCATGTGTCTACATTTTTCAGAAACGTGTAACCAAGTTTCACGTTCTACTTACATTACTGATTTTATAACTTCTGTATGATTTAAGTTCCTTGTAAACTAGGTAAATGTGGTTTTCTTTGCAAATCACATCCTGATAAAGATAGCTATATCATGGTTATTGCACTGGATGCACATTTGGATGGAGTGGGGTTTGTACCCTGTCAGGCCATCCTGACCCAAGTTTTTCATGGTATCTGGAAGTTGCTAAGGTGAATGTTAGGGGGTTTTCTTGATAAGGCAATGACCTACTTTCTGTTCTTTCCTCACCTAATTCTATCCTACTTCATGTTTATATATGCAGTACATATTTTATTTCTGCCATGTATACAACATGTTCTATACTGCTGTGTCAAATGGTCACAGGACAAATAAATAATAAATAAATAGATCCTAAACAATAAGTTTTACTAATTCACTACTGTAAGGTTCAAAGAAGGGGAGTACATTTTGCTTTGTTGAGAAATTGGGGAGAAAGTGTCACGGACATGATACAGGATTCAGGGTGGAAATCATTAAAACAAATGTGTTTTTCGTTACAGTGGGATCCTCTCATAAAATTTCAGTCAATAACTTTCTCCTCCGAATGTGAAAATATTTTGTTGCCACTGACCTACATAGGTAGAAACGATCACCATAATAAAATACGAGAAATCAGAGCTTGCATGGGAAGATATAGGTGTCAGTTTCACCCAAATACTGTTTGAGAGTGGAATAACAGAGACGTGTGATCTGCAGAGTAGCCATGTAGATATGGAAGTACATGTCTCACTTTGCTGTAGTAGAACAGGAGTATTCATTAACAAAAGAGAAACTAATTTCCTAAGGTCATCAATGATGACACAATGGTGGAATGTTAACCTCAACAAAACCACTTTTTGTCCTTTATGATTGGTTACCTAATTCTTAACAAGAAGGAAGATATGTCTATATGTCTACATTCTATCCATGCTGATATAGTTTGGTGTGATAGCATAATAATGGACAAGATTTTAAGAACAAAACTCACTTTTCCAATACTCAGTACCTCCGAGCATTTCAACTGATACTTCACACACTCATAACGATGCCTCATACAAACATGTTTTGCATCATCTTAATTTCTAGTGAAATTTCATGAGCTGATTTGGGAAGAAATTTGCATTTTAGAGCAGGTTCTGTAAGATAAATCACTGTATTATCTGACATTTAAAGGCTCTACATCTATGATAATTTTTTTCCACAACATACATACGTTCAGTTTTTTAAGAGCACTTGACATTTGTGATGAGGTGTAAAGTCTTCTGTTTCTTAATGAGCACTTACCAAACTGTCACAAATTATCGTACCAGATGAGTGAAAGTTCATCTCAGTTTCCTGAATGTATATTTGAGAACCCTATGCTTTTCACAACATGCTACATAAAAATTTCTTTATTTTTAAAGAATAACTATCATGTTTAGTGAGGTTTAAAAACACACTGGTTAAATAGCTACCTACAAAAATATAGCTAGTTCTAACTGAGAAGTCCAGTCGCAAACAGTAACATTCACTTTAAATTTTGTGAACAATCATTTAGTAAAAAAAACTACTCCCAACACTATGAAAAAAATCAGTATGGCCTACCACATTTTTTCAATTGTGTCTGCAACTGCACTCTATGTAACAACAATAAATTAGTATCCCTACTTTTAACTTTCAATACATCTTCAACAAGAACATAAATAAGACCATGCCTGGGAAACAAGTTAACACTTAAATACGGTAAGAACATTACCAGCAATTTTCCTTTTCCCAGGTAGGATCTTTTAGTGGTCTATAAGGGTGATGCTGAAAAGCAGTAATATTCATCTTTTTTTATAAAACAGACTTCATAAACTAAATTTTAGCTTATATGTATATATACTATATGAGCAACTGTTATTAATGACTAGTTCTTTTAAAGAATCTGATTAGAAGTACATTTAACCATTTTACCTTTCTAATGCAAAATACTACCCTTAATGTTCTCTCAATAAAAAGCAATTTTTTTTCTACTCCTAAGTGTATAAACTAAAGAATATTCCAAAGCTTTTTTCTTGTGGTTATGTCATAATGTGTAATGTGCCAAAAGCCTCAAATGCTGATGGCTGAAACACTGCTTCACTGTGCTATTTACGTCGACATTTCACAAAATTTAAACTTATCCTTCTTATGGTAAGCACAAATAAAGCCTAGACTTCCTGCAAGTGTAGAAACACTGCCTTCATGAAATTTTGTTGCAATTCTTCAGTTTTATTGCGATAATATTCTGATTAATCTAAGTTCCTCACTTCACATTTCAACCAACTTGCATTCTTACTTCTATAAATAAACTATTTTTTGCAAGTTGAGCAGAGCATCACATATGAAACACTACATCGCCAAATTCATTACTGACTATCACAACACTAAACCACTTATATAAAACTGCAAAAACTTGGTGTGGAATGAGGTCAGTGACTGCAGATTGTGAAAAGAATCTGATTTTGTCAGAGGACAGGACCTAAATTCATTTCTTATTTACAATGCCACATTTAAAATATACTCTATGTCTCCTAACTGGCAGAATTATTTTATTTCCATTACTTAATTTTTTAAAAAAACAATAAATGTACCTGAACAATTAATTGCTAAAGTGATCTTACAGTGTCCAAGTTCTTGTGTTACATACTGGTATTTGCAATTCGTTGACGATGAGAGCCAATCTGGCGATAGCAAGCAGTAGTCAATAAGAATTGCTGCATCTAATGATTTCTGAATCTAATGTTTCTTGACTGCATTTGTTTTTGACATTAATGAAAATAAAAACAGATGTGCTTAACTGACCTGTAGGTTGGAATGTGACAATCTGCTTGAGAGTTGGTGAAGCTAATGCCCAAATCTCAAAACAATAACATGACTGCCGCAACAAACAGATGTGCAGCATTGCCCAAGATACATGTATGTCATTGCAAGATCAATTTATGTGTCTTGTTTCCTATTTTGCCGAACATTCTGATGATGTGGTCAAATTCTAATCTAATACAACGAAATACCAGCTAAATCAAACAATGGGAACTCCAGGCTGGAATATCAACAATGTAGGAAAAGATATTGCTTACCATAAAGATGACATATTAAGTTGCAGACAAGCACGATTACAAGACACGTACGCACAAGCATTCGGCCACAGCTGATCTGAGCTGCCCGAGTTGGCGGTCACATGTGTGTGTGTGTGTGTGTGTGTGTGTGTGTGTGTGTGTGTGTGTGTGTGTGTGTTTCTTTTTCTGATGAAGGCTGCGGCCAAAACTTATCTAAGTGTCTTTTAAATGTTTCTGTCTGAAACATTGTCATCTTTAAGATAAGTAGCAATCTATCTTTTGCTACATTATTAAAATACCAGCTAACTTTATTTATGAACTATAGGAAATTAGGAACAAGTATTCTGAGTGGTTACTGACAACCAACTCATGAATCATCATTCAGTTCCCTTCGTTCATCACGTGAAGTGTTACCAACACTGCCATGCAACGCAAGAGCCCCTAACACTGTAAGTGCACTTTTATTGAATTAATCACTGTAACAGGTGATGATCATGAAATGGCTGAGAAAGATATTTGTTCCTTCCATTATGAGCAATGAAGCACTGCTATTGTCCTTAATCGTACAGAAGAGACAGACAGACAGACAGAGTGCTGAGATCCCAAAGCAATACCATAATAATTTACACAAACCACTGTCAACTACTTACAGTCTAAGATGTCATAAGTTACATGTCATTAAAATAAGTCAAGGTACACGCAATTCCTTTAGAAGAAGGTGATAGCAGTTTGTCTGTCTTCTGCAGCAGAAGAGTTGACACATTAGAATGGTAAAACAATTTGGAAAAAATGGTACAACCCTCAAGTGAATCACTTGTGTAAAAAACCCACAGTTCCTGAATATTAAATGCTTTTAGGTAATCATTTAATCAATATTTGTGACAAGTACTAATTCTGGGACTGGCATGGAAACGCAGCTGCTCTAAATTCAGACTTATGATAGATATACACAAAAGTATCTTATTGAAACATTAATAAACTTTAACTCTAGTCTCTTATTTGGAGTTTTGAGACCTGGATTTTACAAAAAAATATTACCCATATCATAGCATTCCTACTTAATGATCTAAACATAAGCATTCTCATACCATATACTACAGCTATTATATATACTTACCTTACATCAGGGTCCCAACTTTCATTAAGAGCTAAGCTAGCTGATGTATGAAGAACTGCAACAAATTAAAATTAAAGTCATAACAAGGAAATATTCTAAAAAATTACATATTAAAACTAAGAAAAACATTTCATAAGTAGCAATGCACTTCATCCCGTAACTCCTGGTAACAATATTCTCCTCAAATGAAATTAATTGCAAGATCAGAGTACTCCAAAGTGACCTTAAAAAAAACTTAAAACTTAAATTTAGTGCTTGCTTTCCTGCACCGTTTACATTTTGGGAATTGAGTTTTTAATTGTTTGTGAGCTGCCATCAGAATCCTTACGGTAATTTATAAGTTAGATCTTATTTTTACAATAAAGTAAAACAGGGATAGATGTTTCTCTCAATCACAAAGTATCAAGTGTATGAAAGTTTTGACTGTGTGTGTGTGTGTGTGTGTGTGTGTGTGTGTGTGTGGTGTGTGTGTGTGTGTGTGTGTGTGTGTGTGTTTTGAACTGCTCTATTATAATGATGAGATTGAAGCTGGAGGATCTGTAGCACCCAGCTGCGCTATGAGCAGAAAGAAGCATACAACGTTTTTCTTTCTTATGTATTTCTGTGTATTTTTTCAGGTAATATCATTAGTACAGTTAAACCACCTACCAGACATGAGTTCTGAAGTGTAATGGAAACGGACACACATTAAAAGAGATAATGTCCCAGCTGAAGTGCATTACGTAACTGTCTTTGCTAAAAAATTTCAGTGTTTCAGAAAGAAAGGTAGATAATACTATGCTGACATTTTGTACTTCTTACTAATACGAAAGCACTAACTTTATAGTTCAAGTATAACAACATACTAAGACCAATTTTTCTATTTTACTGATATTACACAAACATATTTGAAACATAGTAGCATAGTCAGATTATCCTTCATCAATAATTAAATTCATCTAAACCCATGATAAAAAAACAACTTTCAAAATGTTTTGACAGTAGAAATAATGCATAAGTCAACTACTTCATACAGAAGCAGTAACAATATCTTAGTAATGAATTATTTTCATACAAGTAGTTCTTCGGAAATTTATCTCCTAACTCAAAATGAACTTTGTGGCTTTAATTAGAATTTATATTTGGCAGAACAACTCTGACGTATCATGTGACAAGCTAAAAGAATACATTATATACACAAACTATGTTCACATTCGGGTGGTGGCTTATGGGAGTGACTGCAAATGGGGAATGCCTTTACAGTCACTTCCACCAAGCACTATACCAAGTGTCAACATAGTTTAAAGGCATAGAAAGGGGAAGTTATCACAGTTTTCATTGTAATTTTAAATACAACAACTCTAAATGACAGTCATTCTGTGGTGAAGAATTTTAAAGACAAATGATGTTCAGTAAGAGTGGTAACTGTTCAAGATTATCAACACAAGTCAGATTTGACACTGTGCTCCAACACACAATGACAACTTCCTCTCAACTTTTTATAACACATTCTATGGGAAAAATTCAACATTCGGCATCAAATATAGATAAAGCAAATGTTTAAACTGTTTTAAATATCAACTGTCATATTTAAGTCTAACTTAAATAATGGCAACTGTCATTTATTACACTAAAGTTTATTGATTCTTATGCGATTGGACCAAAGAAGGAAAATCCCGTTAGAAAATACAGGACATGAAATATTATTCTTATTGATGTTCCCTGAACAAAAAAAAAAAAAGGAAAAAAAAAAGAAAAATCACAAGTAAATATCCAATTGAGCCCGAGAAAGATCTTAATGTTGACTTCATAACAAAAACAGAAAATTTCTCCAAAGTAACCAATAGCATTTATTTACATGAAATGCTGATTTCCCAATATTTACATCAAACTAAGTAATGTGACTGAGCCATACACATAACAGGAAAATGAAAATTTTGATGAATTATCAGCAATAACAGAAGAAGTAATTAAACAGTCACTTGCCTATCTTTGACCCATTATGAACCAGAAAATGAAGACATGACTCTGAACCAATATGAATTTGTGCAATATTATGACAGGCCCTGTGTGCTGCAGTTGCCCAATTGCTAGGTTTTTTTCCCAATAAATCTTTAGACAGTCAATCTGTCAATAATGACAGGATAAATATTTTCCTTTACATAATTATAGATTGAAATTATAAAGGTAAACTGATTTGCAGTTCTGTTATTAGACAGCAATTCACAAGTAGGTAAGAAATAATATGACTAAAGTAAATACAGTATCAAAAGTTATAAGACAAACAACTTTCCATGTGTAAATTTGTTACAGCAACAAAAATGTTATTTTGGTATGGAGTTGTGTTACTGACAACATAATATATTGCCTGATGGCTTACAACTCATTACTGACTTACTAAGAAACTTTAAAAGGAGGGGTCATCAACTCAACAGAGGAAAATTATTAATTAGCAAATTAACAAACATCAGTGCACAAAACTGGTTATTCGGCAAAATTATGCCCACGTTTTAACAAGCTTAAATGGAGGACACTAACACTAAACGCTTTTCAAATAATTTATTGAAGTCTTGGGAACATAAGAAAAACGTGTCACGTTTATCGTACTTTCAATTTATGTCACATTGTCCTACACAACTGCAAAAGTCTACTGATCTGGGATGAACAAGTCAATGATTAGAATCATGCCAGTACAACAGAACTCAGGAAACTGAGGTAAAAACAAAACCTGTTATGTTTACATTACGTTCCCAATCATATAAGACTATGTTACACTACACATTTTCCATTCACCGACGAGGTCTACTGTAAGTAACACCTAACAATCACATTAGGACGTTCTAATTCTGCTACAGGCGATTGCCTCCAGCAGTAAAACAGAAATACAGGCTAGCAGTGAATCATGCCAACCAACTCCCGCGCCCTTCACAACTACAGAGGTTATCTGACCAACGCGAACAGTAACTACACTCTGTAACACAGCTCTTGTTCACTCGCACAGTTACAATACTTCTTTGCTACAGCTTCACTAATATTTACGCAAGTCCGTAACAATGAAATAGCATACATTACGTAAATAGGTTTGGAAATTTGCTTTACACTTACTCTGTACATGAAACAGTCCAACTGAGAATTGACATATTTCTGGCATTTGCCTTAAAATTTCTTCCGTCACTAGATGTACACCTCTATGTTGTGGCCTGAGATTAATTTTTCTCTGAAACCAAGCCGAACCTATCTGCAATCCTATTCCTCTGTTCGATGAAGCCATGTTGAGCACACTACTACATACACTTGCCGCTGTAACTTCAATCACGAATACTATGAAGTCGACAGCATGTTCCAGCTCTCTTTTAGATTCATTTCAGATTCTTCATCATACTTCCACCGACTTCTTGCATGCTCTAACCATTACACTGACGCAGCAACCCACCAACTCCCACTACTATTGCAGATCAAAGTCCAAGCAGCACGCGTTGCAAGGTATTAGATTCATAACTATTCCATCAGTGGGCAATCAGCTCATTTCACTCAAGAACACATTTTTATCGTTTACGTTTCATTAAAATAGGTATCGAAACCTTGCTTGTCAGTAAACCTCCCACATACTTGCACTAGAGCTGCCATCTGTTTTGATTCGATCCCCTAACCATTTCATCGCTGAAGTACGAGAAAGAATAGCTTCTGGTGCTGCGAGTCTCCTCAAAAGATATTGGTTTATTATATATTTATGTGGCCGGACAGTGAATTTTATCTCCGCTAGAATAAAAAAGAATCTACGTTTACCGCGAGGTATTTCTCCAAGAATAGCTGTCAAATCCCCCGAGAAAGTTTACATGCAGCCTTGTTGGAGGAGGAGAAAAGGCAAATGTAGACAACTTTTCTTCATTTCTATAACCGATATGCAGACCAGGACTGCATTACCTTCCAAGTATTGTTCATGAAATGCTCAATGTAGAACCCACACATGTCACCCACGTTTGCCAAGTACACTGGTCCTGAGCTAAATTCATTTTATTTTTAACTCTGTCAATGAGAAAATACTTGGAATATTAACTGCTCTACATCTCGTCGGAAGAAAGACTTTCAACTGAGAGTGGTTTAGGGCGCTACGGAGCTTTCATAATGAGATAATAGTGCACCATTGTTCATTGCTTGACTGTAATTGCTAGTAAGGATATTCCGAAGCGGTACTTAAATTCAAGCTCTCAAAGGCGATATTGTCAGCCGGAAAGGAATTAGAACGGGAAGTGATACATCTTATTGTAATCGCTAGTAACAAAAGTGTTTACATCTGTCTTCAAGTGTCTGACAGCTCAGTTTCATCAGCATTTTGGTGGCGTCCTCCCGTGAGTCAAACCAGTACATGACCATTACGCCGCCCTTCGTTGTACTCTTCAGTATCCTCTGATTCTGATAGTCCTATTTCTTATGGATCCCACTCAGATGAACAGTATGTCACAGTAGAGTTTCGCAAGCAATCCCCTTTGTAGACTACCTTACTGCATTTTTGCAGTATCCTAGAAATGCACCAGGGTGTGCCTCCCGCTTTTCACACGAGACCTATGTTATTATTTATTTACATTCAGTACAATATTATCGGACATGTCAAATACAGTGTATGTGTCCAGTAACCCTTAAAATAAATTTGTATAATAATGAGCGTATGGCACTGGTGGCCGGGAGACCCCTCGCGGGGCGGTTCGGCCGCCGCTCCACAAGTTCTTTAACGCCACTACGGCGACTTACGAGTGAATGAGGATGAAATGATGATGAAAGACACTCAACACCCAGTCATCTCGAGGCAGAGAAAATCCGCCGGGAAGTGAGCCCGGGACCGCGAGCGCGGGAAGCGAGAACGTTACCGCAAGACCACGAGCCGCGACAGTATTTGTATGACTGTCTGTGACTCATAGATTTGTTATAAAGTTTTTCTGCGTTTTGTAACGAACACAATTTTTTATTTCTGACCACTTGAAGTAAGTTGCCAATCTGCACATCACTCTAAAAACTTATTAAAATCTGACTGGATGTTTATACTTTTATTTTTTTTTTTTTTTTTTGCAAAAAATCATTATAGATACCAGCAACTACTTTAGCTTTTATGTACGACCCTTCGTACAACATCTGAAAGATGGGTCAATTCGAAAACTGATAGCTAAAGAAGCGAACATAGCTCGTTCTCAAACATAAATGATTTGTTTAGTAAATCTGGCTATTGTGATGAGTTGCATTACTTATTATCGTTCCTTTGTTTTCAGCACACCACGTATCTTTGTAAGTCAGTGCTAGGCTACAAGGAGACACAGATACTACTGCTACCAGACTCAAAAAACTAAAGAAGGGGGAGAAGCACCGAAGTTACTGGTTTCCCCGAAATGCAATGCCACTTCATAATAGTGTCGCTAAAGTAACGCTGTAGGAAGTGGTATGACGGCTAATACGGCACCGACGCCGTCTGCTACTATTTCCACATGGAGGTAAGAATACCTTCAAGGTTCCCGTTCGCTCCTGTCAAAATTCTGGTGCACAGATTTTAATATGCCTTGAAATGAGATATTCGGACGGACACTGGTGCTAGCATTTAGGTTATGACATTAGATCGGAGTCAGGAATCCAATAAGAAGGAGAGAAACCATGAAAGTTAGGTTAGGAAGTTTCTTTCGTTAAGAAATAACACGTCGCCATCAAAAACACTTTTAAACGAATAAGTACTCACAAACCAAAATCTATTCTTGAAGCCGGGTCCTTACATCCAAAATCACGCTACAGCTCGCAGTGTTCTGCAGTCTCATCATCAGCTACCGTTCACACAGGACGACACAAAAAAATGGTTCAAATGGCTCTGAGCACTATGGGACTCAACATCTTAGGTCATAAGTCCCCTAGAACTTAGAACTACTTAAACCTAACTAACCTAAGGACATCACACACACCCATGCCCGAGGCAGGATTCGAACCTGCGACCGTAGCAGTCCCGCGGTTCCGGACTGCAGCGCCAGAACCGCTAGACCACCGCGGCCGGCCAGGACGACACAAATGCTACGTAGTTGCTAATGTAGTAGCACATACTGTGATATTACAACTGAGCCAAGGGCTAAATACACAGAAAAGAAAACGCAAATGTTGCTTACAAAAATTGATTTCGCGCACTAATAAAATGGGGCTACAAACCTGTCTTACTAAACAGCTAAAACTGTCACCACTACCAGGTGCAAGCTGCCGTTTTCCTCATATGTGAGACACTCAAGATTGACTGCGGAATCTTATTCTTCCTACTGCTAGTGTAACTGAGACTTGGGAACATCACAGCTCTGTGATCATTGACTCACTTCCTCAAATGTCTCAGACTTATCCTGCTATAATCACCTGATATTTTCTTTTGCGAATAAAATCGTCTAGATCGATTATTATACAGAGTGTTAGGGGTATAAGTGCGTATTGCAAGGGGTATAAGTGCAGATATCGTGCCCTTGGTACCGTAACATGTACCCACTTCATTGTGTTAATTGTTTTTCATGCATCCATCAGTCTTCCCCATAATTTAGTCCTGATGTTTTCTGCATGGTGGTAGCTACATCAGTAAGTGGACTACACATGTCAGTATAGGCTGACCATTCTGTGTCCACATTTCAATACCTGGCCTGTTGCCAAAGGCAAAAATAAACATCAATGGTCTGCTCCTGCCAAATGTACTTGCAGATACTAACCAACCTAAACACATACCACTCCCAATAGCTACAATTATTAGTCTGCAAATGAAGTAAATACTTTACAATTAAATGAAAACCCTTAGCTGCTTACAGGCGTTGACATACGTCAGCGAGGACAGATGAAAATATGTGCCCCGACCGGGACTCGAGCCCGGGATCTCCTGCTTACATGGCAGACACTCTATCCATCTGAGTCACCGAGGACACAGAGGATAGTGCGGCTGCAGAGATTTATCTCTGGCACGCCTCCCGCGAAACCCACATTCTCAATGTATTGTCCCAGACATGTCCGAAAGAACAGATACAATCTTAGTATATATGAAGTAAATACTGTTGTAATTTTGTTCAGTACATGGTCCTCAGACACCAATACAAGTATCTGTACATACTCTCCAACAACCTGCATGTTTTTACTTTTAAATGGCAAACCCCCCAATGTTTCACAATTGCTAAATGTGTATGGGAATTGGATATACATTCTCATCTACTGCTCCCCTCACTATCTGTCACCTCCTCCTCTCTGTATCTGTACATATCCTCCTGTCCTATCTCTGCTCCACCCTCTACACATGCTTTTCCTCCACCTCTCTCCCCCTGTCACTGACCTTGAACCTTGTTTATTGTTATAGCCAACGAAACCTTGACTGGGAATTAAAATCGCTTAAAATAAATGGGTAAATCGGGTGGGATCATTGGTGTACAGGGTATGAGAACTCTCCCACTGCTGGATTCGTGAAGATAGTGGCTTCAGTGACAGTATTTCACATAGTTCTGTTCTGCAAATGGGGAGCACAGCATTTTCTTTCTTGCACAGTCCGAACTTTTATTACAGTATTGTTTAAAACAGAAAGTAAATTGGTCAAGAGCATTTCGAGATTTTTAGCAGTAACATTAAACACTAACTAGGCTTTTACCGTCATGTAGATTGTAACTGTGGATTTATATACGATATATGTTTAAAAAATGTATAGCCTATGTCTGTCTGGAGGTTTAGTGGAGTATTGTACAAAAATTTGAAGTATATCAGCCAAGAAATTTTCGAGACTCTTGCTAACAATGTTTCCTCTTTTCGTGTGAATAAAATATGAAACTTTTGTCATCTGAAGTTTTATTAGAGAAATATGTAAAAATTTGAAGTAAATCACTCAAGAACTTTTCGAGATTTTTGGTCACAACACTAAAAAAATGGTTCAAATGGCTCTGAGCACTGTGGGACTTAAATGCTGAGGTCATCAGTCCCATAGAACTTAGAACTACTTATACATAACTAACCTAAGGACATCACACACATCCATGCCTGAGGCAGGATTCGAACCTGCGACCATAGCGGTCACGAGGCTCCAGACTGTAGCGCCTAGAACCGCACGGCCACTCCGGCCGGCCAGTAACAACATTAAACAACAACTTGTCTTTATATACTGGTAGTAGTATACAGGGTACTCCATTGATCGTAACCGGGCCAAATATCTCACGAAATAAGCGTCAAACGAAAAAACTACAAAGAACGAAACTTATCTAGTTTGAAGGGGGAAACCAGATGGCGCTATGGTTGGCCTGCTAGATGGCGCTGCCATAGGTCAAACGGATATCAATTGGGTTTTTTTTAAATAGGAACCCACATTTTTTATTACATATTCATGTAGTACGTAAAGAAATATGAATGTTTTAGTTGGACCACTTTTTTCGCTTTGTGATAGATGGCGCTGTAATAGTCACAAACATGTGGCTCACAATTTTAGACAAGCAGTTGGTAACAGGTAGGTTTTTTAAATTAAAAAACAGAACGTAGGTATGTTTGAACATTTTATTTCGGTTGTTGCAATATGATGTGTGTACCTTTGTGAACTTATCATTTCTGAGAACGCATGCTGTTACACCGTGATTACCTGTAAATACCACATTAATTCAATAAACGCTCAAAATGATGTCCGTCAACCTCAATGCATTTGGCAATACGTGTAACGACATTCCTCTCAACAGCGAGTAGTTCGCCTTCCGTAATGTTCACACATGCATTGACAAGACGCTGACGCATGTTGTCAGGCATATCGGTGGATCACGATAGCAAATATCCTTCAACTTTTCCCGCAGAAAGAAATCCGGGGACGTCAGATTCGGTGAAGAAACGTGTGGGCCATGGTTTGGTGCTTCGACGACTAATCAACCTGCCATGAAATAAGCTATTCAATTCCGCTTCAACCGCGCGCGAGCTATGTGCCGGACATCCTTCATCTTGGAAGTACATCGTCATTCTGTCATGCAGTGAAACGTCTTGTAGTAACATCAGTAAAACATTACGTAGGAAATCAGCACACATTGCACCATTTAGATTGTCATCGATAAAATGGGGGCCAATTATCCTTCCTCCCATAATGCTGCACCATATATTAACCCGCCAAGGTCGCTGATGTTCCACTTGTCGCAGCCATCGTGGATTTTCCTTTGCCCAATAGTGCATATTATGCCGGTGTTGGTGAATGACGCTTCGTCACTAAATAGAACGCGTGCAAAAAATCTGTCATCGTCCCGTAATTTCTGATGGGCCCAGTGGCAGAATTGAACATGACGTTCAAAATCGTCGCCATGCAATTCCTGGTGCATAGAAATATGGTATGGGTGCAATCGATGTTGATGTAGCCTTCTTAACACCGACGTTTCTGAGATTCCCGATTCTCACGCAATTTGTCTTCTACTGATGTGCGGATTAGCCGCAACAGCAGCTAAAACACCTGCTTGGGCATCATCATTCGTTGCAAGTTGTGGGTAACGTTTCACATGTCGCTGAACACTTCCTGTTTCCTTAAATAACGTTATTATCCGGCGAGCGGTCCGGACACTTTAGATGATGTCGTCCAGGATACCGAGCAGCATACATAGCACACGCGCGTTGGGCATTTTGATCACAATAGCCATACATCAACACGATATCGACTTTTTCCGCAATTGGTAAACGGTCCGTTTTAACACAGCATATGTATCACGAAGCAAATACCGTCCGCACTGGCGGAATGTTACGTGATACCACGTACTTATACGTTTGTGACTATTACAGCGCCATCTATCACAAAGCGAAAAAAGTGGTCCAACTAAAACATTCATATTTCTTTATGTACTACATGAATATGTAATAAAAATGGGGGTTCCTATTTTTAAAAAACGCAGTTGATATCCGTTTGACCTATGGCAGCGCCATCTAGCGAGCCAACCATAGCGCCATCTGGTTACTCCCTTCAAGCTAGACGAGTTTCGTTCTTTGTAGTTTTTTCGTTTGATGCTTATTTCATGAGATATTTGGCCCAGTCACCATCAATGGTCCACCCTGCAGATGTAAGTTTGGCTATTGGCATCATCAGAACGAAACTTAGAACCTGTAAAACCAAGTTCAATGTCAGTATCAATAAAACACATTCTTAATTGGAGCATCAACGGAATCTTGTCTTCAAAGTTCTAACTTTTGATCTGATGATGGTAGCACCCAGAATGGCGCTATAAATAAAGATATATGTTAAGTGGTCTAGTCTGTTTTATTCACAAAATATGCACAATGATCATGAACTCATAAGGAAATTTAGTTCCTTTCTTAATAGGTTGGTATTTTCTTGTCACTTAGATTTAAAAAATATTGAAAACGGTTCTGCCTTAAGAGTTAATGTAGACTTCAAAATTTTATGTTTTGTAGTACAGCAAGTTCATTCCACACTAAAGCTACAATTGATTTTATCTTCCACATTACAAATTTCCTCTATAATCTATCACTGGGACGATCCTTGTGAATCCATAAGGAAACCCGAAGAAAATTTCTCCCTCATAAGTTTCTCGCCTCCTTGATTCAGTTACACATACAGATCTGTAGGTGAAAAACTTAGAATATTGCATTCTTGTTAATATCTGCATTTTTCTATCTCTACTAATGTAATTTATTAGTTTTCCATGAACCCACAATTACTGCATTTCTGAAAAAGAGGACATTGTTTACGTCTTAACACGAATTTAAAAGTTGCAGTTTAACTTTGTACTGCACTGAAATGTGGATGGGAGACAATTTAGACAAGAAGAATATACAAACTTTTGAAATGTTGTACTATGGAAGAATGCTGAAGATTAAATTGTTAGATCGATAACAAATGAGGATATACTCAAGAATCAAGAATTGTATTCTCCACAGATCATTTTACAATGATTTTGGCTTCGTCATACAGGATGTACTAGTACATACAGAATAATAAAATAAACAAGTGTCAGTATATTATAAAATACATTTCAAGCATGGCAACTAACCAAATTACACCAGGGTAGCTTCTAAAAGTTAATGCAATAAGCTATACTATAATCTAATTAATATACTATTGTATTGATTATTGTATACACTATGTAACTACACACGATTAACCACAGCACACAATAATATGTTTAACTACAGACAACTTTTAAATGCTAATATCCTCCTCAGGCATCTCAAAGAATTCTTTAATGTCATAGAATGAATGATCTGACAGCCAGCTGTACCACTTAATTAAAAAAAAATTATATCCATAGACTAAACATCAATTGGCAGTTTATTGAACATTTTGAGTGGGTTAACTTTGTGGGAATTTCCTGTTCTTGCTAATCTGTGACACAGTAGGTCTAAATTACTCTTAGCGCTGATGTTGTGTTCATGTATTTCCCCTCTAGCAATAAATTCTGAAATATTATTTTTAATGTAGAGTACAGACACATAGATGTATAAATTTACAATTGTGAGTGTTATGAGTCTGGAAAAAAGAAGAAGACGACAGTGTTCCCTATGATCTCTTTTACATATTATGCGTAAGACTTTTTTTTTTTTTTTTTTTGTAATTTCAAGATGTTCGTGATGTGAGGAGAGTGCCCCCATATAATCAGACCACATGAAATATATGACTCGAATAGCCCAAAGTATGTCACCCTAAGGTACTCCAAGCTCACTACCTCCCTTAGTTTCAAGATAAGGTCTGCCACCCAAGATATTTTTTCACATACGTATTTGATATGTTCCACCCAATAGAGTTTAGAGTCAATGTGAATACCTAAGAGTTTTACCGATTTATTGCCTATTTCATTTGTTCTTCCCATTACATCTATATCTATATCTACAACTACATCTATACACTGCAAATCACTGACCACAGTGAAGTGCATGGCAGAGGGTATATCCCAGCGTATCAGATACTAGGGTTTCCCTGCATCCCAGTCACATATGTGGTGCGAGAAGAATGATTGTTTAAATGCCTCTTGTGTGCTGTAAGTAACCTAATCTCGTCTCCCTGTGGGTGCCTATCTCAGGATAGTATA
Source organism: Schistocerca cancellata (assembly GCF_023864275.1). Lineage (NCBI taxonomy): Eukaryota > Metazoa > Arthropoda > Insecta > Orthoptera > Acrididae > Schistocerca > Schistocerca cancellata. The sequence continues at coordinate 506,176,539 of NC_064627.1, read as the reverse complement.
TGTCTACCTTCAAGAGCCTGCCAGTTCACTTTCTTCAGCATCTCTGTACTAATGCTGTCCCTTGAGTCAAACAAACATGTTACCATTCGTGCTGTCCTCCTCTATATATGTTCAATACATCCTGTTTGTCTTATTTGGTTATACAATTCGGCAGTATTCTAGAATGGGTCACCCATGTGATTTGTAAGCAGTTTCCTTCAACGACTGACAGCATTTCTAGACTATCCTGAGAAGCCCTTCTTACAATGTTTCAAGGACCAGCTTTAAATGATGATTCTACATAACTCCCCCTAGGTAATGCACCCATAGGGAGACAAGATTACGTTAATTACAGCACGCAAGAGGCATTTAAACCATCATTCTTCTCGCACCTCATATGTGAATGGGATGCGGGGAAACCCTAATATCTGATACACTGGGATGTACCCTCTGTCATTCACTTCACAGTGGTCAGTGATTTGCAGTATGTAGATGTAGATGTAGATATAAATGTAGAGTACATCCTCATTTGTTATCGATATAACAATTTAATCTTCAGTATTCTTCTATAGAATACCTTTCACAAGTTTGTATCTTCTTATTGTCTAAATTGCCTACCATCCACATTTCACTGCAGTACAAAGTTAAACTGCAACTTTTAAATTCGTGTTAAGACGTAAACAATGTCCTCTTTTTCAGAAATGGAGTAAATGTGGGTTCATGGAAAACTAATAAATTACGTTAGTAGAGGTATAAAAATGCAGTTATTAACAAGAATGCAATATTCTAAGTTTTTCATCTACAGATCTGTATGTGTAACTGAATCAAGGAATCAAGGAGGCGAGAAGACTAATGATGGAGAAATTTTCTTTGGGTTTCCTTATGGATTCACAAGGATCGTCCCAGTGATGGATTATAGAGGAAATTTGTAATGTGAAAGATAAAATCAGTTGTAGCTTTAGTGTGGAATGAACTTGCTGTACTAAAAAACATAAATTTTGAAGTCTACATTAACTCTTAAGACAGAACCGTTTTAAATAGCTTTTAATCTAAGTGACAAGAAAATACCAACCTATTAAGAGAGGAACTAAATTTCCTTATGAGTTCATGATCATTGTGAATATTTTGTGAATAAAACAGATTAGACCACTTAACATATATCTTTATTTATAGCGCCATTCTGGGTGCTAGCATCATCAGATCAAAAGTTAGAACTTTGAAGACAAGATTCCGTTGATGCTCCAATTAAGAATGTGTTTTATTGATACTGGCATTGAACTTTGTTACAGGTTCTAAGTTTTGACCTGATAATGTCAGTAGCCAAACTGGCATCTGTACTACTAAAAGTATATAAAGACAAGTCTTGAGTAATTTACTTCAAAGTTTTATATATTTCTTCAATAAACGTTCAGATGAAACAAGTTTCATATTTTATATATATATATAAAAAGAGGAAATGTTGACAGCAAGAATCTCTAAAAGTTCTTGACTCATATATTTCAAATTTTTGCACAATACTCCACTAAACCATCAGACAGACATAGGCTACATATGTTTTAAACATATATTGTATATAAACACACAGTTACAATCTACATGACGATAAAAGCCATGTCAGTGTTTAATATTAACACTAATAATCTCGATAAATGTGTAATGACCATGCTGTCGGCCATGTCCGGCGGAACAGACACTCTACACTTTTATAACATAGCAGCTATGTACAATAATATTCTGGAAAATTATTCCGGCAGTGACCACATTAGGGGACTGAAATTAATCAATTCTGCTGAGAGGTACATGCGCCAGGAGGCCGTATTGACGTTATTTGGACTGGGGAAGTTGGGTCTGCCGGAAAGCGTGTCTGGATGGTTGAGGCAGTTAAGGCAACCATTGTAGAGAAGCAAGCGTCCGGATCCCAGTCACGATCCAGCACAAATTTTCAACTCGCAACACTCAATAATTTCAGTTCCCCAATGCAGCCACCTTCGGAAAAATTTCCCCGAATATTGGTATTCACGCCCACTGAATCATAATAGCCTATGGTGTCTCTTTTGTCAGACACGTCCAACAGAATGGGCACTACAGACATATAGAGGGTGTTTCACAATTCATGTTACACACTTCTAGAGGTTGTAGAGGGGATGTAGTAGAACAAGTTTTTCATAGCAACCTATGTCCGGAAATGGTTTGTTTCCAGGTTACAAGGGAAACAAGACCTCAGTCAAGCAACAGATATTTGTTACACTGTTCGTCTGTTACAGTAGGCTATCTACATTCACGTATGGTATCATCACGTGGTGTTACGTGATGTTCTCTGTTTTCATCTGTCTTGTTTTCGTGCTTCCTGGTGATGTGTCAGTTCACTTCAATGGTGATTAGTACTGCAGTAACAGGATGCCTGAGTACATCCTAGCAGAGTACACAAGTGTGTTGTTAATTTAAGATGAAGCTCGCTGTAATGTAGGAGAAGCTCGACATCTCTACCATGAGTACTTTTCAAGTAATGTGAAACCATCTCATCCCATGTTTGCCAGAGTAGAACGATGGTTGCAGGAAAGTGAGAAATTCAAAAGTGTTAAGCAAACTGTTGTGCTCCAACAAGGCAGAGCACTGTAATGTTGGAAGAGGTTGTGCTTCATCAAACTGAAGAGGAGTCATCACCAAGTACTCAAGCCATTGCATGTGACTTGCACATGTCTCACTCGCCCATCTGGCGTGATCAGCATGAACAGAAGCTCCACCTATATCACCCTCAGAAGGTACATGCCATGCTCCCACCAGATTTTGTGCCATATGTTAATTTCTGTACTAGGTTTTTACCGCATTATTTGGCTTTTTCTCAGTTTCCAAAGCAAATTTTGTTCAATGACAAAGCACATTTCAATAGGGAAGATGTACTGAATGCTCGAAATAGCCACATTTGGGACAAAGAAAACCTCAAAGCTACACGAAGATTTCAACACTCCTTCAGCATCAATGTGTGGGTAGGTATCTGCGATGTACATGTGATTCAGCCATACATCCTTCCTCCCCTCCTAACGGGTGCCAGGTAACTGATATTCCTGCAAGAAGTGCTGGCGGAGATTTTGGAAGATGTGCCATTGATTCCAGCATGATGGCATGGCAGTACATTTTGCAGTTTACATCTGAAACCATCTAAATGCAGTCTACGGGGACTGGTAGATCGGTTGAGGTGGATCACTTGCTTGGCCATGAAGAGTCTTGTTCTTGAGATCCTTGTCCAATTGGAGGAGATTTGGTTGTACAGATCATGGCTGCAGCAGAAGTGATTAACCATACACCACACATGTTAGACAGAGTTCATGCAAACATACTGTGCAGCTACACTGTGTGCACCGAACTTGGTGAAGATCATATCGAACAACTGTTGTAATACCACAGTAAACAGAAGAGAAATCTGCACATCTTGTTTTCCTTGTAACATGGAAATGCACCATTTCTGGACATGGATTTCTATGCAAAACTTGAACTAGTAAGTCCTCTCAACAACCTATAGAAGTCTAAGATAAACTGTGAAACACCCTGAATATATGTAACGCTTCATTTAGTAGTCGCCTGCTGCGCTAAGCACAGTTGCCCTAACCTATACGAATGCTTTTCTAAATTTAGCTCGCTGCAACCTCCACTGCTGTCGTTAGTGACAGCCACTGCCATATCAGTATGCTGCCATTATAATATTATGGCTCAAAAGAAGAAATTAATTTTTTAAGCTGGTAATATTAAACCCTTTGTTATTGAACTAGTATGTGTAGTGTCTCTGTTTGTATGTCTGTGAAGGAGAATTTTAATTTCCAGAGTGACGTCCACTACATCCACAGCATACCCAATTTCGTACACATAGACAAGTTACTCTGGTGGTGTAGAAGCAGCTGCCGACTCTGATGGTCGGCTGAAAAATTTTTGAAATTTAAGAGAGAGAAAAATTCTATAGGATCTTCTCGAATTGGGATACTGCCATTCACATTTGATCATACGATGATTGTTTGCGAGTGAAATGAAATCGTTTAGCAGAAAAAACTTTCTTTCCACTTTTGACTGTGTTATTGAAGCAGATTCTACAGCAAATATCGACCACCAAAGGTTCGAAGTCCTATAAAAACTTGTCGTACATTACAGTTCATCACAGAATCTTTTGATCACAAAGAAATACGCGAAATTACCTATGAAATGCGCCAGACTGTATTATGCCTGTTACTAATCTCCATATCAACGTTACATACCGCTTGTGGATCTGCACACACTTCATTCAAGTCCTCTCATTATCCAGTTTCGCAACAAAGTCCCACCACATATCGATTTTCTTACATTTCTTCGCTCGCCATGGAGCAACAATAAGTCAAGGAATAAATATTACGCTCGTGCAGGGGAAATGCACCGCCTCGCAGTATATATTAACTTTGAAACAATAACAATAGGAAGGTCATTGAATGGATCAGCTGATCGATTCAAGACCCCCAACCGACAAGGGATATTATGTGGCCACAGCCGTAAGAGTGAAATTTTGTTTAGAATGCTTCGCAAACCCACTCTGCACTAGCCGTATGCAATACCTTGTCAACCAAAAGGCGTTCACTTCAGTAGTGGGACTACCTTCATGTCGCCCCGAAGTACCGTTATCCAAGATGAGTGCGATGACATCACCCAAGATGGCGGCCATGACGTCACGTGATGACTTCATCCAAAATAGCTGCTTTTGGCCGGAAGTTTGAATTTTGGTGGGAAGATAGGTCACTTGCGCTACCTCCACTAACCTAAGTCACCCGACTGCCACCTCTTTCTAGGGATTGGCGGGAGAGAGGAAGGAGTGTACTTTATTAATTTTGGAACAATTTATTCAGGGACGGATTTTGAAAGATGGTATATTTACCACAGTGATACAGAACACACACTCTGACATGCTTGGGGTCACGCCACTCAGCCTACAGACTTGCAAACCACTTGTAAAGAATGCAACACATTTATGTCCATAGAGCCAAACAACTCGTAAATTGTCAAAATAATAATCCATCTAAAAGACTCTGCAAAAATGCAAGCTAATCGTCAACTATCGAAAAAATGCACCAGTCTTTATTTAAACAATTTGAGGCACTACCACCAGTCAGTGTGTTTGCCATGAGGTCCAGTGTCCTACTGACCTAGTACATAGTACCACCACCACAGTGCGCTGTAATCTGTTCCGTGATGTAATCCAAGTGGCACCCATGATGTCAGCTGATGACACAAGTACTGTTATCCAAGATGGCGGATTTTGGCGGGAAACGATTAAACCCACAAAATTTGTCTACAGATCATCAAATACATACAAGACGCACAAGAATATTGGAAGCCAGGAACATATTTACCAGTGTAATTACAATTAAATATTCAGATTGCTGCTACAGTCTGACACCAATTGATGTACAGTGACGGCTGTGGTTCTGGAACAAATCTCAGTATCTAGAGTGCACATAATTTTCCACATAAAAAAATCTCTGTCATACCCTCACGGTTATCGATATGCTGAATCTATACATCCCTCATAATAGGACACACACTCATCTTCTCTGGTCATACCACAACATAAGCCACAGTAACTTAACACTGCAATATATACACATTTTACACAAACAGTGAAGTATGTTTTATATCTGCACAGTGCCCCAAAAAATCATGGTATGCCTACACTCACACCAGCTATATGTCTCGATTCTCCTCGGTCCTAGGAAATTATCTGATAAAGTTTTACAATCAGCACTTATGGAAGGTGATGCATCCTGCCAAGATTCTCTCAAAAAGTGTTATGAAGGGCAGGCGTCCGACACTAGGTGTGATAATGAATACCACACCCCTGGATGTAATGCTTGGAAAGACATCACCGATGCAGCTTGGTGTACTGTAATCATCATCACTACTGATACAACAACAAGAAAAATGCGAATTCCTTCTTCCTTGAGATCCTAATGTGGCCCCCATCCATCACATGTTACCATTCCTGCTTTCAACACACACAATCGTTCTCACTGCTATGTAGAGACTCCCAGCACAAAGGATGTCTTGTGAATGAATGGGGGATTATGATTGGCTCTTATCGAATTTAACCCCCAAATTACTGATGCCACCGATGTGGAAGCACCGTCCACCTTTCTTTTTTCTTTCTGCAGACAAGACTTTCAGCAGCAGAAAACTATTTTACACTGATCGCCATATTGCACTGACATCTAAACCTTACAAAGTGCCCTACATATCTTCAACTATGGAAAGACTCTTAATTGCACTGCTGTCCCTCTGAGGACAGGAGATTGAATATTAGAGCATGACACCAATCTCCAACCCAGGAATATATCACCGCATACCTTGGCAATGTAGTAAACATATAATTCGTATCCTGTGCCATACAAAATCAGCCCTCTTACATCATTCATACATATACCACGAAGACAGACAGCACCGTGTACACCCCTCGCAGCACTAGATATTGCTCTGTGAGGGCGGCAGTCAACCACTACCGACGGGTGACCAGAGCACCCTCAGTGGACCGAAGTCACTCTCAGAACTGTTCTACAAATTCGGTCTCATTTCCCCTCGGCACGAACGCATTACAGTTTCTGGTCCAGACCTACTTGCTCGCTTGTTTTTCTACACCCATCTCCAGACACTGGGATTGCAAGAACACATGTATTTTTGCATGGTTTGCCATAATATTATACCATTTTCGCGGTAATTCTCGATATCAAGCACACAGCAGTATCCTACTGATCGCTCGCGCAGCATAATTCCGAATATATAGACTGGAAATTATTTCTCTACAAACCCCAAACTTTAGCGAGGTGGAGAGTGCTCTAGACCACTGAGTAAGTAGAAACTTATCCTGTCTGCGAAGACCTTTACGTGAGAACTCGAATTAAATAGAGGGAAATGATATTTCCACTTGCAAATACCGATGTCGGTGATGTAACAGATTCCAAATTATCCCTATAATTTACAAATTCGACTAAGGTGTTTCTCATGTCTAGAGAACCAGAAAATGTGTCTTCCACCTGCTAGATCCACTCACCACAATCGATCTTCACTCAACTAAATAAAGTAGTCAAATGCAAAGAAGCAGTCAACTGAACAATTTACATGGGAGGGAATAATTGTCCTTATCAAACACATGTCCGTATTGAATATTGTCAAATTTCCACTTGACCACGAAAGCTGCCCAATACATACTAAGTACTAGTTCGCTATTCGACTGTCTACAGGACAATACGGTTAAGTCAGCTACATTCCTACACTCCAACAGGCCTCTACATTAGGACAGTTTCTACTGTTAACGAGAAACTTGAACCATTCCCATCACCGGTGCTACATGCCAAGCACGTACAGGTAGAGTCGTCCTAGGAAACTGGTCACATATATGTTTTACCACTGTACTTACAACTAAATGTTACAATGGCGGTCTCAGTTGAAGGACATTTGACAAAGAGCGAAGTATCGGAAATACACCCTGCTGGTGGCTGTGACTCTGGAAATAGAAATACCTGTACCATTCTTGTGACTTGACATACTCTTCCCTTTGCTGTCACAGTACTCCACGTCAAATCCATAACTTCCTTATGGCTGGACATAGTCATTTCTTTTGCACATGTCGGAACACAAACATATTCTTTATAAGCCTGATGCTCAAGACGAACCTATCATGCACCACCTACTACTATGTATAATACATCACCAATAAATGATTGCAGACGATACAAAATAATACCGACCGAAAATCAATGATGGGTGGACATGTCTCATAAATTTTTCTTGCGAGTGCTACCACCGTGTCTTAGAAAGAGAGGTGTAATCGTCTTACAAACCGCTATAGGTTAAAAAGAAAAAAAAAAATAACACAACAATATTACCATCACAAGCGGTCTTAGTTCTACAGGTGCACACAAGTATCCATGTTAAAAGCTATACTCGCTTTATAAACCCATGTATGGCATTACCTACAAATGACGTGGTTTTTCCAGACAAATACCATGATACTGAATATAGACAGTGATCGCCGGAGTGTATATTATCACACCAGGAGTGTGGTTACACGCAATCGACAGTGCACCCTCGTAATAAAATTATCGAATTTTGAAAGTGATTCGGTTAAGGAGCGTGGTATGAAACAGATATTTGCAACGCCCTCGCGCCGCCGCCACTAGATATTTCTCCAGTATTTGTAACGCATTCTATCTCGATGCCATATCATATTTCTGGCAGTCTCATATCTCGAAACGAGTAAAATTCCAACATGGTTTCAGGTAGCCCCTATGTATATTGCAACTACTCCTGAGACACTGTGCTACCATCCCTACAGCTTTCCGCATTGTTCCAATGTAAGTCAGAACTGAGTAGAAGTCGCAGAAAACTATATCGACCACCTACAGCAACCCGTGTAGAAACATGCGAAGCTGAGTTACTGTGACAGATATGTGTTTGAACCATTTGATGGAAACGAAGCCTGCTCCTGCAACACGAGGTAGTATAAAAATAGTACAGGAACTGGGGGAAGGACATGGATTTTGCTACTGCATTGTGGTGCTTCTCCAAACTACAAGCAGGTACTATCGATCCACGTCCCTCAGGGTCCATTCACGTCTATCACCCCAACATTCTATCATCGTTATTCTGTTCCATCCACCAGAGAAAAATTACGAACTATAAAAGCTCCACTAACTTCATCCGATAGAGAACTCGATAAGATCATATCTCTCTCCTCCCATAAATCGAAAACAAATACCGCATGTGCGCCGGCATTGAGCACATGTGACAAGCCCATTCAATATACAGCTATTGATCCACTGCACAGACCAGCTTAAAGTGTCATCACCTGTACTGTAGGAGGATGACCGTACCCCACAAACTGTATTGTGAGTCGCCAGAGACGCTCCCTGTGACCTCATGTCGTCGTTTGAAGCATTGGTTTTTCTCTGCTGTAACACGCTCTGTACACTGCCATACATTTTGTTTTTCCTCCACGACTTCAAGGGCCATGTCAGGTTCTAAACTGACATTAACACGTTCTGATCCATTGCCTCTCGCAGAAAACTAGACGTCGCAGCGTGTAAATCATCTTGTTACTGCGGCTACCATAACACACCACAAACACTGGGTGATTTTAAATAAAAGACAGTTACAACATAAGGAAACTGGAAGAGTTTGGCGGCGTTGTAGTGAGTTTCCAAACTGCTGTCCGAAAGTGATTGACGACCTCTACATTTAAACTCATCTGTAGCATTGACAGAATAGCTAATGGCTTTGTGTTCCATTTCGACTGATTCCTCACATTGCAGTCATGTATGCGATCGCTGTTTCGGTGCTATCCATCCCCAGAATGTGTTGTCTCTGCACCAAAACTCTTTCTCCAGCTCAAACAAGCTCAAACAAGCGACGTCAGTCAATCATTATGTGGTAACCAACAGCATACCAGTGGACGGAATGGAGTGGAAAAGTCACCATTCATTCACAATACACCCTTCTTGCTGGGCTGTAGGAGTCTCTACATAGCGGTGAGCACGTTTGTGTATGTTGAAAGCAAGAAGGGTAACACGAGGTGGATGGGGGCCACATTAGGATCTCAAAGAAGAAGGAATTCGCATTTTTCTTGTTGTTGTATCAGTAGTGATGATGATTACAGTACAGCAAGCTGCATTGGTGATGTCTTTCCAAGCATTACATCCAGGGGTGTGGTATTCATTACCACAACCAGTGTCGGACACCTGCCCTTCATAACACTTTTTGAGAGAATCTTGGCAGGATACATCACCTTCCATAAGTGCTGATTGTAAGACTTTATCAGATAATTTCCTAGGACCGAGGAGAATCGAGACATATAGCTGGTGTGAGTGTAGGCATACCATGATTTTTTGGGGCACTGTGCAGATATAAAACATACTTCACTGTTTGTGTAAAATGTGTATATATTGCAGTGTTAAGTTACTGTGGCTTATGTTGTGGCATGACCAGAGAAGATGAGTGTGTGTCCTATCATGAGGGATGTATAGTTTCAGCATATCGATAACCGTGAGTGTATGACAGAGATTTTTTTATGTGGAAAATTATGTGCACTCTAGATACTGAGATTCGTTCCAGAACCACAGCTGTCAAGAGGAGACATCATTGTACATCAATTGGTGTCAGACTGTAGCAGCAATCTGAATATTTAATTGTAATTTCGCTGGTACATATGTTCCTGGCTTCCAATATTCTTGTGCGTCTTGTATGTATTTGATGATCTGTAGACAAATTTTGTGGGTTTAACTGTCAGTTAATTTTACCGCTGAAAGTCTCGTCTGCAGAAAATAATGGCAAATGGTGCTCCCACTGGACCTGCATCGCAGCTATGCCTCATCGCACCAGCAATGGTAAACACATACGCATGCAGTCCAGAGGATGACTTGGCCCTTATTTAGATATAACACTCTAAGAACTTTCACATGCCATCTGCAGTAGAGTGAGAGTGATGGCTCGCGCTGGGTTGCGTCAAGCTGTGGTTCATGGTGGCATCAATGTGCGGGCGCCCTTGGAGTGTTTGCGCTCTGTTAATAGGTTTTTGCTCCTGTCTGGTCGTGTCAGAAACAGTGCCTAGGTAAACACGTACTTTGAGAGGAATTTCTCAGGTACAAAGTATGTAAGGACTGTCACCACATGATGCTTGCAGGACCCAAATGGGCACCTGTGCATCACTTCGTGGGGAATGGCGGTGCATCCCAACTTCTGGGAGCGTGTGCGGCAGCCTCATCTGCAACCCAAAGGACAAGGGGTGCCGGGCAGTGGCTGCATACGTTGTTTGCGTGTCTGCTGCATTATTTTGCGAGCAGGTCTGTAGGCTGTGCTATGCATTATTTGGACAGTTAACGAGTTGATTTCATGTCTGCACATCAGTGTACTGCATTATTTAAGAGCAGTTTGAATATCTGTACCGAAATTATATCTGTAATTTAACAGTTGGTTGTGAGTCTGCAGAGCATTATTTAGGTGTAGTTTATAGGTCTGTGGGCTGTGTGGGATGACCCCAAGCATGTCAGAGCGTGTGTTTGTATCAGTGTGATAAATATACTATCTCAAATCCATCCATCCCTAAATAAATTGTTGCAAAACAAATAAAGTACATTCCATCTTCTCCCCAGCAGCCCAGCATAGGCTGAGTCATTTTCCCCTCCAGACAGTCATCTTGGGTTATGTCATGGAATGGATGACAGCACCCTCTGGTGACAGTACTGTGTACTAGGTCAGTAGGACTCTGGACCTCATGGCAAACACACTGGCTGGTGGTAGTGCCTCAAATTGTTTAAATAAAGACTGGTGCATTTTTTCGATAGTTGACGATTAGCTTGCATTTTTGCAGAGTCTTTTCGATGGATTATTATTTTGACGATTTACGTGTTATTTGACTCTATGGACATAAATGTATTGCATTCTTTACAAGTGGTTTGCAGGTCTGTAGGCTGTGTGGTGTAACCCCAAGCATGTCAGAGTGTGTGTTCTGTATCACTGTGATAAATATACCATTTTTCAAAATCCGTCCCTGAATAAATTGTTCCAAAATTAATAAAGTACACTCCTTCCTCTCTCCAGCAGTCCAGTGCAGGCTGAGTCATTTTCCCGCCAATCCCTAGGGAGAGGTGGCGGTTGGATGACTTAGTTTAGTGGAGGGAGCCCAAGTGACTTTTTTTCCCCACCATTTTCCTTGGTTAGTAGAGGTCCTACTGGAATTTGAGCTTCCCGCTATTTTCTGGGGGAGGGGAAGGGGGTGTTGGGTTAGTAGAGGTAGCCCAACTGACCTATCTTCCCGCCAAAATTCAAACTTCCCGCCAAAAGCCGCCATTTTGGACGACTTCATCACATGAACGTCTCAGCCGCCATCTTGGATGACCTCATCGCCGCCATCTTGAATAACGGTACTTTAGACTGACACAAAGGTAGTCACAATACTCACTATAACTTTACATAAAAATTTATTTGTCAGCCTAATTTCATAAATGGCTGCTATCAAGAACCTTTCCCTATCCTTACTCCAGGCTGGACTATGCTTACCAAACACCAAGATTGTTGATAAGGTACAACCAATGCATCATAATTACAAACATTATGAGAATTCATATCGTGTTGAGACTGATCCAAGGTGTAATTCGATGAAAATAGGATATAAAAACAGTGACTTTTAATAGAAGTGTTACAAATGTGAAGGAATGGTGAAAAGTGAACAAAGAAGAACTCTATCTCAATCTATAATGCCAGTGCACAAACATGTTAGCACGCCAATCCACTAACAGTTAAAGGGTCAAGAAGAAATTCAGAGTAATGGGGATTGGCAAGGCTATTGCCCCTTTAGATTTAGGACACCTCCATCTGGGCAAAGCCTCCACGGGAAACCATGGAAAACGTAGTGAGGTCAGCCAGTCTGGTTTCCTATCTCATTTCTCATTTTGGTACTTTAACGAATATCGTTGACTGAAATTTCTGACTTTAAATTACAATCTTCATGTTCAGTTATTTCACAATTATTTGTTGCAGCAACCTGGATGACGTCAGTCCATCTTGTAAGGAAGTTGGGCGCAACAGGGCGGGCTGGTCTCGAACGATGACTCTCTCCCCCACGACTGCTACCGCGATGCATAGTTGATAGATCAGGATCGGTTTGTCTCTTATGGTGGACCAGGTGATTACAGGCTTGCATCGGGATCAGGAGTGGGATGTGGTGGACATGAAACAGAATAACAAGTCTGAGCCTTCTGACCCATTACTCTGAATTTCTTCCTGACCCTTTAATTGTTAGTGGATTGGTGTGCTAACATGTTTCTGCACTGGCATGATAGATTGAGACAGAGTTCTTCTTTGTTCACTTTTCACCATTCTTTCACATTTGTAACACTTCTATTAAAAGTCACTGTTTTTATATCCTATTTTCATCGAATTACACCTTGGATCAGTCTCAACACGATATGAATTCTCATAATGTTTGTAATTATGATGCATTGGTTGTACCTTATCAATAGTCTTAGGGTTTATTTACATTGTCATATTACTTAGCTTGCTTTACTGGAAGTCCATTCTGCTCAAATAATATAAACATTTAACCCCTATTAGATGGCACTTTCTCGCTAGCATCCGAATCTAACATAGCTCAGCCACCATTGGTTTACATAACATGAACTTTTAGTTATATAGCAAAGGTCCACCTAATTGTGTTAAAGCCAACCACGAGATGACATGCACACCCCTGCTCTTTGTTGTCTAGTATCCTCAGAAAATTATTTTGCCTTGGCATAGTTCTCGGACAAGTGCATGAAGTACAATGTCCAGAGCTACTTGGAATCATTTCCTGTCAAAGTATTTGCTTCCAGTAATTACTGACACTATCGCTCGTGAACTACATTACTCTTTATACTTAATCTAGAACATGAACACGAACAAAATTAAAATTCAGTCTGGAAATAAACAGAAAAGTTATTCATACACACATAAAAGTATACAAGCAGCATCAGCTCTCCTTCTGTGGTTCTGCCGAAAACAAACATCTATACACTTTGTTATCTAACTAAGCCTACCTACAACAACAAAACTCAATGAAATAAAATCTGCTTAATGCATACAATCTTTACTAGAGACTGGACTAATTCTATTTTCTCTTCAAATAGTACTTTTTAATATCATGGTGAGGATAGAGTCTCTTTATGTTTCCTGTCACTAGGTAGGCCAATAGATACGTCCCAGGGTGTGGAATCCTTATTATTTCAAACGGCCCAACAAATAACAATTGTCATTTCTTGTTCATCTTCTTCAGTAAATATGCCTGTGGATGAGTGAGCATCAACACTCTATCCCCCACACAAAAAGTTTGTACTTTCCTTAATTTATTGTCATATTTTAACTTTCTCTTTCTGGCCTTTTTCGCCATGTTCACTAAAGCCACCTTAATCTTTTCTTCCCAGTTCTCTCACTCATTTCTTTCTTCCTTTTGAAACATAAATTCCTCTGGCGTGAAACCAGTTGAGGTATGCAGTAAATTATTTACAATGTCTTGAACTCTTGCACGTATTCTATCCACCACATTTGACTATTCGGACAATATGTCCTCATAAATCGATTTAGCTTGCGAAAAACCCTGTCAATCTGGCTCGCTTGTGGATTATATCTTGGTGTTAGTATTTGTTTAATTCTACTTTGCTCCAATGCGTTCCTCCAGGTATATGGGGTAACATTACTGCCATTATATTATATAATAGCTTGTGGTTTCACTACTTGGCGTATACAGGGTGAGTCACTAACTACTGCCACCAAGAATAAATCCGAAAGTATGATAGGAGCTGAAAAGTTTGTGGGACAAAAGTTGTATGTGACAACAGGGGCCATAATATGATATTGATTTTCTGTTACTAGGAAGGGTCGATTCAGAGATATGAAGGTTAACTTTGTTTTCAAAATGGGATGCTTTAGTTTGGTACTTATTTTTTGATAGTGGCCAACAAGACGAATCAAATGATGTGTAACAGTAAGGTCTCTGAAGGTCAACGAAGTTCACAAAGGTGGCATGACGTCCATTTACAGAAGGTGTTTGAAGTGATAACCACTGGTATCAATGCAGCGCTGAGATCTTCTTATCATGGACTGAGCGGTCTTCCTTATCACATTGACACTTATCGAAGCACATGCTCTGACAATTCTCTCTCGCATACCTTCAGGTGTAGTTGGAACGTCTTTATAAACAATGGCCGGCCAGAGTGGCCAAGCATATCTAGGCGCTACAGTCTGGAGCCACGCGACTGCTTCGGTCGCAGGTTCGAATCCTGTCTCAGGCATGGATGTGTGTGATGTCCTTAGGTTAGTTAGGTTTAAATAGTTCTGAGTTCTAGGGGACTGATGACCTCAGCAGTTAAGTCCCATAGTGCTCAGAGCCATTTGAACCATTTTTTTAATAAACAATGTCTTTTACGAATCCCCACAAGAAAAAATCCAGAGGCGTCAAGTCTAGCGAATGAACTGGCCATGACATCTCCTAAGCGTCTAATCCAACGATTTGAGAATTGTCTCCACAACTAATTTCTAGCCATCAGCGAAAAGTGTGCTGGAGACCCATCGCATTGATACTACATTCTGTTTCTTGTTCCTAAAGGTATTTCTTCCAATAGCAGACCTAACGTTTCTTGCAGGAATGTAGTGTACTTCCTACCATTAAGATTACATTCGATGAAATAGGGGCCTATAATTCTGTCCTCCAGAATCCCACACCATACATTCACCGCCCACGATTTTTGGTGTACAACTTGCCACAGCCAACCTGGATTTTCAGTTGCCCAGTAATGCATGTTATGCAAATTAACATTTCCATGGTTCGTGAATGTAGCCTCGTCAGTATATAAAATCAGATTAATAAATGTGTCATCCCTCTGAATCTGAAGTTGAGCCCATCAGTAGAATTCAGTGTGATGCATAAATCCATACCAGTTAATTCTTGGTGGAGATTGATATGGTAAGGATGATATTTATGGCGATGCAGAACACAAACAACACTACTCTGGCTCATGCCAGATGCCATTGCGATTTGACATGAACTAACACAAGGATTTCGAACCACAGCAGCAAGAATACCCATTTCCGTTTCCATGTTAGTAACTTTCCTTTGCCGGATATGTTTCCAATGCGTTAAAGATCCATTTGTTCTCAATTTATCATACACATATTTAAATGTACAATGTGTAGAATGAGTACGTTGAGAATATCTTTCAGCGTATAAGACTCTAGCTCTCACTGAAATTCGTTGGCATTCTCTGTAAATGAGAAGCATATAGACTTGTTCTTCGTAGGAATACATCACTGACATTCGCTTGATTCGATGATACTTGTCTTACCGTTCCTATTAGTGTTGTATTGCGAAACCCCTTGAATGGTGTTTATTTTTCAACGGTACGTTAGATGGATACGCTGTATTCAGCTAATATTTGCTATTTGCACGATGTACAAGAGAGAGCTGTCAGAGCACTTGCTTCGATAAGTGCCGAAGTGATAAGGAATACCACTCAATCCATGATATGAAGATTGCAGCACTGCAGTGATAACAATAGTCATCACTTCGAACACCTTCTGCAAATGGACGAACGTTCAAGCCACCTTTGTGACCTTCAAAGACCTTACTGTTACACATCACTGAATTCGTCTCGATATCCGCTATCAGAAAATAAGTACCAAACTATAGAATCCCATTTAAAAAACAAAGTTGACCTTCATACCTCTGACGTGCCCCCATCTAACAAACCACAAAATACCAATGTCATATTATGGGCCCCATTATCCCATGCAATATTTGTCCCACAAACTTTTCAGTTACTATCATACGTTCGGAGTTATTCTAGGTTGCCTCGTGTAAAGAGGAGAAATGCGTACCATCACGTTTCCGACTTTGATAAAGTTCGGATTGTAGCCTATCGCGATTGCGGTTTATCGTATCGCGACATTGCTGCTCGCGTTGGTCGAGACCGATTGACTGTTAGCAGAATATGGAATCGGTGGGTTCAGGAGGGTAACACGGAACGCCGTGCTGGATCCCAATGGCCTCGTATCACTAGCAGTCGAGATGACAGGCATCTTATCTGCATGGCTGTAAAGGATCGTGCAGTCACGTCTCGATCCCAGAGTGAACAGATGGGGACGTTTGCAAGACAAGAACCATCTCCACGAACAGTTCGACGACGTTTGCAGCAGCATGTACTATCATCTCGGAGACCATGGCTGTGGTTACCCTTGACGCTGCATCGCAGACAGGAGCGCCTGTGAAGGTGTACTCAACGACGAACCTGGGTGCACGAATAGCAAAACGACATCTTTTCGGATGAATCCAGGTACTGTTTACAGCATCATGATGATCAAATCTGTGTTTGGCGACATCGCGGTGAACGCACATTGGAAGTGTGTATTCATTATCGCCATACTGGCGTATCACCCGGCGTGATGGTATGGGGTGCCATTGGTTAACCGTCTTGGTCAGCTCTTGTTCGCATTGACGGCACTTTGAACAGTGGACGTTACATTTCAGACGTGTTACGACCCGTGGCTCTGCCCTTCATTCGATCCCTGAGAAGCCCTACATTTCAGCAGGATAATGCACGACCGCATGTTGCAGGTCCTGTATGGGCCTTTCTGGATACAGAAAATGTTCGACTGCTACGCTGGCCAGCATATTCTCCAGATCTCTCACCAATTGAAAACGTCTGGTCAATGGTGACCGAGCAACTGGCTCGCCACAATACGCCAGTCACTACTCTTGATGAACTGTGGTCTCGTGTTGAAGCTGCATGGGCAGCTGTACCTGTACACGCCATCCAAGCTCTGTTTGACTCAATGCCCAGGCGTATCAAGGCCGTTATTACGGCCAGAGGTGGTTGTTCTGGGTACTTATTTCTCAGGATCTATGCACCCAAATTGCGTGAAAATGTAATCACATGTCAGTTCTAGTATATTTGTCCAATGAATACCCGTTTATCATCTGCATTTCTTCTTGGTGTAGCAATTTTAATGGCCAGTAGTGTATTTATTTGTTGTTAGCCAACATATGTTGAAATAGATAATTTTACAATTAAAGTTCTACGACACATTTAATAGTTTACCATCTTGATGCTTAAATTTGCTTATTGCTGTCAAACAGTTGAAATCCGCTGGGAACTGGTAAGACTATACATACTCGATGTTACACAAATCTGAAGTGTTTGCATACAATTTAACAGTTTCAGCAATATACAATAATGAATTTTTATTTTCTTCTTAGTTTAATTTTTACTGTAGTTAATGGGTTTGAGTAATACACGAGGATGAGGAGACCTGTTAAGCATTTTCAAATTCCTTAACACCATAAACATACTCAGCAACTAACAATTTATGGAGGTACTCCTCGAAAACATCACAGGGTAAGTCTCACACTGATGATTGCAGCTTGTTATATAGCTTCATTTCTGTGTGTTTGAAACTAATTTCGAAAGAGAAGGTACAGTCAAGATATTTAGAACATTAAACTGCTTTCGACATGGTTCTAAGTTTGTCATACCTGTAATTGCTCTTGTAACTTTCCCCTGTCACATTAACACCGCATGAGCACCAGGAGAGTTGTCCCACAGTTTTATTGCTTATGAGACTGAAAGAAGGCACAAAAGAAGACAGAAGTAGTAGTCTGCTAACTAAAACTTTTGATTTGTTCAGCAAAAAGACTACTCTAGATACTTTGATACGTAACTATTCGCTGTGGCTGTTCCTAATCAGTTTGGGATCCATGTGGATCCCAAGAAGTTTAACAGATCCAGACTCATTCACTTTTTCATTTAGCTTGTGCAGGAAGAAATACATAGTTTCAATCTTGCTATAGTTTCGGATAAGCTTGTTATTGTGGAACCATATGGCAGACTATTCAATCAGTGCTTTTTTTTCTTCACATCTTCAAAGTCATTATCCACGGTAATCAGGGTAATGTTATCAGACTAGGGAGACCATTCGTTCCGTTTTTCCCAGGACAGCCCTGTTCTTTTTTTTCCATATTGTCCCGCGGCTCCGAAAGTTTTTTTCTGGGACGCTCAAATGTCCTCTTTTTGTGATTCCGCTTGGCTAAAGTATTTTACGCTTGCAGTTTACAGTGCAAGCACATACGCGAGGAACCATCTCTTGCACAACTTGCTCTAAATGGCTCTGAGCACTATGGGAATTAACTTCTTTGGTTATCAGTCCCCTATAACTTAGAACTACTTAAACCTAACTAACCTATAAGGACATCACACACATCCATGCCCGAGGCAGGATTCGAACCTGCGACCGTAGCGGTCGTGCGGTTCCAGACTGTAGCTCCTAGAACCGCTCGGCCACTCCAGCCGGCAACTTTCTCTACAAACTTTGTTTATTTACTGTTAATGTTTTACGTTTTCGTTCGTATCGATTCATGCTGAGTTGCATTTTCGGGTGGTTTAGATAGTAAGAAATTCCTTTTCCAGCGCGGTAAGAACTCTGAAGACGTTATAGTGAATACATGGCAACTTTAATCCTACGCAATCACTGTTTTATCATAGCAAAACGGAAAGTGCGAATTTAACTGCAATATAAAAAGTTAATTTCCTTTTATCACCGATAGTGGAGAAACTGTTGAATGTTCATGTGTTTACCTTAGTGAACACTTTGTGGTCAACTGAAAAAATATTAGAATCAATGCCGAAACAGTTAAGACCTTGCTCACTGTCAAAAAATACTTTAATGGGGTTTTATGTTCTGACTCTTATGAGAAAATGTAAAAGAAAAGCAATTCTTTATAAAATCCATAAAAGTGAAAATTATGGTGACAGTGCAGCGGAATAAAATGTAAAAATTCATTTGGGATCATCTGTCTGCATGATACAAAGGTAAACTTCTGTGTCCATCAAATTTTGCCAGTACAATTTGTGTTCCGTTTATTTTTCTTAAATGTCCCAGTTTATAATAAACTTTTTAATGTGTCCCATTTTTAACAAAAATTAAATGGAAGTACCAGACTATATCTACGTCTACATATATATACTCCGCTAGCCACCAGGCGGTGTGTAGCGGAGGGCACAATTCGTGCCAAAGTCATATTGTTGTGAGCTTGAACTTTCTACTTTGCGTTTACATTGTGTGACATGTGTCACAAGATCACAAATAGATGTATCACTAGAACAGCTCACATGGAATATGTATTTCCTCCAGAAACTTACGCATTCTAAAGAACTGCCACTTCGTGTAGATGGACCGAATTAGGATTCTAAGGAGCAGTCAAGCCAGTTTTACAGCCACCTTATGTAAATGACTCAGTCTTATAGTTTCTGTGGCAGTCAGGTTTTATGACAAAGCACCATACAAATTGAACCATCATTCTCCCAAATGTATGACCAGTATAGCAATCACTGCACCATCTTGATCGTTGCTCAAAGTGTTTCACGAGTCTGTCATTACAAACAGCGATGCAGGTTCCCCCCCCCCCCCCCCCCAAGAAGAAAGAAGGAATGTCGCTTTAATAGCTAATTGTAAGAGGTCTCTGATTTCCCATATCCCTCATGTTCCTCTCTTCTGTCTGCAAAGAGAAGCCTATGCCTTGGGCCATTATGACACTCAAGCTGTTCAGATACAATGTCTTGTCTATACACACGCTCACCATTTCACTACCATTAAATCCATAGAGTTCTGCAGACATATTACAGCACTTGTGAAACCGAGTGCCCCATTATCACTTGAATACCTTTTACTTATTGTTCTAGGATATGGTAAGCAAGAATCAAATATACCCTGATATAATGATATGCTCTTGTAGAATATTAGTTAAACATTAATGTAAAAGACCTCAGTTCTGAGCCAACCTTTGGTCTTACCAAACTTACGTGACAACAGGTCTTCATTTGCCTTTGATATACTATGAAGCACTGAAGTACTGTCTTCATCTGCGTTGTTGTTCTTCTGCAATGCCTTAATTGCCTCAGTCCAATTATGATTTAGGCTGATTGAGATGACGGTTTGCCTACTGAAGAAACTTGATTTTCATTCCCACATTGCATTTTTACTTCACACCTGTAGTCGAACGGTCATTTCAAGGTGTGAAAGGCGCTGAAATACTTTCCAAGGGATCACTCAAAATGCCTCTCCATTTCCTCTGACAACTCTTTCTTGATATCACTTAGGCACCAGCTTCCATCCCTGTAGCAGAATGGCAGGGCACGTTGTTTCGTCTGTGAATTGCTCTGTGAGCTTCTAATCAGAAGCGGGTTACTTTGGTCTATCTATGTGCTTTTTAGTTTCAGTCCTCAATTTTTTTTTGTGCGTGTGTGTATTTACTGGACACAGTCCCACATGGTAATAAATGCGTATTGTATAATTCTGCTGCCCTTAGTATGTTTAAGAACTGTGATTGCTGTGTACGGATGTGAGTTGAATTGATGACCCTTTGCTCACACCTCGATGTGGTGCTGGCTTCTGTCACGCAGCTTTAGGTGGTTGCCAGTGGGAATCATTGTGAGAACATGGATGTGGGGATCCAAGGCTCATCCAGGACATCCCATGTTTCCTCCAATCAGTCCACTACTGCAGCAGCCCCAGTTACTGACCGCACTGAGGCTGATTCCACACCTGTAGTCGAGTGCAGGTCATTTCAAGGTGTGAAAGGTGCTGAAAGACTTTCCAAGGGGCCAGTCAAAACGTCTCTCCATTTCCTCTGACAAAGAGATTTCAGGTGCTATCTGTGGCTGACAAAGGTTCTGAACTAGATGCAGTTGCTTGTCCTATTTCAGAGGAAAATATCTTGGCCTGCATGGTCTGAGCCATAACAGAGGATGGGATTACTGGTAGTTGGGAGCTCCAAAGTTAGGTGCGTAATCGGACCCCTTAGGGATATGGCTGCCAAGGAGGTGAAGTAATCCAGTGTGCTCTCATTGTGCATACCAGCTGAAGTAATCTCAAATGTGGAATGGGTGTTTCTGGATACCTTGAAGAGTACCAGGTGCACCAGACTACAGATGGTGGCTCATGTCAGTACAAATGATGATGAGTGTTGCTTTGGATCACAAGAGATTGCCTGCGATTTAAGGCAGCTGTCTGAAATGCTAAAGACTGCCAACCTTGCTTGCAAGATGAAGGCAGAACTCATCATCTGTAGCGCCTTCAACAGGAAAGGCTGTGAACCTCTGGTACAGAGCTGAGTTGAGGGTTTGAATCAGGGGCTTGGACAGTTCTGCGACTGTGTAGACTGCAGGTTCCTTGACTTGAGTCATAAGGTGGTGAAGTTTCAGGTTCTACTTAGTAGGTCAAGGGTCCATTACACAAAAGAGGCAGTGTAAGTGGGGACTATGTGGCGTGGACTATGGGGAGTGGACTGCGTCATTCTTTGTTTAGACAATCTTGGAAAAGTACAGAAAGATCTTTGGTCTCAAAGGCTGCAAGTAAAACAAAGGACAAGGGTAGACCTAGCAAGAATTGTTATTATAGTTGGTGGCCTAGCTGGGCTGAGAAAGAACCAGAGCTCCAAGTGCTAATAGGAAGCACTGAAGCTCAAATCGTTGTTGTTGTTGTTGTGGTCTTCAGTCCTGAGACTGGTTTGATGCAGCTCTCCATTCTACCCTATCCTGTGCAAGCTTCATCATCTCCCAGTACTTACTGCAACTCACATCCTTCTGAATCTGCTTAGTGTATTCATCTCTTAGTCTCCCTCTATGATTCTTACCCTCCACGCTGCCCTCCAATACTAAATTGGTGATCCCTTCATGCCTCAGAACATGTCCTACTAACCGGTCCCTTCTTTTTGTCACGTTGTGCCACATACTCCTCTTCTACCCAATTCAATTCAATACTTCATCATTAGTTATGTGATCTACCCATCTAATCTTCAGCATTCTCCTGTAGCTTCGAAAGCTTCTATTCTCTTCTTGTCCAAACTATTTATCGTCCATGTTTCACTTCCATACATGGCTACACTCCATACAAATACTTTCAGAAATGTCTTCCTGGCACTTAAATCTATACTCGATGTTAACAAATTTCTCTTTTTCAGAAATGCTTTCCTTGCCATTGCCAGTCTACATTTTATATCTTCTCTACTTCGACCATCATCAGTTATTTTGCTCCCCAAATAGCAAAACTCCTTTACTACTTTAAGTGTCTCATTTCCTAAATTAATTCCCTCAGCATCACCCGACTTAATTCAACTACATTCCATTATCCTCGTTTTGCTTTTGTTGATGTTCATCTTATATCCTCCTTTCAAGACACTGTCCATTCCGTTCAACTGCTCTTCCAAGTCCTTTGATGTCTCTGATAGAATTACAATGTCATCGGCGAACCTCAAAGTTTTTATTTCTTCTCAACGGATTTTAATACCTACTCCGAATTTTTCTTTTGTTTCCTTTACTGCTTGCTCAATATACAGATTGAATAACATTGGGGAGAGGCTACAACCCTGTCTCACTCCCTTCCCAACCACTGCTTCCCTTTCATGCCCCTCAACTCTTGTAACTGCCATTTGGTTTCTGTACAAATTGTAAATAGCCTTTTGCTCCCTGTATTTGACCCCTGCCACCTTCAGAATCTGAAAGAGAGTATTCCAGTCAACATTGTCAAAAGCTTTCGCTACAAATGCTAGAAACGTACGTTTGCCTTTCCTTAATCTTTCTTCTAAGATAAGTCGTAAGGTCAGTATTGCCTCATGTGTTCCAATATTTCTACGGAATCCAAACCGATCTTCCCCGAGGTCGGCTTCTACCAGTTTTTCCATTCGTCTGTAAAGAATTCGGGTTAGTATTTTGCAGCTGTGACTTATTAAACTGATAGTTCGGTAATTTTCACATCTATCAACACATGATTTCTTTGGGATTGGAATTATTATATTCTTCTTGAAGTCTGAGGGTATTTCGCCTGTCTCATACATATTGCTGACCAGATAGTAGAGTTTTGTCAAGACTGGCTCTCCCAAGGCCATCAGTAGTTCTAATGGTATGTTGTCTACTCCCGGGGCCTTGTTTCGACTCAGGTCTTTCAGTGCTCTGTCAAACTCTTCACGCAGTATCGTATCTCCCATTTCATCTTCATCTACATCCTCTTCCATTTCCATAACATTGTCCTAAAGTACATCGCCCTTGTATAGACCCTCTATATACTCCTTCCACCTTTCTGCTTTCCCTTCTTTGCTTAGAACTGGGTTTCCATCTGAGCTCTTGATATTCATACAAGTGGTTCTCTTTTCTCCAAAGGTCTCTTTAATTTTCCTGTAGGCAGTATCTATCTTACCCCTAGTGAGATAAGCCTCTACATCCTTACATTTGTCCTCAAGCCATCCCTGCTTAGCCATTTTGCACTTCCTGTCTATCTCATTTTTGAGACGTCTGTATTCCTTTTTGCCTTCTTCATTTACTGCATTTTTATATTTTCTCCTTTCGCCAATTAAGTTCAATATTTCTTCTGTTACCCAAGGAGTTCTACTAGCCCTCGTCTTTTTACCTACTTGATCCTCTGCTGCCTTCACTATTTCATCCCTCAAAGCTGCCCATTCTTCTTCTACTGTATTTCTTTCCCCCATTCGTGTCAGTTGTTCCCTCATGCTCTCCCTGAAACTCTGTACAATCTCTGATTCTTTCAGTTTATCCAGGTCCCATCTCCTTAAATTCCCACCTTTTTGCAGTTTCTTCAGTTTTAATGTACAGTTCATAACCAATAGATTGTGGTCAGAGTCCACATCTGTCCCTGGAAATGTCTTACAATTTAAAACCTGGTTCCTAAATCTCTGTCTTACCATTATATAATCTATCTGATACCTTCTAGTATCTCCAGGATTCTTCCATGTATACAACCTTCTTTCATGATTCTTGAACCAAGTGTTAGCTATGATTAAGTTATGCTCTGTGCAATACTCTACCAGGCGGCTTCCTCTTTCATTTCTTAGCCCCAATCCATATTCACCTACTATGTTTCCTTCTCTCCCTTTTCCTACTCTCGAATTCCAGTCACCCATGACTATTAAATTTTCATCTCCCTTCACTACATGAATAATTTCTTTTATCTCATCATACATTTCATCAATTTCTTTATCATCTGCAGAGCTAGTTGGCATATAAACTTGTACTACTGTAGTAGGCAATGGCTTCGTGTCTATCTTGGCCACAATAATGCATTCACTATGCTGTTTGTAGTAGCTTACCCACACTCCTATTTTTTTTATTCATTATTAAACCTACTCCTGCATTACCCCTATTTGATTTTGTGTTTATAACCCTGTATTCACCTGACCAAAAGTCTTGTTCCTCCTGCCACCGAACTTCACTAATTCCCACTGTATCTAACTTTAACCTATCTATTTCCCTTTTTAAATTTTCTAATCTACCTGCCCGGTTAAGGGATCTAACATTCCACACTCCAATCCGTAGAACGCCAGTTTTCTTTTTCCTGATAACGACGTCCTCTTGAGTAGTCCCTGCCCGGAGATCCGAATGGGGGACTATTTTACCTCCGGAATATTTTACCCAAGAGGACGCCATCATCATTTGTCCATACAGTAAAGCTGAATGCCCTCGGGAAAAATGACGGCTGTAGTTTCCCCTTGCTTTCAGCCATTCGCAGTACCAGCACAGCAAGGCCGTTTTGGTTAATGTTGCAAGGCCAGGTCGGTCAATCATCCAGACTGTTGCCCCTGCAACTACTGAAAAGGCTGCTGCCCCTCTTCAGGAACCACACGTTTGTCTGGCCTCTCAACAGATACCCCTCCGTTGTGGTTGCACCTACGGTACGGCCATCTGTCTCGCTGAGGCACGCAAGCCTCCCCACCAACGGCAAGGTCCATGGTTCATGTGGAAGGCTCAAATCGTTATGTATGCTGAAAGCTGGCTACAGCCAGAGATAAGTTCACGCAAAATTTTGCAAAGGATCTAAGAGTACAAAGAAGAGGGAGACTAAAAACAGTTGGTGGTGGAGTGTTCATTGCTGTTAGAAGTAGTTTCTCTTGGAGTGGAACTGGAATATGGTAGATAGATCCTGTGAGTTAGTATGGATAGTAGTTACACTTAACAACGAAAAAATTAAGAATTGTTTCCTTTTACCAAGGCATCAACTCAGATGATTCAAACGCTAAACAGGTGAAGGAAAACTTGAGTCTCATTCCAAATAGGTTCTTTGCTCACACAGTTATAGGGCAGTGACTTCAATCTGTCATCGTTATGTTGGCGAAAATGCATGTTTAAAACCAGTGGAGGGCATAAAATATCTTCCAAAATTATGCTAAATGCTTTCCTCCAAAAATTATTTTGAACAATTAGTTCAAGAGCCACTCAAAGTGTAAATGATTGCGAAAACATATTTCATTTCTTAGCTACAAATAATCTCGAGGAAATAGGAAGCATCATGACAGATACAAGAATTACTGGCCAAAAGGTCTTTGTAGCGAGACTGAATACCATAATATCCAAACCTACCAAAACGTAAACACATCTACATGTACATATACACTCGGCGAACCTCTGAGAAGTACATGGCAGGGAGTATGTCCCACTGTACCAGTTACTAGGGCCTTTTCCCGGTTCATTCATGTGTGGAGTGCAGGAAGAATGAGTGTTTAAGTGCCTCTGTGTGTGCTGGAATTAATCTAATCTTGTCCTCCCGATCTCTGTGGGAGGATATCTGAGGGGCTGTGGTATGAGGGGCATTTAATAAGAAATGCAACACATTTTTTTAAATGCAGGTTGGTTTTATTCGGGATTCCAGTACATCATGTTATTCCCCACTCTTTTTGCTACAAAATTCTATTTTTTCAAAATAATCTCTGTTCAATGCAACAGCCTTACGCTCCCATTACTGGGAAGGCCTGTATGCCCACATGGTACCATTCTACTGGTCGACGTTGGAGCCAACGTCTTGCTGTGTCAATAACTTCCCCATCATCCACCTACTGCTTCCTGTGAAGTACATCCTTTATTGGGCCTCACTGATGGAATTCAGACAGTGTGAGACCCAGGAGTAGTACGGTAGAGGCGGTGTCAGCGCAATTTTGACATCAAATTGATATGAAAATTAATTAAATTGATCAATTTATCACCCCTGCCCCCTCCACCCCCGTCCCCGACCGCGCCACCACCGACCCCAACCTACCCTACTAGCGAAAATTTCGAATTATGGTGTCCCACCACAACCCCCACCCAGGAATTGGCGAGAAATTAAAATTGGTGATGCCCTTTCTGGGATTCTAACCCTGGTCTGCCTGGGCCAAAAGCCCAAGTGCACCCCTCTAACACAATTAAACCACCAGAGGCGCTTGGCATTGATAGGAAATTAAAAATGGCGGTGCCCTTTGCAAGGACTCAAACCCTCATTCTACTGGATGGAAAGCCCAAGTGCACCCCTCCCCCCACAACAAATGGAAACTGTCTAGATGCTGGAGAGGAAGGTTAGGTTAGCATACTTTATTTATTATGGTCGGGAAACTAACGCAAAGATCGGTACAATTACGTAATTAATCATAAACATTGGGCCTAATTACACAACCATATGCACAGAGCTACAGAAGGATGGCATAAAATCGCAGTACAACTCAAAAATTGATGATGCCATGCAACTGGTATTATCATGCTGGGGAAAAAAAAATACCACTCGAAACTAATGACACTCAAAACTCTACCCTAAACCTTCAAGCTGGCGGGAAAAAATCGGGGGTGTAGGTTATTATCTTTATTATTTATGGTGGGAAATACGTTCATCTGACGAGATGCCGGTGTTGGACAGAGAGGAATTTAAAAAGTGTGTTACCTGTAAGCACACAGTATCTATCGCTGTTTGGTGTCAGAGTTCGCTACAGACACCTGCTCAAAAATCATCCTACAGCCCAGGTAATCGAAGCCGACACACACTATCACAACTGATGGAGAAAAATGAGTCACAATTCTAATTACACTTCGAAATTGCCATGAAAAAAACAGTACTCGTAATGGACGGACCATAATGCAGCACATGTACTGGGGAAAATCGTCATCCTAAAAGACTACAAAGGGAGCCATAGTTGAACGTCTGTTCTCCTCGATAGCCGTCCACAAACTGCCGAAAATCGAGGCCCTCTTCCTCCCTTCCTCCATCCCCCCCCCCCCCCCCCCCCCCCCATCCACCTACGGTGAGGGAGAGAGGCTTCATTGAAACGGCCAGATGCTCCGCTGAGAGCCTCGCGCCTCCTGCTACCAAACCTCTAAGGCCGCTGGCCGCACCAGGTGTTTCGCTACCTTCGGCAGTCCCTCGCGATATACGGGGCATGCCTTGAGGCAGCGCCCCTTAGCACAAAAGGGAAATTTAGTAGCATAAACCCGCCCGTCTGGATGGTGGCTCAGATGGTCCGCAGCAGTCAACTTTCCACCATCTGGTCGCCGTATTAAAGCGAAGCTCCTCGGCTAACACAATAGCGTGTATATTCAACTAAACAATAGGAGGGCCGCCTCAAGTGCAACTTGTTCATCTGAAGTATAGTGACACAGTCGCCTCTAATGGTTAGGGAGCGCACATGCGGCGCCGACCTAACGCAGAGTAGGCAGGCTCCCAACGTCTCCAATAGGACTCTCGTTCTGCGATGGAAAACACTTTAACTTCAACTATTTTGGTGCGAATTACGATCACCGCACAATGTTTTCGTTATCTCGAAAACGTCCTCAGAGTACAGAAAAAGCGAGAAATAAACTCGAAAGAAGAAAAAATAATAATCTATATTAAGCAATTCCTTTCGCCTTGTTGAACAAATTACACGACCTGAGAGCATCTCTTGCGTTCAGTGTCTGTAAATAAACTGTAATGCAAGAAATAACATTAGAGAATACAGTTCTTCATGCCATTGGCTCACATGTCGGAAAAAAAAACACACATTCATTTTATGTTTCACATCAGCAAGCTATAATTCAAGAGAACATAGCTGTTGTGTACACTATGACAGGTCCCCTTTTACCAATGTAATGCTGTATCATATTAGCATTTACTAAACAAATCGTGAGAGCCTGTCTCGCCCTGTGCAGATGGTTCTTGCCTGCAAAGGGACTTCTGGCTGAAGGTGTCTACTCCTCCTGCTTAGGGTCGGACAGAAGGGCACCAGTTCGCAAAATATGTTACCTGGCCCAGGCATCAGTCCACTGTGAAAGTCAGCCAGATGGATGAAAGTGGGTGGACGAAGCTATTTAAGAGAGACTGAGCTTTTGTGTAAACAGTGGAAAGATTAGATTGCTGCATAAACGAGGGACTGTGGTCCCATCTGGGTAGACGGCCACACTGTGAGAGCAATGCTTACCTACCCTAAAGTCTTTCATTTTCATACAAGAGAGATTTGGAGGCGGTGATTGGCCCCTCTCAGTATATGCAAAGGAGAAGCTTGATCCCCAGTGTGGGAACCCCACGCCAACAGAACAGTGAAGAGAGGAGATTCAATGAGCAGAGCATTGTTCCATTGGTTTGTACAATGTGGGAGTAGTTTTGTTCTGCTAATTCACTTCTTGTACTGAGGCTTGATGGAAAGTGGTGGTGATTCTTGGATGGAATCATCATCTGTTTCTCCCCTGGTGGAGAAATTCATGTCTGTCCCTAGTGGGTAAGACTTACGGTCTGTATCTTATGGTGGAGAAAGAGCACATGGCAGTTTCCAACTGTACGAACAGTGGAACTGCATATCATCACAGTCATATCATGTGTCATGAGAGTGAACTTATTCATCCTGATTCAGCTGCCTGATGTTTGGCAATTCCAGCATGCACCGTTGTGCCTGTGAGTCAAATTGGTTTAGCCAGACCAGTGTACAAGCGCATCTCACACTGAAATCTGCCGGGATGTCAGGGCTATGATAGGGAAATGTCCCACACACTGATAATTAGAACGCTGAAGCTCTTAATTTGCATATTTCCATGGACGCGTCAGACTTTACAGCAGCTGCACTGCACTGCTTCTCACACACAGTGCGTCGTTTTCTGCCACCACCTGAATCATGGTGAAAGGAAACTACTGCTACACTGGTGTAGAGTTGTCAATGATATTCACAGCTTCCTGTCCTCAGGTGAACCATAGTTTGTGGTATAGTTGATTCCATTTGAACAGAGTTGGGTGTCACAGTGGATTCATGTACACAAAGTCAGATTGTGTTTTAGGAGGGATTATTTCAGGGGAGAATTTATATAGCTTCCATCCAAATGTATGCTTTGCCTATCAAACACCATTCCTTAACTGATTTACGTTTGTAATTTTTATACGACATTTATCAGCTGGTTCTACAGGAAGTTGTAGTTACTAAAGGTATACTAAAACTTATTTTGTGAACTTAAATATGCCACTGTTTTCGTTCATACTTCCTAAACTATTCACTGTTTTTATTTTATTGTGGTGTTACATGAGAACATCAGAAATTAAAGTTTCAACAGTATTAAATTAGTTAATTTGACTGCTTATTTAACTTCTGAAAGTGATTACATGCATAGAGCAAGAAAAGTACCATGTGTAAATTCACTAATTCGTATAAAATACTCATGTGAATAGCACATATTTTGAAGTTTCTGCTAAGATAATTTTTTTTGTCTAAAGACAATAACATTTAGCTTTACTCAGACATATATTATTGATTAACACAAGTGATGGGATGCAATTGGTGTCCCTTGGCCAGGATCTCGAATCGTGGTACTTTTGTGAGATGCTTAGCGTGTTATCTTATGTAACAGGCACAAATAGTTCAAATGGCTCTGAGCACTGTGCGACTTAACATCTGAGGTCATCAGTCCCCTAGAACTTACAACTACTTAAACCTAACTAACCTAAGGACATCACACACATCCATGCCTGAGCAGGATTCGAACCTGCGACCGTAGCAGTCGCGTGGTTCCGAACTGAAGGGCCTAGAACCGCTCAGCCACCGCGGTCAGCATGTAAAAGGCACATGTTTTTCTTTTTTTTTTCAGAGTGAGACTATGGTGCACCGAGAAATTCGTACTCAGGTTTGGCACTGTGCATTGTATCTCAGAATGTTGTAGTCATTTTATTTTTAGTGTCATTTATTTTTCTTTATTTGTTTCTTATTTTATGGAAGTGACTTCTGCATCACCTGTTGTCTGATGATGGGTCATTGCTAACAGAGTTATGCATCCTTTTGTGGAAGGTATTTGATTGTCGGAATATGTACGACATTTTAGAGAAAGTTATGTTTCATAGAATTAGGCATAAAAGTGTGCATTATTTAAAAGAAGATCAGAGTAGAGGTGTGGTGCATGATCCATTAGAATTGGAAACTGGCAGAAGAAGCAATTGATTTGAATGGTTTTGAGAAGCAAAGCTCTTTTGTACAGTGAGAAAGGCTGCAAGCTAATGTCATCCAAAATGGAACATGAGCCAGACATTGAGGCAGAAAAAGATAGAATGATGGAAGACATCCATTTAAATCAGTCTGCAAATAGGGCGCAAATATCAAAAGCAGAATACTAAATGACAACACTCAGTTCACTCAAGAAATGAAAGTGAAAATGATGCCAAGGTGGCAGGTCTTGTAGGTTCTGTAAATACATGAAAGAGATACAGTTGAGGAAAGTAACAGTCTGATTTCACGGGCAAGGTGTCGTAGTTGAGTCGTGTGTGTCTAGTCCTGGGTACGTTACTGGAAGTATGTAATCGATCATTCAGTTTATGCAAGAGGCAGGAAGAGATGATGGCAGGGAGACCAAAGACAGAGAATCCTCATTAATGAAATCAGAGAAACTGAGAAGTGACAAGAGGAGGAGGAAAATAGACAGGATGAAGTCACACAAGAAATTAAGGAAATTCGAAGGAGGTTAATGGGTTTGTCAGAAATGTAAATCAGTCAGGAATGAAGGTAAGGGTGTAATATCAGAGGTTGAAGGCATTAGGAAAATGTCAGATAAGAAGTGAGAAGTAGCGGTAGAGTCCAAATGTGAGGCTAGGACAGCCAGATAAGTAGCATGAGATGCACAAAAAAATGCCAAAATTGCACGAGATCAAGTAGTGCTGGCAAAGGTTGAAGTGAGTGCAATCAGTCATTCCTGCACTTAAAAAATAGGGACAGTGATTAGTTGAAAAGACAAAGGATTACATGTTAGAAATCAAAGATGATATAACACATCTCACTACCCTAGAAAGAGCCGACGCATGAGATAAGACAAATGTGCAAACGGGTCACTTGTGTAGGAATCCAGCCCGAAGCAACAGCATGTCGCTGTGAGTTCATTGGTCATCAGGAATGTCAAATACAAAATTTTGTAACTCAGTCTGTAGCCACATTCCCAGCACAGGCCAATATATGGCAAAAATGCCCATGTAATGGTGTACAGCTCTCGGTGGACCACGCATAGTCAGTGGCACGTAGCGCACAAAGTAATCAGCCGTGCCATGGTTGCGTGCTACTCAGACATAAAGAAACATTACCATGTGACTCTGATGACACGAAACGAGGGTACAACTGCATTCAGGGATCAGTTCACCATGAAATCTTGGGCACACATGTGCCAGAAGTTTGAGAAGTCCAGTGGCGCAAAATGATCAATATTTTGACTTAAAACATTTTCTCTCAGTTCAGAATTTTCAGGATTACACGGACAACTGCAACTCATTACATTCCATGTCATTGAGTGGTCAGTATGATAGGGTACTACCCAAGTCATGGTCACTAGTATATGAACTGGATTTTGCCTGTGGATACCTGGAAAGTTCAAAAGCTGAGCACATGCATAGCTCTGCAGCAAATTCCTGCAGCTATGGTGAATTCAGAGAGACTTAACTAAAGACTTATTGGTCTCAGGACACCCAAGAAAGGATTAAACAGGAGTT
Source organism: Schistocerca cancellata (assembly GCF_023864275.1). Taxonomy (NCBI): domain Eukaryota; kingdom Metazoa; phylum Arthropoda; class Insecta; order Orthoptera; family Acrididae; genus Schistocerca; species Schistocerca cancellata. The sequence continues at coordinate 506,144,250 of NC_064627.1, read as the reverse complement.
TATGTCAGGTGAAGATTATGAAGAATCACGGTGCTGCAGTTCAGTACAGTTTTTCAAAACACTTGTCAACATGAATCGTTATCTGGACCAACTGTATAGTGATAAGGAGATAATGCAACACTGCTTCATGGAACTGCCATTGAGGTATGCTTTTCCTATCAAACACCATTCCTTAACTGATTTCTGTTTGTCATTTTTGTGGAACATTTATCAGCTGATTCTCCAGAAAGTTGTAGTTACTAAAGGTATATTTACAACTTGTCATTATTTTGTGAACTTAAATATGCCACTGTTCTCATTAATATTCCCTCAACTATTCACTGTTTTTATTTTTTGTGGTGCTACAAGGGTACACCAGAAATTTAAGTTTCTGCATTATTAAATTAGTTAATTTGATTATTAATTTAACTTCTGAAAGTGATTACATGCATAGGGCAAGAAAAGTGCCATGATTAAATTCACTAATTCATGTAGAATATTACTGGTAGTGCCCACTTCAGTGTATATATGAGGGCTATCCACAAAGTAGGCCTACATTACGTTTTCGTTTGTGTCCGTTAGGGACGGGGCTAGTGTGGCCATCTTGGTGTCATGGCATTCCACCGCTCAGTCGGCATCCTTCCGTGCTAGTGAGAGGTTCGTGCTGTACTCCGCTGAGTTACTGTGACAGTTTGAAATGTCAGCGTTAATTGAAAATGCCGCGAAGTGTCAAGTGCGTGCTGTAATAAGGTTTTTGACTGCAAAAAACTGTACACCGATAGAAATCTATCGGCAGCTTTGTGAAGTGTATGGGGACAACATAATCACTGAAGGTGGAGTGCGTCAATGGGTCATAAAATTTAAAAATGGCCGAACTAAGGTTCACGATGAAGAGCGAAGTGGAAGACCCATCATAGTGACTGCCGAACTTGTCGAAAAAGTCGATGCCGCGGTCCGTGAAAACCGTAATTTCACAATAACAGAACTCTCTGAGTTTTCCACAAATTTCACGAAGTTTGTTGCACGAAATCATTACCAAAAAGCTTGGTTACCACAAGTTTTGTGCAAGATGGATACCAAAAATCTTGACAGAGATTCACAAAAATCAGCAAATGGCTGCAGCGTTAACGTTTTTTAGGCTTACGAGAAAGATGGCGACTCATTATTCGATCGCATCGTTACTGGTGACAAAACATGGGTTAAGCATGTGAACTGTGAGACAAAATTGCAGTCAATGCAGTGGGGGCACACAAATTCCCCCCAAAAACCCAAGAAATGCATGCAGACAATGTCGGCAAGGAAGGTGATGGCGACTGTCTTTTGGGACAGAAAAGGTGTGATTTTTGTGGATTTCCTGGAAAGAGGCACTACAATAAAGTCTCAAAGGTATTGCCAAACTCTGCACAACCTCAGAAGAGCAATACAACAACGCCCGGGCCCGCACGGCAAATGCCACTCGTGAAGTTCTCGAATCTTTTAAGTGGGAGTTGTTTCCTCATCCGCCGTACAGTCCCGACCTGGTACCGAGTGACTTCCACTTATTCCCAGCAATGAAGAAGTGGTTGGCTATGCAGCATTTTGATGATGACGCACAGCTTCAAGAAGAGGTAACCACGTGGTTGAAAGCGCAGGCGGCCGAATTTTACGACGAAGGAATTTCCAAGCTCGTCCATCGCTACGATAAGTTCCTTAATTTAAATGGCAACTATGTAGAAAAGTAGTATTTAAGTGTGGCTTTCATCTGTATATAATAAAAAAAAATTCCAATACTTTATTTATTTTTAATTCCAAAACGTAATGTACTTTGTGGATAGCCCTCGTACATGGTGCTGATGTACCGAATGGCATCATCTGGAATGCTGCATTATATTTTCATATGAGCTGTAAGAATTGTCTCAGCTGTGGCTTGTCCCTTTGTGTCAATGCATGTAATTTGGCTGGTGTGGGTGCAGGGTGTGGCAGTTTAACCTTACCATCCCTATATCACATGCTAGATGGTTCACTAGAAACCACTTTACACAAGCAATGCGAACATAATGCTGACATTTCGTCCACACAAACAAATGGTACCTCTGCATATATCTCACAGGGTACATAACAGTAGGCCAGCATGGATAGGTGTTAATATGCCTCTGCCTGATGATGTCTCATGTTTTTGAGAAGTGTCTCACATTGTAGTGGAGTCCATGTACTAGCAAGTGTGAGACACACTGTCTTAACTGTTTAAGCCTTGCAGCACTGTCGCCAGCAGAATCTAATACTCTGCATGTTGCTGCAGTTGTTAGAATCTGTGCATGAGGTGGTTTTACGTCTTCAGGATGTTCCTGCGTACACAATAAATATATATATTATATATTCCACAGGGGAACACTTAATCTACTGGCATATGCTTCCATCTCAGTAAGTTGCACACATGTATATCATGTGTGTTGCAGTAGAGGAGTTTGAAGTGTGTTCAGGTCCAGTGTCAGGAGGTAACAATGTCGTTCAGTGACATCGCACAGTGTACTGTGCCATGCTTGCCAAACATTTAATAAATGTAGCATTTGTACATACTTACAAGGGGAGATGGAAACACACAGTTATTTCATATTGGATGAATATATTGGGACATACCTGTACTAAGAGCCTGGCATATATCCAGTGACCTCACAACATGACGAACATTCCAGTTGTGTAATCGCAAAGTACGTAGTGGGCTTACAGTGATGCACTGATGATCATCACCTTGAAAATGATACATTGTTGTCTGCAGAAGGAAGGGAATGGAGGGGGTACGCAATACAGCTGTGTATGGCAGGTTAGCTACTTGACTGCCCATAATGGGCTGGCATGTAGCTTGCCCTGTAGAGCAGGTCGATAAGGCACATCGATACTATTCCCATGCAACACATCTGTTGTGCAGTGCAGTCTATACAGTGTGGGCTTAAAAAACCTTGTCTGTATCTCCAACAATATTAAAGCTAGATGTTATAAACCTCCCCTCCCTCGCCCTTGTTGCTGGTCCTAACAGGGCAAGGATTTCCTGTGACAAACTTATTCCACTTCAGTCCAGGGCCCTGGGAGCAGTTTCAAACATACATATTCTCAGCTTTACATATCTTATGATAGATATAGATATAGCTGAACATCCCAGCTTCACCCAGTTATTTGTTGCTTCCTCTTCCACATGCCTCCTCACAACCTGTCCCTTTCCCCCTACCTCCCTACACAAGCGCCATCTGCCTGCTCATATTCTTTTTCTGTCAATCCCCCCCCCCCCCTTGCCCAAAAACCACAGCTGCACTTGTGTGATTGTAATCCGCCCCAACCATCCTTGTGCCCCACACTCCACCAATCAGTAGCGATTGGTGGAAATCGATACAGACATGGAATGAAGACATAATGACTGATATGTAGGGATACATTGATTCACAATAGTACAGTATTATATACAATAGCTGGCTTACTATTCCTAGGTGTTGTGATATGTAAATTGCTGGGTGAGCTAACTCTGCTGCATGCCACATGCAAATAGCCACACGAGAAACAGGCTATTGTAAGGTTGGTAAGTCATTCATACACGGTTTGCCCCCATGTTTTATTTATAGTGATTTAGCACTCTTGTCATCAGGCCACAAGTGGCCCATTGGGACCATCTGATCGCCGTGTCATCCTCAGCTGAGGATGCGGATAGGAGGGGTGTGTGGTCAGCACACCGCTCTCCTGGTCGTTACAATGGTTTTCTTTAACCGGAGCTGCTACTATTCGGTCGAGTAGCTCCTCAATTGGATCACGAGACTGAGTGCACCCCGAAAAATGGCAACAGCACATGGCAGCCCGGACGGTCACCCATCCAAGTGCCAGCCATGCCCAACAGCGCTTAACTTCGGTGATCTGATGGAAACCAGTGTATCAACTGCGGCAAGGCCGTTGCCCTTATATATAGTGATGACAAATGCCAATTTTACAGTGATCTACAGTCTAAAAAATGGTACTAGGACATTTGATGGCATTAGGGATATGCGAGGTATGTGTATCGTACATATATTGAATCACCAGCAAGCCTACCTATTATGACAGTTGCTCCTGTTACATTTAGTAATATCTTCATCATGCATAGTCATGTTCCATTGCACACATTTTGTGCACTCTGATTTCACAGTAACACAATGCATATGGCTGCCTTCAGTGTAAAATGGTATGACGGCAGACAAGGTGGTGTCAGCGACTGCAAGCATTCAATCAGTAATTGTACCATACCGTCAACATGGTGTGTAATCACAAAGCATATAGCATGCTTGCTTTAATGTACTGATGATCTGTGCCCTGGAGCTAAACACTGATGGCTGGGGGGGAAGGAAACACATCAATGTATTGTGGGTTGCCTATCTGAGTGCCAATGAGAGATCTAATAAAGATTTTGCACGTTTGTATCTCTGTAAATATTAGAGCTAGAGCTTTATAAACCCCCCTATATTCGTCCTCTTGGGGCAAGGAGTTTGTGTGTCAGATTTGGCCCATTGCAGTCAAGGGGATAGGAGAAGTTCTTACACATACATAAATTTTTTCATCTTTATATAGCTTTAGACTAGCATTTCCTCCATATCATCACCCATATACATGTCCTTCCTGCCCTTCCCCCTGTCCATCTCCTGCCCCTCCTCTCTATACCTCCCTCTCCCCTTAATCATTTCCTCCTCCTCCCTTCAACTCACTAAGCTGCTCCTCCCACCACTCTGTATCCTTCTACTCCCTCCTCCTCCTTTGCCTCCTCTTGCTGTCCCTCCCCTCCCTCTCCCTGATCTCCTGCTTCCCCTCTCTCGCTCCGTCCCCTCTAGCCCCCTCCCTTTCCCCCTAACCTACCACCTCCTGCCCCCCTCTCTCTGTCCATTCCCTGTTCAATTCATCTCAAACGTCCCCCAACCATGCCAATCTGCAGATTTAGCACCTGAAAAACAGATTGAAACCGATAACAGTGGCTAACGGGCAAAAATTCTAACAATCAAGGAAGTAAGGAGCCACTAGGATCGGGCAAGTGCTGGTAGAAGTAACACAACACCTTATTTCTAATGCATTTATTAAAACTAGCTAAAACATAATATACAATCTGCCAAGATAATGAATATAGGGAGAAGCAAACCTTAAGAAACTAGATCATCAACAATTTAACATTGTACCATGCAACAGTACTGTGTATGCCTTAAGGGCTACAACTGCAAAGAAAGCCTGAAGGGCCAATTTATTAAGAATACATATAACGTGTTGAGCCTGAAGGGCCACCAAAATAGTTAACTAGACTTTAGTTAAAGAACAGATTTACCAACAGTTTAGGCAAGGCAGTGTGAAACAATAAAGAGGCCTGAAGGGCCGTGCAACTTCCAAGTAAGGGGCCTGAAGGGCCAAATTAACAAGATACGAAAATCTTAAAAATATCAACTGGAAAATAAGTGCTTATTAACAACTCGACCTTGAGGGCCAGGTAATAAATGAAATTAGTCAAACAAATTCTGCAATAAGTAAGTAATGCCCAGGAATTTCAGTAAGCCGGCCTTAAGGGCCCCAGTACACTAACAAGGGAGGTTAAGTATTAAAACTGGATTTCAAAGCCTTAAGGGCTGTAGAGCTTTCAAAAGGGTACCTGAAGGGCCACTTCATCAAGGTACTTAATAAACAGCTCAGCCTGAAGGGCTGGTCGATGGTTAAGGTTAGGCAAGTTCTCAAAAATAGAAGGCAAATGAACAAATTTATCAGTAATCGAGCCTTAAGGGCCACAGTACATTTAGAATCCACATTAAGCATTAAGATCTATCATACAGCGAAGCAATTCCCTAAAACTTAGCAACCTTAAATAAATCAATTGATCCTATCAAGCTTAAAACCTAGGGACAACAATACATGCATATACTTCTAAAAGGTAAACTTGCATAAAATCTAAATTTAAAGTGCAAACAATTGCACACCAACATGGCCAGCAAATTTCCGAAAGTTTAACCACAGTTACTGAGTGTGAAATACAAGCAGCTGCAAGGCTACCAATCAGTCATCGTGCCCCAATATCATGATTTACAATCGTCAGATAGTACGAAACAGGAAAAATACAAGGCGAGCCCCAAAGAGGAATTAAATGATGCCCTTCAATTACAAATCATTAAACCGCAGTGTAAAGCTGCCACATTTCACAAACTGGCGTAAAAGCCACCGGCTCAATCGACACTGTTCATATAGGCAAACATACAAATCAAATTTTCTAACCCTGTAAAATTTTCAGTCTAAAGGGGGCTGATAATAACATATGGTATTAAAACAATCTTTAAGATAAACACATGCACCAACAACTTTTAAGGTGTGCACAGCCACGTACTTCACAAATTTCTTTTCTTTCTCTCACATACATAGAACATGAAGGCTTGGAACTGCCTACCAAATTGGTCACAAGAATCAATAGATAGCCACCAATATATCAGTACCTAATTAGACAGTCTCCTAGTGTGACATGACAGAGCAACAGTTCACATTCACAGCCTTTGATTCAACATGTTCTACTATCCTCGTTGTACAGCATCGACCATGCCCGGAGTGCCTACTGCAAATTTTGACCAAGCAATTCACGCTCACGTCAACGCCTAACCGAGGAACCAGCCCAGCAGTACAAGAACAACCTACACACTCTAAGTCAAACTCCGCAAACACAGTGCAGAACTAACATTCAACCTTTTCTTTCATAGGTTCAGAACTGGCGAGCTAAACTGGTGGACGGAAAACACACAATGTCGGCGGCAGCAACATAAAGGAAGTCACAAACACCACCCTAATACAAAGCAATAGCAAGTCAAAAGCCCAACGGCAATAGCGAAATATACTCAAGTTCAGTCCCGGAAGAAAACCTGCCGCCCTCAGTGCTCAAAACATTCCCAGAGCAACTGTCCTTGGCGACTCCCATTATTCTCCAGAACAGCAACATCACAGCTCCTTATTTCAATTCTCTTCCAACCAGAACAAGCATTATCGGAGCTAACGGTTTCTCCAAGTTAGACACGCTATGCCGTAGAACCTCACGGTGGAATGAGCCGACCAACACCACACAAACCACCGCAAGTAAGACAAACAAGCACTTCTGGAGCCGATGGCATACTGCCACCCACTGACCTAGCGGGCGAGGCATGAGACGAGGAGAACAGACGGCGCCGCCACGCAGAAAAGCGCCGGCGGGAAGCCAAGGTGTAACTAGGGCGCGTGTTTAAACGAGACTGACAGAAGCACGTCTCACAGATCAGTAAGGCAAACCTATACTACAACCACAACATGCCTGTCATGCAAAGGAGGCTACACGCTAGTAGTGGAAAACCATTTGTTGCTACAAAGCATGTCTGACATACAGTGAAGCCTAAATTGCAGGGGCTGAGAAACAACACTTTTTGCCTCTATATCTGCTCCTATTGGAGCTGGGAGGTTATGAACCCTACAGTACTGATACTTGTGAGACTTGATATTTTTCTGCTAAATTTTGTTGAAATCGATCCAGGGCTTTGGGAAGATATCCCAGACATACAAAGATGAATCTCACATAATTCGCACATCTCTTTGTCCTTTTCCTCCTCTACACTCTTTCTGCCCATCACCTTCTCCCCTCCCTGTCTGCCCAACTCATCCTCCCACCTCTCTCTGTCCATTCCCTCCTCTCTCCCTGTCCATTTCCTCCTCCCCCTCCCTCCATCTTCACATCTCCTTGTCCTGTCCTCTCTCCCTATCCATCTCCTCTGCCCGCTCCACCCCCCTCTCTCCCCTCATCTGTCCATCTCACCATTTCTCAGGCATGCCCACACACACACACACACACACACACACACACACACACACACACACACACACACACACACAAAACAACAAAAGGTTTTTTTTCACTCAAAAACAAGTTCACTCGAGCAATATCAACCCGATACTCCAACTCGTTCCACACTCTCTGTAGCATATCAGGCGTAACAGTTTGGATAGCTGCTGTTATTTCTCGTTTCAAATCATCAATGGTGGCTGGGAGAGGTGGCCAAAACACCATATCCTTAACATACCCCCATAAGAAAAAATCGCAGGGGGTAAGATCAAGGCTTCTTGGAGGCCAGTGATGAAGTGCTCTGTCACGGGCTGCCTGGTGGCCGATCCATCGCCTTGGGTAGTTGACGTTCAGGTAGTTACGGACAGATAAGTGCCAATGTGGTGGCGCTCCATCCTGCTGAAATATGAATTGTTGTGCTTCTTGTTCGAGCTGAGGGAAGAGCCAATTCTCTAACATCTCCAGATACTGTAGGCCAGTTACAGTAGCACCTTCGAAGAAAAAGGGACCAAAAACTTTATTGGCTGAAATGGCACAGAAAACGTTCACCTTAGGCGAGTCACGTTCATACTGAGTTGTTTCCCGCAGATTCTCAGTGCCCCATATACAGACACTGTGACGGTTGACTTTCCCGTTAGTGTGGAAAGTTGCTTCATCACTAAACACAATCTTTGAAACGAAAGATTCATCTGTTTCCATTTGAGCAAGGATAAAATCACAGAAATCGATTCTTTTAATCTTATCAGCTGCAGACAGTGCTTGAACCAATTTCAGACGATAAGGTTTCATAACTAACCTTTTTCGTAGGACTCTCCATTCAGTTGATTGTGGAATTTGCAGCTCTCTGCTAGCTCTGCGAGTCGATTTTCCTGGGCTGCGAACAAATGCTTGCTGGATGCGTGCTACATTTCCATCACTCGTTCTCGGCCGTCCAGAACTTTTCCCTTTGCACAAACACCCATTCTCTGTAAACTGTTTATACCAACGTTTAATACACCACCTATCAGGAGGTTTAACACCATACTTCGTTCGAAATGCATGCTGAACAACTGTCGTCGATTCACTTCTGCCGTACTCAATAACACAAAAAGCTTTCTGTTGAGCGGTCGCCATCTTAGCATCAACTGACGCTGACGCCTAGTCAACAGCGCCTCAAGCGAACAAATGTACAACTAAATGAAACTTTATAGCTCCCTTAATTCGCCGACAGATAGTGGTTAGCTCTGCCTTTTGTCATTGCAGAGTTTTAAATTCCTAAAGTTGTGGTATTCTTTTTGAATCACCCTGTAAATTGTTGAGGCTCACATTAATGTACTCGTATATGGCTGTACACTACTATTACCTCCACTATGAACAAGACCGACTCCCTCATGTCAACCCTAAAATCAGTTTCATACTATGCTTCATGTTTGTGCAAAATACAGAGGAATTTTAACCAAAACCATTGGTGGCTTGCCAATATGGGTTAGATACTGCATCCAGTCTTTCTTACTGTGCTGCTTAGTGCTACTTTGTGTATCAATCTAATTATCACACTTGTTCTGCACTTCTGGCAATTTAACCTTTACAGCTCGTTCCACTGGCTTCCCTTTCTCTTCACACTAAATGTACATGTTTTCCTTTTACATTCATACTGCAAGATTACACTCTTATTCTCCCTGGGAATCCAGTTCGCTGGAATCTGGGCTATTGATGGTTCATGCTGATGCTCAGCTCTCTGCCTCAAAACAATGAAAGTCGCACACAGCAGAGTTAGAGCCACTGTGTCACTTGGTATTGCAGCAATATAAAATCACTGTCATGCATCAGTGTCCTACGAACTGCTCTGTGTGTTGCATTAACTACTCGGGAATTGATCCAGGGGATGGATTAGGTCAGATTCTAGAGTTTGAGTTAGTAATGTTATATTAGGTGCTGGCAATAATTCCAAAGGTACATCTGGCCAAATACAACTGTGGTTGTGAGATGTTCACTTGCATGATCCCCATAATTGTGGCTGGTAGATGGAATGCCAGTGCTGTTCTATCACATGTAGTGTTGTTAATTAATAACCTGTTTGCCAAAAGTTCAATCTGGCTGGCTTCAGTGGACTACACCTGCTTTAACAACTTGCCACTACTGCTGCATCATCATAGGTGGAATAAATCCAATGACAACATGCTTAGTGGAAATACAGTCAGGTCCCAGGACATGCGTCAGACAATATAGTTCCTTCTGTCGCGCTAGTAACAATTGCACCGCACATGTGCCCAACCTGGTTTGTATTACCATGGTCAGACATACCATTACTTCCCCCCTTCAACAATGTATCTCTTCCTCCATCATCACTGCACACCTGCTATCATCTTCAGAAATTAATAATATCCTGTAGATCCTCATCTGCATGAAACTCCCAAGAATTCCCAGCTTCACTGGGTATGTATGAATGATGTAACACAAACTGTGCATGTGTTCCTTTACCGGAAATGAAATTAGAGTACATAATCCTGATTGGTCAGTTTCCACTTCTGTTTGTATTATGTGGTAGTAGAAGGGTAGGTTTCATCTACCAGGTTCTATGTTTAAGCTTAATTCAGGCAGTAGCTGGTTCCATACTTTCTGTAGCCCTGAAAAGTACTGTTCAGGTGACAAAATTTAATACTGCTATGATTTAAATTCCTTCCAGTCTTGCCCTTGATGTATTGCAACCTAAGGACAGAGACAAATATCACCCTTTCTCTTTCCTCAGAAGGCTGCTCCCACTAATAGGCCCATTCAAATACAATAAAGAAACACACAAAAAATCTTTACAGCAACATAACTTATTCACTACAATTGCATACATACACAAACACAAAAAAAGAAATCCTTGACAGACATATTCTTGACCTTAATGAATACAGTACCTCACACTTGGGCTCAGCCACATCTTCTCTCATCCTGTGACTCCTCCTCCTAGCTTGCATCTCTGGATCCACTCATGGTACTCACGGAGTCAACTCCAGACTATCCCATGAAAAGTCATAGATGTCCAACATGTACTGTTGTCATTCTTGTTGGCAGCAGAAGGTTCACGGTGTCTGGTGAAGTAGTCTCCTCAACCTGATAGGGCCCTTGTGATAAACTTCTTTGTCTTCCCTTTTGGCGTGCAAGGAACTGGATATCACCCACTGCCCTACTTCATAGGCAGTAAACTTACTGTATGTTTGACTGATTTCTCCTGTTTGTTTAATACCTTTGTATTCGCCTTCTGTATTTCTTTCCATACTTCTCATACTGTTTCTACAAATTCAACACAAAATTTGTGCCCTGATCCGTAACTAAGGTATAAGGTACTCCAAATTTAAATATGGTATCCAACTGTACTGTAATGGCCTGCTTACAAGAATATCCACCATTCCTAAGAACCTCAAAAAGTGATCTATGATTTATTCCCAGTGGATGTCCTATTGAAAGGTTCTAAAATATCAAGTCCTCTCGTTTTAACAGGTTTAAGCATCTCTATATCTGTTGTTACAAATGATGGCAATCGAGTTTAGACTTTTTCTGTGCACCTATGTGCACATTCTCCAACAGCCAATAAGCATTCAGTAGTCTTCTCAGTGCTCTCCTGTGAAAGTCGTAGCCAATGCATTAATTAAACATAATCATAGCAAATTAATAGTGAATTTTTAACTCATTTGTTGTGAGCTGTCACGGTGATGATAATCAATAAAATCTGCACAAGCAAGTGAGAGACAATTTTTAGTTTACAAACTTTCTTCAAGCACAGAGTGTGTTTGCGCACTTACCACAACTGTTGCTTCTAACTGGCAACAATGCAATACCTATCTGTGTTTTGAGCTGCGCGAACCACCACCATTTGTGGATTAAACTATAGTAATCTACAAACTGACATGGCCCATAGTAACACAAACCCACTAAAAAGAAGACCTTTAATGAAGAAACAGTTCACACGCCACAATACATTGTACTAGTGCCCCTAGATGGCACTACAGCATGGCTTCATTGCCAGCAAAATTTTGAGGTAACAGCCACTCTGACACAAATGTTACATGCCAGCACCACTTCCTGATGCTAATGTTATGACCAGGGGTCATGTCGTAATCAGAAAGATGGGTGACATTGACATGTGAGGGTGAGGGTGAGGGTGGGTAGCTTAGTTCACACCTCTGAGCATGCGTTATACAGTGTGACCTGTAAATACATTCATTGGTTGAGCAGAATTCACAAAAGTTTAGCTTCCAAATATGCAGGCATTGGGAGGGCGCATGTGCTGCGAAAGAATGAAGACACTCTGTCAGCATGTCGTGATGTTGCTGCCACAGGTCAGTGCCTCAGTTGTGCGCAGTGTTGGAAGCAATGGCACGTGAGTGGGTGCCAGATGGATGACAGTGACACAGATCAGCCACCACCTCAGCACTCTTTGTGATCTCTCCATCTTGGCACATGTGGAGTCTCTCTACTGTGGTACAGGATGCCAGTACTCAAGCAGAGAGGACACGGTCACCCACCATGGATTGACCAAGACTGTAGCAGATGTTCACAAGTCAGCCAGGAAGCTGCGTGGCTGAGCTTGGACTTGTAGGTGCAAAGATGGCAGCTTGTAGATCACGCGTGATGACCCAGATGATTGGGGGCCTGGCTGCTCACCAGTCTCCTCATCCATGATGACCCAGTAGGCAGCAATGGCAGACCATGGCTGTGGTAAGCATCAGGTTTCGCTGCCTCGGTGCTGAAGTCAACAAGCACGTGGCAGACTGATCTATATCGAACAGCTCAGCTCATGATTTCACTGAAACTCATTAGACAGTCATTCTCTCTGGTTCTTCGAGACAGGCAGAACTGCAGAGTGACAGAATATGTCTTGTGCTCTGAAAACTGTGTTATTTGTAGGAACCAAGCCCCCAACCTATGACACAGTGGTTCTGAGTACATGAGTGTATTTGTCCCCATTTACTAAACTGGTTGGCACTCCAGGCCTTGCTGTGGTAATTTCAGTAATGATTTTAAGTCACCTAGCTTGGTCCTTTTGTTACTCTGAGACAGTCAGCAGTTACGCAGTGCCTTGCTAAGCAGTCCACAGTCCACAGGTGTTTGCATTTCACCTGTTCTGATGTCTGCTGCATTGGTGGTATGCCATGTTGATACACTACGTGATTAAAAATATACTGGCACCCCCAAAAAACACATTTTTCATATTAGGTGCATTGTGCTGCCACCTACTGCAAGGTACTCCATATCAGCGACTTCAGTAGTCATTAGACATCTTGAGAGAAATGGGTCACACTGCAGATTTCACAGACTTTGAACATTGTCAGGTGATTGGGTGTCACTTGTGTCATACATCTGTACGTGAGAGATCTACACTCCTAAACATCCCTAGGTTCACTGTTTCCGATTTGATAGTGGAGTGGAATCATGACACAGGAATTCCAAACTGCATCAGGATCTACTGCAAGTACCATGACAATTAGGCGGGAGGTGAGAAAACTTGGATTTCGTGGTCAAGCAGCTGCTCATAAGCCACACATAGCACTGGTAAATGCCAAACGATGCCTCGCTTGGAGTAAGGAGCGTAAACATTGGGCGATTGAACAGTGGAAAAACGTTGTGAGCAGTGACAAATCATGGTACACAATGTGGTGATCTGATAACAGGGTGTGGTATGGCAAATGCCCGGTGAATGTCATCAGCCAGCATGTGTAGTGCCAACAGTAAAATTCGGAGACTGTGGTGTTGTGGTGTGTCTACATCTACATTTATACTCCGCAAGCCACCCAACAGTGTGTGGCGGAGGGCACTTTACGTGCCACTGTCATTACCTCTCTTTCCTGTTCCAGTCGCGTATGGTTCGCGGAAAAAACGACTGCCAGAAAGCATCCGTGTGCACTCAAATCTCTCTAATTTTACATTCGTAATCTCCTCGGGAGGTATAAGTAGGGGGAAGCAATATATTCGGTACCTCATCCAGAAACGCACCCTCTCGAAACCTGGACAGCGAGCTACACCGCGATGCAGAGTGCCCCTCTTGCAGAGTCTGCCACTCGAGTTTGCCAAACATCTCCGTAATGCTATCACGCTTACCAAATAAACCTGTGATGATACGCACCGCTCTTCTTTGGATCTTCTCTATCTCCTCTGTCAACTCGACCTGGTACGGATCCCACACTGATGAACAATACTCAAGTATAGGTCGCACAAGTGTTTTGTAAGCCACCTCCTTTGTTGATGGACTACATTTTCTAAGGACTCTCCCAATGAATCTCAACCTGGTACCCGCCTTACCAACAATTAATTTTATATGATCACCCCACTTCAAATCGTTCCGTACGCACACTCCCAGATATTTTACAGAAGTAACTGCTACCAGTGTTTGTTCCGCTACCATATAATCATACAATAAAGGAACCTTCTTTCTACGTATTCGCAATACATTACATTTGTCTATGTTAAGGGTCAGTTGCCACTCCCTGCACCAAGTGCCTATCCGCTGCAGATCTTCCTGCATTTCGCTGCAATTTTCTAATGCTGCAACTTCTCTGTAAACTACAGCACCATCTGCGAAAAGCTGCATCAAACTTCCGACACTATCTACTAGGTCATTTACATATTTTGTGAAAAGCAATGGTCCCATAACACTCCCCTGTGGCATGCCAGAGGTTACTTTAATGTCTGTAGATGTCTCTCCATTAAGAACAACATGCTGTGTTCTGTTTGCTAAAAACTCTTCAATCCAGCCACACAGCTGATCATATATTCTGTAGGCTCTTACTTTGTTTATCAGACGACATCAGACTGTATCGAACGCCTTCCGGAAGTCAAGGGAAATGGCACCTACCTGCGAGCCTGTATCTAATATTTTCTGGGTCTCATGAACAAATAAAGCGAGTCGGGTCTCACACGATCGCTGTTTCCAGAATCCATGTTGAGTCCTACAGAGTAGATTCTGGGTTTCCAGAAATGACATGATATGCGAGCAAAAAACATGTTCTAAAATTCTACAACAGATTGATGTTAGAGATATAGGCCTATAGCTTTGCGCATCTGCTCGACGAGCCTTCTTGAAAACTGGAACTACCTGTGCTCTTTTCCAATCATTTGGAACCTTCCGTTCCTCTAGACACTTGCGGTACACGGCTGATAGAAGGGGGGCAAGTTCTTTCGCATACTCTGTGTAGAAATTAAATTGCTATCCCGTCAGGTCCAGTGGACTTTACTCTGTTGAGTGATTTCAGTTGCTTTTCTATTCCTTGGACACTTATTTCAATGTCAGCCATTTTTTCATTCATGCGAAGATTTAGAGAAGGAACTGCAGTGCGGTCTTCCTCTGTGAAACAGCTTTGGAGAAGGGTGTTTAGTATTTCAACTTTATGCATGTCATCCTCTGTTTCAATGCCATCATCATCCCAGTGTCTGGATATGCTGTTTCGATCCACTTACTGATTTAATGTAACACCAGAACTTCCGAGGATTTTCTGTCAAGTTGGTACGTAGAATTTTACTTTCGAATTTACTGAATGCTTCATGCATAGCCCTCCTTACGCTAACTTTGACATCGTTTAGCTTCTGTTTGTCTGAGAGGTTTTGGCTGTGTTTAAATTTGCAGTGAAGCTCTCTTTGCTTTCACAGTAGTTTCCTAACTTTGTTGTTGAACCATGGTGGGTTTTTCCCGTCCCTCACAGTTTTACTCGGCACGTACCTGTCTAAAACGCATTTTATGATTGCCTTGAACTTTTTCCATAAACACTCAACACTGTCAGTGTCAGGTCAGAAATTTTCGTTTTGATCTGTTAGGTTGTCTGAAATCTGCCCCCCTATTACTCTTGCTAAACAGATAAACCTTCCTCCCTTTTTTTATATATTCCTATTTACTTTGTGTGGTCGCGTTTTTCAAGGAGGGGGCTTGCACCCATTGTTTTGCATGGCACTATCACAGCACAGGCCTACATTGATGTTTTAAGCACCTCCTTGCTTTTAACTGTTGAAGAGCAATTCAGAGATGGCGACTGCATCTTTCAACATGATCGAGCACTTGTTCATAATGCACCGTCTGTGGCGGAGTGGTTACACGACGATAACATCCCTGTAATGGACTGGCCTGCACAGAGTCATGACCTGAATCCTATAAAACAACTTTGGGATATTTTGGAATGCCGACTTCGTGCCAGGCATCACCGACCGACATCAATACCTCTCCTCAGTGCAGCATTCCGTGAAGAATGGGCTGCCATTCCCAAGAAACCTTCCAGGACCTGATTGAAAGTATGCCTGCGAGAGTGAAAGCTGTAATCAAGGCTAAGGGTGGGCCAATCCGGTACTGAATTCCAGCATTATCGATGGGTGGCACCACAAACTTTTAAGTCATTATCAGCCAGGTGTCCAGGTACTTTTGATTACATAGTGTATCACAATTGGCACATCAGTTCAGTTCTAAACTACTTCATTCCCAGCTCACCTGGAGGAACTCTAATAAAAATTTTGCACCCACACAATAAAATTATTCTGCTCTGCAGCAACATGTTTGCATACCATTACACCTGTTAATTAAGAAATGTAAAGGAAAAAATTAATGATTGTATACATACTTATGTATAAATTTTTTTCATGTACGAGGTGCATTCAAGTTCTAAGGCCTCCAATTTTTTTTTTCTCCGGACTGGAAAGAGACAGAAACATGCGCATTGTTTTAAAATGAGGCCCCATTCATTGTCAATACGTCCCAGAGATGGCAGCACCGTACGGCAGATGGAATTTTACCGCCAGCGGCGAGAATGAGAACTGTTTTAAATACTTAAAATGGCGACGTTTTCCTTACTTGAACAGCGTGCAATCATTCGTTTTCTGAATTTGCGTGATGTGAAACCAATTGAAATTCATTGACAGTTGAAGGAGACATGTGGTGATGGAGTTATGGATGTGTCGAAAGTGCGTTCGTGGACACGACAGTTTAATGAAGGCAGAACATCGTGTGACAACAAACTGAAACAACCTCGGGTTCGCACAAGCCGGTCTGACAACATGATCGAGAAAGTGGAGAGAATTGTTTTGGGGGATCGCCGAATGACTGTTGAACAGATCGCCTCCAGAGTTGGCATTTCTGTGGGTTCTGTGCACACAATCCTGCATGACGACCTGAAAATGCAAATAGTGTCATCCAGGTGGGTGCCACGAATGCTGACGGACGACCACATGGCTGCCCATGTGGCATGTTGCCAAGCAATGTTGACGCACAACGACAGCATGAATGGGACTTTCCTTTCATTGGTTGTGACAATGGATGAGACGTGGATGCCATTTTTCAATCCAGAAACAAAGCGCCAGTCAGCTCAATGCAAGCACACAGATTCACCGCCACCAAAAAAATTTCGGGTAACCGCCAGTGCTGAAAAAATGGTGTCCATATTCTGGGACAGCGAGGGCGTAATCCTTACCCATTGTGTTCCAAAGGGCACTACGGTAACAGGTGCATCCTACGAAAATGTTTTGAAGAACAAATTCCTTCCTGCACTGCAACAAAAACGTCTGGGAAGGGCTGCGCGTGTGCTGTTTCACCAAGACAATGCACCCGCACATCGAGCTAACGTTACGCAACAGTTTTTTAGTGATAACTTTGAAGTGATTCCTCATGCTCCCTACTCGCCTGCCCTGGCTCCTAGTGACTTTTGGCTTTTTCCAACAATGAAAGACACACTCCGTGGCCGCACATTCACCAGCCGTGCTGCTATTGCCTCAACGATTTTCCAGTGGTCAAAACAGACTCCTAAAGAAGCCTTCACCGCTGCCATGGAATCATGGCGTCAGCGTTGTGAAAAATGTGTACGTCTGCAGGGCGATTACGTCGAGAAGTAACGCCAGTTTCATCGATTTCGGGTGAGTAGTTAATTAGAAAAAAAATCTGTGGCCTTAGAACTTGAATGCACCTCGTATTAAAGGTATTTCGTTTTTCCTCGGGTGCAGTATTACACCTCTCTTGTCAGTGACTTCACTAATTCACATTCCACTCTAGGTGTGTGGTTTTCCATTTTTTTTGCTGTAACTTGGTTTCATAATTTTAAGTTATAGCTGAAAGAATAAATTGCTCACTAGAACTGTTTGAACCTCGAATTCCTGGATGATTAACAGGAATAACAAAAATCTAAATAGGGACGTCTAGACTTCCTCGAATTCCTGGATGATTAACAGGAATAACAAAAATCTAAATAGGGACGTCTAGACTTGAATTTGCAACTGGAAATGGTGTTTTGAAGGTAACACAATACAACAAATAATGACATGGTGTGTAAAGAAGACATTAAGTGAATGATAGAAATAGAGTCAACCTTGATATAAAGTACAGAAAGAGAACAGCTAGAATGACATTCATGGTAACAGAACACCTGAAATAATGAGAGCATGAAGACCTCTTAGGAAGGCAGAAAGGGGATACTGTATTTTATGGACTGTAAGATGTACTTTTTTCTTCAAAAAATTGCCTCCAAAACTGAGGTGCATCTTATACTCTACATTAATATCAAAATGTCCTGTGTTTGATTTAAAATTCCCACTAGTCTTAAAAACAGCCATATTTTGATGCCATGGGAAACCTATCTGTACCTGCCAACACTGGATTCAACAAGCAGCACCAATGCTATTTTCTGTATATTCCTCCTGTCTTAACATTACACGCAAATATGATAATTTATATTAATTGGCTATATAAGTGACTGTACATAGGTGGGTACATTAGAATGTCAATGGCAAGTCTCGAACTAACAATATCCGAAATGCAATTACAACATAACTTGTCATAAAACTGGGCAATCCAGTAGAGATAGAGTTTGTCATCTGTGAAGAGATGAAGGCTTGCAATCTGTGCTGAAGCATTTGTCTAATCAGAGTACTACTACTGGAGTGAACTGAAGAGAGGACACCTTGATATGCTGTACAATTAGCCAGGTACAATTGTCAATGATTAAATCATTAACGATTTTCCGGCTTGAACTGCATATGATATGTAACAGTGACCTAAGGCAGTACAGAATCATATATTTGTTGATTATTGTCATTCAACTGCTTCTATAGTGTGGCAGGCACATTCAAACTTGGGCACAACCAAACTGAAGAGATGAGTAAATACCAGTTAGTGTGCTTAGTCTACTAACAAGCCTATTACGCCCAGATATAGCTTTGACTTAACACCAAGGGCTCCTGAGCAAGGAATGAATTTACACACTATTCATGATGCTGGAAATGGAAAGAACGCGAAAGGAGTCCAGAAGAGAGGAGGAGGGAGTAAGAGAGCACAGTGCCACACAACACTGCTCCATTGTCCATTGTTATACTGCACTGGTCATTCAAAGAGTGATCCTCTCCCCACAAGTGTTTTTGCTGTTATACTTATCATTTACATGCCGTACACTAATTGGAAGTTCTGCAAGTTCACTTAATTTGCATGCCTCTTTCCTGGCATTTCAATTTATACAAACAATTGTGCGTACGACGTTTTACCATCACATCAGCTTGCCTAACAGGAGAAATTACAAAATGGATGGATTTCTTAAAAGACTGTACCTATGTTAAGCTACAGTGAAATTTATGAAACATGTGAAATAGTGCAGAGGTTAAGACAACTGGATTAATATACATTTTATTTTACATGGATACTTAGTACTTAGATTTAGACCCTAAATATCATTTAAGGAGGAGGCTGCTTTTGTAACGCACAAAAAACATTTTTTAAAAGCCCATCATATATAATATTTATTCGAATACAAAGAGTTACATGGATGGCACTTATGACTACAGTGGCAGCAGCAGCAGCAGCAGTAACACTGAATGAAGTAGTCATTTACATCACTCTTCGCAAAAGGAACAGTTTGTTGACATTGTGAGGGCAGCAACAATGTCTTCACTATTCATTCTTCTTAATGCCTACTATTCTTTCAATATCAAGAACTTTTCTCTTTACTTTCTGACTGATAGCTAAAACACTGTCTTTGATCTTATTTTGTGCAACATCTAAGTTGTGTTTACGTGTAGCTAAATCAGTTCTCTCCTTTTTCAGTTGAGATATTTCGGCAAATGTTCTCACCTGTGGATTACAAAATAAGAATGGCTTTTAATAATACTGCACTTAAAAAACAGAACACAACAAAAATTAAAACATGAAAATACGTAAAAAAATAAAACATATGTAATGAAACATAAAAACTAGACTATTAGCACCACATCCAAATTTTAAAAAATCATTTGTGTGTTCATCCCTTCTAATTTGAGCTTTCTTCACTGAGTGGTAACACTAGCAAGCATCAAAGCAAAGTGCAGATAATTCATATCTAGCTTCCAGAGGCAAATAGCAAGTACAAAGTCTGTTTCTAGACAAAGTTCTTTATTACCACCACGTCACTTTTTCACTCCTCCGGGTTAGTTTCTGCGGGGAGGGGGGACAAAGCAACCTTCTGTCTGATGCCATTCAGCACTCATTGACCAATTCTAAATTTACCGAAGCAAATAGAGGTAAGTTAAAACAATTCCATACATCAATTAGAATACAGTATTTAACATCATTTTCTTATGCGTCTATGGAAACATGAAAAAAATAATACAATTCCTACTTAGTGTCTACCAGCCTCCTGCCCACCCTTTCTAAGAAAAGTAGTTTTTACTCTATTCATCCTTATTAGGTGACCAAAATAAATTAATATATGACAACAATTGCAGCACACTGATCCACTGATATTTAACCCAGCTCTTACTTATAGAATCTATTGGACATTGATTTCCTTTTCTTTTTTCAGTAGTGGTTCAGAGGTGAGCGCCCACTCTTACAGCCAACAGTAGTGACATAACACTTGGGGGGGTTGGGGGGGGGGGAGGGTGAGGGTATTCTTGTATCAATGACGAGGTAATTTGGTTAATAAAGTATCAGATGTATAAATAAAAAAAGGCAAAAGGCAGCATCTGAAACCTGAAACAAACAGCTCCATTGGGGTGTTTGCATTGTGTATCCTGTGTTGTAAAGAATACAGTAGGAGTATCTTCATTAATCCATTGTGCTGAGAGCTATTTGTTCATTACAAACATTGACCTTGCTTCAAACATAATAAAGATATGAAAAATCTACTTCTCAAGCATCAGCAGAATGATATAAAGATAAAAGGAACTAACACAGGCACTAGCTTATAATATAACACTTTAATTTGTCCAGAAAAAGTAGATAAAGGTTACAAGAGTGGCCTTTTAAGTAAAGAGAAAAAATGTAGAAACATTTTTATTGCTTCTCAAGATATTGCACTTTAAAAATTATTGAGTAAGGTTGAGTGAAGTGGTCAGGGTGTGAAAAGTTGCCCTGAACAGTGCTGCTGCCTGCCCAGAATTGGTCAAACTACTACTAATACACACAATCCTAGTTGTCAGTGAGTTTGATAGAATATGGATGTTCCATAATTTTTTAGCTAAAACTTTTCTGATTTTCAGTTGCTTGATGTATGGGAAGTCATTAGTATTGTTGCATCCTAGAATCATATTCCAGGTAGATATTAAAATTTGCTAACATTTTCCCTGTACAGTGCCAGAGCCAGAGAGGAAATCAAGACAGGTAAATGCACAATGCCTACATGAGAAAGCTAACCCGGAAGAACAACCAATATTAACCTGGAAGAACAACCAATATTGCATGTAGTACGGGCACAGCACCAAGTCAATTGCCTGCATTTCACCTGAGCCACACGACCAAGATGCCGATGCATCAGAATGAACAATCTCAATGAGAAGAGAACATAACGTCATTCTAGTGACCATGCACGATGAAGCAACAATGCCTAAGTCTGATGCAATAATGGCTTTGCAGCACACTGACACTGTAGAAATAAACAGGCTGAAGGCCTGAAAGAAAGAGTTGTGACACTGCAGCATGATGCAGAGTGCTGACAAGCTCAGAAAACTGGGGCACATTCTGTCATCGGTGCTGAAGGGTAATGTCAGTGGCATAGCCCAACAAGTACAAATATCCTGACTTGTACAGCTAGAACCTCAGTCTTGCAGCTAACCAGTTCAGAAGTGGGCACTGTGATGCTCCATCCACAGCCTACTGAAACGACTACTACCTATAATGCCACCACCAACTATAGCTGATGGGGTCTGCTGTCAAGAGCTGCTGCAACCTCATCCTGACTTTCACTGATGGAAAGACTTTGGTGCCTTCCAACGTTACGCCGCTGCAGGCCTCACTGTTGTTCCCTGGTGAGCTGATCTACCACCATGGTAGGGCTTTGTAACCATTATAGAAAAATTTGTAATGGATTCTGCCCAGATAGCCATGCCTTTGAACCATTTATTAAGAAAAGGAGCAAACTCTGAATGGCCTACTGACTGCCTGACAGCATCTGACACCTTGAAATAGGCACTGTCATCGGATTCAGTTTTACTATTTACCAACTTTGAAAATGAATTCATTCTGACCTGTGATGCAAGCACTGTGACAGTGGGATGCATTCTCAGCCAGAGTATCGATAAAAAGAAACGTCCAGTAGCATACCCATCCAGACAACTGAACGAAACTAAGAGAAATTATTCCACTACAGAGAAGAAAATGTTAGCAGTTACCTATGGCAATTCTTACTTCGATTGTTATTTGAAAGATCTAAAGATCTAAAGTTTGAAAGTAGTGATGGATCACAATGTATTAAAGTGGTAGTTAGGTTTCAAAGGTCCTCCCAATAGGTTAACAAGATGGGCACTGAAGTTAAATGAATGTGATAAAAGGAAGGTGCACAAACCAGGACAAAGCATATATATTAAAACTTGTTGGTCTTTTACCTGGAGAGCGCGACAGCCAGAGTGGAAGTCAAGGAAGGCAAGTGTACAATACCTCCGTTGGAACGCTACTGCAGAAGAACAGCTGATATTGTTTATAGTATGGGCACACTGCAGAGTCAATTGACACACTAACATCAGTCTGGTGACCATGCACAACGAAGCAACAATAATTGGATACAATAATGGCTTTACAGCATACTGTTGCTGCAAAAATAAATATCTTCATTGGTGTTGCCCGACAGGTAAAAATTCCTGGACTTGTACAGTTAGATCCTCAGTATTGCAGCCAATCAATTGTGAGATTGAACGTGTTTCTACTTGGATGACTACAACCTAAGATGCCTCTGCCAACCAGATCTGAATGGCTCTGCTGCTGCCTCATCCTGACCTTCACTGATGGGAAGACTTTGGTGCCTTCCAGCGTCATGCCCTGATGGTTTCTGTCAAGCTGATCAACCACCATCGTTCCTGGGAAGTTCAGTAATTGTTGCCACACTGACTGCAGCTATTATCAGACTCCAGCGTCATGGACCATTCTTTTGCAGAGAGGCCATGACATGATTCTTCATGACTACAACTACACACTGCAGAGCTGATGGGCATCTTTCCTGGCCATTGTCTCTGCATGCACTAGAATGTCGTGGAAATCTATTAGCAGAGCTGCTGTGTTTGCAGTGTTACAGGTGACAATCTTTCATGACATAGCAACTACTGTGTGAGCTGCTGCTGCCGTGCTGACACTGTGGGGTGAGCTCGTGTCAGCAAATATTGGCTGGTTCACCTGGCTATCAGCAATTTGTGGAAGATAATGCTTTACTTGGCAGTAATGTTTTAGTAATGCCTTTGAGCATCTAACATATCCTCACCACTGTGTTACACATGACTATCACCATGACTAAAGGCTCTTGTACTGGTCATCTGTAATATTATTCTTAGCTCACCTATACTTAAAGAAATACTTTTTTTTTTTTTTTTTTTAAACACCATCTTTTGGCCTACAAATTTTGTTCCTTGTCATTTCTTTCTGTTTGATAGTTTCATCTGTGAAATACTAATGCTGAGGTGGCATCTGATAGGCAAAAGGGGCTACACTCCTAGCCAGGAAAAGGGCCCGAGGTGTTTACTCCAATAAGAGTTAGCTATTTCCAAACCTTCCACAATACTACCGATCAGACTGGTTTCTATATCTGTTTTACACACAAAGCTACTTTTCATCACTAAATCCCTTTGTAACAACTTTGAATTAATGTTATTTAAAACCATCTCTCTTCTGTTGTATTTGATTTAATAAACAATCTGATTAAAAATTGTGTGCTGCAGCCATCTGATATTGTTTCAGATACCAGACCACCAAGATGCCTAGACTTATGTCTGGAAATCAGAACAACAAACATGGGATCCTGTTACAATGGAACTGGCTGCATTCTCTTCTTAGGATGGAAAAGTGATCGCTATGTAAACCTTCACAAAAATGCATTTAGAGTGCCTTTATATTATTTTCTTTTTAACTGAAGAATATTTGATTTGATACCTTCTAATCCATAAATTCAAACTGTGCAAGTGAAATATTATGTCCATAACCATGGTTTGGTGAAAATTCAATTTCCCTAAGAATGGCCACTTTACTTCACCTTCCCCTACAATTCTACATGCATTTGAACCCAGGACTGGGCTGGGGATGTTGTCTGAATCAAGAGTGCACCGCTTATCTTGGACAGTGCTGTCACTTCCCCAAACTTATTCTCAAGATGTTCAACATAAAACTGAGGATTCATAGGTAGAAAGGAGTCCCCCTCCATTCTGCTACATACTAAATACTGAGGCGAATATGGCTCTCTACTTTCAGTAGCCCTATGTTCCTCCCATGGTGTAGCAGTGGAGGGAAATGATTTAGAGTCATATCTGTCAGCATTGCTCTCGATCTCGCCCTTCTTGGAGACTGCTGGCACCGTACAGTCACCAGCAAGAGATGACTTAGTCCGCTTCATTGCAGGTCATCCACCCTCATGCCACCCACTCCGATCAGGGGCTCTCTGACAGGCACCACCCAGCTACAGCAAAGGCCACCTGGCATGAAGGCTGTTGCCAGGAGTCCTGATGCTCCAGGAAGACAAGTATCTACTCCTTGGCATACATGGGGAGTTTACAGCTCAGGCATCAGCACTGCGATCCCTGTGTTGTCAGGGGGCACATAACGGCCTCACCACAACAGACTGGCTACCATGCTGGATACTGGGTGCAGAGAAATCCAATGCTGTCATGGGGGGCAAAAGCGGACAGGAGACAACAGAAGAAGATGACATACCCCAGAAAGTGTTCTTGCCAAAATAGTTGAATTGCAGGTGAAGATGCATCATCATGACAAGAGGTCCAGAAGATTGAATCTAAGGGCACTATCGATAACTTGTGCACCACATAAGGCATCCTTCCCCTTATGGCCCGCTTTTCTGTAGAATTTGGAAAGTGGCAGGTCAAACCACAAAATGGGACCAGAACTTATAGGACCAAAAAGTGTGAGACTCCGTTTAGTCACCTCTTGTAACAAGCAGGGATACCTAGGGCCTATTCTAACTCCCGGACCTGCAGGAGGAGGGGGGAGTACTTTGATAGATAAGTCAATGTAGTTCCTGGCCAGGCTAGTAATAAATTTGGGGTATTAATGCAAGTCTTTTAAGCAAAGCTGGATGTGCTAAGTACGTAAATATTCAAACAATGCTATTTTACTGACATGAGAATGACTGCGAAATCTTCAAGCTACAAAATCCTGTAATTCCATGTAATGTTGTGAAATAAACCACCACAATATCAATACCAGTTGTTACAAAATCTTGCATCATTTCATTCATGAACGAGTGAAAAATATTGAATCAGTGCTTACATAAGTAGACATTTGTAATAACAGTAAAAGTAAAATGTAATTTGGAAATCCTGTGGGGACATGGTCTTGTGACTCTACTAAAACTTTAATGATTTATTAATTTACTGATTGTGTCAATCCAATAATAGGTTTCTAGATTAAGGTTATTGCAGTATAATTTATTTTCTTGTATAATAGGAATTTGTAGGTTTGATTTATTAAATGGTGACAACTGGTATGGGTCAGTACTATCCCCACAGAGTGATAAACTGATATGGTGCTTGTACAAAGAGAACTTAACATCGTTTTGAATATTCTGAATGATAATGTCTGCTAGCTGTCAGATTCATCCACTACAACCCCACCAGAGTGACACCATTCCAGAAATCCAGCAGGACCTCTAGTATCTCTTCAAATCCTTAGGGACAACCCAGAACTTCTCCCAAGAGTTAAGAGTCAGTGTCTCTCTCTGTCTCCCCACCCTCCAACCCCTCTCACCCCAACCACTCCCTGCACTCCTACCCTCTCCATGCTCCCTCAGGTCCATAAACACAACCACTTAGGACATGCCATTTAGGCCGGTTACAGTCCCCCATTCAGAGAATATCTGCTCTCTTAGATCAACACCTTAAGCCTATTAGCTGCAATCTACTCTCCTCTATAAAAGATACCAACCATTCCTCCACCGGCTCTCCAAAGTTTCTGCTCCTTTACCACACGGTGCCCTGATCACCACTGTTGATGCCACCTGCCTTCCACTAATGTCCCTAATAACCACGGCCTAGCTACTATTGAACATTACTTTTCCCAACACCCAATTGATTCCAAATCTACAGCCTCCTTACTGGTCACCATGACAAACTATATCCTTACCCAAATTACTTTTCCTTTGAAGGCATCACCTACAAACAAATCCAGGGTACAGCAAGGGGCCTCCACATGGCACCATCCTTTGCCAACCTATTCATGGGCCATCTAAAGGAATGCTTTCAAACCACCAAGAACACCAAACCCCACACCTGGTTCAGATTTATTGATGATTTCTTTGTGACCTGGATTAAGAGTGAGGACACACCATCCACAGTCCTCCAGAACCTCACCACCTTCTCACCCATTCACTACACCTAATCCTCCTCAACCCAACAAGCCACCTTCCTTGATGTTGATCTCCACCTCAAAGATGCTACATCAGTACCTCCACCCATATCAAACCTACCAAACCACAAGCAACACCTCCACATCAATAGCTGCCTCCCATTCCATACCAAGAAGTCCCTTCCATACAGCCCATCCAACCATGGCCGTTCCATCTGTAGTGACAAGCAATCCTTCTCCAAATATATCAAGGATCTCACTGAGGCCTACGCAGACTGTAATTATGCTCCCAACCTCGTACAGAAACATATCTCCCATGCCTTATTTCTCTGGTCACCCACCACTTTACGAATCTCACCTTCCAGCCACAGAGGAGCATTCCCCACCTGACTCAGTACCATCCAGGAATGGAGCATCTGAACCACATTCTTCACTAGGGTTTTGACTACCTCTTGTCGTGCCCTTAAATGAGAAATGTCCAACCCACTAACCTCCCCACCCCAGCCACAGTGGTATTCCATCACCCACCAAAACTACACAATATCCTTGTCTATTCCTACACAACAACCCCTGCTCCGAACATCTAGCCTCATGTCTCCTATCCCTGTAACAGACCTAGATGCAACACCTGTCCCATACACCCTCTCACCACCATCTACGCAGTCTGGTCACAAGCATCACATATCCTATCAAAGCCAGGGTTACCTGTGAAACCAGTCACATGTTCTACGAGCTAAGCTGCAACCACTGTGCATCGTTCTATGTGAGATTGACAACCAAAAAGCTGTCTGTCCGCTTGAATGGCCACGGACAAACTGTGGCTGAGAAACAGTTGGACCAACCCATGTCTAAGCAAGCTGCCCAACACAATGTTCTTCATTTTAATGACTGCTTCACACCCTGTGCCATCTGAATCCTTCCTACCAACACCAGCTTTTCTGAATTGCGCACATGGGAACTCTTCCTGCAATATATCCTGCATTCACTTAACCTTTCTGGCCTCAACTTCTATTAGTCATTGTCCTTCACCCACTTATCCCCTTTCCTTCTCCCAGTCCACAGCCTTCTATTCTGCAAGTGCACCAACAGTGTTTACTTCTCTCCTCCTCCACTCCACTCCCTCCCCTCTCCTCCCCCGCTCTCCATCTAACCTCCTGACTGCACCTAACTGCCCTACCCTCTCTCTACCTCGTCCCTATATGCTCCCATGAACAGCACTTTACCATCCCCCACCCACACCCTGCCCCCCCCCCCTTGCCATCCCTGCCCCAGCCTCTTCCTTACCCCCACAACCCAGACTGCCTCTTCCATCACGTGCAGTCGCTTGCAGTCCGGCCCGGCAGCCAGAGACACTGGTCATGTGCATGTGAGCTGCATTTGTGTGAATGTGTTGTCTATTTCAGAAGAAAGCCTTCTAGCTGCAAAAGTTTACACGTTTAGTAGTCTTTTTTTTGTGCCTATCTGTGACCCTCATCTACACTATATGGTGAGTAGTATAATATTGACATTTCATTGAGTAACATCATCTAGTTACAGGTACATTCAAAACCTGTTTCCGCAGCTCTGTCCAAGTTGTACCAGTGTCCAAATAGCTTCTAGTCTAGGTACTTTATGATTTTGCAACACTATGAATTTAACATTTTTGTAACTACCAAACATCAATTAAATATTTTAGGCAAAAGTGTAAAATAAATCAGTTATATAAATACAATACGGTGCTGTCATTGAAAAGTGAATATAACTTTTTTCGTAGTGTAAGCAGATGATTGTGGTTTGGTCACTGAAAGGCTAACAGAACTTTGTATTGTGATAAGTGGAGGATTGTAAGAGAGCAGGTGCGACAGATCCCAGAAAGTAGAACTGGCTGCATACAGTGCACCTTAAGTTTCCGTGTAGAGAAGAGATAATGATTTGGTATCACACTATATATATAATTGCTGTATAATCTAGCATACACCAAACAATATCCAAAATATCAGAAGTACATTCCCTGTACAGAAAAAACAACCACGACCTTATCACAATCCATTTGGCTTATAGCTCAATATAAATATTACAAAAAAATTATGTTTGCAGACTTAAGGTGGCTCATCCTAACTACATACCAAACATTACCATCTACATCTAAATCTAAATCTACATGGATACTCCACAAGTCACACTTAAGTGCCTGGCAGAGGGTTCATCAAACCACCTGCACAATAATTCTCTATTATTCCAATTAGAAATTCTTAACAAAGAGCACTACATGGGGATCTGCATTCACAATACAATTAATCAGTGAAACAGTAAGCTTAAGATTAAGATTTAATGCACTAAATAACACTAATTGTCAGCACAGAAGACTGCACTTGTTATATATTGAGGTACACTTACATTTACATCACATGTGCCAAGACGCGGTCTTGCAATTTCTGCCAATCTCCACTCCACAGCAGCTATCGTGTTATTTGCCTTCTGTGCCTACAATTTAATGGAATTATGAATAAAACATATGATTGACGGTTGCGAAACTAGACATATTTTTCTCGGGGTATCCAACAGGCATCACACAACATAAGTAGTCAAAGTAGATGTTGATGTGAAACATAAGTATTACTTTAACAGTGGGTAAGTTTTTAAAGTATAAACCAATGCAAAAATTATTGTGTAGTAGTCGTACACTGCCTTACAAAATATGCATCCTGACTAAAGGATGAGTAACAGCACGACAAGTACTTTTTTTATGCTCAATAGCATCAACTAGTCGGTGACACGTGACCTTCTATGTAGCTGCCAGGTTGCTTTTTGCCTGTATTAAAGAACACATTGTGCCACATGACAAATAAACACAAAGATAGTTACTATTCACCATATAGCGGAGCTGCTGAGTCACAGATAGGCACAGCAAAAAGACTGTCCCTGGATTTTCCACTGTCAAACAATAAGACAGAGAGACAGAGGGTGGCCTAATTAGGGACCCATCCCTATTTAGGCCACCTCCTCTATGTCTAACTGTCTTATTGTGGGAGGTGGGGGTTGGAGGGAGTGGGGTGGGGGTGTCAGCCTAAACAGGGACAAGTGGGTGGCCTAAGCAGGTTGGTTGGAGGGAGGGGGGGTTATGGGACTAAATGGCGATTCAAAAGTTACAAGCGTAAGGTAATGCTTTCTGCTAAAAGTGGGTGGATCTGATCAGAGGGGTCAACCTATGAAGCGAGAAAGCAAAAACACACACAATAGGGTAGGCCAAATCTAAAAACCAGAAAACAGAGGAATAAGAGCAATCTTTGCAAGGCGGAGTGGTCATGAGCACTACTGCCAGAAAACACGAAGAGAGGCCCCAACCACAACCACCCTGCCCCTACAACATGAGTAAGGCAAAACCTTATAACTGAAAATGAACACTACTTTCATGTAGGAAACAGGTCCAATTCAAGCATCCATGAATTGTCTGCTAATATAAAGACAAGAAATCTGGAAAGCTATACTTGGTACAAAGGCCTAGAGACATTCCACCAATATATGGGATACTGCCAGCATGGCTCCACAGCCACACTGTGGGGTCTGGTATGACCAATGTGTAGATGGCATAAGACAGTGGAATTCTTCCAAGAGGAGCTGGGAGAGGGAGACCCATGGCAAATACACAAGGAAGGGAGTTATTCTGCATCTGGTTCACACTATAGATTTAAAATATAGAGATGGAGGTCAAGCCCCTAAGGAGGACCAAAAAAGAAAAGCCAACAAGGAGGAGGAAAAGCAAGCAAACCAAAACCTTCAGACAAAACAAAGTCAGGAGGACAGCCGGGTGAACATAAATAACACCTAGAGAGGGAAAGAAAGGGGCAAAGGGAAAGGATTAAGGACAGGGAGGAAGAAGGAAGGGGAAGATAAAGCAACCCAGAACAAGAAAGGCTGCAATAGCTCAGGGACCTGTGCATGCCACACATGTACCCACAAAAGAGCTGTGACCCCTCTGGCAGTGGCCTAAGCAGGGGCAGGAGGCAGGAGGGGGGTGGGCGAAGTGTGGGAGGGGAGAATGGGATGCAGGGAACTGGAGAAAGGGTAGGGATGAGGATTGGGCAATGATGGGAGCTGGGAGAGGTAAATAGGCATAATCAAGCAGAGAATCAAAAATAAAATGAAACCAGATAAAAAAGGCCCATCTGATAAATCTAAATATATATTTGGAAAGCCACAGTACTAAGTATAGAGGAGGGTCTTCATATTAACCCTATATTGCATGACTTTTTTTTAGGAAACCAGTTTCAATGAAAGAAACATCTGGGGAGGCAGGGCCTAACGCGCAAAAATTATGATCCAGGTTGAACATAACAATTTTGAATAAATTTTGATTAACTCAATAACTTAGGTTTGTTGCCATCCAAAAATATTGATTAGTTATTAATCATTTTGTCGCAGAGAAATGGAAACATAATCTGTGCTAATACTAAGCATCATGTTACATACCTTACAAAACTAACTAGATGTGATCTTAGTGGCATAAATAATTCTCTATTTCAGCTGCTTTCGTGTTTGTTTATGTACACTCTATTTACAGCAAAGATGATCAACTCTGGATTGTTTCTGCCAACATAATTATGCTAAACACAACCTAGCTCACTGTAGCTAGACTGTGTGTGTTGCCAGATGGCATCATCATGCATAAGCGAGTGGTTTCCTTGAAATTGTATGTAAATTTACAGTTTGTTATCAAATGTCAACAAAATGCAAGAGAGATTTAATTTCAATAACTTTCTGTCCTGTTCCAATCACACATTGTGTAAGAGAAAAATGACTCTCTCTGTGTCTCAGAGTGTGACCTATAACTTCTTGCTTGGTTCTCATGATCCCTGCAGGATCTGTGTGATGGTGGCAGCAAAATAGTCTAAAGTCTTCTTTGACTACACATTTTTTAAATCTACCATGTTTTCATATAAACTGCATCACCTTTCTTCCAAAGATTTCTCTTTAAGTTCCCTGATAATTTGTCACAGTTTCTTAGACTACACTGATCTCTCTGATCTTATAAGTATCTCTATGAATTCATTTGATATCTGTTGTCACATCTACTTGACGAGGACTCTGAACACTGGAACAATACTCTAAAAAGATAAAAACAGCATCTTCTATGTTATTTCCTTTACAGTTGCACTACACATACACACACAAAAGAAATGATAAACGAAATTCTTAAAAGTACCGTTGACTAGTATTATGTGAATGGTCTCATCCTCAATTTTAAAAAGACACAACATATTCAGTTCTGCACATCTAGGGGTATTACACAAGTGATAAGTGTAGCACACAACGAGGAAATGATATATTGGTTTGGAAACATCGAAATTCTTAGGTATCCATATTGATGAGAATTTAAACTGGAAAAAGCACATTTCAGAACTCCTAAAACAACATAGTTCAGCCATATTTGTGCTTAGAATCATTGATAACCTTAGGTAGAGACAAATCACTAAGCTGACATATGGAATGATGCTCTGGGGTACCTCATTTTTAAGGAAAAAAGTCTTCATTGAATAAAAATGTACCATAAGAATATGTGGTGATCACCTACAATCATCTTGTAGATATCTGTTTAAGGAGTTGGGCATTCTGACTACTGCTTCACAGTGTATTTATTCCTTCATGAAGGTTGTTATAAATAGTCCACTACAGTTGAAAAAGAACAATGATGCACACAATTACAATATCAGAAGGAACAATGACGTTTATTACTCCACATTTAGGTTGTCTTTAGGACAGAAAGGGTGCAAAATGCTGCAACAACAATTTTTGATCACTTGCCTAGTGATATAAAATGTCTGACTGATAGCAAAGTAAAGTGTGAAAAACTGAGAACGTTTCTGCTGTACAACTCCTATTCTGTACAATAATTTCTATTACTGTAACTTATAAAAGGTGGTTGCTAGGACTTATTAACTCACAACATTTTTATATCTTTTTTTTCTTTTTGGAAAAACACCCTTAGAAATGACCAGAATATAGCCATAGGTACAAATTAATTTGCAATGTGGATGTAAAATGACTCATTCCACATCAGTAAGATCTATCATGCAAAGTGATCTATGGAACATTAAACTAACAAACCAGAACTGTTCCAATAAATCCAAGTTTTCCATTTGCCTTCCTTAATAGAAATGTTACGCGATCACCCCACTTCACAATGCTTGTTGGTACTGCCCATAAATATTGCTCAAGATCTTACTCATAATCTGATATTACTGAGTTCCCTCTATTATAAGTGATATCTTGCATCCATCTATATTTAGAGAGAGCTGCCATTCATTCAGTATACCAAGCAAAAATTTTGTCCAAATTTTCCTCCATTTCCTTACGACTGTCAGACGACAATCCTTTTCTACAGAAAACAGCATTGTCAGCAATAATCTTATAGTGCTGCTGGACCTATCTGATAAATTCTTCACATATAGTGAGGACATTATAGATACTATTACACTTCCTTCAGACGTATCCAGTCCTCCTTTTGTTTCTGAAGAACATTCAGCGTCCAGTATACCATACTGGGTTCTACTAGTCAATTTTCATTGAGACAATCACATATCTATGACAATACTTCATGTATCTATATCTTTGTTAGTAGTCAGTGATTGGGTATAGTGTCTAATGCTTTTCAGAACTTGACCAGATGAGCCAATAGCTGTGAAACAGCACTATTTTTTTCTCACTTAGTTTCAGTAGGGTGCCCGACATATAAAAGTTTATAGGACACATCACAACTGATTATATGACAGGGAAAATGTACTCAATGAAGCATGTCAACAGACAATTACTAAAACATAAAATATACTTGGCTTAAATGTACAAGCTGAAGAAGTGCCAGGATATGGCACAGCAAACTGCCAAAGGAGACAGTTATATTGACTGAAGGGAGATGCAACCAACAAAATTTGGCATTTATAATCTCTAATTACTCTATCACATGGTTAAGATTTTTCACCACAGCTGTATGGAAGTGACAAATGTACCACTTTGGTGCTATTTTTATCTATTATTTCACACTAAGCCTTAACATCATTTTACTGATATCAGATAGCACTAACAGCTGCCTATACACAGCGAAAGTTAAAATCCTGTTGATATTAAACAATGGCATAAGCAGGTTAACATCTCAAAAGTCAAAAGATTATGATAAATTACAGGATTTGCTAATAATGTAGTATTACACTTTGTTTCTGAATATCTTGCCTTTCCTGTGTTATGCCTGCCAATAAACAGTTATAGACTATTGCACCAGAATATTACACTGCATTTTGAACCCTAGACAGGGAAAACTATATAATTTGTATACTTATATTTCCAGGAAAGTGGATATAGGAGGCAGTTTGGCTCAATTATAGCCTCAGGTTTGTTGATGGTAAGTAATTCTCTTATGTCATAAACAGTGTGAAGGGAAAAAAAGGTTGTTTTTCTCTACAGGTGACCAATAGTTGTGACAATATTAAAGCATTTCCACTGCCTAGGATAAGTAGGATGGCTGGTTTTCAGATGTGGTGGTGGTGTAGCATGCAGGTAGAGTTAGGGTGGGGAAAGGAGGAGGCAGGGGGGGAGGGGTGGCGATCTGAGCCTGCTCCAGGCTGACACTGCAGGGAGAGGTTCACCCTCCATGCCCATCCCTTACACCAGCTCATAAAGATGGGGAGTTTTGCTTTATTGTCAGCGTGTGTGTGTGTGTGTGTGTGTGTGTGTGTGTGTGTGTGTGTGTGTGTGTGTGTAAGTCTCCAACTTTAGTACTCTGCTAATGTTGGCCAAAGTGGTGCATTCTTCAAGTGTATGGGCCACTGTCAATGGGGGGCACCTCGTTCAGAATGGGGTAGATTCATTTCTTTCAGAATAAATTCATGGGTGCAATGAGTAGTCTGTGTAGAAAAACTGAATTTCTCTGAGAGACACTCTGAGACATCCTCCATACAGTGATGGTCCTGTAAACGATCTTCATTTGTTGGGTGGTGTTCCCGTTCACTTTCTCTCTTCTCATCCTTTTATTTGTCATAGTCCTGATGGTCCTGACAGTGGCACGGTTTCTAGGTCTGTTTTTGTTTTGTTTTGTTTTAGGGCACAAAAACAACTTGGGTCATACGCACCCATGTCAAAACTATAGAACATTAAGACAGGGGGAAGTTATAAAACAACTACACGTCAATCCCAATCAACATAAGAGAAGACAGCTAAAAACAGGGACATGGAG
The DNA here is from genome assembly GCF_023864275.1 of Schistocerca cancellata. NCBI lineage: Eukaryota > Metazoa > Arthropoda > Insecta > Orthoptera > Acrididae > Schistocerca > Schistocerca cancellata. The sequence goes on along the minus strand of NC_064627.1, from coordinate 506,109,528 downwards.
AAAGGTCTATAGAATACACCATAGAGAAATGGAGGTCCACAACTTAAATTTGAATGGCCTTCTCCATATTGCTGCAATGGATGAAAAGTGAACCACGGTCGACAACCCGCCCATAATTTGCTATAACAGCTGATAACTCGGACAGCAGTCCCAAGCGGAAATGTAAATGATTAAAAAGTGGGCACTCCGTCAGGAAATGGCGGACAGTTAACACTTGGGTGCAATGTGTACAAAGTGGTGTGGGAGTGCCACTTTAACGACGATGGCTAAAAAGGCAGCGCCCAATACGCAACCTATTTAAAATGTCCACCTCGCGGCGGGAGGACCGAGAGGGGGTCGTCCAAACCGCTGGGAGAGGCTTAATTACCTGGAGTTTATTCCCTTGGAGGGAGGACCAGTGGTGATGCCAACATGACACCACCTTCTGGCAGGTGGCAACAAAGAGATCATCAGAGGGAATATAAGAATTAGTGGGCTGGGGCACGAGGAGTGCTGCTATGACAGCAGCATGAGCAGCGTCATTTCCTGTCAGACCGACAAGACCAGGAACCCACATATCAATTACAGTGGCTCCATCAACAGTGAGCAAGTGACGGTTTTCTTGGATCTGTTGCATTAAGGCTCTTCTTTTTTTCTTATTATAAATGGCTCTGAGCACTATGGCACTAAATATCTGAGGTCATCAGTACCCTGTTGCATTAAGGGATGGGCATTGTACAGTACACAGAAGCTTTGTAGGGTGCTGAGAGAGTCTGAGCAGATAACAATTGAAAATCTTGTGTCGCCGGATGCACTCAGTGGCCTGATACAGGGCAAAGAGTTTTGCTGTACATATGGAGCAGTGTGGTGGAAGCTGTACTGAAAAACGCCAATGACGAAGGCACACCAGACACCAAGGTCTGTCCGGGAACCATCAGTGTACACAAAGGTATAGTCGTGAAGTTCATGAAACTGAAGGTGATAGAGCAAGACTGGTTTAGTGTCCTCAGGAAGTGAATCAAGAACAATGTGAAAATGGGCTGCCACACTAAGCCAAGATGGTGAAGGTTTTACACCCACTGGAAAAGTTGCAGGGAGCGAGAAGTTAAACTGGTGAAGCAATAGCCAAAAGCGAACTCCTGGAGGTAACAGGGAAGAGGTATGCACCCCATACAGGTGATCAAAGGAGTCATCAAAGAAGGAGGCATAGGATGAGTGGCCATGCATGGCAGACAAACTGCATACATATCTGCTGAGGAGAAAGTCACAGCACTAGGACAGCAGTAATTCGGCAGCTTCTGTATACAGACTCTCAACCGGTCTAGTGCAAAAGACACCAGTGAATGGCAGACAGTATTGAGACACTGTAAGAGGGAAAGACGTGCAGATGCATAAACAAATCACCCATAGTCTAGTTTCAAACAGACAAGGGAGCGGTACAAACAGAAGAGAGTAGCTCGATCTGGATCCCAGGAAGTACCACTGAGGACATGTAGAACACAGAGACCATGTACAGTGGACTGCCAGGTAAAACACGTGGGAAGATCACGAGAGTTTCCTATCGAGCATGAGCCCCAGGAATTTTGTAGTTTCAACAAATGGAAGGGCAACAGGCCCAAGATGTAAAGATTATGGTAGAAACCAAGTGCGAGGCCAGAAATTCATACAAACGGTTTTGTCATTGGAGAAACGAAAGCCATTGTCGACGCTCCATGAGTAAAGACAATCGAAACGTCACTGAAGACATCGCTCAATGCGACAGGTCTGTGGAAAACTGCAATAGATGGCAAAATCGTCAACAAAAAGGGAGCCGGAGAGGCCTGATGGGAGACAGACCATTATAGAGTTAGTGGTGATAGCAAAGCGGATGAGGTACACTGCTTTCCTGGATAAAGGTGTCAGGTAAGGCAGAAACCACATGGACCTTGAAAACTCGGTCTGCTAAAAATTTCTCAAGGAACCGGGGCAGGCGGCCACATAAGCCCCATGTGTAAAGAGTACAGATGGTACCAGTCCTCCAGCAGGTGTCTTAGGCTTTCTATAAATCGAAAAACAGTCTAGGATTTCCGTGGAAAACCATTCATGACTTGGATCGACAAAGTGACTAGATGGTCAACTGCAGAATGGCACGCTCGAAATCCACACTTTGCTGTGGATAATAAATTGTGAGACTAAAGCCATCATACCAGCTGAGCATGAATCATACGTTCCATCACTTTGCAAACAGAGCTGGTGAGAGAGATGAGGCAGTAGCTAGAATGAAGGTGTTTGTCCCTACTTAGCTTAGGTATGTGTATGACAGTAGCTTTGTGCCAGCATCTGGAAAACGTTCCCTCTGCCCAGATGCAGTTGTATGTGTTAAGCAGAAAGTGTTGCCCACAAAAGAAAGGTGCTGCAGCATGTGAATGTGGACAGCGTCTGGACCTGGGGCGGAGGTTCGGGATGAAGTGAGAGCATGATCTAGCCCCCTCATAGTAAAGGAGGCATTGTAGCACTCACGATTCTGAGAAGAGAAGGATATCGTCTGAGCCTCCTCGGCTCATTTCCAATGGAGTAAGGCAGAGTGCTAGTGGGAAGAGTTCGAAATTTCTGCAAAATGGCAGCCCAAGGTGTCAGAGATAACAATAGGGGCCACAATGACATCATCTGCTACTGTCAGGCTGGAAATAGGGGAATGGATCTTGGTCCCAGAGAGCCATCAGAGGTTGACCCACATGCAGAGGAGGGACTGGAACTGTTAAAAGAACTAGCGAATGAAATCCAGCTAGCTTTTTTGGTATCCCAAATAACACGACAACACTGCGTACACATCTGTCCATAATTAATGCAGTTTGCCATAGTAGGATGATGGTTAAAAATGCAGAAGCACGTCTCCACGTGTGAATTGCATCACGGCATGCCTCAGTCCACCAAGGGACCGGACACGGTGCTGTAAAGAAGAAGTGCAGGGAATAGAACGTTCTGCAGCAGTAAGGATAAGGTTTCTGAAATAGTCCACCAGGTCATCACAACTCGGGAAACTGTGCACGTCGAATTTCACCAGGGAAGAGTAAAGCCACCAGTCAGCCTTAGTAATCTGCCATTTGGGTGGGCTCATAGAGGGGGTAGGTGTCAGCAAACGGATAGCACATGGGAAATGGTCACTCTAGTAGTGTCAGAAAGAATGGACCACTTGGGACGATGGTCTGGTTGGGCATAGCAGAAGGATAGGTCCAAATGGGAATAGGTGTGTGAGAAGGCAGAAAGGATTGTGGGTGCTCCTGTGTTTAAGGCAGAAGAGGTTAAGTTGATTAAGGAGGTCAGCTAAGAGGACACTTCTCTGACGGGTTCTGGGAGAATCCTAAAGGGGAAGGTGTGCTTTAAAGCCACAGAGCAGCTGAAATGGGTGAGGCAGCTGCCCAATAAGCTGGAAGTCTGCCCTGGTAATATCGAATGATGGAGGGGCATAAATGGTACAAAGGGAAAACATCAGGTGAGGAAGGAAAAGGCGAACTGCGAAAGCTTGAAGACTGTTAGCCAGGGACATGGGTTTACTATGAACATCATCCTGTATGAGCAGCACGACTTCCCCATGAGATGGAATGCCTAACTCATGGGGAAAGTCAAAATGGACCAGGAAGAAATGCAAAAGTTCAAAGCAGTCGTGAGGACACCATTTTAGTTTCCTGAAGGCAGAGTACAAGGGGGCACTGCGATTCTAGAAGCAGCTGTAAGTCCTCTTTGTTGGACTGAAGGTCGCAAACGTTCCATTTGAAGAGAGTCATAATGAGGAAAAAATAAGGGGTGTCACCTCGGCAGCTGCCGAGTGCCAGCCTGTGAAGTCTCGCTGCTACAGGGCACACAGCAGAAAAACAGTTGGCGGTTTGTACGGACGACACGAAGGCCGGCCAGGTGACATTGTCAGAGAGGATCTTCGAGTCAGCGAAGGAGAAAACCGTTTGCCTTTGTTGGACTTCTTCGAGCCTTTCTGGTTAACAGAGGAAAACTCGGGTGTTGGTTGGCTGGAGGGATGTAGGAAGTCTTCAGGGGAGTACTCCTTCTGTCCTTTTCAGCCTGCTGATTGTTTAGCTAGTGACTTCGCCCCTTGAGGTGAGAGTTTGATGGTTTGTTGTGCAGGTGGTCGAGGGCACGGTGATGCTAACTTGACACTGGGCAATTTCACAACCTCAGAGATGAATCTGAGGTTGCATGTCTATGTGGCCATGTCCTTCATGGAGTGAGACGTAGTGAGAACAGTACTATAAGTGCCAGATGGTAGAACACAGGGTTTGCAACTAGCCAATAACTTGCGAGTGACCATGTAATGAACTTTCTCTTTTACCCAGACAGCCCCTTCATCGAGATACATGGGACAATCTCAAGAGGAGACAGCATGGTCGCCATTGCAGTTAATACAGCGGGGAGGAGACGAACAATCGCCCTTGCTTGCATACCTACTGCAGGTTACACATCCTACTGCATGTCACACGACATTCGAGTGTGGCTGAAATGCTGACACTGGTAGTAGAGCATAGGGGTCAGAATTCACGGTCAAAATGTGCTAACTTCATAACCTGCTTTGATCTGGGATGGAAGCACCACTCCATCAAAAGTGTGGGCACTAAGGAGGAATCTACCTTTTTCTATGACCTGGTGGATGGCAATGACACCCTGATCAGAGAGGTATGTTTGGATTTCAGCCTCAGTCAGACTGTCAAGCAGCCTAGTGTAAATAACACCACGGGAAGAATGCAGAGTTCTATGGGCCTCGACACGAACAGGATAGCCATGAAGAAGCGAAGCAGTAAGCAGTTGTGCTTGAGAATCAGAAGTGCCATTCCATAAACGAGAGCAGGATTTCACGGGGCCAGCAATTGCATCAACAACTTCCTGAATAATAAACTGATTTACAGGACTGACTCTCTTCAGTACATGACACCATGAGGAACCGTGGTGCAACTGGAAGGGTCTTTGAATTGTTATCGTCATTCTGTTTATGTTTCATGGACGTTGATTGTGAAGATGATTGGCTCATTGCGAGAAAATCCCCTATGATTGCCAGTGCCTCCGATGGGGTGCTTCTTCCAACTTCGCAAGGGGGCCCACCTGCCTTAGGTGATTGTTCAAACCTCCAGAACATGTGACAGAAGGACCCATTGGCAGTTTGGGAAGGTAGCAGATCAGGCAATCACCCCTCCCTGGGCCTGGCATGTACCAGGGGGTACGTGTGAATCCCAACTGTCGACCGGGGGCTGGGAATTAGCGTTACCCAGTCACCATCACACGTCAGACGCATGGACCAGCCTTCAGGAGTGCAAAGCGAGGAACCTCAAACGCAGAAGCCGAGGAAGGATACGAGAAGGTAAACAAAGTAAGGAAAAGGAAACTAAAAACAGTGGTGAGACTATTCTCGTGTCAGTGATGGACAATGCGGAACATTCCCAATAACACCCGAGATATGTTCCTCAAGGTAGGGAAGAAAGAATATCAAGGGGATATACATGCAGTATGGAATGGAAAAGATGCTGCAAAGGCTGGGGCCCCATGGTAGTCAAGCACAAACCCGCCAAACAGAGGGGAGGCGCCTGGGGGTTCTAAGTCTATCAGTTCTGTTGTTGTTGTTGTTGTTGTTGTTGTTTGCTTGTCCTTTGATCAGGCAGTTCGTTTAATGTAATGCTCACACGGCTTGGTGTCTAAATGAATATGACATGTATGATTGTATCTTGAATCCCCACTAACTGCTACAACTTTGTGTGCAAGTACATTATGTGAGTAGTATTATTCAACAGTTTGTAACCAGCTCACTGCATCACAGCACATCAGGAAGCTCTTAGTCTCCTGAGTTTTTATGTTGCACAGGGATAAGTGATTATTGTTAAGTTCAGAGGTAAACACAGTATATACATTCAGTGGAGTTCGTTTTTCAGAGCCACTGCTGTAAATGGAAACAAAACTCCATCAGTCACTGATTCTGAAGCAATCAGTGTAGATAGATGGTAGTTCTGGTAGACACTGAGAACTGAGAAAAAATTGCTCCCAGAAGATAATTAGATAGGTGTTCTCCTTTGACCTACAAGACAGATCTAGAAACATTACGAGCCAGGTACCATGACAGTACAGCAGTATGATACTATCTTGTACATTCCAGCAGAGGAAGTTGGAGTCTGTTTCTCAGAATTTGCAGTCATACAAAAGCTGATGTGCCTAGTGTGGTTCAACTGATAAAAAGCACACACTGACAGTGGCGAAAAAGAACAGAGTGACATAGGTATCTGGAGAAATGATTGGTTGGTTGGATTGGAGAAGGGACCAAACTATGTGGTCATCAGTCCCTCCGACCTTGGAATAACTAAAACCGATAAAACCTCACACTATAAGAGGGAACGACAATGGCTATAAAATGACAAATTATTGACAGAGAAGGAAGGAAGAAGGCAGAAGAAGAGAGGAGGGAAAGAAAGTGACTAATGACAGGGGCATGAAGGAAGAAGCACAGGTAGACAAGATAGACACTCAAGATAAAACAGACCCCATAAAGAACGGAGTGGGAAAGCAGAGGGCGTGGGTGAACCACCAAGCCCAGTCGAAGTCAGTCCAATTGAGGCAAAGGGGGGAGCAAGGAGGCCTGCCATCCCCTCCACCCACCGATAGGGTTGAAGGTCAGACCCTTAAATCAAGTGATAAAAACTCCCATCACAAGGAAATCGTAAAACTAGACCAGCCACTGAGGCCTCATCAGCTAATGCCAAAGGTAGCAAGTCAGGAAAGCTGAAAGACCATCGCAGGGCAGCTAAGACGGGACAGTCCAGTAAGAGGTGAACCACAGTCAACATCGATCCTCACGACGGAGGAGATAACCGTGAGTAAGCCAAGTATAGCTGATGCGGAGCTGGCAAAGAACGACAGAGGCTTTTCGAGAGGCCCTTAAGGAGGACCGCCACATAGCTGTAGAATCCTTTATCACCCTGAGCTTGTTTGGCGAAGAAAGAGTGTGCCATTCTGCATTCAAAAGTCCCAAAACCTGACGGCGTAATTCCAAGGGACGCTCTATTTCCGGAATTCCAATAGCAAGAGATGGCCCGTTAGTAGCCAATTTAGCCAGTCGATCTGCAAGTTCAATGTCAGGGATCCCAACGTGGCCTGGGGTCCAAATGAAAACCACTGAGAATCCACATTGATCAAGGAGAGAAAGGGAGTCCTGGATAGCTACAACCAACAGGTGGCAAGGGAAGCACTGGCCGATAGCTTGCAAACTGCTCAAGGAGTCACTACAGATAGTGAAGGACAGTCCTGAGCAGAAGCGGACAGGGTCCAGTGCGCGCAAGATGGCTACCAATTCTGCAGTAAAAACCCTACAGCCATCTGGCAAGGAATGCAGTTCCGTGTGTCTCGCATAGGTGCAAGCATAACCAGTGTGACCAGCAACCATGGAGCCATCAGTATAAATCTCTTCTGAACTCTGGAATGAACTGAGGAGACAGTAGAATTGGTGGCGAAGGGCCTCCAGAGGGACAGAATCCTTTGAATTGATGGAGAGATCAAGACAGAGCTGTGGCCGAGAGATGTACCACAGAGGGGTACGTGCTCTAGCGGAGAAAAGAGGCAATAAAGGGAAGTGCTGTAGCTCAGAAAAAGAGCGACTGAATGCGGTCAGCCATGATAAGCCTACATTGTGACCACTGCCACGGGAGGTTGATGTCCGTGTCTGGATAAAGGAGACCATAATTAGGGTGCTTTGGGGTGCAGCAAATGCTGAGCACATAAGATATCAGCTGTTTTTGGCCCAAAACTCACAGCACTGGAATCTCTGCCTCTGCGAGAAGGCTAATCATGAGGCTAATCCAGAAGGCACCAGTCGCAAGTCGTACTCCACAATGGCGGATGGGGTCTAGTATCTGCAATGTCAAAGGTGACGCAGAACCATAGACAGGGCTCCTGTAGTCTAAACAAAACTGGACCAGTGCTTTGTACAATCACAGCAGAATAGAGAGGTCTGCACCCGAGGTGTTATTGCACAGACATCTAAGAACATTGGAGATGTAACCAGCACGTCCTCTTCAGCTGGTGAAGATGAGGGAGCCATGTCAACTGGGCATCGAAGACCAGACCCAAGAGGCGATGGGTGTCCACCAGCTCGAGGGACTGGCCATCGAGGAACAGGTCCGAATGGGGATGGACTGTATGGCGATGGCAGAAATGCATGAGACACAACTTGGCCACTGAAAACTGAAAGCCATGGGAGAGAGCCCAAGACTGCACCCAGTAGATTGCCCCCTGGAGACGGCGTTCTGCAACGACCACGACGGAGGAAGCAACGTAGATACAAAAATCGTCAGCATACAAAGAGGGGGGCACTGTCGGCCCGGCAGCCACCACTACTCCATTAATAGCAATGAGAAAGAGAGGGACATTCAGCACAGAACCCTGTAGAACCCCATGTTCTCGCTGATGGGAAGTGCTGTAGGAGGAACCAACTTGCACCTGGAAAGAGTGACAAGAAGGAAAGTTGCAGATAACAATGGGCAGAGCGCCACCAAGGCACCATTCATGAAGGCACCCGAGGAGGAAGTGATGGCTGAAACAGCTGTGGAAAGAATGGTGGCAGTCAAAAGTCTGTGTAGACTCATCAATACTACTGTGTAGTAGTACAGGGGGGATGGTAGTAGAGGAGAAGGCACCCCAATCAGCTTTAGAGAAGGCCTCACCTGGGAGGGTGATGGAATGAGATATACTGAAGGAAGGTCAAAACAATCGGGTAATGATTGCTGTCATATAAGTCATTGTGGACACCCCACTGAATGGAGGGAAGAAGGTCGGGACTATAGATGGATAGGTCAATGGCAGAGAAAGAGCCATGTGCCACACTAAAGTGTGTGGGAGCGCTGGTGTTTACGAGACAGAGGTCAAGCCCTGCCAGAACAGCTTCAACTGTCCTGCCCAGGGCGGTAGTTGTGTGACTAACCCAAAGAGGGTTGTAGGCATGTAAGTCCCCTAGAAGCAGGAAGAGAGAAGGGAGTTGTTGAAGAAGGATGGTTAGGGCAAGGGATGTGGGTGGCCTGTCAGGTGGGAGGTAGAGATTACAGATTGTGATTGGAGTGGCCAGATGGACCCTGACAGCAATTGCTTCCAGAGTGGTATGGAGGGGAACCCATTTACTAAAAATGTCCTTGCGGACCAAGGTATCAACACCACCAGAAGCCCACAAGAGGCCAATTAGGTTTTGACAGAAAGTGTGGAACCGACGAAGAGTGGGCGAGTAAGAATTGACAAAGTGGGTCTCCTGGAGAGCAATGCAAGCAGCACAGTAGAAGGAAATAAGAGGCTGCAACTCTGGGAGGTGACACAAATAGCCCTTACAATTCCACTGGAGGATTCTCAAACTGGAGTCCAAATGGGAAGTGAACGGACTGGAGCCAGTCACGCCGCTGAGTCGCCATCCGTCACCGATAGGGATGGGGTAATGTCCATCTAGATGGGGTCAGACTGTTGGCTGGAGAAGGGAAAAGTGGCACCTCAGTGGGTACTGGAAGGGGCTTGCTCTTGTTCTTGTGTTTCTGCTGCTTCTCTTGTGAAGGAAGAGAAGGGCAGACTGCAGCGAGGTTGGACATGGAATTACACCTGGCAATCTTGATGCCCACCAACCACGGATCGTGCAGCCGACATGGAGCTGCAGGTCGCCTATCAGGGGGGTGCCAAGAAGAGGAGTCCTAGGACGGAGCTCCAGTACCGGCGGTTTCCAAGGAGGGGAGCGCTTCTCCAGCATGGGAGGGGGAGCAGCACCAGAAGGGGTGGGTATTGGTACTAATGGGGATGGGGATGGAGAGGGGGAGTGGGAGAGTGAGGGCCAGGCGGAAGGTGTGGGGCTAATGGGGTGGGGCCCCTGGGGGGATCTGGAGAAATGTTACTGCATAACTTGCATATAGTTGTCACCAGATTCCTAGAGCTGTTGACAGGACTTGGGAAAAAACTCCAGTTGCCAACCTCACATTACTATGGTGGACAAAGTGAAGCACTGAAATATCAACTGAGCTGGAGATCCATTTGCAATGCACTCGTAGTTGAAGTGTGACAGGACAAGTGACTTGTAAAATCCAAGAACTGTTACTGCTGCTAAGGAACCACATTGCATGTAACTTCATGTAGGTCATTTTCAGTTGGCATACATGTGGTAACCATGTCAGTTTGTTATCAAGGAGAAGGTTCAGAAAATGGTCATGTTCAACCAGTTCCAGTAACTGATTATCCAGGTAGAGCTCAGGGTGGTGATGTCTGTTCTGAGCCTACAGAAATGCAATCTCTTGGGTTTATTTTGGAGAAAATTTGAAGCCAAGTTTTTGGGCCCAGTCTTGTGCCTTTCAAATAAGTCTCTGGAGCTGACATTTAGCATTGTACATTGATATGGCACAGAAGTATAGGCACAAGTCAATCACGTATAGTGCTGGCGAGACAATGGGGCCTACAGTGCATGCTAAACTATTGATTGTGATGGTGAAGAGTGGATCATCAAGACAGATCCTCGGGGAACTCTGCGGTGAAGCTTGCTACAACCTGGATATGGAAGTCATATAAATAAGAGGTTTTTGATAGACATCAGCAGATGGCCTAGGAAGCTCATCTGTAGAGTGCGGAAAGGAAAACATTGATTTAGGGCGACAAATGTGTGAAAGCACTTCTAACAATAGTGTCCACGTGTACCAGATGATCAGTGCTAGATAAGATTTCACTGAAGCAGCATTACAATGGGAATAGCTCAAGTGATTCAAGACATCATGTAAGTCACTGGTTTATCAGTCTTTCAAATAGTTTGCACAGTCCACTGTCAGGCTGCTTGTAGCTGTGAGGTAAGTTTGGGTCCTTTCCACGCTTCATAAAACTAATTGCTGTTACTTTCTTGCCACTGGGAGGGGATTTGCATACAGCTAAAATATTGAGGATGTGTGTTTCGCTTTCTTTTGTGGGTGTTTTATCATCTGAATGTGGATTGCACTAAGCTAGTGCACCGAGGTGCTGCTATTCACTGAATGGGTCATTGTACTACTCTACTTGTGTGCAAAATAATGTGTAGGTAGCTTCCGCCATGTATTTATGATATAAAAATATGGGATGAAAATTGCTGTCCATACAAGTTTCAGTTAAATGCAAAGCACAGTGTTCAGCAATGCCAAGAGGATTGGTAACAGTGCTGCAGTTGATGGAAGTTCTGGTGATCATTATGGGAAGCTCATGACTTCTATGTGAGCATGCTGAAATGTAATGCCTCTGAATTTTCTTTATGAAAACTCAAAGCTTTCTAAATAAAACAAATGTTATTAACATTGTACAGCTTTATTCATCATGTCTACACATTTGCAGTACCCTGCTGCTAGAGGGCTCTGAACTGCAGTGTGTAACATGGAGGTGTTTAACTTAACTATGTCAATAAATGAGAAACAGAGTGCTGTAATCAAGTTTCGAACATGAAGAGTTCGTCCACACATTGAGCACCCTCTTTTTCAGCATGACAATGTCAGACCACACATCCACACTATAATATGTGCAATGATCCGATGTCTTGGGTTCACTGTCATCAATAATCCTTCATGCAGCTCCAACCTGACCCCATCCAATTTTCATCTGTTTCCACAACTTAGAGAAGACCTTCAAGGACTTTACTCTGATAGTGATGAAGTGGTGCAAGCAGATGTGAGGTTGTGGTTCCATCAACAAAGTAAAACAAAACAGTGACAATATTGCCGTTTAAACTGGTCTCTTGTTGCCAGAAACATGTTCTTGACCAGGGTGACTAAGCTGAGAAATAAACATGAAGACATGAGGAATAAAGATGTAGAATGTCAAAATGTTTATTTCATTTAGAAAGCCTTAAGAGTTCCCACATAAAGAATTCATAGGGATTGATTTTTCAGCATGCCTTATTCATCTGACTGAGGTGGGCCCATATCTGGGAGGTCAGAGTAAGATGATCATTGATGACATCTATTGTTTCCAACATCCCTCTTCAAGTTTTTATTAGGTAATGTGACTTTGCTCATATTCTTTTAAAATTGATCCAGTTAGCTGTGGAGAGATGATGTCTATGACAGTGAAGTGCTCATATGCATTCCATGGTAGTGACTGCAATGTCTTATGACTACCATGGTACAAGTTTCCCGCCAGGAAGGGGGAGCCGAAAAGAAAGGAAACATCTCTTACACAGCATGAAAATAGATTTAGTAAATTCTGTGTTTATTATTAATTCCAGTTTGATGGTCGTTGAAGAGTTGTACTTTGGAGCTAAAGGCTGGTCAATTCGCCTTTTGAGTGCACAGCACAGTGGACACTTTACTGGTTGTAAATTGGGGAAGGAGTGGATGATTGGAAAACTATCACTGTCCCATAAGTCTTCATCAGTGTTCCAGTGGAATACAGGAATGACAACTGGACTGCAAATTAACTGGATATTACAACATGTGCTACGTGTAGTACTGAAGCAAGTTGATTCTCTGGTATAGAGGAAAGGAGAGATCAAATGAGTAATAAGCTGCTCACTTAGTTTGCCTCTGCTGGAGTTACTGCTAGGACACTTCATGTGGTGATAAGCACCGCAGTCTCCTACCCATAGGGATGGTGTAAGTAACTGATCCATGTCCATGAGGGTTTGCAGTTGAGTGTCCTTGCCTGGTGGTAAACTAAATATTGGAGATTTTTACCTTGCTAGATACTGGCACCCGTACCACAACCACTTTTATGCTAGCGGTTTCAGGTCAATTGTTCACTCAATACACCTGCGTGTATTTAGATACACATTTCCCTGGATGCTACATTTGTATCTGCACAGTTATTGCGGTTCACACTGTCATTTCTGATGAGAGGATGCTAGTCTTATGGGAAATTTGTTTTCTGTAGTGCAATGATTCTCATTAGATAGGTTGCAGACAGTTGGCAGAACCCTTCTAATGGGCAGAAATGGCTCTGCAGTTTTGCTGCAGCATTGTCATAAGTAGAATTTAAACTGTGATGCCTTTACTGCTGCCCTCACACCACCTAGGTAGGTGGGGCATAGTCAACATTTGAACAGTACGGTCCAAAATTATATCCCCAGTAAGCGTTTTGACTATTTAAGCTTCTGTTAAACTCATTGTTTAATTATTGAACTTTCTTCCCTGCACAGTTCATAAAGTCAATATTTTATTTGATATGATGAAGACGAAATGAAATCTGTATCCATTAATTACAATAATTGGTACTAGATGACACATATTTGGAAGTTTTATTACGTTCCACCAGATGTGTCTAGTTTGTCTTCCATCCACTTCTGTGTCTGAGAAATTTGGAAACTTGTGGTAAGGTCTCATGGGACCAAACTGCTGAGGTCATTGGTCCCTAAGCCTACATACTACCTAATCTAACTTAAACTAACTTACGCTATGGACAACACACAAACCCATGGCCGAGGGAAGATCCGACCCTCCAACGGGGGGAGCCGCATGGACTGTGACGAGACGCCTCAGACCGCATGGCTACCCCAAGTGCCATCAGAGAATTGTGTGCATTTTATGAAGAGTCAGGCGAAAAAATTCAGTAAGTATCTAGACAGTTTTAAATTTGTATCTATTGTGCTATAATAGCATAACTAATAACAACTTTGTGTTTCCATAGTTAATTATACAAATATTTGGTTTTACTGGTTATGAGAATGGAGAAATGTGTCCCCCCCCCCCCCCCCCAAGAGACAAAGGCTAATTTTGGGACTCAAGGCTGAAGGACTCTCAAATAGGGAAGCTGCTATGAAATTTCTCATAATTTATTAGAAAAACAAGCTGAAACTGGAAAGTCATGTTTGAGGTACTAATGTGGTCAGAAGAAAATCTGCACAGTCTCAGATCATGCATGGCAATGAAAATGACAGCACAGCAAGAAAGAAAACTGATTTCAAGGCAGATTGCTTTTAAGATTGAGCAGGGGCTCGGGGTTTTCAACTTCACAGCAAACAGTATTAAGATAACTTTTCTGATTCCAGTCTTACGAAGAAAAAATTTGCAAAGAAAGCCCATGTAACAAAACAGCATGTTGAAGAAAGAAAACGATTTCTCAATCTGTATCAACACTGGACATCTGAGGACTGGAAAAGTGTTTTTAGGATGGGAAGGAATTTAACATGTTGGCAATGACAGTAGTTTGAAAGTGTGGGTGGAACCGGGAGAGGAATCTAAGAAAGATCATGTTGTGGAAACAAAGTTCAGTTAAAGTATAATGCTGTGGTCAAAAGCTCCAATTACAAGAACAAACAACAGCTGGGAGGATGGTGTGCTGATAAAATGCCCCTCTGTACCGGCATCCAGTGACAATATCAGCCGAAGGTCACAGGGCCTTCAGGGCCTGTTCAGATGGAGTTTAGTTTTTAGTAATGCTGTAGCAGCAATGTGTTCTGAAGAAATGGGAAGAATTAAAGTCTGCATATCAAAACAAACTGTATCATTCTAGATTCCACTGAAGATGCCTTAAAGCAAAAGGTTAAACGTGTCTGGGACAAATAAAAGACATTCTAGCAAGAAAAAGGTGGTTTTTATTTACAAAACGAATATTTCTGTGCTTGCTGCAGATGATGGCCATGCAAACAAACTTGTAATGACAAAGTGTGTTTAAATATGGGGTGAACGTAAATGTTAGGCCGCACAACAGGTCAGTCTTCTACCTCAATCTTTATTTGACATTCACCTTCATTGGCTCCAGCAATCCAGTTACCACCTTTCAACCAAAACTAGACCTCAGGCTAAGCTGTAGATCAATGTGTCAACATAAGGATTTCTTTTGGGGAGGGGGGGGGGGGGGGGGGGCATGATGATAATCAAAATATACGAGACACACTAGTTCCAGAACAAAACATCAAAATGGGCAGTAATACTTATCATTTATACATCATCAATTAGCAGTTTCATCTGTAGCAAAGAAGCCCAGTCTGCAGTTCGGCAGGTGCCATTAAGATTTCACTGAGATGAAAACAAGAAACTGGATGCCAAAAAGCAATCATTCATTGTGTTGTGTGTAGATTCACAAACTGACACTAATGGCAGGAAATGGATGGCCGAGGTGCCTCCACAAGATAACAAACCACATCTAGCATTCACAATTGTTAAAATTCTAATATCATTGTTTGGTATAACTTCTATATTCTGAAAGTGTTTCACCAATTATGAAGTACACGTATAACTGTTTCACTCTCACTAGGATACAACAAACAAAACAATACCAACAAGACTAAAGATCACTGTATATTGATCAACATTCAGGACAGTACCACATTATTATCAATGCAGATAATGTTTCAGTTTTGTCACCTGGCCCCATTTATAGTAAACAGTCAATAACACAACACACATCCTTAGTACCAGCCATGTAAGCCTACCTGCTTAAACAACAATCCACAACAGTATGCAGTACCATAAAGTGACTGGACGGTGGGTGCAAAACTGTCTTGTGTATTCGCAGATGCTTCACCAAATGGCACAGGCGGAGAACCATTTTCTTGATTGATACAGAGATGGAGGGTGATGCACACTGCAATAACTGTGAATGATTGGGTAAGTTTCAAAATATGAAGTGGGAAACTTGAGATCAGTGCATCACTGTAAGTGTTAAGTTCACAACTGCAAGCGAAAGATGCCTACACTACTTTCCAGCATAGTGTCCAATCATACACATTTCTTAGTGGGGGAAGGAGGGAGGGGGAAGAAATAATGAAAGAAAACAACTGTGAAATCCTTTGTGCCAAGTTTTGGCCTGCCATCAAAACCAAGGATCCAAGACATGTGAGTCAACTTGTCATTATTTTTCACAAGATTGTGTGTGTCCAGATTGAGTTTAGTGAACCACTGTAGCTATTCAAAAATTTTCCTTTGAGAAATTCTAGCATACCCAGACCTGGGAACCTGTTGCTTCCATACTTTAAGGGACCTGAAAAGTAATCAAGGAACATAACACTTGCAATGGATAGAAATGTTTTTAGGTAAATGTGAATTGATTCCAAACATATAAAAATATCAAGAATCATACTCTAATGGAACATGGTGTATATATTTCTTTTGCATCCTATGAATTGCTAAAAATTTAGTTAATAAATAACTTTTCATGAAACTTTGTTTGCCGTGATTGTACTGTTCAAGCAGTGTCAACAATTATGCTCCCTTGAACATGTGAATGATAACTCTTGTTTATAGTTTCACTCCTTGTTCTCTTACAAAATTATCAATCTTTAAGAACAGTACAGGAGGGAAAAATTATGAATTTATTCAGCACAAGCAAGCAGTAAGAACATAGTATAAAACAGGAAAATGTAAATCTTGCAACAGCAAGATCACAGACAACTGAAGTCTTGAATTCACTTTTCAGTACTTCAACTACTTAAATTTTTAAGTAACATGCTCCATCGACCATAATAATAATTTTTCACAATGATGTGGAATGTGGTAGCTTACAAATGCAGCACATTTTCTCAGTGAAAAATGTGGCAACACACTGACAATTTACATGATGGTCTTCGAAATTACTCAAACTACCTGTAATGTTTACTACTTGAAACTTAACATTAATGCATTATCTTTCTCTCCTATCCTGCTACATACATATGTATTGGAAGATACAAAACATGTTTTTTTTTTTAATTCCAAAACTCCAACAGGTTTATTTACATCCAAACCAGATTATGCACCAGAATGCCAATGTCAGTGAAGGTGATGGCAAATGTTACATCTTCATGTTAGTCCATGTCTTATGCCAACATTTGTGATGTCAAAGCAGATTTTATAGAAAGTACAGTATGCTCTTCATTAGTAAGGTCAACATAATCCAGGATGAGAAAGCACCAGTTCACATTAAAAGTTTTTTTCTGGTGTAAGTCGTACCTTCCCCCCCCCCCCTCCCCCCGACCCATGAATCAGTGCAATAACAACAGAGGGATATCTGTTGAGAGGCCAGACAAACATGTGATTCCTGAAGAGGGGCAGCAACCTTCTCAGCAGATGCACAGGCAACTGTCTGGATGACTGACTGATATGGCCTTCTAGTGTCGACCGAAGCGTCCGATCCCACGCGTCGGCTTTGACCCGTGACGTAAGGGTGTTGTGTGTGACGTCATGACGGCGCGGTGTTTGGTTTGAGTGTGACTGTCTCCAGTTCTGTTTTATCTTATTTTATTTACTTTTCTGATCTGTTCGTTCTATCTGGTGAGTTTTTTTTAATTTAAAAACGCTTATTACTTATTTTAATTATCTGTTTCCTCCAATTTCTGTTTTAGTTTATTATATTTATCTTTCTGATCTGTTCGTTCTATCCCGTGAGATTTTTTTTTAAAAAAAGACAAAAAACACTAATCAGCTACTGAAGCATCTTTGTCTTCTATGGGTTGCAGGGGTTATGACCCCTGGGGAGGTGGGTGGGTATTCATGCATGGCTGTCTTCATTTACACGTTGTAGCTACGCAAGGTGTCTAAATTTGTTTATATTTAGTTTGCTCCCCCCCCCCCCCCCCCCCCACCCAAAACACCCCATTTCCCGCGCTTGTCCCGTTAGTGTCATTAGGCTTCTTGTGGAAAGTGTGTGTGTGTGTGTGTTTTTGTTTCCGCCATATTTGTGACGTCATGGGTCAAAGCAGACGGGCGGAATCGGACGCTTCCGTATTTCCGCCTTTTACCATCAAACAAAACGGCCTGGCTTTGCTGGTACTGTGAACAGCTGAAAGCAAGGGGAAACTACAACCATAATTTTTCCCAAGGGCAAGCAGCTCTACTGTATGGTTACATGATGATGGCGTGCTCTTGGGTAAAATACTCTGGAGGTAAAAATAATCCGCCATTAGAATCTCCAGACGGGGACTACTCAGGAGGATTTCGTCATCAGGAGAAACAAAACCGGAATTCTATGGATCAGAGAGTGGAATTTTAGATCCCTTAATCCAGCAGGTAGGTTAGAAAACTGAAAAAGGAATATGGATATGTTGACATCAAATATAGTGGGAACGAATGAAGTTTGGTGGCAGGAGAAATATGACTTCATGTCACGTGAATACGGGGTTACAAATACAAAATCAAACATGGGTAATGAAGGCGCGAGTTTAATAATTAATAAGAAAACAAGAATGCAGGTAAGCTAGTATGAACTCCATACTGGAATGTATTATCGCAACCAAGTCAGACGCAAAGCCCATGCCTACCACAGTAGTGCAAATTTATAAGCCAACTATCTCGGCAGATGAAGAGACTGAGGAAATGTATTATGAGAGAAAAAATTTTATTTAGATAGTTGAAAAAAACAAAAATTTATTGTAATGGGGGACCAGAATTCAACAGGAGAAAAGGAAGAGATGGAAAGATACTAGGTGAATATGGACCGGGGGGGGGGGGGGGGGGGTGAAAGAGCAAGCCATCTTGTAGAATTCTGCACAAAGCATAATTTAATCATTGTTAACTCTTGGTTTAAGAACCATACAAGAAGGCTATATACATGGAAGAAACCTGGAAGCACCGGAAGGTTTCATATTGATTATATAATGCTTAGACATAGATTTACGAACCAGATTTTAAATTTCCAGGGACAGATGTGAATTCTGATCACTATATAACCTACTGGTTAGGAGCTGCAGATTACAACTGAAGAAACTGGAAAAATGTACAAAATGAGGGAGACAGGACCTGGATAAGCTGAAAGAACAAGAGGTTGCTGACAGTTTTAGAGTGTGCATTAGGCAATAGCTGACTAGAGATGGGGACAGGAATACAAAAGATGAATGGGTAGCTGTAAGAGATGGAATAGTGAGGGAAGCAGAGGATACAATAGGTAAAAAACAAAGCCTAATAGAAATCCTTGGATAACACCAGATACCAAATATCACTGATGAAAGGAGAAAATTTAAAAATACAGCAAATGAAGCAGGCAGAATGGAATACTTATGTTTAAAAAATGAAATTGACAGAAAGTGCAAAATGGCTAAGTGGGAAAAGTTAAGGACTAATTTAAGGATTTAGAAGCATATTTTACAAGGGGAAAGACAGATATGCCTACAGGAAGATTAAGAGACCTTTGAGGAAAAGAATGATTATCAAGAGCTCAGACAGAAAACCAGTCCTAAGCAAAGCAGGGAAAGTTGAAAGGAGGAAGGGGTATAGAGAGGATGTATTAACAAGAGATGAACTTGAAGGTAATATTATAGGAAGGGAAGTAGACAACAATGAAGATGAGATGGGAGATATGTTAAGTGAGAAGAATATGACAGAGCTCTGAAAGATCTAAGTCAAAACAAGGCTCCTGGGATAGAAGATATTCCATCAGAACTACTGATAGCCATGGGGGAGCCAACTAGTGTGCATGATGTACGAGACTTCAAGAAGAATGTAGTAATTCCAATTCCAAAGAAAGCTGTCACTGACAGTTTAATAAGTCATCATTGCAAAATACTAACATGAATTCTTTAAAAAAGAATGGAATAACTGGTGGAAGCCGATGCGGGAAGATCAGTTTGGATTCTGGAAATGTAGGTCTTAGGCTACCTTAGGAGATACGTTAAGGAAAGAGAAACCTAAGTTTATAGCATTTGTATACTTACAGAAACTATTGACTACATTGGTTGGAACACTCTTTGAAATCCCGAAGATAGCACGGTTCGAATACAGGGAGCATAAGACTATTTACAACTTTTACAGAAACCAGACGACAGTTATACGATTCAAGAGGTATGAAAGGGAAGAAGTGGTAGAGAAGGGAGTAAGACAGGGTTGTGACCTATTTACGCTGTTATTCAACCAGAACATTGAGCAAGTGGTAAAACAAAGCAAAGCACAATTTGGAATGGGAATTAAAATTCAGGGGAAAGAAATAAAAACTTTAAGGTTTGCGGGTGAAATTGTAATTCTGCCAGACACATCTGAAAGGTCAACAACAAGAAGTCGTTTGCAAACAATAATGTCCTCTGGCCATCTGAAAGGTCAAATTTAAATATTTTGGGATTCTGTGATTGATTTTGTAGATGAAAACTCTGTTGGCATTTTATACCTGGTCGTTATCAAACAGTTATTCTAAGCAAATAGTACGAAAGTGCTTCCAGCTAATTAGAAATTGAGCTGTACACAAGCCGTTCACGGTCAAACAATTTGTAATATAATCATTTAAAATTATAAATAATAATAAATATACCACTGGATAGGGATTTTTTTTTATAACTATAGATAATTCTTGCACAACTGTAGTGTAGTCTTTCGAGCATCTATTTATTAGACCTTCCATAACAAAAATTCAATTAAATTAAAAAAAAAATATGTTGCTGAACGTGAATCCTATTGCTCGCGATGGAGCTTACCTGTCGCCCAAAACTTTAAATTTACAACTGAGATACTTGCCTCATTTTCGAAATCCTGCACTACTCTCTCCAGCCCGGTAACCATCCCGCCACTTATTCGAATTCTTGTCCGAATCCTGGCTAAGAACAAAACAAGAAAGACCTGTTGATTGCCAAATAGGGGTATCCGTAGATTTCGCGCCAGTAATTGGCGCATCTAGAACTTCTCACAAACCTGTTGCTTTGGTATTTATTTTTTTATTTTGCATCCAACATCAACTGATTGCAAAAAAAGTTTTTTTTGTTCCGGTCTTCTGATAAGTCAGAGACTTACTTACTAGAGTTACATATTATTGCCTGGCACTTTTATCTACACAGCTTTTTCTAAATTTAATTGAGAGGACAATGTTACATATATGGACTATACATGAAAAATTGTTATTACAATGCTTAGATTAAGGAATCTACAGTTTGTGCCATAGTTTTCAGTAGTGGTGGGAAGGAAATCGCGTATCTGTTAGAAATCACAGTGACTGAGAAGTCACAGATATCACAGTAGCAACTTTACAGAATCTAATTGCGATTTCAGTCACAGTTAGCAGTCGCAAGTAGTATTTCATATTCAAAGACGTGAGCCATCTATTGCTCGAATTTAGCACTGCTTTCTGCGATTTCAGTGACAAGTCGCAACTAAGAGTCGCAAGTAGCAACTAAAAAGCGCGGTTAACAGTGCCATCTGTTGGCCAAAGTTCGTACTACGTCCATCTCTGCGATATGGTATCGGGTCTAACTGCGATTTCCGTAACAAGTCGCAACTAAGAGTCGCAAGTAGCAACTAGAAAGCGCGGTTAACAGTGCCATCTGTTGGCCAAAGTTCGTACTACGTCCATCTCTGCGATACGGTATCGGGTCTAACTGCGATTTCCGTGACAAGTCGCAACTAAGAGTCGCAAGTAGCAACTAGAAAGCGCGGTTAACAGTGCCATCTGTTGGCCAAAGTTCGTACTACGTCCATCTCTGCGATGCGGTATCAAGTCTAACTGCGATTTCCGTGACAAGTCGCAACTAAGAGTCGCAAGTAGCAACTAAAAAGCGCAGTTAGCACTGCCATCTGTTGAGCAAAGTTCATACTACGCTATTCGCTATCGAGTCAAATTGCGATTTCTGTGACAAATCGCAACTAAGAGTCGCAAGTAGCAACTAAAAAGCGCAGTTAACATACTTTTCCTAGTGTCATCTGTTGACCGACGTACGTACTTCGTTATGAGAGCCTTGTGCCTCACGTGATAGATGTGCTGTGTGTGCATATGAAGGGCTTATTTCAATAGTGGTACAAGTCCACTTTTGTTCATTTTGAGATACAGAGTCGTAAAGTTAAATGAGCGCTGACAAATCTGCATTTGAGATACCAGAAATATTCAAGCATATGGCTTCTTGCTAGAGATGAACCTTTATTTATGTTTGTTTGGATCACTAATTTCAGAAGCATTATAGACAGAAAAGTGGAGCTAATGGACTTGTACCACTATTGAAATAAGCCCTTCATATTATATGACGACATGCACATTCAGCATCAGTTATGGTTGGTCAAATACTGCTGTGACTCTGAATGTATTATATTAATAAGAAGCAACATTGCCTTTTTCTCCCGAAAATATCAAGTAACGTAACAAATGTGTTTGATTCTGCTTCCAATATGACAGTTTTGGTTAATACTCCACATGCCTACAGGACTTTGCAATGTTAACACAGCACAACTCAGACATCTGTATAAGTGTAGAGAAATGAAAACAGTCATATGAATGCCTCACTTTTGTTCCGATACAGTTCAAGACTCGGGAGAAAAGTTTTACACCTGGTGTTCTACATGGCAACTTCACACACAAGAACTTTTTGCCGACACTACTACCACCTACATAAGTAGGACGGCTTAAACATGTGGAAAATGAGATTTTTATAATTCACTCACTGTATTTGACATTTATTATTCCTTTAAAATCGCACAACAACTTCAATAAAACACAGTTTAATCATTCACACACTTATTTCACAATTATTTCACTTTTAAACTGCACATCGTCTAAGAGCTGTCTTGAATCTTCAAGAGTCTCTCTCAAAAACAGCCTTGATGTGGATAGATACGTACAGCAACCAGTAATCAGAGTCAGAACTGTGTCTGCAAAAACACAAGGATTATTAAACAATTTTTGCTGTCATTAATTACTAGTAATATAATTGACAGAGTAGAATGCTAATATTTGCTATAATGAATATCACATTTGCAAGAACGATCTCACTGAAGTAATTAAGTCCATCGAAACGCTTAGAAACTAACCTCTTGTGTGACGAAAACGGTCTAAAGACGCTGTGGCAATTTCTTCAGATCTGTTGACAATGATATTTTGAGTTATCACTTTACTGAGTGACTGAAATGTAGTTCAGGTACCTGTGAACATAACAATATGTTAGAATTCATTTTCTAAATACGAACTATTACGGTACTGTACGGCTACTTACATATTAATTACACTATTAATATTTTCACAGTTGTTTCTTTAATACAAAATTAAAGCCAACGGAAGAAAAAACGTAAAACATACTTGCCAATGACAGGTTTGTTGAGATGCAATTTTCTGTGTTGACAGATGTAACTTTTTCATACGGTGGTAAGTCGCAGGAATCACAGAAATCGCAGAAGTAGCAGAAGTCACAGAAATCGCAGAAGTAGCAGAAATCGCAGAAGTAGCAGAAATCGCGGAAGTAGCAGAAATCGCAGAAATAGCAGTGGCGGAGGGATACACGACCTATGTTCCTTAACTGCGACTCTTAACTGCGACAAATCACAGTTAAGAATAACAGATACTGAAAAGTAGCATTCACAGAAATCACTGATATCGGAAAATCGCAGTTTAGCCCATCACTAGTTTTCAGATTTGAGATTCAAATATTTACAGTCTGTGACACAGCGTAAGACCTGAGATTACATATATTTTTAGATAGATGGTCTTCCATCACACGAGTGTACTAAATCTAGAAACTCATCTATTGAATACACAGGATTGTTAGGAGTCATAATTTTAATTTCTTTTTTAGTTTTGTAATGGGCTATTTGGAAATATTAGGATGGAAGCAATTCAATAGTTTCATGCCTGCATAGCGAGGGCTTCTCTCATAAAGTGTTGTTCTATGAGAGATGATGTGGGGTCTCTCTCTACCTCTAGTGTTGTGATCGTATATTTCTTTATTAAGTGGTCTGTTACTGTTTACTACCATAATGGTTACCTTCAGTACACGCAGGTTATGAACAGTTAGTATTTTAAATTCTTTAAACAAGTTTCTGCAGGACTCCCTGGCACATTTCTTTCCCATAATTCTAAGTGCCTTCTTTTGTAAGATAAGTACGCTTTTCATATTACCTTTACTGCTGGATCCCCATACCTCTATCCCATAGCTTAAATGGGATTCATATAGTGCAAAATATATTTGCCTCAGAGTGGTGATATTACAAAAAGGTGTCAGTTTTCTGAGGACATATATGGTAGTGCGTAGCTTTTTGCAAATATCATTTACATGGTCAGACAAGTTTAAATCTGCATCAAGTGTCCAAGCAAGAAATTTGGTCAAGTATTGTTTTTTAATGTATTCATCACGCATTAAAAATTGGTATTCATGAGTTTTTTGCTTCCCAAGATCAAATCCAATATAGACAGATTTATTTGTGTTTAATTTTAGTCTGTTTTCATTAAAATATTGCAGAATTAAGCCTGCTGCAGTATTGGATTCCACTTCGAGCTGCGAATAGCTTGGATTGTGGCATATTAACGTGGTATCATCTGCATATAAGATAGCTGTTGCATGGTTTGTTATGGACTGAATATCATTAACATAAATAATAAAAAGAAGTGGTACTAATATTAACCCCTGTGGAATACCAAATTTATGTCAGTGGTGTTTGATTTATATGCTCCCTCCATAGTGCTAATAGACATGAACTGCTTCCTATTTGTCAAGTAGGACATCATCAGATTATGGGCTGTGCCTTGAATCCCATAGTTCCACAGTTTGTCCAACAATACAGTCATATCAACACAGTCAAATGCTTTTTGTAAGCCTAGAAAGATGCCACATACATGTTCTTTATTATCTATTGCTTTAGTGACACCTTCCATTAAGTTAGATGATGCTGTAATGGTGGACAACCCCTTGGCAACACATACTGCCACTTATAGATAACTTTTTTGCATACCAGGAAGTTCCAGATTCTTCAGTATATTACTTTCTCAAAGATTTTGGGTATTATTGGAAGAACAGAAATGGCTCGAAAGTTTTCTACTAGATTTCTGTTTTCTTTTTTAAAAATAGGTACAACTCGAGCAATTTTCAAATATCTGGAAATAGACCATCTACTATATGAGAGTTGATAACTGTTGATAAAGATGATGCAGTTTTATGTATACATTTCTTAAGAGTGACCAGACTAAGAATATCGTATCCTGCTGCATGGGAATTCTTTAAGCTACTTACTATTTCTTCTTTAGCTTGTTGGTGTCAAAACTATACTTCCTGACACTGGTGTTCCTCTGAATTTGTATTTATGACTTTTTAAGCTGACTGTTTATGCTGTAGCCAACAGAAGCCAAGTAATTGTTAAATAGATCTGATATCCTATTCTGATCCATTTCTATTGTGCTGTTTATCAGCAAGTTATTTTCAGTTGTATGTTTCCCAGATTAACCTGTTTCTCTATTTACTAGTGACCATGATATTTTGGAGATATTATTTGAGTTTTGAATGACACTTTCAAAATGTTCCTGCTTTTCCGAAATTAGGAGATCTACATTGTATTTCAGATGATTCTTGAACTCTTCTTTTAATTTTTTATTGCTCAAGTCATTTAACATAGCATACCCATACTACATTAGTTTTTCTCTAGCCTCAGTGACTGAACTTAATATCCAGTTTTGGGTTACAGGATGTAACTGAATTCTCTTTTTTATTAATGGGCAAGCTTGGTTGAGAATGTAGTATAGTTCACTTGAGAATTTGCCGTATCTATGATGTGTCGTTAGAATACTACTCCAATCCACATTCCTTAGTATATGGTTCAAATGAGTTATATCTTGGTCTGTATTCATCCTAATATATCTATAACAACTGTGTGTAGGAACCTTTTTTATGTGCACACTAAGTTCTACTGAATGGTGGTCTGACAAAGCTCTTATAATAACAGAAGATCTGAGATCGTAAAGATGAATACCAGTGAATATGTTATCTATTGCCGACTGGCATGTTTCAGTCTCCCTGGTTGCAGTGTTTCAGGCATCATTTTATTCAAGCAGAGTATACTTGAATAGTCTACTGTGTAACTTATTTGCTAACACATTTATGTTGAAATCTCCTATTATTACTAACTTTTTCAGGTGTGATATAAAAACATTACCTATCAAGTCACAAAACTTTGTTAAGAAAACCTCGAAGTTTCTGCCTGGCAGCCTATATAAACATATAACATAAATTTCATCATTTGGTACCTTTATACATGCTGCACATAATTCAATTGTTTCTTCTTATGAATATTTACTTACATTTACAGAATCCAAATCAAATGTGCTTTTTACACACATTGACACACTCCCCCTCTGATAGAAGATCTGCAAAATTTATCAGCTAGTACCATGTTTAGAGGTTTAAAAAGTTCTAATTTGGCATCAGATAACCTGTGTTCACTAATGCCAAGTACGTCAGGCATAGTTTCATTTACAAACACGTCTAATTGTTCATATTTCTTGCTCAAGCCCTTGTTTGGTATCAGGCTGCTACCGTGCCATAGCCATTAAGTGAGGCAATTGCTCCCAAACTGAAGGCCCAGACCGCAGGGATGAATGTGACCAAATGCCCAGTAATTAGAAAGATATGAGAGACAACAGTAGCATTGTAAATCAAAATAAAATTCTTAAATGAAGGAACTTTCGTAGTTTTCTGTATCACATTGGTTTCCATCAAAAGACACAAGTACACATCCTTGTTTAAAAATGCGTTGTTCCTTTTTGACAATTTCGAGCGAAAATACAACTTTTGGCTCAAGATAATTACATTAAACTTATGAGGTACTACAGATAGAGATTATTTTATAGTTTTGTATGTTTTCCACTTTCAATTCTATCTTAATTTTTCAGAACATGTGTGTCTGTTTTTTGCACTTATTTTTATGTGGTACAATGTCTGTCTCCCTTTCCACAATATGTAGTATTTTTCTCCAGCCTTGCTAGGACTTGAATACCTGTGTGCTTCATTATAACATTAACCTAACATTTCATTCTCACACTAGTTGGTACGAGGGACTCTATTTCAAAATGATTCTGTAGGAAACATTTTGCAAGAGTAGTGCAAACACCACCAGACGATATATGTAAAGCGTCTATATGCCATAAGTCTTCAATCTATCTCTGCATCATACTTTTATATTTTCGTTTTAATCTACACTCCTGGAAATTGAAATAAGAACACCGTGAATTCATTGTCCCAGGAAGGGGAAACTTTATTGACACATTCCTGGGGTCAGATACATCACATGATCACACTGACAGAACCACAGGCACATAGACACAGGCAACAGAGCATGCACAATGTCGGCACTAGTACAGTGTATATCCACCTTTTGCAGCAATGCAGGCTGCTATTCTCCCATGGCGACGATCGTAGAGATGCTGGATGTAGTCCTGTGGAACGGCTTTCCATGCCATTTCCACCTGGCGCCTCAGTTGGACCAGCGTTCGTGCTGGATGTGCAGACCGCGTGAGACGACGCTTCATCCAGTCCCAAACATGCTCAATGGGGGACAGATCCGGAGATCTTGCTGGCCAGGGTAGTTGACTTACACCTTCTAGAGCACGTTGGGTGGCACGGGATACATGCGGACGTGCATTGTCCTGTTGGAACAGCAAGTTCCCTTGCCGGTCTAGGAATGGTAGAACGATGGGTTCAATGACGGTTTGGATGTACCGTGCACTATTCAGTGTCCCCTCGACGATCACCAGTGGTGTACGGCCAGTGTAGGAGATCGCTCCCCACACCATGATGCCGGGTGTTGGCCCTGTGTGCCTTGGTCGTATGCAGTCCTGATTGTGGCGCTCACCTGCACGGCGCCAAACACGCATACGACCATCATTGGCACCAAGGCAGAAGCGACTCTCATCGCTGAAGACGACACGTTTCCATTCGTCCCTCCATTCACGCCTGTCGCGACACCACTGGAGGCGGGCTGCACAATGTTGGGGCGTGAGCGGAAGACGGCCTAACGGTGTGCGGGACCGTAGCCCAGCTTCATGGAGACGGTTGCGAATGGTCCTCGCAGATACTCCAGGAGCAACAGTATCCCTAATTTGCTGGGAAGTGGCGGTGCGGTCCCCTACGGCACTGCGTAGGATCCTACGGTCTTGGCGTGCATCCGTGCGTCGCTGCGGTCCGGTCCCAGGTCGACGGGCACGTGCACCTTCCGCCGACCACTGGCGACAACATCGATGTACTGTGGAGACCTCACGCCCCACGTGTTGAGCAATTCGGCGGTATGTCCACCCGGCCTCCCGCATGCCCACTATACGCCCTCGCTCAAAGTCCGCCAACTGCACATACGGTTCACGTCCACGCTGTCGCGGCATGCTACCAGTGTTAAAGACTGCGATGGAGCTCCGTATGCCACGGCAAACTGGCTGACACTGACGGCGGCGGTGCACAAATGCTGCGCAGCTAGCGCCATTCGACGGCCAACACCGCGGTTCCTGGTGTGTCCGCTGTGCCGTGCGTGTGATCATTGCTTGTACAGCCCTCTCGCAGTGTCCGGAGCAAGTATGGTGGGTCTGACACACCGGTGTCAATGTGTTCTTTTTTCCATTTCCAGGAGTGTATATATATATATATATATATATATATATATATATATATATATATATTCTCTTGCATTTTTGTTCTTCTTCTTCTTTTACCATGTTAAGAAAGTTATTTCGACATTTCCTATGGTATCTTATCCTTTTGTTAGCTAACACGTCCTGTATGTTTTGTCATAATGATTTCTTTTACTATTACTTATAATGTTTATATCTTAGTGTTGACATAACTCTGCATCTTGATATAACATTATATTCTTTCGTTCCCTGATAGGGAAATATGGTTGTTATGTGTTAATATTTATTTTGAAATTGAGTTTGACACTTGTGTAGCTTCGTGTTCCTAGATGGTTGCACTGCGAGTTAGCGGTTGCACTTGAGCAAGGTCAATGTCACTTCCCTAGTACTGGCGTAAACATGCATTGTTGAGCACGCACAACTGATTTGTACACAGCACCCGTTTGGATTTTGCTTCACATTACGCTGTGATTTACACTTCCCTCTTGTTGAATGTTTGTTTTTGTTAACAAAACAAGAAAATTTCTTGAGTCTATACACATTTCATTCAAAGGATACTTATTAATTTTTTTTAAACTATAACATTTACTTTTAAGATTATTTTATACGTGTCTCTACAGGATGGAAAACACCAAAACGACAAGGAAAACTTTCAATATTATAACAAAGAATGCCAGAGAGAGGTCTAGAGGGATCAGTAGAAATTCACTATAAAAATCTCAAAAGCTGCAGAGGGTGCCAGAACCAGATCGCAAACGCGAAAATTCAAAGAAAATCGCTCTTGCCTGGCAAAGTAACTGGATGGAAGAACACAAGAAGAAACACTCTGAGAGGATGAAAAGATTTTGTGAATCAAAGAAGAAAAAACTCCCAGAAATGAAATTGTGAATTCAAGTTCAATCACTTTCCAAAAATAAAATGGGGTTAATCGTTATAATAATAATGAAAATCATGACATTACTTATACATACTTTCTTCTCTGACAACAAAACTGCTGTGATAAAGTGTCAGTATTCGTTAAAAGCTTTTAAATCTTTGTGGGGGTGGAGACCTTTGTCTTGCCCCATTTCTTCATATACTAAACTGTAAGTTCCAGGATAAGGTATTTTTGTAATAATATAAAGTCCTGAGTATAGTAATTGCCATTTTTGTTTAACTTACCGATCTTTGTCGATTTGGGATGTGTCCTCAAGAGTACTCATTGCCCTTCAAAAACATGTGTAACTCGTTTTAGCTTTTTACTGTATATTCTTTTTCTGTATTCTCCTCTATTCTCTAGTGTAATTACTATTTGTTTGATTTTATCCTGCAATGTTAGCTCTGTAGTAGGTAATTTTGGGATGAGTGATTCCCATTCGTTATTTTGCTTTGTGTTAAACACAAGTTCATTATGAGTGAAACCTGTGGAGGAGTAGGGGAGATCGTTCACTATTTGCATAAATGGAGCAATGTTTTCAACCCATCGTGAATGCTTATTATGAGCGTATGTCCTTATAAATCTATTGAATTCCTTAAACACTCTTTCCACGGGACTTGCTTCTGGCTGGAAAAAAATTTTGTGTTTAATGCCCTGGGTGTTCATGAATTGTTAACATTTTCTTCCCACAAAATAGGCTGTGTTGTCTGTCAATATGACTTTGGGTTTCCCTTCTCTTTGTAAATATTCCTTTTCAATTCTCCTTATGATGCTACTGGCTGTAGTGGTTTTGATAGCATAAAGTTTGATGTATTTTGTGAAAATATCATAAGAAGCCACCTTTTGCTTTGGGATGTTGTCCTGCGATATCTAGAAAAACCATTTCCAGTGGGGCTTTGGATAGTATGGGGTGTAGTTCTGTAAACTTTGACATATTGGATGGTTTTGTTCTTTGGCAAATACCACACTTTCTTAATATTTGTGAAACACGTCGTGTAAATTAGGAAAATAACAAAGTTTGGAAATCTTGTCTGTACATTTTGTTACTCCGTAGTGTCCCCAAACTTCGTGTGTATGTTTGATAAATTCGTCGGTATATTCCTCTGGAAGGCAAACACGCCAATGGTTAGAATTTTCGTGCTTTGTGTAACTGATACCATTTACTCACCTTGTGGTATGTATTCTGGTTGAGATTTTGTATTACCTTTTTCCACCTATCATCTCGGTGTTGTATCATTCCCATCTGTTTACAAAATTTTTTGTAGTCTGATTTTTGTGTACTACTTTGATCAATAATGTTCGAATTTCTGACTCTTGTTCAGACAGTTCACTGAACTCGTCTAGTCCCTGTGGCAACCTGTATAGTGCATCTGTGATAATATTCTGACTGCCCTTTATGCATATTATTTCAAAATTAAACTCCTGCAGGTACAAACACCGTCTCACTAGTCTTCGGTGTAACAGTTTACATGTTAAGAGAAAAGATAATGATTGGTGGTCAAAATAGACTTTAGTGTATTTACCCCAAAGAAAATACTCGAGTTTCTTAAACGCCCAAATTACTGCTAAACTTTCCAGTTCTGATACGGAATATGATCTTTCTGCCTCTGATAAAGTTCTGCTGGCAAAGCTAATGACTTTGGGTACTGTTTTTCTTTCTTCCTCTTGCATCTGGACAAACATGCCCCCAGTCCCTGAGACGAGGTGCCCGTGCTTAAACAGAAGTCCTTGAACATGTCAGGATGACTCAAAATGTTTGCTGATATTAATGCATTTTTAATTTTGGTAAAGTCCTCCTGGCATCTCTCATCCCATAACCAAGCCTTATTCGTTCTCAACAGGTTAAGTAGGGCATCGCTACTCATAAGCTGCTGTGGTATAAATTTTCGGAAAAAGGAAGTTAGTCCTAGATATGCTTTCAATTGTTTTTTGTTTCTTGGGGGTGGACAATTATGTATGGCATCTAGTTTCTTTGGGTCTGGTAATATACCCCGTTCAGAAATGATATATCCTAAAAATTTTACTTGCTCTTTGCCAAAGTTAGATTTCTTTCGATTTGCTGTTACTTTGTACTCTGTAAATCTCTGAAATACCTTTTCCATTATACTGATGTGGGCTGCCCAAGATGATGTGGCTATTAATATATTGTCAACGTAAATGGTAAGTTTACTGAGCAATTCTTGTCCTAATACCCTGTACAAAGCTGATATAAATACTCCTGCACTAATATTTTATCCAGGGGGTAGAACTTTAAATTCATAACTCTTGCCATTGCAGACAAATGCTGTGTATTTTCTGTTCTCCTCATGTAACTTTATTTGCCAGTAAGATTTTAAAGGTCGAGGGTGCTGAATTATTCGGTGTTATGAAATTTTAACAATTGTTCATCTAAATTATCTGGTTTTGTTCTTACTGGTACTAGGATTTTGTTTATGCCTCTAGCATTTAAAACTATTCCTACTGATCCATCAGATTTACTAACTGGTGGCATTGGGCAGCAATATGGTAAAAATGGTGGCTGTATGATCCCCCATTTGCACATTCTATTTTAACTGCTTCACTTTTTGTCCACGGTATAGGGTAAGACATAATACAAAATGTTTCATGAGGGTAGACATTAAGTTTATGTTCGTAATCTTTGATTACTCCTGGATTCTTATTAAAAACATTTGCATATTTAAAACGTAAGTCAGAAAGCTCTTGTCATTGTGTAGCATCTAAAATATTTCATTCATTCAATTTTTCTTCTACTAATTCCTGATTAACTTCAGTGTTGGCCTCATGTTCATTATCACACTTGTTCAAAAAATACATGGTGGGATATGAATTTCTAGGTTTACTTTGCCGTACCTCTCCTATGTGGTAATCAGGCTGATAGAAAATCTTTGGTCCTTCATAAAGAAGTGGCACTTACCATTACCTATGTCTATTTCAGTTTTATAGGTTCTAAATGTGTCCATACCTATCAAGCAGTTGACTATAAGTTTGACTACTATTAAAAAATTACACTGCACAGAAAATTTTTCAATGTGCATGGTAGTAAGAGCTTGGTGTTTTTACTAACTTGGTTTTGCCGCCAGTAGCAGTTTCCAATTTGCAGTTTTGTACTGGCAGAACAGGAAATTTATTCCGTCTTTTTAATTCAGTGAAAAATGCTTCAGATATTAAATTAGTCGTGGACCCTGTATCAAGTATTAACTGTGTCTCTATAACAAAAATTTTCGCTCCGATTACTGCTTGCACTTGTTCTTCCAGTGTATTTTTCCCGGATTTCAGTTCATGTTGGCATAGATCGTCCTTCAAGTCTCTTTGTTCATCGAATAGTACGAAACATGTTTGAAAATTTTAATTGCCTCCATCGCTTACAAGGTCTATAGTATGGGGCTCAACTATGACCGATTCGGGTTTTCCTGCGGTTTAGTCTGATCTGCTTCGGTACACAGAACTCCTTCTGTCAGTTGTACCGTGTGATTGTTTCTCCAGGGTGTATCATTTCCAGTTCGCGACATGCTTTCTCGTGTGTTCATATGGCTGTTGTGAAATGTTGCCGTATTGCGATTTTGCTGCGCAAAGGTTGGCTGTGGTACAGGGTGTTGTACGTTATTGCTTTTGCCGTGCGCCAGCCACTGGTATGGCTGACTGTTTTTATTTACATGTGGTGCATAATTTAGAGAGGAGGTATGTAAATTAGCTTGTGAATGGTAATAATTCCTGTTATACGGAAAGTTTTGCTTAAATCTCTTGTTCCTACCATTTCCATTCCCGTATCCATTACCACTGTCAATGTAACCTTGCGGTTGCGCGTACCAGCTTCGCTGTGTGTTCGTGTATAGCTTTTTGAATTGACCATTCAAGTTATGTTGTTGTGGTGTTTGGTTGTCTGGCGCCCTATTTGTTACTACTTTCTCTTCATATATTAAGTTGATTGAATCTAAAATGGATAGAAAATCTTCTGTGTCGTGCTCAGGTGTAGTAATTATTCTCACGAATGTGTGATGGCAAACGACTTTTTAAAATTTTTAAAACATCAACATGAGAAATAGGATTCGTCCAATAACGTGTTTTATTGAATTCTCAAAATACCCTCTCAAGCTACCGTATTTGCTATGAAAAAGGGCGGGGTTAAAAACCTCTCGCCTAAGTCTCCCCTGTACGGCTTCCGACGAGTATTTGTCAAGAAATGCCGTTCAAATCGTAAATATGTGGCACAACGCTCAGCTACCTCGGTCGCCCACAAAAGTACATCGCCTTGCGTGTACCCAACAACAAACCTGATCTTTTGTGCTTCCGTCCATGTCAAAAAGCATTAATAAATACAACAGGGTTCATTCTCCTACTCGCTCGTAAATGTTGCAAATTGACAGTGTCTTAAGAGACCTACGTCAGCAAATATAGTGGACAAGCTGTTTGCACTTTGTGTTTTGTTTACATACCTGTTATAATTGTTTACATTTCTCGAAGTTATTGGTTCTGGTGTCATGCCATGTAAACTTACACTTTATGGTCTGTCATTACGATTGGCATTATTTGTAAAGTTTGCAATGAATGGTCTGTGTGCATACATTACTTTGGTTTGCAGTGGTTGGCACTTTGTTTATGTGTACAACTTGTGTCTCTGTATCAGTTTCACCTAAGTAGTTGCGTATCCTGTTCTCTCTAGCCTGCAAATTGGTGCTCACTTTGTCGATAATGTCATTTTCCTTTTGTTGAATAGACTTTTCAACTATATCATTCATTAATTTACATTCCTTCACTACCTTTTCCGCTGCTGTACTGGTTTTGTCTAAAGTACCTGCTTCAGGTTGTGAAATTACGTCAGATAAATTTTCATTAATTTTGTCTCTTTCCTTTTTGGCACAGACTGATTCGATTTCAAGTGATGCCACTTTTAAAGTGAGTTCACCTATTGCTGCCGGTATGTTTTCGTAATCTTTGCTCAGTTTGTTTACTACTGTAGGGATGTTCTTTACTGTGGAAGTTAATTGTATTTGTGTAGTTTCCAGGTTTGTGTGTGTGTCTTTAATCCCTTTTGTTTGCTGCTCTACTGTATCGTTACGTTCGTTAAGAGTGTGTAATTTTTGTTTTATTTCCGTAATGTCATTGTGTATTTCGGAAAGTACATCTTGTTTTAGCTGTTTTTCCATGTCTTCAAATTTTACATTCATTTCCTTGGGAAAATTCTTTGTCAAATCACTGATCTGCTGTGTGACTGTATCCTGAAAATCGTTTAAAACTTGTTTCTGCTCTTGCTTTATTTTCTTTATGTCTTGTGTTACTAAGGTAAGGTTTCGCGACAAACTGTCAAATTTTGTATTTATGTCCGTTCGCAAATTGGTGTTTATGTTTTTTATTTCTGCACGCAAACTGGTGTTTGTATTTTGTGCGTCATTTCGGTTGCTATTTAATGTACCTTGGTTGTTGACAACTGTGCTCTGCAAATCAATATTTGAACTTCCTGTGATGAGTGATGGTAAAGCGTCATCAAAAATCATGTTAACTGCGCTTTCTATGTTCTCCTGTGCAAACAGAATGTTGCTTGCGGAGATACGTGATGTAGCCTCATCTATTGTCCTCAACGTGTCCTGAAAGTTAGAACTCTGTGAAAGCTCACTATCACTTGTCATTTCGGTCATGTTCGTCTCTGAACTATTTAATACGCCTAATTGTGGAAGACAAGGTGCTGATACTTTAGATGTT
Organism: Schistocerca cancellata; assembly: GCF_023864275.1. NCBI lineage: Eukaryota > Metazoa > Arthropoda > Insecta > Orthoptera > Acrididae > Schistocerca > Schistocerca cancellata. The sequence continues at coordinate 506,074,754 of NC_064627.1, read as the reverse complement.
CTTTTCTGCAATTGTACGCCATCTTGGCTCATTGCGTTTTTGCTATTGTTAACAATAATGGAAACTGATTTTTGGGCCATATTTGATTGTATATTAAAATTAAAATGTTTGGAAAACAGAAAACTGAAGCGTATTATTTTGTGAATTCAGGCATACTATTTACGTGCCATCAAGCATTATTTGTCTACTTTTATGAAGCACGAAATTTTGTAACACAAAAAACTTCAAACTTTTCTCTCGTTACTCATTACGAAAAATTTCTGAAAAAATTCACTAACTGCATTTAGGAAAGGAAATTAAGGAAAGGTATATCTAATAATTACTCAGGAGGCGCTACCAAGCATAGCTAAGCAAGCAGTTGCATAGTGGTCCTACCTTTACTGTGATGAAACAAACAGCATATTTTCCAAAATTTTCCGTAGATTCCGATTCCTTTTGGTTTGGTTTTCTTTTTAAAGAATTTTTGGTTCTGGTTATTTTGCTCCCAGTCATGATGTATCACATGAAAATTCTAAAAAATCTTTAGTACATGCAAATATTTTTCATACAATATCGTAAATAATGTTGCATAATTTACACAACTGCTTTCATGGCCTTTTCAATGTAATGTCACCAGGTCGCCAGTTGCGCAACTAATAATAAAAATACCTGAATAAGGAAGTTATTTTTTTGTTTTATTTTACAATTAATGGACAAATTCTGTAACTTTATATCTTCTCTCCTTTGAGTCCATATTAAGTTGAACTTACTTCCAAGTTGTCGAGATCTACACACTTCTGTTAGATGCTTCTTCTTCCGACGACGGAAAACTTCTCCTTCTTCACCTTGTAGGTAATGTAATTTTCGTTTATCGGACTTCTTCCTCATATACAGGCAGCAGGTGTGACATTTTCGTGGTGCACAGAAGAAAATAAAAAGGCTTCACATTTTTACAGTGAGAGAAATTATTATTCAGATACCATGAAAGCTATTATAAGCATCTCATATCTAAACACGTCCTCTCTCCACGAGAACTCAAGACATAAGGGTGACAAAAAATTGAATGAGGTCTTTATCATTTGTTCTCGCCTTCCGGCGTAGCAAAATACATCTTTTGCGGCCGCTTACAGCGGTTATCCTTGGTTTTTCCTATGTACCAATACAGTAACAGCGCCGTCTGAGGAGCCCTGCCACATTTCTCGCGGCTCCCCCTGTCAGAGGTCCAAGTCCTCCCTCGGACATGGGTGAGTGTGTGTTGTCCTTAGCGTAAGTCAGTTTAAGTTAGATTAAGTAGTGTGTAAACCTATGGACCGACGCCCTCAACAGTTTGGTGCCAAAGGAACTTCCCACAAATTTCCAAAAATTATTCGTCACGGTGGAGACAAGAAATAACTCCCACAATTTCTACACATTGAATGACAGCCAGATTTATGGTGGTTAAACACATGCCACGAATATTTAAGTTACACTTCGTCTGAAGTAAACAATGCCTATTTCATGTAGTAGAACACAACAATCTACCATTAACAATGCTGATTGAACGTCTTCTTGCAACACAATATATGAGTTTATACGTCCTTTCCTTGGTAACCTGATGCCTGTAGACAAATAGACTCCTTCCTTCATTCCTAGAGGCAATGCTAAGCGTAGTTAGGCAAGCAGTGCATAGTGTATTTGAAGTAGACGTCAATGCTTTATCACTTGCTCCACAAATAAATAACAAGCCCCATCAATAATGTGAAGGAATTATGTATAATGTTTCTTATGTAAAGACTTGGGATACCTGAACATGTTGTTGTTGTTGTTGTTGTTGTTGTTGTTGTGGTCTTCAGCCTTAGACTGCTAGGATGCAGCTCTCCATCCTACGCTATCCTATCTTCATCTCCCGGTACCTACTGCAACCTACGTCCGTCAGAATCTGCTTACTGTATTCATCTCTTGATCTCCCTCTAACATTTTTAGTCTCTAAGCTGCTCTCCAATACTAAACTGGTGATCCCTTGATGCCTCAGAACATGTCATACCAATTGATCCCTTCTTCTAGTCAAGTTGTGCCACAAATTTCTCTTCTCCCCAATTCTATTCACTACCTCCTCATTAGTTATGTGATCTACCTATCTAATCTTCAGCATTCTTCTGTAGCACCACATTTTGAAAGCTTCTATTCACTTCTTTTCTAAACTATTTGTCGTCCATGTTTCACTTCCATACATGGCTACACTCCATACAACTTCTTTCAGAAACTACTTCCTGACACTTGAATCTATACTCAATGTTAACAAATTGCTCTTCTTCAGAAACTCTTTCCTTGCCATTGCCAGTCTACATTTTATATCCTTTCTACTTCGACCATCATCAGTTATTTTGCTCCCCAAATAGCAAAACTCATCTACTACTCTGTATCATTTCCTAATCTAATTCCCTCAGCATCACTCAATTTAATTCGACTACATTGCAATATCCTCGTTTTGCTTTTGTTGATGTTCATCTTATATCCTCCTTTCAAGACACTGTCCATTTCGTTCAGCTGCTCTCCCAGATACCTTCCTGTCTCTGACAGAATTTCCAATTCATCAGCAAACCTCAAAGTTTTAATTTCTGCTCCATGGATTTTAATTCCTACTCCGAATTGTTCTTTTGTTACCTTTACTGCTTGCTCAATATACAGATTGAATAACGTCAGGGATAGGTTACAACTCTGTCTCACTCCCTTCCCAACCACTGCTTCCCTTTCATGCCCCTCGACACTTATAACTGCCACCTGGTATCTGTACACATTGTAAATAGATTTTGCCCCCTGTATTTGACGCCTGGCATATTTGGAATTTGAAAGAGAGTATTCCAATCATCATTCTCAAAAGCTGTCTCTAAGTTGCAAATGCTAGAAACGTAGGTTTGCTTTTCCTTAACCTAGCTTCTAAGATAAGTTGTAGGGTCATTATCGCCTCACATGTTCAAGCATTTCTACAAAATCCAAAATGATCTACCCCAAGGTCGGCTTCTACCAGTTCTTCTATTCGTCTGTAAAGAATTCGTGTTTGTATTTTGTAGCCATGACTTATTAAACTGATAGTTCAGTTATTTTCTCATCTGTCAACACCTGCTTTCTTTGAGATTGCAATTATTATATTCTTCTTGAAGTCTGAGGGAATTTCGCCAGTCTCATATATCTTGCTCACCAGATGGTAGAGTTTTGTCAGGCTATCTGTACCGGTAGTGCTAATGGAATGTTGTCTACTCCCGGGGTATTGTTTCGGCTTAGGTCTCTCAGTGCTCTGTCAAACTCTTCACGCAGTATCATGTCTCCCACTTCATCTTCATCTACGCCCTCTTCCGTTCCCATAATATTGTCTTAAAGTACATCGTCCTTGTATAGACCCTCTATATACTATTTCCATCTTTGTGCTTTCCCTTCTTTGCTTACATCTGCATTACCATCTGAGCTCTTGATATTCATAAAGGGGTTCTCTTTTCTCCAAAGGTCTCTTTAATTTTTCTGTAGGCAGTATCTATCTTACCCCTTGTGATATATGCCTCTACATCCTTACATTTGTCCTCTAGCCATCCCTGATTATCCATTTAGCACTTCCTGTTGATCTCATTTTCGAGACGTTTGTATTCCTTTTTGCCTGCTTCATTTACTGCATTTTTATATTTTCCCCTTTCATCAATTACATTCAATATCTGGTCTGTTACCCAAGGATTTCTACTAGAACTCGTCTTTTTACCTACTTGATCCTCTGCTGCCTTCATTATTTCATCTGTCAAAACTACCAATTTTTTTCTGCGGTATTTCTTTCTCCCACTCTTTTCAATCGTTCCCTAATGCTCTCCCTGAAACTCTCTACAACCTCTGGTTCTGTCAGTTTATCCAGGTCCCATCTCCTTAAATGCCCACCTTTTTGCAGTTTCTTCAGTTTTAATCTATTGTATTGTGGTCAGAGTCTACACCTGCCACTGGACATACCTTACAATTTAAAATCTGGTTCTAAATCTCTGTCTTACCATTATATAATCTATCTGAAGTTTTCCAGTATCTCCAGGCCTCTTCCATGTATAAAATCTTCTTTCATGATTCTTGAACAAAGTGTTAGCTATTATTAAGTTATTCTCGGTGCAAAATCCTACCAGGCAGCTTCCTCTTTCATTCCTTACCCTCATTCCATATTCACCTACTACTTTTCCTTCTGTTTCTTTTCCTCCTATCGAATTCCAGTCACCATGACTATTAAATTTTCGTCTCCCTTCACTATCTGAATAATTTCTTTTATCTCATCACACATTTCGTCAATCTCTTCGTCGTCTGCAGAGCTAGTTGGCAGTCTTGTACTACTGTGGTAGGTGTGGGCTTTGTGTCTATCTTGTCCAAAATAATGTGTTCACTATGCTGTTCATAGCAGCTTACCTGTGCCCCAACTTTTTATTCATTATTAAAGCTACTCCTGCACTACCCCTATTTGATTTTGTATTTATAACCCTGTATTCAGCTGGCCAGATGTCTTGTTCCTCCTGCCACCGAACTTCACTAATTCCCACTATATCTAACTTTAACCTATCTATTTCCCTTTTTAAATTTTCTAACCTACCTGCCCAGTTAAGGGATCTGTCATTCCACACTCTGATACTTAGAATGCCAGTTTTCTTTCTCCTGATAACGACACACCCCTGAGTAGTCCCCACCTAGAGATCCAAATGGGGAACTATTTTACCTCTGGAATATTTTACCCAAGAGCACGCCATCATCATTTAACCATACAGTAAAAATGCATTCCCTCAGTTTTGCCTTGCTTTCAGCCATTTGCAGTACCTGCGTAGCAAGGCTGTTTTGGTGAATGTTACAATGCCAGATCAGTCAATCATCCAGACTGTTGCACCTGCAACTACTGAAAAGGCTGCTGTCTCTCTTCAGGAACCGCACATTTGTCTGACTTCTCAACAGATACCCCTCCATTGTGGTTGCACCTATGGTACAGCTATCTGTATCACTGAGGCACGCAAGCCTCCCCACCAGCAGCAAGGTCCATGGCTCATGAGGGGCGCATGAACATATGGATGTATATATGTATATAAGGATGATCAATGTAACTGACTTTGCACATGTTTATTCTATAATATGAATGTAAATGAATCTTTTAGTTACAAACTAAACTGATATAAGTGTTTGCGAAAATAATCAAAGCTAATGCAGTGTTTTAAATATTCCCAAAGTGAAACTCAATAAGAAGTAAGTGTGAATGCAATGTCAGCAATAATATGTAATATATGTATGTATTAAAATTGTAACTATGTAAATAACGATTTGTTTAAAGAGTAACAGCATATGAAAAAAAGACACTTTATGCAATATAAGTGATTAATAGAGTTGGATAGCAATTAGTCAAGGCACCTATGTAAAAGTAATTTTTTTTCAAAAGTGAAATGTGTTGACACTTAGTACATGTGTGCAAACCTACAAAAATTTTTACTAAACTACACTAAGCTTTAAATAAATTGGGAAGTGCTTTATAAGGAACTACCCTTATCAGCAAGTGCTGATCAACGGATTTGCTCTCTGCTGAATAAGCATGTTACTATGGGTAAACAATACTCCAAGACAATAGAGTTGGAGGTCTTCTGTCACAGCATTGAAATTACCGAAACCTTGCACACCATTTCCAAGATGTGAACAAATATTTGTGGAGTGATCCACAGTACAACAGACGACAATTTCGCTGTTTCACTCCACATAAAATGGTCATGCATGATTTTAAAGTATTCAGTGAGGACCCAACAGTTTAAGTCCCAGTGGCAGGCCGCCAACTACTTGTCATGTGCATGGGGGCAATAATTAAAGAGACTTGACTAAACTAAGCATTGTTAAATACAGACAGTATTTGATACTTGTGCCCCTTTTTTATAATTTGTTTTCCTTTTAATTATTTGTATTTTTATATGTACATATAATAAGGTAAAGCTAACTTCTCCACTTAACATGACATAACTCTATCTAAAAGACTGAGAAATAAAGGGCTTTGACCCATCACATCAGTAATAGATAGCAACCAATTATTCATATGATACTGCCTAACACTGGACACCTGTGTACAATGTCAGTATACAGTGGGGGGCAGTTGTGTAATACCTAAACAACTAGTTCCCAATATCATACATTTTTATTTTTTTCTCATTATTAATTTTATAAATATTTTCTTTTTCTCATTAATAATAAGAAATTTGTGTGCTGCTACAGAGGATGGCAGAGATAGGCTCATAAAATTATCCTTGTAACAGAAGAGCAATGTCTGGGGAGTATTCAAACTTTTTAACAACTTTTGTTTGTATCTTGCTTGAGAGTACTTACGTTTAAATCTGAAATAAAAAGGACATGTAATTTCTTCTTGTGCATCAACAATGGGGGTAGTAACAGATATATTCGTTCATAAGCATGACTTTTTCCTGCAAGCATAAGAAGAGGCTGTAAGTTCTTTTAAAATATATATGTGATAATCATCAAGATTTAGTGGCTGGACTGCATGATCTGCAACCACAGAGAACTGGAGGTAAATTAATGATATCAGTGTAACCTTCTATTAAATATATGTGTGTAATAATCGAACAACTGATTTTTTGTTACACACCCAATTTGCTGCAAAATCAGATGTCCTATAAATCTCCATGGACAGAGTAAGAAAAATTATCTTATACATTATTCATTTTTTGTGACTTCAGTATTTGTACATTGCATTGTATTTTTCTTGTTCTTTGAGGAAGGCTGTTCATGGCATCAGTTTAATTTCAACAAGAATTCATGCTTTAATACTAGAACTGCAAGTAGTAATTATCTCTCATTAAGTAAATTTCATGCCAATTCATGCTCTTTGTGTTGGCTCTTTGGCTGCCTCCCAGCATAGTGATTCTAAAACTGACCACAGACTAACATATATTGCAAATGGTGCTGCTTCAACAATAGTATGACAAGGACCAGAGAAAGGAGGAAGAACTGTATTGATTAAAAAAGAGCATAAAGTTCAAAATTATGGTCAGAAAATACATATTAAACAACTGATTACAGAAACAAAGTATGTTATTCCATATACATGTATTTATTTTATTTTCACTTAATTACAGTAGAGGACAAAAAATTAACAAAATTGTCTCTTTTATATGTTGTCCAGTGCCATACACCTCCTTTCAGTAGTTCTGCTGGTTGTCCCCTTGCCAATACCAATGAAGTCTCCAATGGACAGAAGAAATCACCAGAGGCAAATTATTTCAGTGTCAGTAGTAGCTGCTTCATTTGCAGAACAGTCAGTCCTGGAAGAAAGGGAAAGGATGATATGAGACAATTTGTTTGACAATTCAAGTGAAATTTAAGAACATAATTTGCTAGCTATTCCTCCCACTGTTATGATTATGTAGATTCAGTAACTAAAGATTTCCTTTCAGCTGAATGACAAGTACCTAGATTCTTATGAAACTCAGATAAGAATCACTTTATGATAAATGTGGATGTGGTTTTGTGTATAATACTAATAACTGAGAACACAACAGCTATATCCTACAGCTTTCTTAAAAAGACTGACTTTACTGTTAATTTTACTGTGTTTAAACTAGTGTGAGTATGCACGAGTAATTTATTTGTTTATGGGAATAATTCTAGGTGATGAATAATTTTTTTTGGTCTGAAGCATTCACTAAAAGATGGAAAGTAGTTGTCACAATGGGAGATAAAAGTGAGCAATATCTTCCATTATAGATGTGGATGTGTGAACTCTGGACATTAGTATACTATCATACTTTTCTTACATTAAATAGTCATAATAAGCCATCAGTTTCAGAAAAAGGATCCTTCACTGAAGTGCAATACAAGATGTTTCAGTTTAAGTTAGCTTCAGCTAGCTACAATCTGAAATAAAGGAGGACACTGAAAATAACTTGATATTCAAAGACAGTTAAAAACATAGCATTCCAGGAACTCTTTCCACATGCTACAACTTTTGTTTACTAGATTCTTGTTCAGCTTCTATATCATACAAATATAGCTGTTATTTTATGATAAATATGGACGGGATTATGTGGATAATACTAATAATTGAGAAACACAATAGCGATGTTCTGTAGTTGAGGAGGCATCACTATTTTTAAAGTACTAACTTTTATGTTACTCTTACTGTATTAATCTCAGCTTAGGTAACCACATATAGTTCACAGGCTTCAGTGAATAATGGTAGATGGGATAGTGTTGTTCGTCTGAGGCATTAATGGACCAGTACTACTAATATTTTCACTAAAAGGCAAAAGTTGTTCTGGCACATCTATGATGTTTACAAATATAAAGGCAACAGTGATGAAATCTAAATGGAATTTTTATATTTTATGAAGTTGCCAAGACCGTTAATAGTATAGTTCATTACTGATAACAAGATGTAATATCTTTAAATTTTGTTTTGTTTATTCTTTGGTAGCAAAGATGTGATGATTCTGGGATAGCTGCTAAGTAAAGTGAATAAAGAAGTCTTAAGCAGGCCAAGTGGTGTGTGTTCTTGGTGATTTAAAATTAGACTAAATAACGTCAAGCAACATCTTTTGGGAAATGCCACAAACCCGCTTATTTGTAACTGACAAAAAAACGGGATTGCAATTTTTAGCCGACAGTGGGACGGAAGTTTCTGTAATTTCCGCTCACGCAAATATTAATGGTGAGTCACCATATAAATTTTATGCTGCAAATGGTACCGAAATTCCTACATACAGAATCGAACTTCGTACTATTGATCTGGGACTGCGACATCAATTTCAATGGCTATTTATAGTTGCGAAGATCAATAAAGCTATACTGGGTGCCGATTTTTTTAATAAATTTCAATTATTAGTAGATGTCCAAAATAAAAGATTAATAGATGATGTAACCAAGCTCAATGCTGAGGGTAAAGTTATGTCAATCTCATAGGAAAACGTCCTGAGCACCATGAGCCAAAACACAAAATTTACAGATCTACTGGTACAGTATCCAGACATAGCTAAACTTAATTTGGTACCTAGCGAAATTAAACGTGAAGTCAAACACTATATTACCACTGAAGGCCCACCTGTGTTTTCTAGAGCAAGACAATTAGACCCAAAGCGCATGACGACGGCAAAACAAGAATTTAAATTAATGTTAGACAATGGCATCATTAGACCATCTAAATCTGCATGGGCAAGTCCTCTCCATATTGTACCTAAGAAGGATGGCTCAATACATCCGTGTGGAGATTATAGACGATTAAATGAAAGAACAATTCCAGATCATTATCCTGTACCTAGAACAGAAGATTTCCATTGTATTCTTCAGGGCAAAAACATATTTTCTAAAATCGATCTCTTTAAGGCCTATTATCAAATACCTATTGCTGAAGAAGATAAGCACAAAACAGCTGTAATCACACCATTTGGACTGTATGAATTCAATGTCATGAGCTTTGGCCTGCGGAATGCACTTTCAACATTCCAGCGATTCATTAATGAAGTTATGTTTGGGCTAGATTTTGTGTTTCCTTACCTCAATGACATTTTAATCGCCTCATCCACTATTGAAGAACACCGAACACATCTGTAACTAGTCCTGGAGCGATTGTCTAACTATGGACTTCGAATCAACATATCAAAATCAACATTTGGAGTAAATGAAATTGAATTCCTGGGGTACTGGATAACATCAGAGGGATCCCATCCACTATCTGAGAAAGTGCAAGCAATTTTAGAGTATAAGTTACCTGACAAACTGTATGAGCTTCACAGATTTCTTGGCATTGTCAACTACTACCGTTGCTACCTTAAAGATCCGGCACAGACTCAAGCTGTTTTGCATGACTATCTTAAGGGAGCAAGAAAGAAGGATAATAGACAAATTCAGTGGACTGAAGAAGCAAAGAAAATGTTTGAGAACTCTAAACAAGATATAGTAAATGCTGCATTATTGGCTTTTCCAAACTCAGAGTTACCCCTAGCATTATGTACAGATGCATCAGATATTGCTGTTGGTTCTGTGCTCCAGCAACTGGAAAATGGAAATTGGAGACGTGTTGCATTCTTTTCACACTAACTGAGTAAATCACAGAAGGGTTACAGTACCTATGACCGAGAATTATTGGGAATTTACGTTTCTGTAAAAAAGTTTAAACATTTACTGGAAGGAAGAGAGTTCATAATCTTCACTGATCATAAGCCACTCACATTTGCTTTCAAGCAAAACAATGATGAGGCATATCCTCGACAGATGAGACAGTTGCAGTACATTTCACAATTTTCGAGCGATATTCGTCATGTCAGTGGCCATGACGATATTGTTGTAGATGCCCTATCCAGAGCTGATGAAGCAGTAATACTGGACTATGATGAAATTGCCAAAAACCAGCAACAAGATCGAGAACTACAGCAACTCCGAACAGGGAACAACTCCTTAAACTTCAAGTCATATAAACTTCCATCAGAGAAAACATTGTGGTGTGACACATCCACTGCAACTATCAGACCTTATATTCCTCAACCTTTTCGTTATCAAATATTTCTTCATTTTCATGGTTTAGCTCATCCTCGCATAAAGACAGCTGTGAAACTGTTGAGTAGGAGAGGCATTTAGAGAAACATCAAAAGTGATGTGCTTCAGTGGACTAAATCCTGTGTCCGTTGTCAGAAAACCAAGGTCACTCGCCACACAAAATCACCGCTAGAGAAGTTTGAAGAACCTGATGAACGTTTCAGTGTTGTACACACTGACCTCATAGGACTTTTTCCTCCTCCTAGTAGCATGACTTATTGTTTAACTTGTATTGACCGTTTCACATCTTGGATGGAAGTCATAGCACTTGAAGATATTTCAGCAACAGCCTACTACCAGCACTGGATTGCAAGATTTGGTGTACCACCACAGGTAATCACTGACCAAGGATCACAGTTTAGATCGCAGTTGTTTAATAATTTGGGCATAGTATATGGAATGAAAATTCAGCACACAACGCCATATCATCCTCGATGCAATGGTGAAATTGAGCGACTACATAGAACTCTGAAGTCTGCAATCAAGGCCCATAACAGTTCCAATTGGACAGAAATTCTGCCTACTGTTCTATTGGGACTGCGCACTGCAGTGCGAGAAACATCGAACCATTCCATTGGACAGGTGGTATATGGAAAAACTGTAAGACTTCCTGGTGAATTTTTTGAAGAGCCCTCTACAAAGATTGACCTTGATTCATTTCCATCTAATTTGCATAAGCAAATGCTTCATCTGAAACCTAGTAGACCTACACAAAGCAAATCAAGATCAGTATTTGTTCCAAAAGATCTGCAAACCTGTTCCCATGTCTTCCTGAGATGTGATAGGGTTAGAAAACCATTAGAACCTACATATGATGCTCCCTTTCCTGTCATTTCAAGACATGAAAAACATTTCATTATTAAAAGGAAGTGCAAACACATAAATGTGTCAGTGGACAGACTTAAACCAGCTTATCTCCTGCAAGAAAAATGGGAATCAGAGAAGCAACTTCCAAACTTTTCCAAGGACACTGAGCCACAACATCCCACAGAGGAACCATCTCCAAATATCAGAGTATCGAAGTCAGGACTAATTATAAGGCTCCCACTTCGATTCTTAGAGCAGTTGTCTCTGTGGAGAATTAATCAAATATCATACCAGACATTGCAAAAAGTTTTTGTAATTATTTTGTATCATATCTTTTGTCATTCCAATATGTTTTTATTGTTTTATGTTAATGTTGTGCTGATTTTTTTAAAGAAAATTCCTTCATTTTCATGTATTAATTCGTAACCATGTTACTGGTGGGGAAGTAGTGTAAAGGCAACAGTGATGAAATCCAAACGGAATTTTTATATTTTATGAAGGTGCCAAGACTGGTAATAGTTATAGTTCATTACTGATAACATGATGTTATATCTTTAAAAATTTTTTTGTTTATTCTTTGGTAGCAAAGATGTGATGATTCTGGGATAGCTGTTTGGTAAAGTGAATAAAAAAGTCTTAAGCAGGCCAAGTGGCGTGTGTTCTTGGTGATTTAAAATTAGACTAAATATCGTCAAGCAACATCTTTTGGGAACTGTCGCAAATATTACGTTATAGCAGTTATACAAGAAGAGTCATTCCTAAAAGAAAGCAGAGTGGAAAAACACTTTCTGCTATTGAGGTAATATCTGAATGAAACTGGAACACTATTGTTTTATCAAACCGTTTTGTTACATAAAAAATCAATGTTTTTGTCTAAAACTGAAACAGCTTTTAATATAAATAGTACCCATAACTGGTGTGGTTCTTCGATTTCGTTATATCTATTAAGGCACTCGTAAATAAAACAAAACAGTCCTTTCCATTACCGCAAAAACTGTAACAAACGACAGATAAATAAGACTATTTTGGCACAAATCCTTATTTTAATGTGCCTGGTCTGCATAAATAACATGACGGAATTCACGAAGTACTGAAATCAAATGCCTACTACTACAAATAAACAGTATTATTTTAGAAAACAGAGAAATGATACCACCTGTCCGTCATATGGTCCAATTTCTCACATGCAACAGTGCAAAGACAAAGTACGGCTTCCTTTGCTAAGCTAAATCTGGATATGAATTCGAAATTGGCGTCAGTTCATTTTTTTCTCCTTCCTCATTCACTTGAACAGTTGGGACAAAATCTCATTATTTTTGTCTGCAACTCCATCTGTGGCTGTTCCTGCCATCTTGAAAACTTATTACCCGGTTAAACTCTCTAACCAGCCAAAACCTTCAGCTAAGTTAGTCCGAGTCTATTCTCCAGTTAGGCGTTATTCCGGGTTCGTGCAACGAGTTTTTCGCGCTATTTCGGCAATAGAGCTTAATCAGGGTTTGTGCAACAATAAACATAACTGTGAAATACGAACTGAAAAATCTTCTGTGTTGCAGGTCACATGTAACAACGAAAACTAATAACAAAATAAAAAAAATTGCAGTCATGATTCTGTGTAACTCTAGAGCTTTCGATGGTCTCGTGATCTGGCGAGGTCTGGCGGCACTATCTCCAAGATGGGTCATTCTGTTGTAATTTATTCTCAAGATAAGAATTACAGTCACTTTATTACTTGTTTAGGTACATGGTGAAACACCCCATGGATATGGTAAAGATAAAATTTATTTTAAAAAAATGAACGAAGCAGCAATAATGACAGAAGCATCGGCAAAGGCATTAATTATGAACGCCTGGTAAGGCCCAGACAAATGAACAAAAACATCATTCACTTTTCTTTGTACATGATTTTGTGGTTAGACACTGGACTCGCATTCGGGAGGACGACGGTTCACTCACTCGTATGTAGAAAGATCGTTAAGATGTATTGCTCGAAGTACTACGACCTACGAGTGTTTTGTACACTCCTGGAAATGGAAAAAAGAACACATTGACACCGGTGTGTCAGACCCACCATACTTGCTCCGGACACTGCGAGAGGGCTGTACAAGCAATGATCACACGCACGGCACAGCGGACACACCAGGAACCGCGGTGCTGGCCGTCGAATAGCGCTAGCTGCGCAGCATTTGTGCACCGCCGCCATCAGTGTCAGCCAGTTTGCCGTGGCATACGGAGCTCCATCGCAGTCTTTAACACTGGTAGCATGCCGCGACAGCGTGGACGTTAACCGTATGTGCAGTTGACGGACTTTGAGCGAGGGCGTATAGTGGGCATGCGGGAGGCTGGGTGGACGTACCGCCGAATTGCTCAACACGTGGGGCGTGAGGTCTCCACAGTACATCGATGTTGTCGCCAAGACCGTAGGATCCTACGCAGTGCCGTAGGGGACCGCACCGCCACTTCCCAGCAAATTAGGGACACTGTTGCTCCTGGGGTATCGGCGAGGACCATTCGCAACCGTCTCCATGAAGCTGGGCTACGGTCCCGCACACCGTTAGGCCGTCTTCCGCTCACGCCCCAACATCGTGCAGCCCGCCTCCAGTGGTGTCGCGACAGGCGTGAATGGAGGGACGAATGGAGACGTGTCGTCTTCAGCGATGAGAGTCGCTTCTGCCTTGGTGCCAATGATGGTCGTATGCGTGTTTGGCGCCGTGCAGGTGAGCGCCACAATCAGGACAGCATACGACCGAGGCACACAGGGCCAACACCCGGCATCATGGTGTGGGGAGCGGTCTCCTACACTGGCCGTACACCACTGGTGATCGTCGAGGGGACACTGAATAGTGCACGGTACATCCAAACCGTGATCGAACCCATCGTTCTACCATTCCTAGACCGGCAAGGGAACTTGCTGTTCCAACAGGACAATGCACGTCCGCATGTATCCCATGCCACCCAACGTGCTCTAGAAGGTGTAAGTCAACTACCCTGGCCAGCAAGATCTCCGGATCTGTCCCCCATTGAGCATGTTTGGGACTGGATGAAGCGTCGTCTCACGCGGTCTGCACGTCCAGCACGAACGTTGGTCCAACTGAGGCGCCAGGTGGAAATGGCATGGCAAGCCGTTCCACAGGACTACATCCAGCATCTCTACGATCGTCTCCATGGGAGAATAGCAGCCTGCATTGCTGCGAAAGTTGGATATACACTGTACTAGTGCCGACATTGTGCATGCCCTGTTGCCTGTGTCTATGTGCCTGTGGTTCTGTCAGTGTGATCATGTGATGTATCTGACCCCAGGAATGTGTCAATAAAGTTTCCCCTTCCTGGGACAATGAATTCACGGTGTTCTTATTTCAATTTCCAGGAGTGTATTATATGGGATTCTGAATAAGAGAAGATAGTATTAAGTATTTTATTGAAGTGAAGTTAAACCAAGTTGGGAGGAGTTCCTTCATCTCGAGAGGCACCAGTATCCTTGGAGTTGGCTGCCTGCATCTACAATTGAAATGTAGGAGAGGAAGTCCATGGTCCTATTTCGTAAGAGTACAGAAATACAAGAGCCTTCAGAAAATGACAAATATAATTAAAATATATATATAGTGATGGACACACACACACACACACACACACACACACACACAAAGGGAAGTGACACAAGGTAAAGTGAATGAAGAATAGCACAATTTCGTACACGCAGAACATTTACTGTTAATTCAATTGCACTATCCTTTAATTTTTTTCTATTTTAATTATACATCATTTTATTATTATTATTAATTTTATTATTATTATACATATGACACAGCTCGTTGGTCCGAAATTAAATTCTTGATTAGTTGTCTTGATTGTTTCATCTGAATTTTGTTGTCTTGTTTTAAAACTGATTAAGATCTGGTAAAGTTCTTATCTGTTATTCAACATTATGAGCTGCTCATTTGCAACCTACGTCGTAAATCATTACCGCCTCTCATACTGAAATAAAATATTATACAGGGTTCAGTCCAACAACGTTTTTTGGAGGACAATATTTTCGTCTTGGTCTGTTACCATTACTTAAAAACGGACATACATGTTTCTTCTATCCATACATACTGTATGAGAACAAGTACCGTACATTTGTTCAAACACAATAGGAGTTTGTGCAGTGGTAGGATTTAATGCTGTTTCCTCCACTGTTTCACGAAATTATGATTTTATGCAGAGCCGTAGCATGTTGTTGTGTCTAGTTCGTAGTTTCTTGTGTATCCCTTGCACCCTCATCGCGTGAGTCCAGTGTCACGTGATTGTTCGAACAAGCTCGATACCGTATCGAATGCTATGGCGTATCGGGAAATATCAAGGCCTTTCGAATGCGACTATCGTTTGCCCAGCCCTATCACCAGTGCAGATCGTTACGTTTTGTGTATGGCATTTTCTTGTATACAGCTGCCCTCAGGTCTAACCTCGGCATTTTTTGCGTCTGTTGGTTTTGTATTTCCAATAAACTCGCTAACCTTATTATGTCTGTTAATGCTCCTATTTGGGGGACTGGAACAGTCTTTTTTCTGATGGAACCAATGTCTATTTTCCGCGAGGAATCCCCTTTTTGGCGAGCACAAGCTGCATCGGGTGGCCCACATCTTTTTTCTTGAGTGCTGATGTGATCTTGAGTCAATTAAGTTGTTAAACGTCTCAGATACCGACCCCTTATCTGGTAATGTTTTTGTTACTGCAGCTTATCTTTTGCGAGACGCTGTTAAACTTTGCTTCTCCGGATGGCGATTTTTCTCTGATTAGGCATGGGCTCCACTGGCAATATTTGCCAAAGTGTTGAGGCTTCCTCACCATACCTCCACTGACTATGGTGGAAATTCCACGTTAAATGTTTTGTTTGATGGGAACTTGATTTATTCTCTCTTTTTGGATACTGGAAGAGAATATATCGTGTTTGCTAACCAAAGATCAAGGACGCCTGAATCAACCACAGGTATATATTATATCAACTTGTGAAATGGTCTTGGAGACTCTTACCTCATTGGCGATTAAGAGTACTACGTGCGTCTCGCGGGCCCCGAGGAATCGCTTCATGACGTCATCAAAAAAGGCTGAAAGCGTGACAGCGCTGCCTGGTGACTAGACCTGTAAACAACTCTGTTGACGTAAGTGACGTCACACGTTGGCTACAGTGTTTATACAGACTGACTGTTGTTTTGGAATGTCAAATCAATCCAGATTGTTTTAATGAAGCTTCCGTTAACAGAATAAAATGTAGAAAGAAGGTTTAAATGCGAATAATCTGTATTATGGTGACATGATAAATCCACAGCGTAGTCAAAGTTACATATTAGAGCCGTACGTGATTGATTGAAGCCAACTGATTACAAATTATTGGTCGAAAGGCAGAGTGATTTATAGCATAACACATATTACGCATTGCGGACAATGTGTCTAAATGTTTTTAACGCATTAACTGCAGCTTACTAATGTAGGCTAACTACCACTGAGACGTTTGCAGCACGAATTTGTCTTTGAACCCATACCAGCAGTAGCAAATGCGGAAAAACGAATCAAATACGGTAAAGGATGCGTAGTGGAACGCCCATTGCATTTTTCCAGTTTGTGTACGATATCTGTATGTAATATGCATCAAAACACGTCGGATGCTTGTTCATTTTCTAATATATGTTTTTTGGGGATGACCTAATAGTTTTATTGTTTTTATTATGAGAAATGCGTTAAATGTGGGAAAGTGCATTTAAATATGCCGCAAAAAAATATTAGGCAAAGACACACGTCTGTCTGTTACCACAACCTTTATTTCTCATTCGCTGTGTTCCACAACTGTCAACAAAATTATCGCTTTTCTACCTAATGTAGACCTCAGACTATGCTAAAAATAAAGTTATTACTCCAGTCAAGGTTTCTAGGGAAAAGGGGGCGAAATCCAGTATAGTGCTCTTGCCCCGATATGTGCTCTTGCCCTGTGTGTGTTACCGATATGCTTAAATTTTGATCGTTATTTTTCTGTAAACAAACAGCTATATGTCAATCACATCTTCTGTGTGTAGTTTCTCAAAAATCCAGTTTATGTGATATTAACATAAAAAGAGCTCAATGAGGGAATATTAATAGATCGAAGCAATACTGACATCTCCAAATTGTAAGGCTGCTATATATGGAAGTCACTGATTGTCAGAGTGTGTCAGTGGTACAAAACATTTGAAGTAAATCACGAAGCTTTAGGTTAGTTCAACTATTACTTCTTAATGTAGTAGGCAGTCACAATTTTCTTCCGTATTTTTATGTATATACATACTACACAAAAAACCAAATGGTACCGTTCCACTCGCAAATAGAGAGAGGGAAGAAAGGCTGTCTATCATCCGAGCCCTGATTTCTCATGCTTTCTAAATTTTCTCAATAGTGTTATACAAAATAATACTCGCACATAGTTTGAAACTACTGGTAACCTATCTAGCATCCAGCCTTTGAGTTGCTTCAATGTGTTGCTTGAGTCTGACCTGGATCTCAAACTTTGGAGCAGTACTCATGAATGTGTCACATAAGTGTTCTATACGGGTGGTCTAAGTGATCTTCCCCTCATTTCCAGTCACGAAACGTATTCATCTTCCCAAAGGAAGGAACTAATGACCCTGAAAGCTAGAAATGGTATTTTTATTCAAGTACTGTTTTTCTCTCATACTTCGTACAAAGCATTTCAGAATTTTTCAATGAGTACTGGCAGCCCTACATATAATGGTAACATTAAAACCCTGTTAATATGAACCTTAGTGTTAACTATCATATGCATCCTTGAGTCAGAACATTACGTTTAATTATAATTATAGAAGGAGAGGTTAATAAAATATTTTTTTACTTTGTATTTTATTAATATCTTAGGATTTTCAGTTTTCTGCCTGATGTCTAGCAGCAACCTGTTAAAGAATTTAGATCAGAATGTGAAATTCCGTTGTGAAACGTAGGCAGGGGTGTATAGTCTACATGGATATTGTTTTTCCTTGCAGTATTTTGCACGTTCATTTCACTGAATAGAGTAAAATTACCCCTATTATGAACAACAAATACTATTAGGGAGTAAATATGTTGACATGTAAGTGAAAAACTCCGAAGGCCCTGAAGAGACTTCCGTAAGAAGCTGCACTATCGATTTTACACAATAATTTTACTCACATGGATCAAAAGTTCTGTTAACTTGCCATATCAGACTTGAATAATATCGCAAGCTTTTCATAACAGCCTCCATCACCGTCACCGGTAATGGTACTGGTACGTAATGGTAGGGTGTACTGTAGCAGCACATTACAAGTGTTTCAATTGAATTGATTCTGCATTATTTCTCTTCCCCATGTCCTTGACATTAATGCTACCAAGTTATGTTCTTGTACGTTAATTAGTTTCCATATTATAACATGTTAAATCTAGAAAGTTTAACTGTAACCAAGCAGTAGTTTTCTTTCACGACAATATCAGTTCCAGTGCACAACTGAATTTAAAAATCTGTCTTGTAGGGTGAAAATCCGTTACTGCTGCTATCTTGTGCTGACAATGAGATGACTTTCATAGAAATACTGAGTTATTTCATTTGTAATACAGTTTCATAGTTTTTGTAGTTGCTCATAATCTTTACACTTGCATGCAATGGGTGTAGCATCAGTACACAGAACTATCCTTGAATTTGAGGAGCAGTATTTTGTCATTTAAACAAATCAACAAAAGAAAGTATCCCAGTACAAAGTCCTGGGTATCCTGTATTACCTATCAGTAATGTTAGATCTGTGTGTGCCACTCACCATCCTTAGGAGTGAAAACTGATTTGTGTTAGATAAGGTTTTATTAAACTGTGAACATTATCAGAATAATTACCAGCCGTTTTCCCATAGTATTTACTATCTCTCTCTACAAGCAACTGATAGAGATTAGCTAAAACAAATCAGTAATTTCAGATGGAGGTCTGTCTATATCTAAAATTATGTTTCCTTTCCCATCTATAGCTTATCGCAGAAAGTTGAGTAACACCTTCAACAGGTAGGAATTACATCTTTGAGCACCAATTATTGCCACTTTTTGCAACATCACCATAAGGTTTGATATCCCTACTAAAAGATGAGCAGAAATTCTTTGTTAATGGGTGCATAATAAGATTCTTTTTTGGTATACCAATGCTCGGTAATAACTGAAACATCTGGTTTATTAAAACATGCTACTACGTCCAAATCATTTTGCTTATTTCCTAGGCTCGTAAAGTTTTGGAGGATGATCTTGGTTTGCAGGTTGCATTGTATCCACATATCATCATCATCATCATTTAAGACTGATTATGCCTTTCAGCGTTCAGTCTGGAGCATAGCCCCCCTTATACAGTTCCTCCATGATCCCCTATTCAGTGCTAACATTGGTGCCTCTTCTGATGTTAAACCTATTACTTCAAAATCATTCTTAACCGAATCCAGGTACCTTCTCCTCGGTCTACCCTGACTCCTCCTACCCTCTACTGCTGAATCCATGAGTCTCTTGGGTAACCTTGCTTCTCCCATGCGTGTAACATGACCCCACCATCTAAGCCTGTTCGCCCTGACTGCTACATCTATAGAGTTCATTCCCAGTTTTTCTTTGATTTCCTCATTGTGGACACCCTCCTGCCATTGTTCCCATCTACTAGTACCTGCAATCATCCTAGCTACTTTCATATCCGTAACCTCAACCTTGTTGATAAGGTAACCTGAATCCACCCAGCTTTCGCTCCCATACAACAAAGTTGGTCGAAAGATTGAACGGTGCACAGATAACTTAGTCTTGGTATTGACTTCCTTCTTGCAGAAGAGAGTAGATCGCAGTTGAGCGCTCACTGCATTAGCTTTGCTACACCTCGCTTCCAGTTCTTTCACTATGTTGCCATCCTGTGAGAATATGCATCCTAAGTACTTGAAACCGTCCACCTGTTCTAACTTTGTTCCTCCTATTTGGCACTCAATCCGTTTATATTTCTTTCCCACTGACATTACTTTCGTTTTGGAGATGCTAATCTTCATACCATAGTCCTTACATTTCTGATCTAGCTCTGAAATATTACTTTGCAAACTTTCAATCGAATCTGCCATCACAACTAAGTCATCCGCATATGCAAGACTGCTTATTTTGTGTTCACATATCTTAATCTCACCCAGCCAGTCTATTGTTTTCAACATATGATCCATAAATAATATGAACAACAGTGGAGACAGGTTGCAGCCTTGTCTTACCCCTGAAACTACTCTGAACCATGAACTCAATTTACCATCAACTCTAACTGCTGCCTGACTATCCATGTAAAGACCTTTAATTGCTTGCAAAAGTTTGCCTCCTATTCCATAATCTTGTAGAACAGACAATAACTTCCTCCTACGAACCCGGTCATATGCCTTTTCTAGATCTATAAAGCATAGATACAATTCCCTGTTCCACTCATAACACTTCTCCATTATTTGCTGTAAGCTAAAGATCTGGTCCTGACAACCTCTAAGAGGCCTAAACCTACACTGATTTTCATCCAGTTGGTCCTCAACTAATACTCCCACTTCCCTTTCAACAATACCTGCGAAGATTTTACCCACATCGCTGATTAAAGAGATACCTCTGTAGTTGTTACAATCTTTTCTGTTTCCATGTTTAAAGATTGGTGTGATTACTGCTTTTGTCCAGTCTGATGGAACCTGTCCCGACTCCCACGCCATTTCAATTATCCTGTGTAGCCATTTAAGACCTGACATTCCACTGTATTTGATGAGTTCTGACTTAATTTCATCCACCCCAGCCGCTTTATTGCACTGCAATCTATTGACCATTTTTTCCACTTCCTCAAATGTGATCCTATTTCCATCATCATTCCTATCCCATTCTACCTCGAAATCTGAAACATTACTGATCGCATTTTCACCTACATTGAGCAACTCTTCAAAATATTCCCTCCATCTGCCCAAGGCGTCCACAGGATTCACCAGCAGTTTTCCTGACCTGTCCAAAATACTTGTCATTTCCTTCTTACCTCCCTTTCGAAGACTGCTAATTACACTCCAGAATGGTTTTCCAGCAGCTTGACCCATAGTCTCCAACCTGTTTCCAAAGTCTTCCCACGATTTCTTCTTGGATGCTGCAATTATCTGTTTGGCTTTGTTTCTTTCTTCAACATAACTTTCTCTAATCAAAATATCCACGGGTATGCTGCCGGTCTATAGTGTCCAACGGGCACAATATTTCGGCGATCAAACATGTCGCCATCATCAGGTGAACTGACGGACTGAGCTCCTGTGAACGTGCCGGCACGGAGATCCGTACGCTATGGCTGCTCAGAGGGAACTGGGTTCGGTCGCGGCGGCGGCCGATTTAAATACCCTCCGCCCGCGGCGCGCTCCCTCCGCCGTCCGCGCCCAGCGCCACGGTCGCGCGGTGGAACAGATTGCGACGGCGTCTGAGATGACGTCGGTGTGATGGCTCTGTCCGCCGTGGTCGTCACAACTATACGTCTGCTCGATTTACTCTTGATTAACCCGATCGCTGGTTCCCAAGCCTTGCTAAGATTATAGCCACAGTCCCGGTTTATGAGGTCGTCATTGGTGCGAATTTCGATGGCCTCTCTAACAACGCTGTCCCAGTATCTCGACGTCTGTACCAGAATCCTCGTGCGGTCATACTCCATGGCGTGATTTTCCGACAAACAATGTTCAGCGACCGCCGACTTGCTCGGATACATCAGTCGAGTGTGCCTCTGGTGTTCACGGCATCGATCCTCGACGGTACGCATCGTCTGACCAATATACGACTTGCCACATTGACACGGAATCTGGTACACGCCGGCCTTCCTCAAACCGAGGTCATCTTTGGCGCTCCCCACCAGTGCACGAGTTTTATTTGGAGGACAAAACACAGTTCCGACCCGGTGTTTCTTCAGAATGCGGGCGATTTTCCCCAAGAGTGCGCCTGTGTATGGAATAAATGCAGTGCCTACCTCCTCCCTCGTGACTTCATCCATCTGAACAGGTTGTGCTGCAGTAGGTGGGCGGAGAGCACGTTGAATCTGCCACTCTGAGTACCCATTTTTTCGAAATACAGTTCTCAGATGTTCCAATTCCTGGGGTAGACTCTCTGCGTCAGAGATAGTGCGCGCCCTATGTACTAGAGTTTTAAGTACCCCTTTCCTCTGTGAAGGGTGGTGGCAGCTGTCTGCATGCAAATACAGATCAGTGTGCGTAGCCTTCCGATACACCCCATGACCTAGGGTGCCGTCAGCCCTTCTCTTGACCAAGACGTCAAGGAAAGGTAATTTACCCTCCGTTTCAGTCTCCATAGTGAATTTGATGTTGGGGTGTATGGAGTTTAGATGTGTAAGGAAGTCAAGGAGTTTATCCATACCATGTGGCCAGATGACGAACGTGT
Organism: Schistocerca cancellata; assembly: GCF_023864275.1. Lineage (NCBI taxonomy): Eukaryota > Metazoa > Arthropoda > Insecta > Orthoptera > Acrididae > Schistocerca > Schistocerca cancellata. The sequence goes on along the minus strand of NC_064627.1, from coordinate 506,052,002 downwards.
CGTCCACGTAACGGAAAAAGCAAGTAGGTTTCCATACGGATGACGACAGGGCTTCCTCCTCGAAGTTCTCCATGTACAAATTCGCTACCACCGGTGAGAGTGGGCTACCCATGGCGACTCCCTCCGTTTGTTCGTAGTATTCTCCATTAAAAAGAAAATACGTGGAAGTCAAGACATGCCTAAAAAGTTCAGTGGTCTTCTCATCAAACTTCTGACTAATCAATTCTAGTGACTCTCGCAGGGGTACCCTCGTAAACAAGGAAACGACATCAAAACTCACCATGATATCTGACTCATCCAACCTGAAGCTATCAAGGCGTTTAACAAAATCCACGGAATTACGGATGTGATGAGGGCACTTACCCACATAAGGACTTAATATTCCCGTCAGGTATTTGGCCAACAAATATGTGGGTGCCCTGATGTTGCTGACAATGGGGCGTAATGGTACCCCCTCTTTGTGCACCTTTGGGAGTCCATATAGTCTGGGCGGTACCGGACCTTGGGGTAACAATTTCTTGGCGTCACCCTCCGGTAAATCTGCGTCTTTGAGAAGCGCCCTCGTCTTGTTCTCCACCTTCTTTGTAGGGTCAAGAGTAAATCGAGCAGACGTATAGTTGTGACGACCACGGCGGACAGAGCCATCACACCGACGTCATCTCAGACGCCGTCGCAATCTGTTCCACCGCGCGACCGTGGCGTTGGGCGCGGACGGCGGAGGGAGCGCGCCGCGGGCGGAGGGTATTTAAATCGGCCGCCGCCGCGACCGAACCCAGTTCCCTCTGAGCAGCCATAGCGTACGGATCTCCGTGCCGGCACGTTCACAGGAGCTCAGTCCGTCAGTTCACCTGATGATGGCGACATGTTTGATCGCCGAAATATTGTGCCCGTTGGACACTATAGACCGGCAGCATACCCGTGGATATTTTGATTATCAAATACGCCGGGAGAAACTCAAGAATCACATAACTTTCTCTGTCTACCTGGGTTCTGGTATGTAGCCATTTTTGATACGCCTTCTTTTTCCTTTTACAGGCTGCCTTGACTGTATCATTCCACCAAGCTGTTTGCTTCATCCTACTTTTACACACTACTGTTCCAAGACATTCTTTAGCCACTTCTAGTACTGTGTCCCTGTACCTTGTCCATTCCTTTTCCAATGACTGTAATTGACTACATTCAACTAACTGGTACCTTTCTAAGATCGCTGTTATGTATTTGTGCCTGATTTCCTTATCCTGAAGTTTCTCCACTCTTATCCTCCTACATATGGACCTGACCTCCTGCACTTTCGGCCTCACAATCCCAATTTCACTGCAGATTAAATTATGATCAGTGTCATCAAAGAATCCCCTGAATACACGTGTGTCCCTCACAGCCTTCCTGAATTCCTGATCTGTTATTATATAGTCAATGACAGATCTGGTTCCCCTGCCTTTCCAAGTATACCGGTCAATGTTCTTATGTTTAAAAAAGGAGTTTGTGATTACTAAGCCCATACTGGCACAGAAATCCAAAGTTGTTTACCGTTCCTGTTGGCCTCCATTTCCTCTCCAAATTTACCCATAACCTTTTCATACCCTTCTGTTCGATTTCCAATCCTGGCGTTAAAATCACCCATGAGCAGAACACTGTCCTTGTCATTTACTCTAACAACTACATCACTGAGTGCCTCATAAAAACTATCCATCTTATCTTGATCTGTCTCTTCACAATGCGAATATACTGACACAATCCTAATTTTCTTGCTAGACACTGTCAAATCTATCCACATCAGTCGTTCGTTTACATACCTTATTGCAACTACGCTGGGTTCCATTTCTTTCCTGATGTAAAGCCCTACACCCCATTGTGCTATTCCTGCTTTGACTCCTGACAGGTAGACCTTGTATTCTCCCACTTCCTCTTCTTTCTCACCCCTTACCCGAATGTCACTAACAGCTAAAACGTCCAGCCCCATCTTACTTGCAGCCTCTGCCAGCTCTACCTTCTTCCCAGAGTAGCCCCCATTGATATTAATAGCTCCCCATCTCATTACCATTTGTTTGCCAAGTCGTATCTTAGGAGTCCCTGGTTTGTCAGTTAGAGGTGGGACTCCGTCACCTCCAAAGGTCCGAGGCATTTTGCTCTGATTGTTGCCAGCATCATATTTAAAGTACCAGGGAAGCAGGTTGCTAGCCTTACTTGCCCCGAGTCCCATTGGGTTTTACCCCTAACGGCTGAGGGACTAACCGGTGGATTTGGTAGTCTTTGCCGTATGAGCACAAAGGTGACCACGACTCAGAATATGCCCGAGATGCCCAGCCTTATTCCAAAGTAACTGGTATCCCGACTGTCGGGACCACTTACTTGGCCACTCATACATTGCCCGTGGTTCATGAACTAGGACATGACTACAGGAACCCACACATATTTATTTATTTATTTATTTTTGTAACCATAAATAACCCCATTAAGCAAATCAGATGTGCTTGTCAAACTGGGAAGAGGAAACAAAAAGGCCACACATGTACAAAACAATAATAAAAGCAAAGATTCCAAAAGAGTTCCTGACAGCAAAATGTAAAACTTAATTGTTTTTGGATATATTACTTCTTATATCCTTCATTCAAAAACTTGAGAAGGCTGTTAGTTTAGTGTCTTCAAGGCATAATGCTGTTTCATTGAGCATCGCAACAATCAAGACTGAGATAGTAGTGTACTATGATACTAACTATGAAGAAATTGATGCACTGGATGTGAAGTGCACAGTTTAGTCTACCCAGCAGGTGTTCCAGATGATGGCCCTGCACTGTTCTATACCATCATGAATATACCTATACATTAGCGATATATTCATCACTGACAGAAAATTGAATAATCACATTTTTGCTTCAAGTTTCTGAAATGGCAGTTGATAAGATCATATCTGAAGAGACAGCTATCAACCCACGCTTTCAGCATGAGGTAGGACTAGCAATTACCAGAATTCTGAAATGTGGATCTTGTAAACCTAGAGTTGCTCTAGGAAAACAAGTAAGATGTGACACGTGTTCCAGATCAAAGATGAGAAAATAAAAGGTTGCTGTATTAGTTATAGCACACAAATATGCAGTGAATAAGAATTGTGAAATGACTGTGTTCGCTGGCCGGGGTGGCCGAGCGGTTCTAGGAGCTACAGTCTGGAATCGCACGACCATTACGGTCGTAGGTTCGAATCCCGCCTTGGGCATGGATGTGTGTGATGTCCTTAGGTTAGTTAGGTTTACGTAGTTCTAAGTTCTAGGGGACTGATGACCTCAGAAGTTAAATCCCTGTACTCAGAGCCATTTCAACCAACCATTTTTTGGCTGTGTTCAAAGCTATGTAGACTGGTTTAATTCCTGGTTTAAGTAATTCACATTATTTCATTGCTGTTTCCTGCTGTCATCCATTAATACCTCAATGTCAACAACTACTTTGTTACTTTAAAACCTTCAACATGTTCACTGTGGCTGACACAAAGGTCAATAAGAGCTACTAACACCGTGCTTTTAAGTGTCATCTGCAGTGAATGTGCAAAACAAGAACATTTTGCAATTTAATTGAAAGTCCTAATTCAGCTTCTTTTTCAGGCACGTTCATTTTTAAATATTAAAACTGTTGAGAGCTTCATTACTAGACCACTAATTTTGATATCTGGATGACATCATCCCAGCACTGTAACAAAATGTGCACCATACACAACAGGTTCAATGCAATTTCTCCTCTCCACAAATTTGCACCTCAGATGTGTTGTCATATAATACTACAGTCAATTTTCCATATATCTGAGCAAAACCAGTTCTTGCGTGTCCACGTTTATCTCATATAGGCATTGCACCTTTCCCTTAACTTTAGTGTGCTTTACAATAAAATTTGTATGAAAAGTTTTCTGTGTAAATTACCTATTCTACACCTACAGCTAATGCTTGTATAACCCAGTGTGCCATTCAGGTGGGTTTACTTGTGTGTCAATATAATTGTCAGGTTTGGTATGAAAGGGTTTCTTGAAATATATTCCCACATAAATTTTTTAGTATCTATTCTCAGTTGCAAAATATGTTACGCACTGTCAGTGCCATTTCAATGCAAAGATTTTAAATCATGCTGGGGAATATACCAACAACACAGTTCCAGCACACCTCAGAAATTTGATTTTAGTTGCTTCAACCAATGAGAATTACAGACCAAGTCTTGCACTGCCCTGTTTTGTGTATTAACCTGTTGGCTGGCATGAATGAGCCGGTGGTCACAGCAGACTGCTCTGCAGGGGCCAGCAGTGATATGGTAACAACCAGGTATCAGCAATTTTACACTTTTATCTTACTGAGGAAAAATATTTACTTATATTTGATATTCCTTGCCATTTCCAGACTATTTTTGGGTCTGCAGTAGTTTTATTTAAATGTCTTACAAAACCAAACGATTAAATGACTACAAAGTTATCCATGAATTCATTTTTAGATACATATTTAACTGGGTAAAGGATAATTCCTGAAACAGTAATTAGCATTCTAGCTGTTCTTTTTAGCCACGACTGTACAGATGCATATACTTCACATTCAGAGTTCCTAAATGCCTGCTTAACACATTGACTACCATGCTGCTCACAGCATAGCAGGACACTTAATGCTGTATGCCTAACCTGGTGGTGAAACAACCATTACTAGTCATGTCAGGGTCAAGAAATGCAGAAGATAATCTCTCAGGGAGTACTATAATCTAAAAACGTAAAATTATAACTAAAAAGGTCATTTCCAATTATGTCTACCAAGCAAATTATGCTTTCAGTCAGTGATTTCTTTTGCCATAAATGACTAGTGAACGCACATGCCAGAGGATGGTAAATATTCATACTTTGCCTCTGAGAAGCAGCAAAGCCATTAGAAACAGCTATGCACATAGTCCAATTTATGTTGAAATTATCACCTGGGTACTTGAATTAAATTTGGTCTACTATAAGCAACATGATAAAGGAATCAAAAGAAACACACACACACACACACACACACACTGAATTAATTTCTTTATTAACAACGCTCAGATTTCCACATCACCATAAAGGTACCGAGCTTGATGCGTTACTCGTTTTTTTACATGGCGAGTTTCCCCAGTAGGCCTATAAACCATGAAACAGACAAAAAGCTACTTCTCGCTGTCTTCTCTTCTTTGGATTTTCACTTCAGAAACTGAAACATCCATTACAAAAACAGATTACATCACTCACAAATCTGGATTCAGTCATTGCAATCCATACCTATTTTACTGTAAAAAAATACTGACTATGATGAATGATGTAATTTTGAACATTCAAAAGTTTTCAAATGTGCAGGTTACTGACGTTAGAATACAGTTACTACACAATTTTTGATCAGGAAAAAGGGAAATACAGAAGCGTCCGATCTTACCCGTCGGCTTTGACCCATGACGTCACAAATACCGCGGAAACGACTATAAACAATTCCAATATGGCGGATATAAAAACATCGCATACGTATTGTAAACACTGAAATACACAAGTTTCACAAAAAGCCTAATGACTGTAACGGGAGAAGCGTGGGAAATTAGGGGTTTTTGGGTGCGGAGAAACTAAATATACAGAAATGTAGCCACCGACCGCCATTCAAAACCACGCAAAACAACGAAATAAATCAACATCACAAAACTGACCAAATACCAAAAAACACATTCCTATCCATAATCGGACACTTCCCTTAACCTATATAGCTCAACAGAACCTACCGATCACATCCCCCAATAGAAAACTAAGAAACGAAAGCTTCCCTTACACCTACATACATCGGCACTTATGCAGTTTAGCAGGTACGGAAAAAATTTTTCATTTTTTTTCAAAATTTGATCATCATGTGTCGTTATGCGGTGGGGGGAGTCTGCAGTGCCCCCCCATCCCCCCACAGGCTTCATTAGTGTCAAATCAATATTTTCGAATCATAGGCGGCCACTGCCGCGGCCGCATTCCAAAAAAAAACTCCCAACCTAACCTCAAGTGGGCTACGCTACAGATCAATATGTTCATCAAATTGCTTCATATTACGTATACATGTTCATTAGTGTCAAATCAATATTTTCGAATCATAGGCGGCCGCTGCCGCGGCCGCATTCCAAAAAGAAAACTCCCAACCTAACCTCAAGTGGGCTACGCTACAGATCAATATGTTCATCAAATTGCTTCATATTACGTATACATGTTCATTAGTGTCAAATCAATATTTTCGAATCATAGGCGGCCGCTGCCGCGGCCGCATTCCAAAAAAAAAACTCCCAACCTAACCTCAAGTGGGCTACGCTACAGATCAATATGTTCATCAAATTGCTTCATATTACGTATACATGTTCATTAGTGTCAAATCAATATTTTCGAATCATAGGCGGCCGCTGCCGCGGCCGCATTCCAAAAAAAAACTCCCAACCTAACCTCGTATTCAGGGCTACGCTACAGATCAATGTGTAGGTCCCTTACGTCACGGGTCAAAGCCGACGCGTGAGATCGGATGTTTCCAACCTATACCCAATACACAAAACATACATAAATAACCAAAAAAAAAAAACGGAACTTACCTCAAAAAAGTTCCAGCTCCACAAACTAGATTGGCCACCACAATCACACACAAATGCACACACGCACGCACGCACACACACACACACACACACACACACATACAAAAACACACACACACACACCAACGAAAAAATACTGAACTAAAATAAAAACCCAACCCACCCAAACGTCAACCCCCTCCCCCACAACTCCAAAATACAACACACAAACACTATACAACAAAATAAACCACCCACCCACCTACCCAGCCCACCCTAACTAACCACTTTCGGTCTATACATTTTACCCACAGCCCTTAAAAAAACCCGAAGAATGCAATAGCCCTCTGGGACACTCTTCCGCCAACAGTACTCATCTAAATGAGAGTGAAGGTTGGAAGAGCGCCTCTTCCCCCTCCCAAGAACTGACTTAACCGCTCCCCACATCCCCTCAATTGTGTTAGTGCAAGCCCCAGTATCATAATTCTTAAACTCTAGACTGTGGTTCACTACTAAATGATTAAATCCCCTCTCACCCAACCCCCTATATGAAGAAAACGCATCTGAAACTACTGTGGACCCCGGCTCTACATACTCCTCAATTAACCCCACTAATTCAGGCTTCGACCTCCCCTCCACAACCCTAAAAACACATTCAGTACCCCCACCCCCCTGAACAACAGCCCCCCACACCCAAAGACCAGCCACAGACTTCCCCCTCCCATACTTCCTTTTACCAAACTGCGACTCATCCACCTCCACAACCACCCCATGCCCACCCAACTTACCCCTGTACTTAATAAATTCGGAACACACCTCACGACAAAAGGAATACCAGTCTAAAACAGTCCTCTCACTCACACCAGTCTCAAATGCGCAAAAACTCTGCCCGCAACTATAACAAAAATAATACGTAATAAGCACAATCTCACGCATGGCCAATCTAGACTTCTCGAACCAGGTACCACGCCTTACAGAACGCCATACGCCATCTTTCCGGCAACACCACATGTATCCGTCCCTGGTCCGAGAGTCCGGAACTTTAACCAATTTCATAGGTTCACGGCACACACCGCACTTCACGACCTCGGCAATTAAGCCAAATAGCTGAAGAAATTTAATCAGCTCTAAAGCTGTCTCCCCCATCATCGCCCTCAACCGAACACTGTTAAGGCAGTCTTTCATATCCATTCCTGAACAAAAAACCACAACCAAATACACTCAATAACAAACTCACCCGACGTACAGCAATGAGCATTAAATTAACCATTAACTCACTAATAGAAATTCCGCTTCAAATCCAACACCTGAGCAACAGAAAACTGACCCCACCACACGAAACAAACGAAACAAACGAAAACCATGAACACACCACCAGAGAGCACGACAAACAAAAACAAGACATCTACAAACACGCCACAATCGCAAATCAAACTCCGCGCCGTAATGACGTCACACACCACAACACGCTTACGTCACGGGTCAAAGCCGACGGGTAAGATCGGACGCTTCTGTTGACCCGGAAAAAGTTACGATGATTGCAACTTAAAAGCCATTTGTTATGAGAATACGCCATTACCACAAATAATCCACACACACACACACACACACACACACACAATGCATTAGCATGTCATGTTCAAAGAATATCCGCATTTCGAAAACTACCAGCGATATTGGCTAGCGTGAGAGACGACGTCATGTCATGATGTGACGTCATGATTCCTCAGGGCCCGCGAGACGCTTCTTAAGAGTACTGAGGACTGACTAGTGATGGGCTAAACTGCGATTTTCCGATATCAGTGATTTCTGTGAATGCTACTTTTCAGTATCAGTTATTCTTAACTGTGATTTGTCGCAGTTAAGGAACATAGTTCGTGTATCCCTCCGCCACTGCTATTTCTGCGATTTCTGCTACTTCCGCGATTTCTGCTACTTCTGCGATTTCTGTGACTTCTGCTACTTCTGCGATTTCTGCTACTTCTGCGATTTCTGTGACTTCTGCTACTTCTGCGATTTCTGTGATTCCTGCGACTTACCACCGTATGAGAAAGTTACATCTGTCAACACAGAAAATTGCATCTCAACAAATCTGTCATTGGCAAGTATGTTTTACGTTTTTTCTTCCGTTGGCTTTAATTATGTATTAAAGAAACAACTGTGAAAATATTAATAGTGTAATTAATATGTAAGTAGCGTACAGTACCGTAATAGTTCGTATTTAGAAAATGAATTGTAACATATTGTTATGTTCACAGGTACCTGAACTACATTTCAGTCACTCAGTAAAGTGATAACTCAAAATATCATTGTCAACAGATCTGAAGAAATTGCCACAGCGTCTTTAGACCGTTTTTGTCAGACGAGAGGTTAGTTTCTAAGCGTTTCGATGGACTTAATTACTTCAGTGAGATCGTTCTTGCAAATGTGATATTCATTATAGCAAATATTAGCAATCTACTCTGTCAATTATATTGCTAGTAATTAATGACAGCAAAAATTGTTTAATAATCCTTGTGTTTTTGCAGACACAATTCTGACTCTGATTACTGGTTTCTGTACGTATCTATCCACATCAAGGCTGTTTTTGAGAGAGACTCTTGAAGATTCAAGACAGCTCTTAGATGATTCCCAGATAGCACAGTAAGCCGGTTTCAAACTTGTTTCCAGCTGTAAAGTTCAAGTATATAAGCTTGATCAAAGCTGGAATATTCAAGCCTGTTAGCTGGATTCTAGCTTGAAATAAACATCAAAGTTGGCAGAGTTCAAGCTATATTTCAAGCTTGACTTATAAAGCTTGGCTCCAGCTGTATCTACACACATGGAATACAGCCTGGTATTTACAGCTTGTTTTAAGCTATATAAATATTAATCTGAATTTATTGAACCTAATTAATTACGTTACATAATATTTAACATTTGTAACATTAACGTACCGAACTGTTTTCTGGTATAAAACAAACTTGTCAACAAACCACAACCATTAACGCGCGTCACAAAGGTAAAATGGCCGTAAACGCAACTTTACGTTACGTAATATTTAACATTTGTAACATTAACGTACTGAACTGTTTTGTAGTATAAAACAAACTTGTCAACAAACCACAACCATTAACGCGCGTCACAAAGGTAAAATGGCCGTAAACATAGCAAGGCTGAGAAAAGTAAATAAAATAAGATAAAACAGAACTGGAGACAGCCACACTCAAACCAAACTCCGCGCCGTCATGACGTCACACACGACAACACCCTTACGTCACGGCTTATAAACTCTTGTGGCGCTTCCCGTGGATGTCTATGGAAGCTAGGCTGCGCGCGCATCTGCTGTACAGCCTTCCAGGGAAATTACAGTTTATTTCAAGCTTGGGAAAATTATTTTAATTCAAGCTAAATTTTTACAGCTTGATGTAAACTGTGTAACAGGTTGATTTTTCAATCTTGAATTTTCAACTGAACCTAAACTCAATACCCACCTTGAAACAAGCTGTGTAACAGGTTGATTTTTCAATCTTGAATTTTCAACTGAACGTAAACTCAATATCCACCTTGAAATAAGCTTGAGTGCTAGCTGGGTTTGCAGTTTAAAAGTGAAATAATTGTGAAATAAGTGTGTGAATGATTAAACTGTGTTTTATTGAAGTTGTTGTGCGATTTTAAAGGAATAATAAATGTCAAATACAGTGAGTGAATTATAAAAATCTCATTTTCCACATGTTTAAGCCGTCCTATACCCATAATTTTCCGCCACTTACTTATTGGTAAACACTTGTTGGAGAGTGACATGCCGCCCCCCCCCCCCTTTCTCCACAATCTTGGTGTGACACTGACCTGTAACATATCCCGAAGTCTACAATATGCATTTTGAGGCTGTTGATATGAAAGTGGGAAGTACAGATCTTCCAGTTAAATCAGGAATAGCTTAAGTGCATTACTTGAAAGTAACACAGGAAAAGCTTACTTATGTAGGTGGTAGTAGTGTCGGCAAAAAGTTCTTGTGTGTGAAGTTGCCATGTAGAACACCAGGTGTAAAACTTTTCTCCCGAGTCTTGAACTGTATCGGAACAAAAGTGAGGCATTCATATGACTGTTTTCATTTCTCTACACTTGTACAGATGTCTGAGTTGTGCTGTGTTAACATTGCAAAGTCCTGTAGGTATGTGGAGTATTAACCAAAACTGTCATATTGGAAGCGGAATCAAACACATTTGTTACGTTACTTGATATTTTCGGGAGAAAAAGGCAATGTTGCTTCTTATTAATATAATACATTCAGAGTCACAGCAGTATTTGACCAACCATAACTGATGCTGAATGTGCATGTCGTCATATAATATGAAGGGCTTATTTCAATAGTGGTACAAGTCCATTAGCTCCACTTTTCTGTCTATAATGCTTCTGAAATTAGTGATCCAAACAAACATAAATAAAGGTTCATCTCTAGCAAGAAGTCATATGCTTGAATATTTCTGGTATCTCAAATGCAGATTTGTCAGCACTCATTTAACTTTACGACTCTGTATCTCAAAATGAACAAAAATGGACTTGTACAACTATTGAAATGAGCCCTTCATATGCACACACAGCACATCGAACTCGTGAGGCACAAGGCTCTCATAACGAAGTACGTACGTCGGTCAACAGATGACACTAGGAAAAGTATGTTAACTGCGCTTTTTAGTTGCTACTTGCGACTCTTAGTTGCGATTTGTCACAGAAATCGCAGTTTGACTCGGTAGCGAATAGCGTAGTATGAACTTTGCTCAACAGATGGCAGTGCTAACTGCGCTTTTTAGTTGCTACTTGCGACTCTTAGTTGCGACTTGTCACGGAAATCGCAGTTAGACCCATGGAGGTAAAAATAAGAGGAGTTGTCATGACGTCACAAACTTGAAGCCAACCCTAGAGAAGGTCCGCCATGTTACCTACCCCAAAACATTCGCATTTGGTGGTTTGATTCCGTGTGGTCGTGAAGTGTTTTGATAAAAAAATGCCGGATTACGTCTCTTACGGGTGTACTAATCGTTCTGATTGTAGTCTAAAGTTTAAACAAATCACATTTCATTCGTAAGAGGACTTATTTAAGCGCTATTTACTTATATATACTTGAAATTCGGATACACTGTAAAGTTTTACTGTATGGTTTTATTTCTGTGATTTGACTTTAGATTTCCTATCAATCCAACGCGAAGAGCTCTCTGGGTGAACGCTTTGAGAAGGAAAGATTGGAAACCAACCAAGTACAGTAAAATATGTTCGCAGCATTTCCGGGAGGAAGATATTGATCGAACATCAGTTTCGTCAGTCCGCATTAGGGAAGATGCTGTGCCATCAATTTTTTCCGCTTATCCTGCTCACTTGCAAAAGGTTCGTGAAATGTAGCATATCAATATGGAATTCAGCTGTCATAAAATTACGGTTTAAAACCTCAATATCCGGAACTACTTGTCTGGAGATTTCAATTGCAATAGTTACGCACGTGTAGTAACTGAAATGTGGAGATTGCAACGGAATTAACTGTATGTAATAAAAGTGTAGAATTTGTTCATAGATATGTTAATTTCACTTTGTTATTGTATTACACGTTACTATCAATCATTGCTTTTGGCGTTCTGGCTTTATCAATAATCGACACAAACACAATGAAAGTGAACAGAAATGGATTACGAAAGCACGTTTTTCATATCACATACTTCTCTTCTCGGTTATTTGAAGTGTATAAACAAAAAGGAATTACAGTACTGAGGCCAGATGCGTCGTATTTTCGTGTCGTATTACTGTATCGAATACGCATTTAAGACAAGAAAAACTATGGACGTTGCGTTCCTTATGCTGTGTTGTTCACTTTGTACTGTGTAACATTTACTACATAACACAAATATCGTGTGCACAAGACAGAAACGACGAATAAGAAGCAATTGTAAACACTCGTCTGCTAATGTTTTGGGGGATCCAAGATGGCGGCAGGCCCCGCCCACTGGCTTCAAAACAACGTACAGCGTAAGTCTGTAGTGCCATCTCCCCTTATTCTACCTCCATGGTTAGACCCGATACCATATCGCAGAGATGGACGTAGTACGAACTTTGGCCAACAGATGCCACTGTTAACCGCGCTTTTTAGTTGCTACTTGCGACTCTTAGTTGCGACTTGTCACTGAAATCGCAGAAAGCAGTGCTAAATTCGAGCAATAGATGGCTCACGTCTTTGAATATGAAATACTACTTGCGACTGCTAACTGTGACTGAAATCGCAGTTAGATTCTGTAAAGTTGCTACTGTGATATCTGTGACTTCTCAGTCACTGTGATTTCTAACAGATACGCGATTTCCTGCCCACCAGTACTGACTGAGTAGAGTCGCTGGTCTGTTTACAAGGGATTGTTTTGATTTCGAAGCGCATAAGCTAAGAAAGGGAGGAATGTTGCTGGACATAATAACGCGAAAATTGCCGTCGAGATTGGTAGTTATTCAAGGTAGGCTTAGTATGTTGTAAGTTTCTTCCAAGTGAATGAAGTACTCTGATACATTTATTTGCAAAACTTGTTTGTACATTGCCCATTCACAAGCAAAGTTTGTACACGGAAAAGTGAAGGCATGTAGAATTTAAGATTGTAGGATGCGGACGATCACGTACATAACGAAACCCATAACAGGTAGTATGTCTAGTTCTAGTGTAGTGGCCTTTCATCAGTAGTGCTCGGTAGGACACTGTAATGAAATGCTCGTGATATATGACATCAGTTTCCGGTATAAAAGTAACTAATCTTTTTTTTTTTTTTTTTTTTTGGTGTCTTTGAAAGTTTATGGGAGCTCTAGGATTCTTTGCACCATTGCAGTCTCAGTAATGCTTATGGAAAACGTGTATTTTGTTGATCGTGGAGGTTGGCTTGATTTAGATTCCTACGAAATTATTACATGCTTGTCATCGTTTTTGGGTATCCGAGGCTCTGCGCAAGTGGGCTTTTAATTCCCTAAGATCTCGTGAAACCAAAATTTCACTCCCCTAATGCTATTAAAACGAGTAGAACACTTGGGCTACTGATGGACGCTCCATCCAACGAACAAAGCACGTTTGAGTGTTTAGCAGCCTAGAGACGATTAACAAGCTAAGTAAAACTGCCACCTTCTAAGGCGGAAAAGTGTTTTTTCCTTTTTTTTTCATTTGGGAGTCCAGCAGTTCAAATCCCCGGCCACGCCACGCGGTTTGAGGCGTCATGTCACGGACTGCGCGGCCCCTCCCGCCGGAGGTTCGAGTCCAACCCTCGGGCATGGTGTGTGTATTGCCCTTAGCATAGGACCTAAGAAGTTTGGTCTCTTAGGAATTCACACACACATTTTTCCCCCACCCACCTAATCCTTAAATGCCTTGTAACGAAAATGCCAAAATGCATCTTTTAGTAAGAACTGTGGGCCGTACAGAAGCGTCCGATTCCACCGCCACCTTTACTCATGACGACATCAATATGACGGAAACAGCTAGTTTCCAGCATATACATTCCCGGCGGGGGCAGTGATTTTCACCTGCCTCGAGATGGTGTTTGTGTTGTCCTCATCATTTCATCATCATTCGTGAAAGTGGCGAGATTGGACTGAGCAAAGGTTGGGAGTTAGTACAGGTGCCGATAACAGCGCAGTTGAGCACCCCACAAACCAATCATCATCATCATACTACAGCATATACAATATGACGACTATGATGTCACTATAAACATCCACCAACAAATGCGAACACAAATAAAAATGATGCAATAATGTGTCGTTCCAAAAATAAAATGGAACTAACGGGACAGTTGCTGAAAACTGGAAGTGTAGGCCAGGGACAAGCTAAATATGCAACAATAAAAACACTGCACCATCTGAAAACAAGTAATATCGAAAAAAAAACTAAATTTTAAAATTTCGCCGCACCAATGAAACCACAGGAATCGGACATTTCCCTTGACTAATATAGCTCAGTTACAGCTGTCGGCACCAAAAATTCTGTGCCTACAACTCCAAAAAGTGAAACCATAACTCCACCAACTCAAAAAACCAAATACCCCATATTCCCTATATGAAGTAAAACACAACCGACCTACCATAAATATACAAGAGACAAAACATCACAATTACTAAACAATAAAATCAAAACAAAAATTACTTACCAGCAATACTATCTAGGTTGCCCCCCCCCCCCCCCCCCCCACACACACACACCTCCTAAAGCACCTACTTGTGAACTTGTCATACCTATATCTACTTAAAAAGCAATAAAAATTACACTTATTTCTGCAAAACACCAAACTAATCAGACCTAACTAAAACGCCAAACACACAAACCAAAAAGCCTTAGTAGCTCATTGAAAACAGTTCCAAAATCCACATTACCACAAGAGCTACCTGAACTAAAAACTTTGTTAGCACAATGACAACCGAAACTCAAATTAACCAAATACCACAATTTAAACTCAGTGAGTCTCCTTCAACCACCAGAGGGCACATCAAATACAACATCTACAAACACAACCAACTTAAAAACACCGTGCCATAGTGATGTCATATAATTCTAGAAAAGCTAATACATGTAAGAATTACTGATCATCTCATGAAGAACGAAGTTCTCAGTAAGAGCCAGTTTGGCTTTCAAAAGGGCCGTTCAACAGAAGATGCAGTCTACGCACTTGCAAATGAAGTCCTAGAAACTCTTAATGAAAAAATGCTAGCACTTGGCGTCTTCTGTGATTTATCCAAAGCCTTTGACTGTGTTGATCACCAGATTCTCTTGCAAAAAGCAAAATTAGTAGGAATAAGTGGTGTTGCGGGCAATTGGCTACAGTCTTACCTCCAAGACAGAAAACAAAAAGTTGTGTTGAATAGCTCGGGTGGAGTATGTGACACTTCCTCAGATTCTGAATGGAGTTCCATTACATGTGGAATGCCACAGGGCTCGATTCTTGGGCCACTATTATTCCTGATTTTTATAAACGATCTACCATCATGTACAAGCCTGCCGTGTAAATTTACATTATTTGCTGATGATACCACAATTTTTTTGAGCAGTAGAACAGACAACACTCTTGAGGAACTCATTAATCATATACTCTCAGATATGGTTAATTGGTTCAAGGTGAATGGTCTCTCATTAAATTCCAGTAAGACCAGCTTTATTCAATTCTGTACAAAAACAGAAAAAGAGAGAGAGATAAGTGTGACATGTGGTAATCAACCAATAGTTAGAATGGAAACCACAAAATTTCTTGGAGTGCACATTGACAAGAAAATGAACTGGTCTTCACATATTATTGATCTCTGTAAGAGGCTTAGCTCTGCTACCTATGCTTTACGGGTTGTCACTACATGTGTTGAACCTAACACTGCAAAAGTGGCATATTATGGCTATTTTCATTGTCTCATTGAGTACGGAATTATTTTTTGGAGCAACCAGCCATTAGCAAGGAAAGTGTTCATTGCACAGAAGCGAGCTTTAAGAATTATATGTGGATTGCGCCCAAGAGACTCTTGTAGAAATAGTTTTCGTAATCTTAAAATATACACAACTACATGCCAATATATTTTTTCTCTCATGTGTTTTGTTTGTAAAAATATAGATATATTTCAACCAAACAGTAATTATCATGAGCATAACACATGGAGGAAGAATGACATACACAGTGAACTCAGAAATTTGAGCTTGGCACAAAAGGGTGTCCACTACACTGGAGCAAAACTCTTCAATGCTCTTCTTCCCGAAATAAAGACAAAGATTCATAACAATAGTGAGTTTAAGAAAGCTCTAAAAATATTTTTGCTAGAAAAAGCTTTTTACAGTCTAGATGAATTTTTAACTAAATAAATTGTAATATTTTAATACTATATAATACAAGTTGACATAATGCCACTATGAATTTTATTTAACCTGAGCTCTGTAACGGTGTGTGCTCCATATCTGTTTTCTGTAGTGTTTTAATGATTCTAAGGAAATATGTATTTTCTTTTTCTGTATTGCTGCCCAAAGAATTTACTGTATAAATTTTTATATAATTATGTACTCAAATTTCTGTATATGCTATAAGATTATCAGATTGTATTTGTAAAAACCTGACTCGTTCCACGTCCTTGTGTATCCAACACAGTTGGACCTATGGAACACGAAATAAATCAAATCAAATCAAATCAAATCAAACACCACCATTACGTCACAGGTCAAAGGAGATGGGTGGAATCTCCTTCCCTATTCTTCCCAAACCTGTGTCTGTGCTATGTATAATCACCTTTTCATTGATGGGACACTAAATTGTATAGGCCTATATATATTGAAATAAGTTTGTGATTGACGTTTGAATGAGGTGAATGGTAGATGCCAGCAATCAGTCAATCACAGCTGCTTCTGTTGGAGGGGAGAGGGGGTCAGGGAGAGAGAACTCAAGGGGCAGATGTTTTCCTGAGGCAAAACAGTAAAAAGTATACCATGGGGTACAGAATAAAATTGGGGAGAAAATAAATTTATGGAACACATTGACTGGAAAAGAGATTAGTTGATAGGACACTACCTGTGGCATCAAGGAATTATCAGTTTGATAATGAAAGGAAATGTGGGTTTGGGGGAGGGGGGGGGGGGGGCGGCGGTGGCAGCGGATGAAAATTGTAGAGGAAGACCAGGCTAGACTACAGTAATCAGGCTCAAATAACTATAGATTGCAATAGTTAGGCAGAAAAGAAGAGGATTGTACAGGATCGAGTAGGTGGAGAGCTGCATCAAACCACTCTTCGGACTGAAGACTGCAGAAACAACATACTCAGTTTGTAACAGATGATTTCACTGTTACACGTGTTTGCAGGAGAATATTATTGTTTCACACTCTGATGTTTGTGTTTAGCCAGAACAATGGATGAAATTGCAGTACCATAACAAAACTAAAGCAAAGTGATGTGCGCAAGCATATGATCACATGTAAATCCCCAAAAGTAAGATCCTCTGTCAGTGATGGCAATAAGTCTAGAAAATCAACACTTAAGCCCACCATATCTTGCTCTCCTGATACTGTTCAACAATTCAAAACACAACTCATCTTCTGTAGAGATAGTGTTTGAAATTTGCCCTAAGGATATTTATAAGGCTGACTCTTCACCAGATATTAGCCAGTGGCTGAAAGAGCCATTGCAGACAACAGAACACCCTGCAGAGTGATCTTCTTCCATTCTCCGGGAAGAGCAAAAAACATACTGAGAAAGAGAGAAACTAACAAGATTTTAACAATGTAACACCATGCAACACAATTGTAATGGACTTACGGTGATCTTGCTACATCACTTAAGGCAAATGGGCAAATCTCAGAACTGTTCCTTTGAAAGGACATGGCCAATTTTCTTCCCTAATCCAAGTGGACCCATGATGTGGGGACAGCGTCATTGAAAAATAGTCAAAACGTCCTCGGTCCCTGGCTCGAATCCTGCCACCACTTAAATTTTGAATAAAAATCATCAGGAAAGGTGGCCGAATACTTCTGGAATAAGAAGTCACCCTCATTCAGCCAATGAACATGTCAACGAGAGTGGAGGAGCAAACAGAGATTCAGGGCACTCTCTTGTTATAGGGGGCGGGGGGGGGGGGGGGGGAGAGAGAGAGAGAGAGAGAGAGAGAGAGAGAGAGAGAGAGAGAGAGAGAGAGAGAGAAACTACCCCTA
Organism: Schistocerca cancellata; assembly: GCF_023864275.1. Taxonomy (NCBI): domain Eukaryota; kingdom Metazoa; phylum Arthropoda; class Insecta; order Orthoptera; family Acrididae; genus Schistocerca; species Schistocerca cancellata. Next base: position 506,033,784 of record NC_064627.1, on the reverse strand, counting down.
AAGGTGGAAGAATCAGCAATGATCAGTGGAATGACGATGTAAGGCAATGCAAACCACTGCATTAAAGGCACATGGTGTGTATCTGCAGGACAAGTGGCCTGTAATTTTAAAAACAAAAGTGTTATATGACGATGTCTCCATTTGCAAAACTTTCTGAACTAGTCCACCATTTGGATTTCTGGGAGGAACTGTCAAGGGGTTGGTGACCATGAAGAAAAGACTGAATAACCAACAAAAGGATAATACTCTATGAGTCAGGGCATGGAATGTCAGAAGTTTGGAAGAGATAGAGAAGCTAGAAAATCTGGAAAGGGAAATGCTAAGGCTCAGTCTAGATATAATCTGGTCAATGAAGTGAAATCAAAAGAAGACAAGGATTTCTGGTCAGACGAATATAGGGTAATAGCAGCAGCAGCAGCAGCAGAAAATAGTATAATGGGAGTAGGATTCGTTACGAATAGGAAGTGAGTTACTGTGAACAGTTCAGCTACGGGGTTGTTCTCTTCAGAATTGACAGCAAACCGACGCCGACAACATTACTTCAGGTATACATGTCGATGTCTGAAGATGAAGAGATAGAGAAAGTTTATGAGGGTATTAAACAGCTAATTCAGTACGTACAGGGAGATGAAAATCCAATAGTTATGGGGGACTGGGGCTGCAGTTGTAGGGGAAGGAGTAGAAGAAAGGGTTACGAGAGAATATCGGCCTGGTGCTAGGAATGAGAGGAGAGAGAGAATAAATTTCAGCTAGTAATACTGAATTCTCTGTTCAAGAATCACAAGAGGAGGTGGTGTACCCAGAAAAGGGCAGGAGGTATGGGAAGATTTCAGTTACATTACATCATGGTCAAGCAGAGATTCTGAAATCAGATACTGGATTTTAAGGTATACCTAGGGGCAGACTCAGATTTCAATTTAGTAGCGATGAAGAGTAGGCTGAAGTTTAGTAGACTAGTCAGGAAGAATCAATGCGCAAAGAAGTACTAAGGAACGAAGAGAGATGCTTGAAGTTCTCTGAGGTCATAGACACTGTGATAAGGAATAGCTCAGCTGGCAGTTTATCTGAAGAGGAATGGATATCTCCAAAAAGGGCAATTGCGGAAGTTGGAAAGAAAAACATGGGTACAAAGAATATAACTGTGAGGAAACTGTGGGTAAAGGAAGAAATAATGCAGTTGATCGATGTAAGTAGCAGGTACAAAAATGTCCAGGGAAATTCCAGAATACAGAAATGCAAGTGACTTAGGAATGAACTAAATAGGAAATGCAGGGAAGCTAATGTTAAATGGCTGTGTGAAAAATGACGAAATAAAAAGAGAAATGAGTGTTGGAAGTACTGACACAGCATATAGAAAAATCAAAACAACCTAAGCAAAATTAAAAGCGGGGGTGGGAACAATAAGAATGCAATGGGAAATCTAGTGTCAGACACAGAGAAGACAGTGGATTGGTGGAAAGAGTACACTGAAGGCTTCTATGAAAAGGGGGGGGGGGTGAGGCTTGTGTGATGATGGTATAGAATAAGAAACAGAATGTGATAAAGAACATGTAGGGGATCCAATATTAGAACCAGAATTTAAAATTGCTTCGGAAGACTTAGGATCGAGTAAGGCAGAATGGGTAGACAACATTCCATCAGAATTCCTAAAAACATTGGAGGAAGTATCAAAATTACTATTTCATTGGTGTGTAGAATGTATTATAAGTCTGGTGATATACCATCTGATTTTCGGAAAAATATCACCCACACCATTCTGAAGACTGCAAGAGCCGACAAGTGTGAGAGTAATTGCACAATCTGCTCAACAGTTCATGCATCCAAGTTGCTGACAAGAAAATATACAGAAGAATGGAAAAGAAAATTGAGGATGTGTTAGATGACACAATTAGTTTGGCTTTAGGAAAGGTAAAGTCACCAGAGAGGCAGTCCTGACATTTCAGCTGATAATGAAGGCAATACTAAACAAGACTTATTCATAGGATTTGTCAACCTGGAAAAATCTTTTTACAACGCCAAATGGTGCCATATGATTGAAATTCTGAGAAAAACAGGGGTAAGCTATAGGGCAAGATGGATGATATATAATGTGTAAAAGAGCCAAAACGGAACAGTGAGACTGGAAGACCAAGAACGAAGTGCTCAGATTAAAAAGGCTGTAAGACATGGATGTAGTCTTTAGCCTCTGCTGTTCAGTCCATGCAATGACAGAAATAAAGAAAAGGTTCAAGAGTGAGATAAAATTCAGGGTGAAAAGATATCAGTGATAAGGTTTGCTGATGACATTGCCGTCCTCAGTGAAAGTGAAGTAGAATTATAGGTACAGTTGAATGTAATGCACAGTCTGAGTATAGTATATGGATTGAGAGTAATGAGAAGTAGCAGAAACGGAAAAAGTGAGAAACTTAATTATGTTAGAGTATAATGACGTTTCTGGAGACTAGAAATCTACTCTGTAGGAATCAGCATGGGTTTAGAAAAAGACGGTCGTGTGAAACCCAGCTCGCGCTATTCGTCCACGAGACTCAGAGGGCCATAGACACGGGTTCACAGGTAGATGCCGTGTTTCTTGACTTCCGCAAGGCGTTCAGTACAGTTCCCCACAGTTGTTTAATGAACAAAGTAAGAGCATATGGACTATCAGACCAATTGTGTGATTGGATTGAGGAGTTCCTAGATAACAGAACGCAGCATGTCATTCTCAATGGAGAGAAGTCTTCCGAAGTAAGAGTGATTTCAGGTGTGCCGCAGGGGAGTGTCGTTGTTGCTATTCACAATACACATAAATGACCTGGTGGATGACATTGGAAGTTCACTGAGGCTTTTTGCAGATGATGCTGTGGTGTATCGAGAGGTTGTAACAATGGAAAATTGTACTGAAATGCAGGAGGATCTGCAGCGAATTGACGCATGGTGCAGGGAATGGCAATTGAATCTCAATGTAGACAAGTGTAATGTGCTGTGAATACATAGAAAGATAGATCCCTTATCATTTAGCTACAAAATAGGTCAGCAACTGGAAGCAGTTAATTCCATAAATTATCTGGGAGTACACATTAGGAGTGATTTAGAATGGAATGATCATATAAAGTTGATCATCGGTAAAGCAGATGCCAGACTGAGATTCATTGGAAGAATCCTAAGGAAATGCAATCCAAAAACAAAGGAAGTAGGTTACAGTACGCTTGTTCGCCCACTGCTTGAATACTGCTCAGCAGTGTTGGATCCGTACCAGATAGGGTTGATAGAAGAGATAGAGAAGATCCAACGAAGAGCAGCACGCTTCGTTACGGGATCATTTAGTAATCACGAAAGCATTACGGAGATGATAGATAAACTCCAGTGGAAGACTCTGCAGGAGAGACGCTCAGTAGCTCGGTATGAGCTTTTGTTAAAGTTTCGAGAACATACCTTCACCGAAGAGTCAAGCAGTATATTGCTCCCTCCTACGTATATCTCGCAAAGAGACCATGAGGATAAAATCAGAGAGATTAGAGCCCAAACAGAAGCATACCGACAATCCTTCTGTCCACGAACAATACGAGACTGGAATAGAAGGGAGAACCGATAGAGGTACTCGGGATACCCTCCACCACACACCATCAGGTGGCTTGCAGAGTATGGATGTAGATGTAGAATTGTGGATCACTAAGTAGATGAAGTTATTTAATTGTGCTGGCTAGGTAGGGAAATAACCCATGATGGATGGTGCGAGGGGGACATAAAAAGCAGACTAGTTCTGGCAAAATGGACATTCATGGCTAAGAGAAGTCTACTAGTATTAAACATAGTCTTTAATTTGAGAGATAAATTTGTGAGAATGTACGTTTGGAGCACAGCATTGTATTGCAGTGAGACATGGATTGCAGGAAAACTGGAACAGAAGAAAATAGAAACAGCTGAGCTGTGGTACTACAAAAGAATGTTAAAAATTAGGTGGACAGATAAGTTAAGGGATGAGGAGGTTCTCTGCAAAATTGGTGAGGAAAGGGACTTATGGAAAACGCTGACAAGAAGAAGGGACAGGATGATGGGACATCTGGTAAGACATCATGGTATAACTAGTAGAGTGAGTTGTAGAGGGTAAAAACTATAGAGGAAAATGGAAATTGGAATACATCAAGAAAATAATTGAGGACATGGGATTAAAATGCTACTCTGAGGTGAAGAGGTTGGCACAGGAAAGGAACTTGAGGGGTGCGGCATCAAACCAGTCATAAGACCGACAACTTAAAAAAAAAAATCTGAGCTTTTGTTCCATCTCTAATGACATCATCAACGGGACATTAGACTCTAATCTTCCTTTATGGAATGGGTTTTGTCTTTTAGCTAGTTAGCAGCTGTTGGCAAGAAACAAGGCTCACCTGAGACCACCAGACCTCCATTAGAAATGACTACATATGCCTTGAGAACTATATAAATATTGACATAGTTTCTCAAGATGTTTATTCGTTGGTCCTGTTTGACCTATATAGTGAGTGAGTGTGCCTAAATTCTAACCTAGAAGCTGTGGCTGTAAATACAGCATATTAATACCCATCAAGGGATACATGAATCTCCTCCCCCCCCCCCTCCCCTCCAATGAGGTGGCCCTACTACAAGATAGACATGATTTACTAGAACAACTGTCCCCTGTCCATCTTATTTCTAGGGGACTTCAGTACACTCAATCCACTATTGAGAAGCAGAAATTACTCCTGCAGAGGTAAACTTATTGAATAGTTTATCATGAATCTCGAATCTTTGCATTCTCTCTATGGAAAAACCTACTAATTTTAGTGTATTGTATGGAACTTGCTCCATTATAAATTTAGCAATTTGTAGTCCAGCCCTTATCCCCTAATCCAGTGAAACACCCAAGAAGACATTTGTGACAGTTTTTCCTGTGTCCTCAGCTTTCAACCAGCATGCCCACCATGATGAACACCAAGATAGGCAAACTTGCTGATCTCCAAATCTAAACTAAAATGACTGAAACCAGGTGCTAAAAGAGTTAATTCTCTAAATTTGCAGCTGTATATGGGAAAACAGAGGCTTCCATCCCACCTTGCCCACCCCCAGTCGGGGGCCATTGTCAATTTTATACTGAAACCTGGGGAAGATTATCATTATCCTGATAACTATAAGCTATTTTATCTGACAGATAGACTACATAAGTATCCTGAAAGAATTTTCCATGGTGACTACTCCAATATTTGGAGTTTGGAATGCTTGTGTGAATTCTACTATGTCTGTAGTTATTGATAAGCTTTGGTAGGTTGGTACCGACTTTGATAACCTTTCCCTGCTTAATAATGGCAGTAGTTAACATTCATTCTCATATTTCAACAGCCACATAAACCCAGTGTCAGCTTACACCCCCCTGCAGGTCCGGGGGTAAGAATAGGCCCGAGGTATTTCTGCCTGTCGTAAGAGGAGACTAAAAGGAGTTTCACATGTTTTAGCCTTTATGTGATGGTCCCCTGTAGGGTTTGACCTCCATTCTTCAAAATTTTCTCGAAGAGTGAGCCAATTGGGGAAGGGCACCTTACATAATGCATAGTGTCCATCGTGCATTGAGGTCTTTAGCCCACTTTCTCGTCGTCGCATTTCAGTGCTGCTCATTCTCCATTTCGTGGCAGAGGACACCTTCCTGGGTGTGTTTTCCACCATGCACTATGCAGTGTCACTTTCTGCGTCGATGGTGACCGGACCTGGTACCCAGCAGTGTAGCCAGTCCGTTGTGGTAGGGCCGCCATGTACCCTATTGATTGTAGCCCCCTGATCACACAGGTATCGCTATGCTGATGCCTGGGCCATTAACTCCCCTCATATGCCAAGGGGTAGATGCCCATCACCCTGGGGCATCAGGACTCCTGGCAATTGCCATCCTACCAGGTGGCCTTTGCTACGGCTGGGTGGTGCCCCTGGGGAGGGCCCCTGGTTGGAGTGGGTGGCAACAGGGCGGATGACAAGTGATTAAGTGTAGTCCATCATCTCTTGCTGGTGGTGAAACACTAGCAGTCTCTAAGCATTCACGTGCTCAATTCAATGCACATAAGTACGACCTCAAATTGTTATCTTCCCTGGCCACACTATGGGAGGAACGTCAGGCTAAGGATGGCAGCGGATCTTACTCGCCCTGGTACCTTGTATGTTAGAGAGCTGATGGGAAATCTTTCATGATGATAAAGCCTCAGCTTTTTGTTGAGCATTTAGAGGATGTGTGGGGAGGTGGAGGGCTTGTCCAAAATGAGATCTGGGTCAGCCTTGATCAAAACAGCATCCTCTGCCCAGTCACGGGAGTTACTCGCTTGTGACAAGCTGGGGGATGTTTCTGTAACCATCACACCCCACAAGAGCTTAAATATGGTCCAGGGCATAATATTTCACAGGGCATACTTTTGCAGTCTGACGATGAGCTGTATGCCAATTTAGAGCAGCGAGATGTACATTTTGTTCAGCGTGTCCACCGGGCTCCGAGGGATAATCAGGCTGCCACCAGTGCCTTCATCTTGGCCTTCTAGGGTGATACATTGCCCGAGAAGATCAAGGTGATGGTCTGCTGCTGTGATGTGAAGCCCTATATCCCTCCCCCAATGTGGTACTTTAAGTGCTGGAAGTTTGGCCATATGTTTTCCCGCCGTACTTCCAGTGTCACATGTCGAGATTGTGGACGCCCATCACATCCTAATACTCCATATGCCCCGTCTCCCATCTGTGTCAACAGCAGAGAGCACAGTTTGCCTTGCTCGCCAGACTGCAGGATTCTCCAGAATGAAAGGAAAATCATGGAGTATAAGATCCTGGACTGATTGACCTACACTGAGGCTAAGAGAAAATTTGAATGCCTGCATCCTGTATGTGTGACATAATCTTACGCCGCCACTACAACAGTTCTGGCACCATCAGCTTCACCAACCTCAGTAACCTCTCAGAGCTGAAAGAATACACCTGCCGTCTTGATGGTGGGGGGCATTTCCCTCCCTGTTGCTCCCACACCATATACTTCGGAACAAACAACACCCCCAACCATCAGGGATGACCGTCCCCACTTCTAAGCTGGGGAAGTGTATGTCTTCTTCGGCTTCTCTCGCTAGGAAGGGGTCCCTTGGGTCACTCCATTCCCAGGCTTATGCTAGTGGGAAAGATGACACTCAACAGTGGCTGAAGAGCTCAAAAGCAGCTGGTTGTAGGGCTTCACACTCATCCTCGGTCCCAAAGACAGAGCCAGTGAAGTCATCCCAGCCAGGGAAACCCAAGGAGCAGTGAGAGAAATCCAAAAAGAAGACCCCTAAGACCAAGGAAATTGTGGTGGCACCCACACCACCTCTACCTACAAGCTCTGTGTCCGAGGATGGCGTGGAGATTTTGGCATCTGCCGAGGACCTAGGTCTCGCCAGACCCTCAGAGACAATGGATATAGACTGATCAGGCAAAAAGTCGGTGGCAGCAGGTACTCTGAGGTATAAACTGCCTCATTGAATGTTCCATTCCTTCCCAGTCTCACTATGATGTCATCCTCCAGTGGAATTGTGGCAGTTTTTTCCACCTCCTGGCTGAGCTACAGCAGCTGTTAAGCTTTACATCTGCTATCTGCATTACCCTCCAGGAAACCTGGTTCCCGGCAATGTGGACTCTTGCCCTCTGCGGCTATAAGGGATATTACAGGAACTACAGCGAGTGTCAGGTGGAGTTTGCGGTTATGTCCTAAACTCAGTCTGTAGTGACACTGTGCCCCTTCACACCCCTCTTGAAGCTGTGGCTGTCAAAATAAGGACGATGCAGGAAATAACTGTGTACAATGTATATCTTCCTCCAGATCGTGCAGTACCCCTGAATGTATTAGCTACACTTATTGAAGGACTCCCTAAACCTTTCCTACTTTTGGGAGATTTTAACACCCATAACCCCTTGTGGGGTGGCACCGTGCTTACTGGCCAAGGCAGAGATGTTGAAACTTTATTGCCTCAGTTTGCCCTCTGCCTCTTAAATACAGGGGCCGCCACACATTTCAGTGCGGCTCTTGGTAGTTACTCAGCCATTGATTTGTCAATTTGCAGCCCAGGGCTTCTCCCATCTATCCACTGTAGAGCACATGACAACCTGTGTGGTAGTGACCATTTCCCCATCTTCCTGTCACTGCCCCGGCATCAGACCCATGGACGCCTGCCCAGATGGGCTTTAAACAAGGGGAATGGAAAACTTTCACCTCTGCTGTCACCGTTGAATCTTCCCCACATGGTAACATCGATGTCATGGCTGAGAAGGTGACTACAACAATTGTTTCTGCGGCAGAAAATGCAGTCTCTTGCTTTTTAGGGTGCCCTGGTGTAAGGGAGTCCCTTGGTGGCCGTTGGAAGTCGCTGAAGCAATTAAGGAGTGTCAGCGAGCTCTGCAGCAGCGTAAGTGGCACACTTCCCTGGAGCACCTCATAGCATTTAAACAGCTCCGTACTCGCGTTCACCAACTCATCAAACGCTGGAAGCAGGAGTGTTGGGAGAGATACATCTCGGCCATTGGGTGCCATACGTCATCTTCCCAGGTCTGGGCAAAGATTAAACGTCTTTTCGGGTACCAGACCCCAACAGGTGTTCCCGGCATTATGATAAATGGCATGTTATCCACCGATGCAAACATGATTGCCGAGCACTTTGCTTGAGCCTCTGTGTCGGAGAATTACCCCCCCAGCCCTTCACATTCTCAAATGGCGGCTGGAAGGGAAAGTCCTCTCATTCACTACACGCCACAGTGGATCCTATAATGCCCCATTCACAGAGTGGGAGCTCCTCAGTGCCCTTGCACATTGCCCCGACACAGCTCCTGGGCCTGATCGGATCCATAGCCAGGTGATTTAACATCTTTCATCTGACTACAAGCGACATATCCTCATGATCTTCAACTGGATGTGGTGCGATGGCATCTTTCCATCGCAATGACGGGAGAGCGCCATCATTCCGGTGCTCAAACTCAGTAAAAACCTGCTTGATGTGGATAGCTATCAGCCCACCAGCCTCACCAACATTCTTTGTAGGCTGCTGTAACACATGGTGTGTCGGCGGTTGGGTTGGGTCTCGGAGTCAAGTGGCCTTGTGGCTCCATGTCAGGGCAACTTCCACCAGGGTCACTCTACCACTCATAATCTTGTGCTCTTCAAGTCTGCCATCTGAACAGCCTTTACCAGACACCAACACCTGGTTGCTGGTGCACGAAGCATATGACGACCTGGCGACATCATATCCTTGCCACATTGTATGAGTAGAGGCTCCAGGGCCAGCTCCCGATTTTTATCCAAAATTTCCTGTCGCTCGGTACTTTTTCGTGTCCAAGTTGGTGCCTCCCATAGTTTCATCCATATCCAGGAGAATGGAGTCCGACAGGGCTCTGTATTGAGTGTCTCTCTAATTTTAGTGGGCATTAACAGTCTAGCAGTAGCTGTCAGGCCCTACGTCTCACCTTCTCTGTATGCAGACGACTTCTGCATTTCGTACTGCTGCTCCAGTACTGGTGTTGCTGAGCGTTGCCTACAGGGAGACATCCACAGGGCGCAGTTTTCTGCCATGAAGACATGTGTCTTGCATTTCTGTCAGCGTCATACTGTTCATCCAGAACCAGCACTTTACCTTAATGACAATCCACTCACTGTAGTGGAGACATATTGATTCTTAGGTCTGGTTTTCAATGCTTGTTTTACATGGCCTCCTCATCTTTGTGAGCTTAAATGGAAGTTTTGGCACCACCTCAATGCCCTCTGCTGCCTCAGCAACACCAAGTAGCTGCCTCAGCAACACCAAGTAGGGTGCAGATCGCTCCACGCTGCTGTAACTCTACAGAACCCTTGTTCAATCCAACCTTGACTATGGGAGTGTGATTTATGGTTTGGTGGCACCCTCAGCATTGCGTTTGTTCGACCTACTGCACCATTCGACTAGCGACAGGAGCTTTCAGGATGTGTCTGGTGACAAGCATACTGGTGGAGGCTGGAGTTGCTCCAGTGAAGATCAGACGTGCACAACTGCTCACCAGTTATGTTGCACTCATTAATAGCTGTCCTGAACATCCTAATTACCATCTTCTTTTCCCAACCATAGCAGTTCACCTCCGAATAGGCGGCCCAGGTCAGGGCTAACGATTGCAGTTCACGTGCGATAGCTTCTGTCTGAACTGGAGTCCTTCCCTTCACCACCTCTCCTTGAGGTCCATTCACATACACCTCCGTGGTGTAGCTGTAGGCCAAAGCTTTGCCTGGACCTTTCATAGGCCCTAAGGACTCCATTAACCCTGTGGCTCTACGCTGTCACCTCCCGATTCTTGAAGTGTTCTGGGGTTCTGAAGTGTTTTACACTGACGGCTTTCTGACTAATGGTAATGTTGGCTTTGCCTTTGTCCACACAGGCCATATTGAATAACATTCCGTGCCCGATGGCTTCAGTGTATTCACTGCAGAGCTGGTGGTCATATCTTGTGTACTTCAGTATATCCGTTTATGCCCCGAGGAATCGTTTCTTCTGTGTACTGACTCCTTGAGCAGCATATGAGCTATCAACCAGTACTACCCTTGCTATCGTTTGGTGGAGTCCATCTATGCCCTGGACATGTCCCGTCATTCAGTGGTGTTTCTATGGACCCCAGGACATGTCGGCATCCCAGGCAATGAACTTGCCAACAGGCTGGCCAAACAGGCTACATGGAAAGCGCTTCTGGAGATGGGCATCTCTGAACCTGACCTGCGTTCTGACTTACGCCAAGGGTATTTCAGCTTTGGGAGACTAAATGGCATAACAGTACGCACAACAAATTGCGTGTCACTAAGGAGACTACGAGTGTGTGGAAGACTTCCATGCGGACCTCTCACAGGGAATCAGTTGTCCTCTGCCGGCTCTGCTTTGGCCACGCTTGGATGACCCACGGTTACCTCTTGCACCTCAGTGTCGGTATGGCGTCTGGTTGGCAGTGGCCCATATTCTGGTGCGCTGTCCCATTTTTGACTGCTCAGCAATGAAATCTTGAGTTACTGGACTTATTGCCGCTCATTTTACCTGACAACGCCTCATTGGCTGACTTAGTTTTACAGTTTATTCGCGAGGGTGGGTTTTATCATTTGATCTAAGTTTTAGCGCATGTCCTTTGTCCCTCTGTGTCCTCCACCCTAGTGCTTTTATGGTGGAGGTTTTAATGTGTTGCAGAGTGGCTGGCTTATCCTTTTTATTCTCATGGTCGGCCAGCCACTGTTATCTGCTTTCTTGTTTTACACTCTTCTGTTTCTAGTATCTCTCTGTTGTTTTCTTTTCCTGTTTTGTTCCTTTTAGTGTTCATTGCCTGTCATTCATTCTTGTGGTTTTTCCTTTTTTTCCGTGTTGTGTTATATGTCTCGTCTGTTTTATTCTCTCACTTGGGTCATTGTTTTATTAGGAACAAGGGACCAATGAACTTGTAGTTTGGTCCCTTCCCCCCTCTTTCAAACAAACAAACCAACCAACCAACCAACCAATCAGCTTACAGCTATTTGTCTACCACTGAACGGCTGTATTATTTTTACTACAATAGCATCCTTCAGTCAGATTCTCTATCTACCAAACATTTTATTTGATGTGGACAACTCATTTCTTTCAGTAATTAGACCTTCAGCATATTGGTAAGCTGCTACCTTATTTTCGTCATGCCATTGTTGGCGAGCAGACCACCCCTTCATCAGAAGAACTGATGACCAAGCAGTCTCTCTTTCAGCAACAATCATAGCCATCATCCAAATGACACAGAAAAGTAATTAGTGTGTTATTATGGATATATTGGAATTTATGCTGATATTATGGGATAGTTTCTTAGTTGAAATCATCAGTGTTACTCCATCCTCAGTTCTTGGCATGTGAGAGAACAAACTTTGCTTTTTTAATCCTTAGCAACTAGAAATAATAAAGTGTATTAAAGTTAGCATAGAGCCTGCTATTGGTTATACTACCAGTAATCAAGTGAGCATGATTCTCTTACTTTCTGTATATAAGCTTTATTAGATGTGATGGGGTTTCATTGTAAGCATCAACACTGGGCTAGTAATTGACATCACCACGTTATTCTTTCTGAATGACTCACTTTAATTTGCATTACTATCTGGTTGTTTTGTTGTATGCCAGTGTAACATTCTGTCTACAGTAGGTACGCTTGAGGTAAAAATAACAAAGAGTGCAGTAGCTAGAAATTTGATTTAATTGTTGGAAGGTGGCTGCTTGTTACTGAAACTTGTCAGCAGTAACAATAAGCAACCTGCTGATAATGTCGAGAGTTTCCTTGAGGGGTACACAAAATGTAATCTGGTTGCAGGCCTGAGAGCCATACATTGAATATTTTGTGTAGTTTGACTGGGATACTTAACCAGGACGTGTTACATTACAAACATATAAGTAAAGTATGAAGTGTAATTTCCTTTATTGTTGTTGTTGTCATCGTCATTGTTTCTATCTACCACATTGGATAAAAAATAATTTTGCAGATTCTGTTGAAAACACTGGGATATGCCTCTGGAAATCTTTTGTCAAACAAGCTACTTCAGGACCAAATACAGTGTGTGTTTTAGCTCTTGATAACAACATAGCAAGACTCAAACCATGTGAAGGTGTGGGGATACTACAGTTCTTTGATTTTTTCTCATGTGAAGAAGATTGGACAGGTACTGAGTAATGTAGTTTATGTAGGTAAGCTTACGTATGAACCTACTTGTAATGACATAATCTTATACAAGTATTCATTAGTAGTGTTGTACTGAAATTCATAAGACATTATCATAGTTTTCATAGTTTTTCCAGTAAACTGAATTTGCATTTTTGTGATCAAATATATTTTAGACTCGGGAGAGAATTCCAGCTCAACTGTAAGTTTGGTGGACAAATTATCCCATTTGGCTGCATCTAGCCAAGGAAAAGAATTTATATTGTGTATTGATTCACTGTCATCATTTATTCTGAAAAGTGGGCTGAATCAGTGTTACAGGGATCTCCAAAACATCCTTTCATCATCAGTCTTAAATGGTAAGTGTGTTTTCATCTCCACAATTTTCTCTGTTGCATACCTTATGTTAATATGCTGAACTGTTGGCAAAACCAAAAATTATGGTACTATCCATTGCTTTGACACAAGCTGTTATCAATATGGTGAATATCACTATATCGAGCTTATACAATACGGTGACCAGGATGTCAGTTATTACGCATGTAAATAGACACAAATGTGAAAAATATTTGATTTCAGAAATAACATGAAACTAGAGAGGCAGCCATGAGAATTAGTGGGTTTTGGGTGGTGACAAACTAAATATATCACAATGCTAGTAACTACTAAGACATACCAAAACAAATCAGGCAAACAAAATCCTCAGTCTTCAACAAAACTACAGTAAGGAAAGCACCTGAAAAACTGCTGTTGAACATTTCACTCGATCTGTTTGATTTGGTGTACACAGCTCATTCAAAATCCACACTATGACAAGACTAGACACAACTAGACAATTCCACTATCTAACACTTCACTTGACATACATAACTAATACGAAGTCAGCATTCTCACAGCTCGCCCTTATAACTAATATCGAGAACATACCCTCACCAACGTTCATAGAACAAACCCCATGATGTCTACCATTCACAATCCAGCGTAATTACCAACAACTAAAAACATAACCTTAAAAAAATGAAAAACTGTATTTACACCAATTTCAGTATACAAGAAATGCACAATTATGCTCATAAACACACATACCATACATACTACAATATAAGATAAAAACATACTTACCGACCAAAGTCAGCTTACATATAAATCGAGCAATCTATTGATAGCAAAAATGTCATCAACACAATCTCTTGAATGGTCATGCTGTACCTCTCAAACTAGGATCCCCTCCAGATACAATGACGTTTGTCGTCCTGTTGACGGCTCCACGTACACTGATCCCTGGTTTGAGATGCAGCAACTTTGGTCAGTCTCATATGTTCTCGACAAATGTTAACAGTTGATACACTCAGCAATTAAACTGACCAGCTGTAGGAATTTAATCATGCTTGATGTGTTGTCCCCCGTTGCAGCATGCAGGGACCTATTTATCAACCCATAACTAACAAAACTGATACATAAACTTAAATCTCAACCGTAACCAACACACTGTATTACAAATTCCAAACCTGAAAATAGATGTGCTGCTCAAAGCTGCCGACATCAAAATAACTAAAAAACCATTATAAACTCCTCCAATATTATTCTCACAAATAGCATTCAAGAAGTCCAATGAATCACTAACAAAGCACACGAACAATTTAGAATCAAACATCCCACACTAGAGAACACCAATTCAACATGTGCTCTGCAAACATGATCCACTTAAAATACACTGCACCACAATGATGTCCCTACATAGTTACTGCATGGGTCAAAGGAGATAGACCACAAACTTTGGTTGATCCAAATTGTCCTACATTTTTTGACAGATTGTAAAATATGTTCTCGATTATCTGGCAGAATTAAAATGCTTTCATGAAATTCAAAAATAATTTAACAGGTTTCAGTTAAGAGTGTTAGTACCTGTCATTAAATAAATCCACAGTTCCTCTATTCTTGCCCATCTGACCTCATAATCTGTGTCTGCTAAAGACTGTCAGAATATTTTGCTCTTACCAGCCCCTTCCTCTGCACATATGAACAGAAATTAATCTGCGTAAATAATTTTCTATTTATACTTCTGATTCCAATCTGTAAATTTGTATTGTTGTTTATTATTATTTTATTTATAAATGGATAATTGAAAATTCATTGATTTCATCCATAACATTCCGTAATCTGTTATTGCACATGCATCCCTGGGAGTCTATCATAGGCTGAAAGGATATGGATTTAATTCCCAAGCTGGGAACTGGTTAATGTTTCCATCCATCTTGGTGTCATAAGCCCAGTAATGGAAGCTGCGTGATAAGGCAGTGGAAACAGTGTGTGATAGAGAATGTAGGAATCTTTCATGTCATTGCCTACATCATGAGGAAGATGGAAATCTTGAACAAGGACAACGGACCATAGATTAACAATATAGTAGTAAGTTTGACAGTGCTGGGAGGTCGTTCATCAGTGAGCAGACTTTGAAGCTGGTGCTGTTACTTGGCTGTTTTGTACTTGCTTAAGCATACATTACACAGCCTGGATGAAAAATTCTTTCCCAGCTAATTGTAGGGAAGTCTTCTACCTGTTAGAATTTCTTGCTTATCAAAAGTGAGAACTCGCATACGGCTTAGAGAGAGAACAAAGGGCAACAGTGCTCTACAGAAGCCATTTCCAAAGGGAGGTCAAATGCAGTGGCTAATAAGTAGTCCTCCATTAGTGGTGCTAGATGGAAGAGGGTAGTCCTATACTACTTCTTTCTCAGAAATAGGGCGAAGGACAGAGCTGTAGACAAAGCATATCCACACCAAGAAAAGATATTTGCAAAAGATTACCTGCAGAATATCCATAGGTATAATTCTCATAATACTTTGTGGTGTTGACGCATAAAGATGTAAATATTTGCACGAGGGAACGAGCTATTCCTAGTCTTCTAGTGATTGTCATCAACTGGTCACTGAGATAAATACATAATAGCCAGAAGAAAAGTTCAACTAATACAAGATTGCAAAGTATAGAAGTAAAAGAAACACATTCATTTTGTTGCTTGGTTGTGTTCTCATGGGCAGTACTTTATGGCTTGCTCACAAATATGAATCTTTTGGTGCAACTGCATGTTCACACACTTCATTTTACCTGTTTTTATTTTGAATTGAACATTAAGAATAGTATGTTCAAAAAAAGATACAGTTGTAAATTTTTCTTGTATCTGCTTACCCTACCATCATCATACTACTGTGATAGGTATTGGTGTTCCTATCTATAATCATCATCTGTTTGACAACCATTGATGGATAAAGATCTCTTCTCAATTTTTCATGCATTGCGGTCTTCAGTTGTACATATCTGTGTAGCACTTGTGTGTTTCCCAACACCTGCTACCCACTATAAATTATGTTGTTGACTCAATCTTTTCTTTTTCCTCAAAATTCAGCAAAGAATTTCCTGGCTACTTCTCCCAGCTCCATCCATGTCATTTTCGTAAGTCATAATTACCTATTCCACTCCAATTTGTTCCCTGATTGATTTGTTTTTCTTTACATTTCTCCCAGTAATTATGGACATGCTAGTTGGCTTGCTTGCTAAAGTACGTGTCCACTGCCTTCATTCAGAACTTTAGTTTATCACTGATTGCTAACTTTCCATTTTAGATGTACTTGAAGGTTGTCAGAAAACTTTCTTTAGCTTAGCAGAAATACTCTAGGCTATTTTTACTCTTCTACTGTTTCCTTATTCTTGTGGTCTTTAAAAATGCATAACTGTTAATTTTAGAGCTTATGTGATGCATATTTCTTTATGTTTTTGTGTTGCAGACTTGTTTTCCTTTCTAACTGTTTACAACAAAACCAACGTCTTACAGGTGTCAGTGTTAAACAGATGATTTGTTTGGTTCACGAAGATGTCCTAATGAATCGAGATCTGACTATAGCCCAGTTGAAACATCTTGCATCTACTTATATACAGATATCTGCAGTACAAGGAAAACCTGTAGCCACTACAATCCACCAAAAAACAGCTGGCAAAATATCAAAATCGGTACATTTTTCTTCCTTTTAATTAATGTATATATAATACTTACCTGTGAATGGGACTGAGAGATTTTTTCATGTAGCAGTTATTTATTATATATTTATGTACTTAAATTGATTTGTTTTTGTATCTAATGTATTTATATATTTGTTTGTTTCTGGTGATGCGGTTATGGAAGAATAACTCTGTAACACCTGGAGAAATTTCAACCAAATTCAGTAAATGTATCTGGGGAAAAAATACTATGGGCCCTAGAACTCCTAGGAATGAGGAAGGGGTTGAAGAACAAAGCAACTGGCATTTAAAGCATAACTCTGGGACATGCGGAGGAATTTCAGCCAAACTTAGTACGCATATGACTTACTGCAGAGAAAAATATTGGGGTTTTGGAATGGAGCGGGGGTGTTAAGAAGACACTCCTAGTCCAACTAGAAGCAAGAGGAGGCATAGGAAGTGGATGGCATATAAAAAATGACTAATACTTGTGTAGAATCCATAGCTTTTGCTGAGCTGATTGCGCATTGTTCCATCCAATGATATTTCACCCCTAGGGGTTTGGTGGAGGTGGTTCTGAAAAAAGACAAAAGTAATAACATATTATGAGTATTAATAGTATTTAGTATCAGTAGTATTTGGGGTTGATAGACTGAATGGTTAAAGACCTAAGACCTAATGACAGTTGGCCTATAGGGGTGGGTGTGGGTGTTTGATGGGAAGGTGGTGGTGACATGTAAATTATGTGGGAAGCAATGTCAACTGGATTTGTAATACATATCACTGGCAATCTGAAAAACACTGGGGGAGGGGGTGTAAGACATCCCCTAGATGTAGGAAAGGAGGTAGTGCCATGGAAAATAGTATAAAATATCTAACATTAGTTTCATTATCAAAAGGCCTCTGGGGTCATTGGCTGGTTAGTGACAGCTCCAATGACATTTCATCCCCACTGTCAGGTAGGAGTGGGGTGGAGTGACATAAGAATACATAAATGGCCAACACCAGACAATCATATCACATGAACAAATAAATAATAACCTTGTTTTTCCAAAAACTATATATAATACATTTTCAAAGAGAAAGCATTCACTTCTCACATACAGCCTTGCCACCAAAGGATGATTTCTGCATTGCAGTGTGTTGAAAGTCTCATGTAGGCCTCCATAGGCAGGCACTACCCCCTGAACCTAGTCCACAAATAGATTTCCCATGCCACATCCTCACATACCTAAATCCTCCCACCATCCCCGAGAATGAGCTACAGAGAAGTGCCCCTCCCCCCCCCCCCCCCCCCAAAAAAAAAGCCAGTATCACCCTGGACTGGAACAACTGAAACATATCCTCCTTCAAGGCTTTGATCATCTCTCATGCCCTTGAATGAGGGACGTCCTACCAAGATCCTTTCCACTCCTGAAGGAGTGTACTGTCATCAACCCAACCTACGCAACATCCTGGTCCACCCCTATGCCACCCCCACTCCCAACCCTTTGTCACACGGATCATGTTGCTGTGAGAGGCCCAGGTGCAAGACCTGCCCAATGCATCCACTCAGCACTTCCCACTCCACTCCTGTCGTAGCCTCATCCTACCCTATCTAGGAAGGGCCAACTGTGAAAGTAGTCACATCATATACCATCTCTGCTGCAAACACAGCATAGCATTTTATGTCAGTATGACTTTCAAATAACTGTCCACTAGGATGAATGGCAACTGACAAACTGTTGCCAAGAACAAAGTTGACCGTCCAGTGGCACAACATGCAGCTGAGCGTAACTTGCTCAGTTTCAGTTTCTGCTGCACAACATGGGCCATCTGGATCCTTCCCTTCACCAAGAGCGTTCACCAAGAGTGTCTCTGAACTATGCGGATGAAAGTTATTTGTGCCACTCCCATAATTGTACTGCCCTCTATGTCCTGGCCTCTTATCTCCAGTGATCTACTGTCCCCACACCCTCCCCTAACAGTTTCCCCTACCTCTGACCTGTCGCCTCTTCATAAATTCAGGTTCTGGCATCAACTTTACAGTGCAATGACAACCGTGTATCATATTCCTAGGCAGTGCTCCTGCAACCCCTCACTCCCTCATTCCTACCCAGCAAACTGCTGTCTCCCACCAAGCCACTAGCCACTCACCCCAACTCCTCTCCTTGGCTCCTGCCTCTGTTTCTCTCTACCCACCCCATCCAACACAATCTATTCCACCTGCTGAAATGCATCACTGTGTGTCTGCTTGTTGGTGAGTGGTCTCCTTTAACACAAAAGTATTTACATTCTGTCAGACCTTTACTAGAAAAATCAATTAGTTATAATTATTGCCATTTAACCATATGTAAATTTAAGTTGCCCAAAGTGGATATAAAGGTGATGTAATGAAGAGTAAACCATCACAAGGCTCAGGCAAAGTGAGACTTACATACAGTAAGGAGTGAAAGGTAAAAATGCGGTTAACAGTTGAGATTAAGAATTTTAGTAATGAACTGTTAGCACTTGATCAGAGAAAAATGAGAGATAAACAAAAAAATCATAATGTGAATGGAAGTTAAAGGTAAATAAAAGCACAGCGGTGATAGACAGGAAACCATAAATTTAAATTATGTAACAAATTCAGGCCTGCTGATAAAGATACATTAGAAGATTAAATTAAAATGCAGTCTATAAGTAGTGAATTGGAGAATATAAGCCTGTGGAAGGCAACAGAGAAAGTAAAGAGGGAAGACATGAAAATCTATCATGATGTCGTGGACAGCAACTGCTAAGCTTCAGATGCTTTGATTTTGTTTGGTTTCACAGATCATTCTTTCCCTGCTTAAGAATGCTTTGTCTCAATGATGGGGCTGGAGTGTGTGGTGATAGAGCATTTAGGGAAGGATTTACAACTAATCCGTTCTCATTGATAAGATCCATCAATTAGGCAGTAATGATGTAACACACAGACCACAGCTACCTATTAGCAAGTACATTGGAGATACTGATTGGATCGCAAAAGGTTATTTTGTCGGAAGAATTTTTGATGCTGTTGATTACTTTCATCACATGACTAAAGAAAGGCATGCTTTGAGCCACATTGATTTTAGGAATTCACTTCGTCTCATCAGTTTTAGAAAATGAAACCATTTGTAGTATGGCTGGTACATTTACATTTAGAACACTTCTATTTTCCTTGAAACCAGTGATTGCACAAACTCCCTACAGCTGGGTTTATTTTATTTTTATGGCGTTTACGCGCGCCCACACACACACACACACACACACACACACACACACACACAGAGAGAGAGAGAGAGAGAGAGAGAGAGAGAGAGAGAGAGAGATTCTTGTATGTCTCTTGCTTTATTTTCTCCATTAGCAATGTGTAATTGTTGATTCTTTTGTAGGTGGAGCAATTTCATATAAATGATGAATTTTCAGTAAGTTGCACAAAAGTTGATTTTATGAAAAAAGTAACTTCTGATGTCCAGAATGAACCAAAATCAACGTTCAACTTAGAGCTTTGTGCAGCAGAGAAAGAAGCTAAAAACCAGCTTGTCCTACCATACATTCGGTAAATTGAACCACAGTAGAATATCATAATTATGTATACATTGTCTATATGAAGTTTACCAGGCTTTTATAATCATTATTTAAACTGTTATCTATAGAATCTGAAGCTGACCTTTACTATCAACAGGACTCATTTGTGATTTAAATTAATTTTCATTTGTTAGATGAATAGCATATAGAAATTTGCTGTCATTGAGCACAAATTTTCTCTTGTTTGATAGCATTTCAAGTAATCAACAATAGAGCCCTCCTACAGAAAATATTGAGAGGTAATAGATCTTGAGCTTAAAATGTAACCAACTTTCATTGCTACAATTCATATACTTAACTTCTTGATTTTTGCCATCTTGAATGAATAATCTCAACCTGTAATGAAAGTCTGGGTTTTTCTGATGCATCTCAGCGGCTGATTGACTAGTTAATCAAATCTAATGATGGAACCAATACAATAAAATACTTATTTATTGCACCACAGACTGACACAGGTTTAGTGCCTAAAAAAATGATGTAACACACAGACCACAGCTACTACTGCTGTTCCTTGTATATCTTCTAACAATCGTGAATTTACAACATACATTGTTTCAAACAGATTTTTTTTTTAGTTTAAAATTCAAGTTTCATCAGTTCTGCAGCATATTCTGGGTCCATTCATTGAAGTAATGTTGTTAATAATCATGCATTGTACACTATAACTAAGTGTGCATGCATATACTTGTTCCTCCAATGTCATGGCTGTCAACTGTACAGAGCATACTACTCTGTGAAAATGTCTCAGTATTTATCAAGCTCTGACTGTAGGCAGTCCAGTTCCCTTGTCACTCCTGGCTGACCATCACTCCACTTCCAACACAACTGAAGATGACAACAGTTTCCATTAGTTTCACAGAAATTGTATTCAATTCTGTGCTCATTGTTTTCCACTGAACAGTAGTATGCAACTTTAACTACAGAAGTTCTGTTAATAACCAACTATATTTGCATTCTGGAGATAACCAATTCATATTCTTGTATGTGTATTCAGTTTAGGTTTTGCATGGTGCCCTTAAATCTCTTAAGGCAATTTCTGATATGATTCCCTTAAAAAGAACATGGCTGATTTCCTTCTTAATGCTTTTCTTAATTTAATCTTATACTCAGTTGGCCTGATTGTAATTGGGCTGTTAAACCCTAATAGTCGTTTGTTCCTTCTTCCACAGCTAAGAACCGTAAAGTGTGATAACACTTTACAAACAGGCACATGATTTGAGTCTTATTAGTGGATTTTTTTTGTGTAGTTTGGCTGAAAAATGGAGAGATGTTGGCACAAATTCAAAGTCATTTTTGTATGCATCGGTGTATGGGTTCAGATCCAAATGTTTCCAGTGTCTTACAGTGCAAAAGCACAAGTCACTGTTGATGCCTATAGCTGTTGAAATTGGCACTTTAAACAGGTTACATTCTCAGATAGACTGCGCAAGAAGTCGTTGCAGCAATCCATGAATTATAGGCACACTATTGACCCTGAGGAGGAGGCGGCAATGGTACAAGTATATCACCTACACTGTAGCATTGTGGAAATTAGTGATCTTCACATAGTAGGCTTACATGAGCAGATTTGACTTCATTCAATCATCCTGTTCTGTAGATCTCACCAAGAAGGAGAACCATGAGCAATGTGGAATGAGTCAAGGTATATATGATGGTGTGCTGAAAAGTAATGCCTCTGAATATTTTATGTGAAAATTCTTTAAGATTTTTAAATTAAAAAAAACATAATTAGCATTCTTCTTCTTTAATCTTCATTTTTATATATTTATTTCTCAGCATAGTCACCCTGGCAACAAACACATTTCTCCCATTGTGTGACCAGTTTGTTGATACCTTTTCTGTAGAATGTTTGACTTTGTTGATGGAGCCACAACCTCACCTCTGCTTGCACCATTTCATCACTATCAAAATGAAATCCTTGAAGGTGATCTTTAAGTTTTTAAAACAGATGAAAATTAGATGAGACTGTGTCAGGACTATATGGAGGATGGTCAATGACAGTGAACCTGTGGCACAGGATTGTTGCAGTGCTCATGTGTGGTCACATTGTGATGCTGAAGGAAAGGGTGCTCCATGTGTGAACGAACTCTTAGAATTTCAAACTCGATTACAGGATGCGAATTCTCTCACACTGACATTTGAGTTCAAGACTGCAATGTTACAAGCTACAATTTGGAGCCATGTAGTGGCAGAGTGCTACAGATATGTTGATAGGAAGAATAAAGATGTAGAAAGTTAATAACTTGTGTTTTACTTCACCAGTTGTAAGAGTTTTCACATAACAAATTTGGAGGCATTACTTTTCAGCAATGTTACCTGTCTGAGTATGTTTTTAAGCATTTTATTTTTCAGTGCTTTTTGTATTGAATGCTCCCATAAGAGACTTCAGCATTCAGTTTGGTCTCCAGTGAAGCACTTCATTGCAAAATATGACAGTAAACAAAGTTGTTCACAGCAATATGGAAATTTAAACTGGATTTTGGAGACCTGTGAATAGTTCGCATATTGCACTTCTTAACACTTATATCTTGATATTAACTACTGTTGTATCTTTTTTCAGGAGGCAAGATGACGATGAATCAAAAAAGAGTGGTGGTGAAATATTTTACAAGCTGGAAGAATCTGATGACTGGGATGAAGATGATCCTGATGATGATTTAGATGTGTGAGAGTGGTTTTTTTTTCCTCTCTCATATGAAAGCTGAGCTGTACCTATGAAATCATTTCTGTATAACTGTAATTACATGTAGCAATATATTCACATTAAGGTGTGGCAGAAGGCTTTTATGATCTAGTAGGTTGTTGGTCAAAAAGCTCTTATATTTGCATCCATGTGATGAATTTTGATTCTTAAGGCTATGATCAGGGAAACTTAAGACATTATAAGTGCTCAGATCCTTATTGTTCAGTGGCTTTTTAAGTTCAAACAACATGTGAGGATATAAGTGTGTGAATGAAATAATTACGTGTACATCTGTTTGCAAGAGAGCAGTTATCTTATTTATAAGAAGTTCACAAGTTTTTGATTATTGACAGCATGAAGACTAAATACTCAGCAGTGACTACAGATTTTCTTGTAATTTTAATTCTGAGAGCATTACTCTAATAGCAGAATGTATGTGGCTAAATTCTAAACTGGTTGCAAATTTTGCAATTTTATTTTTAACATGAATTTAAAAGTTACTCATATTTTTGAACCCAATAAAGAGATTCACAAGATTAAATGTACAGTTTTTCAAGAATGAATATTGTTACTTGAAGTAAACAATTTTTCAACTAATAAAGTGGTTAATAAAAAGTACTATGTTTTGTGTTCCTTATACTCCTACAGTCCAGTTCCCCAGGAATGATGCAATTTGCTAATTTTCAATAGGGTTCTAAAAAATTCATTAATGGGTGTAGGCATTTCAAATTTCTCAGTGTTTTTGAAAAATTCATACTATATTGAAAAATAGTTGATAAACAGGAACAAATATATAGTAAAACATGAGAGTATTTAATTTTATTTATTACTGAAAGATGGTAATAATAGCTTGAAATAAGTAATTGGTGTTCCATCGACAGGTAGATGCATAGACTTGCTAGTGGACTGAATTCCTCAACATGTAGGCTAAATTTTTTATGTTTTCATAACTGCATAATTCCATATTGTTTGTTTTTAAATTGAACATAACATCGGGACACAAAATATCATTATGTGGACCAGTAATCTAAAAATGTTTTAATCTGTCTAATCAGAGGCTGCTTTTTATCAAGGCAAAGGAACAGATTTTTTTGTGTAATGCTGCAGTGTTTTGTGTCAGTGCTTACCCATAAGTTTGCAATTTTTTTTCCTTTGTACATTTGTGGAAGAATATACATAATGTTATCATTGCTCAAAAGATACCAAGGCACATTTTGTTTTCTTATTGACATTAATTTTACTTCATATTTTTAGTAATGTCACTTGGCAGTGCCACGTTTAGGTAGTCCAATGTCTTCTAGCCTTATTGTAATCTTCAGTTGGTCCCCAGTTGTTTAGTTCAGTACAGAGGTGTGTGTTGGTGTAAGAGTGACAGGGATGATGCTCGTTGCCTGTGGATAAAGAAGGGTATGGCCAGCAGCAGTGTTGGCTGCAGTCTACAAGCTTCAGCCTGCACCCCAAGATTAGGTGGCATCGGTGCACCTGGGGCAGTTGCTGTAAGCATCTCTGACATCACCTGAAAATGCCCTCCAATGCACATGACCTGACCTATTAATCTTCACCTACGAGTGAATGATGAACAGTAGCATGCAGATCTGTGGAGACAACACAAATCTGGGTACTAGGCACAAAATGCCTCCTCACACCTTAGCAACAGGCTTGAGGTGTTGCCCATAGCTGAGAGTAATTTTGAAGCAGTAAACAAATGACATCTTGCTGTTAGGACCTTGGCTGATCTTACTGAAAGTTTGGGCAAGCACGGAAAGTGAGCTTGATTATAATTGGAAGCTTTGATGTTTGGTAGGTAATGGACTTTCTCAGGGAAGCAACTGTGGTGGTGGGAAGGAAGGTCAATGTTCACCCTGTACTTTTTTTCTGGGAGGAAAAGGTGGCTGGGGTGGGGGAAGTGCCTTATTCATCATATTAGATGATTCTGCTGGTGACTATTGAATGCACAGGTGCAAATCATAGTTTGTCCAGACAAATAATGTCTGCCACTTGGTTGTATAAGTAATCCATGGTTTTTTTTAAATTGCTGGCGAAGATATCTTGTATGAGGGATGAATACAAAACTTGGTATGTACATCGTTGCTCCCAGTTATCCTCTTGATTTGGAGGTTTGTGGAGGGCATAAACCAGACACAAGCAATAGTGCAACAATCTTGAATGCTGATTTGTTGGTCCCCACACTCAGGTGGCAAATTATGGATCTCCACTTTATGCCCGACATTGCACTACACAAGAATTGGCTACTTGTGTACCACAGTAGGTGTAGTATGCACATGAGTTCTTTTAACTTACAGAATCAATTTTGTGCCATATTATACCAGAGATTAACCATATCTTCTATACATACATAAAATAAAGTTCCCCACTGTGGTTTGTGTGTTCAGACTAATCAAAGGAAATAATGTTAAGATTTTGATATAGTTTTCATTATTTCATAGACTGATGATGAGAAAGGTTTGTATATATGATTTATAAATATTGCTTGTGAATTGTCTGAAATATTATGAATAAAAGTTCACCACCACTGTAAAAATAGTGCCATTACTGTCTAGCAGTGAATAAAATTACTCCTTGGAACCATTTATACGCAGGAGGTAGGCAGTGACTAGCTGACACAAGCTACTACTACCAAGACGCTGATGTTGGATTCCTGATGGGGTACTTTAATTTATATTCAGGTATCTACTGTCATTCTCTGAACTTTAATCATATCTCTACACATTAGCTTGTAAACAAAATTACTGCTATGTCAGACAAGTCATCCAGCATACATACAGAAAAGCCAGGGTGGGTCATGAGTTTATAAAGGGGAACAGAGCAGAAAGAAAAACAAAATGTTGATACTGTGCTGGAGCATCTGTGGTAAGTTCTCAGACTTACTCTAATTTGTCAGTGCCAATAATTCACATGTAACTAGCAATAAAAAGCTGTTGAATCAGCAAGAGAATAGCAGCAAAATCTTGAATTATGAATGCAATGTACACTGACAAAAGAAGAATTGTAACAGCAAAAAATAATCAATGAAGAGTAATAAAATTTCAGGAATACATTTCACTAAGTAACATATTTAAGTAATTAATAATGCAAGATCACTCATTAATGTAAGTGCACAATAAGCCCCTGCAAATGTGAAATACTGGTTTGTTAATAAATGGTGTAGCCGCTAGCATGTTGAATGCAAACGTGCATGCATTGTGTTGTAAGGTGCCACATATCAGTTTGTGGGTGACCAGTCAATACAGGGACAGTTAATGCTCTCTGTGGACGCGCTGGAGTTGTCATACGATGTCGTCCCATATGTGCTCGATTTGAGACTGATCTGGTGATCAAGCAGGAAAAGGCAATATGTCAACACTGTGCAGAGCACATTGGGTTACAACAGCGGTACGTGGTCAAGTGTTATACTGTTGGAAAACACTCCCTGGAGTGCTGTTCATGAACGGCAGCACAACAGGTCGAATCAACAGATTGATGTACAAATTTGCAGTCATGGTGCATTGAATAACCATGAGTGTGTTCCTGCTGTCATACGAAACTGAACCCCAGGTGTAGGTCCAGTGTGTCTAGCGTACAGACAAGTTGGTTGCAAGCCCTCAGTTGGCCACCTCCTAATCAAAACAAAGACCATCATCGGTACCGAGGCAGAATCAGCTCTCATTAGCAAATACAACAGATCTCCAAGCTTCCCACCTATGAGGTCTCACTTGGCTGCAATTAAGTAGCAAATGGCGGTGGTTTGGGGTCAGTGGAATGCATGTTACACAGTGTCTGGCTCAAAGCTGTCCTTGCAATAACAGTTCATCATGTCACTTTGGTGCCAACTGCTGCTCAGATTGTTGCTGCAGATGCAGTATGATGCTCCAGAGCCATATGTCGAACACAATGGTCTTCCCTTTCGTAGTGCCATGTGGCCATCCGGAGCCATCTTCTTGCAGTCATACATGCTCATGACCGTTGCTACCAGCAATCATGTACAGTGGCTACATTCCTGCCAAGTCTTTCTGCAATATTGCAGGAGGAACATCCAGCTACTCGTAGCCCTATTTACGCGACCTCATTCAAACTCTCTGAGGTATTGATAATGGCATCTTTGTCACCTTAAAGGCATTCTTGACTACTGTCAGCTCACCACATTCAATCTCAAAGGTACTAACGGTCATGACCGTCACGTGTATTTTAAACAAACCTGATTTGTATCCCCACAGTAATGCTACTAGTGCCTCTCTTTTGCGACTAGCCTGAAATTTTGATAGACATTGTCTTTCAGTAGAAAAATGCCTACCAACTTTTGTTTATGTTGCACTATTCCTTATTGATGTTGCTGTTTTCCATTTGTGTACATCTCAAGGATTGGGTGAACATCTGTGATGGTAGCACTTTTATTGCAAAAGTGATCTCAGAATATCTTGTGAAGTAATTACAGTTTGAATGCAAAATAAGTGTCAAATATGGTAATCTGGTGCTTTATAAAGCAACTGCCTTAAGAAATGTAGTGGCAGAATGCTTACAGAACAACTTGAAGACCATTACATTTAAAATTTCCTCATCACGTTACAGTAATGAGAGAGGTTTTGAACTTACCACCTATAGAGTGGAACTCTCGCACAATTAGAACTGGTGTCACAGACAGGCATTTATGTAGGCTAATATTGTCCTAAAAGTGATACCTGACACATATCTTGGTCAGTTAGAGAACCAACTTATGTGGGTTCACATCTTATACCCTATGACAGACACACTGTTTGTCTCAGTTATAATGATTAAGAGAATCAGACTACAAGACTGGTATTGTGTTATTGAATACAATCACCAAAAGGAGGAAAATATTTCTGCTTAATAAGTGCAAGAAAGAAACTGCAAGTATACAAGTAATCTAGGGCTGAAAATGTGAAATATCAATAGATAAAATTAAAGTGTATTGTACAGTATGTTTTAAATGTGCACATGCGGAACACGGATGGGTATCAACTACTGCAGATCAATAGCCATGTTAGAATGTTGCTACAAAAGTAGAGTGCTTTAACACAATTTTAATCAAAGTTGAATATTTGCAGACAAATGAAAGTTGATTGAAGCTAAAATGGGCATAAGCCATATTTTTTAAAGTTTCATCAAGGAATATTGTACTAGTCTGTGAATCAAGACAGATATCGCAGTAAGTGATCACAGAATAGCACATCAATTAAAATCACAGTGTGTACCTGATGAGATACCTGTACAGTTTTACATATGTTATACAAAAGAAATAGGTTGGCTTATGGCAACAGTCTATTACAGGTTGTTGTAGCAATGAAGTGTTCCAAGTGATCAGAAAAAGGTGCAGCATACTCCCAATTCCATGGAGTAGCATCAGAGAGATGAACATAACTGTAAGACCTATATTGCTGGCGTCAATCTGTTGTGAAATTATGTATCAAACTTTATGCTGGGATCATATGACCTTTTTGGTGAGTGAAAATCTCCTTTGCAGAAACCAGGAATCTTGCAAAAATCAACACGCTGTACTTGTCCATGATACATACTATATTTGTCCAAGATATCCAGCAGGTAGTAGTTCTGGCTTGACTCCTTGACTTATAGACACTATCTGATCCAGTTCCACTTAATCACCTAGTGAATAAAACATGAGCTTACAAAATATCTGACCATATTTGTAACAGGATTGAGGACTTATTAGCAAATAGAACAAAACATATTGTTCTTAATGCAGAAAAAATATCAGTATCTGCAGATTACGCTGTTGTATGTAGCAAAGCCGGGATGCCAGAAAATTGCAGGAAGATCTGTAGAGGATCAATGCTTAGTGCACAGACACATTTATTTCATTGTGCGCAGAACTGTTGTTGACCCTCCAAATAAACCAAGGTAATTATTATGCAAAAAAGGTGGAAAAGCCCATTATTATTTGATTACATGATTGTTGATTAACAAATGAAGACAATCAAATACATAAAATATCTAGAAATACATGTCCTTCTTGATTTAAACTGAAATTACCCTACAAAACTAACTGTGGGAAAAATAGATACCAGACAGATTCACAGGAAGAATACTATGAAACTGTACTTAACCTGTAAAGGAGGTAGCTTAAAAAAATGTCACTTGACTACTTTGTAACTATTATTCATCACTGTGATGCTATGAGAATGATGGCCTATTATCATGGTCATTCTTACGTACCACAATACTAACGTTGATACCATTTCCTTAATCTGGAAACCCATACAACTAATAACATTAATTGTATTTAATTTTGCATGTGGAGCGGGCCAATCTTATGGCTTATTATACAAGCACAATGTTAAGCCTTGCTCCAGAATATGAAAGCCAACTTTGAATTCCACAGAAAGGTGTCAAGCTTTACTTGAAATTACTTTTGTTTCTTGAATTGAGAAGTTTGCAATTTACACAAAACTATTTCACTGTTTACAGATTTTAGTAAATATTAAACATACTGAGGATGAAGAACCAAAAATTCTGAGACCTAAAGATATGTCACAGAAGGTATGTGATTATCACACAGTTAAAACTGCTGGTTTGAACCATTATCAAAGGCCTGTTCAATTACTATCTTAGCCATGTGTGGTACTGTTGATTTTGGATTCTTGATTTTAATGCTCACACCATCAGCAAAATTACAGGTCTTGCATATTATTTTAATGTTCCACTACTCTGAGTGTATTTTATTCATATAGAGTACTCTGTTAAGATGACCGACTGCTCCCTGTTACGAATGGACCACAGCCATGCAATATTGCTACGATATAATAATCAGTTATGTAGAATTTGACGGTCAACAAAATCAAAGGCTGTGGAAAGAATCACCATAAAATTCTAACATTGTATTTTTTCCTACAAGATGGCAAAGGCCATTAGGAACAGAGCCCTATGTCAAATGGAGAGAGGGTGGGGAGAAAGTTGTTAGGATGTTTAAGGAATAATCTTAATACCTGGCACAAGTGGTTTATGAAAACAGTAGATGAACTAAATCAAGGAGGCTGAACGGGAACTCGAACCTAGCTGCATCACTCCTCCTAATTTTCTGTTTTAGCTCTGCCAGGTTTAATTGTGATGTTATATATTAGTTTCTTAGTAGACAATTCTTTATAAAAGCCAAATTCAGACACAGTAAATCTAGTCTGCTGGACTAAATGTAATTATTTGCAGTCCAATCATTTATTATTAGTTCAGCAGCTCTTAGTAATCATTATTTAAAAGTAATCATTGGCTTTTGTGGCCAATGTCATTGATATGCCATTGTTTTTGGAACTGTGTGTGTCATGTTCTCCTATTTTCATTTGTTTCTTGTTGAACATCTAAAATTAAGTAGAATAAAATCACACAACTGAGTATACAATAAAATATAGAATTCAAAATATGCAGTCAACTAATCAGAGGCTACAAGAGACTGTAGTCTGTAAACGTGATACAACTTCTTGACACATGTAAGAAATGATTTCTTTGGAATAATAATTTCAATTTAATCATAAACCACTTCAAAATATACTTGCTTCAATGAGTGTGGTGTCCCCATGATAACTTCTAGGTAAAATCTGTCAGTGATATACAGGTATTCAGAATTTGTTCAAATACTATATACTGTAACATACCCAATTCCTGTACTGTGTGTAAAAGCTGCAGAAACAGATTGTGAGGAAACTGCTATGGATACAGTATGCATCTATCAAAAACATGATAGAAAGATAAGCACAAACTACATTCTAAATGAGGAAAAAATTCTGCAATTGTCTTTCTAATCTGTCCTAAACCATACTGACTCTGGCAGCAGGTTAATTTTTGACTGAATATTTGTGTCTGTGTATTTCTACTGTATATTTGCAAGATGCACACACCATCTGCCACAATGAAACATCGAAGTGAGCATCCTTGACAGAAAGAAGTCAACTGTGACCGGACTTAACATTTCGTACTCAAAGTGGAATGTCTCTTGCTAGTCCATGAAAGCTAGTAAGATGCTCATTTTCTCCTTGTTTGCAATAAGGAAGCTACAAATGACTGCAAATTTGTAATGCGGAAGTATGTAACAAAATTAAAATGTTGCAGGAAATACAATCAGCAAAGCTAACACTTCAATCTCTGACAATTAAGCCTCTTACAACAGGTCACAGATACTAAGTTGACATACAACAGATTTTTTTTTTTTTCCATCCTGCATGAAAAATGCCTCAAAGATATTCTCAATGAACTGAAGAGTCTCTAAAATAATATGTTATTTTTGCCAATTCCTTTCTTTTAAAATAGTGTCTCCTCGTACTTTATGGAAACCTTTATCATCAAACTGGATTTGACAACTTCCCAAAATGGATTCTGGGACATAACATACTTATTAGTGGAGTATGTTGGAGCTTTCTGAAGTACTTGGGATATTTATATGTTCATATGTACTTTGCTTTTGACACAACACTTTAGATCTACATCAGTTACTTCCTTATCCACATGTAACATGTACCCATTTGATACAGAGCTCTTAAGCAGTGCTGATGATAATTGTACCACCAATGCTTTTTTTTTTTCGAATCATAATATAAAGTGCACAATACTAGTTTCAAGATCTGCATGACAATATCCAAGCAATATGTTTCTCGTATTTTACACTTTCTTGTAACTATGCAATTTTCCCACACAGACCCTGATGCTGCAATACTTTCCAGCTTGTCATAAAATTGATGAAATCAAGTGTAGTAAAATCAGGCAAAACAATGCATATTCTGCTCTGCCGCAGATTATACTCTGGAAGATCTTCCACTGCACATTCAGACTGAGTGTTTACTTCTACTTAACATAAAGACTGCTGTGAGGCCACCAGCAGACAACAGAGATTCACACCTGACAGTAGTCCCCACAAGTGGCCACATGCTCCACTCTGTTTAGCACAGTATATTGTACATTAACTTTTATTTTCTGATTGAGTTGAGACTGGTGGACAGAAAATAGGGACTATATTATACTCAATACTTTTGTTTTTGTTACTTTACACGCCACAGAAAGATACACTGTACTAAATACAGTGCAGCATGTGACCACTAGTAAGTACACACCTCTACTGTACCTGCCAGCAGCCTTGTGGCAGTCAACGTATTACAAATACTTCATATTTTGTATCAAGTGTAGAAGTGTACCACCATTCACTATAACAATACAAGTCCCAATAATTCTTGAACATGAAATTTTAATCAACTGAGATGTACACATTTTTTTGGGGAGGGGGGGGGGGGATAAACCCATTTTCAAAAGGGCTTGATGTAAATTTTCTTATATGTTCCTTGAGCATCTACCTGATCTGAAATCAGTTTTTCTAAAACACTACTGTTATGAACAGTTACAATCAATATACAGTCCATGCCTGAATTATCTTGCCAGCCTGGAAATTCCCATTACTATTAACAAACACAATTTTTCAAACAATTAAATAACAACTGACATCATATAACATGTACATTTAAAAGAATATGGTCAAAGTTACATACTGGACACCCCTCCTCCTTACATTTTCCAACATGACGCAAATGTAAACATTAGGTTTCGCTACCAGTCATTTTGCTACCACTAGCATACTCTCTGTTTTCTCATTTGTTGACTTTACCAACTCTCAATCAAAGTTTAACCTTCCAATCTACGCTAGACTTCGGGCTGTGCTACAAATTAGTCTGTCAGCACAAGCAAGATTTCGAGGGTGGGGGAGTCCAATACTTAACTCTTGCCAAGAATCCTATCTGAAAGACATTCTATGTTTCAGTAATTCATGTATTTTATTTGTAAAGAAAGGGAAGAACATGCCTACAGTAATTTATATTTCTGATTCTGTTAATGGTCAAACTATTTTAACAAGAGAATGACACTATAATGATCTCATCTTAGATCACAAACAAATAGGGGAACATTACAGTCAGAGGAACAGGAATACTTTGTTGAGACCATCATACATGAAACTAGGATAACATTTATCCAATATTTTATATAATGTAATCACATTACATTCTTTGGTAGAAAGTATTTTCTTTATAAATGAGCTTCTCACCAATTTTGTTAATACATATAAACGTTTATACTTTTTCTTGCCACATAAAATACGTGATATATAGCTGCAATATAAGGCATATTAGTTTACAATAATTTAGACACATTAATAAATACTCAGTTCATATGTGCACTTATGGGCTAATGCTATCACAATATGGTGAAACAAACTGTTCAGACAATACCGTAGAGCTTAGTACAGACACTGAACAGCCAAACATTTCACACACCATGACTTAAACAATTATTAACGTTGTCTGACAACGTGCACAATACAAACTGCTATTACCTGATTTTCATCAGGCTAGAACACAAAACTAAGCACTTACTCAGTTACTTGCAAGTACTGAATTTTATTTGACACTGATTCTAAATCTCGTACAGAAGTAGCAATATCTTCATCAGACCCTGCAACTTTCAAACTTTCCAAGGAGCGAGATTTAAATAAATTACTGCTAATCGTCGCAGTACTACTAATAATTGGTGTTGTGCTACGCAGAAGATCGAGGTCACTATCAGAATTTTCACTTCGTGTGCGAACTCTTTCCTCACGTCCAAAACTTGGTACTGGGTACGGTTTGTACCGAAAACTAGGTCCTTTGCGTGAACCAATTATCACACCTGTCACGTATCGGGTGTTCATATGCAGAACGTTCAGTGCTTGTCGATTCGTCGAATCACGACGCTGAGCCTTTTCCTTAGCATATTCTTTGCTACTATCTGTAACAGTGCTTAGCATTCCCAGCTCATGCAGAGCTTTATCCAAATTCGATAACATGGGCTCATCCATCTGAAATAATGAATTAACATGAAAGCGTAAAAAGTGGCACTGGATATATTCTCATTGATACTAAATATGTTCTGTAGATGTGTTAATCAACACGGCAACTTTTCGTGTCATACCATACCTTTGCGAAAAACCTACAGATGTTACCAAATCGGTTATAGGAATTCAGAAACTTTTATTTTCACACGCACCACCGTATGTGAACATACTTTAAAAATGACTCATGTGATTCTGTCCGCGGAAAGCGCTAGAATATGTATTACATTTGTTGGGAGTATTATATTGTTATGCGTGACCCAAGTTGTTTGTTTTTATCTCCGTCAACCTTAAGTCAACAACACGCGACGAACAGTTCAAAAGCTATCTGTGGCCAAGTAACCAAAGATCTTTGACTTTTCTGTCTAAAATGTTTTCCACTATGGAACCCAATGAACTTGCTGCCACTGTGATGTATGATGTTACCAGTTATCTATTGGCACAGAGATTCCTTTTTACATTAGCTGCTAATATTCAGAAATTAGTATTTCATTTATTTATGGCTCTGCTACCGTAAGCGCAAATTGTTTCACTGGTGACTCGGACAAAGTACCGTGATTATTTTTTGATTCCTTAAAAGTTGAGCGTAATACTTTTTAAGAAAAAGACCACAAAATAATCTTAATACAATTACCTTAATGATTGCTCCTCCCCTACGATTCCAACTCCTTACACACATCTTCATATTTCTATACGACAGCAAAGTGGGAACTGCTCTATCATTATAGGCTGTCACCAGTGAGCTAACAGGCCAGCACTTGCTAATGAGCGTGGGGTCTTCTCTGGGCCATCAGGAGCAATTATGTAGACTTAAACCCTTCCTTAAAGTAGATTTGTTGACTAGTTTCTGGAACCTAATATGTTTCTATACTGATCAAGCATTCCTGCACATTATTTTTCGATTCATCTTTACAACTTCACCCCGTCCTACGTGCGCTTGTTGTATATCCTTACTACACAATCTTCTTGGGGAGACAACAGTGTACTTACTGAAATTGTGTTTGGTTATTGTCGTCTCGATACTAGTAACGCATTACAAACATTTCACTGCCTCTTGGTGATATAGTCAGTTCATCTTTTCTGGTGGGCACATTTCCAGACAGTTGAAAAATTGCTAAAGTGGTACCTATTCATAACAAAGGAAACAAATCAAAAAAAGAAATCTATACACCAATTGTCTTATTATCAGGCTCTTGTAAAATCATAGAAAAAGTAACGTATAATAGATAAATGAAATTTCTAGAAAAAAACAAAATTCTCTCTGATAATCAGAATGGATTTAGGAAAAATAAATCAACAGCTAGTGCCATCTACGATTTTATGCACAATGCTCTGCAAACAGTGGACAAAAAACAAAGTGCCACTGGCATTTTTAGTCTTAAGTAAAGCTTTTGACATACTGGACCACAACATGTTGTTGAACAAGCTCCAAGTGTATGGCATTAGAAGCACTGCACTAAAATGGTTCGAATCCTGCTCGACAAACAGGACAGAAAATACAAATAAAACAAGAACAAAAGGAAAATACCAGGATATGTTTCGCAGATGCAGAAATTCTAAGAAAAGAAGTACACCATGGATCCTTCTTGGGCCAATCTTGCTTCTACTGTATATAAAAGATTTAGATCTAAACACTGAGTCACAAGCAAATACTTTTTTTGCATATGCCACAAGCATTCTTATTTCAGGGAACACCTCAAGTAAGCTACAAGAGCTAAATAAATCTACAGCACGGTTAAGGGGAATAAACTACTGATAAACACAAGAAAACAACATTCCTAAATTTTCCTTTACAAGATGATGCATGCTACACCAGTGTGAGAATAAACTCCAACAAAATTTCATCTCCTCTTTAAACAAATTTTTTAGTCATAAAGCACCAAAATAACTTAAAAGGGCACACACATATAAACAAATCGAATTAAATACTAGATAAGATATTTTATAGTCTACGATTACTCTCTGTTAAAGCAGCTTTTAGCATTGTCTGAATTGCCTACTTTGCTCAGTTCCATAGCGTCCTACTTTACAGAATTATATTCTGGGGAAATACGCAACCTAGTTCACTTATTTTTCTACCCCAGAGAAGAACTGTAAGAGCAATGCAACATGCTTGACAATCAAATTCTAACAAAACTCTGTTTCAAAAGTCGTCAATCCTTCCACTTCCCTGTATGTACATAGTAGAAATTTGTAACTATGTTAGAAAGAATTTAACTGACATAAATGAAAATTTTAATATCCATGAGCATGATACAACACAAAAGGAAAAGCTTCGTATCAAGGCATTATGGACATATCCTACAAAACTTCCACAATGGACAGTAGCATACAAATTTACAACAGTCTTCCACATAAGGTGAAAATCATGTCATTATTCACACTCTTTCGTAAAACCCTAAGGACATTCTTATTAGATAATTGTTTCTACTCAGTAGCAGAATTTTTAGAAAATTTGAAATACAAGAGACTCGAAAGAAGACAGCACACCTACTGCAAGTAGAGGAAGATCTTTTGTGGATAGTGTTAAAATCCATGTATCTAGTGAAATATTACTGTATTTGCACTGTTTTGTTTACAGCTCTGTTTGTTGTTGTTCAGTGAGCCACAATTTGGAAAGATTTTTTTGATGGATAGATAAATAAATAAAAAAAAGCGTCGTTGGTATCGTCGAGGAAGGTAGTGTTGTTACATTGATATTGTTATTTTATTATAAGGATTCTCCTCAAACAGCGCTGACCGTATTTCTTCATGAAAAATAGTGCCTTCTGTCGTTGTTTGCCCATTAAAATCGCAACACAAGGAAATACAATAGATAACAAAATTTTATTTATTGTGCATATGCAGTACAGCAGGAAGAATATGTGATTAAATTTGTGGGTGATTTGGATGTATTCTGGGTGTGGAATTTATCATAGAGAATTTCCACCTCTAGCAGCAAAAATGGCTCTAACCTGGCTGGACAAATAGTCGAATTGAGTGAATCAATCTCAGTCGGTAGATCTCCGAAAGCTTGAGGCGGCAATCAATTACTTTCAGTAGCATCCTACGTTAAGTAGCTCCTAGACGGTCAGTGACACTGACAATATGTTCTGGATGCACAGTAATATTGACCATATAGAAGTGAGATTGAGGGGATACCCAGTAATATTGAGAACATCAAAGAACTGGAAATATATTGCACTGCCTGGAAAATTGTGCCATTTGTGTACAGTATTGACGATATCCTTGACAGGTATCTCGCTTGCAATGTGTAGCCTACACACTACATTTGCATACAACACGTCTTCCAAATGACGAAAACCCAATTTCGGAAACAGTTTTTGGCTGTTGTTTCAAATGTCCTGAATCAGATTTGCTAACCCAGTTAAATATGAAAAACAGCTTTTCCAGTTTCTGACTTAGTCAGCCCAATCGCTATTTCTCTTCACTCAAATATTAGAAGTAGACAGTTTCATGCTTTGTCTAATACTCCTGCTTCTCTTTCACTGTACAGTAAGTCACCTCCCCAATAGTAGTCGAATATAGACCATTTCACACTGGTTGTCACATCCCATCCAATCCCATCCCATCAAAACATTCTACGATTCATTTCAAATGGCAGTATCCATATTGGACATCCAGTTTCATTAAGGGGGCATTGTATATCCTATGCCGCCAATGTTAAATTATCGAATTTTGTGACCGGCCATCTTGGAAACTTTTTAAGACACCAACTTCCAATTATCCATAATTACTTAATGCACCTTTCAAGATACACTGAACTAGAATTATAACTAAAATTGTACTGTGGGGCGTATCTTTTTTTTTTCAAACACTCAATTTTTTGACAGAATTTTGTAAATAAATGAACATAAAAACAAAACAAATCAGGATATTTTAATTATTCTAGTTCTATATGTCTTGAATCTCACACTTGGCATGCTGTGAATATTTTGTGTCTCTACCATCAGTACTTTTTTAAAAAATGGGTCATTTACTGTAAAAAAAAATTTAGTTCAGAGATATTGAGGTTGAAAATTTTTTATTACAAATTCTTATACAGACTTACATTTCTGCACCTTTTTTGCACTAGAATTGCCCTGACCCATAGTCTGTGTCTTCTGCAGTATCACAACAGCCCAGTGGTGAGCAGTTATCTCTGCTTCACGTACACGAAGCCAGACCTTTAGCTGTGTCCTGTCCAAATCTTACTCATAACTTCTCCAGAACCTTAAGTCTTTCATAGTTCCCACCATTAAAACTTATTATAGCACCAGACACTGCTAACTTTAGAGTCATAAGGCCAACAAACACATTTTTAGGCAGACGGTACCACACAACAGAATTGAAGGATTGATTCACATTCTGGGTCTTCGCATGTAAACACTGCTTCAGTAGCTCAGGATTTTCCAAATCGCTGTAAATGGGTTTGATTTCATCTATTACTGCCAAAGGAAGAGAATGGTTATGTGTAAATTCATGCAGGGTGCCAGAAAATTCAGCTTGCCTATATTTACACTAAGTGTTTGGTCGAGGTGGACACAAAGCATGATATGGCTTTTCATCAGTTGATATTCAATGACGGAAAGTGCTCCACACAGCTCTTTTCATCTTCTCTAAATTGTCACAGTTATCTATAATAGCCTTCGCATAATGTTCCTGCGATTCATCAATTACTTTTACCTTTAGTCTTCCAGCACATTTTGTTGTCTTGCCATCAGACAGTTTTGTGTTAACAAGCTTGGTTTTTAGGTTATGCAGACGTGTTCCCATCCCTTTCGTGACACGTCATACACATTCAAGATTTGGAAAGGAACATCATACGGCTTACTGTTTTGTATTGCACTAGGAGACATGGCCACATCAGAAACATTATCGTTGTTTCCATCACTGCTAGCACTCACGTTTTCAAGTACTTCAGAAGGAAATGAAGGTCTCATATATCCATTAACCGCAAATTTGCTTTTCTTGAAGATACTTTTACGCTTAGTCATTTTATTTACGTATAAAAAGCAATAGATGTTAGCTTACTACTAAAGTACGCGATAATCGCACTACTTTCAACGGAAACTAGTATTAGAAACAAAGGATTGATTTGTTTTTTCGTAATGCCAACTTCTGAGACCTAGCAGTAGGCACAAAACAAAGCAATTCACAGCCTTCTAGACTGTGTAGTTCCTAAGATATGACTGCTCAACAGTGTCAGTATATGCATAGCTGCGAAATTTGAGTTACATGTCACCATTCAAAATATTATCTTAAGGTCCCACAATTGTCTGATTTTAATTTGTTATATACCAAAATGTTCAGGAAAATCGAAAGTACATAATTACATAATGAATCAAAAAATTTAGACTGTGGAATAGTAAATTTAGATACTTCTGATCGTATTAGAACTCATTCGATATGTTATTTAAAAATAAAGTTATAAAATTTGTTTTTGATTCATATGGAGGAAATATCCCAAAACAATTAGTTAACTATTTGGGAAAGACTAATTTACATTACAATATCGAGAGAATTCAAAATCTTGATGATGTAGTTTGTGGAATTTCGTAAATGAACATTTTTGGGAATCAACGCATTGACGATTTGGAAAAAGTAAAATGTTTTCAATCATTAGCACCTACAGGTTTTTAATCAAAATTCAAAAATTTTCGATCTTCATTATACACATATATAAATGGCTTTTTAGACAAGTTCAGAAAAGAATTAATTTTTGAACCAACTAGAAATTATACTGTTTTTAAGGCAGAAGAGTTTCGAATGTAAATGTTCCAGTTGATGCAAAAAATCTAGTTACCGAAATTATTTACAGGTTGGATTACGAAATCTTGTTACAAAAACTAAATATACAAATACTTTAACACAATTGAATATTTATGCTAGCAAAACGAATTCAGCTAATTAGTTTTCAACAAAAGGTAAAGTTTCTAAGATTATTTCTTAAAAGCAGATATTACTCCATACTTAAACGATTTGAGTAATCTTAAAGAAAAAGAATATGATAAACAGATAATTGCATTTTCTTTTCTGACAGGAGGTGAACGAAAGTTGCACAATTTCAACAAATATGATTTTTTTTCTTAAAAAAACTTCTTGATGTTGATCAGACCATAAACAGTGATTTAAAATTTAATGATTTTGATATGTCAGTGAGTGTTGAAGACAGACTTTATCAAATAACTCCTAATATTCGATCAATCAAATTATTTAGCAAATCAAATCTTCTAAATGTTAAATTTATGGATTCTGTTAAAACTACTCCAGTTGATGTAAAGATAATTGTGTTTTGTGAAATAATTTAACTGTATTTTGTTTTAGATAAATGAGGCACAATAACCAAATTTACTGTTTAAAATGCAAAGACTTTACTGGATTACTTCTTCCTCATAGATTAACAACTAAAAATCGGAAACAATGAATTGTGGTAATTTGTTTAATTTGAAAAACTAAAAAAATTAAGTTCACTAAAATAATTTTGTAGGTGAAAGCTTAAATCTTCGTGAACAAATTATTAATGCTCTAAATAAACCAATTAGAAAGAATTAGAATAGACAAAATGTTATTTCCTCAGGAAAGTCGAAAGAAATTGTTAAGATAAATAAGGATATAAATTTTTATTATCTGTTATAGATATTTTTTTCAAAATTTGCATGGGCAATCGCAGTTAAAGATAAA
Source organism: Schistocerca cancellata (assembly GCF_023864275.1). Classification (NCBI taxonomy): domain Eukaryota; kingdom Metazoa; phylum Arthropoda; class Insecta; order Orthoptera; family Acrididae; genus Schistocerca; species Schistocerca cancellata. The sequence continues at coordinate 505,993,357 of NC_064627.1, read as the reverse complement.
ACAGGTGATAATATTCTGGTTCTTTTGCAAAATATTTGAGTCAAGAAAACCAAGAAATTTACAAACAGATAATGGTAAGGAATTTTATATAGAAGATTTTGAAAAATTACTGAAAAAATTAACATTAGTTACTATTCAACTTTTAGTGAATTAAAATCGACTATTGTTGAAAGATTCAGTAGAACATTGAAAGTAAAAAAGTGGAAGAAACTTGCTCTTCACAGAAATTATTATTGCATTTACTTAGTTTCAAAATTACGATTGTCATAGTAGATAAAATTCAACTATAAATATAGTCCCAAAGACGTAAATAAAGAAACTGAAAAAATCTTTTTAATAACTGTTTACACTACACACACACACACACACACACACACACACACACACCCATTTTCAGGGTGAACTGTCGTCAATAATTTACAACTTAGTCATGAAACATACAAATATGAATAAATATTATTCAAACACAGTGACTATTTGGTAAAACAAAATACCACTCAGAATAGAAAGCACAGAAAAGACTGACATGCTTTCAAAGGATTAAAAGGTAACTTAGTCTCAGCCAACTATTGCGTGTAAAAAAAATTACGAGCTAGTTCTTTTAGGACACTCCTTTGCCAAACAAAAATGTCATTAATTAAGATTCAACTTTAACCACCAATATGACATTTGTTTCAACATATTTTACGAGTACTGACAGTTTTCCAAAGATCCTCAACGTTTTGGAGTTGTGAGTAGTTTATATTCATTGGACATAAGATAAATGAGCTACTCCTTTAATTCATCTGTGAGAATGGCTACCCATCCTTAGATATCACTGGCAAAACTACCGAAACTAGTTTTCAGAGTTGCTAAAAATAAGCTTCTTTGTTGATACACCTTAATGAAATCGGTTGAATATATATATATATATATATATATATATATATATATATATATATATATATATATATATATATGTTATTGGATTGAATGCTGGCTCGCATCAGCTTACTTTTGCTTATAAATCAGTGAGCCATCTCACTTCAGGGTTGATAAATGAGTATTAGGATAAATAACACAAACTTTTCAGTGAGTTTCGGACTTAATTCTTGCCAGAACTTTAATTTCTCCCTTATCCAGAGCACAGTAGGTTACATGTAACACTCATCTCACAAAACTTCCTGTAAATGTGAGGACTTTTTGACAGTATACGTAATATCGGCAATCGATGTGGCAGGTGCAATATTCATTCTGGCATTTGTAGCTACTTTGTATCATAACTTGCAATTTGCCATTAGAAGGCAATGGCTCAGACACAGCACCCTTCTTATTAAATGTCAGGTAAAGTGTATCATAGATATAAGCCTTCGAAAGATATGATTGTCAGGACGTAATTTTGTTTAGTCGCTGGGAACAAAATCACTACCCTTAGATAGCTCAAACCCCTGTGAACCTGCAGTTAGTTCATTCTGATCGTTGTTTGTGACAACATGCTTTGTACCTTGTACGACAATAAAATATATTTGTATGGAAACGCACGACCTCTTAGTTGTTATGTAACTACTATTCCGAGTACCGAACATTCTACACTATGCCAATCCAGACAAGAGACAAATGCAATAGTGTGATGGTAAAGTCGTGTTTTATGGAGTCGAGGATGCAGACTTCCATCCTCCTACATGCCTTTTTTTCTTATCAACATAGTGATGTTAACACATTCTGGTAACTTCATTTGAATGTGCTCCAAGTATGTTCTGCAATATTTGATATTATTTACAATTTCTGTGTGATAAGAGAACGAAGTATGAAATACATATATTGTTGTTTATTTCCAAAAATGTGATTATGCAGGAACCTAAGAAAACAGCTTTAATTACTGCGGCTGAAACGTTCGTATTCTTCTTCGTCGAAAATATTTCGCTGTTATTTCCGAATATGTGGCGGTTTGTGACTGTGTGGCTAGGCAGGAACCTAAGAGGACAGTTCAAACATCTTGCCATAAATATTTCATGGGTAAGACTCATCTCACAAGACTTCCAGCAAAGTAATGGCACTTGCAGTTGATATATTTCTGCTGCTAAAAAGGTTTTACATGGGCGTATTTAGTGCTTCAATTGAGTTCAACATGCGACAATGACCATTCACACGAGTGAGAAAATTTTCAGTCCAAGCAAGTCCAGTTTTCTTTTCCAATATGGTGCCAACTGAATTAATTACTGTAGGCATTCGAGTGGTGGTTTTAATAGCAATATTCGAAAGTTACGGAATGTCTGAATAGGGAAAAGAGCAGACTCAGATCTTGGGTTCGGAAGTGCATTTCAAGGAGAAATGAGTTTGGAGCGTGTAAAATGCTAATTAGGGATTTAGAAAATGAGGATGAAGCTTCCTTCAAAAACAACTGTCAAGTGAACAAATGTAGGCACATCTCTTCACAGAAAAGGTTCTCTAATGCAGTGTGTATTCCAACTCATTTGAAGTTGCCATATTCTTCAAAAACCGATAAGTAATAGAAAACCATGGTAATGTCCACCCACAAATTGCGCTTGCTGAAGAACCAGTCCTCACCGAGATCTAAATCTTGTTGTTCTCTCACATTTATAGATTTTGTAAACTTTGGATTTTGATGTTTGCTCCTTTTTTCATCATTATATGGTACATTTTCTCTTATTCCATATACAGTGTCTTTCATTGCATCTTCTTTGATATTTCGGTCTTTTAAGAACCAAGATTAATGTTCTAAAAAACATGGATGTACTTCATAGAGTTCCAGAAATCGCACAGTATAATGTCACAGCCACTTTTTTGTCACTCTTGTTGTATTTCAGACCTCAGAAACACCATCTTTTAAAGACGATGAATAAGTATTGGGGGCAAGCCAATATGCACAAGTAAAGGCCAATTGACATTGGCCATAATGTCATGTCACATTCCATTCTGTCCCATCAAAACATTCTGCAATGTATTTCAAATGGTGGCATCCACACTAGCTGTCCCCTCACTGTCAAGGTTTCTCAGTTGACCATGTGATGCCCCAAGCCCATTTCCTCCTGATACACAGCCATGCTCAAATCTCCACATTCCAGTTTGTGATGGTTTTAGTGTTATATTTCAGTTGTTTATTGTTCGTTATTTGTTATAAATTGTTTTGTTTCGTTATTTCTTTTCTAAATATTTGTAATAACTGACGAAATAATAGTTGAAGCACTGAGGCAGTAATCTGAATTGTATGACAATACTGTAATAAATTATTTGCCCTCTATTACACTTATAAAGTGGGTTCTCATACATACTGGTACTGTATTTGTATTTTACAATGAAATGAATTGCAATGTGGCTGCAACTTGAAGTGAAACAAGTACTATGGGTACAATCAGAGTGATTAGTATGTGGAATTAATTTTTATGTTATCAGGGATTTTGGTGCTCCAATAAGAAGTGGACGGAAACCTTCAAATAGTAAAACAGTGGACTATGCTTTTTTGTGAAGTATAAATCAAGTAACATATTGGAGTTGTCTGTTTAAATACGTGTTTGTGGCAGAATTATTTGTCGTTAAGCAGTTCTCTGGATTGTGCATGAAACAGTTTTGCAAGCATAAGTGATCAATATTAATGTGATTTCATTAGCTAACGCCAGCACAGATGAGGTACTTGAACTATTAGAAACCAAATATAAGTTGTGAAGAAAAGCTATAAATATTGAAAGGAAAGGTATTGAGGGAGATACAACTACTGTACAAAATTTGCATTGGGCTATCAACTAAACTTAAACAAACCAGTTTTTCATAGGATGTGATGGCAGGTGGTAACATTGTGCTTCTTTTAGTAGTTCTGGGTTTGACACAGCAAATGAAGAAAACTGGTGCTTTCTAAAATATAAAATGCAGATTCCTCTTTCTCAAGCCCCTTGTATAGTGTGTGAAATTCCCCTTCTGTACCATGTAATGACATTTTTGCACATCTGCCTTTCTTCTCTAACATACAAGTTATCCCAGCAAGCAGCAAACCATTTGAGTCGAATAAATGTCATTTTCTTACAAATGTGGACTCGAGCATCCATGTACGTGGTAACCGATCCCATTGTGTCGAGTATCATTTTGCGAAGATCACAATTCCCGCAAAAAAAAGTCGAGGACTGCCATACAAGTTGATATCACGCAACTTTAATTGACCTGATGTGCTGTGATGTCATGGACAGTGTGAATACATGTGTCAGTGCCATGACATGATGGTACCATGAGGCCAGTATGAACTGGCCTTAAGTAGATCCGGCTGCAACCTGCATTTCTATGTGCGCCAGTTTTGGGTGTTTACACAGGCATCTTTCTGTGCATAACTCAATATGCGCCAACGATACATGCCTGTGTAAACCCCATTTAACATCTTATCCATGGGAGAGAGAACTGCATTGATTGCCGTCGATAGTCGATAGAACTTCCTGCGATTGTCGATACTGTATAAAACATCAAAATGACGTCGCATTTGCAGGAAGTCTTGTGAAATATGTTTCCCTGAGTGTTACACAGGCCTGTTGCGTGGAAAATAAGTTCAAAACAGAACGAAAGATCATCATTTTTAGAGTCCATCAAAATCTGTAAATAATTGCCAGTGTGGTGGGATGTTACAACAAATTAGTATAAAAACAGAAGTATGAATGACAATGAATTGTGTGATTGGTTGTTCAGGTAGTGTAAGGAACAACTGTTAAGGAAGATGTTTTTAAAAAAAATTAGTTAAGGCAAAGTTGTGAATTACAGTATTTGTAAACATTTATCTCCATGTACACATTGCTACCTGAATATAATACGTTAGTACAAGCATTACTGCATGAAACATTTCCATAACTAAGACTCAAAATTTCACGTCTGTGAAAGAAATGCCAGTAGCAAAGTATGGTAGCATAATAGATAAGCGCTGTTTTAGCATTACTGCAAATCTCATAGTATTATCCTGTTTTTCGGTGACAAGGACATGGGTGTCTTCAGAAATTTATCTTTGAGGGGGGAGGGGCCACCAGGTGCCTATGTATGGGGAGAACCATTTCCAGCAATGTATTAAATGTTGGATCATCAGCACACAAGACACTATCATCATATTTTTTTATTAATTTGTTCAACCTCAATTCTCTCAACAAGTTTTTGTGAGTCATCTTTGAATCCATCTTTCTTTCTGCTTGCAACAAAGAGCAACTGTCACAGCAGCAGTGTCTTTGTAGTCCAGCACTGCAAACCACACTACTATTACTCAATAGTATTGAGCTGCTGTGGATAATGTCATCAATGTTTCAGAATATTGTTGTGGGATATTTTTGAGCGTCTAGGGGTCACTTTAAAAACATGACAATACTCCTGGGGTACTTCTATATGAGGTAGTCATTATTGTTTGCTGTGTTACTGAGTTGCTCTTCACTCTGTTTTGTATAGTTCCCTTTCCTTTTTATCTAATTGTTACAGTTGAGGATCTTTATTAAACATGTGAATAGACAAGACGATTTTAGTTTCATATACTACTATGGACAATATTTAAGTTATCTTTTCCTCCGTACATGACTTCTGCTTTCATGAAAACATGGAGTGCATGTTAAGCCATTCCACATGACGCTGACTAAAAGGACCTGCACATATTCAAATTCTATTGACAATAATAGTCTCTCAAACCTTCAATTTATTATTGTCATTGACAACGCGATCTTAAAAGGTTAAGACGTCGAACACTTTAAAGAATGCGTGTATTTTCAATTATATCAACTGTAACAACAGAGAACAACGAAAAAGAAAAAGAATCGTTAGAAAATGGCTGAATAAGAGGATCGATATACCACATGCTAATTTAGTAAGTGAGATCAGAATAAAGTACCCAGAAGATTTCATAAAATATTTATAGAGCAGGCTAGGATAATACAACAAATTACTCGTATTAATATCGATAGGTCAAGCATCTTGCCCTTGGGTGTGAAAAACTGCCCCTAAAGGTAGAAGAAACAGCAATGATCAATGGCAAGATGATGCATAAGGCATTGGAAACAACTGCATTAAAGACACAATGTGTCTCCTCAGGACGTGAGGACTGTAATTTTTTAAAAAAAGTGTCATGATGATCTCTTCATTGGGGAAAGAGCCTGGTTGTCCCCATTCTGAACTCTGGGAAGTGCTAAAGCTCTATCTAAATATGATGGAGGTCTGTGAAGTGAAACAGAAGGAAGACAAGGATTTCTGCTCAGATGAATATAGGGTAACTTCAGTAGTAGCAGAAAATGGTATAATGGGAGTGGGATTCGTTATGAGTAGGAAGGTATGGCAGAGAGTGAGTTACTGTGAATAGTTCAGTGATAGGGTTGTTCTCATCAGAATCGAAAGCAAACCAACACTGACAACAATAGTCCAGGTATACATACCGATGTTGCAAGCTGAAGATGAAGGGAGTGAGAAAGTATGTGAGGGTAATGAATGGGCAATTTAGTACATAAAGTGAGATGAAAATCTAATACTCATGGAGGATTGGAATTCAGTTGTAGGAGAGGAAGTAGAACAGAGTATTACAAGAGAATATGGGCGTGGTAGTAGAAACGAGAGAGGAGAAAGACTAACTGAGTACTGCAATAAATATCAATTACTAATAGTGAATACTCTTTTCAAGAATCACAAGAGGATGAGGTACTCCTGGAAATGGCAGGAGATACGGGAAGATTTCTATTAGATTTTGTAATGGTCAGGCAGAGAATCCGAAATCAGATACTGGATTGTAAGTCATACTCAGGAGCAGATATAGACTCTGAACACAATTTAGTCATGATGAAGAATAGGATTTAGTTTAAAAGATTAGTCAGGAAGAATCAGTACAAGAAGAATATGGATACCGAAGCACTAAGAAATAGTTTGTAGCACTGTGAGGCAATAGATAGTGTGATAATGAGTAGATCAGTAGGCAGTAAAGTTGAAGAGGAATGAGTGCTACTAAACATGGCAATCATAGAAGTTGGAAAGAAAACCATAGGTACAAGGAAGCCAACTGCGAATAAACCTTGGATAACAGATGAAATACTTCAGCAGACCGACGAAGGGTCCAGGGAAATTCAGGAGTACAGAAATACAAATAACTTAGGAACGAAATAAATAGGAAGTGCGGGGAAGCCAAGACAAAATGGCTGCCTGAAAAATGCGAAATAGTTGTTGGAAGGATGGAATCAGCATATAGGAATGTAAAAACAACCTTCAGTGAAATTAAAAGCAAGAGCAGCAACATTAAGAGTTCAATGGGAACTCCACCATTAAATGCAGTGGAGAGAGTGGACAGCTGAATGGAATACACTGAATGCCTCTGTGAGGGGGATGACTTGTCTGATGATGTGATAGAAGAAGAAACAGGAGTCGACAGGGAAGAGGTAGGGGATCAGTATTATAATCATAATTTAATAGAGCTTTGGAAGACTTAAGATGAAATAAGACAGAAGGAACAGATAACTTCCATTGGAATTTCTAAAATTAATGGAGGAAGTGGCAACAAAGTGACTATGTATGCTGGTCTGTAAAATGTATGAGACAGGCGATATACCATCAGACTTTTGGAAGAACACAATTCTGAAGATAGCAAGAGCCTCTAAGAGCAAGAATTATAGCACAATCATCTCAATAGCTCATGCCTCCAAATTGCCGACAAGTATAATATACAGAAAAATGGAAAAGAAAATTGAGAATGTGGTAGAGGGCGATCAGTTTGCCTCTAAGAAAGATAAAGGCACTAGGGAGGCAGTTTTGACATTGCAGTTAACAATGGTAGCAAGACCCAAGGAAAATCGAAACACATTCATAAGATTTGTAGAGTTACAAAAAGTGTTTGACAATGTAAAGTGGTGCAAGATGTTCCAAAATCTGAGAAAAATAGGGGTGCTCTGAAGGGAAAGGCAGGTAATATACAATATGTATAAGAAGCAAGAGGGCACAATGAGAGTGGAAGACGAAGTTCGAAGTGCTCAGATTAAAAAGGATGTAAGACAGGGATGTAGTCTCTCACCCCTACTGAACAATCAGTGTATGGAAGAAGCAATGAGGGAAATAAAAGAAAATGTCAACAGTAGATTTAAAATTCAGGGTGTGAGGATACCAATGATAAGATCTGCTGATGACATTGCTATCCTCAGCGAAACTAAAGAAGAACTGCAGGATGTGTTTTTGGTGACTCTGGCGTAAAGCGCGATATCTTTGGACTCAACCATCTTTGATTTATCTTTGTCTGCATTCTCTCGGCGCGCTACTTTTGTACTGCCATCTTGTATTCGTTTACTTCTGTGTGCTAAATAAATGTATATTCGAAGTCTAAAGTGTGTTATTACCGCCCTACGACACGTAATAGCCACATATTAAATGGAATGAATATGGACTGAGAGTAAATCGAAGAAAGACCAAGTGATGAGAAGTAGCAGAAATAAGAACAGAGAGAAACTTAAAATTACATTTGAGAATCATGAAGTAGATTAAGTTAAGGAATTCTGCAACCTAGGCAGGAAAATGACCCATGACAGACAGAGCAAAGAGGACATAAAAAGCAGACTAGCCCTCACGAAAAAGGCTTTCCTGGCCAAGAGAAGTCTGCTGGTATCAAATATAGGTCTTAACTAGAGGAAGAGACTTATGCGAATGTTCGTTTGGGGCACAATATTGTATGGCAATGAATCATGAACTGTGGGAAAACCAGAACAGAAGAGAATCAAAGCACTGGAGATGTGGTGCAACGAAAGAAAGTTGAAAATTAGGTGGGTGATAATGTAAGGAATGAGGAGGTTCTCTGTAAAATCGGTGAGGAAAGGAACATATGGAAAAGTCTGACAAAAAGGGACAGGCTGACAGGACATCTGTTAAGACATCAGGGGATAACTTCCATTGTATTAGAGGGAGTTATAGAGTATAAAAACTGTACAGAAAGATAGAGACTGGAATACATCCAGCAAATTATCGACAACATAGGATGCTGCTTTGAGATGGATAGGTTGGGACAGGATAGGATTTCGTTGCAGGATGCAACAATCCAGTCAGAAGACTGATGACTCAAAAAAAGTAATAAGACAGATAATAAAGTAAGTTAATGAGGGATGAATCTTTGTCAATGACAGATTAGGAGTAACTTCACTCCTGGTGACAGGCATGTCATTCGTATGCTTGATGTTTGGTTTTGTAATATCAACAGACAAAATTAGTGAAATACTTAACTGAAACCTGCCAGGCAAATATATCTGCCTGCCAAGGACACATTCAGGTAATTAACATAAAACATTTTTTTACGTTTTGTCATAATCTGGTGAACTTGCTGCGTATTTTGCAGACGTCTTACTAAAGCCGGGTTCACACACGCAACGAAAGTATCGCCACAAGTCAAGTCATTCTGGAGTGGCGCTGTGAGCTACCGTTCACACAGGCCGCCACAAATTCTTCGTCATTGCGCGGTTTGCAAAATGGCGTCACCTGTCTCAGCCGATTAAACGGCTGTACATATTACTAAATAAGATGTTTTGGAAACATAATAAATGTAAAATATTACTTACCAAAGTGTTTCTCGTCTCTCTTGTCTCGACTAAATGTTTTTAGAACCGGTCTGCAGCTTCAAACCAAGTAAGGCTGGGTTTATAAATACCGTTTATAGACGCACCACTCTTAAGTGATTTTAGTACTTTTTTATGTTCATTCATGTCAGCATTTCGAATGCTTCGAATTTTTAATTTCGTTGTAGCTACATCAATTCCAGATACATATTCACGCATACTGTTAACTATTTCAGTTAATGCAGCATCTATCAAATTTCTGTCTTTGTATGATTCGCTTTTGTGGTTCCAAAGGCATTCTCGTTCTTGATACACCTCCAAGAACCTCATAATTGTCGCTGTTGACTACTTTTCCGACATGTTAATAGGAAAAGCACTATCTGCGAACGAATACGCACTAGAAAGGTTTGAATCCAGCCCCGAGGTAGCAATCGAATGACGTTATTCAATTGGGAAAAGGCAAAATGGCGCAACAAAGTAGAACCAAGTTCAACTTTTTGTGGCGTGACAAAAGTTGCGCTTCTTAAATGGCGCCACCGAAAACTAGGAGTTTACACATGCAACTACAAAGCAACTGCAGTTCGCTATTAGCAGTGGCGATACTTTTGTTGCCTGTGTGAACCCGGCTTAAGGTTCGTTCTGCGTATCTGACGTCACAAAACACAGTCAGCCAATGAACAGAGAACGACGTTGCCAGCGCTCGACTGCAGTGCAGAGCACAGACGAGTGTCTTGAGTTTTAGAAACGTTCAGTCATAAATAAAGTAATTGAACAAAATCAATTCTGGTGATAGCAAGGAAAGGTGTTTGTATCATTTTCACTAACCGCTTTTTCGCAATAAAGAAGAGCGGTAATTGTTTATTTCCTATCGTACTTCGACGAAACGTGAGTAATTCATAGTCATACCAACAGTGTTTGTCGGTATTTTGCTAGAATTTTATTGAATGACAAGCTGCCTTAGCGTAATGGTTAAAGCGACTGGCTGCCAAGCGAAAGGATTGCCGGCACGGTAGCTCAGTGTGTTCGGTTACCCTCTGTAATAAAAATAACTGAGTGAATGGATTAATAATGAACTTCAACGGGTGTCACGGGACCTCTTCCACGAACAATTGCAACGAACTATAACAAACAAAATGAGATTAACAAAAAAAAAAAAAGGATCTGAGATCTGAGTTCAAACCTTGTTCAGTGCGTAATATTTTCTTTATTTAAAAACAATATCGAAGTGTCTTACTTCATGAATTTTATTCGTTTGAATGTAATTTTTTGAAATTTCTAGTGGCAACTAAAAATCGACCATACGGAAAGTATATGTTATGGAATTCTACCTCTGTAAACTCTTCAAAATTTCGTGCAATGGTTTACTACATCTAATGCTGCACAATAACTGCGTTGAACATCGAAACAAAATTAAGTCATTTATGGGGGGAAGTGTAAAAATCAAATTTTTGGGCCAAATAGTCTTTGTGAAATCGAGTGATAAAGTGTGTCAAAGCAGTCGAAACACCATGTGTCTGTACAAGTGAGCAGTGCAGTTATGACAAAATCGCGCACAGCGCGGAATGCGGGGAGCACGTCACTGTAGCGGCGAAAGGGTTAATGCGGCCGTAGTGGCTTTACTTCATAAACTACGCGCTCCCCCCCCCCCCCCCCCCCCCCCAAACGTAAGTTTGCGTACTATATTATGGCACTGCTTCTCTTGGCGCGTACAACTGGCAAACACAGCAATCTCTCGCGTCTGGGCAGGCATGCGCGAACCGCCAAGATAAAAGAATTGAACTATAGTCATTGCGCATAGAAGATTTATTTTTCGAAGTGGAAGCGTTTTTCCAAACTGCACTGTAATCCACCAACCTATACTATATTTTCAAGTTAATAAAGTAAGCAGTGTCACAGACAATACTCTGTTGACCATTTTAAACTGGAACATACAATGATTACCCTTTCATAGGTGTATTGAAATTGTTTTGTGTTATTATTACTTGAAAAACGGAATATAAGGAATGGCATATACGAAGCCGATTTGGAAACATGAACACTAATGCTGTGTGACTGGTTCATGAAGCTTTGTCAACATCTGGATGGAGAACATTGTCAAACTGGCAACACTTGACCCCACATGTTCAGTACCTACATCTATGTAAAAACTGTGCAAGAGGAGGAGGGTACTTCTGGTAACACTACGTTCCTGTGATAAGAGTTATTGTTGGTAAGCCTCTGTATTGGCTCTAATTTCTCGAATTTTCACCTTGTGGACACTTTTAGAGACGTATGCAGACTAATATGTTGTCTGACTCTAACCAGAAAGAATCCTCTCAAAGTTTCAGTAATAAACCTCAGTGTGATGCACGGTGCTCTCTTGTAGCGTCTGCCACTGGAGATTGCTGAATGCCCTGTAATGGTCTCGCGCCGAGTAACCGATCCTTTGACGAAAAGTGCTGCTCTTTCTTAGTTCTTCTCTAGCACTTCTATTAGTCCTACCTGGTATAGGTCTCAGACTGACGAACAGTATGCAAAAATCGGTCGAACAAACGACTTGTAAGCCACTTCTTTAGTGAATGAATTACATTTTCTTAAGATTCTTCCTAAGAATCTCAGTCTGACATCTGCTTTCCCTACAGTTTGTTTTAGGTCACCATTTTATTTAAGGTCGCTCTAGATTATACTCCTAGATATTTTACGGCGGTTACTGTTTCCAGCAATTTGTCATCACTAATGTAGTTGTACATTACTGTTTTTTTCCTATGTATGCACATGTATTGACAATACTGAGAATATTTTGAGGGCCATCGATATTGCTTGTCACTATTCCTAGTATTGACAATGCGTCAATATACAGCCTCATACAACCAATATATTGACGATTTGACGGTATTATTGAACATGTGAGGACACCTTACAGGGAAGTAGCTAGGCCAAGTGGCGTCCTATGAGCTAATTTGTTTGAAGTCATGACTCAGTTTCCTAACATTCCTCTTCTCCGAGTTTCAGTAAATGGCGCTAAATTATGCTACTTGATCAGAACAAAATTGTAAGAAAATAATCCATAGTAAATGAACGTTTAAAATACTTTCAGGGCTGGTCAATCACACGGTAAGTGCATGAAGAAATTGGCACTCGTTGCACACAGGAGATACTGGACATCTGAATACAGCGACAGATGTGGAATATTTACGTAAATAAAAATAAATATTTTAACATATCACGTTTTTAGTTCAGACTAGAAGGTGTAAAATAATTTTTCCTCGCCCTATAGATATTCCTAAATGCATACAGGTAGACTTGAAAACTTGGGACTATAAATGTTTAATAGCTATGAAAATAATTGTAAGATTCACAATGAAACACGAGGGGCACATGCAATGCATAACTACTCATTGAACTGCCCTTACATCAGTTATGTGCTGGGGGCACAATACGTGTTTTATTTGATATAAGTATAATCACAATCACAAATTTTCAGGACTACCTGTATGGGGATAGTAGAAATCATTTTATACTTTTTACTCCAATTTAGAAATGCGGTATGCTAAAAATTTGTTTTTAATTGAGTAATTATTTTCTGCTTTTTAGTCTTCTGTGTGTGAAATTTTGCAATGGATTTTGAATATGTTGATGAGACTGTAAGATAAACACTTTAAATTTCAGGTTTATTTCAGTGTTATTGACCTGAGAGTACCTGAAATAGAATAGCGTTCAACCTGGCTACTAATAGTAAATCAGAAAGTTTAATTGCTACTTTCTTGAAAAAATAAAATAAAGATGAAAGAAAAATTAATTTTGTATAACTTTTTATAAGATTTTTATTTTAATACTCCCTTTATACCTGCAGCTTCGCCATTGTAGGCATGTATCACTTATATTGTACACATAAGCTCCCACTCTCTCTGTCTATTTCCTCCTCCCAGACTCTTTGTCCACCCCTTTCTCTTGGTCCACCACATTCTCCATCCTTTTGCTGCCCATCCCCCTTCTCTCTGCTACATCTCCTCCTTCCACCTCTATCTACCTCTTCCTCCTCCTTCTCTCTGTTCATTTCTTCCCCTCTCTCTTTGTCCACCTCATCTTCTCCTTCCACCTCTGTCAGCTATCCATCTACCCCTCGCCCTTTTTCTGTCCATGTCATCTTCCCCTCTCTCATTATCCTTCTACTCCTCCACTTTCTCCCTGTTTAGCCATACATATCTACATGTATTCCCCCTGAAACTTTCTGATACTACCTGCACAACATACTAGTTGTGCATGGCAGCCTAGATTCATGTATTACTAAATTTTATTATTCCCACCCTTACAGAAAAGAGTGACAAGAAAGCGAATTGATAGTGCATGATCATTCAGTTCTGAGCCATTTCGAGTCTCTAACTCATTGGGAAGTTAGCTTAAAATCAGGTTCAGAATTTGTACTCAACAGACAGACAGACAAGAAAGTGACTAAATAAGAATGTGGAAAAATTCCACCTGCCTCAGAGCTCAGTCTGCAACATTCTTCATTTACAAATTGTCATTTTGAAGACCCCTAGACAGTCAATGTTATTGTGCAGTATTTCTGGATGTGGAATGATACTGAAACTGTAGGGGTAATATCGACTACATCAAAAACTTTTGAAATATTGTGCCATCTGTTGAAAGTATTGACAATATCTTTGTCAGCCTCTCATGTACAACAGACTGTGGATATATCTGTGCTCACTGTTCGACATCTACATCTCACATCTACATCTATACTCTGCAGACCAGTGTGAAGTGTATGGCAGAAGGTATGTGCCATTGTTCCAGTTATTAGTGTTGATTGCTTTGAACCAAAGCTTTCAGTATGTCATGTGAGAAAAGTGCGGGTTGGGTTTCACATGATCGATGTTTACGAAATCCCTGCTGTTTGAGTTTGAGGAAGTCATTGTGTTCCAGATACTACATTATGTTTGAGCTCAGAATATGTTCTAAGATTCTACTTTAGAATCTTGGACAGTAGTTTTGTTAACCACTGCTACAACCCTTCTTGTAGACAGATGTGATCTGTGCCCTTTTCCAACAACTGAGCACGATTTTTTCTTCAAAGGATCTGCCATAGTTAGAAGAGGGGCTAACTCTGCGAGCAGTTCAGTATAAAATCTGACAGGGATTCCATTGAGCCCTGGAGCTTTGTTCAGTTTTAACAGTTTCAGCTTCTCTCAACACCACTGACACTAATACTTATTTCATTCGTCTTTTCAGTGATATAACGATTAAATTAGGGAAATTCTAAGGTTTTTTTGTAAAGGAACATTTGAAAACGAAATTAAGCATTTCAGTTGTTGCTTTGCTACCCTCAATTTCAGTTCCTGCCTCATTCACTAGGGACTTGTGACTTACTTTGGTGCCACTAACAGCCTTTACATATGACCAGAATTTCTTCGGACTCTGTGGAACGTCACTTGGCAATATTCTGCTACGGTAGTCACTCAAGTGACTGTGCTAATGAGCCACACAAAAACACTTAGTGGGCTGCATGTGGCCTACAGCCTGCTTTTTGGCCGTCCCAGATCTGTGGGTGCTTTCGACTTAACTTTTTCCACGGAGTGACTAATAAGAACCACTGCATAAGTAAAAGTGTGACTTGTGGTGTAAAGTCATGATAAAGGAACATCCAAAGCAACAAAGACTATGCTACAAAAGTTGATGGCCAAACACTCACAGATGACACTGCGGCTGAAATGAAAGACAGTAAAGCAAAATCTGAAACATTGAACTCGGTTTTCATATGCTCATTTACAAATGAAAATTCAGGGGTGTTGCCCCAGTTTACTTCACGCACCAATGCAGAGGGGGTGATATAGATATTAGTGAGAGTGGTATTAAGAAACAGCTGAAATTGTTAAACCAAACAAGGCTCCAAAGACCGATGTAATCCCAGTCATATTTTATATTGAATTTGCGCCTGAGTTAGCCCATTGTTTAACTGTAATGCGCCGCTGATTCCTCAAACAAAAAACTAGGGCAGAGGTTGGAATAAATCACAGGTCACTTCCGCCTACAAGAAGGGTAACAGAAGTGATCTTCAAAATTACCATCCAATATCCTTTGAATAGATTTGTTGTAGAATCTTAGAATATAATCTGAGCCCAAACGTAAGGAATATGTCGAACAGAATGACCTCCTCCATGCCAACCAGCACGCATTCCAGAATCATTGTCCATTTGAGAAACAGCTCACATGACATCCTGAAAGCCATGTATCAAAATAGTTAAGGAGATGCAGTATTTCTTGATTTACGAGAAACATTTGACTCACCGCCACATCTACACTTACTATCAATAAAATAACCATGTGTGGTACCAACCAATATTTGTGATTAAGTTGATTTTTTTGTAGGGAGGATAACTTGCAGGGAGAGTCATTTACAGAAGTAGAAGCACTTTAGACACTGCCCCAGGGAAGTGTGTTGAGACTGTTGCTGTTCATGTTGCATACTAATGACCTTGCAGGCAATGTTAATAGTAATGTCAAGCTTTTTGCAAATGATGCAGTTATTTATGGTGAAGTAATGTCTGAGAAATGCTACACAAATATTCTGTCAGATCTTGATAAGATTTCAAAGTGGTGCAGACATTGACAGTTTGGTGCAAATGTTCAAAAATGTAAAATTGTGTATTTCACAAAATGGAAAAACTTAGTACCCTATTAAAATGTAACCAGCTGTAGTGACTACAGTTCTGTTACTTAATTTTCTGATTGTGGAAGAGATGTTGAGGTGTCTAACACAGTTTTATTATGATTCCTCCATTTAAAATACCTTCAAAATTCAATTTACACAATGACAGGCACTTTACAATGTGTTCACCAATGAATAATGTAGCTGAAACACAGAAAACAATTTTTATATATGTTTGTTGCATCAGAACAAAGATAAAACTAATATTGGTTTAGTGCTCGCAAAACCATTTTAAGACTGAGTGCTGCAGCTACAGCCAACGGTTCTTTTATTACAGACAACAATTACATGAGCAGTTTATGTATTATTTAAACAGAACATAATTGAATCTACAATTGAATTTATATGTTTTCATAAAAATAGTGGATTTAGCTTTAAAAATCATGGCTACATCTTCCATATAAATATTATGTTGAAATATTTCGGTTTTCATAATGAAATTTCATGAAGTATACACCAATAACATGACTTTAATTATTACTTTTGATTGCTTTACAATTGTAGCATAACGTTTGGTCCTAATAGGAATGTGGTGGCTTTAGAACGGTCTCTATAGTTGTTACTATTACTGTCTTATATATTAATTATACAGAGGATGCTGTCGGTCTCTGTTACATTTGGTTTAACGTATTTTGTGTTGAGAGTACAATCTTCCATAAATTGATCGGAAATAAATACTATTGAGTTAATTTAAACGTAAGGCAACTAGTTTTCATAGATACAGTAAAACAGCAACGTTAAATTTAAACTTCTGCAAGTATATAACTTCATGTAAACTTCGCATGATAGTGTCACAATCTCCAACATGTGTGGAACTGTATTCTTCATTTTATACTGTCCTATTCTGCTATATTACTTAACCCCCATCCAAGTATCAACATAAGAATTATGTCATGGCATGCATGCACCAGGATAAGAAGTTTGTTATACAAAGTGACTTAGTGTCTGTATTTGCTTGCGAAGTAGTGAGATATTCTGACCTATTGTTTACATTACAGAGACATTTTATACAGAGTACTACTTTAACATACATAAATTACTACACAGATTATGAACATATATTTTTCTGTTATAAGTATCTTTTGAATGTCCTTCCTCCATTCCATGAACTCAAAAGTGTAACCAGAACTCTTATTTGAAGTATCACCATTCAGTGTTGCACTTCTCCTTAAGTTCATTCGGATGTTTTGTTTTCAGATGTGTTGTTTCCGTTCAGTTGTTTCGTTTCTAACAGTTCAGTCAGAGCACTGCTATGGAGAAACACACTCGTACACAATTCTAAATGATTGAAATGCACAGTTTAGCTATACAGTTTCTAATAGTACACAATTAAAAGTTAAATGGCTCAGGTAATTATACTATAAAATAGTGCTAATGTATGATTAAATCATTCACTTTTCAAACAGTAAGGCTTATTCATATACACAGGTTCTTAGTAACTAGAGTGTGCTTTGCATGAAGTGTACAATGGAGCCAAGGTTTACTTGATAAAATGCCTATTAAACATATCATTAATTAGAATGGTTTTAATTGTTCTGTTAATTCATCAAGCACCATTCACAATATTGCATTATATGCATCAGATGGAATATAATATAATTTTGTTCTAATCATGTTACATACATACTTTGTAACGGTCAGTGCCTTTGCAGCCTACCAACTCATATGCAATGCAAAAGCCTGATGTGGGAGCCCAGTGCCTGACAGCAACAATAATCGCCCAGCTGGTAGAAAAATTCACTTTTATTTGACACTGGAGGGTGACTGATCCCTTGCCTACTTCCTCCTTCCCTTACACCACCCTCCCCTATGAAAATGAGCTACTAGTTGGTTTATCAGTACCGTTATCTGCCCAATAACTCCTAATATTGTTTTAATTCATTCGCTTTAGATGCTAAGTCAAGTATAATGTCACTGGTGGTAATGTGTTGGAGCTTGGGAGGTGTGGCGGACCCTGGGCACTTTAGTACACAGAAACTGAAGGTGATCAAACACAACAAAATGATTGCCAAAGTTGTAGTTAGTATAACTGATAGTTTTAATGTAACAGTATGCTGATTAGCTTGTTGATACTTCTCAATACTATTGAAAGCATAAATTAAATTCCAGTCATTACCACTAGTACCTATACCTTGAACTATCTGGTTAGACAGTTTGTCTGTTCCACTTAAATTAAAGTTGAATGAATTTATTGCCTGGAATAAGTAAGTATAATTGTGGAATACCATATAAAAAGGAGTTAGGGATAACCTCCCTTCAGCATACAAGATGCCTTGGCGTATTTGAGGTACATGGAAAAGTCGCTTGACAGTTCACAGTTTTCGGTATCTACCAGAAGAACAATAAATTTTATCTTCTGGATAAAAGGGAAGTGAGACTTCTTACACCTGAAGGTCATGTCAGTTGCTGAGTTGAAGGAGTAGATGATACCATCTGCAAAACGTTGTAGGAAGGGTTGAGTGAGTGTTTTCAGGTTCCTGGGACAGTAGTTCCAGGGTTTAACGTTGATGAACAGATCTCTCTCACCTGTATACATGGCTGTCGCAAAATACGATATTCAAAGGACAAACAAGTTTTTTGTTTGCTCACATTCAAATAAAATGATTGTGATAAAGCTAAGAAATGTCTTTGGTCCTGACTAACTAAAAAGTACTACTGCAGGTGGTAATGAATATTGGTATGGAGGGGTGCTTACAATACTGGATAGGTGTAGACATGGTAAAGTTCAAAATGATGTTTTGAGTCGGCTAAGGGAACAATGACAATTGGGGCCAATTCATTGTCCATCATGATGGCATATCAGTAAATTTTTAGGAGGAATACAAATTTTGCGTATTGACAGAGAGGATCATGCTTGTAGCATTAGTTAGATGCCTGTCTGTAGCTATTAACAATGCCAAAAAATCTTTAGCATGCAGCAAATGATTAGCTGCGATATACTCAATGGTCTGCCTCAGATTAAAAGCATCCAGTGGTGTATTTGACAAACTATCGGTAATTCTTAAGAGCGAAGTATTTAGTTCTACATCGCAGTTCTAGATATTGATTTCTTTTTGGAACTCCTTTTGGATTCCTGTAGTCTCACTGTAGAGACCTCTGAAATGAGCTATGAACTGCTTAGCAACTTTACCAGTTAAGAAGTTATTATTAATAAATGACTGTTGCATGTTGTATAATGCAAACTTTCAACGAGTTCCACAGTATTAGATTTACTTCTTTCCCTATCTGCTCTAGCTTTTTACTCACAAAACCAAGTCGTTGTTAGTTAATGATCCAAAGACAGTTGTATGTATAGTACTCCCACATTTGAACAAGATTATTGTGGGGTAAAAGATCTAAAAAGTAATCGATTTCCCTTCTATATACTGTAAAAGCTACCTTAAGTTTTAGACATAACCCAACTACAGTGCCATGCCATTTCTGGATCCCATTTCATATGGTTGACTGGAATGTCTTAGGAAGACTCATAAGTTCACGTATGTTCTGAAATTGTTCTTCTACCCTACTTAGGTTATACCTCAAAATAAACTTAACATTATCACTATCTACTACTACATTTATTTGTGGCTCAAAAAGAACACCATAATGATGTGGGAGGATTCTAACAGATGAAAACATTAAAATAAGTGATTAAATCGAAAACAAGAATCGGTATCCTTAAACATAACATATTGAAGTCCTACAGCTAGTTTTCTGCAATAAGGACAATGTTAACGACTCAGTTGTTTGTCACAACAAATAACACACATTCATTTCTGTACATCTCCTCTTAGACAATCACACACTACTGTAAGCAATGTATACCCAGTTAGCACACACTTAGCATTGCCTCGGACATAGTAGATATCGTGATGAGATGGAACTTGGCATTGCATGTGGGCTCATTCAGAAACAACTTTACTTGTCAGCGTCGAACTGTGCATCTCGGCTTCGATGGCACACCTGTTGGTTACCACCGAGGGTGTTCTTCTGGTGTCTCAGCTGCTTCTGGTGTTTGTCTTGAAGTCGTTCTTACAGTTCATCAGCTGGTTTCGGGGCTGCGCTGCTCAGGCACAGCCTTACATGGCTTACATGCCCTATGATAGAATGAAATGGCAATTGGGTTTTTAATGTGACCAGGGAAATGCTTTCAAAGACTTTTTATGGTCCTTTCCAAAGCAGTTTGAACTTCTTAATGTGGCCCTTCTTCAGCACAGGATTACTAAAATACACTAAGTCTCTAACACAATACTTCAGTACGACACCTCCATGATCATATTGAGTTGTCTGCTGGAGAAAGCACTGAAAACTGTTACTTGGCTTATTGCTATTTAGTTCAATTACTGATTTCTCTAAGCCATTAATAAGTCCACTTGTCATTGTCTCTATTTTACCAAGCAAGATTTTATTCTGATTACTGTAATCATTACTTAGTTTGTAATTTTTTTCGTCAAAAACTTCATGACATGATCAAATAAATTTTTGTAATCATTGCATGAAAATTAGATTAGCTCCTTCATTTTCATTTTGCATGTTGAATAGTTTCAATTAATGCACCAATAACAGTATGACCTAACGACGTTTCTTTCTATCGCACAGGAAAAATTATTACACTACTTATCTTTTTCTGTTGCCCATGATCCCCACATAACCAGTTTCCATGCATTTAGTTCATCACATTCCTTGTCTATTTGTGTGTTCATTTTTGGTGCATATCCATGATTCCGAATTTTATTTGAAATTTTATGTTTATTATTCATAGGAACGTGAAGCTCAGAAATTAGTTGGCATGTCTGTCCTCCCTTTTCAGCATATCCCATCTCCAAACCCCAAATTAAAATATAAACAGCTTTAGGGGGTACATTTCAGTTACTTAACTTGCTGACTGTCAAAGAGATGTTGTGTGAAATTCAGTTTTAATATAGATCCTACATTTGAAATATCATCTGGGTTCAGTTTCACACATTTACAGGCACATTGCGATGTATTCACTGACAAACAACACAGCTGAAACACATAAAATACTTTTATGATATGATTATTGCACCACAATAGCGACAAAACTGACATAGGTTTGGTTCTCTCAAAACCAATGCAAGACTACAAACCATGACTACAACTGCCAATCCTTTTAGAACAGACAACAATTACATGATCTCTTTACATATTTTTTAAACTGAACATTGCATTTGCAATTGCAATTTGTATGCTTCATAAAACTGGTTATAAATTTTAGTTTTACAAATCATGACTACAACTTTCATATAATTAGTATGCTGAAATATTTTGGTTTTCATAACGAAACTTCATGATGTATACATCGATAATTTTATTATTTCTGTTAATTATTTTACAATTACAGTACAATTTTTGGTCCTAATATGAATGTGGCATCTTTACAATGGGCTCTATCGTTATTACTATTACTCTTTTGTATGTTAATTCTACAGAGGATGACTTCAGCCTGTATTTAGTTTTAGTTTATACTACATTCGTTCAATAAGCTGTTCAGAACTGAATACTATTTGATTAATTTCATCATAATACAACTAGTGTTCAAAGGTACAGTTAACTAGTAGTTTAAACTTCTGACATAGATAATTTTGGATAAACATCACTTGATAGTATCACACTCTCTGGCGTGTATGGAATTGTACACTGCATTGTATACTGTCCTCATATTCTGCCACATTACACTATGGCTACAGTATCTATGAGTCACTGATTGAATTGGTCATATATAGAAACAAATGGATGTAACACTTTGGAGAAATATGAAGTGGAATGATCATGTAGGCTCGGTCATAGGTAAAGCAGGCTAGAATTCTAAGGAAAAGTGATCAGTTTAAAAAGAGATTGCTTACAAATCACTTGTGTGACCCATTCTAGAATACTGCTCAAGTGTGTGGGACCCATTCAAATGTGACTGACAGGGGATACGATATGTTTAGAGAGAAAGACAAAAAATGGTCACAGATTTGTCTGATCTGTTGGAGAATGTCACAGAGATGCTGAAGAAACTGGACTGGGAGTCACTTGAAGTTAGACACAAACTATATTGAGAAAAACCTTCTTACAAAGTCTTAAGAATCACATTAAATAGGTGACTCTAAGAATATACTGCAACCTCCTACATATTGCTCGCTCCTGTAGGGGTTGTCAGGACAAGGTTAGATTAATTGCAGCATGCACAGAGGCTTCTAAAAAAACTTAGTCTTTCTGCACTCTGCATACGTGGATGGCATGGAACGATGTCCTAATAACTATTAAAATCGAAAGTACACTCTGCCATGCTTTTCACAGTGATTTGCAGACTGTCGGTGAATATGAAGATGTAGAATGTGTGCCAGATATGTCAGTCATAAAGTGCATCGTCGCAAAAAGTGTTTCCACAGGATTATGGCGCTCAAACAGAATGAACTCACAATAAAATGGAAGCAATGTCAGAACTATCAGAACGGCAGATGAAAGTTGAAAATACATCTCAGGAATAGTTCAAAAGCGTTTCTTCATATTTTCAATGAACAAGTACAAAGGTATGTGCAGCATAGAAACAACTCGCTGCTACATTCCATTCCTAATACAAAATGAAATATCTGTTTCTGTGGTTGTGTCCTTCATGTGACCTTTGTAATATAAAAGAAAAGAAATAGTTTTGATTTTCAATATTGTGACTTAGTGAGGCAAGTGTCAAAATCTAACAAAAATCAAACTTGTAGAATGGAAATATGTATACTGATAATTACTGAAATAAATAATCACTTCAAAAACACAATGAATTCAACTTCAGAGCATCAGGCCATGGTCTAAGGCATAATTCTCTGCCTAATGTTTCATCTTCCAATGTTGGAGACATCATGAGAGTGTTAAAAAACTCCGAAATCAGTTCCAGACTCGAACAATTTCAGCAACCTGAATTGCTTATATGTATCCATGGAATGGTTGGTTCGTAACGTCACCTCACCACTGCTTAAGATCACAGAGTCACACTTTGACAAAACGACATGCTGTTTTACATTACGCTATGTTGTATTAGTGGCATCACACTGACTTACGTTATGGAGCTTGTAGTGGGGAATAGTTGGTGCTGTTTGTTTCATATAGTCATAAGTCCAACTTGTCTAATTTCAATCTTTTTCTTCTCTGTTGAAATTGTTTTTGTGCTTTTAAATTTCTATGGCCTGCCCATTCTATTACAGTAATTATTTGATCTTGCTAAAATCACAGTGTCAGAAAAATGAGTAGAATAGATGAGAAGTTTTTGCCTTGTAATACACAATTTCATGTCATTGACTTGGTGTACAGGAAATTTATCAAAATACAACAATTTGTGTTCTGTTTTCTTTAAAATATCTTAATATAATATTCTATACTGAATATATATACATTTTTTTAAATAACAAACTATTACATTCTAAGCACATGTTCTCTCATACACAAATTTTCAGGTTGTCCTCCATTAATTTTTCAATGTAACAGTAACATTTCTGCACTAGTTTTTCATAT
This sequence comes from Schistocerca cancellata, assembly GCF_023864275.1. Classification (NCBI taxonomy): domain Eukaryota; kingdom Metazoa; phylum Arthropoda; class Insecta; order Orthoptera; family Acrididae; genus Schistocerca; species Schistocerca cancellata. The sequence continues at coordinate 505,969,672 of NC_064627.1, read as the reverse complement.
AAGATTTTTTCAGTGTTTCTAAATTAATATTGAGCAATTCTTTTCCTTTCACTTTGTTGTAAATTTTCATTCCCATATACTTGAACTGCAGAGTTTGAACATAAAGTTTTAAGTGATGGTTGGGCAGCAGAAAATTATTTTGATTTCTGGTGCTGCAATCATGTTGAAATTGGTTTGCTATAAGTAAACCATGTTTACTATGCACAAAGGTAGTCCATTCATCGATGTACTGTGAGAGAATACTTGATATATTTAGATTTTGTAAGAGCGGGCGACATGATTTTCATCGCCTTAGATTTTGCATATTTCTAATGACTTTTTTTAAAGTTCTAATACTCAATACACATAGTTAAAGCTACGTAAAAATATAATTCTGTACTTTATTACTGATTTGAAGTAGCTGTGATATGCCACTTTTCTTATGTTCAAGTTGGTAGCATTGTATTGTATCATCATTGCTAAAATGCTCGATTGTTTAATTTATTTGCAAGGTACTGTATATGTGAGCCTAATGATAACTTTTTATTCCAATGAATTTCACACAGCTAGCTCCTTGCAAATCGTGACTTTTTTATGTATTTGAATGTCATTTAACTTCACTTCTTTTGTTATAAGCTGGAGTAACTACAAATTTTCAGTGCTTAGTTTTAACCTACTTAAATTAAACTAGATATCCGTTTTTGTCTAAGGCACTAATGACAGTTTGAGGAATTTGGTCGATACTTTTAGTCTGAATTATTAAAGTTGTGTCATCTGCAAATGAAACTGACAATATTAAGCGATAGGCCATTTACTTAAAACAGAAATAGGCTGGAGCCTAAGACTGAACCTTCAGAGTACTCCAAGTAAAATGGTTTTCCATTGTGAAGCATAATTTCCTCTTTCTTAAGTAATAACCAGTCTTGGTCTTTGGTTGGGTAGGCATGACCTAAAACCATACAATGCAGTTGCCGTAATTCCGCATTTTTGCAGTCTAGAGAGCTGCAAGCAGTGGTTCGCTGTATCAAAGGCCTTCAGTAGCATAAAAAAAATCCTGCAGCATGCAGCGAGGTGTCTAGAAAGGAGCTAATTTTATCTGTAGACTGGTTGATTGCGGACAATGTGCATTTGCCTTTCAGAAATTCATACTGATTTTTTGAAATTATATTAAACTTGTCTGTGAAATTTTGAATTTGTGATGTGACAACCTCTTTGTGGCAGTGTAAAATCTTTAACTGTAAATGAGGATCGCTGCCCCATGAGGCAAGAAGAGTTAGTATTCTCTGTATGCCAGTAATGCTTACATGTATTCTGCATATGTGCTGACTAATAAATAATGTGAAAATCGTATCTCTATGCTGTGCCGCTATTCTGCTTTCACACCCACATTTTCCACAGTGATGAAACCGAATTTTCGCGCTGCACCGCGATTTTTCTGTTATGCCGAAAATCTGCTGTCCCAGTTACACCATCAAGAATGCTGCCATTACAAACCTCACCACTTCTTTAGCAATGCTGACAACATTTCTCAACAAGTGCTCATGAATTCCAAGAACATCCAGTGTGTAAACTCACTAAATATCTGCCAAGGCTTGGATGGTACTACAGTACCAAATAACATAGCGACAATGCCTTCATTGTTTACTACATCTTTGCACAAACCTCGCAAGCAGGGAATTGTGCCACAATGAATGTTGAGTTTACCACGTTATTTCTTGATAAACATTCCAGATTTGACACTGGGTGACTCTATCCTGGTACTTCAGACAAAAGACATAATAAACAATGACCACCAATAGTAGGGTAATGTTCGTTCTGGCACATTTGGTTTGCATGGGTTGCCTACATTCAGGGGCACACATGCTTTCAGAGGTAATCTATTCTTATGCTAATTGATTTATAAGCCACTGAGGGTTGCTTTTTGACCCCTGGGGGATAATCAGTCCTTCTGAGAAACTCTCCAGCCCTCCCCCTCCTCCTCCCCACCCCTTGAAGACATCCCTAATCCTTCCCCCTCCTCTTCACCAATACAAGGAAGCTTTTGATTTCAAATTGAGTAACTAATTAAACTGATCAATTAACTACCCTTCCTATGGAATCCCTCAGCCCTCTCCTCCCATCTACTACTTCCCCATCTCCTGCCCAATCTGGAAATTTGTGGGAAAAAGACTCAATCTGTGCAGAGCTGCTGCAGAGTGAGGACATAGGATAGTTTATTTTCTTCATTTTGGATGCCACCCTGTCGGAAATTGGTGGGAGAAGCTCAGCCAATGCCCTCCCCTCCCCTTGAAAAATGGTGGGAAACGCGCCATCTGTACTAAGCTATTGGACTGGAAGGTGCAAGTGTTACCTTTTCCAGCAACTACATGTCCTAATTACGTTATTACACTTCTGCGGATTGGAAGTATTGTCTTGTTGGAAAATTTTCATGTTTGTGCTCACCTTGACATGCAGGGATCGATTGAACTAGTGCACAATGCCACCACCCATGGATGTCTCACACACAACCCCACATCCGATGCCTTCCTACTCTGGCCAGAAAAAGCTGGTGGGAAAAATTTCTGAGCTGTTGGGCTGGAAGGGTCCCATGACAGGAAATTCAACTCCAATGCAGAGGGCTTAATAACATACCCTTAACTTACGAAATTCAATACCGAGTTTTGGGATTGGATCTCTCTATTTGGTGGGAAAAGTTCATCATTCTCTGCTGTTTATTTAATTTTGGAGGATGCAGGTCTTATAAAGTACATCGAAAAGAAGTAATTAAATACATTAATAGATCGCTTTTTTCCGATCGCGCAAGGAATACTATCATGAAATCGACGTCAACACAATTCACTGCACGTAATTACACTGTTAAAAACCTCCTGATCACGTCTTCACACACGCTCACACGCTGTCCGCTGGGCAGTGCCACACGCTGGTGTCCACCGCAGTACAGCAAACTGACCAAGGGGCATGCTCACGTCATCCGATGGAAGCTGCAGCACGCCCAGACATGCAAGACCGCATCACAACACCGTGAGGGACTGCCAGCTGTCTACCGTTAAGCTGTCAGCACATGGACCGTGCTTTTCAACGTTAATTTTGAGTGTGTTGTGTTCAACACGCTGCTGAACGCTCAGAAACGATGCAATTTCTGCATAAAGTGCATGTGTCACAACGCATTATACACAGTCACGACACACTGCAGTGGCAGTTGGCAGCTGTTTCTGGTTTGTATTTTTGATTATGAAATATGCATGTGTAAAATATCTACCATGTCTGGTTAATTAGGACGTCAGTTTATAAAAGTTGGATTAGAAATAGTGCGATGGAAATTTACAATAGTTCTCAAAATAAGGTAGAAATTATTTCATCATTTTCATTTTTCAGTAAAACCCTCAGGTCACACTTACTTGATCACTACTCCTATTCAGCAGCAGAATCTTTCCAACGTGTGAATTACAAAACTTAAAACAAAAAGGGCCAATAAAAAATGGCTCTGAACACTATGGGACTTAACTTCTGAGCCATCAGTCCCCTAGAACTTAGAACTACTTAAACATAACTAACCTAAGGACATCACAAACATCCATGCCCGATACAGGATTCGAATCTGCGAATCGCGCGGCTCCAGACTGTAGCGCCTAGAACCGCTTGGCCACTCCGGCCGGCTAAAAATGGGGGGCAAGTAACTTACTATAAGTAGTACAAGCTGTCGTATGGATTAAGCTAACTGAAAAAACTCACTCCTATAAAAGAGCATACTTATATATACACGTAACATCGAAATTATAGTATATTCTTACTTTAAACTGTTAAGAAAATATTAAACTCTATTAAAGACGCGAAGGTTAGAATACGAAAAATCTTTGGATTTAGAGGGATGTGAATCATCAACACATCAAACCCTTCCTTATGGACCTGTGACACTACTCATTGCGCTAAACCTAGCACAAAGTACCTATGATCGTACCTAACATCGTACTATCTCCTAAAAGCTATAATCGTAGCTATGATACTAACTGAAATATAATTCTAACAAATTGTACCAAGAACAACACGTTTTTGATGGATCCCTAATGAGATATTGCCTTCAAAGGGCATACTCTCATAATATGTAATTTACAGTAGTTCTTTTACCATGAATATGACGTTTGTCGTCATTTTATTACAACTAATTGTGCAATTAACGACAGGTTTTCGAGAGATACTCAATTTACTGGTCCTCAGAAACGGCATATGCAGGGTGTCCCACTCAAACTTCCCTTATTTCAAAGACCAAGGAAAAAAAAACCACAGTAGATATGACTATTAAAAATGCACCACATTGTAGAGCATCTCAAATAATTTATTTATTTATCATCAATACACCTCTACATGTGAACCATTTGTAGCACTAAGAATATCGAGAATATGTACAATTTCTTGAAAACTTCATTGTAACATTTCCACTCTTATTGTTGCAATCGCATTAGTGATACGATGTCGCAACGTAGAAATATCGTCCATTTTGGTCGCATACACTTGGTCCTTCACGAATCCCCACATGAAGAAATCAAGCGGTGTAATGTCAGGCGAATGTGGTGGCCAGGCAATGGATCCTCCACATTCGATCTAACAATCGGGAAATTTCCTAGCCAGGAACTTGCGAACAGCCATTGACCAATCTGGCCGAGCTCCATCATGTTGAAAAATGAGGTTTGGTTGCAAGTCTTCTACCTGAAGGTACACAAACTGCTCCAACATGTCCACATACACTGACCCATTAACTGTCTGTTCCGCAAAGAAGAACAATCCAACAATCCTGTCGTGCATTATCCCGCACCAGACGTTTAGATTAGGGCTATCACGAACACATTCAATGACAACGTGCGGATTTTGCGAACCCCAAATCCGAACATTATGCCTATTAAACCTTCCCGATAGATGAAAGCTTGCTTCATCTGAGAATAAACATTTTTCCAGGAAGCTGGCATCCATATCAATATGCTGCAGCATATCCACAGCAAATTGTTGTCGGCATGGTTTGTCATTTGGCGTCAGATGTTGCAGAATTTGCACTTTGTAAGTACACATACGAAGACACTGGTGAACTACACGATGCAATGTTGATAGAGGCACATCAAGTTGCCTAGATGCTTGACGAACTGACTTACGTGGTCTTCTGAAAAACGTTTGTCTGATTTCCTCCACTGTTTCTTCTGAAACTCCGTAACATGCACCACCAGAATGTTTCAGAACACTTCCTATTGCCAGAAACTTCTATATCATTACTTAATTGTTTTCACATCAGATGGATCACATTCATACACATAACGATAACTTGTTTGTACAGTAATCGGCGATTTTGCTTCTGCAAACCACACTACTGCTTGCACGCACTGTTGTGAAGTCGCCATTTTCATGTCATGCAACCATGCTGCACTCTGGCGACGATACTTGGTGCTTCTGGTGCGGGAATATAAATTCTTTGAAATTCTGTACAATGTGGTACATTTTTCCTTATCGTATCTACTGTGTTTTTTCACTCCTGGGTCCTCGAAATCAGGGAAGTTTGAGTGGGACACCCTGTATACATATGAGCTTCAACTATATATCAATATGGCGCCTCACAACACTGTACTGAAGAGAGATTGCGTACATGTGACGTAGGTGGCGATCTGCCATCTCACTAGACAATGTTCAAATGCACACTATTCATTGCAGTGATTGAATGTGTGGTGTATATTTATTTATTGCAAATCACTGACATACATTTGTGGAACAGTCGGATGAAGCAATTGTCATAGTTGTGTATGTGAGTATACATGCCTGACTGCACCCTGTATGTGTGTTTATTTATCTACCGTGTTCCATGTATGTGACTGGGCATTACATGTACAAGCAAATTTTGCAGGTGTATATTTATGATTATGTGTGAGTGTACGGCATTTTGTTCAGCTGATACTTCTAGTCCCTGAAACCCAAATACACTGAAGAGCCAAAGAAACTGTATTTATTCCTAATATCATGTAGGCCCCCGCAAGCACGCAGAAGTGCTGCAACACGATGTGGTACAGTTTCGATTAATGTCTGGTAGTGCTGGAGGGGATTGACACCATGAATCTTGCAGGGCTGTCCTTACATCCATAAGAGTACGAGGGGTGGAGACCTTTTCTGAACAGCACCTTGCAAGGCATTGCAGATATACTCCATAGTGTTGATGTCTGGGGAGTTTGGTGGCCAGCAGAAGTGTTTAAACTCAGAAGAGTTTTCCTGGAGTCACTCTGTAGCAATTATGAACGTGTTGGGTGTCGCATAGTCCTGCTGGCACTGTCTAAGTCCGTCGGACTGCACAATGGACATGAATGGATGCATGTGTGGGATGGGGATTCCGCTGGATGACTTTGAATATAACTCCCAAAACTGTCTAAGGTATGTAGGGGGTCCCCCTTGATGTCATCAAATTAACCACAGACATGTGACAGTGATTTCCCAGGGGGAGGGGACTGGGGGTGACCATGAAGAAAAGTGTGTAACCTGACACTGGAAGTCCTTAGCAATGACATTCAATAAGATCATTATAATGGATAGAACATACACGAATAATCTACTTATAAAATCCCTTGCACTTGCAGCCATATGTACAGAGGAACTACATAAAGAAGTATTAACACCTGGCTTAAGGAACACAAGATCAGTTTTGAGCTGGGCTAGACAGATAAACCATCAGTAGATCCTACACTAGTACTGGGAAACTATCAAATTTGTTTATACTGTGGTTTTAGTAAGATCTACTAATCACTGCGTAGAATGTAAAAAGCGGCAATAGAAAATCAAAAGTACAAAAAAATTTTAAGAGAAGAGAAGGATTGAAACCAGACAACATTTGGGACTTAGTGCTAAATAAAACAAACAACCAAACTCTTCCCCATACAAGCTCCACAGCATACACTGGTGTGAATCCATGATCTTACACTGGATGTGGTGTCTTACCTTAACCAATGTGACTTCGCCGCTTATACCACTGTGGCTGCTGGGAGATAAACATAGGAGATAAACAAACACGTGGGGTTCAAGCAGTGTTTTATGTTATTGCTGATGGTGACTAACAGGAAGAGCCCGGTCATGCTGACTACCTGCAAAGGGTCTGAGCCAACCAAACGTGTTTATTTCAGCATCAGTAGTCGGATCGGCTTCAGAAAGTGGTGTGGTAGTGTTACAGGAGAATTTACACATAAAAATGGATAAAATTGTTTTAATAGAGATAGTTCAAAATGAACAAGCAGTTTGGAATCAGTTTGACCAGCAATATTTTAACTTTGATCTCAAACCATCTCTCCGAGATAAAGTAGGAAAGCAGCTAAACATATCATGTATGTATTTATCCTTTATTAAATACGACAGTACGTTTAAAAGTAGCCATGTTACAATTTGAAGCTCTTTGTTAACGGAATCGTTTTAGATCATTTCAAAATTAATAATAATAATAAAAATTAGGTCTGAAAGTTTAAGCACTGGTTTTGCCATGCAACTGGACGTTGCAGGCCATTGGAATAACACTTGAAAATTTCTCTCACATGTTTTAAGGCACTGGTAGATCGACTGAACATTCCATGACATTTTGAGACATGGTTTTCCTTACTGTGTTCGTTGAAAGCTGCTGTATTACTAAGGTTGATAAATTTCCTTCTCAGTCAGATGCATTTCACAATCTTCAACTTTTCCAGCAGTGGTTTCTGTGGATTTTGTTGACATTTTCCATTTAGAAGTCATAACACCAAATGCACATTCTATGGTCCTCCTTGCTCTTGAAACACGATAATTGTGTATTTTCCCTTTATTTCAGAGATTAGAACAGTTTCATAGGATGAACTTTCAGCTGGTGGGTCTCATCACCTAGTAATATAAAAGGCGAGTCAACTGTATTCCCTTTCCGCTAGCAGGTAATGGCAACGATTTTGCACATTTTTGAAGAAACTCTTACAGACTGGAAGCCGAAAAAAGTGCGTTCATCACTTTGTTTCCCACATCCACCAATGTTAATGAAAGTAAATCTAAGCTCGATCTATGACAGCTTACAAGGTAATAGAAAAAGGTTTTCGTAGTTAAATTACGTACTTCCGTTTTTAACATATGCTTCCCACGGTGTTTGGAAAATTGCATTTTTCTTTGTAGCCATTTGCAATTTCTGTCCATTTTTTTATCTTCTGGCACTGCTAGATGCTCAGCAGAAAGCTTCCCCTAAAAATAATAATAATAATGAGAGTATGGCATTGGTGGCCAGGAGAAAATGAAATCGATAACCTGGCTCACTATTTTTCCTTCATTTGTGTCATGCTTTCTGAACTGTTGTCCAGTTGAGCAAACGGGTAAGCCAGCTGCCAAATATCTGGAAAGGAGGAAACTGTAGAAGCAAGTCCCATTGAAATTAGTATTGAAAGATATAGAGTTTGTTTTATGTTCTTGCAAGTGTGAAAATTAATTTACATATGTGTATTTGGTTTATAGGGAAGGAAGCTCAAAGTGTTAGGGTTCTCTGAAGAATGTGTACACAAGGAAAGAATTAAAATCTGGAATACAGACAACGACTTGAAGTAAGTGGATATTCTTTGAAGACATGGAGCTTTTGAGAGAGATTGTGATCCATAGACAGGCTTCAGGAAACGCAGATTCCCATAACTCGTCTGCTTTCCTCTCTTCAAAAGATGATTCATGCAGTGCTGATAATGCCTCTCAAGATCAATATTTGTCAGAAGACATGATAAAAGGCGAAAAAGAAGATACAAACGACCATGATAGTATTTGTACCTAGCCGGCCAGAGTGGCGGAGCGGTTCTAGGCACTACAGTCTGGAGCCGCGCGACCGCTACGGTCGCTGGTTCGAATCCTGCCTCGGGCATGGATGTGTGTGATGTCCTTAGGTTCGTTAGGTTTAATTAGTTCTAAGTTCTAGGCGACTGATGACCTCAGAAGTTAAGTCACATAGTGCTCAGAGCCATTTGAACCATTTGTACCTAAGAATACAGTTCCAGTGACAAAAAATATGTATAAATTGCAGACGAAATAATAAAAAGCAAGAAACGTTTATTGAATAGAAAGCGTTAGAATTGAAAGACCGAAAAGTAGAGCTTCTACAAAAGCGTTTTGAAAACAAGTGATATGACGAAAGTAATGATGGAGATCGTCATTCTTAAGGAGTCATTTACGTCCTAAACAAAACTAAATGACATTCAAAAAAAGACTTAAAGATGGAGATTTTTGGTGCATTCGCAAAAAAGTGAAAGAGACATGTTGCTGCGTCAACAAGAAGTTAAATGTCCAAAATGAAGATTCACCAGCCTACAACTACCGAACTACTGGAATAATGACTCCATGACCAGATGTAATTCTAGCAAGTGAATCACCAAAGAAAGAGAAAGATGCAGAATTGCTACACTGGCTGCAGTAAATTCAGATGAACCGTTGGTGCTACAGAATAAATAATTTTTACTGCATGATTTATTTTATTTGTCTATTATTGGTCCTGTAGATCATATAATTTCCATAGCAAATCACATCATGATATAGGACAAGTCAATTTGAAAATTATGTTAAGACATCCTTTGATGAGAGATGATGGTAATGGTACATAACTCACATAGCAGAATACATATAGTATACATATAGAGAAAATATAAAAAGGTGGTATGTGATGAGACATGACAGTGGTGGTCATACAACACATAGCAGACTACATATAAGAGATACATTCAGAATATGAATTACATATGATAATTAATAAAATTAAGTAGAAATACCTACAAGTGCATAAACAACTTGTTACAAGCAATTAAATGTTGTGGTACATACTTCACATAGCAGAATACCATATATCAGATACAGGCAGAATATAAGTAAGATACAATAATTACATTATCTTACTAAGTAGAAATATCTACAAGTGATTAAACAGCTATGTCAGTATCGAAGTTATCATTAAAAGCAGATAAAATTTATGTTTTAAAATTTTTTACAGATATCTCAACAACCTGGGTTAAAGATATGAAGAGAAATGGTATTGTGCTTTTTCCTGGCAGTGTCATAGCTCAGATTCCTCTTTATTTACGTTTATTCGGTATCGACATATGAAGTAACAGCCATTAGTACTTTTTTGCGCTTTCTTTTGCACTTTTTCATATTTTCGAATCTCTGACATAGGCGACCCCGAAGTGTCACGCGAAAACAACTAGTTTGGAACATTGAAATTGTTACAGTGAATATGGCCATCAAGCGATTTGCACCACCTGCTCGTCCAGAGGCCCCAACTTGAAAATATTTTTGGGGGGGACAAGAATCATTTTATTAGGTACTACATTTGACAGATAACTTTCCGTTTCCATCTACATGTTCGACACTCCAAACCAGTCCTATTTGCAGATGACACCAGTGTATTGATTGAAGGTGGAAACAGAAAGGCTCTTAGGCTGTATGCTGAAGTCACAAATGAAAAGATTTCAGAGTGGTTTGTGAGGAATAAGCTACTTATTAACCCTTAAATAAGAATAATAATAAAAAACCACCACTATACAATTCCACACACAGCAAAATTAAAAATCCATTAAAACCAAATATTTCTTTGGAAAACAAAAAAATTAAGTGTCACTGAAACAAAATTGCTTTGTTTACTTACAAGACAATCTGAAATGAAATTCCCACATCACATTCTTAAATTGTAAGCTATCTAAAATGACCTATGCAATGAGAATTATATGGAGCAACACAAGTGCTGAAGGAGAGAGGTGTATTATGCATGCATACTTTCCCTTTTGAGTTATGACATCATATTCTTGGGAAATTTCCCTCACAGCATAACAACTTTCAAGAAACAAAAAAAGATTGTGAGGATAATGAAAAATGCAAACAGCTGAAAATCATGCAAACTACGATTGGCTGGCGACTAGCCCCTACCCCTCGACTTGCTAAACGTCAATCACAATGTCATTTCAGTCGGAGTATACGTCAGTAGTGGTACAAAACAAATACATAAATAAAGTTGAAGAAATATACCCTAATTTTTAATGGCAAATGTACTCCTCCTCAGATCATTCCTGCATATGAACTCGTCACATATGGCATCAAGGTCGAGTTTCATTGATTTATCTCTAGGGCGTTGAGAAGGGCAATGGCATTAAGACGATCCTGCCTCATTATACACTCCTGGAAATGGAAAAAAGAACACATTGACACCGGTGTGTCAGACCCACCATACTTGCTCCGGACACTGCGAGAGGGCTGTACAAGCAATGATCACAAGCACGGCACAGCAGACACACCAGGAACCGCGGTGTTGGCCGTCGAATGGCGCTAGCTGCGCAGCATTTGTGCACCGCCGCCGTCAGTGTCAGCCAGTTTGCCGTGGCATACGGAGCTCCATCGCAGTCTTTAACACTGGTAGCATGCCGCGACAGCGTGGACGTGAACCGTATGTGCAGTTGACGGACTTTGAGCGAGGGCGTATAGTGGGCATGCGGGAGGCCGGGTGGACGTACCGCCGAATTGCTCAACACGTGGGGCGTGAGGTCTCCACAGTACATCGATGTTGTCGACAGTGGTCGGCGGAAGGTGCACGTGCCCGTCGACCTGGGACCGGACCGCAGCGACGCACGGATGCACGCCAAGACCGTAGGATCCTACGCAGTGCCGTAGGGGACCGCACCGCCACTTCCCAGCAAATTAGGGACACTGTTGCTCCTGGGGTATCGGCGAGGACCATTCGCAACCGTCTCCATGAAGCTGGGCTACGGTCCCGCACACCGTTAGGCCGTTTTCCGCTCACGCCCCAACATCGTGCAGCCCACCTCCAGTGGTGTCACGACAGGCGTGAATGGAGGGACGAATGGAGACGTGTCGTCTTCAGCGATGAGAGTCGCTTCTGCCTTGGTGCCAATGATGGTCGTATGCGTGTTTGGCGCCGTGTAGGTGAGCGCTACAATCAGGACTGCATACGACCGAGGCACACAGGGCCAACACCCGACATCATGGTATGGGGAGCGATCTCCTACACTGGCCGTACACCACTGGTGATCGTCGAGGGGCCACTGAATAGTGCACAGTACATCCAAACCGTCATCGAACCCATCGTTCTACCATTCCTAGACTGGCAAGGGAACTTGCTGTTCCAACAGGACAATGCACGTCCGCATGTATCCCGTGCCACCCAACGTGCTCTAGAAGGTGTAAGTCAACTACCCTGGCCAGCAAGATCTCCGGATCTGTCCCCCATTGAGCATGTTTGGGACTGGATGAAGCGTCGTCTCACGCGGTCTGCACGTCCAGCACGAACGCTGGTCCAACTGAGGCGCCAGGTGGAAATGGCATGGCAAGCCGTTCCACAGGACTACATCCAGCATCTCTACGATCGTCTCCATGGGAGAATAGCAGCCTGCATTGCTGCGAAAGGTGGATATACACTGTACTAGTGCCGACATTGTGCATGCTCTGTTGCCTGTGTCTATGTGCCTGTGGTTCTGTCAGTGTGATCATGTGATGTATCTGACCCCAGGAATGTGTCAATAAAGTTTCCCCTTCCTGGGACAATGAATTCACGGTGTTCTTATTTCAATTTCCAGGAGTGTAGAACGAACATACATTTTCACCCTCCGCAGACAAGAAAACGATCGCTCAGCGGTGCAGGAAATTACCTGAATCGTCAGCACTACACGTATGAATTTCACTAGTTCAGGCAGTAGGTCAAACTGGTGGTTTTCCTGTTTTAGGCGTTTCACTATGTCATCCAACGAACTAACATTCGCAGAATCACTATTATGGATAATCTCATGAAACATGTTTCAGTGGAGAAGCAAGCGTTCTTTGTCTATATCTGATTTGTAGAAAGATAAAATATCGAATGAATGTTTGTTATCACCAAGGAGAAATTGTTCAATTTGATTTACAAACATGAATGATGGAGTTTTGAACCGTGATTCCAAGAAGCTGATGGATGTATCCATTGTTTCATAATACAATCTTCTATATTTGTCACATACTTCAGTGAATGTTTCAACTGATGAATTGATGGAGTTATCGTATTTCTTAGGGACTTTTCTCTTACAGGGTAATTTTGGGGAATCAACAGCCATATCTTGACATTTTGAAGTTACTTCACCCCAGAATGGTTCAAAATTGTTCCTCATAAATTTAATAGAAGTTACAAGAGTGGAAATCATCTTATTGGCCTCCTCTAAGTGTAGGGATTTCCTCTGTAGTGCTATGTTTGCGGTATCAATGTGACCAAACAGTTTTACCAAAAGTGATAACATGAAAAAGAAATCATATGCCTGCACATTAATCAAAAAGCCGTTTGCTTTGGCCCCAGTGTCTGAATCGTCATTTCTTGAAACATTTAGAAAAAAATACCTGAAGTTCTGCATAGTTGGACAAAACTCTAGACCACCTTGTAGGACAGAGTGGTTTCAAATTTGTAGAGTACAAGCCTTGAGGTGAGCAAAAAGATCTAATCTTTTAGGTAAATCTCTCACAAAATGTATTGAGTCCTTCATAACATTCAATGCATTTCGACATTCTGGAACTGCTTTCACAGTGTATTGTAGTGTTAGATTTAAATAGTGTGCAAGGCAGTGCACAAACATAGCTCTCTTCTCCATTTCCATAAACTTTGCCTGGACACCATTATATAACCCAGTCATGTTAGCTGAACCGTGAAAGCATTGGCCCCTACAATTAGATGTAGGCAAATCAAACCGTCTTAAAATGTCGATAATAATATCAAACAGAGCCTTAGCTGTGGTACTTTGTATTGAGTATAGCCCTAAAAAATATTCTTCTATCTCTAGCAAAGCATCAACAAATCTTATACAGATACTAAATTGCTCTTTGTTGGCTATGTCTGTTGTTTTGTCTGCTATTATTGCAAAATACTCTGCACTCTTGATATCCTCCAATAATTTTCTAATAAGTGTATGACTTAAAATGGCCAAACTTTCGTTTTGCACATCATGGGATGTCCATTTGTAAGTTTCGCGCAGTAGCCATATTGAAAGTAGCTGGTTATCTTCACATCGAAGGCGTAATAATTGTCAAAGTTACTTGTTTCATCAGTATGTCCACGTATTGCAAGCCCCTGCACTGCTAAATAACGGAGGGAAGATATGATTTTTAGTAAACAAGGTAGATTTTCTTTCATTTGTGTCAGTTTTTCTTTGGGAATCTGGCTAAATACATTGACATCCGATTTTAAGGATTTGAATTTCAGTACAGCTTCTCTGTGGCAGCCCGATGCTTCATGTGCTTTCAACTTTTGTAGCTCTTTCTTCCATTTCGAAAAACCAGTTTCCATGAAAGTTTTCTCCATTTTGTGAGAAAACTGAAAACGATTTTCTTCGAACATTTGTCTGCAAATTTTGCAAAAAATAATATCTTTTACGTTATTGTAATCGATCCATGCAAACTGCTGTTTCCAAGAGGACTGATAACAGCGTTGTTTTTTTCCGGCACAGTGTTTTTTGTCACCACCCCAGGTCTGTCACTATCTGTGTCTTTGTTGTCACACACAGCACCACTAACACTCGGTCTAGCTTCCTCATCGCTAAAACTTGCCACATTGTCACGTTTCTTCCTAATTACAAACTTGTCCATTTTACAGAATGAGATTTTCACTCTGCAGCGGAGTGTGCGCTGATATGAAACTTCCTGGCAGATTAAAACGGTGTGCCCGACCGAGACTCGAACTCGGGACGTTTGCCTTTTGCGGGCAAGTGCTCTACCAACTGAGCTACCGAAGCACGACTCACGCCCGGTACTCACAGCTTTACTTCTGCCAGTACCTCGTCTCCTACCTTCCAAACTTTACAGAAGCTCTCCTGCGAAACTTGCAGAACTAGCACTCCTGAAAGAAATGTCTCCGCAATATCCTTTCTTTCAGGAGTGCTAGTTCTGCAAGTTTCGCAGGAGAGCTTCTGTAAAGTTTGGAAGGTAGGAGACGAGGTACTGGCAGAAGTAAAGCTGTGAGTACCGGGCGTGAGTCGTGCTTCGGTAACTCAGTTGGTAGAGCACTTGCCCGCGAAAGGCAAAGGTCCCGAGTTCGAGTCTCGGTCGGGCACACAGTTTTAATCTGCCAGGAAGTTTCATATCAGCGCACACTCCGCTGCAGAGTGAAAATCTCATTCTGGAAACATCCCCCAGGCTGTGGCTAAGCCATGTCTCCGCAATATCCTTTCTTTCAGGAGTGCTAGTTCTGCAAGTTTCGCAGGAGAGCTTCTGTAAAGTTTGGAAGGTAGGAGACGAGGTACTGGCAGAAGTAAAGCTGTGAGTACCGGGCGTGAGTCGTGCTTCGGTAGCTCAGTTGGTAGAGCACTTGCCCGCGAAAGGCAAAGGTCCCGAGTTCGAGTCTCGGTCGGGCACACAGTTTTTGTCCATTTTAAATTGGACAGTAAGGGACGAAAGGTTAACAACTGAACCGAGTCACAGTAAGACTAACTGACCACTGGCGATGCCCAGCTCCGGAATATTTACGTTCGCTGCCAACATAAGCTGCGGCCTGCGTAACAGTACTGTGCGCCTAACAAGAAGTAGCCATGTAACAATAGTGTTGATTTATGATTTTGTCAGGGCCGGCTCTAGTGAGGGTGCAGGGGGGGAGGGGCGAACAGTGCCATCGCCCAGGGCGGCAGATTTTTGTGGGCGGCAAATCCATCTTGCGTAAATGAAGGAATGTGAGAATAAATTGGAAATACAAATTATTCATAAAATCAAGGGGCTTATTGAAAATTATCTATGGTACAGAAACAGTGTGCTCCGATTTACGAAAAAAACGTTTCCTCCAACAAAAATTGCTTCAAATGTATTGCACTGACTGCTGCTTTGATCTTAACGACATATTCACAACAAAGAGGCGAATGAGTGTGATATGTGAAAATAAGGCGTCATGTATGAAATATATTGTGGGATTTTTATGGTGTTGTACCTAGTGACTGTCAATAGAATTTACAAAAATGAATGAAGAGTCTTTAACGTTACCTAGTCCTTCTAGCGATCGCCATCAAATTCGGTGTCACTATTGTACATTAGTTTTTTTTGCAAGCTGCCAGCAGGCTGCTGTGGGAGGAAGTGGAGCTCGTCCTAGCAAGCAAAGCGTTGCGAGCTTATGGTGCTTTCGTTCCCCGCATACCTCCGTACAGTAAAAGTGTGCGAATAGTACAGATGCAGGGGACAAACCCTGTCACGACAGTTCGTCATATGCAGAGGTTGGAGGAGTAGCAGAAAGGAATACACAATAGCTCGTAAAATCGGTATTTCTTTCCCACATAATCATTACATACTACTATGCAAAAATGTTTATGCAAGTTTTAACAAATTTCCCAGTAAAGGATGAGGAAGGGGGGAGAGCGGTGAGAAATGCATGTTAGAATATTGGGGGGATGGGTGGGGGCCCTACTTTTAACTATTGGGGGAGGGGGGGGGGGCGCACAAAGTACCTTGGCGCTCCTAAGTCGGCGCCACCGTGCTCGTCCATTACGATTATGAATTTTTCTTTATTCACCCCTGTGCTTTTCATAGACAAGTAAAATATCTGTAACACTTTTTCGCAATCTCAGCAGAAAAGTGAAAGCATGCACTACACAGAAAAAAATAAAAAATGCAAGATCAATGCCTGAATTTACAGTAATAAGAGAAGACAGAGTCAAAAATATTTTTTTTTTTTTAGGTTTTCTATTGCACTGATTCATATTGTCGAATCTGTTCTACTTAATTACGTCACAATGACACTGCATGCCCGCATCTCGTGGTCGTGCGGTAGCGTTCTCGCTTCCCACGCCCGGGTTCCCGGGTTCGATTCCCGGCGGGGTCAGGGATTTTCTCTGCCTCGTGATGGCTGGGTGTTGTGTGCTGTCCTTAGGTTAGTTAGGTTTAAGTAGTTCTAAGTTCTAGGGGACTTATGACCACAGCAGTTGAGTCCCATAGTGCTCAGAGCCATTTTTTGACACTGCATGGGAAACTGTCTAACGCAGAAATACATAGATACGCACAAAGCTTTTAGAAACTGCATACATTGGAAGAAATTAATCAGACTGTCATGTATGAATTTCATCTGCACATGAACATAGCACCAATATACACTGACTGGCAGTTTATTCAAACACACTTGCGAATTTATCTAGCACCTTCCTCGAAAACATGTGGCCATAAAATCGCAGAAATTATGTCTAGAATACAAGACTTTATAATACCATGTCTCCACAGTTTTCAACAAATAAAATGTCTCATATCAATATGACATTTACAATTATTCTCACCTATGAAAAGTACACTAATGGCCATTAAAATTGCTACACCACGAAGATAACGTGCTACAGACGCGAAATTTAACCGATAGGAAGAATATGCTGTGATATGCAAATGATTAGCTTTTCAGAGCATTCACACAAGGGTGGCGCCGGTGGCGACACCTACAACGTGCTGACATGAGGAAAGTTCCAACAGATTTCTCATACACAAACAGCAGTTGACCAGTGTTGCCTGGTGAAACGTTGTTGTGATGCTTCGTGTAATGCGGAGAAATGCGTACCATCACGTTTCTGCTTTGATAAAGGTCGGATTGTACCCTATCGCGATTGCGGTTTATCGTATCGCGACATTGCTGCTCGCGCTGGTGGAGACCATTGACTGTTAACAGAATATGCAATCGGTGGGTTCAGGAGGGTAATACGGAACGCTGTGCTGGATCCCAACGGTCTCGTATCACTAACAGTCAAGATGACAGGCATCTTATCCGCATGGCTGTAATGGATCGTGCAGCCACATCTCGATCCCTGATTCAACAGATGGGGACATTTGCAAGACAACACCCATCAGCACGAACAGTTCGGTAACGTTTGCAGCAGCATGGACTATCAGCTCAGAGGCCATGGCTGCGGTTACTCTTGACACTGCATCACAGCCAGGAACGCCTGCGACGGTGTACTCAGAGACAAACCTGAATGCACGAATGCAAAAACGTCATTTTTTGGATGAATCCAGGTTCTGTTTACACCATCATGATGGTCGCATCCGTGTTTGGCGACATTGCGGTGAACGCACATTGGAAGTGTGTATTCATCATTGCCATACTGGCGTATCAACCGGCGTGATGGCATGGGGTGCCATTGGTTACACATCTCGGTCACCTCTTGTTCGCATTGACGGCACTTTGAACAGTGGACATTACATTTCAGAAGTGTTACGATCTATGGCTCTATCCTTCATTCGATCCCAGTGAAACCCTACATTTCAGCAGGATAATGCACAACCGCATGTTGCAGGTCCTGTACGTGCCTTTCTGGACAGAGCATCGAGTGACATTATACTGAGTGCACTATCCGAAAATTACCTCGACCAATTAAACAGAGAACCGACTCGTGGAGATAACATCTTGGACCTACTGATAACAAACAGACCCGAACTTTTCGACTCTAAGTGCAGAACAGGGAATCAGTGATCATAAGGCCGTTGCAGCATCCCTGAATATGGAAGTTAATAGGAATATAAAAAAAGGGAGGAAGGTTTATCTGTTTAGCAAGAGTAATAGAAGGCAGATTTCAGGCTACCTAACAGATCAAAACGAAAATTTCTGTTCCGAAACTGACAATGTTGAGTGTTTATGGAAAAAGTTCAAGGCAATCGTAAAATGCGTTTTAGACAGGTACGTGCCGAGTAAAACTGTGAGGGACGGGAAAAACCCACCGTGGTACAACAACAAAGTTAGGAAATTACTGCGAAAGCAAAGAGAGCTTCACTCCAAATTTAAACGCAGCCAAAACCTCTCAGACAAACAGAAGCTAAACGATGTCAAAGTTAGCGTAAGGAGGGCTATGCGTGAAGCGTTTAGTGAATTCGAAAGTAAAATACTAGGTACCGACTTGACAGAAAATCCTAGGAAGTTCTGGTCTTACGTTAAATCAGTAAGTGGCTCGAAACAGCATGTCCAGACACTCCGGGATGATGATGGCATTGAAACAGACGATGACAAGCGTAAAGCTGAAATACTAAACACCTTTTTCCAAAGCTGTTTCACAGAGGAAGACCGCACTGCAGTTCCTTCTCTAACTCCTCGCACAAACGAAAAAATGGCTGACATCGAAATAAGTGTCCAAGGAATAGAAAAGCAACTGGAATCACTCAACAGAGGAAAGTCCACTGGACCTGACGGGATACCAATTCGATTCTACACAGAGTACGCGAAACAACTTGCCCCCCTTCTAACAGCCATGTACCGCAAGTCTCTAGAGGAACGGAAGGTTCCAAATGATTGGAAAAGAGCACAGGTAGTCCCAGTCTTCAAGAAGGGTCGTCGAGCAGATGCGCAAAACTATAGACCGATATCTCTGACGTCGATCTGTTGTAGAATTTTAGAACATGTTTTTTGCTCGAGTATCATGTCGTTTTTGGAAACTCAGAATCTACTATGTAGGAATCAACATGGATTCCGGAAACAGCGATCGTGTGAGACCCAACTCGCTCTATTTATTCATGAGACCCAGAAAATATTAGATACAGGCTCCCAGGTAGATGCTATTTTTCTTGACTTCCGGAAGGCGTTCGATACAGTTCCGCACTGTCGCCTGATAAACAAAGTAAGAGCCTACGGAATATCAGACCAGCTGTGTGGCTGGATTGAAGAGTTTTTAGCAAACAGAACACAGCATGTTGTTATCAACGGAGAGACGTCTACAGACGTTAAAGTAACCTCTGGCGTGCCACAGGGGAGTGTTATGGGACCATTGCTTTTCACAATATATATAAATGACCTAGTAGATAGTGTCGGAAGTTCCATGCGGCTTTTCGCGGATGATGCTGTAGTATACAGAGAAGTTGCAGAAAATTGTAGCGAAATGCAGGAAGATCTGCAGCGGATAGGCACTTGGTGCAGGGAGTGGCAACTGACCCTTAACATAGACAAATGTAATGTATTGAGAATACATAGAAAGAAGGATCCTTTATTGTATGATTATATGATAGCGGAACAAACACTGGTAGCCGTTACTTATGTAAAATATCTGGGAGTATGCGTGCGGAACGATTTGAAGTGGAATGATCATATAAAATTAATTGTTGGTAAGGCGGGTACCTGGTTGAGATTCATTGGGAGAGCCCTTAGAAAATGTAGTCCATCAACAAAGGAGGAGGCTTACAAAACACTCGTTCGACCTATACTTGAGTATTGCTCATCAGTGTGGGATCCGTACCAGATCGGGTTGACGGAGGAGATAGAGAAGATCCAAAGAAGAGCGGCGTGTTTCGTCACAGGGTTATTTGGTAACCGTGATAGCGTTCCGGAGATGTTTAACAAACTCAAGTGGCAGACTCTGCAAGAGAGGCGCTCTGCATCGCGGTGTAGCTTGCTCGCCAGGTTTCGAGAGGGTGCGTTTCTGGATGAGGTATCGAATATATTGCTTCCCCCTACTTATACCTCCCGAGGAGATCACTAATGTAAAATTAGAGAGATTAGAGCGTGCACAGAGGCTTTCAGACAGTCGTTCTTCCCGCGAACCGTACGCGACTGGAACAGGAAAGGGAGGTAATGACAGTGGCACGTAAAGTGCCCTCCGCCACACACCGTTGGGTGGCTTGCGTAGTATGAATGTAGATGTAGATGTAGATACAGAAAATGTTCAGCTGCTGCCCTGGCCAGCACATTCTCCAGATCTCTCACCAACTGAAAACGTCTGGTCAATGGTGGCTGAGCAACTGGCTCATCACAATACACCAGTCACCTACTCTTGATGAACTGTGGTACCGTGTTGAAGCTGCATGGGCAGCTGTACCTATACACGCCATCCAAGCTCTGTTTGACTCAATGCCCAGGCGTATCAAGGCCGTTATTGTGGCCAGAGGTGGTTGTTCTGGGTACTGATTTCTCAGGATCTATGCATTCAAATTGCGTGAAAATATAATCACATGTCAGTTCTAGTATAATATATTTGTCCAATGAATACCCGTTTATCATCTGCATTTCTTCTTGGTATAGCAATTTTAAAGGCCAGTAGTGTAACTGGTCCTCATTTCACATATGTCTCTACATCCATAGCATCGACAATACTGCACCAAAGCTGTTACTGAAACTTAAACGAGCAGAAACGTATGTAGAATAAGGGGAATACGAGTAATATTCAAGTTTCGCTATTATCACAAATTATAGACAAAAATGTCAAAATCATGTGATGTCGAGAACATGCGTTCTCTCCACCTCATATAATTTAGAAGCCACAGTAACTGCTGATATCACCAGGTATAGAGATGGGTGTGAGACAACAATTGATCAGGTGTTTATTAACAAAGAGACCCATAATTATGAAGTTGAAGTAACAGATACTGGTTTCTCTGACCACATGGCAATCAAGCTCTTACTAAAAAATGTGGTTAGGAAAAAACATGGCGGTGGAAACTGTATAGAAACAAGATACGTTAATGAAAGTAGCCTTTGGAACTTTCGTAGCGTGTTGCATAGTGTTGAACGGGACAGAGACCCAAATAAACCTGTAGACTCTAAATATGAGTCATTTTTCTCTAATTATAAATACTACTTTGATGTCGCTTACCCCCTTGGAAAAGTAAAAATCTCTCTCAAATCTAATTCATGGTTAACTGCAGGAATTAAAAAATCTGCATGTACTCTTAGAAATGTGGGTTGGCATTCAAAGTGTAATTCAGTAAGCCATATCTTAGATGCTACAGAAAAGTTATTCATGCAGAAAAAAAAAAAAAAAAAAACAAAAAAAAACTGAGCAATGATTTAATTATCAGAAAAGGTAGGTATCAATAAAACCAAATCAGTTTGGAACCTCGTGAACCATAACATCGGTAAATCCAAAGTGACAAACAATAATCATATCATAAGCGAGGAAAAGTTGCTGAAGACCCTCGATGTTCAATGACTACTACATTGACAGTGCTCAAAATCTTATCAAGAACTCAAAAGGTAGTAAGTCAAAAGTTCCAGCAAATGAAAGGACAATGTTTTTGTACCCGGTTATGCATTCAAAAATAAGAAATGCAATTAACAAGTTGAAAAAATAAAATGTCCTGTGGATGTGATGGTTTTCTTGATAAGGTCATAAAACACAGTACAAACAAAATAATAAATGAACTAGTTGATATTATTAATACATTATTTAAAAATGGTGAATTCCCTTCTGCACTTAAAAAAATCAATAATAAAGCCACTTCATAAAAAATACTGTCCATATACCATACAGAATTGTAGACCATTGTCACAACCGTCAGGTTTTGCTAAAGTAATTGAAACGATTATGTATGAGAGATTGTTAAGTTTCCTAGACAAATGCAAAATTCTAACCAATGCACAGAATGCATTCAGGAAAAACAGGTCTACAGAAACCTGTATATCACTTCTTGGAACAGGTTTTAACTGCAGTGGATAATGAGGACTTAAACTGTGAAATATTTTTAGATCTATCCAAGGCATTTGACCTCATCAGCCATGATACTTTACTAGAGAAACTGTATTGCTTTGGAGTACGTGCCAAAGCATACAGCTGGTTTCAATCGTATCTGTGCAACAGATATCAAAGTGTTGAAATAATACATAATGGCACAAAATATTACTCAACAAATCTGAAAGTCAACTGCGGTGTACCCCAGGATTCTGTTCTAGGACCTCTGCTCTTCTTAGTTTTTATTAATGATTTTCCTAACCATCTAACAAGAGCAGAATCAGTACTTTTTGCAGACGATACAAGCCTTTTTATCAAGGGACTTAGTGAAGCTGACCTACAAGAAAAAATAACTTCAACAATGAAAGAGGCAGCTGAATGGTTCAAGGACAAGTACTTAATTATAAATGACAAAAAAAAAACTTGAATGAATTTAAGTCTCATAAGAAACAAAGGAAAAAATAACATAAGAGTAGAGATTGGGAAATGTATGATAGAACAAACTTCTTTTACAAAATTTTTAGGTGTATGGCTGGACAATAACTTAAGATGGGAAAAACATGTTGAACTATTGAATAAGAAACTTAGTAAATACTGCTATATATTAAGAAAGCTTAAAGAAAACTGCAATTTTGAAACAGTACTATGTGCCTACTACTCTTACACACATAGTAATCTAAGATATAATACTATATTTTGGGGGAAAACAGGTTTCACAAAAAGTTGTTTTGATCTCCAAAAGAGAGCTATTTGTATTCTGAAGGGTGTTGCCTGCAGAGATCCATGTAGAAGACTCTTTAAGGAGTTGAAAATTTTGACCCTCCCTAGTTTATTCATCTACGAATCAGTATGTTTCCTGAAGTCAAGTCAAGAATTCTCTTCTCTAAGCAGTGAAGTACATGACTATCAATCCAGAAACAGGTATGGTTTCCATAGAAACATACACTCAAAATCCATGTACCAAAATATTGTGATGTATCTACCCAAAATAATGTTCAATGCCTTATCAAAAGAAATAAAAAGCATACAAAACTTGCATATATTTAAAAAAGAATTAGAGAGGCTACTATTAGGTCAACGTTTTGATAATGTTGATGAATTTCTTTGCTATCTAAATAGATAGTGCTCACCTTTTGATTTTCCCCCATAAACCTTCATTTTTTCAACTTGCATTTAAAAAGAAGACAAAATATGTAAAATGTAACTAAGAAAAGATTAAAGAGTAACTAAGTAAATGTTATTTCCCTTAATGGATATTTTTGTATAAATCTTGTAATTTTTTTGCATCTTGCATGTAAAAAGAAGACAAAATATGTCAAGTGTAATTAAGGAAATGTTAAAATGTAATAAGAAAATGTTATTTTCCTTAATTGTTAAAAATATAAGTCATACTTGCTCTCTCTCTCTCTCTCTCTCTCTCTCTCTCTCTCTCTCTCTCTCTCTCTCTCTCTCTCTCTATTTATCTGTCTCTCTCAGGTTAGTAAGATACATCCCTAATAATGAATGAATAATTAATATAGTAATCAAGGAGAGTGTAGTCTGCAAAAACTGTAAGTGGGGCCGAAAGCAGATTTGAAGGGATGTCAAACTGAAATAGTTATGCAAAGACGAAAAGGCTTGCACAGGATGAATATCATGCCTATGCTATATTTCCACTCGTAGAACTACCGCAGATACCTGTTTCGTGTCATCTCATTGTTAACTATTGTAGGAAAGAAAATGAGACCTGAAAACTTTGTAGACCCACATACGATATGTGGAAATTCTGACAACGGCTTTTAAAAGCAACCTGGCAGAAAAAGTGACAATGCAGGAGGAGGAAATTAACAGTTTGCATATCATGTTTAAAGTGTTCACTTGAGACATGGACACTATGGCAGTATACATTACTATATGTCCAATAATGACGCTGTTGTGAGATTAACACAAAATTTTTATTACAAAACATTAGCATCGTGTGGTGTATACCCCATTAAAAGCATATCTGTAACATCTATATTCTGTGTTTAGTAAACAGAAATATTCCTACCCTAATTTCATAATCAGATTCTCTTCCACTGATATGTACACACTGAAGTTTCTGCTTGAAGTCAGTTATTGCTTCACCTTATCCAAGACATAGTCAAATGTCTCAGTTTTAAGCATGTTGTTCTCTCAAAATTGTGCGGGAAATCCTCCATCACTTCTGTCTTCGTTACAGTCATGTACCAAGGCTTATTTTGTCCAAGTCAAACATTAAGCAACATTTCTGTCACACAATAAGGAATCAGTCAGTTCATCCAAATAACTCATGTTGAAAGATTCTTTGTAGCAGTGACAGCACATGTGTATGGCACAGGGTCTCACTTGAAAATGTCAGGCCTCATTTGGTTGGGAGGCAATGTCAGTACTGGCAGGATGCCGGTCTTCACCGACTTCCTGTTTGATCTGGGTGGGTTCTGTCAGGTCGGGCTCCGCGTCCAGTATAAGCATAGCCTTTGAGACAGTGGTCTGATGATGTCACAAGTCGATCATTGCATGGATACATATAAACATTTTGCCTTGCTGAGCTTGTTCGAGTCTGCAACTACTTTCAGAGTCATTTAAACTTCTGATGATGTCTCCAGTATTGGAAGATGAAACTTTGGACACATGATTAAGCCTTGGGCCAGCTGTGAAAGCTTGCATTCTATGATTGAATATTCTGTCATGGTATGCCAATATGGTGTATGGACCACCATATGGTTGTTGGGGGGGTTGTTAAGTGGTGTCATGTCAGCTAAAAACTAGTTTGCAGGAATCTTAAGTCACTGGAGAGAATGTTCCTTTGAAAAAGCTGGACAGACCTTATGCAACTGCAAGTGACGATGTTATGCAAAATCTGAGGCTTCAATAACATTATTTGACATATCAGTGATGAATTCTCCTGTCAGTCAAAGTGTTTGTCCTTACACTAATGCAGCCATCATCATGACAGGCCTTTAATTGTAGGAAGCTGCCCTGTGAGACTATTAGCAGCAGGGTGAAAGGCACAAGTTCGAATTTGGTTCATGCCAAGGAATTTGGAAAATGCTTTAAAGATGTAAGAGTTGAACTGTTTGCATTGAGTGGTAGTGATGTGGAGGGGAATGTCATAGTGAACAGTCCAGTCTGTTCCATCTTTAACTGAATAGACATCAAGCTAACAAGAATGATGGCCAGCCACTGTCAGACAGTACTGATATCCTTCTGAAGGTGGTGAAGGCATGTGGACATGCTCAAATCGTTGACTCGGTGGGGTGAAAGTACTGAGCAGAGCTGTAAAATGCCGAGTTATTTTATTGGGATCACAAGAACTGCACTGAAGGACAAATGAAGTGCACTCCTTGATATTTGGCCAAACAAATTCCTTTTTAACTATTTGTGCAATAGCCCTTTCCCCAGGATGAGATAGGCTACAAAGGGAGGAAATTACCTGCTTGTGGAAACAACTGTCATACTTATGTCACAGTATAATATTATGCTTCAGTGTGCTATTCGGATATAATGGAGCTGTAAAGTGTGATGTTGTTTTGGGGAATGCTTTCAGTTTGTTGTCTCCTTCCTGAGAGATGGGAAGTGTTATAAAGTCAAGTCCATACATCAGTGTGAGATAGTGCATCTACTGGGCCATTCTGCTCACCATCAATATGTCAAATATCTGTAGTACATTGCGCAATGAAGTTCAAATACTGCAACTGCTGATGTGATGCCTTATCTAGCTTTTGATGGAGGTTGCACATTAGTATGTTCTGGTGTGTGATAAGAGTGAAACATCTACCTTCAGATGTGTGCTTAGACTTCTTGACTGAAGCATATACCACATAGAGCTTACAGTTGTAAGTTGACCAATTTGCTTGTGAAGATGCTAATCTTTTACTGAACAGAGCTAGAGGATGCCAGCCACATTGTACGTGTTTTTGTAATACAGCTCCAATGGCAGTTGATGCTGTATCCTCCATAACTTTGAGAGGTGTATCATGAAGAGGATGGCTTAGTATTGCAGCCTGTACAATAGCAAGTGTCACTATGGTGAAGAGTGCTTTCTTTTCATCAATCCACCATAGTGTGTCTTCATTTTTATTTATTTATTTATTTTATTTATTTATTTCTTACACCATGGATCCAACTGTGACAATTTCACATGGATGTAGTGTGTGTCAATTTTTACATTGTCAATGACAAGTACTTGTACACTATGTTTACAGGTAAAGAATATAAAGTTACTTAACCACTACAATGATCCATAACACAATATAATGGAATGAGAATCCTTAGACCTACAGATTACAGGTATAAAACAAAGTAAATTAAACCTGAAAAGGTCATACAACCCAGACTGTTAAATATAAGCAGTTAACACTAAAAGAGTTACATATGTGACAAGAATGTTCAGCTTAATGTTCAATTTATATGATAATACATCCTATTTTAAGGCCGTTTCTCACTGTGTTTCATAAACTCTTCCAAACTGTAAAATGACATGGCTAAAAGAAATTGCCTCAGAAGCTCTTTAAATGTAGATTTGTTGGCAATTTCACATTTGATTTCTGGAGGAAGAGCATTAAATATCTTTATACCAGAGGACTGTACACCCTTCTGCACAATCTTCAAATTTTTACCTTCAGTGTGGAAATCATGTTTCCTCCTTGTGTTATACTGATGGTATTCACTGTTACATTTGTATAAATCAGTGTTTTTACTTATGAAACACATAAGTGAGTATATATATTGAGAAGTAGTTGTAAGAATTCCCAGATTCCGGAATAGGCTTCTGCAGCTGCATCTAGGATCTACACCAGACATCACTCTTACAACACGCTTCTGAGCAATGAATATTTTCTTTGCAAGAGGTTGATTTCCCCAGAAAATAATTCCATATGCCATCAAAGAATGGAAGTAACCATAGTATGCAGCTTTTTTAATGCTTAAGTTTGCACTGACAGAGATGATTCGCATTGCAAAAACTGAAGAGCTGAGTCTCTTGTAAAGATCTAAAATGTGATGGGACCAGTTTACTCTACAGTCAATCTTCATGCCTAGAAACTTTGTTACTTCCACTCTTTCTATGACCTGTGTGGCATATTTAACAGTCATTTCTTCCTCAGTTTTGGCAGTTGGGGTGAATTGAATATAATTAGTCTTACTCAGGTTAAGTGAAAGACCATTTGCAGTAAACCATTTCATTAAATCTATAAGAATAGTATTAACAGACTCTTGAACATTTTCACATTTAAGACCATTAACCATTATGTTAGTATCATCTGCAAAGATGGTAAAATTGCACTGAATCATTGAAGAATAAGGTAAATCATTTATAAATAACAGGAACAGTAAAGGACCAAGAATAGAGCCCTGTGGAACTCCACAATTTATGTCTCTCCATTCCGATGAAATCATTCCACCACACAAATTGTCTGACTTATCTAAGACTACTTTCTGTTTCCTCTCTGTCAGGTATGACTGAAGCCAGTTATTTGCTACACCACTTATTCCTAGATGGTCTGCCTTCAGTAACAGTATTTGGTGGTTCACAGTGTCAAAGGCTTTACATAAATCACAAAATAACCCTGTTGTCACCATTTTCTCATTTAGAGATTCCAAAACCTTATCTATAAAAGCATATATTGCTTGTTCAGTTGACAGACCTTTCCGGAAACCAAACTGATGTTTGCTGAGAATATTGAATTTATGTAGGTGTTCTAAAATTCTAGAATACATGAGCTTTTCTAGTACCTTTGAAAACACAGTCAGGAGAGATATTGGTCTGAAATTTTTAACATCAGTTTTCTCCCCTTTCTTAAAGAGAGGCTTCACGATAGCATACTTTAGTCTATCAGGAACAATTCCTTGCTGCAAAGAGGCATTGAAAATATGACACAGTATATTGCTTACAGAAGTACAACACTGCTTTAACAATTTGCTAGAAATATTGTCTACTCCACAGGAGTTCTTGGTTTTCATGGAGGCAATTGTTCTTTCAGTTTCTGATACTGTAACGGGTCTAATATGCATTTGGATGATTTTGTTAGGGAAAGCATTTCGCAAAAAGGTCAGGGCATCATTCACAGAACCCTTGCAGCCTATTTGCTCAGACACTGACAGGAAGTGTTTATTAAAGATTTCAGCTATGATCTCAGGATTTTGCACAAGATTCCCTTCATGTTTGATTATGAAGTTTTCTACAGCTCTTTTTTTATTGTTCCCTGTCTCCTTGTTAACTATTTGCCAGACAGTCTTCATTTTATTATTGGAGTTATCAATTTCTTTTACATAATACAGTGCTTTTGATGTCTGAATAACTTTCTTTAGGATTTTACAATACATGTTATAATGGCTGATTAATTCTCTGTCCCTTGACCCTCTGGTTGCAACATAAAGTTCTCTCTTATATTTACATGACACTCGAATACCCTTTGTGATCCATGGCTTCTTTAAGGACGAGGAAATATTGTTCCTAACAAACTTTTTAGGAAAAGCTTCTTCAAAGTGGGATAGGAATTCATTTATGAATATGTTGAACTTTGTATCAACATCATCTACTCTGCGAACTGAATTCCAATCTTCATGCTGCAGCTTATGGTTAAAAAATTCCAGGGTCTCTTTGTTCATAAGTCTGATTGCCTTCCAGGATGGGACTGCTTTCTTGACAGGTCTGTAGTCATGTAGAGTGAGGAGCTGTCCATCATGGTCTGATATGCCATTTACTATTGCAGTGACAGTGAAGTTCTGGTATAAATTTACATCTAAAAATATATTGTCTATCAGAGATTGACAGTCAGGTGTGATCCTAGTAGGAAAGTCAACCACTGATGTAAGATTGTAGGAACTCAGCAAATTCTGGAGCTCTACTTTGTTGTTGCATTCCATTGCGAAGTTGACATTAAAGTCCCCAAGTAAGATAATGTCATTATTTTTAGAAAATAAGGTTGATAGTAACAATTCTAACTGAACCATAAAGACTGTAAAATTGGTTCCTGGTGCCCTGTACACTGTAACTACTATTAATTTGGAACTGTTTAATGACACTTCTATTGCACACACTTCAAACTGTTGGTCACTGCAATATTTCCTTACATCTACAGATCTAAAAGTTAAATTATTCTTAATGAAAATTACTACTCCACCTTTTCTCATGCTATCTCTACAGTAGTAGGTGGCAAGGCTATAACTGTCTATGTGTAACATTTCAATTCCTTCTGTAATATGGTGTTCTGAGAAACATAAGATATGAGCATTGTTCATAAAGTTTTTGTTATTTATGTTAACTTCTAATTGATCTAGTTTGCTTCTTATTCCCCTTATGTTTTGATGAAAAATGGAGAAGTTGTTTGGATTATTACCTATTTTGGTGGTTTCTTCTTTCTCGTGCCTGTGGTTAAAAAATCCTTCAGATGAGGAGGACACACAACTTTACGTTTACCTCCTGTTCTCTGTGATGATGTCGATTTTTCTTCAGTAGATGCTTCCTTCTTTACTGAAGATGATGAAACTGATGACTTGCTTGTTGATTTACCTTGAGCTGATGCTGTCAATTCCCTTGGAAATGATGAAGCTATTGACTTGCTTGCAGGTGGGGATAAGATTGCTGTTGCTGTAGGCTCCAGGGGTTGTACTGCTGTTGCAGCTGGTGTTTCTGCTGGCAGTGATATTTTTGACGAACTGCATGTAGGCAGGTGCACAAGTGGTGTTGCTGTAGGTTCACAGAGTGGAAATGCTGCCTTTTCTTCTTCTGCAGTACATGTACCCATTGAGTTATCTCTGTTTGGTGAAGAAACAGAATCATCTGAGCATCTAGGTACTGAAACTTCTGATCCATTCATTTTCTTCATTTTTGTTATTAAGCATACTGGCAGAGGGATTACAGCACGACCTTCCACTGTGTTGCAGTTAATAGAATTTAACAATTGTTTGCACATAGCTTCCTTTCCCTGTGTGTTCCTGTGCATACCATGCTTTGTAAAGTGAGCTCTCTCCATGCTGTTTGCGTCAATAAAGGTAGCCTGTGGGAAACTGCAGCAGAGTTTTCTTATTTTCCTGTTGACTTTGTTAATTTCTAGGTTAACACACGAGCTACTTATTAAGTCATGCCTATGTGGAACACTAAGCACGAAAACTTTTATATGTGAGAGTTTTTCCAAAGTTTCTTTGAGTGCTCTTGTTGCATGATGGCTTTCATTACGATAAACATCGTTTGCACCACCTATTATGACACAGACAGAGGAATTTTTTGTTAGCTTTTCACAGTTTTTCACAATCTCGCCAAGAGGTGCACCTGATTTCACAACACTAGTAATTTTGTAGCGAGATTGCATAGCTATCATTATACTGGCTACTCCTTTGGCATGGCTATCTCCTAATATACATATTTCACTTTTATTTGGCACTGGATTGACATTAAGTTTCTTCCCTGTAGATTTACAAGTTAAACTCATTCATGTTTAAGTGTTCCTATTAATATTTCATTAAGAGGTGCTCCCAACTATAAATACAAGGGTTATTCAGAAAGTAGGGAACATTTCCATCTGACGCCGCTAGGCGGGCGCTGATCACATATATTTTGGTATAAGCATGCTTGGTAGATCAGTCGGCATCCATCTGTGACAGCGGGAACATCTCTGCACATCTGATTTTTTCAATTTTCGAAAATCCCACCAGTTGTGAGGTGCGGTCTGTGATACTGTTTTTGTTGGCAAAAAATGTAAAACCTTTAGAAATTTATTGTGAACTGTGGAAAGTGTATGGAAACAATGTAATGAGTGAATTTTCTGTCCGGAAATGATGCATTTGGTTTAAAAATGGTCAAACCAATGTTCATGATGAAGAGAAGAGTTGATGCCTGAGCATTGTGACTGATGATCTCATCGCTTAAGTTGATGAAACAATTCATGAAAACCACCGTTTCACAATAATGGAGTGTTCACTTTCTTTTCCACAAGTTTTAAGTTGTTGTTTGAAACTCAAAAGCTAGGCTACCACAAATTTTGTGCACAATGGGTGCCCAAAATGCTTACAGAGCACCATAAAGAACAGTGAACGGAGGCAACGTTGACATTTCTGGAGGCCTACCACAAACATGGTGATTCATGACTGGATCGAATCATAACTGGTGCTAAGATTTGGGTGAAACATTAATTGTGAGACAAAGTTACAGTCCATGGAGTGAGGGCACACAAGGTCCCCCAAAAAACCAAGAAAATGTTTGCAAACCTTGTCAGCAAGGAAGTTTATGGTGACAGTGTTTTTGGATAGGCAAGGTGTGCTTCTTATTGTTTTTCTTGAACGTGGAGCAACCATGAATTCTGCCCGGTACTGTCAAACCTTGCACAGCCTTATAAGAGCAGTTCAAAACAAACCCCGAGGAAAGCTGACATCCAAAATTTTGTTTTTGCACGACAATGCCTGACCTCACATGCAAACCACACTAAAGAACTCCTTAATTCATTCAAATGAGGTGGGCATGACTCACTGGATGAAGTCTCAGGCAGCAGAATTTTATGACAAAAGTCTTTCAAAGCTTGTCCACCACTATGATAAGTGCCTCAGTGTGTTTAGTGACTATGTGGAAAAGTAGTATGCGAGTCGCCCTTTCAGATGTATATAATAAAATGTATTTCTTGTACTTAGTTTTCTTTTTTTTTTTTTTTTTTTTTTTTTTTTAAAGCCAAAACTTTTCCCTACTTTCTGAATAGCCCTTGTATGTATTTACAAAATGTTGGTCAAAATTTGTCAAACCCATAAAACAGCATAATTCACATATTTTAATGGGCTAGGGAAGTTGAGAAATAGCTTCCACTCTGCCTTGAGTTGGCAAGATAACTTGCGCACTGATGAGGTAACCTAAGAATTTTGGTTCTATCACTCTAAAGACAAATTCTGACAGGTTAACCAGTGAGCCACATCTCATGGCCTAGTGGACAGTTGCTTTGGGTGTATTAGATACTCTGGTCATTGGACACAGTAACAATTAGGTAGTCAATATGGATGTAACAGAACCTTAAATAGAGCTGTACCAAAAGGATGTCAAGAAAGGCCATTGACCACCAACTGCATTGCACAAGCACCTCGTGAGGTAAGATAACTATAGGCAAGACTTACTTATGTATTAGGTATTTTGTGATTTTTCTATTGTGCGTGAAACTTTGAAACATGCTGAAGCACTGAAAGTTTTACATTTCTTTGGTAATCACTGTGATAAGCACTTTTCCCCACTGTACTTCTTGTATCAAATCTCCATGGACAGTATATTTTGCTGTGATTCATTTTTCTTAAACCTGATTGCAAAATTATAAACTTTTTTCCTCTAGAATACAATTCAGTAACTCTTCCATAGAGAATGTATATCGATGGAGTTAGTGTAGTCTACTACAATTCAGTTCAATTTATCATCATCCAATTTATCATATACAAGATATAGGAATTATCATATAGAAAAAGAGAAAGAGAGAGAGGGAGAGAGAGAGAGAGAGAGAGAGAGAGAGAGAGAGAGAGAGAGAGAGAGAGAGAGAGAGAGAGCAAGTATGATTTATATTTTTAACAATTAAGGGAAATACATTTTCTTAATTACACTTTAACATTTTCTTAATTACACTATACATATTTTGTCTTCTTTTTACATGCAAGATGCAAAAAAATTACAAGATTTATACAAAAATATCCATTAAGGGAAATAACATTTACTTACTTACACTTTAATCTTTTCTTAGTTACACTTTACATATTTTGTCTTCATTTTACATGCAAGTTGAAAAAATGAAGGTTTATGCAGGAAAATCAGAAGGTGAGCACTATCTATTTAGATAGCAAAGAAATTCATCAACATTATCAAAACGTTGACCTAATAGTAGCCCCACTAATTCTTTTTTAAATATATGCAAGTTTTGTATGCTTTTTATTTCTTTTGATAAGGCATTGAACATTATTTTGGGTAGATACATCACAATATTTTGGTACATGGATTTTGAGTGTATGTTTCTATGGAAATCATACCTGTTTCTGGATTGATAGTCATGTACTTCACTGTTTAGAGAAGAGAATTCTTGACTTGTCTTCAGGAAACATACTGATTCGTAGATGAATAAACTAGGAAGGGTCAAACTTTTCAACTCCTTAAAGAGACTTCTACATGGATCTCTGCAGGCAACACCCTTCAGAATACAAATAGCTCTCTTTTGGAGATCAAAACAACTTTTTGTGAAACCTGTTTTCCCCCAAAATATAGTATTATATCTTAGATTACTATGTGTGTAAGAGTAGTAGGCACATAGTACTGTTTCAAAATTGCAGTTTTCTTTAAGCTTTCTTAATATATAGCAGTATTTACTAAGTTTCTTATTCAATAGTTCAACATGTTTTTCCCATCTTAAGATATTGTCCAGCCATACACCTAAAAATTTTGTAAAAGAAGTTTGTTCTATCATACATTTCCCAATCTCTACTCTTATGTTATTTTTTCCTTTGTTTCTTATGAGACTTAAATTCATTCAAGTTTTTTTTTTGTCATTTATAATTAAGTACTTGTCCTTGAACCATTCAGCTGCCTCTTTCATTGTTGAAGTTATTTTTTCTTGTAGGTCAGCTCCACTAACTCACTTGATAAAAAGGCTTGTATCGTCTGCAAAAAGTACTAATTCTGCTCTTGTTAGATGGTTAGGAAAATCATTAATAAAAACTAAGAAGAGCAGAGGGCCTAGAACATAATCCTGGGGTACACTGCAGTTGACTTTAAGATATGTTGAGTAATATTTTGTGCCATTATGTATTATTTCAACACTTTGATATCTGTTGCGCAGATACGATTGAAACCAGCTGTATGCTTTGGCACGTACTCCAAAGCAATACAGTTTCTCTAGCAAAGTATCATGGCTGATGAGGTCAAATGCCTTGGACAGATCTAAAAATATTTCACAGTTTAAGTCCTCATTATTCACTGCAGTTAAAACCTGTTCCAAGAAGTGATATACAGGTTTCTGTAGACCTGTTTTTCCTGAATGAATTCTGTGCATTGGTTAGAATTTTGCATGTGTCTAGGAAACTTAACAATCTCTCATACATAATCCTTTCAATTACTTTAGCAAAACCTGACGGTTGAGACAATGGTCTACAATTCTGTATGGTATATGGACAGTATTTTTTATGAAGTGGCTTTATTATTGATTTTTTTAAGTGCAGAAGGGAATTCACCATTTTTAAATAATGTATTAATAATATCAACTAGTTCATTTATTATTTTGTTTGTACTGTGTTTTATAACCTTATCAAGAATACCATCACATCCACAGTACATTTTATTTTTTCAACTTGTTAATTGCATTTCTTATTTCTGAATGCATAACCGGGTTCAAAAACATTGTCTTTTCATTTGCTGGAACTTTTGACTTACTACCTTTTGAGTTCTTGATAAGATTTTGAGCACTGTCAATGTAGTAGTCATTGAACATCGAGGGTCTTCAGCAACTTTTCCTCCCTTATGATAAGATTATTGTTTGTCACTTTGGATTTACCGATGTTATGGTTCATGAGGTTCCAAACTAATTTGGTTTTATTGTTACCTACCTTTTCTGATAATTAAATCAATGTTCAGTTTTTTTTTTCTGCATGAATAATTTTTCTGTAGCATCTAAGATATGGCTTACTGAATTACACTTTGAATGCCAACCCACATTTCCAAGAGTACCTGCAGATTTCTTAATTCCCGCAGTTAACCATGAATTAGATTTGAGAGAGATTTTTACTTTTCCAAGAGGGTAAGCGACATCAAAGTAGTATTTATAATTAGAGAAAAATGACTCATATTTAGAGTCTACAGGTTTATTTGGGTCTCTGTCCCGTTCAACACTATGCAACACGCTACGAAAGTTCCAAAGGCTACTTTCATTAACGTATCTTGTTTCTATACAGTTTCCACCGCCATGTTTTTTCCTAACCACATTTTTTAGTAAGAGCTTGATTGCCATGTGGTCAGAGAAACCAGTATCTGTTACTTCAACTTCATAATTATGGGTCTCTTTGTTAATAAACACCTGATCAATTGTTGTCTCACACCCATCTCTATACCTGGTGATATCAGCAGTTACTGTGGCTTCTAAATTATATGAGGTGGAGAGAACACATGTTCTCAACATCACATGATTTTGGCATGATGCTGCTTGTCTATAATTTGTGATAATAGCAAAACTTGAATATTACTCATATTCCCCTTATTCTACATACGTTTCTGCTCGTTTAAGTTTCAGTAACAGCTTTCGTGCAGTATTGTCAATGCTATGGATGTAGAGACATATGTGAAATGAGGACCAGCTACACTACTGGCCATTAAAATTGCTATACCAAGAAGAAATGCAGAAGATAAACAGGTATTCATTGGACAAATAAATTATACTAGAACTGACATGTGATTACATTTTCACGCAATTTGGATGCATGGGTTTGTTGGCCCATATTGTCTCTAAGTCTTTACCTAGCTCAAAATTTCTCTCATCTACATCTGACTGCGAATTATCAAACTCGACTGCTCCTGCCACACAATGAAATACATCAACCTCATCATCAGTATTAGATAATACATCGTCCTCAGTTTATGAACAGTTTTCTGCATTGATATTGTCATCATCCTCTGACTTGGCCTCTTGTCGGAGAAACTCGTATATCTCCTCAGGAGTTGATGCGCCATTTTAGTAAGATACTAGAAGAGAAAACAAAACTTAGATGTAATATAAACATCAATATGGGGTTGAATCCTCCCCACAAAAGAAACTAATAAGTGTGATGTAAACATTAAGGTGGGGTCGGATCCAACCTGAGCGCGGGTAATGTAGGTTTCAGATAGAGAGGGTAGCTACAGGTCACTCACCAGACTGACGTGGGCTCCTTGGCGTTCTCGGAACGACTGGCTGGTAGGGTAGCTGGAACCACAGCACTCTCAGAAAAGGGAGTGGGGAGTTATAAACAAAACAGACTCGCTGGGGTCGGATCCAATCCCAACCTTACCGTTAGAGCGTTGACCTTTTCATCGTTGATGGAGCACATATGTCCCACTATGGTAATATGCAGTTTTTATCACTGGGACATCTGTATCTCATATCTGTCTAGTGATAGTATGCAGCAAGATGCTCTCAGGACTTGAATAAAAATATTATGGACCATGAGTTGGATATATGAAGAGCGATTCAACTGCCTCTACTGATGGGTTTTATGCAACCTGCAATGCTTACAAACATGACATGCAAGATTTTCGTATTCTCTCACTCGCTACATGCACACTATTAATCATACAGAAAAAATGAGAAGGACCTTATCGTAAGAATTTAATGCAGTTAAATTTTGTAATTGAATAAGTTTTTCTCAAAAGGATATAGTTTTCAAAATATTCAATAAAAACATGCAAAAGTGACCTTCAAATGCATTTTTCTTAAATAACTTTAAAACAGTGGCCTCCAGCGAAAACGTACACCAGTACAAAATAGAACTACATTAAATTTCCAATAGATGTGTCCTGTTCATTTTTTCAGTAGCCTAACAGGTTGCATGTAGTGAGTGAAAGAATATGAAAACCTTGCGTGTGATTTTTGCCAGTGTTACAGGTTGCATAAAACCTTTTGGTAGGTGTAATTGAGTTACTCTGTAGAAGGCTGTGAGTGACCAGATGGGACATCATGGATTTACACTAAGTCTGTTTCATGAAAATCAGATCAAATCACCATCTTCTCCATTTCAAGAATGTCTGCTGTAACAAATTGTGTTTTGTCACGCAGCACTGACATTGTTTTGAAACATTCTACACACCCCACAAATTCTGCTAGTTTGTACGTAATTTGCACCTAATATCATGTATATGCTCCAGAAAATTTCACAGAATGTAGAAGACACCAGTGTGTAGTAAGGCAAAGCCAACTTAAAATATTATTTTCAAAAATTGAGTGTTGTATTTCATATTTTTTCATTGTCAAGAGAATAAAAGTGTTTTGTTACTGATTTGTTATACTTTTTTAATAATTGCCAACCTGAGAAAATCATTCCAAAATTAAAAATTTAACTCTGTGAATTCTAGAGTCACATGAAAACATAGCTCTAGTTAGTTTCCTGACACTTGTGTCCCACTTCACTGATTTTTAAAATTGAGCATCTTAAAATTTTTTTGGTAGTAAAAGTGTATTATTTCTCACAAAGGAAGACAGTTTCTTGACATAACAAAATAAATGTTAACCATAAAAGGGTTAACTTTTCCCCCTCCTACTATATGAATAAATTCTATTATCTCATCACACATTTTTTCAATCTCTTCATCATCTGCAGAGCTAGTTGACATACAAACTTTTACTATTACGGTGGGTGTTGGTTTTGTGTCTACCATGGCTATGACAATGTGTGTGTTCACTATGATGTACATAGAAGCTTACCTGCATTCCTAATTTCTTATTCATTGTTAAAGCTATTCCTTCATTATCCCTATTTGATTTTGTGTTATACAGGTGTGTACTCACCCGACCGAAAGTCCTGTTCTTCCTGCCACCAAACTTCACTCATTCCCATCATATCTACTTTCAACATAGCTACTTCACTTTTAAATTTTCTAACCAACCTGCCCGATTAAGTAATCTAACTTGCCATGCTCTGATCTATACATGCCAGTTTTGTTATTCCTGGTTTCTACATCCTCCTGTAGAGTCCCCACTCAGAGATTCAAATGGGGGACTACTTTACCTCTGGAACACTTTACCCAAGGGCATGCCATCATTTAACTATACAGTAGATATGCATGTCCTTGAGAAAAATAACCACTGCAGTTTCCCCTTGCTTTCAACTGTTCGCAGTAACAACACAGCAAGGCTATGGTGGTTGATATTACAAGGCCATATCTGTCAATCATCTGGACAGTTTTCCTTGCAACTACTGAATGGCTGCTGCCCCTCTTCAGGGACCATATGTTTGTCTGGCCTCTCAACACGTACCCCTCCACTGCGGTTGTGCCTATTGGACAGCTCTGTATCACTTACCGAGGAGCACAAGCCACCCCACTATGGCAAGGTCCATGGTTCATTGCATGGCCTGTCTTGTTATTTAGATGGTACTTCCATTTTCTGTTGCTGTTGATCAGCAATCCTGGGCTCATAACTGGTGAATCTGTTTTATAAAAATGGTAGGGAGTAGACACAAATGCACAGCACATCACAAATGAAAGCACACATTTTTTTTAAAAACATATATGCAGATTTCCTTTTACAGTACATCATAACACAATACTGCAAAGGATCCTCCAGCATTCATTCACAACAATGATAGTTTACATCACTGACATAATCATAGCTACATATGGCAATGTATATAAAAATGATCGTCGTGATACATTAGTTAGTTCCGGCAACTCATGGTTAAACTGTCACCTCTAAACTTAACCTAAACTCTAGCTATGCTGCAGTCCAGTCTATCACAGCAACCTTGAAAAAAGACTATAGTTTTCTTACATGCTAGAGGCAACTGTGTATGTAGAGAGATGGCACTGTTATTGAAATAAAGCCTACAAAATATTTTAGTTATGGATATCTTAGTCATGCCCCTGATGGAGTTCTTCTGGCAGATAAAAATATTTTGGGTCCTAAAGAAATATTCCACAAAAGAATGCCATATCTAATATGATAGTGAAGGAAAGCACAACAGCAACTAAGCAAGAGTTTTTCACAAATGTGCATGTATTGTTTACTCAACAGCTAAATAACATGTGATGCCATTTTACAAAGTATGTACATTTTCCATAGGACTGTTTGAAGTTAATTTTGAATCCAGATGCATAATAAGGAGTTTAGCAGATATGTACTCAATGGATAAACTGAAAGTAATGTTCAGTCTTTTCAGTATAACATAATTCATTAGCTTTAAACCAGGTATTTGATAATTTAGGGTGCACACTGTTTTGCAGTTTCAGTTTGTTCATATCTTTTCCAGAAATTATGAATGCTGTGTGATCTCCATTAAGTACATATTTTTCATCTATGTAGTTACCAATCTGCTTTCTGTTAATGCAGTAGGATTTGAAAAGAGAGAGAGAGAGAGAGAGAGAGAGAGAGAGAGAGAGAGAGAGAGAGAGAGAGAGAGAGAGAGAGAGAGTTAGTTCCAAGTCCCAGATGGTATAACACCATAGTTTCTCCAACAATATTTTTCTGAACGACCTCAGAAGAGGTCTCCCGCAGGTGGAGACGAAATATTAGGTGGAAATTTTATATATCAACCATGGTCTCTCAGCCCGGAAGTTTCAACTGAAGACAACACCAGCTGTGAAAGCCTACATTGTATCATTAAATAATTAGTCATTGCTCCTTATTACTTTGTAAAATATTAAGGACATCCAGAGTAATTTGTAACGTAAAGTTGACACTTGAAACCTCAGACGTTCAGTCACGTGTTGTAACAAAGAAGATCTGTAAGGGTAATGTTTATGAAGATTACGATGTACACAAGTAAGAACAGAAGTACGCACAGTAGGAACATGAGATGGTCGCAAATACAACAGTGTGTAAAGTGTTGCAAGAACTATGAAAATGGTTTATTCTAACTCTGAAAAGGCAGAGATGATACTCATCTATGGCGAGTATAGACAAAATGCTGCTGCAGCCTGCAGGTTGTATGCAGAAAGGTACCTGGACAGAGATCATCCAACCTGCCACACATTTTAAAACATCTACAAACAATTGTATGCAACAGGTATGGTCGTAACACACAAACAGGTCTGTAACAAACCCATCACTAGAGGACATTAATAATCAAGTGAATTTTTGTCAATGAATATTAACACAGAATGTATTGCAGTTGTACCTGTTTACCGATGAAGCAGGTTTCACAAAACATGGTGCAGTGAATTTATGAAACATGCGTTACTGGTCTGTGGACAATCCTCGCTCGCTTCGACAGGTAGAGCGACAGCGACCGTGGAACATAAATGTATGGTGTGGAGTAATTGGCAACCATCTCATCTCATTGGTCCTCACTTCATTGAAGGCACCCAAACAGCTGCAGAATTCATCGAGTTTCTACAAAATGATCTGCCAACATTGCTAGAAAATATCCTGCTGGAAACGTGTAGACATATGCAGTATCAACATGATGGTGCTCCTGCACATTCTGCAATGAATACTAGGCTAACCACTGACAGAATGTACGACGGGCATTTCATAGGACGTGATGGACACATAAATTGGCCAGCCCGTTCTCCTGATCTTACACCTGTAGACTTTCTGTGGTGTGTGTTAAAGGAGAACATGTGCTGTGATGTGCCTACAACTCCAGAGGATATGAACATCATATTGAGGCAGCTTGTGGCAACATTGCACCAGATATACTGCATCCTGTAGGACTTTATTACACAGTAGATTGCAAATGTGTGCAGCAAATGATGGGCACCACTTTGAACATTTATTGGCCTGAAATGTCATGACACACTCTTTTACATTCTGTAATTGAAAAAAAAAAAAAAAAAAAAAAATTGTGAGTTTAACTACATTCTCAGGTTAATGTACATTTTCTTCTAACAAATCACTGCCATACAGTATTCTTCAGAGAAAAAGAATAATAAAAAGGTTAGCATGTGGACATAACATCCTGTTCATATCTCTTCTGTACCTCTATGTTACATCACTGTTCTTTTTGTATCCATAATTAATTTGGTTCTCTCCGATACACACGACTGAACTGCTGAGGAGTTACTCAAGCATCAACATTATGTTACAAATTACTCTGCACATGATTAGCATTTTACAATGTAAGATTTGTTATGGATTAAGTTTTTTTCTATTTTAAGTTGTGCTAAAAATAACAACAGGTTTCCATTAAAAAAAAAAAAAAACACACACATAAGTATGTGTTGAAAATCATACTTCCGTGCATTTCTCAATGGTTCATATTAACCAATTATACCAGCCCCTCTCCTCACTTTCAGTCTGCAGAAGTGGTTATTCAGTGTTTGTTGTGGTTTGGGAGGAGTTTCCAGTGGTAATGTTAAGTGACTCACTGTGTAGTAAGTGACAATGTGCAGACCACAAGAGCAGTGTACAATTACTCATTGGATGTGCTCTCAACATCACATGTTGCAGGATGGTATTTGTCATACACACATGGGAAACAAACTCAAGCACCATCTACTACACTGAATGAATGCAGTTTTCCTGCATTTACAGGGAATGTTCAGAATTTCTGAGGGAAAATACACCTTGCTGACATTTTGAAAAATTTCTCTTTCTTCCGTTAGGACAGATTAAAAATTAAATTTCAGAAGGAGTTGAACCATTGCTTCATACATACTCATCTTATGAAGCTCGAACACTAACCACCTGACCACCATAAACTCTCATTTCCGGCACCTACTCACAACTACATTAACCACATAATAGACATCCTGGAAAATGTGACTGTAAGGTCCAGTTTATTAATGTGCATCTTCATACTTTTAATTATGAAGTTTGAAAGAGCAACAGCTTTTGTAGGGAAAGTGGTGCCTGTTGCTTATTACTCTGTGTTATTTCCAACAAGATTCATGCTCTTAAAGTAGTGCATTCATAATACAAAACAGGAAAGGAAGACTAATTTTTTTGGATAGCCCATCGTTTACCAACACATACTGCATGAGTGTTTATAGGAATATGAAACAAACAAACAAAAACAGAGTTAAATACAAAACTATACACGTATATTGTGTATGACGTCTTACGAAAAACAGAGCATTATTCTACTAAGAATTCCATTTACATATTCCATCACCAAATTTTAAAAGCATTAATTAATAAAATAGTGCCAGTTGTACTTCCTGTGACCTATCTAAGGTATTTGACAGTGTGAATCACAGTATTCTCCTAGATACATTGAAGTTTTATGGGATTCGTGGTGTAGCTAACAAATGGATAATTTCATATCTAACCAAAAGAATGCAGAAAATTGTACTTTTTAACTCAATCATTACAGTCTGGTGATGTAATTCTGACTGAGGAGAAATCACATATAGGTGTCCACAAGGCTCAATCTTAGGTCCACTATTGATCCTCATATATATGTGAATGATCTTCCATGTAATATGCAACAAGAAGAATTAGTTCCTTTTGCAGATAACATTAGTATTGTAATCAATCCAAGCAGAAATACAAAAATAGAAGAAATGGTTAACAATGTTCTTAAAAGTATCATTCACTTGTTTTCTGCAAAAGGCCTCACCCTCAATTTTAAAAAGACATAAAATATTCAGTTCCTCACACCTAGGGGTAGTATACCAACACTAAATGTAACACACAGTGAGGAAACAATAAATAGGGTGTAGACTTAAAAATTCTTGATGAGAATTTCAGCTGGAAAAAGCACAATTTGGAACTCCTAAAACAACTTAGTCCAGCCACATTTGGACTTAGAGTCATTGCAAATCTTTGGGAGAGACAAATCATTAAATTGACATTGCATTCAGTAATGTTATATGGTGTAATGTTCTGGGGTAGCTCATTTTTAAGAAAAAATCTTCATCGCTCAAAAATATGCTGTAAGAATAATATGTGGCCCTTATCCATGATCATCTTTTAGTCATCTGTTTAAGGAGTCGGGTACTGTAAGTACTGCTTCACAGTACATTCATTCCCTTATGAAGTTTATCATAAATAACCCACTACAGTTCAAAAGTAACAATGATGTACATAATTACAATATCAAAAGTACCATTGGGCCTTCATGGCCTGATCGGGAGGAGTTATGTTAAGAGGAAAAATTATGTTCATTACTCCACATTAAGGTTTCCTTTATCATAAAAAGGGGCGCACAATGCTGAAAAAATTTTTTTGATCAGTTATCAATTGATATAAGATGTCTGACAGACAGCAAAGTACAAACTGAAAACAAACTGAAAAAGTTTCACCTTGACAATTACTCCTGCCCCATAGAAGAATTTCTATTATTGTAATGTGTGAGTAGATCAATGGAACATGAAACTAGCTAACTAACTAACATGTAGAACAGACAACATGGTCTAGTTCTGGGAAGTTAAATGTTGTCACTAAAGTAGACTTTCAGTTTAGGAAGAGGAGTCCAAAAATTATTTTTGGTTCAGAGATGACACTCACTGACTAGTGTTTGAATCTAGCAAACATTTTGAAGTGTACCCAATGTCCCAGGCTCATACGCAAAACTTTTTAATTTCAATTTTACATAAAAAAGTCTTTTTCATCCATCACTTACTGCTGATCTACATTTATATCTGTACTCATTGTATGACAGTGACTGACCAGTTCACTCTAAAATAGGCTGAAACATCATCATCAAAGTCACCTAGCCAATCAGATCATGTTGGAGGTCAATTGACCTGAGTGACAGGTGGCTCTCTGAGCAGCACCAGCTGAACAAAGTTCATCATCATCTGTTCCAAGTTGCCAACCAGACACATACTCAATGATTTAGTCCTTAAACTTTCACACTACTTCTCCTTTGAGGTGAAACACTAGCTACCGAAGTTACATTCTCTTGCCTCCCTTGCATTCCTTATTATATTATCACACCAGAAAATAAACTTTTATGGTTGTTTTTCATAAACAAGGGTATTTTATTTACGAGCCCACACTACTTTAAAATCTGAACTACATCCCCGCCTCTCATTGGCAGGGGTTATACAGAAGACAGTATCATCACTTTCTTCTTCTTGTGCTAAACACTTCACTTCATAGTCATCGCAAAGCAGTGAACAGTTTTGTTCCTGGCTGGCGCTTTTTCAGCACTGTCTTCATCACTAGGCTGCTCCTCATTATCATCAGGGGTCTTGATGATCTATGACACTGCCAACTATTTCACTCTATATAAATACTCGACAGTCATGATAATCAACATCACATTCAAGTCAGTATTTAATATTTTCCTTCTTGCATGCTTCAAATGTTGAGGCTGTGTTAATGGGCCCAAACAGTTCACACACAAAATGGCTGTTTGGTGACTCCTCAGGTACACTGACAGACTCTGCTAAAGGAAGGAAAATAATTGCTTTTGCTAGTGCAATGTCCTTAGTAGTAGTGAAAGCTTTTGCTCCCACATACGAGGTACTACCCAAAATATCCGAGAATTGCAAAAATGAGAATACTGTACTTACATCCTTAAATCCTCCACCACCTTCAAAGTAGTCTGCTCAGGCATACATGCAATGATCCCAGCATTGTTCCCATTTTTGGACATACTCCTGAAAGTCTGCAGGCTGAAGGGTGTTTAGGACCTGCTGCAGTTCCACTTGGATGTCTTCAGACACGTCAAAACATCATGATTCAATGTGATTTTCCCCTGCAGGAACAGGTAGAAGTT
Source organism: Schistocerca cancellata (assembly GCF_023864275.1). Taxonomy (NCBI): domain Eukaryota; kingdom Metazoa; phylum Arthropoda; class Insecta; order Orthoptera; family Acrididae; genus Schistocerca; species Schistocerca cancellata. The sequence goes on along the minus strand of NC_064627.1, from coordinate 505,925,000 downwards.
GAATGGGACTGGTTCTAGTGAGGCAGGAGGTTGAGGAACAATTGCCATGTTTTTTGCAACACATTGCTTCACAGTGAGAGTGTCCATTGTCATGGTGCATCAACTAGTCTTTCCTTTTTCACAAGTCTGGCTGTTTGTGCTGAATGTTTTCCCTCAGTCATCTCAAAACCTAAGAAGTAAAACTGCCTGTTGATCATGTGAAGCAAACTCCTTATGCACTTTTCCCTGAGTGTTGAAAACATTATCAGCATTAACGTCCTGTTGCTGGAGACATGTTGAGATTTTTTTTGGCCTCGGAGAAGGTGGTGTTTTCCATTGTGATGATTGTCATTTTGTTTCAGAATCATAACCACACATCCACGATTCATTACTTGTTATGACTCTGGATAAGCATATTGGACACACCAACTTTTTGTTGAAGCTCAGTGCAGTTCTGAGTCCTGAGGTTTCATTTGTTGGTGCTGAAAAGGCTAGGGACAAACTCTGCTGCATTTCCTCTTATGTTCAGTTCATTGACTAGAATTCATTGACATGTACCATATGAAGTCCAAGCCTGTTACAAACATGGTGAATTGTCTGCCTTCGATCTTCATGAATCACATCATGCACTTTGATGGTCATTTCTGGTGTCGTGCACATTGACAGCTGAGCAGAATGTTTGTCATCTTCCACAGATTCTTGGTCTTCCTTGAAGTGCTTGACTGTAATACCACAACCCCTTGGGATGCTATATCCTATTCCAGTGTCATCTCCACTCTCCTGAAGAGGGCAAATGTACAATATCAGTAAGTTACACAATTGAAATTGTTGTTTTGACATTGTTTACATGGTGTCATCAGTAAAAGGAATGAAGGAAACATGTTGGATTAAAAACTAATGTACAATTATAATTTACAAACAATACAACTTTCAAGCACATGGTAGGAATGTTTTCCCTATTGTAATTATGGAGTAATTAATGATTACAGTTCAGATTTTTCCAATTCATAGAGAGAGAGCTGTTTTTATGTTTTGAAGTCAGAAATTGTTTGAATCGCTAATAAAAATATGACATGATTTTTCAGTCAGAATCAATCACACTTATGTTTTAATTTGTGTTAGTTAATAGAACTGTAATTATGACCATATAGAAATATAAATTTTACTCATATGAAAATTAATTTGTTGCATCTAGGCCTTTCATTTGATAAAACTAATCACTGTTCACCTGAAAATGTTAGCATGATTTTTCTTTAAATCAGTTAATCACTACATGCAAATTAACAAAATATATTGTTACAATGGTAAAATATGTCATTTATAGTCTTAATAGAAACAGATTCCTTCCTGCCTTGCATGGAATTATTCACTTTTATTCTATGTAAATTTATATGTAATTTGGGAAGATGTATGTAGAAACTTTAAATGTTTATATGCAAAATTCAATATGTAACACTGACAATTGTTTAAAACCATATAAATAGAGGCAATTTGTACACTGCCATACTTTACTCGTAGGACGAATTTTATATTAACAGCATGTAATGAGAGTTTGTTTGATAACTGGAAGAGGTAAGTTCTACAATGTAAGTTCACCAATGAACATCTAGCATGTGAAATAAAAACCTTTGTAAACAAGAATTATGACCATTACATAATATCCATGTGACCATGCAGTAATATCAAAATGAACCTCTGGCAGCATCAAGAAGTAGCACCTCGGATTACACAAGATACATGTAAAACTGGTGGAGGATTTTTTAAATGCTGATAATGTGTTGCAAAATGTAGTATGAAATAATTATATAGAGACTGACCATTGTTTTTCTTGGGTTAAACTACGATACACATCCCAAACTGCACATAAACATTTTTGCCACATTTTATTATAACATGGTTAAAGGAGCTGGGATGTGTATAAAACTGCATTGTATGCTAATGGTCATTAAGTTTCAGGTGAAATAATTGCTTACAATATACTGTGCCATATACCATTACTGAAACATGAATAGAAACAAGGACCTGCATGAAAAAAGTAGATGTATGAATTTAATGGACCAACACCAAGAGCCAGTAGCATGGATTGTCAGATGAGGACCAAATATATTATTTATGTAACAGGGCAGTGAAACAGTAAACTGATAGGAAGTGAAATTTGATTGCTAATGTCAGTCAGGCAAAAATAATTGCATGTGACACTTCGCAAATAATATAGGGAAGATAGTTTTTGGAAGTTGTTTTAAAATCATCTCATCAAGTTGTGCAAAATTAATTAAAATGAGTAGAAACAACATAAATAGTCACCAAGCCAGAATCACAACAAGATCAGGTTGGCAGCTGCATGCATCAATGCTGAATCTAAACATTCACAGCCACGAGAAGTCAGCAAGTAGTATAATTTCCCCTTTCCATGGATTTCAAGAACTGGCAAATTTATTGGAACAATTATACAAGGTACTAGATAGTAAACTGTGTGCAAAATAAAAGTAAAAATAGAGATGACACTGAAAATAATTTCAGAAAAATAGACAATGCTCTCGAAAAAATGGACCAAAAACTAGAAGCAATCAGTGAAGATGTTGATAAGGCAGACAGACAAATAACAGTGTACATGAAACAGTAGACAATGTAGAATCTGAAGTAGATTGTCTGAAGAACTCTGCTGTTGCTGAATTACAGCTAGTTAACAAATATGTTGCCATAGTCGATAAATGAGTAAAAATAACAGGAAACATTGTTATTGACGAATCCGACAGATGAAAATCAGAGTTGCATAACATACAAATTTATACTGAAACAGAAAATAGCTTCATTGATGAGAAGCTAAAATTAAATTCTGTGCTTGTTTCAGAACAAATATCTTCTGTAAACAGCAAAGTGAATGAAGTAACAATCTTCAAACAGTCAACTCTAAAGTTGTAAATCTAGAGACTAATATTTTAGTAGTATATGTAGTGGTAATAACATGCTTCAAAAGAATTGCAATAATGTTATGAAAATTTTTCTTGGTGATTGTTTGTGAGGACGGCTTAGCATGGGCATGCCAGAACAAATGAAAGTGAAATTTACTACACAATTTTTAGATGGAGAAGCTTTATCCTGGGCTAACCAGCATTTTAACCCAGAAATGACATTTATGGAGTATGAAAAATTATTTTTAAACAGATTTTGGTCACAAAGTAAGCAGGCGCAAATAAAAATCAGAATTTTTGAATGGAAGGAGGAGATATGAAAATGCGAGAATTTTGTGAGAAGCAGCTTAGGACCTCAGCACATTTAGATAAAGCACTTGATGAATTAATCCAAACTAACGCATTGAAGCAGCGTTTACCCAATTGCGTTCAGTGGAATCTTATTTACGGACCAGATGACACTATTGAGGAATTTCTGAAATATGTAGATAAATTAGATCATGCTTGAGAGAACAATTTTCAGAATGGAGGGTCATCACACCACCACCACCAGATTAACAACAACAACAACAACAACAACAACAACAGAAACAATAATATCTGAAACAATGGTAATATAAGTAATAATAATAATTTTGGTAACAACCATCACAACCAGAATAATAATAGAAATGAACAGAGCAGAAGGAATCAAAGGAGAAATGGTAACATACCCCATGAAAATAACAATCAGGTAAACAGGTAAGCAGCTCATTGCAAGCCTGTCAGTTTGAAGTGAACAGTTACAGAAATCTGGCTAGAAGCAAGAGAGGAAGGTGGAATTCAGGTCACAGACACCACAATAGACAGAATAACTACCAGATAAACAGAGTTGATTTTGATAAAACATTTTGGGACTTCATGATGATGGAAGTAAGTGAAGATACTAGTACAGTAGAAAATAATTTTAATCTTAGTACAGATGATTTGACTAACTTATTTGATGAGAGTTGTGTGTTTAGATACTAAAAGGTATCAGATAGATTATATAATGGTGAGACAGAGATTTAGGAACCAGGTTTTAAATTGTAAGACATTTCCAGGGGCAGATGTGGACTCTGACCACAATCTATTGGTTATGACCTGTAGATTAAAACTGAAGAAACTGCAAAAAGGTGGGAATTTAAGGAGATGGGACCTGGATAAACTGAAAGAACCAGATGTTGTACAGAGTTTCACGGAGAGCATAAGGGAACAATTGACAGGAATGGGGGAAACAAATACAATAGAAGAAGAATAGGTAGCTTTGAGGGATGAAGTAGTGAAGGCAGCAGAGGATCAAGTAGGTAAAAAGACGAGGGCTAGTAGAAATCCTTGGGTAACAGAAGAAATATTGAATTTAATTGATGAAAGGAGAAAATATAAAAATGCAGTTAATGAAGCAGGCAAAAAGGAATACAAACGTCTCAAAAATGAGATCGACAGGAAGTGCAAAATGGCTAAGCAGGGATGGCTAGAGGACAAATTTAAGGATGTAGAGGCTTATCTCACTAGGGGTAAGATAGATACTGCCTACAGGAAAATTAAAGAGACCTTTGGAGATAAGAGAACCACTTGTATGAACATCAAGAGCTCAGATGGAAACCCAGTTCTAAGCAATGAAGGGAAAGCAGAAAGGTGGAAGGAGTATACAGAGGGTCCATACAAGGGCGATGTACTTGAGGACAATATTATGGAAATGGAAGAGGATGTAGATGAAGATGAAATGGGAGATACAGTACTGCGTGATAGAGTTTGACAGAGCACTGAAAGACCTGAGTCGAAACAAGGCGCCCGGAGTAGACAACATTCCATTGGAACTACTGACGGCCTTGGGAGAGTCAGTCCTGACAAAACTCTACCATCTGGTGAGCAAGATGTATGAAACTGGTGAAATACCCTCAGACTTCAAGAAGAATATAATAATTCAAATCCCAAAGAAAGCAGGTGTTGACAGATGTGAAAATTACCGAACAATCAGTTTAATAAGCCACAGCTGCAAAATACTAACACAAATTCTTTACAGACGAATGGAAAAACTAGCAGAAGCTGACCTCAGGTAAGATCAGTTTGGATTCCGTAGAAATACTGGAACACGTGAGGCAATACTGACCTTACGACTTATCTTAGAAGAAAGATTAAGGAAAGGAAACCTACGTATCTAGCATTTGAAGACTTAGAGAAAGCTTTTGACAATGTTGACTGGAATACTCTCTTTCAAATTCTAAAGGTGGCAGGGGTAAAATACAGGGAGCGAAAGGCTATTTACAATTTGTACAGAAACCAGATGGCAGTTATAAGAGTCGAGGGACATGAAAGGGAAGCAGTGGTTGGGAAGGGAGTGAGACAGGGTTGTAGCCTCTCCTTGATGTTATTCAATCTGTATATTGAGCAAGCAGTAAAGGAAACAAAAGAAAAATTTGGAGTAGGTATTAAAATCCATGGAGAAGAAATAAAAACTTTGAGGTTCGCCGATGACATTGTAATTCTATCAGAGACAGCAAAGGACTTGGAAGAGCAGTTGGACGGAATAGATGGTGTCTTGAAGGGAGGATATAAGATGAACATCAACAAAAGCAAAACGAGGGTAATGGAATGTAGTCAAATTAAATCGGGTGATGCCGACGGAATTAGATTAGGAAATGAGCCACTTAAAGTAGTAAAGGAGTTTTGCTATTTGGGGAGCAAAATAACTGATGATGGTTGAAGTAGAGAGGATATAAAATGTAGACTGGCAATGGCAAGGAAAGAGTTTCTGAAGAAGAGAAATTTGTTAACATCGAGTATAGATTTAAGTGTCAGGAAGTCGTTTCTGAAAGTATTTGTATGGAGTGTAGCCATGTATGGAAGTGAAACATGGACAATAAATAGTTTGGACAAGAAGAGAATAGTAGCTTTCGAAATGTGGTGCTACAGAAGAATGCTGAAGATTAGAGGGGTAGATCACATAACTAATGAGGAAGTATTGAATAGGATTGGGGAGAAGTTTGTGGCACAACTTTACCAGAAGAAGGGATCGGTTGGTAGGACATGTTCTGAGACATCAAAGGATCACCAATTTAGTATTGGAGGGCAGTGTGGAGGGTAAAAATCATAGAGGGAGACCAAGAGATGAATATACTAAGCAGATTCAGAAGGATGTAGGTTGCAGTAGGTACTGGGAGATGAAGCAGCTTGCACAGGATAGAGTAGCATGGAGAGCTGCATCAAACCAGTCTCAGGACTGAAGACCACAACAACAACAACATGTGTTTAGTAATAGTAATATTTATTAGGATGCTGATGAGTACAATTTAGTTAGCTTATTTTGTGATGATGAATTTTCAATATTGTCTGAAAAAGATGTGGCAGAAAGTAAGGTTCAAAAATGGTTCAAATGGCTCTGAGCACTATGGGACTCAACATCTTAGGTCATAAGTCCCCTAGAACTTAGAACTACTTAAACCTAACTAACCTAAGGACATCACACACACCCATGCCTGAGGCAGGATTCGAACCTGCGACCGTAGCAGTCCCGCGGTTACGGACTGCAGTGCCAGAACCGCTAGACCACCGCGGCCGGCAATAAGGGTCATATACCTAAGTTAAATTATGTTTATGTGCTTGCCGGCACAAGTTCTAGTACTTCTGATAGTGATTGTGATGTGAGAATGTGTGTAATTGAAGTCAAGGTTCATGTAGGTGCAGATGACGTTGCTAATGAGTATTTTGATACTGTTGATGCTGATGCTGATGATGTATTTTATGATGAATTAGATGATATGGTTTATGTGGAAGTACCAGAAATGATATGAGTAATACAATGATAGGATATAAAGATTTGGAATCAGAGAAATGGGTACATGAAAATCAGTTGATACCCATTGAGGTCAGTGAGATATTACATAGTTGTTACAGTAAGGAGGATCAAGATAAGCTAATTAGTGATAAGATACTGAAACTACTGGAAGAGAGTGAGAAATCTGTAGCAAAAGGTGATTACTGTGATAGTATTAAATTCAAAAACATTAGTTGTAAGCTACCTTTAAGTACTTTACAACCTAAGTTAGGAAATGAGGTTCAAATAAGTGCATATTTAAATTGTAGGGATATTGAAGATGATTTATTGGCTGAAGAGGATGGAAGTAATAAGCATGAAATACTCAGTAGTCCATATATTGAAATATCTATAGGCAACTGGAATGGAGTTTGTCTATTGGATACTGGTAGCCCGGTAAGTGGTGTCTCTTGTAAATTAAGAGATAGACTAAAGAATACTGCACAGTATACTGAATTTCCAATTACTGGTGTTAAAATTAAAGGAACCTCTTGGAAACTTAGTAAATTAATCAGCAGGCAAGCATTAATTTCATTTTACTGTTAGTAATGTTGTATTTGAGCAAGTATCATTGGTAACAACTGACCTGAATGAGCACATGTTGTTAGGAATGAATTGGATACTGAAAGGTAATGCTAGGTTTGATTGGTGAAATATTAAGTGAAATTTTATTGATCCAAAATCTGGGGTTCATGGTGAAACTAAATTATACCTGATGTTTGATGAGAATTGTAGCAATAATTTAAGAGGAGTCAAAGTATTTGATGACAGAAATTATTTAGACAAAGATAATGATTATTTTGATAACTAGGTGTTTAGTGACAATTTTTCTCAATTAGAACTGGATAAAGTTGACTCAGCAGACAATTGAAGTATCAATGAAAAGAGTGTCCTGGAGGGATTCATGTGGGAGTATAGTAGCATTTTCAATGACAAGCCAGGTAGAGTAAAATATTACATTTGTACTTTAAAATTGAGAACACATGAACCATTTTTCATTAAGCCTTATGAGAGACCTATTTGTAAGAGGAAGATTGTTGAGAAGGAGTTGGGGGATAATAGAAAGGTTCAAATGGCTCTGAGCACTACGGGACTTAACATCAGAGGTCATCAGTCCCCTAGACTTAAAACTACTTAAACCTAACTAAGCTAAGGACCTCACACACATCCATGCCCAAGGCAGAATTCAAACCTGCGACTGCAGCAGCAGTGCGGTTCTGGACTGAAGTGCCTAGAACCACTTGGTCATAGCAGCCAGCGATAATAGCAAGGAACAGCAGTCAGTACAACAATTCTATAGTTTTAGTAGCTAAGAAAGATGGTGGGGTTAGAACAGTGCTTGACTCTCGACATTTAAATAAATTTCTGGAAAAGGAAACTGACCATCCAGACTCAATGGAGGAATTGTTCCATAAATTTCATGAAGCAAATTATTTTACGAGTTTGGATTTGACATCAGAGTTTCATCAGATTACCTTAGAACCCAATTCTAGGCAATACACTGCATTTTTATGTAATGATAAAAGTTTTCAAACTGTGTAGTATCTTTTGGATTAAATTTATCAGTTGTTGAATTTATTAAGTTTCTGGATTTTGTTTTTGGAAGTGAGTTACTTTCAAAATTAGTCATTTATATGGATGACATTCGGGTAGTCAGTAAAATTTGGGATGAACATATGGAAATTCTGAAAGCAATTGCAATAAAATTTAGGAATGGAGGTATGACATTAAAATTGGAAAAATGTAAATTTGTAGTAAAAGAGGTGAAATTTCTTGGGCACACATTAATAAGTAAGAAATTTTACCTCAAACACAAACTGTTGGACATTGCTGATTTCCCCAAACCAAGATCAAAGAATGAACTTAGGTCATTTTATGGTTTATGCAATATCTATAGGAAATATATACGAACACAAGCTTTAAATGCTCCAAGTCTACTTGCGCTTTTGAAAGAGAACAGTATTTGGGAATGGACTGATGAATGTCAAGCAGCTTTTGGCGAGATGTCAATAGTGTAATCTTACCTAGACCAGACTTGTTTTTACCATTTTGTATGACGACAGACAGGTGTGATTATGACTTCAGAGTCTGTTCATTTCAACAGAAGGAAGTTGAGGGAGAGACTGTGCACTATGCTATTAGTTTTGGTAGTAGAAGTTTACAAAGGCATGAAAAAAATTATAGAGTCACCAAGAAGGAACTTTTATCTTTGTTTGGGGAGTTAAAAAATTTCAAAATTATTTAGTTGGTAATAAAGTCATTATATACACAGACCACAAAGCTTTGTGCTACATTCAGGAGAGCAAGCTATATTAGAGTGAGATTACCAGGTGGGCAATTTTCTTACAGCAATTTGATTATTCAATCCAGTACATTAGAGGTGATCAGAATGTAGTTGCTGATGATGCTCTGTCTAGATTAACAGTAGGAGATAACCTGGATAGTGAGAATATTCCAAGAGAATAGGAATTTTAGTACCATGATAATTCAAGGTATTAATAAAGAGAAAGAAATTACAAGAATCTGTAAACAACTGAACATAGAAACTAGTCAAGAGCTACCCTCACTACCCCAACAGAAATAATGTCCATCATAAAATCTTTAAAATCAAAAACATCTAGTGGGTATGATGAAATATCAACAAAGTTAATTAAAGAATGTGATTCTGAGCTAAGTAACATATTAAGCTATCTGTGTAACCAGTCGTTTATCAGTGGAATATTTCCTGAATGGCTGAAATATGCTGAAGTTAAGCCACTGTTTAAGAAGGGAGATAAAGAAATAGCATCAAATTTCCGTCCAATTTCACTGTTGCCAGCATTCTCAAAAATTTTCGAAAAAGTAATGTACAGTCGTCTTTATAACCATCTTATCTCAAATAACATACTGTCAAAGTCACAGTTTGGATTTCTAAAAGGTTCTGATATTGAGAAGGCTATCTTCACTTACAGTGAAAATGTGCTTAATTCATTAGGCAAAAAATTACAGGCAACTGGTATATTTTGTGATCTGTCAAAGGCATTTGACTGTGTAAATCACAATATCCTTTTAAGTAAACTAGAATATTATAGTGTAACAGGAAATGCTGCAAAATGGTTCAAATCTTATATCTCTGGCAGGAAACAAAGGGTGTTATTAGGAAAGAGACATGTATCAAGCTATCAGGCATCATCCAACTGGGAACTAATTACATGTGGGGTCCCACAAGGTTCCATTTTGGGGCCCTTACTTTTCCTTGTGTATATCAATGACCTTTCATCAGTAACATTACCAGATGCCAAGTTTGTTTTGTTTGCCGATGATACAAACATTGCAACAAATAGCAAATCAAGTGTAGTCTTAGAAAGATCAGCCAATAAAATATTTGTGGACATTAATCACTGGTTCCTAGCCAATTCTTTGTCACTAAACTTTGAAAAAACACACTACATGCAGTTCAGAACTTGTAAGGGGTGTCCCAAGAGTATATGTCTAACATACGATGACAAGAAGATAGAAGAAGTGGACAGTGTTAAATTCTTGGGATTACAGCTTGATAATAAATTCAACTGGGAGGAGCACACCACAGAACTGCTGAAGTGTCTTAACAAATCTCTGTTTGCAATGCGAATTTTGTCAGACATAGGGGATATAAAAATGAAAAAGCTGGCATACTATGCTTACTTTGATTCCATAATGTCATATGGGATTATTTTTTGGGGTAATTCATCAAGTCAAGCTAAAGTTTTCCGGGCACAAAAACGTGCAGTAAGAATTATATGTGGTGTGAACTCAAGAACATCCTGCAGAAGCCTGTTTAGGGAACTAGGGATACTAACTACAGCTTCCCAATATATTTATTCCTTAATGAAATTTGTCATTAAAAATATATCACTTTTTCAAACCAACAGCTCAATTCATGGAATCAATACTAGAAATAAGAATAATCTTCACAAGGATTTAAAGTCACTTAGTCTTGTACAAAAAGGTGTGCATTATTCAGGAACACACATTTTCAATAACTTGCCAGCAACCATAAAAAGCTTAACAACCAATGAAATTCAGTTTAAGAGAAGCCTAAAGGATTTATTGGTGGCCAACTCCTTCTACTCCATTGATGAATTTCTTAGTAAAACCAACTGATTTGTATATAAGTACAACATAACTTCTGCACAATTTCAGTGCAGTAATGTGTTCACTGAAAATTTGTGTGTCTGTGTCTGTGTGTGTGTGTGGTTGTGTGTAAGTATAATCTAACTTCTGCACCATTTCAGTGCAGTAATGTGTTCATTGTAAATAAGCATTTCAGTAGTTGTATTACATGTTTATTACCTTGTAAATAAATAAAAAACTTTTTTATTTTAAATTCAGTGCATTAGTATTTGTAAAATGACTCTTAGTGTTCATTAAAAAATGACGATCATTCCACTTGGGACCTGTGGAATGGTACATTAGCTTATTTGTTTTAGTTGTAAATATTTGTCATGTATTGTTGTTTTTCTGACATGTTCCACATCCTGGAGGACCTCCTCACTACGGATCAATTGGAATGAAAGTAAATCTAATCTAATCTAAAGCAACTTAGGTAAGAAAGGATGTGATAAGGTAAAACAGTATTATCAAGTGTTTAAAGGAATTTTATTTAGAAGAAGTAGTCCCAATTTGGATAAGTGGAAAGTTTGTTGGCCTAGACGATATATTAACACCTTGATTAACTATATACATAAGAGTTTCAGCCATTGCGGATCCATAAAGTGTATACAGAAGATACAGGAAAATGTGTACTTCGATAATATCTCCAGGCGGGTAAGGAAGTGTTTGAGTTCTTGTGATCGATCTCAGAGAGAAAAGGTTACCAACCAGAAGCATAAAGGTTTCATGCAGAGTATAATTCCACATGGTAAGTCAGAACTGATGGAATTGGTCACCTTCCCTGCACTAATGAAGGCTACACATATTTGTTTGTCACTGTCAACTTGTTTTCAAAACTGGTTAAGCTGTACCCTTGGAAAAAAGCTACAAGTAAGAAAACTATTCAGTGTTTTACTAATGATTATTTTAGGAATGTTGGAAAACCACATACTTTACTGTCAGGTAATGTAAGTCAGTTCACATCTCATACATGGAAGGAATTTACTGAAAATGAGAACATTTTAATATCTGTTCATTCTCCATCATGCATCCTATGGAGAGGTGAATGAGGGGAAATTGGTAAGTTGTGCAGAATGTACTGTTCCAACGATTGCATGAATTGGTACACTCACTCATATAAGTCAATTTGAAGACATTCTAAATAGTTTGCTGTGTACTACAACTGGATCCACACCATTTGAAGTTCATTTCAATCAGAAACCTACTAACTTACTAGGTGAATTGATTGAATTTCCAACTTGTACAGAGGTAACTGTTGATGAGAGGGAAAAAGACGGTGAAGAAAAATATGGAGGCATATCAGGTAAGAGGAAGAAGCAGCATGACGAAAATCAAAGTTACAGAGTTTTAAGGAGGAGACCTCATGTTAATTAAAAGTCACGAAAAGTCAAAAGCAATTAACAAAGAAATATAGAAGTTTTTGATATATACATTGGACCTTTCAAGATCTTAGAGATAATAATATCCAAATGCATTTAGGTTAATTTATTCAAAGTTGTGTAAGTTATTTGGTTTAAGAAACATGAAACAGCTGAAACCATATGTTCATATTTGATCAACCCTCCGAGAGGTACACTTTCTGTATGTACCATGTGTCCGGCAAGCACAAGGTCCCCAGCTAATGTTGTATCCAATCCAACACCATTATACATCGGTACTGCATTCACACACGCATTTATAAACATTTCTATTCTTTGGATTGATGTTGGTTTTGATTATTTTCATTCATGATACTGGTGTTTGACGATATGAGGTACAATAATTTACTTCATACACTCTGCTTTGATGATATTTTTTGAGGTTCAATTTGATCAACTGCCTCATCAGGATATTATTTAATACTTACATCGCTTTTCCTATTGTATCACGTAAGTACCAAAACACGAGTACGTAACTTATCTTCAAACAACCATTCCTACAAACATGAAAAATATTGTCTATCTGTAAGATTTTCTCATGTTTCATATGCGTCGTATTCATCACTGATGCTTTACTGTATCACTGAGCCTTTGTGCTCCTAATACTAACTTCTGTTTGTCTTATGGTAGTAGGTGATGTTTCACTGGAACATTGTATTGATTCACATATATTTCCATACTAATTCCTTACAGATTTTGATACTGAACTAATTGATTACGAACTTTCTTATTGGTTAGTACCTGTCAGTTTGGATTTTTCAGGTTGGTTTGATCATTGCAACTGTAACCTTTAACATTCTCTCTCTCTCTCTCTCTCTCTCTCTCTCTCTCTCTCTCTCTCTCTCTCTCTCTCAATTATTTGAAATGGAGTAGGAAAAAAACAACACTTTAGACTGAAATACTGTTTACTGTATTAAAAACTCAAAGGTAACAGGCAAAGTAGTTGCAACAACAGAGAGGTTACTTTGAGAAACAAATAATTTTGTTTACAGATGTACATTCACACTTATTTGAGAACACTTATCTAGGAGTGATGGTTCTGACCATTAAATTTGGAAATCAGATTGATACAGCATCAAATGTCTGGCATTCCTGTTGAGGTAAGTTCTTGATGCAAAAATGAAAGTAGACCACAATTTACTTGTGATTGCATATTTAATAAATAATTTATGTGATGCTATACTCATATCTTGACACTCAACTAAACAGATTTGTGAGGAACCAACTCACATTAATATTTTTCCTTTGGAGATAAGACACAATTTCTTGGGTGGTAATATATGATCATTGAATGTAGTGATAAGAAATGTCCAAGAACATTCAATGAAGCATATCAAAAGGGCACTAAAATGATATTTACACAACAACACATACCAAGTATTAAAAATCATACATGCCTTGTAAAATTTCATTATGGTGTTAGATATATTTCACACACAGTAATTGACAAATTAACTGTTTATTTCACTAGTCATGATTATGTTCCCTTAATTTTAGCCAGAAATTTAGAAGAGCTTTGTCTCTCTTCGATAATCAAAACTGTTTGGGAGGTATAGTAATACCTCAATCTCCTGGGACCCTATACCATATTCCAATCTCATCTCCACTCTCTGGAGGATGGCAAATGTATAATATTAGTAAATTACATAATTTAAATTGTTGTTTTGACATTGTTTACATTGGATCTCACCAGTAAATGGAATGAAGGAAACATGTTGGATTAAAAACTAATGTACCATCATAGTTTATACACAACACAACTTTCAGGCACATAGTAGGAATTATTTATCTATTGTAATTATGGAGCAATTAATGATTAAAGAGCCGATAATTCAAATTCATAGAGAGACAGCTATTGTCATGCTCTGAAGCCAGATGTTGTTTGAATCCCCAATAAATATGACATGATTTTTCAGTCAGAATCAATCATACTCATGTTTAATTTGTGTTGATTAATAGAATTGTAATTATGACCATATAGAAATGTTAATTTTACTCATACAAAAATTAATTACTTGCATCTAGGCCTTTCATTTTTCTAAAACTAATGACTCTGTTCACCTCTAAATGTTACCATGTTTTTTCTTTAAGTCATTTAATCACTATATGCAAATTAGTGAAATATATTGTTGCACTGATAAAACATGCAATTTATAGTCTTAAAAGAAACAGATTCCTTCCTGTCTCTGTATAGAATAATTCACTGTAATTCAATGTAAATTTCTATTTAATTTGGGATGTAGTAGTAGTAGTAGTAGTAGTTGTTGTTGTCTTCAGTCCTGAGACTGGTTTGATGCAGCTTTCCATGCTACTCTATCCTGTGCAAGCTTCTTCATCACCCAGTACCTACTGCAACCTACATCTGCTTAGTGTATTCATCTCTTGGTCTCCCTCTATGATTTTTACCCTCCACGCTGCCCTCCAATACGAAAGTGGTGATCCCTTGATGCCTCAGAACATGTCCTACCAACCAATCCCTTCTTCTAGTCAAGTTGTGCCACAAACTTCTCCCCAATCCTATTCAATACCTCCTCATTAGTTATGTGATCTACCCATCTAATCTTCAGCATTCTTCTGTAGCACCACATTTCAAAAGCTTCTATTCTCTTCTTGTCCAAACTATTTATCATCCATGTTTCACTTCCATACATGGCTACACTCCATACAAATACTTTCAGAAACAACTTCCTGACAATTAAATCTATACTCGATGTTAACAAATTTCTCTTCTTCAGAAATGCTTTCCTTGCCATTGCCAGTCTACATTTTATATCCTCTCTACTTCAACCATCATCAGTTATTTTGCTCCCCAAATAGCAAAACTCCTTTACTACTTTAAGTGTCTCATTTCCTAATCTAATTCCCTCAGCATCACCCAACTTAATTCGACTACATTCCATTATCCTCATTTTGCTTTTGTTGATGTTCATCTTATATCCTCCTTTCAAGACACTGTCCACGCCATTCAGCTGCTCTTCCAGGTCCTTTGCTGTCTCTGACAGAATTACGTTGTCATCGGCGAACTTCAAAGTTTTTATTTCTTTTCCATGGATTTTAATACCTACTCCGAATTTTTCTTTTGTTTCCTTTACTGCTTGCTCAATATAGAGATTGAACAACATCGGGTAGAGGCTACAACCCTGTCTCACTCCCTTCCCAACCACTGCTTCCCTTTTGTGTCCCTCGACTCTTATAACTGCCACCTGGTTTCTGTACAAATTGTAAATAGCTTTTCACTCCCTGTATTTTACCCCTGCCA
Organism: Schistocerca cancellata; assembly: GCF_023864275.1. NCBI lineage: Eukaryota > Metazoa > Arthropoda > Insecta > Orthoptera > Acrididae > Schistocerca > Schistocerca cancellata. The sequence continues at coordinate 505,909,466 of NC_064627.1, read as the reverse complement.
CATTCAGAATTTGAAAGAGTATTCCAGTCAACATCGACAAAAGCTTTTTCTAAGTCTACAAATTCCAGAAATGTAGGTTTGCCTTTCCTTAATCTAGCTTCTAAGATAAGTTGTAGGATCAGTATTGCCTCACGTGTTCCGATATTTCTACGGAATCCAAACTGATCTTCCCCGTGGTTGGCTTCTATCAGTTTTTCCATTCGTCTGTAAAGAATTCGCATTAGTATTTTGCAGCTGTGACTTATTAAACTGATAGTTCAGTAATTTTCACATCTGTCAACACCTGCTCTCTTTGGGATTGGACTTATTATATCCATCTTGAAGTCTGAGGGTATTTCGCCTGTCTCATACATTTTGCTCACCAGATGGTAGAGTTTTGACAGGACTGGCTCTCCCAAGGCCATCAGTAGTTCTAATGGAATGTTATCTACTCCCGGGGCCTTGTTTCCACATAGGTCTTTCAGTGCTCGGTCAAACTCTTCACGCAATATCATATCTCCCATTTCATTTGGGAACATATACATAAAAACTTTAATTGTTTAAATGCAAAATTAAGTGTGTAACAATGACAGTAATTGTTTAAAACCATATAAATAGCAGCAATTTGTATGCCTCCATATTTCAGTCTTGGGCCAAATTTTGTAACAACAACTTGTAGTCAGAATGTTTTATAACTGGAAAATTTAAGTTCTATGATATAGGTTCACTGCTGAACATCTAGCGTGTGAAATAACTCTTGTAAACAAGAATTACTAAAACTTATTTTGACCATTACATAATATCCATGTGATGATGCAGTAACATCAAAATGAACTTACAACAGCACCATGGATTACACAAGATACGTATAAGACTGGTGGAGGATTTTTTAAATGCTAGTAAAGTGTTGTAAAACATGGTATGAAATAATTAGATAGTGGCTGAACATTTTTTTTCTTGTGTTAAACTATGACACATCCCAAACTGCACATAATCATTTTCACCACATTTTATTACATGACTCAGTGCACTCTCGCCAAAAGCTTCTGTCACAAGGTGGTTGGTCTCGGCTGCAGTTTTCTTCAACATGAAACAGGTTTTGCTGCAAATCTGCTGCTCCTTCATGTTATCCATTTCACAATATGCAAAAGCACTGTAAAACTGCTGATGCAACCTTCTGCTGCAGCAGCTAAGACATGTACCTTGGGACATCTAGCACAGAACATGTTACTGTTACTGGTTTGACCGGTACAATGAAATTCTCAGATTTTTGGGTAGCATTTCATACATCACATCCTTCAAATATTTCTTTGTACAGTTTCTGAATTGTTCTTCCATATTATTCTTCAATTAGAAGAATGTGTCTAATGTCTTAAGCTTTCAGTGATATCCCTGTCCATAAGATGGAGAAGTGAAGTAACACTGGTGAAGGTAGCCCACATATTACAGTAAACTATCCACATATCATAGCAGTATTATGCGATTTGCTTGCTTTAAAACCAGGTGCAAATATTTCATCCTTAAAAATGAGTGATTTTATTCCAATATAAACTATTTTTAGCTGCACTGCAGACTGGAGATATCCAGTTTCTTTTAGCTCTCCTTATCAATAATTTTTTAAAAGTTGTCTTTAAACATTCACCCACTTCATTATCAGCAGACACTTTTTCACCCTTAGCTCTATGCCTAAATCTGAAACATGTACATCAGACACTAGTGTCACTTTCAAATCCATGTTAGCCAGGTATTTCTTGTTCATTTCAAAAGCATTTTCACAAATCAAAGGGCCATCAATTTTTTGTCCTTGCCTACACCTGCATGAAACACGTGCAAGCTGCTGTGTCTAAATCCTGTTTTCCTGCCATTTTCTTTTTTTTTTTTTGTTTTTTGTGCAACTTTCCTTCATCACCACCAGTAACACTCTCAGGTTTTGCAATGGTGTCATTTACTTTTTAATATTGTGAACTGTTGCATTTTTCACAGTATATTTCCAAGCTGAGCTTCAACCACTGGTACCTTACTTGAACAGCTCTGTTACTTTAATAGTATCAAAAACATTAAGAACAATGCATTTACATTTAGTCATCATTGCAAATGGCTCAACAATATGGAAGGAAGATTAGAGTTTAACATCCTGCCATTAGGGGTGGAGCACAAGTTTGGATTATGAAAGGATGCAGAAGGAAATTGGTCACACCTTTTTCAAAGAAATCCCAGCATTTGCCTGGAAAAAATTAGGGAAATTATGAGAACTCTAAATCCTGGTTGCAGCACAGGGGTTTGAACTGTCGTCTTTCCAAGTGCAAGTCCAGTGTGCCACCTTTGTTAGTAGTGCAAAAACACGAAAGGTTCAGATGACAATACAGAATGTCGACAATGATGGTTAGCAGGGAGAGGAAAAGCAGTGACCCCAGCAGCCCAGAACCAGCAGAACTTCTACATGACAAGTGCACAAATTTAAATTTGTCAACCAACATTTTTAGTTAACCAATATTTTGATTGATTGTTATTCAGATAATCAATGCACTACTGTAGCACACTCGTTTATGGCATTCAAGAGTATTCAGTATGCCACTGGAAAGAGATACACAGTGGAAAAATTGTAGAGGCAAATGAAACAAAGAATATGTACAAGAAACTAATGAGGATGTTTAACATATTTAATACAATGATGTACATGCAATCTGTAATACCAGTAAAAATAATCCATATGAGTGGAAGTTTGAAGGATCTGTAGAACAGCAACAAATGAAAAGGATTGCAAAAAGATAGCATGGAAGACCAGAGAAGACCAGAGAAGTAAGTGTAGCACCAAGTGAGTTGACAAAATAGCCATCAAATAGCTGGCACATAGATAAGGGTAGATCACTGTTGCTTGACTATTGCCTTTATACTCTTCATGAGCTCTCTTAATCCTTTTTTTATTTTATTTTTCCCTTTTATGTGATAAAAAACAGCATTTGTTGATGAAGAAAATTTTATCACATAAATTTAGATGATTTTTAGAATGATAATAACTGATCTTATATTCCCTCTGCATCTTAATTTGTAGAAAGCTTTTATAGTACGTGTTAGATATCATTCACATAAAGGTGAGACAGGACAGAAAGTAATGAAACAAGGAAATACACCAAAGCAATATTCCTAGTTCATATCACTGCTCATAAAAACTTCACTTTTCACTTGTACAATTTATTCATGTCTTTTCATACTGAAATATAATACAGCTATTTTTTTAGCAAATCAGGTAAACAGTATGTACCACATCTACTCATTAATATTTATGGTAATAAATGTGGCTGTTTCCTGTAACTGCACATACACAATACAAAAATCTATATAACAATGCAATCATGTAATAACTTTTACATGTAAGTTAAAATTCATATTGTAATTTCTTCTTTTCTTGCTTCTAGGTGAATACAAACTATTAAATGTTGAAATCATTAAACAATATGAAAACTATGCTCTATAAACAAGAAATTTTGTCAAATCAGGACTTTTTCCTGAATAAAAGTGTCTAGGTTGGACTCAGAGGAAATTAATTTCCTTTATTAAATAATAATAATAATAAAGTATGTGGCTAAAAAAATTACTTTTAATGCTTTTACAAACAGTGTAATATTGGCCAGTCAAAATAATTAGAAGTCTCCTTGAATACATGTCTTATTAACTGAATGAAAATCACATTTCACTTATTAATAGTTTAGATTGTACTGAAGTTACCAAAAACCACAGCAGTCTGAAATATTCAGCTGTCTAGCAGCATATTCAGCAGTCTAGATAGCAGTTTTGGAGCACAGTAGGGCTGATTGTCCTTCCCCACACGGCACCAGTGAACACACCACACACTCTCCTAGACACAAGCAGAAACAATAAAAATCAGTGTTGACTGCACAGGAATATGAAAAATGTTTCACAGTTTCTGCAAAACTGTCTATTGGTTGAATGCCACACTACAGATGATAGCTTCTTCCCTGACATCTACACAACTTTCAGATTTGGCAATGCTTTGTGTATATGGAACAAATGACAGTAACAGCTTAAACTAAGCTACCTTTAACTGGCTGAATAAGATGTTTCACAGTTTCGAAACAGTGATACCACCTGTAGTGTGACTGTCTAAAATTATGGAACTGAAATTCTCTTGAATATTTCATTATTATTATTATGGTCTCATTTATTTACAGCACACAGCTCATGCGGTAAGAAATAGTAATTTATGAGCAACATCAGCTGCTAATTGATGGTGTTCCATATCCTGGATGAGTAACCTAACCACAAAGAAACAAAGTGACTGATTAAAGAATAACACCACACAATGACGAATTGAGGAGAAAGCCATTATGGTATCAATAAAATGAAGGCTACTCATCTGAACAACAAAATAATCAATGTCTTTGAATTTATGGCTGAAAATAAGGGGTTTTTCTGTCTGGAGTAACAGTTTGACTCTTATGGAATTCTAGTTAAAATGTATGCAGTAATTTATAAGAGTTATAGTTGAAGCAAGTGACAAATTTTGTGTAACATGTAAACATAAACACACTTTTTTTTACACACATAATTTAATTGCTCCAAGGAACAAAATACTTCCAGTGAGTAAAAGCATCTTTAAGTTTGTATGAAGTCTTCATATATATCAACTGTCCTGAGTCAGTCCCTTGGATGGATAATGGTAGCACCTATTCAATACAGCGAAAAGCCAAAAATGAGCACATTAACATCCAGTAAAAGACTGTGGTTTAAATCAACCTTTAAGTCATTGACCATATTATTTACAATAGAAGTACTGAGAAACTTTTGAGCCAAGTTGTTCTCCAGAACCAACATCACCTGCCCCCGTAATGACTTATCCTCCTCTACTTTTGTGTGGGAAAATCAGTGAAATGTTAGAGAGACTGAACAAACATAGTGACAGCGTGTCATTACCATTAGCTCCAACAGTTTTAAAGCAAGCACCAGCAGAAGTATTCCCACAAAAAATGCTAAAAGCATCAGAAACAATCACAGCAACAAAAGCAGCAACAGCAGCTACATCAACAGCAGAGCCACCTCTGGTACCAGCCGCGGCAACAGAATCAATGGTAGCTGGACCAACTCCACCAAAAGTAGTAAAAACATCAAAAACAGTTACACTAACAACAACAACTGCAGTAACAGCTCCATCAACTACAGAGCCAGCCCTAATACCAGCAGGAAAATCAACAGCAAAAGCAACAGAACCATCATTAGCAACAGCTGAACCATCCACAATAGCAGCAGAATCAACTCCAGCATTAGCAGAACCAGTACTGTCAACTAAAAAACTTCAGACAGCAGACAGAAGCCAGTGCCTCCATCCCATCTAAACGATTTTTTAGTGGAAACCAGAAAGAGGAGGAAGCCCACAAGAGAAACAGAGATATGACCTTATTTAAGTCAGTAAAGCAGAGAAATACAACAAGGTATTTACAACTTTAAAATAATCCACCAGAATGTACAGGTCTTGAGCAAGAAATATGAACAATTAGACGTGTTTGTAAATGAAACTATGCCTGATGTGCTTGGTATTAGTGAACACTGGCTACCTGATGCCAAATTAGAACTTTTTAAACCTCTAAACATGGTACTAGCTAATAAGTTTTGTAGATCTACTATCAGAGGTGGGGGTGTGTCAAAGTATGTAAAAAGCACATTTGATTTTAATTCTGTAAATTTAAGTAAGTATTCATTAGAAGGAACAATTGAATTATGTGCAGCATGTATAAAGGTACCAAACGATGAAATTTATGTTGTATCTTTATACAGACTGCCAGGTGGGAACTTCGAAGTTTTCTTAACAAAGTTTTGTGACATGATATAGAATGTTTTTATACCACACCTGAACAAGTTAGTAATTATAGGAGGCTTCAACACAAAATTAGCAGATAAGTTACACACTAGACAATTCAAAAATACTCTGCTTGAATATAATGTAAGATACTCGATAAACACTGCAACCAGGGAGACAAACATGCCGGTCTGCAATAGATAACATAATCACTGGTATTCGTCTTTATGATCTTATATCTTGTGTTATTATAAGTGCTTTGTCAGACCACCATGCAGTAGAACTAAATGTGCACATAAAAAAGGTTCCTACACACAGTTGCTATATATATATTGGGATGAACACAGAAGAAAATATAACTCATTTGAATAATATGCTAAGGAATGTGGATTGGAACAGTGTTCTAATGACACTTCATAGTTATGCCAAATTCTCAAGTGAACTATTCTACATTCTCAACCAAGCCTGCCCATTAGTAAAAAATAGAATTCAGTCACATGCTGTAACCCGATACTGGATATCAAGTTCAGTCACTGAGGCTAGATGGTTTGAGTATGCTATGTTAAATGACTTAAGCAATAAAAAATTAAAAGAAGAGTTCAAAAAGTATCAGAAATACTATGTAGACCTCCTAATTCTGGAAAAACAGAAACATTTTGAAAGTATCATTCAGAGCTCAAGTAATATCTCCAAAACATCATGGTCACTACTAAATAGAGAAACAGGTAAATCTGAGAAACATACAACTGAAAATCACTTGCTGATAAACAGCACAATAGAAACTGATCAGAATAAGACAGCAGATCTATTTAACAATTACTTTGCCTCTGTTGGCTCCAGTATAAACAATCAGCTTAAAAATCAAATACAAATTCAGAAGAACACCAGTGTCAGGAAGTATACACTCCTGGAAATGGAAAAAAGAACACATTGACACCGGTGTGTCAGACCCACCATACTTGCTCCGGACACTGCGAGAGGGCTGTACAAGCAATGATCACACGCACGGCACAGCGGACACACCAGGAACCGCGGTGTTGGCCGTCGAATGGCGCTAGCTGCGCAGCATGTGTATACTGCCGCCGTCAGTGTCAGCCAGTTTGCCGTGGCATACGGAGCTCCATCGCAGTCTTTAACACTGGTAGCATGCCGCGACAGCGTGGACTTGACCTGTATGTGCAGTTGACGGACTTTGAGCGAGGGCGTATAGTGGGCATGCGGGAGGCTGGGTGGATGTACCGCCGAATTGCTCAACACGTGGGATGTGAGGTCTCCACAGTACATCGATGTTGTCGCCAGTGGTCGGCGGAAGGTGCACGTGCCCGTCGACCTGGGACCGGACCGCAGCGACGCACGGATGCACGCCAAGACCGTAGGATCCTACGCAGTGCCGTAGGGGACCGCACTGCCACTTCCCAGCAAATTAGGGACACTGTTGCTCCTGGGGTATCGGCGAGGACCATTCGCAACCGTCTCCATGAAGCTGGGCTACGGTCCCGCACACCGTTAGGCCGTCTTCCGCTCACGCCCCAACATCGTGCAGCCCGCCTCCAGTGGTGTCGCGACAGGCGTGAATGGAGAGACGAATGGAGACGTGTCGTCTTCAGCGATGAGAGTCGCTTCTGCCTTGGTGCCAATGATGGTCGTATGCGTGTTTGGCGCCGTGCAGGTGAGCGCCACAATCAGGACTGCATACGACCGAGGCACACAGGGCCAACACCCGGCATCATGGTGTGGGGAGCGATCTCCTACACTGGCCGTACACCACTGGTGATCGTCGAGGGGACACAGAATAGTGCACGGTACATCCAAACCGTCATCGAACCCATCGTTCTACCATTCCTAGACCGGCAAGGGAACTTGCTGTTCCAACAGGACAGTGCATGTCCGCATGTATCCCGTGCCACCCAATGTGCTCTAGAAGGTGTAAGTCAACTACCCTGGCCAGCAAGATCTCCGGATCTGTCCCCCATTGAGCATGTTTGGGACTGGATGAAGCGTCGTCTCACGCGGTCTGCACGTCCAGCACGAACGCTGGTCCAACTGAGGCGCCAGGTGGAAATGGCATGGCAAGCCGTTCCACAGGACTACATCCAGCATCTCTACGATCGTCTCCATGGGAGAATAGCAGCCTGCATTGCTGCGAAAGGTGGATATACACTGTACGAGTGCCGACATTGTGCATGCTCTGTTGCCTGTGTCTATGCGCCTGTGGTTCTGTCAGTGTGATCATGTGATGTATCTGACCCCAGGAATGTGTCAATAAAGTTTCCCCTTCCTGGGACAATGCATTCACGGTGTTCTTATTTCAATTTCCAGGAGTGTATTTTTGATGCCAACAAGTAAAGAAGAAATAATTAAAAAAGTGAGTAGCTTAAAGAATTCCCATGCATCAGGATATGATGGTCTTAGTCTGGACACATTTAAGAAATGTATACATAAAATTGCATCACCTTTATCAACAGTTATCAACTCTCATATGGAAGATGGTCTATTTCCAGATGAGTTGAAAACTGCTCGAGTTGTGCATACTTTTTAAAAAAGGCAACAGAAATCTAGTAGAAAACTTTCGAGCCATAGAGACAGAGATACAGAGAGATACAGAGAGATACAGAGAGATACAGAGAGATACAGAGAGATACAGAGAGATACAGAGAGATACAGAGAGATACAGAGAGATACAGAGAGATACAGAGAGATACAGAGAGATACAGAGAGATACAGAGAGATACAGAGAGATACAGAGATAGAGAGAGAATTTAACTTCCTTCAAAAATTATGCCTATGTACCCTCATAAGCAGTGAGTCTTTGTGTGTCCAATCAGGTCATGATAAACCAAACAAGCCAAAAATCTGCAGATAAATATAAATGGAAGTTGGTGACATATAGTAAATGAAAAAACCGCAGCTATCCAAGGAAACGAAAACAAATTTTTAATAATTGGTGACTCACTATTGAGAAATATCATTGTCACCAAATGCAAAATCAATGTGTGACCTGGAATTAGAATGCAACAACTAGGCAAGCATTTTAAAATGATGGTTAACTCAAAACAAATGTGTACATGAATTGATCCTGAACCCAATCAGAATTACAAGTCATTTTTGTACATGCTGGAGAAAATTTGTTAAGAGTCAGTAGCGAAGAAGAATTTACAAATGAAACAATGAACATAGTTTGTGCAGCAAGAAGTGTCTATGAGGGATCGAGGCTCATACTCAGCGGAATTGTAAAAAGATCAGTGAGTAACAAATGTATCCCAAAAATAAACTGTGCTTTCAAAGAGCAGGATATCATCTGGGGGATATCTTCATAGATCCAAAGAAATTTCTGCATGAAAACTGCCTAAGAAAGGATGGCATAAATTTAAACAGACTGGGATCAATAATTCTCAGTGGAATGTTTACAAATGTATGTAAAATAATTATAAATAAGAGAAATTAATATGACATGAGGGAGAGGGAAAGACTAGGAGACCTGACAATTAACAGAAACAATGAAACAGAACATGGAAAAAAAGTACAAAAAAGAACCAGGGCACTCAAATATAAAATAATCCACCAGAACATTCATAAAAAAGGTAACCCAATTAGAAATAATACTAAATGAAGAACCCCAGATATTCCAGCTCTAACAAAACATGGACTAAACCAGCATGAAATTTTAGATCTTATCGCATGTTATAATTTAATGGCTCGCTCATGTAGAAAGAATAGTAATAGTGGGCAAGGTGAAATACTAACCCATAATAAGATAAACAGAAACAGTATAAATAGTCTTCATTTATTATAAAATTTAATACGGGAATACTGTAGTAGTAACATGCAAAAAAATAAATTTAACTAGTTCCTCACTGTGCAGCATACACATCTGCAGATTGCCAAATGAGTGGATAAACATTTTCATTGAAAACACTGGAGAATCATGAACAGCATGTACAAAAATTTATCACAAATCTATCTGACTTTCAGTACAAAAATTAAGTAATTGAAACATTTCTCTCAGACCATGATGCAATCAAAATATGCTTAATTCATGCAACTACAAAAGAAGAGAGACAAAAAATGGGGAAAATGAACCCTTAATGAACAAAACTTAACAGCCCTTAGGCTTACATTTCCTGAATTGATGGGAAATACTACAAGATTCTTCATTAGATCATAAAATGAATCATTTTATAAACTCCTTTTCCTGCTACCACAATTTAACATGTCCACGAGAAAAGACCAATAACAAAAGTACCAATAAAAACAAAAAGTGGATAAAAAAAGTTTTTTTTTCTTCAGGAACTAGATAAAATCGTTGCATGTGCCAAAGTACTGCAAGCAGCCAGACAGACAGATGAAAAAACTTTTGTAAGAAGTGCTGATAATAGGAGCAAGGCTTGTTGGTTTATTAAAATTTAAATTGTATTCAAACTCACAGGAACATAACAAAACCTAGTTTATAATCAGCATAAAAAGTAAAGCAGAACTGATCATTTTGCTACAAAACCTATGGCAATGTTTTCAGTGACAGAAGAAGAACCAATACAGGTAATGAAAATACCTAAAAAAACAAATAGAATCATGTGAATTGATGGACTATTATCTACAGATACTAAATAGTGTGTGCAGGAACTCAAGAAACCTATTACACAACTAACAAAGATGTTATTCCTGGGAGGCATTTTTTCCTAATTGCTTGAAGACAGCATTGATAAAATTGGTGCATGAAAAAGGGCAATGAATATTAACCTGAAAGTTATAGACTTTTGGCTCTTCTGCCCATTATATCAAAAGTATTTGAATGAGCTTATGCAGAGAGAACTCATTGCATTTCTGGTGAAATAGGAATTAATCAACAAGAACCAGTGTGGCTTCCAGAAAGACAATTGCACCATAGAAGCAGTCTTAAGTGTCATATTCAACTTGGAATCTAAAATTTAATGTCTAGGAGTATTTATGGCTCTAACAAAGGGATTTGATTGTATAGGCCACAAAATTAGAAGATATATTAGGAGTGTATGGTGTACAAAGGAATGCAGGACGCTGTATCCCATCATACCTGACAGACAGAAGACAAATACAGAAATCACAAAAACAACAGGAGAAGAAAATATGATTTGAAGTTAGAACTTAACACTTATCTGTGCCATAGGTATCAATTCTTGGCTCATTACTGTTCATTTGATATGCAAATCACATCCAAAACATAATTAATTATGGCAAAATAGTCACTTTAGCAGGTGACAACTCTACTGTTCATAAATAAAGACACAGAAAACCTATATATAAAAGCCAACTTAGAAGTAAGTAATGCCATGCAAAGGTTTACTGAATTAAATTTGTGTAACAGCATTACTAAAACACTGTCTAAATGTTAAATTTAAAAAACTCTTCACAGTGAAGACATCAACATTTTCATAAATAAGTACTTAGTAAAATATTCCAAATACACTACATTCCTTGGAGTAACAACTGATGAAAGAAAATAAGACTAGAACCTACTCTTGAAAGAACTAACCAGGCAAGAAATATACCTCTCATACAACTGAAAAATTGAAACATCCTGACAGACTAAAACTGTGTGCCCGGCCGAGACTCGAACTCAGGACCTTTGCCTTTCACGGGCAAGTGCTCTACCATCTGAGCTACTGAAGCACGACTCACGCCCAGTACTCACAGCTTTACTTCTGCCAGTATCTCGTCTCCTACCTTCCAAACGTAAAGTTTCATATCAGCGCACACTCCGCTGCAGAGTGAAAATCTCATTCTGGAAACATCCCCCAGATTGTGGCTAAGCCATGTCTCCACAGTATCCTTTCTTTCAGGAGTGCTAGTTCTGCAAGGTTCGCAGGAGAGCTTCTGTAAAGTTTGGAAGGTAGGAGACGAGATACTGGCAGAAGTGCTGTATTTACTCGAATCTAAGCCGCACTTTTTTTCCGGTTTTCGTAATCCAAAAACCCGCCTGCGGCTTAGAATCGAGTGCAAAGCAAGCGGAAGTTATGAAAAATGTTGGTACGTGCCGCCACAACTAACTTCTGCCGTCGAATATATGTAGTGCTACGCAGACATGCTTTGTAGGCACAAAGATAAATACTGGCGCCGAAACCTCTGCGTCAGTAAATAAATTAAAAAAAAAGTGGAAGACGAGCATTTTTTTCTCCGCTGCGAGTTTCGACCACTGCATTTTCACACATTATCCAACGAAGTAAATACAAATTCCGTATTGTTCATCTTCGAATGTAGCACAATTTCAGTGTACTACAAAAATCTGACTGGCAAGACTGTTTGGGATGTTTGTCAATTTGGCCAACTCTACGTTCTGAATTGTTTCCTATCTGTGAGAAGAGATGGTTGCTAATAGGAACCTGATGAAATTTGAATCACATACAGTATTCTCTTCACCATAAGAATAATACCAATATAAACATTTTGCCATGTATTCTTTCGTGTTTGCTGCTATCTCATTTAAATCCTGTCTGCCTAATAAACTACGAAACTAGAGTGAGACAACAGCAAATGCGGAAGAATATATGTATCGTGTCATGTTTATATTCGTATTATTCTTATGCCTAACAGTGATACAGTCAGAAATGAAGCACGGCAAGTGACTAGATTTTTAAATCTAAGATGACTCTAATTTCTGTGCAGAATTTGATGTAATAAAGAAGCGGCCATAAAGATTTTCAAACGGAGAAAAATTTTCGGCTAACTCTCGTTCAGAACATGTTCTATCATACGCAGTCTATTATTTGATTCTTGTTGATCATCATCAAAGAAAGCAGCAGTGTAAGTAACAACAAATAGCAGTCTCTTGCCATTGTTTCGCTAATGAAACGGTTCCTCTCTTTTATTTTTTATTTGTACGCGGCGGTAGCGCGCACAAAAGCAAGCCATGCCGCGAGCCGCCACAGGCCGTAAACACGCACTATCAGAATGCGACAAACAATGCGTGACACATCGCAGTAATGCATTTTCAGCTTAAGAGTGACGCAAACACCTATAACAAAAAAAACGGCACTTATCCGATCAAAGCAAAATAAGCAATCGATTCAAACCAGACGAAGCACGTGAAAAAGGAAGGGCACCCGTATAAATACGGACAGAGCACCTGACGCATAGCAATGGCTACGTGGTAAAGCTTAACTGCTAAGCTTACGACTTGAACCAAACTACTGTAGCTGTATCGTCATTCATTCGACCTAAATTGTGTCTTATATTACAATGGACCAACTTTGTTTCGATTTGGAGGTGCGGCCTAAAACTTTTCTCTCCCCTTGAATTTCGAGCCTCAAATTTCAGGTGCGGCTTAAATTCGGGAATTTTTTTTTCCTTTATTTCGAGTCTCATTTTTCAGGTGTGGCTTAGATTCGAGTGTGGCTTAGATTCGAGTAAATACGGTAAAGATGTAAGTACCAGGCATGAGTCATGCTTCGGTAGCTCAGATGATAGAGCACTTGCCCGCGAAAGACAAAGGTCCCGAGTTCGAGTCTTGGTCGGGCACACAGTTTTAGTCTGCCAGAAAGTGTCATATCAGCGCACACTCTGCTGCAAAGTGAAAATCTCATTCTGGGAACTGAAAAATTCTTTAACCCTCCTATATCATAATGTACAGGGCTAAACCAGTAAGCTGCAAATATATGAGCTAGAGGTCCTTTTGAATGGTTCATTAAAGGAGATTTGTATCTTGTGTGTAACTGAACACTGTTTCCAAGAAATACAAAAATGTGCAGTTGGGATTTCACACTTCCACCTGATCAGCAGCTATATATACAAGAACAGGTATTTAATCAAAGAAAATTGTTGTTGTTGTTGTTGTTGTTGTTGTCGTCTTCAGTCCTGAGACTGGTTTGATGCAGCTCTCCATGCTACTCTATCCTGTGCAAGCTTCTTCATCTCCCAGTACCTACTGCAACCTACATCCTTCAGAATCTGCTTAGTGTATTCATCTCTTGGTCTCCCCCTACGATTTTTACCCTCCACGCTGCCCTCCAATACTAAATTGGTGATCCCTTGATGCCTCAGAACATGTCCTACCAACCGATCCCTTCTTCTGGTCAAGTTGTGCCACAAACTTCTCTTCTCCCCAAACCTATTCAATACTTCCTCATTAGTTATGTCATCTACCCATCTAATCTTCAGCATTCTTCTGTAGCACCACATTTCAAAAGCTTCTATTCTCTTCTTGTCCAAACTATTTATCGTCCATGTTTCACTTCCATACATGGCTACACTCCATACAAATACTTTCAGAAATGACTTCCTGACACTTAAATCTATACTCGATGTTAACAAATTTCTCTTCTTCAGAAACGCTTTCCTTGCCATTGCCAGTCTACATTTTATATCCTCTCTACTTCAACCATCATCAGTTATTTTGCTCCCCAAATAGCAAAACTCCTTTACTACTTTAAGTGTCTCATTTCCTAATCTAATTCCCTCAGCATCACCAGACTTAATTTGACTACATTCCATTATCCTCGTTTTACTTTTGTTGATTGTTATCTTATATCCTCCTTTCAAGACATTGTCCATGCCATTCAGCTGATCTTCCAGGTCCTTTGCTGTCTCTGACAGAATTACGTCGTCATCGGCGAACTTCAAAGTTTTTATTTCTTTTCCATGGATTTTAATACCTACTCCAAATTTTTCTTTTGTTTCCTTTACTGCTTGCTCAATATAGAGATTGAATAACATTGGGTAGAGGCTACAACCCTGTCTCACTCCCTTCCCAACCACTGCTTCTCTTTCGTGTCCCTCGACTCTTATAACTGCCACCTGGTTTCTGTACAAATTGTAAATAGCTTTTCACTCCCTGTATTTTACCCCTGCCACCTTTAGAATTTGAAAGAGTATTCCAGTCAATATCGACAAAAGCTTTCTCTAAGTCTACAAATGCCAGAAATGTAGGTTTGCCTTTCCTTAATCTTTCTTCTAAGATAAGTCGTAGGGTCAATATTGCTTCATGTGTTCCAACATTTCTACGGAATCCAAACTGATCTTCCCAGAGGTTGGCTTCTATCAGTTTTTCCATTCGTCTGTAAAGAATTTGCGTTAGTATTTTGCAGCTGTGACTTATTAAACTGATAGTTCGGTAATTTTCACATCTGTCAACACCTGCTTCCTTTGAGAATTGAATAATTATATTCTTCTTCAAGTCTGAGGGTATTTCGCCTGTCTCATACATTTTGCTCACCAGATGGTAGAGTTTTGTCAGGACTTGCTCTCCCAAAGCCATCAGTAGTTCAAATGGAATGTTTTCTACTCCCGGGGCCTTGTTTCGACTCAGGTCTTTCAGTGCTCTGTCAAACTCTTCACGCAGTATCGTATCTCCCATTTCATCTTCATCTACATCCTCTTCCATTTTCATAATATTGTCCTCAAGTACATCGCCCTTGTATAAACCCTCTATATACTCCTTCCACCTTTCTGCTTTCCCTTCTTTGCTTAGAACTGGGTTTCTGTCTTGACATTCATGCAAGTGGTTCTCCTTTCTCCAAAGGTCTCTTTAATTTTCCTGTAGGCAGTATCTATCTTACCCCTGGTGAGGTAAGCCTCTACATCCTTACATTTGTCCTCTAGCCATCCCTGCTTAGCCATTTTGCACTTCCTGTCGACGTTTGTATTCCTTTTTGCCTGCTTCATATACTGTGTTTTTATATTTTCTCCTTTCATCAATTAAATTCAAAATTTCTTCTTTTACCAAAGGGTTTCTACTAGCCCTCATCTTTTTACCTATTTGATCCTCTGCTGCCTTCACTATTTCATTCCTTAAAGCTACCCATTATTCTTCTACTGTATTTGTTTCCCCTATTCCTGTCAATTGTTCCCTTATGCTCTCCCTGAAACTCTGTACAACCTCTGGTTCTTTCAGTTTATCCAGGTCCCATCTCCTTGAATTCCCGCCTTTTTGCAGTTTCTTCAGGTGTAATCTATAGTTCATAACCAATAGATTGTGGTCAGAGTCCACATCTGCCCCTGGAAATGTCTTACAATTTAAAACCTGGTTCCTAAATCTCTGTCTTACCATTATATAATTTATCTGATACCTTTTAGTATCTCCAGGGTTCTTCCATGTATACAACCTTCTATCATGATTCTTAAACGAAGTGTTAGCTATGATTAAGTTATGCTCTGCGCAAAATTCTACCAGGCGGTTGCCTCTTTCATTTCTTAGCCCCAATCCATATTCACCTACTATGTTTCCTTCTCTCCTTTTTCCTACACTCGAATTCCAGTCACCCATGACTATTAAATTTTCGTCTCCCTTCACTATCTGAATAATTTCTTTTATTGCATCATCTACCCCATGGGGTAGATGGTGACAGCCTCGACGTGGCCTACCCCCCCCAGTATCGTGCCGCACAACGATCGCATTGCGAGAAGAAAATCGAAATGCTCAGAACGAGCGACACGAGAAGCAAATGTCACCACCAAACGGCGGCTGGACGTAGTAATACCTCCCGGCCCTCACAGGCGAAGTTACGCAAGAGAGCGAGACAAATGCCTCAGTTTCCCCCCCGGAGCCAAGTGCGTGGACGAATACGTATATGCCAAGTTAACATAGAAGGATACACGAGGACAAAAGGAGACATCCTCACAAAGCTACTAACAGAAGAAAAAATTGATGTGCTGACCTTGCAGGAAACACATCTATCAGAAGAAAATATCTTGAGACTTCTAATACCAGGCTATGAAATTGTGGGCTATAAAGCCCATAATAAACACGGTATTGCAACACTGATCAAGAAAGAACTGGTTGATAATATTGAGGAAACTATGCACCACGAATTTGCCATGGGAATCAAACTAAACGATATGACTGTGTATAACGTGTACAAGCCACCTTCAGAAAAATGGGAACAACCTGTTTTACCTAACCCACAACACCCTGCAGTCATAATTGGCGATTTTAACTCCCACCACCCCAGATGGGGCTATCAGTCTTGCGACAAAGAAGGACTCGTGCTGGCAGACTGGGCAGATATAAATAATTATACATTAATATACGATGCAAAAGATACCCCCACTTTCTGTTCAGGAGCGTGGGGCACAACATCAACGCCCGATCTTTGTTTTGTCTCATCTGGAGAAACTGGAATAGCACTTCCGTCCAAGAGAACTGTACTGAGCCATATTCCTCGGAGCCAACACAGACCAGTTATTATAGACCTTGGGATCCAAATACCAGTAATAAAGAGCCCCCCTATAGCCCGCTGGAACCTCAGGAAGGCTAACTGGGTTAAGTTTAAAGATACCATTGAAAATAATGTAAACAGAATTCCCCCAATTCCAGAAAATTACGACAGATTTACGAAGTTAATTATCAAAGCGGCACATAACTCAATACCAAGAGGAGCGCGGAAAGAATACATCCCATGCTGGACAAAGGAGTGCGAACAACTACTCGATGAATACAACAAAACAGAGAACCCAGAACTAGGAGAACAGCTCATAAGAGCTATGGACGAGGAACGCAAACAGAGATGGCAAAAGCGGATGGAACAAATGGACTTTACGCACTCCTCACAGAAGAGCTGGAGTCTACTGAGGAAACTTGGCGGAGCACAATTCAAGGGACGGAACATCAATAATAAAATGACCCCTAACAAGATATGCTCTTCTATACTACAAACATCCAGAATCCATGCCTCCGCCTCGAAGAAAAAAGAACTGCACCAACTGATGAACGAAGAGCTAGATGCAAGCGAGGAGGAAGCAGGTTTAGCGAACTGGGTAACACAAGAAGAGATAAATATAGCACTAAAGAAAATGTCACCTGGTAAAGCAGCTGGCTGTGACGGCCTTCTTCCAGAATTCTTGAAGAACCTTGGGCCAAAGGGAAGAGTATGGCTGTCTTCTCTTTTCTCTAATATCATAGATACCAGCCGGTTACCAAAGCAATGGAAAAACGCACAAGTCATAGCCATCCAGAAACCAGGGAAAACAGGAGAGAATGCTAAAGATTATAGACCGATATCTTTATTGTGCACCACTTACAAGCTGTTTGAACGAGTCATCCTAGGCAGAATAGAAAGTAAAATAGAAGCTGCTCTTCCCCCAGAGCAAGGCGGTTTTCGAAAAGGAAGAGACTGCTGCGACCAAGTTCTCGCCCTAACCACTTTCATTGAAAGAGGTTACCAAAACAAAAAGAAAACGGGCATGGTATTATTAGATCTCACCTCAGCATACGACACCGTATGGACAAAAGGGATACTGTATAAATTGTCAAAAGTCGTGAAATGCAAGAAGATCATAGATCTAGTCAGAAATATGTTGATAAACAGGAGATTCAAGGTATCTCTGAATGGGAAAACAAGCAGCTACAGGACACTACAAAATGGTCTCCCCCAAGGGTCTGTGATGGCTCCATGCCTTTTCAATTTATACATAGCGGACATCCCAAACCTGGAATCTCGTTCTTTTATGTATGCAGATGACATCGCTATCGCGGCTCACGCCAACACTTTCGAAGAACTGGAAGAAATTTTAAACAGGGATCTGGAACGACTACAACAATATTATGACAACTGGCACCTCAAAGTAAATCCGACTAAATCCGTGGCATCAATAATGCACTTGTGTAACAAAGATGCAAATCGTGAGCTAAAAGTGCAAATAAAAGGTAAATTGTTGAAAAACGATAGAACGCCAAAATATCTGGGTGTTAAGCTAGATCGCACTCTCACATATAAGAGCCACCTGTACGAAGTCGCCCAAAAAATGAAAACAAGAAACAACATCATAATGAAACTGGCAGGAACAACCTGGGGATGTTCCACTGAAACTCTACGTACATCAGCACTGGCACTTCTGTATAGTGTAGCGGAATATTGCGCACCCGTCTGGGCCCGCAGTAGGCATGTCAGATATATTGATGTGCAACTTAACGAGACAATGAGGCTCATAACAGGAACAGTAAGACCCACCCCGAAACCTTGGCTGCCCGTCCTTGCCAATATCGAACCACCCTCGATTAGAGGTGAAAGAGCAATCCAGAGGTACAAAGAAAAGTTCAGGGACCTACCTCCTCCCCCTGACAGATTGATGTCAAGAAATCCCTTCTGGAAAGAACTCAAACAACAGATTGATATCGATAACCTGTGGAAACAGCAATGGCAGGAAAGCAAAGTGAATAACAGTTTCCTTATTGAGGACCCATCTCAACGAGTTCCAGGCTTCCAACTCCAACGTAGAGTGTGGGTAACTCTAAATCGTCTGCGGACAGGTGTTGGTCGGTGCGGATATTTGTTGAAAAAGTGGGGTTTCTCCCAGGACCCCAATTGTGAGTGCGGAGAGAGTCAAACCATGCAGCATATAGTTGAGTGCGACGTACACGGACTTAAGGGAGGAAATCTGATGGACATACATGTGATAAGTGACCAAGCACTTTTGTGGCTGGAAACCCTGAAAATTTTATTGTAAATCATTGCTAATGTTAATTTAAATTTTTATGTTGATGTGACCAAGCACTTTTGTGGCTGGAAACCCTGAAAATTTTATTGTAAATCATTGCTAATGTTAATTTAAATTTTTATGTTGCCTGTAGCTGAACGAGAAATAAATAATAATATTGCATCATACATTTCTTCAATTTCTTCATCATCTGCAGAGCTAGTTGGCATATAAACTTGTACTACTGTAGTAGGTGTGGGCTTCGTATCTATCTTTGTCACAACAATGCGTTCGCTGTGCTGTTTGTAGTAGCTTACCCGCATTCCTATTTTCCTATTCATTATTAAACCTACTCCTGCATCACCCCTACTTGATTTTGTGTTTATAACCCTGTAGTTACCTGACCAGTAGTCTTGTTCCTCCTGCCACCGAACTTCACTAATTCCCACTATATCTAACTTTAACCTATCCATTTCGATTTTTAAATTTTCTAACCTACCTGCCCGATTAAGGGATCTGACATTCCACGCTCCGATCCGTAGAATGCCAGTTTTCTTTCTCCTGATAATGACATCCTCTTGAGTAGTCCCCGCCCGGAGATCCGAATGGGGGACTATTTTACCTCTGGAATATTTTACCCAAGAGGTCGCCATCATCATTTAATCATACAGTAAAGCTGCATGCCCTCGGGAATAATTACGGCTGTAGTTTCCCCTTGCTTTCAGCCGTTCGCAGTACCAGCACAGCAATGCCGTTTTGGTTATTGTTACAAGGCCAGATCAGTCAATCATCCAGACTGTTACCCCTGCAACTACTGAAAAGGGTGCTGCCCCTCTTCAGGAACCACACGTTTGTCTGGCCTCTCAACAGATACCCATCCGTTTTGGTTGTACCTACGATACGGCTATCTGTATCGCTGAGGGGGGGGCGGGGGGCGGGGGGCGGGGGGGGGGGGGGGGCAAAGAAAATTAGGTTTCAAAATGTCTGCAGAATTGAAAAAGATTTTTAATATTGTTTATGTGAACTACCAGATACTGTAATTATAATTGCATCTATATGTAGGTGCCCATCTGGCAGTTTTGAATTTTTCTCTGAAAATTTGGAAAAATCTTCTAAAATCTCTAAATAGTCAGTCAAAATACATAATTGTGCTTGGGGATTTCAATGTTAATTTCAAGGACAACTGGAAAAAAGGGGCAGGAACTGGTTAATCTACTA
This sequence comes from Schistocerca cancellata, assembly GCF_023864275.1. Classification (NCBI taxonomy): domain Eukaryota; kingdom Metazoa; phylum Arthropoda; class Insecta; order Orthoptera; family Acrididae; genus Schistocerca; species Schistocerca cancellata. Next base: position 505,889,077 of record NC_064627.1, on the reverse strand, counting down.
AAAACATACATTTCAAGGACAACTGTAAAAAAGGGCAGGAACTGGTTAATCTACTAAAAACATACAATGTGGACATGTGTGTAGAAGTTGCCACCAGATACGGCAGCAAAACTGAAAGTACGGGTCTTTAATGTTAAAAAATGTAAACTGGGACATGGAAAGCAATAGTTCCATAGATATAAAATTCAACAAGTTCTTGTCAAATTATAAATACTGCCATGACATTACATTCCCTCTGAAGAGAATGAAAATAAACAAAAAGTCAAATTCATGGATAACAAGTTAAATCAGCAAGTCATCAAAGTCTTTGAATGCTATGTAAGTGTACAAAGCAAAATACTATCTTGAAACCATATGTAAAGTGTTACAGGAAAAAGCACAGGGAAGCTACAGTTGCTGCAAAAAAGAACCACAATGATTCATATATCAGAAAGGGTAACAACAGAATGAAACCTATGTGGAAAGTTATTAATAATCATACAGGCAAACATGAAAATGCAAGTAATAAAATCACCATAAAACAAATGAAATAATTGTTGATCCATTTATAATAGCTAATATATTTAATGATCATTATATTAATGTAGAACAAAACCTGACCACCACTAAATATAATCCAAAGATGAAGGTAATAACTCCAATAAATGAAAGGACAATGTACCTACATCCTGTAACACCCAAAGTAGTAGAAATGGCTATCAGCAAACTAAAGAGTAAAATGACATGCAGATTTGATGGTATCCCTGACAAAATTATTAAATATACCAATAATGTCTCTTAACTTAAGCAGTTAACAGTAATGACAGTTTATAAAAGTGGTGACTGGTTTGACATTAAAAATTTCAGACCGCTATCATTATTATCTGTATTTTCGAAAATAATCGAAATAATAATGTATGACAGATTGCTACACTTCCTAAATAAAAATAAAATTCTTGTAAATGCACAGAATGGTTTCAGAAAAGGCAAATCCATACAAACGGCCCGCTTCAGTTTTCTAGAACTTTTTTACAAAGGTATTGAGGACAAACAACTAACCTGCGGATTGTTTTTGGACCTTTCCAAAGTGTTTGATCTTATAAATCATAATCTACTACTGTTAAAGCTGTATAATTATGGTGTCTGTGGTATTTCCTACAAGTGGTTCAAGTCATATTTAACTTATAGGAAACAATGATTTTAAATTTCTCAGGATGAAAATGTGTACCATTCTGAATATAAGAGTTAATTATGGGGTGCCCCAGGGCTCAGTATTGGGACCAATGTTGCTATTGATTTTTATTAACAACCTACCACAACAGTTTTCAACAGCTGATACCATATTATTTGCTGATGATACCACCTTCATTATAAAAGAGAAGAATGATTATGAGATGCAGCAGAAAAACTGAAAACAGCAGCAGTGGCAGAAAATGGTTTAAAGGTAACTGTCTAGTCGACAATGACAAGAGAACTGTATGGATGAACTTCAACAACAATATAAGGAACAAAAATAGGACCACATTATTGAATAGCCAAATTCAGCAAAATAATCACATAAAATTTTTAGGACTATGGGGTAGATGAGCATCTAAGATGGAAAAACATGTAGAAATGGTTAACAAAAAATTAAGCAACTACTGTTAGATATTAAGGATGCTTAAAGACTGCTGCAGTACCGAAACAGTATTAAGTGCTTATTACGCACACATGCATAGTCTACTGAACTATGGAATAGTGTTCTGGGGAAATGCTTGTTTTTCGAAGCAGTTTAAGCTCCAAAAGAAAGCAGTAAGATTAACAAGTAATGCTGCTTACAGAGCACCATGCGGAGGTATCTTTAAGGAATTAAAAATCAAGACCTTAGCATCATATTTATATTTGAAAGCATCTGCTTCATTAAAAACAATCAAGTTTCAGCTTTGAACAGTGAGATCAACTATTATCAGACAAGGAACAGGGATGACTGTCAGAGATGTGTACAGAAAAATCAATATATCAGGACAGTGCTGTTTACAAACCAAAAATTCTGTACAGTGCACTGACAGATAGCATAAAAAATACCAAACATTAATACATTAAAAAAGAACTAAAAAATCTACTAATAAACAACAGCTTCTACAGCAATAATGAATACCTGGAATTTTGCTCAAATCTGTAGATCTGCTTCATAATTCTCTAAACAAAAATTCATAATTAACAACCATTCCTAGATAACAAAATTATAAACAGCCGACCAGTTGCAATGGATAAAGAAATTCTTTACCTAGGTTTCGACAAATATAAATTTGTCACCTTCAGAAAGTAAACTAAGGGCAATGAACATCATAGCTTACATTAGAAAAGTATGAAACTTATAAGCCAAGAATAAATTTTAAGACAAATTAGAGAACTCTTGCATTACAGAAGTATGATAACGATGACTGGTACTTACAATTTTACATTAGTGAGGGCTAATGTACCATCACCATTTTTACAATTGTCAGCATAAATCCATGTGTCAAAAATAAAATATAGCCCTAGAATTAGGGTTTGTCACATTAATATAAAATAGCTCATGGATCTTGCAGAGCTTACAGCTAACTGAGTGTAATCGGCAAGCGTAGTTACTCTGAAAACAGAGCAGGTGGCACTCGTGCCGAGAACCATGTGCCAATTGGCATACAAAGACAACATGTAAATTATCAGTGTTAATAACGTCCTTTGGTAAAGTAACACAAAAAAAGGGAAGGAAATTAACACTCCCGTTATAACAGTACGGGAGCATTGGTACAAATAATGTAGTTATACATAAAAAAGGCAGGTGGCGCTTATGCCGAGAAACTTACGCCCAGTGGCATATACAGCCAAAATATATAAAAAATTACATTACTATATTAGTGAAGCCCACAAACGGTATACATGTCAGAAATTTAAAATTGACAATAATGGCTCTTGTCAAGAAAGAATTGCCAACACTGGTACACGACCCTGTTAATACACATTCACAGGAAAAACAAAATTTTAGAGCCAGGCAAATCACATAAGGGCCGATGTAGTAGCAAACGTACATTGTGACAAAACCACCATTACATAAGGGGTAGTGAGCTTAAAGCACTGAAGTTGCATCATAGCTTCCTGGGGAAATAAAACACTAATGTTACCAGCATTGATGTTATACTGTAAACAATACAGGTTTAAAGCCTTCGAAAAATTGTCTACAAGCAAGGTTCAACTGGTCGTTCAGTATATTACCATCCTTGAGCTCAAGATGTTTGAAAATTTGTAACTCTTACCACAGATCTACTCTACGCCCTTTGTCTTCTCTGTGTAGGACAACAGTGTCTTCTAAATTTTTTGGCATATGACTGGCTATCAGGTGGTGTTCAGCAAAAGTAGAATTGTGTATATTCGCTCCTATTTTACCTAATAGGTGTTTTTATATCTTGTTTTCACAGCTCTGCCTGTTTGACCAATATAATATGAAGGACAGTTGTTGCGAAGTGCCTTCTGTTAAAAAGAAATTGCTACATTTAGTCATTTCTGACAGCACAGTAAATTTGTACAAGAAAAGAGATGATCTTAACAGTGAAGCTTACTGTATACACCTATTTTTAACAAAAGCCTTTAAAGATCTATTTAATTTCGAAATTGACCACGTGTGGAATAGTATTAATGAATGGCTTTTTAATCGCAAAGAAGAAATTAGGGCCAGACATGAAAGATAGTTGTTTAAGTTTATTAATAGGGCCACAAGTAAAAATGTTAATATAGCAGACAATAGTGTCAAACAACAGTTTTAAGGAAGAATACTGAATAAAAATAATATTTTTATACAGGCTGAAAATGACTTGTTATGTAAAGGCCTTAAATATAATTTGCCTTCTCAACTCCATAAAGATCCAGTTACCTGTAATATCTTAAAATCGGTCTGGAATCCCTTAAATTAGAGAAATGCAAGCAAGTCAAATGTGCCTACGAATGTAATAACATAACAGACAAAGAAATTAAACTACATTCTAATGTTCAGTTGGGTGAATATACAATAGTAAAAAACATTAATCATAAGCTGAGAGAACATGACGCCTCAGTCACTAAGAGTGACAAACGGAACACTGCTGTAGTGGATTATAAAAATGAATATATTGAAAAGACGGTAAAGTTTTTTGAGGACAATGACATCGCTGAGGTTACCATAGATCCAATTGCGGAATTGGAAAAAGAAATATGGTGTACTTTAGCTAGTTCTGTCAGCTTGTTCAATAACTTCCAAAAGAAATCGCTTATAAATATGAACCCAAAACCACCCATGCTCAGAAATCAGTTTAAACTGCACAAACAAAATCACCCGATTCGCCCTGTAGTGAATGGAATAGGTAGCCCACATCACACACTCGCTAGGCGCCTCCATTTTAAAATTAAAGATGCTTTCATATTTGAAAATAATTTTTCAGTGAAAAACAGCAAGGAATTGATCAACAATATTCAAACTAAGATTTACACCTGGCACTAGACTGCTTTCCTTTGACATCGTCAGTCTTTATACAAATGTCCCTATCGATGTAACTATAGCCCTTGTAAAAATGAATCTACTAAAACATAAAAAACTAAATGATATTCAGATTGCAGAACTGATTAGTTTGCTTAAAGTCATTTTGAAATACAATTTGTTCACATTCAGTGGGAAAATTTATATACAATCAGATGGCTTAGCAATGGGTAGTCCCCTCGCTGGTATTTTGGCAGATGTTTTCATCAACGCTCTGGAAATAACGTTCTTCAATTCAAGTTCAGAATTACACCACAAAATCCGTTATTATGCACATTATGTTGACGACATTATCATTGCTTTTGATGGTACTGGTCATGAGTTAGAGCTTCTCTTCAATACTTTCAGTGGTTTACATGAAAAAAATTCCTTCACGAAAGAACTTCAGAATGAAAAAGGTGAATTTAATTTTCTTGATTTAACAATTTCTATACAGAATAGTTCCTTCAATTTCAATATTTTCTGTAAGGAAATGTATCCAGATAATGTCGTCCCTGCTGACACAAGTCATTCAAAAGCTCATGAACTTGGCTTATAAGCTTCATACTTTTCTAATGTAAGCTATGATGTTCATTGCCCTTAGGTTACCTTCTGAAGAAGACAAATTTATATTTGTTGAAACCTAGGTAAAGAATTTCTTTATCCATTGCAACTGGTCGGGGGTTTATAATTTTGTTTTGTGAAACCATTGCTGTTGTGCAGCTATGTTTAAAATATTGAAATTCCTAGATAAAACAAAACTTCCTTCATCAATGTATGTATCCAATTATGCACCTAGCTTTTGTGCCATATGTTACTATGCCTAGTTAAGTAAAGTACTGGTATTTAATAGTTTTAGTAAATTCAACCAAGGCGTTCCACTAGCTTTTATCCTACCTGTATGAATGTATATAATTTTATAATCTAATTAAGCAGAATAATGTTTTTATTATAAAGATGTATTGATAAAAATGATAAATGTTTGTACATGATGTAAATATGTAATATTTTATACTGTTCTGTACTTTGTAAAGTCCAATATCATGAATTTGATAATACGGGCACTAAATAAATAGATAAACACATTGAATAAATAAGTGGAAAATCTGCTCAAACCTATATGTATCTCTCAAACTCAGCTAGCAGAAAGACACAAATGATATGAAAATAATACACTATCTCTAATCCAGTTGACATTAAGTTACAATATAGTTTTATGAGGAGGCGCCTCCAAACCAAACATTAATAGAATATTCAAATCACATATACCTATACAAACTCCTGTGTTGGACAAAACTTAGATATGCTCCTGATACTCAAGATGATAAAAATCACACAAGAAAGTGGAACCTCTTCAGTGAGCCGATTCACAACACAATGAAATACACAACAGTCCCATCATATGCAGGAACAATTGCCCCAGAAAAACACTCTTTGAACTTTAAAAACCTTTACATAAAATCTCTCAAAATTTACTTAACAGAAAACTGTTCCTACAGAATTAATGATTTTCTGTGCACTACTGCTAAATTGTAGGACAAGTTTCAATGCAATCACTGTATATAAAAAAGGGAAATCACTTATGTGTACAGGTACAAATAGCATAAATTATGTAAATAATAATTTTAATTCACCATGAAATAGGCCTAAAATATTATTGCAAAAATCATAATTTGCTAAATGGTTAGTAAACAATGTACACTTATCAATGCATGTATTATACTTTTTCCTGATCCACACAATGTGTTTTGTCTATGGATCTAATAAATAAATATATATTCTATAATGTCAAGATCAACTGTGAGAGTATAATATGATTTGCATTCTATTATCTTAACATCTATACCAGAATGCTAGCCCATTTTATCAGCACAATACACATATTTTTCATATATTGTTCCTTTAGTCAAGCTGTCAGCCTCCATGTCACACCATTTACTGAAAACAGACTGGATTCTTAACTTCATAATATTTTCTTTAAGAAAGTGGATACGCGTATCTATAATTTTTTTTTTCCTTTGTAGATAGCAGTCTGTCCAGCCTTATTTCTCTATGAATTGTCACAGTCTATGACTAATGCATCATTTTCTTGTTGACCAAGTTCAGTTTGAAACTGTTCAAGCCACAAAGCATCCTGAACAGTAGATATCATCATATTGCTTGTTTATGCACTAGAAGATATCTTAAAATTTATTTCAAATAAGTATATATTGGTTTCCAAAACAATTGCAGTGTTAACTTTATGTTGAAGATCAGGTCTTTTCAAGTAGTAGGAGAGTGGGACATGTGAGTGGAATTAGATGAGAGACAACCCGAGAATGTCTGAACTAAAACATGAAAGGAAGGAGAGACATGGGTTATCTAAGTAAATGAGAGACAAAGTTTGTGGATATCGAACAGGCATATGCCCAATCCATGTGTGTAAGACTATGCAGACAACACTACCTTATCTGCAGAAGGTTTGTCTTTTCTTTCAGCAGTTTTTTTTTAATCAAATTTTGCATTCACTTCAAGTCAACAATCTATGTTCCATTGATGCACTTCTTTCAGTCAAGATTAAGCACATCTGTTCTATTATTATAGGTTACATTCATGCAAATACACTGCCTTGTTTTGTCAATATCTTTCTTTCAAAATTTTTGTCCTTTTATAGCTCTAGTTTATTTGAAGATACAAAATTGTTGAGGCTTTCGTGGCCACTTGTTGACAAACTGCCTATTGGCTTCCGTCTCGGGTTCTTCGGCCGACGTTCATCTAATGATTTTTCTGACGTTTCGCCAGCACGAGTGGCTGGCATTGTCAAAGCTTCACCCTCCATTGCCGGTGGTGAACTGGAGCCGAGCTCGCGGCCGCAGACTATATGTACCTGGCGCGCCAACGTCCGAGGGCTTCTCCACGGTCATTTCCGGTGCGGTTCTCCTCTTGCTACCTGCGACGGTCGTTCGCTGCAGTACGGGAAGCCAGGATCCGTTTACCTTAAGGCTTTCCTCCTTCTTGTTGAAACTGTTCGCGTGTTTTTGGATTTCTACAGCTTCTCTGAACAAGCGCGTGTGATAGTGCTTCTCTACAGCCAGAACTTCCGTGTCGGCGAATTTTATTGCGTGGTCGGTCTCATTCAGTGCATGCTCTGCCACGGCCGATTTCTCCACCTGCCCCAACCGGCAATGTCGCTTATGCTCTTTGATCCTGGTGTTAATGGATCGTCCAGTCATTCCGACATAAACTTTTCCGCATGTGCAAGGTATACGGTATATTCCCGACATTGCGAGTGGGTCTCTTTTCTCCTTCGCCGATCTAAGACACTCTTTGATCTTCCTTGTCGGTTTGAAAATCGTCTTTACGCCGTGTTTGCGCAATATACGGCCGATTCTGTCCGTCACTCTGGGAATGTATGGCAGAAAGGCCGTACCCGACATTTCTTTTTCTGGTTCCTTACTTCGCCGAGTGTTTGGCTCTGTTACACTTCTAATGTAATTTGTGGAGTACCCATTGCTCCTCAGAACAGTTTCCAGGTGTTGCATTTCTCGTTTGAGGTGTTGAGGCTCACATATTCGTCCTGCTCTCTTTACGAGCGTACTAATCATGCCTCTTTTCTGGCTCGGGTGGTGGTTTGACAGTTTGTGCAGGTATCGGTCCATGTGTGTCGGTTTTCGATACACGCTGTGTCCCAGGTTTTCGCCGTCCCTTGTGACCAGCACATCTAGAAATGGCAGTTTCTTGTCCTTTTCTACTTCCATGGTAAATGTTATGTTGGCATGGAGGCTGTTCAAGTGTCTCAGGAATTCACCGAGCTGTTCTTCACCATGGCTCCACACCACGAAAGTATCATCGACGTACCTGTACCACACCTTAGGTTTGCAAGTCGCCGAGTCCAGTGCCTGTGCTTCGAATTGTTCCATGAAGAAGTTGGCCACCACTGGACTGAGAGGACTACCCATGGCGACGCCTTCCAGCTGTTCGTAGAAATCGCCATTCCACGTGAAATAGCTCGTGGTGAGACATGCATGGAAGAGCTTTTTGATGTCTTGCGGGAACATGGAACCGATGTGCTCCAGAGCGTCGCTGAGTGGTACTTTCGTAAATAACGAAACAACATCAAAACTGACCAGGATGTCGTTTGGCGCAAGTTTCAGTTTCTTCAGCTTCTCAATGAAGTGTCCTGAGTCCTTAATGTATGTGTCGGTCTTTCCCACGTGTGGCTGGAGCAGAGAGGCCAAGTGTTTCGCCAGTTTATACGTTGGTGAGCCAGGAGCGCTAACGATCGGTCTCAGTGGAACGTTGTTCTTATGGATCTTGGGTAATCCATACAGCCGAGGTGGTAGGGCTTCTGTGTTGCGCAGGTTTCTCTGTATGTCCGCCGGCAGAGAAGACGCCTTGATTAATCGATTCGTATTCCGAGTGATACGCTGCGTCGGATCTGCGCTTAGTTTTCGGTACGTCGTCGGATCTAATAGGTCTCGGATCTTTTGCTCATAATCTTCGGTCTTCATTACGACGGTCGCATTCCCCTTATCGGCAGGCAGTACCAATATACTCTTGTCGGCGTTGAGCTTCTTAATGGCTTGTACCTCTTCTTTCTTCAGGTTGCAAGCTGGTGGTTTTGCTCGGCGCAGTATCCTGGATGTTTCAGTGCGTATTTCCTCTGCCCTTTCACAAGGAAGGGTCCGAATGGCTGCTTCGGTGTTGGCAATGATGTCATCCATAGGTATAGTTCTCGGAATGATAGCGAAATTCCCTCCTTTTTGAAGAACAGACACTTCCTCTTCGGTCAGTTGTCGTTCAGTGAGGTTGACCACTGTGTGTGACATGTCGGGAATCGCCTTGTCGGTCTGCTTCCGGCATCTTTCAAACTTTTCTTTTGCCGCTCGGTGCAGCGCTCGAGTTCGTTCTGCATGCTCCTGTGAGTGATGCTGTTGATCTTGTCCCAGTCGTCTCGATGCAGTCTGCTACTTAGTTGATAGAAAATGTCCAGAAGTTCCTGATCCGTTCTTGCCAAGTCTCTCCGTGTTGTATGTATTCGCTCACGAAGAAAAGCTCGTTCCATTCTGTCGTAGATACGATGTGCTTGGGCGGTGGTGAATAGGCGCTTGCATCTCAAGAACTTCGGTGTAGCACATTCATCTCGGCACCGTGACAGAAAGGCGAGAGAGGACATCAGTCGCGCTTTCTTCTTCCGTCGTTGGTCAAGGCGTCGGTACAATCTGCAAATCTCCTCCCCGTAGAGGCGTAATACAAAATTGTTGAGGCTTTCGTGGCCACTTGTTGACAAACTGCCTATTGGCTTCCGTCTCGGGTTCTTCGGCCGACGTTCATCTAATGATTTTTCTGACGTTTCGCCAGCACGAGTGGCTGGCATTGTCAAAGCTTCACCCTCCATTGCCGGTGGTGAACTGGAGCCGAGCTCGCGGCCGCAGACTATATGTACCTGGTGCGCCAACGTCCGAGGGCTTCTCCACGGTCATTTCCGGTGCGGTTCTCCTCTTGCTACCTGCGACGGTCGTTTGCTGCAGTACGGGAAGCCAGGATCCGTTTACCTTAAGGCTTTCCTCCTTCTTGTTGAAACTGTTCGCGTGTTTTTGGATTTCTACAGCTTCTCTGAACAAGCGCATGTGATAGTGCTTCTCTACAGCCAGAACTTCCGTGTCGGCGAATTTTATTGCGTGGTCGGTCTCATTCAGTGCGTGCTCTGCCACGGCCGATTTCTCCACCTGCCCCAACCTGCAATGTCGCTTATGCTCTTTGATCCTGGTGTTAATGGATCGTCCAGGCACTGGACTCGGCGACTTGCAAACCTAAGGTGTGGTACAGGTACGTCGATGATACTTTCGTGGTGTGGAGCCATGGTGAAGAACAGCTCGGTGAATTCCTGAGACACTTGAACAGCCTCCATGCCAACATAACATTTACCATGGAAGTAGAAAAGGACAAGAAACTGCCATTTCTAGATGTGCTGGTCACAAGGGACGGCGAAAACCTGGGACACAGCGTGTATCGAAAACCGACACACATGGACCGATACCTGCACAAACTGTCAAACCACCACCCGAGCCAGAAAAGAGGCATGATTAGTACGCTCGTAAAGAGAGCAGGACGAATATGTGAGCCTCAACACCTCAAACGAGAAATGCAACACCTGGAAACTGTTCTGAGGAGCAATGGGTACTCCACAAATTACATTAGAAGTGTAACAGAGCCAAACACTCGGCGAAGTAAGGAACCAGAAAAAGAAATGTCGGGTACGGCCTTTCTGCCATACATTCCCAGAGTGACGGACAGAATCGGCCGTATATTGCGCAAACACGGCGTAAAGACGATTTTCAAACCGACAAGGAAGATCAAAGAGTGTCTTAGATCGGCGAAGGAGAAAAGAGACCCACTCGCAATGTCGGGAATATACCGTATACCTTGCACATGCGGAAAAGTTTATGTCGGAATGACTGGACGATCCATTAACACCAGGATCAAAGAGCATAAGCGACATTGCAGGTTGGGGCAGGTGGAGAAATCGGCCGTGGCAGAGCACGCACTGAATGAGACCGACCACGCAATAAAATTCGCCGACACGGAAGTTCTGGCTGTAGAGAAGCACTATCACACGCGCTTGTTCAGAGAAGCTGTAGAAATCCAAAAACACGCGAACAGTTTCAACAAGAAGGAGGAAAGCCTTAAGGTAAACGGATCCTGGCTTCCCGTACTGCAGCGAACGACCGTCGCAGGTAGCAAGAGGAGAACCGCACCGGAAATGACCGTGGAGAAGCCCTCGGACGTTGGCGCGCCAGGTACATATAGTCTGCGGCCGCGAGCTCGGCTCCAGTTCACCACCGGCAATGGAGGGTGAAGCTTTGACAATGCCAGCCACTCGTGCTGGCGAAACGTCAGAAAAATCATTAGATGAACGTCGGCCGAAGAACCCGAGACGGAAGCCAATAGGCAGTTTATTTGAAGATGCTGATGGCTATCAAAAGTTAATATATTATCTATTGACCTGTGAGAAATAACATTACTGATTTGTTACCATAACAACAGATTGAAGGATGGATTCTTGACCTTTTGAGTCCTATCTCAAAACAGTATAATATTCAACTTAAGATTCCACTGCTGGCGAACTTGCTTCAGGTCATACAGGACCTAGTATAACGGAATACTTTGCTGTCTTTAGTGCATCTCTGATTGTGGTGTACAGATTGACTCAGGAGGAAAGGTACAGTATGTGCTCTGAAGGATGGCAGTATTAGTTATTCTGAACAAAACATCTCATTTGAATATATGTCTTGTTCTTACAGTTTCTGAGGAAACCGATGAAAACAATGGGGAACAGGACAAAGGTAGGAAATAATAAATGAAACATTGTGATCTAATGTTTTGTTTACTCATATAAGTTTCCTCACAAATGTTGTTCAAAAAGACCATAAACTGCAATACTCATGGAATTAAAGCTGTGAGGATGGGGTGTGAGTCATGCTTCGGTAGCTCAGTTGGTAGAGCACTTGCCCAAGTTTGAGTCTCTGTCCAGTACACAATTTTAATCTGCCAGGAAGTTTCATATGAGCACACTCTCCGCTGTAGAGTGAAAATTTCATTCTCTAACTGCAATACATTTTGCACCTTTTGTAGACAGCTACTGTATTACTGATCTGCCAGTCTGTATGGTCCTCTACTTGAGCACATTCATGTATAACATGAGCAAGTAGTTCCATGTAGTACGAAATGTCCTGGCTGTTGTTTCCGTGGAAATGTCAGTAAGTGGAGCAACATGTTCCATTAGTGAATAAATACTATATTCTAAATAAAAACTGTCCAAAACCACAGAAAGAAAATTTCAGTGCTGTGGGAAATTGCTCAGAAGCAACTTTTGACTAAAACAGTGCCAGAGTAAACTCATTACTGCCATGTACCTTTAAACATAAAAATCATGTTAATGCAACATTTGAAAATATGGAACACAAAACAGAAAAACAAACAGTGAAGAAAAAAGAAATCTATATATTATCGATGAGTCATGGTAGGGAATTAGCTACAGTCATGTCTGATATCCAGACAGAATATAAAGTCATTGGAATTTTGAAGCCTGGACCTCCTTTGTGAGAAGTGTTAAAAACTGTGAAACCACAGAAAAAAAAATTGTGTGAACTGTGCAGTAATCAGTGGAGGAAATGATATGTACAAAAACAGAGTAGCCATGCAGTAAAAACACTGTTGGAATAGCTCGGAAAAATTTCACAAGACAAGGTATTTGTTGTAAGCATTCCACACAGACATGACTTAATTGAAAACTCTTGTGTAAATAAAGAAATCTTCGCAACAAACAGAACATTCAGGAATATTTGTAGCAATTTTGTGCATACAACTTTCATCGCAGCAACCAGTTGTGTCAGGAGCATTTTACCAGACATGGACTGAGTATTCCACCAACAAGTGCAAATCCACATGAAAACTAATAAATAGTATTGCTAAAAATAAAAGAAACAAGAAAATTACTATATGTACCCAGTTATTAAACCGACTGAGGAAGTAGGAAATTCTGTTCTTGGACCTGATATAAGTTCATTACAGATTCTTGCAAAAACTGTTTGCAAACCACTGGCTACACACACTTCTGCTTTCTCTGAGGTCTCTCCTAGTCTCATCCTAAGAATAGTAAACAGGTAAAACCATCAGACAGTGTAGATTTAAATAACATCTTGTAACTTACTAAAGAAAGTACTGTATTTTGTATCCCTTAACATATTGTACAAACAAGTGCATAGCTGAGTGATATTTTCCTGATGAGCTGGAAGTGTCTTGGGTAGTTCAAATGCATAAAAAAGGAGATACTGAGTTACTGTCAAGTTACAGGCCAATTTTTATACTCCCAGCTTTTTTTTAAAGTACTCAAATGTGTAATTTACCAACAGTTATATGTTTCCTTGGAATAATTAGTGAATCACAGAATGGTTTTAGGAAAATATTTGATGCTATATACTCTGTAGTCAAATTCATACATCAAGTGTTTGAAGATAACAACTTTCCTCAAGCCACTTTGTGATCTACATAAAGCCTTTGTGTAGAACACACCACTTCTGGAAAAAATTGAATTCTACAGCATTGAAAGTAACAGCCTTAAACTACTAAAATCTTATCTACAGTACCATAGGCAACTTGTCTGTGTTGGCAAGGGAATTTTTGAGGATAGAACATATTCAGATAGGTGTTCCCAAGTATCCGATTGGGCCCTTTTTGTTCCTAATAATAATCAACGATGTGCCATCATTTATAAAGTCTAGTACAGTTCTATTACAGATACAACTTTTCTTCATTGTAGGAATGATCTCAGCAACCTTAAAAATTGTTGCAAAGACAACGGGCCAAGCTTCCAACTTGTTCAAAGCAAATGGCTTCTTATTTAATGACAACAAAACACAGCACATGGTTTTTAGTCTGAAAGACAAGCTTTTGTCAGATGATCCTACTTACATTAAATTCTTAGGAGTATATTTAGACAGTAAATTATCTTGGGGTTGACATATACAATAAATTTGCCATAAGCTATCAAGAGCAATGTATCTGTTAAGGTGACTTATGGATTGTGTACCTGGAAAGTATGTTAGAGTACCCTTTTTTTTTCTTCCAGAGCATACTAACATATGGTACTATTTTATGGAGAACTCTAGTTGTGTGCAGGAGTTCTAATACTGCAGAAAAGAGCTATTAGGGTAATTACTGGTCGTTCTTATAAGGCACACTGTAAACCATACACTATGTCTTAATTTACACACAAAAGAAGTTACCAGATGCAAAATATAGAGGGAACAGATGAATTTTTACCCTATACCACAAGCTGTCAAAATCACTTAACAGTTATCGACTCATGGGGGCACAATTTATTTAATAAGATTCCTTAATCTGTATGAGATTTAGCCGTACCAGCCTTCAAACATATACTGTATGATTGGCTAGTTATCCACTCATTCTACAACATAAATGACTAAACTTTAATATAATATTGTAACACTAATAACAATCCTGTTGTTTCTTTTAAATTATCAATTTTATTGCATAGTATGTGTGATGATGTCTATTGCTGTAATGGGTGAATGACAATAAAAAAAAAAAAAAAAAAATCATCACATCTCCATATCATATATCATCATCCACAACTAACATACAAGACAGATGCCATGAAGACCTGTCAGAACCCTACTGCTGGAAGCAGTGGGCCCAATAAGTCACTGTGTATGTGGGAAAAAATGTCTGGTTTCACAAAAATGACCTCTGGCCAGTAATGACAACACAATGTAGTTAGCTGTAGGTTTGGTCATATTTGTATGTGACTGCTGGTGTGGAAGGACAAGCAACCAACACCCGTGATTTTGAAAGAGCTGTAGGTAGGATATGGTTAAGAAAAAGTCTTATGTTCTTTTGAAGTTTATTGTTCAGAATCTCTGATACTAACATCCTCCAAATCACATACCATTCCTCCTGACACACCCCATATAAATTTCAGTGTCAGTCATCTCATGCATCCTTCAGATCCTTCTCTAGGTTGTATTAAGCAGCCAATGCACAGAGGTAATAATGTGAAGCGTATCTTACTATTAGTGAGTGGATGTAATGCTTTCCAGCACCTTTTCACATAAAACATCCTTTAACCACATATCTTGCCTTGTGCCACACTTTTTTTCCCTTTCCACTGGTTTTCATTTTAGATACTGATTGACAAGGAAAAAGCTTTTTGTTGAGGAAGAGCTACTGATGTCCACGATTTATTTTTCTCCAAGGAGTTACATTATTCAATTGTGCTTCTCCCACAGATCACCATCAGCTGATAAAACTTCAACAGTTTAAAGCGCATACAGACATGAAAGTAGACAAAGTAAATCAATCATCCTCTTCTTTCTCCCCATAATTAATAGCCTATTTGCATGGGTATCAGTTGTATCTCATACCAGAGTAAGTGTTTCTATTCTCTCCTCAGGTATGTATGACTCATTATCACCACCCTATTGACACATCATTACTCACTCAGGCTCATGATAGAAGTATCATTGTAATTCGTGGGGTTATGCAATGTCTGTATGTCTTGTTTAATTTCTTCAGGTGAATCATTGTTACTTGTGGATGTACAACTAAGTATATTTCATCACATGTTTGTACATTTTCTAAGAGTACCATGTTTCTACTCTTAATGGTGTTGTCAGAGTCAAGATCAGGCAGGTAGGCAGTATGCTTTGGCATGTTTACAACAGCCTGTAAAAACTAGTTCATTGCTCATCCAACCAAAACTCCACTAAATACAGAGCCAAAACCAATGACCGAACACTGTTGTTAAACTTTACATGAAAATCCTCTGGCTCACAGACATTTCACCTTCAACTCTACATCCAAAGTTAACCAAATTGCACTAATGAAAGACTTACTCTCCTCCCAATCCTTGCAATGAAAGAACTACTTTTCCACAAATTCTTCGAACCAAAGCCATCCTAATCCAAAAATTAATCTTAACCCTCCCTGTTCATGCCACCATCAAACTGTGGTCCACCATGCCCTGGTCAACTACCAGGAATTCCTTACCTCCATTTGGGCCTCACCCCACTTACTACACTAAATAATTTCCACCCCCTCCATCCTATCACTGCCTCAGTTCAAATCCAGATCCCCTCACTCTCAATGTGCTCTTCTCTGTCAGTGCACCCACTGGCCCCTCTCTCCCTCTCCGTCTCCCTCTCCCTCTCTTTGTAGTTACATAGACCTGTTTATTTCTACAATGGTTTAGATCAGTTTACAGCTTGAACATTTAGCTGAATCACTTTATGGCGAAATGTTCTTTTAACCTAGGGAACAGGTGATAGTCACTGGGCGCCGAGTCAGGACTATAGGGTGGGTGGGTGATTATGTTCCACTGAAACTGTTGCAGGAGAGCAACAGCTTGCCGAGTGATGTGTGGATGAGCGTTGTCATGGAGAATGTGTATGCCCTTGCTCAACATTCCTCTTCCCTGGTTCTGAATTGCCCATTTGAGTTTTTTCAGAGTCTCACAGTACCTGTCAGCATTAATTGTGGTCCCAGCGATTCAATTCTGATGACGAGGTGAAAGAAGAGGTTCGTAACTTTCTGAACAGCATGGTGGTGAGCTGGTATGACATGGGCATACAAAACAGCCACAGCGTCTCCAAAAATGCATGAACAGAAATAGTGATTATGTCAAAAAATAGCTAAATGTTCAAGCTGTAAACTGATGTAAACCACTGTAGAAATAAACAGGTCATGTACTTATGAAAAAATAGGAGACCTTACTTTGGGATTACCCTTGTATATGAAATGTACCTTTTGCTTGACTGTTTTGTTGCCATTTAGTATCAAATTGACATTTTCTATACTTTCTACAGGAAGTGGCATCTTGTTGACAATATTGACAGCTTCTGGTGAGTTTCACTCATCATACATCCAATCACATTAATTTGCCATGTGAACTGAGGCACTCAGTCAGCACGCTGTTTGTCTGAATTCATTGAATGTGAAGCTCTTAAAACTTCAGTGAATGTTTATTTTCCTCAGATTTACTTTTTGCCTTTTCTTCATTATGTGGCAATACGTGGCAGGGTGATTGTATATGTTGTTCATTGGGTTTTGCATTTTTTACTTATGCACCTATTTTCCCTGAACAGACCTTTTCCTTATAAATAATTCTGAACTCTCCAGTCTTTACATTTCCTTTTAAATCTTCATTTTTATTAGGTCTGCATTGATTCTTATTCTCAGTATTTAAATTTCCATTATCATTTTCTTGCTTTGTTTCAGGAAAATTGACCAACATGATTCTTCCAATCCACTTTTCATTGACACAAAAATTCATATTTCCTCATTTGGGAATGATTCACACTATATTTTTCACATAGTGTTCAACACATGTAAACATTTCCCAAGTACAGGTATTGAGGTTCTACAGTAAGACCATGTCTGCCTAAGTCTCATTCCAGATTCCCCCAATTTTTCTCAGACATCCTTAGTTTGGATGCATGTCATATATGCATTATCATTGGTCTTGCCTTGACTTCTATTGTCAGAATGTTAATATCACAAATACAGTCCCAAAGACACTCAAGTTCTAAATGACTTTGTACTGAAACATGCAACTCTCACAGTTATCATATCCATCATTTTCCTCAGTACTGCACTGATTACAGTTGGCAACTGATATCTTGCATTAAGTACAGGAGAAGCAAAGAGTAATACTTCACATACATGATAGCTAAAATTACATTGTCAACAGCAACTCACAAGACAACATGGAAACTTTTCACTTAATCTTAAATCACATATTTGCAACCTGCACTTGGAAACCACATCTGTATCCATGAAGGATATTCATGTGATTAATTAC
Source organism: Schistocerca cancellata (assembly GCF_023864275.1). NCBI lineage: Eukaryota > Metazoa > Arthropoda > Insecta > Orthoptera > Acrididae > Schistocerca > Schistocerca cancellata. Next base: position 505,871,231 of record NC_064627.1, on the reverse strand, counting down.
AATTAAACTGAATTATTAAACACACTGACAGGTTATGCACTTTTCTTTGCTTTAAAGATTATATGCAAAACTGCCAGTGAATTGTGTATACTTTGAAGTCTCATGAACAACTGTAAGAGTGTGAAATGATTTGCATTCTAATACCTAACATGGGTATATCTATTGACAGTAACTATGAACTATACTACAGTGTTACTATTAAAAGATTTTGTTGCTTGTGCAGAGCCCCTAATCACAGTTTCTGCTCTGGAAACTAGGATAGATGGTGATCTGTGGCATCTCTGCACAACACTAGTGCACGCACAGTTTCAGAGCACATCATTCATTGTACATTGTTGAACATGAAACTGCAACAGATCACAATATGAGCATCTTATTCTGCCTATTCACCACCACGCACCAAGCCCCACTGGTGACCCATGGCAGTTGCACAATTTTTACAGACTCTGGAAACAAGAAACACTACCTTCCCACTGAAACTAAGGACACTGTGACCAGCAAGGATTATTGGGATCTTTCGCCAGCATTAATAGTGCTAGTGGACTGCATATGGCAACAACCAATACGGAATGATCCAAGTACAAAGCTACAGGTTAAAGTTACTACAACCCGCCCCCTACTCATGTACATGAATGTGTGTATTTCACATGCCACAGTTCTGTGTACCTTCAATGGATCATATAGACTACTTTCTGATGGGGGATCAGAAGAGACTGCCAATGATTGGCATCACTAGACCTACATCAGATGTGTGTATTCATACTTCTCCTGATTTGACATTTACTTCTGCTCTTGTTTTTGAGGTGGCGAATCCATTTCAGCCCCTTTGTGGAACCTGCTAACCAGTTCTTGCACAAAGATATACAGGCTATCTACCATGCCATGACCAATCAAGGGAGTTATGTTTGAGAATACTACAACACTTACTCAGTCAGTGCCACATGAACACATTTCCATCAATGTACACATTGTGCACTGTGTGTTACCTAAAATGCCAGATTTTCAGCTGGAGCAACCACAAACTTGGTTCACCAGTGTAGAATGTGTGTTTTCAACACACATCATCATTGACAATATAGCAAAATATGCCACATTACTGTGTAACATTGGAGAGTACACTTTTATCATCTGTTACGTAGTGCTGTCACCATCTGCCTTTTGTAAATTTGAGATGGCTAAGGCAGACTTATTACAAATATTATGCAAATCTGCACAAAAAATCTGCCAGGAGATTTTGTCAGAGCAGCTGCATGGACATACTACTCCACAATTTTAGTACCATCTATGAACCTCAGTGGATACAAGATCAATACCAGACAACACATTGTGGTCCATATGGGTGATTAAATTGCCTCATGTTATTCATGTGTCCTTAATAACAAATTAAGGTCTCAGGAAAGAAGCTTAACTACAGATTGCTGAGCATGTTTTTGCATCACAAGATGAACATTTTCACTACTCAGCAGCCACTGGTGATCCACACACACAAGGCAGCCATTTAACACTACAAAGTGGTGTGCATTAACCAAGCAGAGCTGAACACATCCACATATTTAAAATACTCCCACCACAGATCAAGCCCTCCCTGCTAATGTACTGCAATGTGATGCCATGTGATGTGATCAGCCAGCACCACACACTACTCAGGGAGATATTGCAAAGAGCAACTGGCGATTGCATTCAAGGTAAAGTCAACTGATCTCTGTTGGCAGTTACTCCACAGCATGCCAAGTTCTTAATGCCTACATTACATGAACTTCAGCAGTTACATTTCTCACTAATTTTACAGCTGATTGCAATGAATTAGTAGTACATGTACAACAAAATAGAACATCTGTCATTACAGGAGGAGAATTCTCTGTTACGCAAGACTTTGTATAACTGGTGCAATGAACTTGGGGCAAAACATCAGCTATCAACACTGAAGATCTTCTCAGTTACCAAAATTAACTGTCAGCCATCACTTGATTATGTTGTTACGGGCATACTACAAAATGTGGAGAACCTGCAGAAGAGGATATAGAACTTCAAAGTCAGTCCCAGGACAATAAGGATTGCTAATACTTGGATGAGCTGCTACCCTAATTTCATTGGACTTGGATGCACTGGATACTGAAGGCATCAAGGACCTATGCCACTTATGCAGAGGAGCAGTACACACCATCCACAACTGCATCAAAAAACTGGGATCACCACCAACTTCTCTTCAAAACAAGATTATCCCTGGATTAACTTAACACTCACAGGTAAGTGACACTGCACTGTGACAGGAACTCCCATGCATGTGTGATTAGTGTTTATGAACTCCCTACTCATCATCACATTAAGGGGAGTATGGCACACAGAATAGAGACTACCAAAGGACCAGTCATCTTTCACAAAACAAGGCATCTAACCCCTGCTAAATTACAGGTATGGACTAGTTGTTTTTAAAAAAAATCTTAGGTCCTTCAAACAGTGCAAGGGCTTTCTGATATACTTAGTCCCCAAGAAGGAGTGTGTTTCAAATGTGTTGAGATTACAGAGCTCTCAATTCATGGGTATACTGATGGCTAAAGAGGGCATTCCAAAGATGGTTATTATTACAGCCTTTGCAATGTGAGTTTTTGTACATGCCAGTTAACTCGCATGCAGACTTGGCAGCACTTTACTGATTACACTCTAAGCAAGTTTCCTTCCAGGATGATGTGTTAATTTTTCATCTTCACTTCAACAAATTATCAATTATGCCGGCAGTCACTGCCATTTGAGACATCCCTTGTCACAGGCTGTGACCAGACAAATAAAACTAATGCCTAAGATTATCAAAGTACAGAAGTTCTGAAAGTTTTTGGGGATTGTAAATTTTTACAGGTGACATATCACGCAAGCTGTTCCCACAGTTCATTTCACATAAGCTGACATACACAACAGTTATGTTTGTCTTACAGACACGAATTTCTGTAATTATATGAGGCATTGATGTAAAAAGAGATGGGGGGGGGGGGGGGGGGGGAAGAGTGGACAACATGGTCTCACATGTCACCTGTCACACATTCACCACGCACTGATTGATTTCGGGGAATTAGCAACCAAGCAGGAATAAGACTGACAATGGTGTTCTTGGAAAACACCAACACCAATTCGAAGTTGGAACACTAATTCATGCCAGTGGCATGATAACCCACAGGACAGGTTGTGCTCTTCAGTTCCAGTAAAGTTCCAGACCCGTCTGACAGTTTGCATAATCTGTCACATCCTGTTGTTTGTCCCAGCACAAAACTAGTAACTGAGCTCATTGTTTGTGCCTGCAAGTGTAACAAGGTAGGGTACCACACCTTTCTGCCACTGGGTACATTTGACGTGCCACAAGGCCATTTACAATTCTTTCACTTTGACTAGGTCAGATCATTACATGAATAAAACAGATTCAAATGTATTTTGTCTACATTTGATAAGATGGCATGATGGATGGAAGCTATACCCTTAAAGGGCATGACAACCAAGTTAAAGGCATTGTCTTTCTTTAATATGTGGATTGCTAATTTCAGTTGGCAGTTATCAGCCACAAATGACCAGTGGCAACAGTTTGAATCTCATCTCTTCCCTGAACTGTGTACATTGTGGAGTGTGCAACATTATGAAACTACAGCCTATCACCCAATGGTTCAATGATGGCACCATACCCTGACAGTTGCACTGATGTGTCATGATTCAGAAGGGACTGAAACATTACTGAAGGTTCTATAGGGAATCTAGACTGCTTATGAGGAAGATCTGAAGTCTTCCCTTGGTGAAATAATGTATTCCCACCAGTGGTGACCTCGACTGGTCGACAAGGTCAGACAACATGCTGGAAATTGGAAAACAAAGAAAAATAAAAATAAAAATAAAAATATAAAAAAGAAAGAATAGATTTCCTTCATTTATTACAGACAAACTATGAAAGATAGAAACACATTGAGCATGTTACTGGATAGAGGAAGTTTCAAAGTTTTGCGCATGCGCACACACTATGCCATACACTCAACATGGGAACCGTGCATTGCTCAATAAACATCAAAATGGTAATCCATTTCATTCCACACATGAATCAACAGATCCCTGTTTAATGAACTGACAACAACTTGATTTCACAGCTTTGTTATGGTTAGAGGAGGAGGAGGAGGAGGAGATTAGTGTTTAACGTCCCGTCGACAATGAGGTCATTAGAGACTGAGCACAAGCTTGTATTATGGAAGGAATGGGAAGAAAATCGGCCATGCCCTTTCAAAGGAACCATCTCGGCATTTGCCTGAAATGATTTAGGGAAATCACGGAAAACCTAAATCAGGATGGCAGGAGCCGAGTTTGAACCGCCGTCCTCCCGAATGTGAGAACAGTGCCTTATGGTTGCTGGGACACAATTGCTGCAATGACTGCAGCTTGTAAGGCTTCATATGGAGGTGTCATTTCTGCACACACCACACTGTCGACTGAGGAAGCTGAAGTTTGTGGCCTGCCTGTCTTGTGGATTTCTGAGGGCTCTATGCGATTTCATCTTGGATATGCTCAAAATTTTCACCAGACTTTCACAGCTGACTACTACTCTTCCCTTCGCATATGTAACCAACTTCCAAGAATTTTGTATGCCAGTCATAAATCTGCTGTGCAGAGGCGGCGTCTTGTTGAATCGATGGAGGAGTAATGCAGCACTTGCACAATGAACTGACTTCGAGCAAATTCCAATACACAAAATGATCTCTCTTGTGGTGTAGTCGCCAAGTTGCTAAAAACAAGAGTGCTGTTGTCTCAAAACTTTGAACCTTTTTCTATCCAATGACATGCACAGTGTGTTTCTATCTTTTATAGGTTGTCTGTTGTAAACAACTTAAATCTGTTCTTTCCTTTTCCATCACCCAGTACAGCTCATATCTGTCAAGTACTTCCTCAAGCTCAGTGTATGGCAGGTTTTCATGCATAAGGCATTGTGGGACTGTACACATGTGATGCTCCATGAAGACACCAATGAAGTAGCCTTCCAAAAACCCCATTCAGTTCCCCAAAATCTGCATCCGCTTTCAACTGAGGTGGATCTTTGTTCCAAACATTGTTTCTCAGAGGAATTCAACAACCTGCCACCGCACCAGATAATGACAATGGTGAACCTTCTTGTTCTTACTATGGCCAACCACTCTGCCATTAACCCCTTTCTGAAAGGCTTTGTTCAGGATTAGTGACCCCTCCAACTACTATATCTTCTGTGATCTGCACTGGAGGAGGGGCTCTGCACCAACATTTACTGATTAGATTGATAAGCACATACAAAATCAAATGCTAAGAACACAATGTGTGTGTGTGCAATGTCTGTCTCTTTCTTCATGTCTTTGTTAATGTTGATAATACTATGTACTTATGGGGTCACATATGCGTATTCTACTATCATTTAGTCCAACAAAGTTTTATATTTCCTGGTCCCAGTATGGGCATCTTGTTCTACCTACTCCCTGACATGGATCAAAAAATTGTCTTGCTCAAATAATATTTGTACTTTATTTTGTAGATATGTCCTATTTTCACGAAAATGCACCTAAATGACCTAACATTATACAAATTGCTGTATATTCTTCCCCAAGCATGTGAAATCTTTCCATTACGGCAAAAATTAACACAACATTTTTAACATGGTAGTTTCTTCAGTACAACATGTTTGATTAAATGTCCTAAGTTACTTCTATTTTTATAGCTTAATGATAAATACGTAACTGCTAAAATGGTGGTACCCAGTCTCTGCACATCACCAAACATTTTTTAATAAATGAAGCAGAATTTTTATATCATGCGAATATACTGTAACATGTGAAACTATAAAATGCAAAAATACTATAAAAGTAGGATTCTTTTGTGAAAATCCTTTAATGTAGAAATATGGAATTATGTTCACCAACATGATCTCACTTCTATGCAAATTTTACGTAGTTCTTAATGTAATTATAGTATCACATTCAGGAAATTTTGTGGAAAGGAAAACACATTTGTAACATAAATAAAAGTGGTGAACAGGGACCTCAAACTGCAATATTTGGTTGATCTGATTTTTTGTGGCTAATTTCTGTATCAAGAACAGCGAGTTTGCAATACAGGCATATGCATCATGAGAAAGTAATTAGTTTACAAACTGAAGCATTGTGACAAGCTTTGATCTAAAGGCAAAAGTAAAGTATTGAATAATGAAGTGGAATTCTTGCACAAATGAAACCAGGAATTATGAAGACTATTACTGCAACAGCGTACCAGGGATTATAAAGGAGGATGTATACTAAACACTCAACAGAAGGTTATGGTACTATCTAGATATGAAAATGCAATATGAATGTGTAGGCAATATCTAGCAATACAGCAATAAAACAATGTATAATGGATTGAAACATAATTACAAAAAACGCTACAGCTTGTAGAACGCATTTGCAGTAGTTAAGATATATTGCAGGGAAAGGGGAAAAAAAACTCTATAATGACAGTTTAGTCAGACTGCTGAAGGAGATCAGACTCTTATCAAACTGCAGTTATTCAGAGCTCAATGGATTATCACTCATTATTTCTCATTATTTCTCATTCTCTTTTCAAAAGAAAACTAACTGAAAGTGAATTAATACATCTAATTCCACACTATGAATGTTTAGTCGTCACCTTATCACTTACATACTGTCAAAGACATTGATGTCAAACTTACAATCATCAAGAGTCTTTGTGGAGCTCCATGGACTGCTTCTGCAGTTGCTCATTTGAATGCATGTGACATGTGGTGGTAGCTGACAGCTACACTGTTGACATGAGCCACGTTTTTCACCACGACCCACCAAAATTTCACCTATTTGAAGCTGAATACCACCAAAGTGACACACTGTTCCTGAAAATGATTTATTTGTTAATGTTCACATTTGGCACACAACTGCTGCATAATAATAAACAGATAAAGAAAAGCACAAAATGTTTGCAAAATAAAGGAGAAAGGAAAGATGTTTTACTAGCTTCAAATAAAGCCCAAAAATTAGACATTTTTGCAGGACAGTTCACAGCTGTACTGGTAGTACTTCAAAATTATCCCACAGGACTGAAAGGGGGGAGGGGGGGACAGAACATTACGCCACTCACATTTGTGGTAATCCAATATGTTCCCAATAGTGACAAATATAGCAGTATATGTCTTAGTACATTCCAGATCACTCTGAATGGAAAAAGTAGCACTATCAGCAAAAGGCATAGAATGAACATAAGAAACAGACAAAAGGGACTAGAATATATAAATAAGGGGAAAAATAAGCCAAAAATTACTATAAAATGAGAGTAAAAAAAAAAAGCAGCTGTCAAGATATGTAAATGAACTTTACACCTCTTTTGTGAATGTTGCCAAACAGCTAAGTGTCAATAGCTGAAATTCAAGCAGAAGGTGGTATCTAAACAGACTGGAAAGAAACAGAGCAAACAAGATATATGCATGAAGGAAGGAAAGATAAATTTTAATGTCCTACAACAGTGGGGTCATTGGAAACAAAGCCCAAGATTAGAGTATGAAAAGGATGGGGGAAGGAAACTGGCTTTGTGCCATTTCAAGGGAACCATCTCAGCATTTGCCTGGAGTGATTCAGGGAAAACATGGACATGGATTTCAGCCATCATTCTTCTGAATCCAGCTTCAGTGTGCATGAAAGAGCCAGCAATAGATTACTGAAAGTAATCAAGGCTAAGTAACTACAACAACATAAAAGCCTGGGTGATCCACAAATAATAGTGTAAGAAAATAAAAACAACCATTGAAAGTATTGAAGGAAGTCATGTGCACACTGAGCATTACAGCACACTTTGCATTTTATTACACTTTCATTGTTATCTTTCATCACTATTTGTATAAAATACTACCAGATGTGGGACAAGCCAGTCAAGAAAAGACATGATGGATTCATGTTTTTAGATGATATTATAGATAAATACATAACTCTGCCAGACTCCAGGATGAGCTAGATAAAGTAACAAAGCATATTAACAATTTGGAGGAAATGAATAAAAGTGCAGAAGGATGTCACCAGAGAACTTTCAGATGTGCACAAAATCTGGAAGTAACAGTATGACGTGAGTGTGACCATAGCACCAAAAGAGGCTGGCTCTGAAAAGGTGAGGCAACTGAAGCAACAGGAAGAGACAATGGATGTCAATCAGTGAGCAGTTACAGTGTGCTGTAATGATGATCATCTTCATTACAATAGGGTCTAGAGATGACATTTGGATTAATTCGCAGGGGGAAGAATCATCAGAAAACTGGAAGAAGAATGAAGTGTGGTGATAATAGCCCAGAAGTTTGGTACTGTTAACAACATTGTTTCATTTGCAGGGGGAGCATTCCAAAACACAGGCACGAAGGAGAGGAGATGGTTCTCACTCACTCACTCACTATGAACCCTGAGGTGGGAACACGTATTACTAGAGAAATTATGTTGTATAGTTGCTGTTTTGTACAATGTCTTAATATTGTTATCATTTGTAGGCACAGACCTTACATCTCTGATCCATACCCTTCAAAAATTATAAACAGTGACAAAGAAGAATGGGATGATGATTTACTACACTCAGAAACATTGTTGAATCTGATCATTTCAGTGATCCAAGTGTTAAGGTGTAGGGAGGCATAATGTTGCATGGGCATACTGATGTCCCTATCTTTCAATACAGTACACTCATCAGTCAGCATTATTGTGACACTGTACTCTTCCTCCATGTACATCTTTTCAGGGGTGTATATAAACCTTACTACATTTTCGTGGATAACAATGTATGACCATATTAAACAGCACAGCTGGTCCATCTCTCAGAATGAGGTGATAGTATTTGGTAAATAGACTCACCTGCCTGTTCCCCTGACTTAAAAAATGATTGAGCACACGTGGGATGAACTGGAGAGATATGCATGAGGTGAGAAAAGTCATGGCTACTTCCTAACATTTTTTCAGACCACCTTTTGCCCGGCACAGTGCAGTAACTCAACATGGCATGGACTCAATAAGTTGAAGTCCCCTGCAGAAATACTCAGCTTTGCTGCTTCTATAGATGTCCACAATTGTGGAATTCACTGGTGCAGGATTTTGTGCAAGAACTGACCTCTTGATTATGTCTCATAAATGTTTGATGGGATTCAAATCGGGTAATCTGGGTGGCCAAAACATTCACCTGAATTGTTCAAAATGTTATTCAAACCAATCACAAACATAAAAATTCCATCCCTGAATGGCTGCAAATGGTCTTCCAAGTAGCCAAACATAACCATTTCCAGTCAATGATCAATTCAGTTGGACCAGAGGACCCAGTCCATTCCATGCAAACAGCCGATGTTATTATGGAGCCTCCACAAGCTTGCACAATGCCTTGTTGATAACTTGGGTCCATGGCTTTGTGGTGTCTGTGCCACACACTAACCCTACCATCAGCACTTACCAATTGAAACTGGGACTCATCCAACCAGGCCACTGTTTTCCAGTCATCTAGGATCCAACTAATACGATAATGAGTGCAGGAGAGGCAATGTCGTGCTGTTAGCACAGACACACACATCTTTCACCTGCTGCCACAACCCATAAACGCCAAATTTTCTCACACTATACTAATAGATATGTTCATTATATGTCCTACATTGATTTCCGGGATTATTACATGCAATGTCACTTGTCTGTTAGCACTGACAACTCCATATAAACACTACTGTTCTCAGTCATTAAGTGAAGGCTGTTGACCACTATGTTGTCTGTGGTGAGAGGTAATATTTGAAATTTGGTATTCTTGGCATGCTCTTGACATCATGAATCTCAAAATATTGAATTTCCTAAGGATTTCTGAAATGTAATTTCCCATGTGTCTAGTTCCAACTACAATTCTGCATTCAGAGTTAATTCCTGTTGTGCACCTATAATCATGTCTGAAAACTTTTCACAATAACCACTTGAGTAGAAGTTATAGCTCCACTAATGCACTGTCCTTTTGTACCTCCTGTACATGTTACTACTGCCATCTATATACAGACTTCTAAACATTTCATTGCAGCACTTAATCTGGATGAGCAAATACTTTTCATTGCCATCCTAACAAAGTATTTTTTTGTAACAGACTTCTCTAAATAATTGCAAATACCAATTTGGGTGAGATGTAAGTGAACTTCACTACATCGTATGAACTGAGTGGTTACTGGGAGCTGATCAAAGACTTTTGGGTAAAAGGATATTTATACCTGGATGTAATGATACTTAAATGTTTATAACACTGTATGGTAGAAATTTACTTTATTAGATAAGCTATGTATTCAAACAATGACTTGTTTTACATAATGAGTACTTAGTAAAGTACAAAAGGTTCTGAACTATTTTGTGTATCTACCCTGAGATTACCTACTTATGAGTACAGCTGACATATTTTAAATTATGATGAACTATGCTAATCTTTTACTAATGACTCCATTGATTAATAAAGGCAGTCATTTGTCCCAGAAAAATTGTGGCAACAAAAGTATAGAGTCAAACTTGGGAATTAAATGATGCTTACAATATTGATGAACTATTTGTGCATAAATGTTTTGTTTTTATTTTCATCTGTGTCCATAACTGTGACAAGATTCACTAAAATCATTGATATCAGTGTAAGTGGAAGAGCAATTTATTACAAATGTATTCTTGGACTTTGCTGGAAAATGTTATGTTTTTGTTCACTTACTATGTATGTTCAATTAGTGGTGGACTCCTTCAAAGTAGAACTGACTTGAGTCCATACATTTCTGCATTCTTTCCATTCACAGATCAGCCACATCTCACTTTCCATGATGCAGAGCTCCTAGACTGTCATTTTTTGCCTTCCATCAAAGCATAACAACATGGTTAATACTCTACTCTGCCTCAGCTGTGGAGCTAATAAATGTATGGAACTTGTCGCAGTGTAAGGACACAGTTCAGAAGCTGTTTCATATTTATTTTTACAAAGTACATTTTCAGTATCATTAAATACATTTCTCTCTAGAAACATTCTAGAACTACAACAACAGGCACAAATGCATATCTTGTCAACAAAAGAATCAAATTCTGCAAATCCAGAGAAATTATTACAGTCAGTTTTATTCTTTAGATTCTTTTATGAGTCTACATTAGTCCAAGTTAGAAATGCAACAAAAGGAAGAAAGACTGGTTTCATCTCCCATTAACATGACAGTCACTATATGGAGCTGAAGCAAGACTGGGGAAGGAAACTGGGGAAACTGGCTATATACTCTTCACTGTAACAGGACTGGTATTTGCCCATAGGAATTTAGGGAACTCTCAGAAATCCAAATGTGGATGGCTGAATGGGAATTTGAATTGGCCTCCACTGTATGCAACCAAAAATAAATGAGGTGACTTGACAACAACAGGGATATGGGAGCAGAGTTTTGGAGGTGGCATCAGACTCTAGGTGAGCCCAAAATGGGGTAGAGCTTTTAACCTAGCATATTCTGCTTCCCATGTGCATAATTTTGGCCCACCTCACTTACATTTTGGACTATGATGATTTGCTCATTGAATCTCTAGGATTTTATTTAGTATCACTGGATTTATTTAGTTTGAGGATCATATGTTTCATTGGCTATAGTGAGATACATCTGAAAAATAAGCCATTTAATAAACATTCAACTGTACCTTAAAACTAAAGGATGGAGTACATTTAAAACTTGCCTCAATGTGACTAAGATACTACACATTTTCTCATCATACAAGAACCAGTACAATTACATCAGAAATTAGGTATTTGAGTGGAAACACTACCTGTAGAATTGACAGATGCTGAGGGCTTCTTTGTTTTCCTGTGAATTACTCTGTCTCCATAACGAGCTGAAATAAATTTGTTGTACTGTAAGTGTGGTGCACTCTACATTTATTATCTCATTAGCAGAACATTATATTCAAGTAAAATTGCACGGGGAGAGAAAGAAACACACACACACACACACACACACACACACACACACACACACACACACACACACACACACACACACACACGGTGGGGGAGGTGTGTGTGTGTGTGTGTGTGTGTGTGTGTGTGTGTGTGTGTGTGTGTGTGTGTGTGTGTGTGTGTAAGAGAGAGAGAGAAGACAGAATAGACAAATTGTTCTGCTTATTAACCTCACAATGACAATAAGGTATACTCACGACAACGCCATTCTATAGGACAGCATGTTTGACTTCCATAGAATATTGGTGCACATCCCTTCTGTAACTCAATTGCCCAATGAAGCTCAAGGCCACAACTGACTTCACGACATCGTGGTTTAGCTGCAAAGATAATGATAACAGTAACTCCAACTAATACATGAATGATCAACAAAATATATATTGTACCTTGTTTAAATCATTTCATAAAATATAGCTAGAAATCCTCCTTGTTAAAATAATTTTTTTTTACTTATTAAAAGGTCCAGAAACTACAAAATCTGAACTGTGTCAATAAAAAGTATATACTGTAATTCTAATATGTCTTTATTAGTAGTTGAACCAGAAGAGGGAAAAATACATAAACAAGTAACATAAAATCCTGTAAAAGAGGCAAACAAAAATGTAAGTTGCTCACTAGGCAAACAAAATGAGTAAAATGTCATTATGAGAAACTATAGGAAATATTTTTCAAATCTAGAGAAGTAATACTACTTCACAGCACACAATCTGAACTGAGAAAACAGTAAAATAATCTGAATGTAACGTTTAGCACAAAAATGATACAAAAGTTGCAAACAATCTACGTATCAGGGAAATTAAATTTGCATAAAACAACAATGCAGTAAAATACAATCCACTTTATCTGAGTTATTGGCAAAGTTCAGCAATATCATTACATGATTAGCTAAATATGATTTGTTTGACAGAATACAATTGGCTTTGATCCTGTTGCAGTAGTTTTAAATTTTTATTCATCAATGCTGTTTGTGTAGTACTTAATGCCATAAGTAACCTGTTTCTCATTTAATCACACCAGACTGCCTCCTTAGCTGAATGTTTAACAGCACTGCCTTCAGTGCAGGAGGCAACAAGTTCGATTCCTGGTCTCTCCTCAGATTTTTTTTTTTTCTGTAGTAAGAAGGTCTAATATGGGATCCGATCAGCCCATGTGAATCCAAATTAGGAACTGCTTGAATAAAGAAGCAATGGCATCCTCAGAATTCATCTACTGGCAATTACAGCTAGAGGGATTGACAACATGAGCAGCAGTTGGCCAATTGCAAAAAGCCTAATATGTGAGGGGTTGTCATTTTTATGTTTTTATTATACCATGTTCTGCAGAAGTAAGTATGAAAAATAACTTGTTTTCTCATTTCATAAACTAACCATGAAATTGTGAATTTTATATGGACTAGTATATGAGAAAATTTACCAAATTCCAAATATTAAATCTAGGTTTGTAGTCTAGAGTTCATCCCATCAGTTCAATATCCTTCTCTAATTCTTTAATGACATTAAATTGCCACATTTTGTTAACAACTCCTTTGATGCAACTGTGCAAAACACACTGTTCCATCTTCTACTGCTACCTGTCTATCCAACTATTTTACAGGTATAATTTATCTGAGCATGTTGAAACCTGTTAAGTTCTAAAGGACACAATTACTTATCAAGGTGGATTTATAGCAGTAAATCAGACAGCCAGTCAGTCCTAAGCATAATGTTTCCAGGCACATTTAACAACAAATGTGCTGGTTGTTACCAGTGTGCAAAATCTGCCAGTGTCCATCCTCAGACAAGAATTATCACATATAGTTTAATCAGTTTCTCTCTTGGTTAAAGAAATTTTCAGCACTTCTGCTCAAACATGCTGATTTGCCTTGTCAAGTTGTGACCCACTTATGAAGCCACTGATCCCACTCAGATTTCTGGAATAGTGTATGTAATCTAAAGCTTTCTGCAAGAATAAACAATCTCATGGAAGAGGTAGTGACATGTCACAGAAGTCATCGGACATTGATGCCAACCTGCAACACACCTCTGCCAGGTGGGCTGCAGCAGGCACTGCCCCTGTGACAACAGTTGTCCACTCTAGTGAGGCAAGAAATTTGCAGTTCGACCCCACACAGGGCCTTCATTTACACCAGAGGCAAAAACAGATGGTGTGCACATCCGCGATAGGGGTTGCTCCTGCTGCAGACCTTCTCACTGCACCCACCATGTCATATGCAGCCAATCAAATGCAAGTATACCTCTGCCGTGCAAATATTCAGGACCATTCTGGCCCCAATCCAGGCAGTTCCATTGCAGTCAGTCAATGGATGCCTTTTGCTATGGATCCAGCTCTTCTTCCAACCGCACACTTCCTTCACATCCAATGGACAGCATTAAGTTCAGCGACATGCTTGTGGGAACTGTTGGTATCACTCATTATTGAAGGGGCTTCAAAATTATTCCAGTCTTGTCAGGACATGAAGTTTCATTCCATTCAGAGTTATGCCTCCCAGTGAAAGCATGAACTTTGAGATTTCTGAGCCTAGTGGGAGGACTGTATTGTATCATGGAAGATATTTTTGGGTGCTCCAGTAATAGAAGGGCTGTGTTAAGAAACATTCAGTGAACCCTCTGTTTAATCTATGAGTTACTTCCAGAT